>NW_026712435.1:6682492-9082492 GCF_030504385.1 Musca domestica
TGATACCCTACAACACTACAATATGTTAGAAGCCCCCTTACCCTTAGCATTTTGAAAAAGGGACATTTGCCCAATATTTGTGTACTCCGTCGTGCTGTTAGTTGTTGTGGTCCATTTTTCAGCTAAATATAATCCAATGGTCATTCATAATGTTAGAATTCCCTGTCCTTAAATCTCTTCTCAGGCGTGTCGATTGGCTTCAATTGTGTGATCAGGAAGTTTTTTCTGTTTTTGGTCGATTTCAACCCCTAAATATATTGCAGATATCTTTGAAAACAATAAGCCTAGCCCTTCTGAGCCTAACCGCACCCTTGTGAAAAATTTCGTGAGGATCGGACGATAATTGCAATCTGTATATAATAACCCCAACCTGTGTTGTAAGGTGAAAAATATTACAAAATGTACACTTCAAAATTCTAAGTCAAATTGAAAAATCGCATGCGATAAAAAATATGAAAAAATAAAAATATGTCACAAAATACTACAAAATCTATATTAACACCATTATTGGCGTCTTTTTATGCGATTTTTTTTTTAAATTTTATACTTTTATGCCAAGAGGGCATTCTGAATTGACAACATTTGTCAAAATCGGTATAGCCATTCTTGATATATAGGCATTCTAGCTAACATATACACATTGTATATATTTCGCAATATACATCCGATATATTTGCTATCGACATCTGCGTAACGGTCAAAATTGACCTGTTCGTCCATTTTAAGCCTTCTGCCCAGCCCTAAGCTCTAGCCCCATGCTAACTTCCGTTTCGATTGGTCCATAATTGCGACCTGTAGAGCAACTGCAAAATCAGATTTTTTTTTTTTAGTTTTTGGTCCATTTCAACCCCAAAATGTCATGCGATCATCTTTAAAAGCAATAAGGTTCTATTCTGGCTCTAGCCCCACCTCTGTTTTCAATTTCGTGAGAATTGGGCCAAAATTGCGACCTGTAGAGTGATAACAAATTAACATGGACTGACGGACAGACGGACGGAAGGGACATACATAGCTAGATCGACTCAGCTCGGCGAGATAGGAAGATCCGTATATACTTTCCTATGTGGGAAATTAATATTTCGAGGTGTTACATAACTTTTGGCCTAATCAAACTTATAATACCCCCAACACATAGTGTTGTAGGGTATAAAAATCGTGCAATATAAAACTATGATGTTGTACATTTTGAAAGTCAAAATGAAAATGTTCAAATTTTACATTTTTTCGCGATTTGTTTGGATTTTATCATTTCCTGCCAAGACACAATTCCGAATTTGTCTGAATCGTTAAAATCAGACCGGCGGTTCTTGAGTTATAAGCGTAGTAACTGTAGTAACTAACACAACTTTCTTTTATATATTGATGGCTCACTGCTATACCGCACCAAGTCATGAAAAATAAAAAATGCCGAAATTAGTGCCAATGTCCCCGTATATGGAAACTCAGTTTACCCTGTAAAGCACAATGTCAAAAAGTGTTTCGTTCCAAAGATAACGGTAAAAAACCTAAGTCAACGACTGTAATTTTCGACTTTTTTCAAAGCAAAAATGAACCAAGTCAGTGTGTTTCACTTTGAATCAGTACTATTAGTGAGCACGTATTTATTGTCGTTCAGTTTTCAGCAATATTAAAAAATCAATGTTTTCTATAAATGGATAGTAATAATAGCAGTGCTAGTGATTTTCCCAGTAATGAAGATGAGGAATATTTGCCAGCCCCAAAAATGATGAAGACGGAAATGACGAATTTTTTTATGTGTAAATATTTGTTGAAACCATGGTAAAATTAAGTAGGTAAAGTCATTTCAAATAAGCATATCCATATCTGCATTTTGTGTGATCTACTCTGTCAAATTTCCCTGCCTAGAAAGCAGGTTCCCATCTCTGATTTGTATGTACAATGGATTTATAAATATACATTTTGATAATGAGATGTTGTCAAATGTAACTTAAAAAAAAAAAAAAAAAAAAAAAAACAAGTAAAAAAGCTGTAAGTTCGGCCGAGCCAAACTTTGAATACCCTCCACCATTTGGTACAAATTTGACAATTTTCAAAAAATTAAAATCCATTAAAAATTCTGTTAACATTTTAAAAATACCGAATGTAGCCGTATATTAGGGACTATACGAAGACGTGGACCTGCACAGACAATTTGCAGTCATAGGCTGTAGTATTCATTACGAACTTCAAATACTAAATTTGAAATAGTTCCGGTAATAGTACCGCATATCGGGAGGTACTGTTATATGGGGGCTATACGAAGACGTGGACCTACATGGCCCATTTTCAATACCAAAAGTCCTGCAGACATAATACACATTTGAGTAAATTTTTATCAACTTACTTCATTTCGTTCGGATGCTAGAGTAATTTCCACAGACGGACAGCCGGACGTACCTCGCTAAATCGACAAAGAATTTTATGCTGATCAAGAATATTTTATGGGCTATAAAATGTATATTTCGAGGTGTTACAAACGGATTTACAAACGTAACATACCCTCCATACTATGGTGGAGGGTATAAAAATGTAAACATATAATTGCATGACTTTGCCCTCTTATTTCTACCATAGTTGAAACCTTTAATTTTCCTCTGTCCATGTTAACATTAATTTATTTTTTAAAAAAATTTATTTATTTTATTTTCCCAAAAATCACAATGATTGTCAATTACAATAGAAGCAGCTACCAGCCGCCAAACCATGACATGACTTAAAATAAAACTCCGAAACTAGTGGGAAATTAATCGCTAAAGTTATATATATATCTATATCTATAAAAGAGGAAAATGTTTGTATGTTTGTTTGTTTGTTTGTTTGTAATTTATGGACTCGAAAACCGCTGAATAGATTTTCCTGAAAATTTCCATATATACTGCAACATCGCCTGAAAATAACATAGGCTATATACATTTTTGAATTTCCACTTGGAACCGGAGATATAGCATCAGAATCGGAGGTACCTCCCAAAAATTTAGATTTTATATGCACATATCTATTGATTGGTTGAAGATACAGTCTACAAATTTGGAATACGTAACGGAATTTGGAACAAAAATAAGTTTGTCAAATTATATTGTAATCGGTTGAGATTTGGATATAGCTCCCATATATATTTTCGACCGATTTCGTTCATTTGATGCCTCATACACAATATGAATGTTCGACTCCAATGAAATTTGGAATAAGTGACGGGATTTGATCTGAAAATAAATTTGTCAAATTATATTGAAATCGGTTCAGATTTGGATATAGCTCCCATATATATTTTCGGCCGATTAAAGCATTTGATGCACCAAACACGCTATGTATCCCCAATTTCAATGAAAGTTGAAACGTGTGATAGATTTTATCTAAAAAATTGATTTCCCAAATATATTGAAATCGGTTCAGATTTGGATATAGCTCCCATATACATTTTCGGCCGATTTCATGTATTTAGTGGACCAAACACGATATGTATTTCCAATTGTAATGAAATTTAAAATAAGTAACGGAATTGGGAGCCAAAATGAATTGTCAAATTAAATTGAAATCGGTTCAGATTTGGATATAGCTCCCATATATATTTTCGACCGATTTCATGTATTTCATGCACCAAACACGCTATGTATCTCTAATTTCAATGAATTTTGGAATGTGTAGCGGAAATTAAAACAAATATACATTTGTCAAATTATATTAAAATCGGTTCAGATTTGGATATAGCTCTCATATATATTTTCGACCGATTTCATGTATTTTATGCACCATACACGATATGTATGTTCGATTCAAAAGAAATTTGAAATATGTAACGGGATTTTGATTAGAAAATAAATTAGTCTAATTATATCAAAATCGGTTCAGATTTGGATATAGCTCCCATATATATTTTCCGCCGATTTCACATATTTGATGCACAAAGTACGATACGTATTTTCGATTCCAATGAAATTCGGCATAAGTGGCTAAATTTGGTACAAAAATAAATTTGACAAATTATATTCAAGTACGCTCAGATTTGATTATAGCTAACATATATATATATATATAATCATCCGATTTCACATATTTGATGCACCCAAAGCGAGAGAGACAAAATCTGGCACCAGAAAAAATTGTAAAATTATATTGAAATCAGTTGAGGTTTGGGTATAGCTAACATATATATTTTGGCCGATTTCATACATGTTATGCACCAAACATGATACCAATGAAATTCAGAATGTGTGGCGGAATTTGGTTACAATAATAAATGTGACAAACCAATTGGAAATTAGTTAAAATTTAGATATAGCTCCCATATATATATTCTCGGCCTATTTCACATATTTGACGCACCAATTTCAATGAAATATGAAAGGTGTGGCGGAATTTGGTGTAAAAGTAATTTTTTTAAAATTATATTTAAATCGGATCAGATTGGGATATGATTTTAATAAGAACCATGGACCCACAACACCTTAGGCTAACACTAAAAACCAACACAACAATTGATTTGAAACACTCGTGTATGTACGTCATTTTACTGCTTTTCTAATGGTTTTGGTTATTTACGCATTAAAGTAGTGCAATATTTTTTTATAATTTTTAAATTTGTTTTTTTTTTAACCAACATATATTCGTAAATAAAATTTTGAATGCATATAAAATCAAAAGGGGTAGCGAAGCGCACCGGGTTCAGCTAGTCTTCTTCTATATCTATAAAAGAGGAAAATGTTTGTATGTTTGTTTGTTTGTAATTTATGGACTCGAAAACCGCTGAATAGATTTTCCTGAAAATTTCCATATATACTGCAACATCGCCTGAAAGTAACATAGGCTATATACATTTTTGACTTTCCACTTGGAACTGGAGATATAGCATCAGAATCGGAGGTACCTCCCAAAAATTTAGATTTTATATGCACATATCTATTGATTGGTTGAAGATACAGTCTTCAAATTTGGAATACGTAACGGAATTTGGAACAAAAATAAATTTGCTAAATTATATTGTAATCGGTTCAGATTTAGATATAGCTCCCATATATATTTTCGACCGATTTCGTTCATTTGATGCCTCAAACACAATATGAATGTTCGATTCCAATGAAATTTGGAATGTGTGACGGGATTTAATCCGAAAATAAATTTGTCAAATTATATTGAAATCGGTTCAGATTTGGATATAGCTCCCATATATATTTTCGGCCGATTTCAAGCATTTGATGCACCAAACACGCTATGTATCCCCAATTTCAATGAAATTTGAAACGTGTGATAGATTTCATCTAAAAAATTGATTTCCCAAATTATATTGAAATCGGTTTAGATTTGGATATAGCTCCCATATACATTTTCGGCCGATTTCATGTATTTGGTGGACCAAACACGACATGTATTTCCAATTGTAATGAAATTTAAAATAAGTAACGGAATTGGGAGCCAAAATGAATTTGTCAAATTAAATTGAAATCGGTTCAGATTTGGATATAGCTCCCATATATATTTTCGACCGATTTCATGTATTTGATGCACCAAACACGCTATGTACCTCTAATTTCAATGAAATTTGGAATGTGTAGCGGAAATTAAAACAAATATACATTTGTCAAATTATATTAAAATCGGTTCAGATTTGGATATAGCTCTCATATATATTTTCGACCGATTTCATGTATTTTAGGCACCATACACGATATGTATGTTCGATTCCAAAGAAATTTGGAATATGTAACGGGATTTTGATTAGAAAATGAATTAGTCAAATTATATAAAAATCGGTTCAGATTTGGATATAGCTCCCATATATGTTTTCCGGCGATTTCACATATTTGATGCACAAAACACGATACGTATTTCCGATTCCAATGAAATTCGGCATGAGTTGCTAAATTTGGTACAAAAATAAATTTGACAAATTATATTCAAATACGCTCAGATGTGATTATAGCTCCCATATATATACTCAGTCGATTTCACATATTTGATGCACCCAAAGAGAGAGAGACAAAATCTGGCACCAGAATTTTGCACCAAACACGATATATATGACCGATTCCAATGAAATTCAGAATGTGTGGCGGAATTTGGTTATAATAATGAATGTGATAAATTAATTGGAAATTAGTGAAGATTTGGATATAGCTCCCATATATATGTTCTCGGCCGATTTCACATATTTGACGCACCAATTTCAATGAAATATGAAAGGTGTGGCGGAGTTTGGTGTAAAAGTAATTTTTTTTTTTAAATTATATTTAAATCAGATCAGATTGGGATATGATTTTAATAACCATTGACCCACAACGCCTTAGGCTAACACTAAAATACAACACAACAATTGATTTGAAATACGCTTATTACGGCGAAGTATGTTGCTATCTCGAATTCACTAATACCAATAGAAATGCCACTCTACTTAAAAAAATTGCAGTTTCCTGCACGCTTGGTATTTGCTATGAAATAAATAAATCCAAATGACAAACCCTTCGTGTATGCATGTCATGTTACTGCTTTTGTAATGATTTTGTTTATTAACGCATTAAATTAGTGCAATATTTTTTTTTTTTTTTAATTTTTAAATTTGTTTTTCTTTATCCAACATATATTCGTAAATAAAATTTTGAATGCATATAAAATCAAAAGGGGTAGCGAAGCGCACCGGGTTCAGCTAGTTATCTATATAGGTCCACGATATCGTATATCCTCCAAATAACGGTACCCCCCGATATTCTGTATTTTGATGATTTTAGCCAGATTTTCTAATAGAATAGTCTGAAAGTCCACACTAGGATTTATTTGTGGGCACTTTACCTCCTGAAAGAGAATTGTCTATATCTATAAAAGAGGAAAATGTTTGTATGTTTGTTTGTTTGTAATTTATGCACTCAAAAACCGCTGAACACATTTTCCTGAAATTTGCATGTATAGTGCAACATCGCCTGAAAGTAACATAGGCTATATACATTTTTGAAATTCCACTAGGAAGTGGAGATATAGCATCAGATTCGGAGGTACCTCCCAAAAATTTAGATTTTATATGCACATATCTATTGATTGATTACAGATACAGTCTCCAAATTTGGAAAGCGTAACGGAATTTGGAACAAAAATAAATTTATCAAATTATATTGAAATCGATTCAGATTTGGATATAGCTCCCATATATATCTTCAACTGATTTCGTTTATTTGATGCACCAAACACGATATGTATGTTCGATTCCAATGAAATTTTGAATGTGTGACGGGATTTTGATTAGAAAATAAATTAGTCAAATTATATTAAAATCGGTTCAGATTTGGATATAGCTCTCATATATATTTTCGACCAATTTCATGTATTTTATGCACCATACACGATATGTATGTTCGATTCCAAAAAAATTTGGAATATGTGACGGGATTTTGATTAGAAAATAAATTAGTCAAATCATATTAAAATCGGCTTAGACTTGGATATAGCTCCCATATATATTTTCCGTCGATTTCACATATTTGATGCACAAAACACGATACGTATTTCCGATTCCAATGAAATTCGTCATGTGGTACAAAAATAAATTTGACAAATTATATTCAAATTCGCTCAGATTTGATTATAGCTCCCATATATATTTTCGGCCGATTTCACATATTTAATGCACCCAAAGCGAGAGAGACGAAATCTGACCACAGAAAAAAATTGCCAAATTATATTGAAATCGGTTGAGGTTTGGGTTTAGCTAACATATATATTTCGGCCGATTTCATACATATTATGCACCAAACACGATATATATGACCGATTCCAATGAAATTCAGAATGTGTGGCGGAATTTGGTTATAATAATAAATGTGATAAATTAATTGGAAATTAGTTAAGATTTGGATATAGCTCCCATATATATATTCTCGGCCGATTTCACATATTTGGCGAACCAATTTCAATGAAATATGAAAGTTGTGGCGGAATTTGGTGTAAAAGTAAATATTTTAAAATTATGTTTAAATCGGATCTGATTGGGATATGATTTTAATAACAACCATTGACCCACAACGCCTTAGGCTAACACTAAAAAAGAACACAACAATTAATTTGAAATACGCTTATTACGGGGAAGTATGTTGCTACCTCGAATTCACTAATTGCAATAGAAATGCCACTCAACTTCAAAAAGTTGCAGTTTCCTGCACGCTTGGTATTTGATATGAAATAAATAAATCCAAAGGACAAACTCTTCGTGTATGCATGTTATGTTACTGCTTTTCTAATGGTTTTGTTTATTATCGCATTAAAGAAGTGTAATATTTTTTTTAATTTTTAAATTTTCGTATTAATTTTTTTTTTTTTTAATTTTTATTTATTCGTAAATAAAATTTTGAATGCATATAAAATCAAAAGGGGTAGCGAAGCGCACCGGGTTCAGCTAGTTGTCTATATAGGTTCACGATATCGTATATCCCCCGTATAACGGTACCCCCCGATATTCTTTATTTCGATGATTTTAGCCGCAGTTTTCGAAGGAATTGTCTAAAATTCAACACAAGAGGTTACTTGTGAGCACTTTATCCCCTAAAAGGGAATTGTCTATATAGGTCCAAAATATCGTATAAACCCCTTGTGAGCACTTAATTCATTGAAAAAGAATTATCTATATAGGTCCACGATATCATATAGTCCACATATAACAGTACCCCCCGATATTCGGTATTTTGATGATTTTAGCCATAGTTTAAACGGAATTGTCTTAAATTCTATACAAGGATTTATTTGTGAGTACTTTATCCCTAGACATAGATTTGTCTATATAGGTTCACAACATCGTTTATCCCCCCATATATCGGTACCTTCCGAGATTTTAACAGAATTTTTAATGAATTTTATTTTAATTTTTTGAAAATGGAGGGTATTCAAAGTTCGGTCCGGCCGAACTTACTGTTTTTCTACTTGTTAAAGCACAATTATTCACACATCTGGCTGACATAAGTGGCACAATTTTAGTAGAAATTATGACTCGACTAAAGAGAAATAAATATGCAATTCAAAAATGTCAATATAGTACACGTACCATTCGATTTGTAGTGTTTCAAAAAACTGATCCTATTTTCCAGCCAGAGGTTTTAATTTGAGAGTTGAAATCCCAAATAATATAGCACATTTATTAAACAGTATACATCAAGTGTTTATAATAGTCCCATGTAAGATGGTTCTCTACCCCCATATTATCCAAACACACATTTTAAGACAAATCGATTCGAAAATATAATCAAAACCCTCGAAATAGGTAAAATCAGGAGGAACCTTATAGCTACTCCAAAACATTGACAAAACATTGAGGTGACCTAGAATGTGACCAAGACCCTGGAAATAGTTGAAATTAGCGGATGCCTTCAAAAAGCTTTGTCCTATACTTATAATTATTTGAAAGAATGTTTTGTTCTTTTTAAAATCTCAAATAACCCACATTTAAGGAATTAAAAAAGGGCTATATCACAATGCAGACCTACCTGAAACATATTTTGTACAAATGATTCTTTATGTAACCCATAGGACTGCATCAAATTTATAAATTCTATCTTAAATTTTGCGTAGTATAGAGGAAAATATTTGAGGCCCTTTGTGTATGTTTAAGTTATATAAAATGGACCCTAAAAAAGTTTGACCCGGGAACCCCCCCTTTTGGGATTTTTATCTACCAACCTCATGATTATCTAGGGCGCGTGTAATTACTGATGATAGCACATAATCCCCGTATGACGTTATCTATAAGTTAAGGTTACGGGTTAGTTTAAGGGTTCGGAGGAATTTTCCGATGATATGAATCTTTTTCTTACTAAATTTTCAATTCGCTCCATTATTTTGTACATTACGCGTATTACATTGCCTCTTTATATTCGGTAGTTCACTGATTGCAGTCCCAATGAATTTTGCATTGATTGGATTATTTTCATATCTAGTCAATTTTTTGGAGTTTCCGACTTCAGGATCGATAGTAATTTCTAAATGAAATCCTGGAAATATGACATTAATTTAACTATCATAAATAAGGTGCCATTGGTTTATAAAAGTTAAGCACCCCATAAATTATATTAAAAAGTAGAAATCTTTGACGATGAAATTATGGCATGTTTTTGTTACAATTTCTATCGAATGAACTGTAATTTGACATTTAATGTTTTGAGTATTGTGAAATCAATAACGGCAATAACTGTTTAAAAGCACGTTGAGCTTTAAATGTTTTGATGCTTCGAGAAGTATTTTTTTTATTAAAATTGAACTTTTTGTTATGGCAACCATATAACGGCATGAACACAAAATATGCAAAATTTCTCGGGTTTTTTCAATAAGAATTTTCTATTTCAAAACGCATTCTGAAACAATTCTACACAAAATTCCATATCCAAATAGAACAGTTAATGAAGTTCTGCAATTTTTCTAAAGACTTTTCTCAAAATGTTCTTTCTTGAAAACGTTTTCAGTGTAATTACAAATAACCAAAAGAAAATATGAGTTAAATTGGGCCAGTTATCCTCAACTGAAGTTTTACTATGCTTTTTTAAAAAAATTTACATATAGATCTAAAAAAGTGGGTGTGGCAGCTCCTCAGACCCACACAGATATCTAGGCTTGGAGGGAGAGTCAAGATTACGTTGTATACTAACTATGGAGCAGATATCTTCATTATTTGGATATCATTAGGATTTTAGGTAAATCGAAGAATGGACGTAAAATAATTATAATTATTATAATAATTTTAATTATTATAATTATAATTGTTATATATAATTATAATTATAAAATTTCATAATTATAATTATAATTTAAAGTTCAAAAGACTATATATGCCGAAGCATTTGTACCTTTTAAATTCGGACTTGTATTGCCCATTTGGTGCACAATTAATTTGCAATCGGATAAAGATATATATGGTAGCTATATCCAAATCGGAACCGATTTCAATAAAATTTGGCAAAGATATTTCTGCGCTGTATTTGATATGTATTCCTGAATATCGTTGTTACGCAGTGTATATTACGGCTGTGGGTAACAAATACAACAAATCGGATGAACAAAATATATGGGAGCTATAGCTATATCTGAACCGATCTTCACCAAATTTGACATACTAGCTTCTAGACTCATTTCGGTCGTAAGTGCCAAATTCCATCCCATCTATACAAATATTAGACGTTTGGTGCACAAAAAAAACGTAAATCGTTCGAAGTTATATATCCAAATCTGAAACGATCTCGATAAAATTTGGAATATTTATTTTCAGGCCTAATTTGGTTGTATGTGCAGAATTTCATTTGGGCTGATAGTACACGTCTGGTGCACAATAAAAGGCAAATGGGACGAAGATATATATGGGAGCTGTATCTAAATTTTGACCGATTATCTCCAATTTCAATAGGGTTCGTCCTTGGGCCAAACAAATAATTCGTGCAAAATTTCATCTGGATAAGGCAATAAATGCGAACTGTACTTTGTTTACAAAATTACATGGACAGACTCAGAATGTGATTCTACGCAGATCATTAAAAGGAACTATGTGTCTATCTCGTTTCCTTTTGCCTCTTACAAACAAATGCACAAAGACATAATACCCTGCAGGGTATAAAAATATGGACTTTATGGGGTCTCCAACACACAATTTAAAAATAGTTCCCATCTTACGGGTGTAAAAGAGTAATTATCTTTGACTATTCTAAAATCATTCTGCCCTCAATTACGAGGTAGACAGCGCGAAATACAAAGTCCAAATTACAGCACATTTGGATGGAAAATGTTTCTAAGCTCTTTATAATACAAAAAATTGAGCTGGGTTTTCACCTGGGGATATTATAGATGTTCTATATTATATAGGTTTTTAACAGTCAAATCAAAGCTTATAGCTGAACCAGTAAAGAAAGTCCTAAAGTCGGGCGGGGCCGACTTTATTATACCCTACACCACTTTGCTAATTTAGTAGAGCTCCACGTAACAATTAAAAGTTTTTAAGGGAGAATTCAATCATACACGCTATGATTATAATTATAATTTAAAATTCAAATGACTAAATATGCCGAAGCATTTGTATCTTTTAAATTCGGACTTGTATTGCCCATTTGGTGCACAATTAATTTGAAATCAGATAAAGATATATATGGGAGCTATATCCAAATCTGAACCGATCTCGATAAAATTTAGCAAAGGTATTTCTGACCTGTATTTGATATATTTCCCCAAATATTGTTGTTACAGAGTGCATATTATGGCTGCGGAGGACAAAAATAACAAATCGGATGAAACATATATATGGGAGCTATAGCTATATCTGAACCGATTTTGATCAAATTTGGCATACTTATTTTCAGGCCTAATTTGGTTGTATGTGAAAAATTCCATACTATTCGGGCTGATATTACACGTTTGGTGCACAATAAAAAGCAAATCGGACGAAGATATATATGGGGAGGGACCTGCATTTTGTTCACAAGAATTCATGGACAGACGGACGAACGCACGGACAGACGGACTGACATTCATAAATCAACTCAGAAAATAATTCTATGGAGATCCTCAAAAGTAACTGTGGGTCTATCTCGCTTCCTTTTCCATGTTACAAACAAATGCACAAAGACATAATACCCTTACCACTACGTGGTGTAGGGTATAAAAATAAGATCAGGCTATCAAAATATCTGACACCAACGGTAGGCGAACATCTATTATAATTTTTGCCATGAATATTTATTTCTATTTAGAAATTACTATGGATTCATTACTCATTATATACAAAAAACAAGTAAGCAAAGGCTATAGTCGTGCGGAGCCAACCATGTGATACCCAACAACACTCCAATATATTACAAGCTCCCTCATGTCCAAATCCATTTCGGAAGATTTCGCTATTGAAATTATGTCACGGAACACTGCCCAGATATTACCCTTAGCATTTTGACCAGGGACATTTACAAAAATCAAACTTATAATACCCCCAACACATAGTGTCGTAGGGTATAAATATGCATTAAAAACTAAAAGTACGGGTCGGTAACGTGGACCGGTTCAGCTAGTTTGGCATATTTCTTATTTTTGAGTTTTAATTTGGAGTACTGAATAAATAAAATTTATTTGAAATCCAATCTTCTTCTTCTATATATCTATATATATAAAAATCAATTTTTGTTTGTTGGTAACGGAATCAGTTGAAAACGGCTGGACCGATTTGCATAATTTTTTGTAAAAACTTTCGTCATACCCCGAGTTAGGTTTTTAAGGAAAAAAATATAGACCACTTTTGCGCCCACAATTTTGATTTATCTAAAATCCTTATATTTGCCAATATAGAGGTGATATCGGTTTGAAAATTATTGCACGAGATACTGTTGACTTTCCATCCCCCTCTAAGTATTTATTTGGGGCTGAGGAACTAATCTATATCTATCTATCTATATATATAAAAGAAAGTTGTGTTAGTTACTACGCTTATAACTTAAGAACCGCTGGACTGATTTTAACGATCCATACAAATTCGGAATTGTCTCCTCTTCGAAAAGGATAATATCCAAAAAAATCGCGTAAAAATGTGATATATTAACATATTAAAAAGTAAGTCAAAATAGAAAAAAATCATGCAAAATAAAACATTACTATTGTACATTTCAAAAGTCAATATGAAAGACTTTTGAAATGTACAATAGTAATGTTTTATTTTGCATGATTTTTTTCTATTTTGACTTACTTTTTTCTAATGTACATTTGTAGTGTTTTTTATATTTTATTTTTGAATTCAAATATTAATACCAATTTATTTCATTGACTTGATTTCTTGAGAAATGAAATTGATGGCGAGTTACATGGAAGTGTAGTACCGAATTATGTGGTGGCGAAACGGAATAGATGATGTCGAAATAATTTAATGGAATCGAATTTTAAAATAGAAGTACATTGTATTGCCAAACTATATAAGGATCTTTAAACATTTGCTGTAAAAAATCAGCGAACAAGTTGAAGATTTTTTCAATGTGTTATTCTTCTTTTGTCAATTTTTTTTCAATTTGTATTATCTAATTGAATCCAGGAAATTTTTTGTGAACAAAATAAAGAATAATTTTTCACTATATACAAATTTTCACCAAAAAATGAAATAAGTGGGAAATACGATGTTAACTGACATCTACCTTTCAACTCCAGGGCCGACATCGTGGTTCAGCTGGAAGATGCGAACACATTTGAACAAACAAAAATTACCGAAAAAGCCTAATGGGGCTCATTTCAAAGCGTGGAACTACTTCTTTCCTGTCACAATAATCCGTCCAATGTACAATCAGAAAAATACCGAATATAAAGGGTGGAAAATAGTGGAGCGAATGGGACTCTTAGTAAGAAAAGGATTTCTATCCTTCCAGAAATTCTTCCCAAACATTCAAGATACCTTAAATCGCTTTTGCAGATCATGATATCGATCATAACTGACGGATAAGGGTACAACCCGATTTCATATTTATATAACCATCGTATGATTAAAGCTATTTTTGGTGTCTTGGTCACTTTTTTAATATTTTGTTTATTATTTGGCATCTTTGTTTCTTAGGAGGTAGAGAACCTCTTCGCATAAAGTTTTAAATTTTTAAGTAGGGCCCATTTTGGTCTTGACCACATTCATTAATTGATTTGGTAGGGAAGCATCACACAGATAATTGCCACATAGGGATTTGTTTAAGTAAAGTCCCCACATTGGATTATCCCCAAGTCCACTTTCACATCTAATTGGTGGTCAGAAAAGAAAATTTTGTTTTCTATTGAATTTGTAACCCCCAAGAGAATATTGGTTGGGCCACGTTTTGGTATAACCCTTACATAAATGTATCCCTGATTTCAGCTGTGACCGTGGTCTTGGCCACGTTTTTCAACTGATTTGGCCATTATTTGCTGTATTTAGGCTACTTTGTGAGTAGAGAACCATCTTACAGGAAAATGTCAATATACGTAAATATTTTGGTACAGTCCCCAGGCCCGCCGATCTATAGTGATGTTTACCGATTGGCGGACAACAACGCGGGTATTGTTTAATCGTCATTGAATTTTACTATGATCGTCATTGAATTTTACATAGACTTTTTGGGGACTCTAATGCGCAATTTGAGGTGCTATGGTAATGGGTGTAAAAGCGTAATTAAGTTTGACTATTCAGAAATTATTTTGCCCTCCTTCCATAGTTATTTATTTCTATTTAGTCGAATCAATATTTATAAACCTAAGTCTGTTTTTACACGGTCTTTTTGTACACGGTTTGAAAATTGAATACTTTTAATTTATTTACACGATTTTATACCATTTAGCACGATTTGAAATTTTATGTACTTAAAATTTTTTGTCAAATTTAATTTTTGCGAAGTATGTTCATATCACAAAAAAGTATTTATGAAAGAAAAAAGTCTAAAACCATCGATAGTATCGATAGTTTGCGAACACTAGCTTAAAGATTTAAGTGAATTCCCCTTTAGCGCGTACAAACAATTTTTACTGGTCAAAGCAAATGTGAATAGAACTATGTGCATACAATAAAATTTACTGGTCAGAGCAATTGAAACGTGTTAATATTTTGTGAACTGTTAATGCAATAAGACGTGTTTGGTAAAGAAAAAAAAAACTTCTTGTTTTTCACTAATTTTAATAGGTTTTAGAGATTAGGAACAAATCACCCATTTTTGTATAAGATCAATGTCTTTTTTACACGGTTTTTTTTACACGGCTTCTTCTGGAACCAATCTACCGTGTAAAAACAGACTTAGGTGTATTAAAATTTGTTCGTTTGAAATATTATGCTATGCAAAATTTGCATTAAAGACTAAAACTACGGGCCGGCAACGCGGACCGGGCCAGCTAGTTGTCTATATATATAAACCAGTAAGGAAAAATCAAAAGCCGGGGGCCAACTATATAATACCCTACACCACTATATATATTTGGTAGAGCTCCGAATTAGATCATACCACCTATCAACATTTGGTTTCGTATAGGTCTTTTGGCAGAAAAGGATAAAATCCAAAAAAAAAAAAAAAAAAAAAAAAACATGCAAAATTGTTATATTTTTCCTCTTGACGTACTATTTATACCCTACACCACATTGAAACATAGAGAAGGAAGCGAGATGGACTACATAGTACCTTTTGATGATCTGCAAAGAATCATATTCTGAGTCGATTTATGCATGTCTGTTTGTCCATGTATTTTTGTAAACAAAGTACAGTTCGCATTTATTGTCCGATCAAGATGAAATTTTGCAAAAAAAAAACTTTCGTTTGGTTCAAGGACGAACCCTATTGAAATTTGAGATAATCGGTCGAGGTTTAGATGTAGCTCCCATATACAGGGTGAGATAAAAAAACTGCAACAAAAGTCAAACGCCATAATTTTTACATTTTTTTTTTTTGAATGAAAGAAAAAATTGTCGGAAATAGCATCAAATTTTGGAATAAGTTTAGATTTGTTCGTATTGGTCACCTTTGACACGATGGCCATCAAAGAAATTCTCAACTGACCTCTTTGGCAAGTAAACAGTTTGTTTACAAACTGCTGTACAACGAATGTTTTCTCATCGGAGAAAACTAAATTCGGCAGTTCACCACTTGAGTCTATTTTCTTTCTGTTGCGGTGCAAGTTCTCGTAACTTTTTGGAATTTCAATGGCTTTACCTCGAGCCAGTGGAATATTGCGATATGTTCAGCTCACGACCCATTTCTCGGCCACTGCGACGTGGGTTTCGATCAAGTCGCTTCTTTACTTTTCGAACCATTTCTGCCGATATTGCTGTTTTCTTCCGTCCACTTCCTTGACGTTGGGCTACGCTACCAGCATCACGGTAACGAGCGATGGTACGAGACACAAGGGATTTATTTACATTTAAATGCTGGAGTGCTCTAACGATAGCCACTTGTAGTTTTCCAGCCAAATAAAAAGAAATCGCACTATCACGCTTGAATTCCATCACGAATAATTTATTTTCTGGAAAATGCTTTTGTACGCTTGTAAACAATATAATGTGCTGTCACTGGAATAATTTTAACAGCTGTCGGACGAGTGGCTTCGAAATGACAGCAGACTGCAGTTTTTTCATCTCACCCTGTATATCTTCGCCCGATTGTCCTTTAATGTGCACCAATTGTGTAATATAAGTCCAAATAGGATGGAATTTGATACATATAACCAAATTGAGCCTAAAAACAATAAAAAAGGCTAAAGTCATGCGGGCCGGCCATATGATACCCTACAACACTACAATATGTTAGAAGCCCCCTTATGTCTAAATCCATTTTGGAAGATTTCGCTTTTGAAATTATGTCATAGAGCACTGCCCAGATATTACCCCTAGCATTTACACCAGGGATATTTACCCAATATATACGCTCTCCGTCGTGCTGTTAGTTGTTGTGGTCCAGTTTGTAGCTAAATATAATCCAATGGTCATCCAAAATGCAAGACTTCTTCTCTGTCCTCAACTCTCTTCTCAGGCGTGTCGATTGGCTTCAATTGTATGAGATAGATTTTTTTTCTGTTTTCGGTCCATTTTAACCCCTAAATATATTGCGGGAATCTTTCGTGAGGATCGGATGATAATTGTAATCTATATAAAAACCCTAAGTTGTGTTGTAAGGTGAAAAAATATTACAAAATATACAATTCAATATTATAAGTCAAATTGAAGAAATCGCATGCATTAAAAAATTATGAACCAGTAAGGAAAGCTCAAAAGTCGGGCGGGGCCGACTATATGATACCCTACACCACTATGCATATTTAGTAGAGCTCTCGTAAAAAGTTTGATACAGGGCATTTCAGAGCTCTATGAGATATTTGGTACAAAATCAAAATCTATCTAATTCTATCGTGCATTTTACGAACTATAGCTATCTCTGAACCGGGTTTCTCCAAATTTGGCGTATTAGCTTCTAGACTGAATTCGGTCTTATGTACGAAAATTCAGGTGATTTGGGCTGATATTGGCCATTTGATGCACAATTAACACGAAATCGGATGAAGATATATATGGGAGGCATACCCAAATCGGAACAGATTTTAATAAAATCAACTATTTTTGGGCTTTATCTGATATCTGGTACCAAATATCATTCCTGTGGAGTGCATATTACGAATGTGATATACCAAATACCAAATATCACGGTTGTGGAGTGAATATTACGAATGTAAGGGACTAAAACACTAAATCGGATGAAACATATATATGGTTGCCATATCTATATCTGAACCGATTTCCACTAAATTTGATATGCTTGCTTCTAGGTTGAATTTGGTCCGATGTACTAAAATTCAGTCCATTTGGACTTATATCGGCCATTTAGTGCACAATTAACCCGAAATCGGATGAAGATATATATGGGAGCTATATCCAAATCTGAACCGATTTCGCTAAAATTACAAACAGCTATTTCTGGGCTGTATCTTATATCTGGTACCAAATATCATTCTTGTGGAGTGGATATTACGAATGTGAGAGGCTTAAACACCAAATCGGATAAAACATATATATGGGAGCTATAGCTGTTTCTGAACCGATTTTCTCCAAATTTGTTGTATTTGCTTTAAGGCTAATCTCGGTCACGTGTGCCAAAATTCGGGCCATTTGGGCTGATATTGGCCATTTGGTGGTCAATTAACCCGAAATCGGATGAAGATATATATGGGAGCTATATCTAAATCTGAACCGATTTCGATAAAATTTAAAACAGCTATTCCTGTGCTCCATCTAATACCTGGTACCAAATATCACGGTTGTGGAGTGAATATTACGAATGTAGGGGACTAAAACACTAAATCGGATGAAACATATATATGGTTGCTATATCTATATCTGAACCAATTTCCACTAAATTTGATATGCTTGCTTCTAAGTTGAATTTGGTCCGATGTACTAAAATTCAGTCCATTTGGACTTATATCGGCCATTTAGTGCACAATTAACCCGAAATCGGATGAAGATATATATGGGAGCTATATCCAAATTTGAACCGATTTCGATAAAATTTAAAACAGTTATTTCTGTGCTCCATCTAATACCTGGTACCAAATATCACGGTTGTGGAGTGCATAGTAGGAATGTGAGGGACTAAAAGATCAAATCGGATGAAAGATATATATGGGAGCTATAGCTATATCTGAACCGATTTTCTCCAAATTTGATATACTTGTTTCTAGGCCGAACTCGGTTGGGTGTGCCAAAATTCAGGTAGTTTGGACTGATAGTGGACATTTGGTGCACATTTAACCCGAAATCGGATGAAGATATATATGGGAGCTATATCTAAATTTGATCCGATTCTCACCAATTTCCTTGGGCCAAACATACATTGTTCGGAAAATTTCATCTCAATCGGATAATAAATGCGACCTGCATTTTGTTCACAAAAATACATGGACAGACGGACGGACGGACGGACGGACGGACGGACGGACAGACGGACTGACATGCATAAATCGACTCAGAAAGTGATTCTATGAAGGTTCTCAAAAGTAACTAGGGGTCTATCTCGTTTCCTTCTCCATGTTACAAACAAATGCACAAAGACATAATACCCTTACCACTATGTGGTGTCTATATCTATAAAAGAGGAAAATGTTTGTACGTTTGTTTGTTTGTTTGTTTGTTTGTTTGTAATTTATGGACTCGAAAACTGCTGAATAGATTTTTCTGAAAATTTCCATATATACTGCAACATCGCCTGAAAGTAACATAGGCTATATACATTTTTGAATTTCCACTTGGAACTGGAGATATAGCATCAGAATCGGAGGTACCTCCCAAATATTTAGATTTTATATGCACATATCTATTGATCGGTTAAAGATACAGTCTCCAAATTTGGAATGTGTAACGGAATTTGGAACAAAAATAAGTTTGCTAAATTATATTGTAATCGGTTCAGATTTGGATATAGCTCCCATATATATTTTCGACCGATTTCGTTCATTTGATGCCTCAAACACAATATGAATATTCGATTCCAATGAAATTTGGAATATGTGACGGGATTTGATCCGAAAATAAATTTGTCAAATTATATTGAAATCGGTTCAGATTTGGATATAGCTCCCATATATATTTTCGGCCGATTTCAAGCATTTGATGCACCAAACACGCTATGTATCCCCAATTTCAATGAAATTTGAAACGTGTGATAGATTTTATCTAACAAAATGTATTTCCCAAATTATATTGAAATAGGTTCAGATTTGGATATAGCTCCCATATACATTTTCGGCCGATTTCATGTATTTGGTGGACCAAACAAGATATGTATGTCCAAATTTAATGAAATTTAAAATAAGTAACGGAATCGGGAGCAAAAATGAATTTTTCAAATTATATTGAAATCGGTTCAGATTTGGATATAGCTCCCATATATATTTTCGACCGATTTCATGTATTTGATGCACCAAACACGCTATGTATCTCTAATTTCAATGAAATTTGGAATCTGTAGGGGAAATTAAAACGAATATACATTTGTCAAATTATAGTAAAATCGGTTCAGATTTGGATATAGCTCTCATATATATTTTCGACCGATTTCATGTATTTTATGCACCATGCACGATATGTATGTTCGATTCCAAAGAAATTTGGAATATGTAACGGGATTTTGATTAGAAAATAAATTAGTCAAATTATATTAAAATCGGTTCAGATTTGGATATAGCTCCCATATATATTTTCCGCCGATTTCACATATTTGATGCACAAAACACGATACGTATTTCCGATTCCAATGAAATTCGGCATGAGTGGCTAAATTTGGTACAAAAATAAATTTGACAAATTATATTCAAATACGCTCAGATTTAATTATAGCTCCCATATATATACTCAGCCGATTTCACATATTTGATGCACCCAAAGCGAGAAAGACGAAATCTGGCACCAGAAAAAATTGCCAAATTTTATTGAAATCAGTTGAGGTTTGGGTATAGCTAACATATGTGTGGTTACAATAATTTGGTTACAATAATAAATGTGACAAATTAATTGGAAATTAGTTAAGATTTGGATATAGCTCCCATATATATATTCTCGGCCGATTTCACGTATTTGACGCACCAATTTCAATGAAATATGAAAGGTGTGGCGGAATTTGGTGTAAAAGTAATTTTTTTAAAATTATATTTAAATCGGATCAGATTGGGATATGATTTTAATAAGAACCATTGACCCACAACGCCTTAGGCTAACACTAAAAAACAACACAACAATTAATTTGAAATACGCTTATTACGGCGAAGTATGTTGCTATCTCGAATTCATTAATTGCAATAGAAATGCCACTCAACTTCAAAAGATTGCAGTTTACTGCACGCTTGGTATTTGCTATGAAATAAATAAATCCGAAGGACAAACCCTTCGTGTATGTATGTCATGTTACTGTTTTTCTAATGGTTTTGTATATTTACGCATTAAAGTAGTGCAATAATTTTTTTTTTTTTTTAATTATAAAATTTGTTTTTTTTTTTTTTAACCAACATATATTCGTAAATAAAATTTTGAATGCATATAAAATCAAAAGGGGTAGCGAAGCGCACCGGGTTCAGCTAGTAGGGTATAAAAATGAACAGTGTCACAAAATACTACAAAATTTTTATTAACATCATTATTTGCATATTTTTATGCATTTTTTTTATATTTTATACTTTTATGTCAAAAGGACATTCTGAATTGACAAAATTTGCCAAAATCGGTCCAGCCATTCTTGAGATATAAGCATTCTTGCTAACATCCCCTTCCTTTGTATATATACATTGTAAATATTTCGCTATATATGTCCGATATATCTACTATCGGCATCTACGTAACGGTCAGAATTGACCTGTTCGTCTACTTGTTATTTCGCAGAGATTAAAAATATTCGCGATTTAATGGAGAATTTGGCTTTTATTTAACACAAATGTTATGGTCTATTTCACCCACTAAATATTACCCGATGACCATCAAAATGACTTCTACCCAGCCATAGGCTCTAGCCGCATGCTAACTTCCGCGTTGATTGGTCTATAATTGTGACCTGTAGAGCAACTTCAGTTTTTTCAGTTTTTGGTCCATTTCAACACTTAAACATTATGCGATCAATAAGCTTCTATTCTGGCCCTAACGCCACCTCCATTGTTAATTTCGTGAAGATCGGGCCATAATTGCGACCTGTAGAGAGATTACTAACTAGATCGACTCAGCTCGGTGAGATAGGCAGATCCATATAAACTTTCCTATGTGGGAAACCAATATTTACATAATTTTTTGGCCCAATCAAACTGATAATACCCCCAACACATAGTGTTGTAGAGTATAATAACTTTATCAAATTTGGTGGAAATCGGTTAAGATATTTCTATAGCACTCATATATATTTTAATCCAATTTGTCATTACTGCCGTAATATGCACTCCGTAGTAACGATATTCGGGGAAATATAAAATATATCAAATACAGCTCAGAAACAACTTTACCAAATTGTATCGAGATCGGTTCAGATTTGGATATAACTTCAATACATATTTTATCCAATTTTAAGTTTTTTATACCCTACACCACAAGGTGGTCAGGGTATTGTGTCTTTGTGCATTTGTTTGTAACATGCAAAAGGAAACGAGATAGACCCATAGTTCCTTTTGATGATCTGCATAGAATTCTGAGTCGATTTATGCATGTCCGTCCGTCCGTCTGTCCATGTATTTTTGTAAACAAAGTACAGGTCGCATTTATTGCCCGATCCAGATGAAATTTTGCACAGATCATTTGATGATCTGCATAGAATTCTGAGTCGATTTATGCATGTCCGTCCGTCCGTCTGTCCATGTATTTTTGTAAACAAAGTACAGGTCGCATTTATTGCCCGATCCAGATGAAATTTTGCACAGATCATTTGTTTGGTCCAAGGACGAACTCTATAGAAATTGGAGATAATCGGTCAACATTTAGATATAGCTCCCATATATATCTTCGTCCGATTTGCCTTTTATTGTGCACCAAACGTGTAATATCAGCCTGAATTGTATGGAATTTTGCGTATACCCCCAAATTAGGCCTGAAAATAAATATGCCAAATTTGATCGAAATCGGTTCAGATATATGGTGCACAATTAATTTGAAATCGGATAAAGATATATATGGGAGCTATATCTAAATCTGAACCGATCTCGATAAAATTTGGCGAAGATATTTCTGAGCTGTATTTGATATATTTCCCTGAATATCGTTGTTACGGAGTGCATGTTACGGTTGTGGGTAACAAATATAACAAATCGGATGAATAATATATATGGAAGCTATAGCTATATCTGAACCGATCTTCACCAAATTTGACGGACGGACGGACATGCATTAATCGACTCAGAATGTGATTCCATGCAGATCATCAAAAGGAACTATGGGTCTATCTCGTTTCCTTTTGCCTGTTACAAACAAATGTACAAAGACATAATACCCTGACCACCTTGTGGTGTAGGGTATAAATACAAATGTTTCGGCATATTTAGTCCTTTGAACTTTAAATTATTCTCCCATGAAAACTTTTAATTGTTATGTGGAGCTCTACTAAGACTTTCTTTACTGGTTTTGTGTATTTAATGGTTAATATAAGTCTGAATACAATGGATTTTGACATATGAAACTCAGTCTGTAAGGAAGCGTGTAAAATTTGATGAAAATCGGTCCACATATAGATATAGCCCCCATATGTAATGTTCACACGATTTGCTATTTTTGTTCCCCATAGTCGTATTATACCCTCTAAAGCAACGATGCTTGATGCATGCAATCAGATACATCATTGAAATACATGTGCTAATTTTTTAAGAGATCGATTTAGTTTTGGAAATAGCTCCCATAAATTTTTTCATCCGATTTTACGTTTATTGTGCAAAAAAGTGTAATATCAGCTCAAATATGATGAATTTTGGTGAAAATGGGATCAGATATAGCTATAACTCCGATGTATATGTTTTAATTTTTGTTTTCAAATTGTGACTGATCTGAAGACATAATACGCATCCATAACTGATCATTGATCGTATCATCTACTTCACACAAATTCCAATATATAAACCACCAACCTTTTTTACGGCCCATTACAAATCGCATTAACCATACACAAAATTTGAAATAGATAGTAGATAGTTTATAAATTTTATACAGGCTAATGGGTTATATGTAAAATCAATCGTACAAAATGTGGGTCATGTCGGTCAACGTTTTGGTGTAGCCCCCACATAAGGGTATAACCCAGTTTTTTTTTTTTCGCCATCGTTACAAAAAGTGATCAAGATTTGGTCCTTATTTAGCATCTTGGTTTGTTAGGGGGTAGAACCCCTCATTGCAGAAAGTTTCAAATGGAGGTCATTGTTTCGGAGTATCGCTCATATAAACATACATCCTGCTTTTGACTAGTTCGAGGGTTTTGAACACATTTTCCAATCGATTTGGTATATATTTTGGCATAGTCCACATGTATCGGTTCCTCCCAAGATCACTAATATAAGCCAGATATGTGGACTATTATACTTTAAACAAGTAAAACACATTAAGTTCGGCGAGGCCGAAATTTTTATACCCTCCACCTTAGGGTAATGGAAACACACAAATACCAATTTTTAGACATATTCGTGGGAAAATTTGGCAAAAATCATCACAATAACGAATATCGGGAGGTACCGTTATATAGGGCTATACAAAAGCGTGGACCTATACATACAATATTTCACCAACGGAGCTAGAACTCATTATGACCAACAAATTCCAATTTTTAGACAAATCCGTGATAAAATGTGACAAAAAGCATCAAAATACAGAATATCGGAAGATACCGTTATATGGAGGCTATACCAAAGCGTGGACCTATACATACAATGTTTCGGCGCACCAACTAGGATCCATTATGACCTACAAATACCAATTTTCAGACAAATCCATGAAAAAATGTGGTAAATATCATCAAAATACCGAATATCGGGAGGTACCGTTATATGGGGGCTATACCAAAACGTGGATCTATACATACATCTGCTAAATTTTGACGCTCTACGTCAAATAATGTGGGTCATATCGTAATTTCAACAGACAGGCGGACAGACAGACGGACATCGTTGAATCGTCTTAGAATTTTATGCTTATTAATATGAATATATATACATTATGGGGTCTACGACGAATACTTAGGGATGTTACAAACGGAATGACAAAGTTAATATACCCTCCTTTCCAAGGTGGAGGGTATAAAAATGACAAAAAATAAAAAATGTATGACAACTTGTAACAAAATTATTCACACTTTCGATGACGTATTTTTATGCGACTTTTTTACTTTTATCATTTTCTTTGGTTATTAACGTAATAACAAACATTATGCAATAAAATGCTAATTTTCATGTGTATCGCATTTTCCCAGTTTTCCACTACAAATTTTACATTTTTTATTCAATAAGCCATTTTAGGAAAATTCTGCACAAAAATTATTTCAAAAAATCATCTTTAGATTTTTCAAATTCCGCGACTTTTCCGGAATCGTTTCTCAATATTTTCATTCGTAAAAACATTTCCACTGCAATTACAAAGAACCGAAAGAAAATTGAAGCCAAATCAGCCCAGCCGTTCTCAATTGATAAATGATAAAATGAAGAGGTCGTCAATAGTCGCAAACATCATCCTCAATTGTTATTTATGTTACACAATTACTTAAAGCCTTAACTATTGAAGTACTACTGCTAATAGGTAAGTGATAAGTCAACGTTCATTCTATTCCCATTGAAATTTGCAGATCGTTTGAGTTGTCATCGAACTACTTAGGAATAAACCAGATTCAATAATGACCCCAGATCTAGTATGGATGAAACCCATTCGATATCTAATCGACAAAGAAAGGTGTCATATTTTATGCCCACTTAAGAATTCTGGTGGAGGTGATGACATTTGGTACTGCTTCATTTTGTTCAAATCAGGTTCGTCGTCAACATAACAATGGGTACGATTCAATGCTAAAAATCTGTGATCACAAGACTCATTCAAAGATGCGTTTCTTTCTAGGCACGCCAGAGTTTGGAAGCTCCAAAACACGACGGCCCATTTATTCATGATGTACGTGTACCGGGTTTATTCAAATGCCTGCAGGCAGTGATATCGTTTGCTTGCCGCTAATTACTACCAGAAGATTTTAAATTGAATTCGGACCGAGCATTAGAGAGACGGGAAGATTGAGAATGAACAACCCAGAAGATTTATGACATGTCTAATAGTCGAAATGGAGAAAGGGTTACAGTCGTGTAATCATCGACTGTAAGATGTAGTTATCAGTTAATGTGTGTCTGATCAAAGGTCCACTTTAACAAATCTATTAACAAAAGCCAAATTGGGGAATATTGAATAGATTAATAGAAATTAATGATACCTTTCAGGCCGTACCACCGCAAGTCGGCCAATGCATTTACGGCCAAAATGTGGTCACACATGCCCATAAACACCCTTACAGTTGAAACCAACAAACAAACAAACTGAGAGATTTCTAACAACCTGCTACGGTCGCCACGTACCATAATTCATGGGATGTTGAAAGCGTGAAACGAAACGTCCGAAGTGCATTCAGTCTGCATAGCCGTGTGTTCGGTGGCTCTGACCATTGCCGTGTGTTCCCAGAGAAAATGGTAGAAATTCAAATTTAAATATTTCCATCTGATGAAGGTGATGTCGCACAACCTATAGCCACAACAAAAAACAACACAAAGCAAACGACAAACGCAAAGAGGGATACAATATGTCTCAATTGGATTTCGGTGGCTTCATTGATTCTTATCACCCCATAAAATACATTTCGTTTTGATTGTTCTTTTTGTTGTTTGTGCCGAGATGACCAGCCCTGGCTTTTGTTGGGATTTTTTATGTTTGCGCTGGTGTTAAAAAGTGACGACGACGACGACGATGATGATGATGCTTGTGACAGTGGTAGTGGTTTAATTGTATCGTCTACATGTCTGGTGTTTGTATATTTCAATATCTGGTTGTTTGGCGTTTCCAACGGCATCATTATCCCTCAGAACAAACGTACTAACAGTGGGGTGATGTGTTTCATTATTTTATTTTATTAACCGTGATTTGAGAATATTCAGAAGCAGGTATTGAGTTTGATCGAATTAACCTTATTTTTAAAGGAGGAAGCGGTGAAGCATTGCAAATACATTTACTTCGACCAAATCTCTTGCCAAGGGTATTAAGTCTTCTTCAACGCCTTTAAAATAGAAAAACCTTCTTGGGCAGAACAACTTGTTTGGGTTTCGCACTACTCTCAACCTGCATGAGCTAAGTATTTTCAATACGTCAACTGCACCACTGTGCCTAGCGAAGAAGATGCTTTGAAGCAACAATGACGATTTTCAATAGGTCGTTGTTTTTGATTCTTTGTGTTTCCCACTATGGGTGTAATTTATGTCTTTATTTAGAGAAGATTTCGTTTCCTAATTTATTGTGATACCTTTTAGGCAAGAGAACTACAGCATCCCAAGATATACTGATGAGAAATTTAGTGGCAGTGCAAAGTGCTGCAGAGCACATCGAACATTGACGTGCTTGCATGTGGACTAATTCCAGTCCAGTCCACAAGGTGTGTGCTGAGGTGCTGAGATACTATTCGTCCATCGACTCATCCTGGGCAATATGTGTGAATGTCTAGCTTAAAAACAAATCGAACTACACCGACACTCTGACCTTCCCCATCTGCGACTCGAACATGTCGTGCTGAACGGCCGTTGTCCGTTCAACTTGATGTTGGTGGTGATGATGTGTTCTCGCACTTTCCGTCTTTGATGACCGTCCGATTGGATTATTATTGTCACTCGCATGTGTACCATTAAGAGCGTGAAGCTATCCACCATTTATCGGCTATCTGCTGATAATGCTCATCGAACAAAGTGAATTCAATTGTATTAAAAACACTTTAATATCACTTCGGTCGCTGTATCGTGGGCTCTCGTTGGGTTTTGGGATTGCTGTCAGGTTTGGACTGCCGTAAGGGCAACCGTGGTTTTGCTTTGGACTCCATTCGTCTGGTTGCAGTTAAAGCGCTAATTCAATTTCCTTTGTTTGCCGTCAAGGAAGACCTGAAAGCGCGATAACCTAAAACCTCTTTTAGTTATTAATGTTACACACTTTGTGGCAAGTTGCGAGTTGATGATGTCGATGTCATTGTCGGTGTTGATGTTGATGTTGATGTTGCCCTTGTCCTTGTTGTTTTTCCTCTGGTGATTTGCATTCCATGTCCGTTCACCGTTGAAATGGCACCTAAAGACTAAATGCCAAACACACAGGTTTTGTCATGAAAATACTCCCATTTATTATTTTTTGATCGAATAACTCATTATTGTCTCATTATGAAATAGCTAAGCCAAGTTGATATTACATATATTTGGTCACTCCTTTCGCAAAATTTTTTTTTCCTAACAGATTGCTGTTCCAGGTTATGCCTCAGGTATTCTTGAATGCCCGTGGCTGCGATTCATGTTTACACAATTTGCAGATATCTTCCCGGCACTTTCACATATTTAGACAGGTAGCAAAAGCAAAAAGAGAATATTGTTTTCGTTTTGGGAATTATTAGGAACCCGAATTTGACTCTATCTTCAGAGTTGTGTGTGTGTGTTTTTTCAAATTTAATCAGTCTGTCCTACTTTATAATCATTCTATCGCGGTTTCTCCATGCGGTTACAAATTAAAGAATATAAAAATGAACAAAATTCAATTTGCTTATTTAATTTTCCAGAGCGGTACTACCGGTTTTTATTCCCTTAGCCATATGACTAGAGAGGGTATATATCATTTGATACGACCACAACGTGCCTCATCAAAATAACGGTTTTAGACCCTAGGTCTCTTTGGACCAAATCCGTTTCTGGACATTTGGAGTTGATCTAGCGATGTACGTCCGTCCGTCCATCCATCCATCCATCCGTCCGTCTGTATGTCTACTCACAAAGGGTCAAACTTTTGAATAATGTCAACGCTTGTGAAATGTGAAATAAGAATCCAATTGTCTTCAAATTTCGCATATGCCAATATTTCTAACAACACTAGGTATGGTATATAGATGGGATAGGGCCACCAATTCTTCTGGTACCTCCCCCAAAACGGGTCAAAATTTTGAATACTTACATATCTTATGAAACACGAAATAACCATCCAATTATCTTCAAATTTCACAAATCTGAATATCTGAATCTAACACAAGATCTGGTGTAAATAAAGGGTCAACGGTTAAACGGATAGTGTCTGAGGGTATACATCTGTCGGTAATACTATTTTTTTTGAACAATTATATTGTATATGTCTATATATATAAAAATCAAATGTTGTTCGTTGGTAATGGAATCAGTTGAGAACGGCTGGACCGATTTGCATAATTTTTGTACAAACGTTCGTCATATCCCGAGTTAGGTTTTTAAAGAAAAAAATATTGACCACGCCTACTTTTACGCTCACTATTTTGAATTATCTAAAATCTTTATATTAGCCAGATAATGAAGATATCGATTTGAAAACTATTACTCGAGATACTGTGGACGTTCCTTCCAAACCTAGGGATTTATTTGGAGGCTGAGGAACTGACTACGCATACTTCTAATCTATATATATTATAACCAATTGTTGTTCGTTGGTAATTGAATCAGTGGAGAACGGCTGGAACGATTGGTATATTTTTTTAATGTTCGTCCTACCACGAGTTAGGTTTTTATGCAAAGAAAAAAGTGACCACGCCCAATTTTACGTCCATTTTTCGATTTACCTAAAATCCTATTTGCCAAAATAATGAAGATATCTGCTCCATAGTTAGTATACAACGTAATCTTGACTCTCCCTCCAAGCCTAGGTATCTGTGTGGGTCAGAGGAGCTGCGCACACCCACTTTTTTAGATATATATGTAAAAATTTAAAAAAAAAAAAAACATAGTAAAACTTCAGTTGAGGATGACTCATTTCTCCGGATTTAACTCATATTTTCTTTTGGTTATTTGTAATTACACTGAAAACGTTTTCAAGAGAGAACATTTTGAGAAAAGTCTCTAGAAAAATTGCAGAACTGTATTAACTATTCTATTTGGATATGGAATTTTGTGTAGAATTGTTTCAGAATGCGTTTTGGAATAGAAAATTCTTATGAAAAAACCCGAGAAATTTTGCATATTTTGTGTTCAGTTATTGCCGTTATTGATTTCACAATACTCAAAACATTAAATGTCAAATTACAGTTCATTCGGTAGAAATTGTAACAAAAACATGCCATAATTAAATCGACAAAGATTTCTACTTTTTAATATAAATTACGGGGTCCCTAACTTTTATAAACCGATGACACCATATTTATAATAGTTAAATTAAAGTCATATTTCCAAGATTTCTATTTAGAAATTACTATCGATCCTGAAGTCGGAATCTCCAAAAAATTGACTAGATATGAAAATAATCTATCCAATGCAAAATTCATTGGGACTGCAATCAGTGAACTACTGAATATAAAGAGGCAATGTAATATGCGTAATATACAAAATAATGGGGCGAATTGAAAATTTAGTAAGAAAACTATTCATATGATCGGAAAATTCTTCCGAACCCTTAAACGAACCTGTAACCTTAACTTATAGATAACGTCATACGGGGACCATGTGCTATCATCAGTAATTACACTGCGCCCTAGACAATCATGAGGTTGGGCAATTTTTCGCTTGGTAGATAAAAATCCCAAAGGGGGGTTTCCCGGGTCAAATTTTTTAAGGGTCCATTTTATATAACTTAAACATACACAAAGGGCCTCAAATATTTTCCTCTATACTACGCAAAATTTAAGATAGAGTTTATAAATTTGATGCAGTCCTATGGGTTAAATAAAGAATCATTTGTACAAAATATGTTTCAGGTTGGTCTGCATTGTGATATAGCCCCTTTTTAATTCCTTAAGTGTGGGTTATTTGAGATTTTAGAAAGAACAAAACATTCTTTCAAATAATTATAAGTATAGGACCAAGCTTTCGTATAAGCCTTATATGAAGGCATCCGCTAATTTCAACTATTTCCAGGGTCTTGGTCACATTCTAGGTCACCTCAATGTTTTGTCAATGTCAATGTTTTGGAGTAGCGCCTATATAAAGGTTCCTCCTGATTTTGCCTATTTCGAGGGTTTTGATTATATTTTCGAATCGAATTGGCTTAAAATGTGTGTTAGGATAATATGGGGGTAGAACACCATCTTACATGGGACTATTATAAACATTTGATGTATACTGTTTAATAAATGTGCTATATTATTTGGGATTCCAACTCTCAAATTAACTATATAGTATATATAGTATAACTCGAACGGTACATGAACCTATATTCACATTTTTGAATTCCATATTTATTTCTCTTTAGTCGAGTTATCATTTCTATTAAAAATTGTGACACTTATGTCAGCCAGATGTGTGAATAATTATGCTTTACAACTATATATATATATATATATATATATATATATATATATATATATATATATATATATATATATATATATATATATATGTATATATATATATATATATATATATATATATATATATATATATATATATATATATATATCAAAAGATAATTACTTTTTCAAAATCGCTAAAAAATAACGAAAAAGAGATTTCATGCAAAAATTCTAAAATCGGTAAAAAATCAAAAAAAAAAACAATGGAATCAAATTTTAAAATAATAGTACATTCTATTGACAAATTTTGTATGGACCTTTAAACATTTGCTGTAGAAAATCAGCAAACAAGTTCAAGGTTTTTCCAATTTGTTATTCTTTTTTTGTAAATTTTTTTCATATTGAATTCAGTGTATTTTTTGGGAACACAATAAAGAATAATTTTTCACTATATATAATTTTTCACCAAAAAAATGAAATAAGTGCGAAATACGATTTTAACTGACATCTACCTTTCAACTAAACAAACAAAAATGACCGAAAAAGCCTAATGGGGCTCATTTCAAGGCGTGGACCTTCTTCTTTCATGTACCAATAATCCGTCCAATGAGAGCTCAAAATGCAAAATACTTTGGGAGTACAATCAGTAAAATACCAAATATAAAAGGTGGAAAATAGTAGAGCGAATGGGACTTTTAGTAAGAAAAGGATTTCTATCCTTCCAGAAATTCTTCCCAAACATTCAAAATACCTTAAATCGCTTTTGCAGGTCATGATATCGATCATAACTCACGGATAAGGGTACAACCCGATTTCATATTTATATAACCATTGTATGATTTAAGCTATTTTTCGGGTCTTGGTCACTTTTTTCATTTTTTGGTCCTTATTTGGCATCTTTGTTTCTAAGGCAGTATAGAACCTCTTCGCTTAAAATTTGAAAATTTCAGAGAAGGGCCCATATTGGTCTTGACCACATTCATCAATTGATTTGGCTAAAAGATTGTATTTATGCTACCATGGGGAAGGGAACCATCATACAGATAATTGCCACATAGGAATTTATTTAAGTAAAGTTCCCACATTGGAGTATCCCCAAGTCCACTTTCACATCTAATGTGTGGTCAGAAAAGAAAATTTTGTATTCTATTGAATTTGTAACCCGCAAGAGATAATTGGTTGGGAACATAGATTTGGGATGTACATCTATATGAAATAAATAGTGAAAACATGAACAAATTACAAATATAAGAAAGTAGCACGGGACCGAATATATGTTGAATCGTCTTTGAATTATACTATGATGAAAAATATGGACTTTATGCGGTCTCCAACTTACAATTTAAATGGTAATTAAAATTAATTTCCAACTTACGGTAATGGATGTAAAATAGCTATGTTTTTGATTTGGATTAAAAGGGGTAGAAGAAAGTTTTCAATGTAGGTCGATGTTTCGGAGTAGTGCCCATATAAAGGTACCTCCTGATTTTACCATATTTCAAAGGATTTGGCTAAAAATGTGTATTGTAAGGGATCAAAATAAATTTTTAGTATTGTAAAAATCGTAGCAAAATTTTCCAGTCAAATGAGCAGTAATTTGGAATTTACTGTATTTTTTACACCTCATAATTGAGGGTTTACAAAAGTTAATTACTTTTTAAACCCATTAGCACCTCAGATTGTGCATTAGAGTCCTCATAAGACCCCCTAATCAAGTCGGTCTGTTTGTCCGCCAAAAGGTGGACTTGAGAGGGTACTATTATATGGACAAATTTCTAAAATTTTTAGATATGTTGCAATTTTTGTGTAAGATTTTCACCCCGAAATACACATTTTTAGCCAAATCCTTTCAAATATGGTAAAATCAGGAGGTACCTTTATATGGGCACTACTCCGAAACATCGACCTACATTAAAAACTTTCTTCTACCCCTTATAATCCAAGATGACAAATAGAGGCCAAAAATATAGCAGAAGAGCATAGCATGTCAAACTGAAAAAAATCACATGATTCAAATAAGCAAAAATAGTTTTATCCACCCCATTACCGTAAGATGGGAATTCATTTTATTTGCCATTTAAATTGTAAGTTGGAGACCATATTATTCATCATAGTATAATTCAAAAACGATTCAACAAATATTCGGTCCCGTGCTACTTTCTTATATTTGTAATTTGTTCATGTTTTCACAATTTCTATATCTATAAAAGAGGAAAATGTTTGTATGTTTGTTTGTTTGTTTGTTTGTTTGTTTGTTTGTTTGTAATTTATGGACTCGAAAACCGCTGAATAGATTTTCCTGAAAATTTCCATATATACTGCAACATCGCCTGAAAGTAACATAGGCTATATACATTTTTGACTTTCCACTTGGAACTGGAGATATAGCATCAGAATCGGAGGTACCTCCCAAAAATTTAGATTTTATATGCACATATCTATTGATTGGTTGAAGATACAGTCTTCAAATTTGGAATACGTAACGGAATTTGGAACAAAAATAAATTTGCTAAATTATATTGTAATCGGTTCAGATTTAGATATAGCTCCCATATATATTTTCGACCGATTTCGTTCATTTGATGCCTCAAACACAATATGAATGTTCGATTCCAATGAAATTTGGAATGTGTGACGGGATTTAATCCGAAAATAAATTTGTCAAATTATATTGAAATCGGTTCAGATTTGGATATAGCTCCCATATATATTTTCGGCCGATTTCAAGCATTTGATGCACCAAACACGCTATGTATCCCCAATTTCAATGAAATTTGAAACGTGTGATAGATTTCATCTAAAAAATTGATTTCCCAAATTATATTGAAATCGGTTTAGATTTGGATATAGCTCCCATATACATTTTCGGCCGATTTCATGTATTTGGTGGACCAAACACGACATGTATTTCCAATTGTAATGAAATTTAAAATAAGTAACGGAATTGGGAGCCAAAATGAATTTGTCAAATTAAATTGAAATCGGTTCAGATTTGGATATAGCTCCCATATATATTTTCGACCGATTTCATGTATTTGATGCACCAAACACGCTATGTACCTCTAATTTCAATGAAATTTGGAATGTGTAGCGGAAATTAAAACAAATATACATTTGTCAAATTATATTAAAATCGGTTCAGATTTGGATATAGCTCTCATATATATTTTCGACCGATTTCATGTATTTTAGGCACCATACACGATATGTATGTTCGATTCCAAAGAAATTTGGAATATGTAACGGGATTTTGATTAGAAAATGAATTAGTCAAATTATATAAAAATCGGTTCAGATTTGGATATAGCTCCCATATATGTTTTCCGGCGATTTCACATATTTGATGCACAAAACACGATACGTATTTCCGATTCCAATGAAATTCGGCATGAGTTGCTAAATTTGGTACAAAAATAAATTTGACAAATTATATTCAAATACGCTCAGATGTGATTATAGCTCCCATATATATACTCAGTCGATTTCACATATTTGATGCACCCAAAGAGAGAGAGACAAAATCTGGCACCAGAATTTTGCACCAAACACGATATATATGACCGATTCCAATGAAATTCAGAATGTGTGGCGGAATTTGGTTATAATAATAAATGTGATAAATTAATTGGAAATTAGTGAAGATTTGGATATAGCTCCCATATATATGTTCTCGGCCGATTTCACATATTTGACGCACCAATTTCAATGAAATATGAAAGGTGTGGCGGAGTTTGGTGTAAAAGTATTTTTTTTTTTTAAATTATATTTAAATCAGATCAGATTGGGATATGATTTTAATAACCATTGACCCACAACGCCTTAGGCTAACACTAAAATACAACACAACAATTGATTTGAAATACGCTTATTACGGCGAAGTATGTTGCTATCTCGAATTCACTAATACCAATAGAAATGCCACTCTACTTAAAAAAATTGCAGTTTCCTGCACGCTTGGTATTTGCTATGAAATAAATAAATCCAAATGACAAACCCTTCGTGTATGCATGTCATGTTACTGCTTTTGTAATGATTTTGTTTATTAACGCATTAAATTAGTGCAATATTTTTTTTTTTTTTTAATTTTTAAATTTGTTTTTCTTTATCCAACATATATTCGTAAATAAAATTTTGAATGCATATAAAATCAAAAGGGGTAGCGAAGCGCACCGGGTTCAGCTAGTTATTTCATATAGATGTACATCCCAAATCTACGTTCCCAACCAATTATCTCTTGCGGGTGACAAATTCAATAGAATACAAAATTTTCTTTTCTGACCACACATTAGATGTGAAAGTGGACTTGGGGATACTCCAATGTGGGGACTTTACTTAAATAAATTCCTATGTGGCAATTTCTGTATGATGGTTCCCTACCCCAAGGGTAGCATAAATACAATCTTATAGCCAAATCAATTCATGAATGTGGTCAAGACCAATATGGGCCCTAGTCTGAAAATTTCAAATTTTATGCGAAGAGGTTCTATACTCCCTTAAAAACAAAGATGCCAAATAAGGGCCAAAAATGAAAAAAGTGGGCATGACCTCAAAAATAGCTTAAATCATACGATGGTTATATAAATATGAAATCGGGTTGTATCCTTATTCGTGAGTCATGTCCTGCAAAAGCGATTTAAGGTATCTTGAATGTTTGGAAAGAATTTCTGGAAGGATAGAAATCCTTTTTCTTACTTAAAGTTCCATTCGCTCTACTATTTTGCAACCTTTATATTTGGTATTTTTCTGATAGTACTCCCAAACAATTTTGTATTTTGAGCTCTCATTGGACGGATTATTTTCACATGAAATGATTTTCACATGAAAGAAGTAGGTCCACGCTTTCATTTTTGTTTGTTTAAATGTGTTCGCATCTTCCAGCTGTAGCATGATATAAGTCCTGGAGTTGAAAGCTAGATCCCAATTGTAGACATGAAAAATCGCCAATTGACATCATATTGCACCAAGATGCCAGTCCGAAATTGTAGGCCCTGGAGTTGAAAGGTATGTGTCAGTTAACATCGTATTTCGCACTTATTTCATTTTTTTGGTAAAAAAAATGTATATAGTGAAAAATTATTCTTTATTTTGTTCACAAAAAATCCACTCAATATGATAATACAAATTGAAAAAAATTGACAAAAGAAGAATAACAAATTGAAAAAATCTTCAACTTGTTCGCTGATTTTTTACAGCAAATGTTTAAAGATCCTTACAAAGTTTCTCAATCGTATTATTTTAAAATTCAATTCGATTAATTTTTTTTCGATTTTTTCCGATTTGAGAATTTTTCAATTTCGATCTCTTTTTCGTGATTTTTTAGCGATTTTGTAACCCGCCATCAATTTCAGTTCTCAAGAAATCAAGTCAATTAAATAAATTGGTATTAATATTCGAATTCAAAATAAAATATAAAAAACACTACAAATGTACATTAGAAAAAAGTAAGTCGAAATTGAAAAAAAATGCAAAATAAAACATTACTATTGTACATTTCAAAAGTCAAAGTGAAAATGTAAATTTATCACATTTTTACGCGATTTTTTTTTGGATATTATGCTTTTCGGGCAGGAGACAATTCCGAATTTGTATGAATCGTTAAAGTCAATTTTGCATATCTATATATATAAAAGAAAGTCGTGTTAGTTTCTACGCTTATAACTTAAGAACCGCTGGTCTGATTTTAACGATTCATACAGATTCGGAATTTTATCTTGGCAGAAAAAGATTGAATCCAAAAAATTACAACACTCTGTGTTGGGGGTAATAAAAGTTTGATTGGGCTATTGCTTTTAGAGATACTTAAGGGTTGAAATGGACCAAAAACTGAAATATGGCCTGATTGTGCAGATGCTCTCAAGGGCGCAGTTATGAACCAATCGACGCGGAAGTTAGCATGGGGCTAGAGCAGGGCTGGGTAGATGCCAGTTTGGATGATCATCGGGTAATATTTAATGGGTGAAATAGACCATAAAATGAGTATTAAATAAAAGTCAAATTGTCCATTAAACCGGGAATATCCCGGCTAAATCACAAATAGGCGAAAGGGCCAATTTTGAGCGTTACGTAGATGTCGATAGTAAATATATCGGATATATATAGCGAAATATATACAATGTGTATTCACATAGGAAAGAGATGTTGGCTAAAATTTTGTCAATTTAGAACGCCCTCTTGAAATAAAAGAATAAAATGGCAACTTCTGACATTTTTATGCCGATTTCGTTACCAAATATAGCCAAATATCGTAGACATGCATATTATATAGAAGAGTCAAAATTAGCAGATTTGGATTGGAGGATAGATTTGGAGATGATTGTTCAAATGAAACAAAAACAGAAAATTTTTCCTGATCACTCAATTGAAACCAATCGACACGGAAAACATAATTCCCATCTTACGGTAGTGGGTGTGAAAGATTAATTATCTTTGACTATTCTGAAATCATTATGCCCTCAATTATGAGGTGGGCAGAACTACATACCACGCAGCACATTGGAAATACAAATTCCAAATTATAGCTAATTTGAATTGAAAATGTAGCTAAGCTCCTTACAATACCAAAAATTGAACTGAGTTTTCACATGGGGCTATTATAGATGTTCTATATTAGGTTTGGTTTATAACACTCAAATTTAAGCCTATAGCTGAAAAATAGGATCGGGCTATTTAAAATATCTAAAACCGACGGTAAGTGAACATCTATTATAATTGTTGCCATATATATTTATTTCTATTTAGAAACTACTATGGAGTTATTTTACTTATAATAAAAATTGTGCCGCATACATAAGCCAGATCTGCGATTTATTATGCTTTAAAAAATATGTATTAAAGACTAAAAGTACGGGCCGGCAATGTGGACCGGGCAAGCTAGTTATTAATATATATTATAATTATTATTAATATAGGCCCACATTTTGTCGTAACCGAAATATAGCTCCTGCTTTTAACTATTTCGGGGGCCTTGGCCACTATTTCCTTTATACTTTGCTCTAATTTTGCACTTAACTGCAAATTTTCAAATTAGTTCCAAGATTTTTTTTGCCACACTCTCCAATAGATTTGGAATATGGCTTTTTAATTATTTTTGCACACACTCCAATCGATTTGAAATATGTCTGTACCCTTTCCTGTCCTCTGTCGTGCTATGGGAATTCAAAACAATATCTGAAAATTTAAATATTTTGTTCTACATTACAACATGCAAAGACAGGAAAATATTTGTTCATGGTTCATTTCATCCTCTAAACATTTTGCAATCCAGATACCATGCAAGCCTTTGCGTAGTTAGACTACAAATTAACACTGGATGGACGGACGGACTCACATACAGGGTGAGATAAAAAACAGCAACAAACTATAGACTGCTTTCATTGCTAAGCTACTCGTCCGACAGCTGTTAAAATTATTCCAGTGACATCTCATTATATTGTTTACAAGCGTACAAAAGCATTTTGGTGAGATTTTTCCAAAAAAAGTTATTCGTGATGGAATTCAAGTATGATATTGTGATTTCTTTACATTTGGCTGGAAAACCACAAGTGGCTATCGTTAGAACACTCCAGCATTTAAATATGAATATATCTTTTGTGTCTCGTACCATCGCTCGTTACCGTGATTCTGGTAGCGTAGCCCGACGTCAAGGAAGTGGACGGTTGAAAACAGCAACATCAGCAGAAATGGTTCAAAAAGTAAAGAAGCGACTTGATCGAAACCCGCGTCGCAGTGGCCGAAAAATGGCTCGTGTGCTGAACATTTCGCATTATTCCATTCAGCAAATATTGAAAAATGAGCTCGGGGTAAAGCCATTGAAATTACAAAAAGTGCAAGAACTTACACCTCAAACACCAGAACTCAAGCGCCGGTCATGGTGATGGTGTGGGCCACCATAACAGCCGATGGTCGCTCTCCGTTCGTATTAATCGACCGTGACATCAGAATGAAGACCGAATATAATCCCGAAAATATTCTGGAGGGTGTATAAAAGCCTTGGGCATGCAAACATTTTGGCCGCAGATCTTGGACATTCCAACAGGGCTCAGTTCCATCGCACTCAGCACGCGCCATCCAAGAATGGTTACAATATGAGGTTGCTCGCTTTATTTCCAGCGCACAATGGCCACCAAAATCTCCGGATACCAATCCGTTTGACTATTGTGCCTAGAGTAGTTTTGAAACCAAGCAAGCGCTTCGCCGGGAATGGGCCAAAATACCGTAGAGCAACATTCGGGCAGCGTGTGACGGTTCCGTTAGCCGTTTGGGGGCCATAATTCGTGCCAAAGATGACCAATTCGAACAAATCTATACTTATTCTAAAATCTGATGCTATTTCCGACTTTCTTGCTCTTAATTCAATAAAATTTAAAAAATAAAAAATATGGCGTTCGACTTTGTTGCAATTTTTTTCTCACCCTGTAGTTAGACCGACCCACCTCGTCGAGATACACACCGTAGTTTTGCAGTGTATAACTTTTATTTTATTAAATATTGCATTTTTTATACCCTCGGCCATATGACTAGAGAGGGTGTATATCATTTGTTACATCCATCCACGGTTTTGGACCCTAAGTCTCTCCAATCCGTTTCAGGATATTTGGAGTCGATCTAGCGATGTCCGTCCGTCTGGCTGGCTGGTGTACACCATAACTCTCAAAGGTAGTTTATTATTATCAAACTTAGATTCAGTTTGAAGATGTCTAGTCTACTCCTTCTGGTAGCTTCCCCACAAAGAGATAAGATTTTCAAAAAAACAAAACATTTTACTGCACAGAAAGAGAAAGAATAGTCCAATTTTGCTCTAACCTTGCAAATCTTAATATTTGCATCAGTGCTAGGTTAGGTGCAAACATGGACAATATCGAAATAAATGTTTGATTTTCTTGTATTTTTGCTCATACAAATATTTTATCTGTATTAGATGGAGTATGAAAATTGAATACTTCGGTCGATTATATCTGATACCACACGCACATTTTAAAATTTTCTACAAATTATCACAAATATCATATATAGTGGGTGAAGTAACCAATATAGTCCAAACCTGGCACTTCGTAATATTTTTATCATATTTATTTAGGTCCGATACGAAATACGCCCATTCCTTTTGAACCTTCATAAAGGATCAACCTTTTGAATACTCGTAATCATAGCAGAAGTCAAAACATATTTAAATAATCAAACATTTTTGGTGGGTATACATCTGTCGGTAAAACTGGCTGATACCTCTTAACTTGTTAAATAATACGTTTTCTTTCGAACTTGAGTGACTGCCTCTCATTCGAATGAATTCTTTTTATACCCTCCACCATACCCAGTATGGTGGGTATATTAAGTTTGTCATTCCGTTTATAACTCATCGAAATATTCATTGTAGACCCAAGACAGCGTAAAATTCTAAGTCGTTTTTGCAATGTCCGTCCGATTGTCTGTTCGTCTGTTGCATTCACGCTGCCTTCCAAAGGAATTGAGATATGGTACTGAAATTCGATATGCATGCGTTTTGAGTCTGAACTTAGATCAAGATCGAATATGGGCATAATCAGGCAACTTTAGCTAATATAACGGTATCCCGTTTATTTTAAGCATTTTCGACACATCGCAAAAACCTTGCAAAAAACACTTAATATAGGTCCACATTGTCGTATATCTCCCATGTAGGACTACCACCCTTATTTGGTATTTTGATAGCTTTCGCTATTTTGTATTTGAAGTTTCTAATGGGTATCTGACTGCCTTATGTATGTATGTCCTCATTTTGACTTTGTATATATCATGGTGGAGGGTATCAAAAGTTACATACTACTTTTTGTAATGGTATAAAAATCAGTAGCCACAGTTCAAAGTGGGTTCTACCAAGGCATTCTCCATATAGGGTCATGTTATCCTATATTTAATGGTACTTCTCGACATTCGTCATTAACAGAAATTTTTAAGTTCGGCGCTGTCGAACTTAAGTCCTTTTTTGCCCGTTCTCATCACGCTGTATTTTTTCTGAAAAATACTGAACTAGACATTCACTTCAACTGTTTACTTTAAATATGTGAGTACACAACCAGTTATCCAAGTTTAAGTGGAAAAAATACACGGAAAACGCTATATTGGTTGGAAGTGATACCTAACCACAACTTTCGGAACTTGTAGATACGAACTTTTTTCAATTTTGGTACCTAGTACCGTAGACGTTTCACACGGTATATTTTCCAATCGGAAATGTTCATTTTATACTGAGACCATTAATACGACCATTGACATGTCACATAGGTATTTTAATAATAACAAAAGCAACAACTCGACATTTGGCTTCGCATAGAAGCAAACCAACTGTGATCCCTCAAACGTTCCCTGCAATCGCCAATTCTGTACCTCAGCCGTTTTCCACCATGTATGTACAATACAGTATGAACAGCGTATTAAGAATCCACATCAGTTCAAATAGTGATTTTACATTTGATATTTGCTCTGTTCAAGATCACAAATACTGTCCAGTGACTCTGTCTGATCATGAATAAATATAAAGGAACTTGCATTCGCAAGACACTTCACAGACACATTTTAACTACTTTGAAAGCATGCAGCGGAAACAATAGCCTGCGGCATGGCCCATTCAAGCCATGACCAGCGGCTTTAGGCAAAGGAAACTAATAAAGCTATAACAAGGAGACTGGGTGCAACACAGGTGTCAAAAACGGTGTCACCCAAGCAGACACCTTGACATCGACTTGTTACATGACAGCAGAATGCCCTTTAATATACATATGCATGAGCAGGCAAAAGTTAACGCATTCGCCAGTTTTTATGTCGATTCTGTGTTTGCGTTGTGTACAAATATGTTCATATATTTCTACTTGTTTGGTTTATCTTCATCGTTGACAGGGTATTGAAAAATAAGATGTTGCTTTCAATAAATTCGGCATCAATTCAACCCATTAAGTAATGGCCACGAAACTCGCTATGGTATCTTTCTGGTAATTTAAGGTTTTTGAAGCGTTGGCCGAATTCCATGGTTAAGTCGAAGGTTGGCCTTTTAGTTTTGGTAGCAGGATATATCAGATCCAAATTTTCCTCGAAAGCATCTGTCGGAAGTCATGATGTTAACAGAACATGGACTAGCTCGGGGACTCAATATCAAAATTTCCTGTTATCAGTTTTATCTACAACATGTAAGCGAGCGTCTAAGTAGAGGTACAGCGAAATTAGTAAGCAATAAAATAAGACGTTAAAGAGTAGGATTTACACCTCAGCACCAGGCAGGTCAAACATCTGGGCGTCAATTTCAATAAAATTTTTTAGGCATGTTGACTATATTTTAAGGAAAATCAAATTTATATCTCGCAAATTTACTCAAAAAGTGACTCAACTCTTTATGCTCTCCGCCATACTAATGAGGGTATATTCACTTTGTCGTTCCGTATGTAACTCCTCAAAATACAGGGTGAGATAAAAAAAATGCAATAAAGTGAAATGCCATAGTTTTTATATTTGTATACCCTTAGCCATATGGCTACAGAGGGTATATATCATTTGATACAATCAAAACGTGCCTAGTCGAAATAACGGTTTTAGACCCTAGGTCTCTTTGGACCAAATTCGTTTCAGAAAGGAGAATCCGATTCGGTCCAAACTGGGTACATCGTAATATTTTTGTCAAACTTAGATCGAGTTCGGAGATGGGCAATATCGGTCCACTCCTTCTGGTACTCCGCCACAAAAGGTCCAAATTTTCCCAAAATATATTTTTTTTTTTGTACAGAAAGAGAAAGAGTATCTAAAATGCTCCAACTTTGCACATCCTAATATTTGCGTTACATATACAAACATTTTTGCTAACACAAGATCTATTGTGAAGATGATAGATTTCTGCGAACCCCTTCTGGTACCTCAGCCACAAAGAGACAAAATTTTCAATAATTTTATTTGTCATAAATTGCGAAACAACTCAGCGATTCTTTACAGCTTGCTATATCTAAATAAATGCCTCTCATACAGAATCCTGAGATAAATATGGAACTTATGATTACCCAAAAATTGAATATAAATGTTCGATTTTCTTATATATATAATAATATTTATATCATATGTATTTAGGTCCGATACGAAATGGACAATATTGACCCATTCTTCTGAAGGTATACAAACCGACCCATCCTTTTTTACTTGTTTTTTTTTTTAATTTCATTGAATGAAAATAAACCAGTAAAGAAAGTCCTAAAGTCGGGCGGGGCCGATTTTATGATACCCTACACCACTTTGCAAATTTAGTTGAGCTCCACTTAATAATTAAAAGTTTTTTATGGGAGAATTCAATCATACACGCTATGATTATAATTATAATTTAAAATTCAAAGGACTAAATATGCCGAAGCATTTGTATCTTTTAAATTCGGACTTGTATTGCCCATTTGGTGCAAAATTAATTTGAAATCAGATAAATATATATATGGGAGCTATATCCAAATCGGAACCGTTCTCGATAAAATTTGGCAAAGATATTTCTGAGCTGTATTTGATATATTTCCCTGAATATCGTTGTTACGGAGTGCATATTACGGCTGTGGGTAACAAATACAATAAATCGGATGAACAATATATATGGGAGCTATAACTATATCTGAACCGATCTTCACCAAATTCGGCATACTACCTTCTAGACTCAATTCGGTCGTATGTGACAAATTCCATCCCATTTGGACATATATTAGACGTTTGGTGCACAATCAAAGGTAAATCGGACGAAGTTATATATGGGAGCTATATCCAAATCTGAACCGATCTCGATAAAATTTAGCAAAGGTATTTCTGAGCTGCATTTGATATATTTCCCCAAATATTGTTGTTAAAGAGTGCATATTACGGCTGCGGAGGACAAAAATAACAAATCGGATGAACAATATATATAGGAGCTATAGCTATATCTAAACCAATTTCGATAAAATTTGGCATACTTATTTTCAGGCCTAATTTGGTTGTATGTGCAAAATTCGGGCTGATATTACACATTTGGTGCACAATAAAAGGCGAATCGGACGGAGATATATATGGGAGCTATATCTAAATTTTTTACCGATTATCTCCAATTTCAATAGGGTTCGTCCTTGGGCCAAACAAATGTTGTTTGCAAAATTTCATCTCAATCGGATAATAAATGCGACCTGCATTTTGTTCACAAGAATACATGGACAGACGGACGGACGGACTGACATGCATAAATCAACTCAGAAAGTGATTCTATGCAGATCATCAAAAGGAACTATGGGTCTATCTCGTTTCCTTTTGTCTGTTACAAACAAATGTACAAAGACATAATACCCTGACCACCTTGTCGGAAAAAGCATCATTTTTTAGAATAAGTATAGATTTGTTCGAATTGGTCACCTTTGGCACGAACTCGCTACCCGAATGTTGCTCTGTGGTATTTCGGCCCATTCCTGGCGAAGCGCTTGCTTGAGGTGATCAACACTTTGACATGTTTTAGTGCCAACCTTGCTTTCCAAAATAATCCAGACCCAATAGTCCAACGAATTGGTATTTGTGCGCTGGAAATGAAGCGAGGAACCTCATTTTTAACCATTCTTGGGTGGCGCGTGCTGAGTGCGATGGTGCTGAGTCCTGTTGGATTGTCCAGTTCTTGCATTCTTTGGAATCTAAATGGCTTTCCCCCGAGCTCATTTTGCAATATTTACCGAATGGAATATTGCTATATGTTCAGCTCATGAGCCATTTTCGGCCACTGCGACGCGGGTTTCGAGTCGCTTCTTCACTTTTGGAACCATTTCTGCTGATGTTGCTGTTTTCTTCCGTCCACTTCCTTGACGTCGGGCTACGCTGCCAGTATCACGGTAATCAGCGATGGTACGAGACACGAAAGATTTATTCACATTTAAATTCTGGAGTGCTCTAACGACAGCCGCTTGTGGTTTTCCAGCCAAATATAAAGAAATCACACTATCACGCTTGAATTCCATCACGAACAACTTTTTTCTGGAAAATTCTCACCAAAATGCTTTTGTACGCTTGTAAACAATATAATGAGCTGTTACTGGAATATTTTTAACAGCTGTCGGACTAGTGGCTTCGAAATGACAACAGTCTGAAGTTGGTTGCAGTTTTTTCATCTCACGCTGTATATTCATGATCATCGTAATATTCTAAGTCGATTTAGCAATGTCCCTCTGCCTGTTGTAATTACGCTATCTTTCGAAGCGTAATAAAAATTTTGCACATATATGTTATGTTTGTTTAGGTGTAACCCCATATAACTGTACCCACCCAATATTTGGTTTTCTTATGATATATGCAAAATTTTCAGCGCAATCGTTTAAAACTAATTATGTGGTGATCGTAATGTGTTTTGTCTTTTGTGGCGGAAGACTGCTGAAATATGACTATAATCTTTTATTACAGTCATATAGCAGTACCGCCGTACTCAGCCATAGCCTCAGAGAGGAAATATATCATTTGATACGGTCAAAACGTGTCTCGTCGAAATAACGGTTTTAGACCTTAGGTCTCTTTGGACCAAATCCTTTTCAGGAGATTTGGGTTCGATCTAGCGATGTCCGTCCGTCCGTTTGTCTGGCTGTCTGGCTGGTGCGCACGATAACTCTTAAAGGGAGTATCGGATTTGGTTCAAACTTGGTACATCGAAATATTTTTGTCAAACTTAGATCGAGTTCGGAGATGGGCTATTTCGGTCCACTCCTTCTGGTACCTCCCACACAAAAGATCGAAATTTTCAAAAAATATATATTTTCTGCACAGAAAGAGAAACAATAAACCGATTTTACTATAGCTTTGCAACTCGTAATATTTTCGTCAGTTCTGGGTCAGGTGCGAAAATAAACAATATCAGTCTACTCCATCAAGTACCTCCCCCACAAAGGGTCAAAATTTTAAATAATTACAACTCTTATAAACTGTTATGTAACAATCCGTTTGACTTCAAATATTACACATCCCAATATTTTTATTAATCCAAGATCTGGTAGTACGATGGAATATATCAGTCCACTCTTTCTGGTATCTCCCCCACAAAAGTCGGAATTTTGAATACCATTAAGCTCGTAAAATGCGAAATTAACATCCGATTCCATTTAGACTTGGCAGATCTAAATATTTCCATCAACACAGGATCTGTTATAAAAACGGTACAGATCGGACCATTCCTTCAGGTACCTCCCCTACAAAGGGTCAAAATTTTGAATATCCATGAAGGGCATAAAACGCGAAATAACCATCAGGTTCTATTTACATTTCACACATCCCATCATATCTACATACTAACACAAGATCTGTTCTGAAGATGGATATATCGGTCTACTCCTTCTGGTACCTGCCCCACAAAGGTTTAATATTTTGAATATCCATGAAGCTTATAAAAATGAAATTATTATCCAATTTCATTCCAGACTTGGTACATCCCAATATTTCCATCAAAACAAGATCTGATATAAATATTCATTCTTTTGCTACCTGCTCACATAGGGTTCAAGATGTTTAAAAACCAAACGCTCAAAGAAAGCAAAAGAAGTGTCCAACTCTTTGGATTTGATATAAATTTTTGATTTTCTTGTAATTTTGCCCACACCAATATTTATACCCTACACCACAAGGTGGTCAGAGTCTCTGTGCATTTGTTTGTAACAGGCAAAAGGAAACGAGATATACCCATAGTTCTTTTTGATGATCTGCATAGAATCACATTCTGAGTTGATTTATGCATGTCAGTCCGTCCGTCCGTCCGTCTGTCCATGTATTCTTGTGAACAAAATGCAGGTCGCATTTATTATCCGATTGAGATGAAATTTTGCAAACAACATTTGCTTGGCCCAAGGACGAACCCTATTGAAATTGGAGATAATCGGTAAAAATTTAGATATAGCTCCCATATATATCTTCGTCCGATTTGCCTTTTATTGTGCACCAAACGTGTAATATCAGCCCGAATAGTATGGAATTTTGCACATACAACCAAATTAGGCCTGAAAATAACTATGCCAAATTTTATCGAAATCGGTTCAGATATAGCTATAGCTCCCATATATATTGTTCATCCGATTTGTTATTTTTGTCCTCCGCAGCCGTAATATGCACTCTGTAACAACAATATTTGGGGAAATATATCAAATGCAGCTCAGAAATACCTTTGCTAAATATTATCGAGATCGGTTCAGATTTGGATATAGCTCCCATATATAACTTAGTCCGATTTACCTTTTATTGTGCACCAAACGTCTAATATATGGGATGGAATTTGGCACATACGACCGAATTTAGCCTAGAAGGTAGTATGCCAAATTTGGTGAAGATCGGTTCAGATATAGTTATAGCTCCCATATATATTGTTCATCCGATTTATTGTATTTGTTACCCACAGCCGTAATATGCACTCCGTAACAACGATATTCAGGGAAATATATCAAATACAGCCCAGAAATATCTTTGCCAAATTTTATAGAGATCGGTTCAGATTTGGATATAGTTCCCATATATATTTTTATCCGATTTCAAATTAATTTCGCACCAAATGGACAATACAAGTCCGAATTTAAAAGATACAAATGCTTCGGCATATTTAGTCCTTTTAATTTTAAATTATAATTATAATCATAGCGTGTATGATTGAATTCTCCCATAAAAACTTTTAATTATTAAGTGGAGCTCAACTAAATTAGCAAAGTGGTGTAGGGTATCATAAAATCGGCCCCGCCCGACTTTAGGACTTTCTTTACTGGTTTTATATGTATTAGATGAAGCATGAAAATGGAATACTTCGCTCGACTATACCTGATACCTCACGCACATGTTATCTGTTTCTAAAAATTATCACATTTGTCACGCAAACTGATTATTTATATCTATTTTTTTAGGTCCGATACGAAATATACAATATTGGCCCATTCCCTCAGAACCCACTCCATAGAGGGTCTACAGTTTGAATAATCATAACAAAAGAGGGTAGTAGTCTGTCGGCAGAGCCGATTGACACTTTTACACTTTTTTGTTTTAACAGCATTTTTTCAAATTTGGTATGTAAAACTCGCAATATATAAGAATCACTCTATCATAAAATCTTTACCATTAATTTTAAGGTATTTTGAAGTCTTTTACGAACTCATTTTACTAGCGAAAATAAAAGTGGGTCCAATATTCAATCCCGACACTTTTATTTAAAAAAGTGTATTTACCAGTCCAACTTAGCGCGTTAATAGTTGTTTTAGTTAGCCTTTTCTAATTTATATTTCCATCGTACTATGAAGGGTATATTAATTCTGTCGTTCTGTTTGTAACTTCTCGAAATACTCATGATAGACCCAATAAAGTAAATAGTATATTCTTGATCAGCGTAAAATTCTAAGTCGATTTGGCGATGTTAGCATGTCTATTGTATTCCTGTGGTGTCCTTTGGAATTGCAAATTAAATTCGAATTTCGAAAAAAGGAAAGTTGTGCAAAATTGTGCTAGGTTTGTGCAAAATTGTGCTAGGTTTGTGCTAAATTGTACCGAATTTTTTTTTTCGAAATTAAAAAAAAATTTGGGATATTCGAAAAAAGATTTTTTTTTCGAAAAAAAAAAAATCTGAGAGGATAGCATTTTTTTTGAATTAGAAATATTTAAATTTGTGCTGAGTTGTACTCGGTTAGTGCCCATTTGTGCCGTTATAAATTTTTCGATATCTCTTAGAAATTAAAACAAGTAAATTTGGAACTATTCCGTTAAATAATGTCGCTAAAATCATCAAAATACCGAATATCGGGGGCTATACGAAGACGTGGACCTACGCAGACAATTTTCTGGCATGGGCTGAAGAACTTCAAATACCTAATTTGAAACAATTCCGGTAAACAATGTCGCTAAAATCATCAAAATACCGAATATCGGAGGGTATGGTATATGGGGGCTATACGAAGACGTGGACCTACATGGCCCATTTTCTGTCTTGTGCTGCAGTATCTATTACGAACTTCAAATACCAAATTTGGAACGATTCCGTTAAATAATGTCGCTAAAATCATCAAAATACCGAATATTGGGGGGTACCGTTATATAGGGGCTATACAAAGACGTGGACCAACACAGATTATTTTCTGTCTTAGGCTTTAGTATCCATTACGAACTTCAAATGCTAAATTTGAAACAATCCCGGTGAATAATGTCGCTAAAATCATCAAAATACCGAATATCGGGAGGTACCGTTATATGGGGGCTATATGATAACCTAGACCTACATGGCCCATTTACGAACTTAACCTGCCTACTGGCAAAATATACATAAGTGCAAAATTTTAGCCTTCTATCTCAATTTGTTCGAAAGATAGCGTGCAACAGACAGACGGACAGACAGACGGACAGACAGACAGACATACATGGCTAAATCGTGTTAGAATTTTACGCTGATCAAGAATATATATACTTTGTTGGGTCTGACATGAGTATTTCGAGGAGTTACAAACGGAATGACAAAATTAATATACCCTCCATAGTGTGGTGGAGGGTATAAAAACGACGATTTCGAAACTATGCTAGAATTGCAATTTTCGAATTTCGAAAAATTAAGAGTTGTCCTGGGTTGTGCTTAATTTGTGCTAACTTGTGCCGTTTATCTTTTCTCAATATCTTTAACCGACAATTTCGAAAAAAAAAAATTCGAAAATTGTAAATTGTTGTAAAAATGCAAATATCGAGATGTGGTAAATTGTGCCTAGTTGTGCTCACTTAGCTCAATTTTTCGTCAATACATAATGAATTTCTACCTTTACTCTTTACTCGCTAAAAAAATACCAATACCAAAAGTCCCGCAGACATTATACACATTTAAGTAAAATTTTATCTACCTACTTCATTTCGTTTGGGAGCTGATTTCCACAGACGGACAGACGGATGGACGGTAAGACGGACGGATATTGATAAATCGACATAGAATTTCATGCTGATCAAGAATATAAATATACTTTGTGGGGTCTAAAATGTATATTTCGAGGTGTTCCAAACGGACTGACAAACTTAACATATATTCTCCATACTATGGTGGAGGGTATAAAAAGAGAATATATTATTTGTCTGTGAACAAACGTAATATCCAACCGTAAAAGGTACCATTTATAAAGTACCGTTTGTTTCATTTTCAGCAAATTTAAAACTTGTATAAAATATGTTGCAAATTTTTTTATTTCTTTGATAATTGTCATCATTAGCAGTAAGTTCAACGGGCCGAACTTTGAATACCCTCCACCATTTGGTACAACTTTAACAATTTTCAAAAAAATAAAATCCGTTAAAAATTCTGTTAAAATCTTAAAAATACCGAATGTAGCCGTATATTAGGGTCTATACGACGACGTGGACCTGCATAGGCAACTTTTGTCATAAGCTATTACAATATTCAAATGCGTAACTTGAATAAAAATCTGTTTATAATGTGGGTAAAATCATCAAAATACCGAATATAGGGAGGTACCATGGGGGTTATAAAACGTAGACCTGCACAGGCAATTTTCTGTCATAGGCTGTAGTATCCATTACGAACTTCAAATACAAAATTTGAAACAATACCGAATATCGGGGAGTACCGTTATATGGGAGCTACGTGGACCTGCACAAACAATTGTCTGTCATAGGCTGTAGTATCCATTGCAAACTTCAAATGCGAAATTTGAAACAATTCCGGTAAATAATGTCGCTAAAATCATGAAAATACCGAATATCGAGGATTACCGTTATATGGGGGCTATACGAAGACGTGGACCCGCACAGACAATTTTCTGTCATAGGCTGTACTTTTCATTATGAAATTCAAATACCAAATTTGAAATGGTTGCGGTAAATAATGTCGCTAAAATCATCAAAATACCGAATATCGGGGGTACCGTTACCAATACCAAAAGTCCCGCAGACATAATACACATTTGAGTAAAATTTTATCTACCTACTTCATTTCGTTCGGAAGCTAGAGTGATTTTCATAGACGCACAGACGGATGGACGGTAAGACGGACTGATATTGATAAATCGACATAGAATTTCATGCTGATCAAGAATATAAATATACTTTGTGGGGTCTAAAATGTATATTTCGAGGTGTTACAAACAGAATGAAAAAACTTAATATACCCTCCACACTATGGTGGAGGGTATAAAAATACAGCACATATTCACAAAATGTGTGTAAACCCAGCGTATTAAAGTTACCACAACAAGCTTTAAACTTAAAATGTCTTGAGAACACATTGCAAAACGCTTGTGCAACATATATAGTATATACTTATCAAAAAGGAAATCTTATGTATAAGCTAATATGTACTTGTAATTGTAGAAAAAGTCTAGGAATTAATACCATCCCAAGCCTATGTTTATTTATTTGTAATTCTTATTCTAATTTTAACTGGTAAACTGGGAGTGATACTTCCACAGAGAACTGCAATTCGGAAGGATTCTCAACTTCTTTTAATATATTGCATGACATATTTTCAATTTGACTCATCATATGTAATTGTACATTTCGTAATTTTTTATTTATTTATTTCTTTTAATTCTAATTGAAAAATTGAAGAAAGTCAAACTCGTGCTCAATACGACGGTAGTTGTGTCTTCGTCCCTAAATGGACCAACACGGCTATGTAGGGCTCATATCAATCTTCTATAGTTTTCTGACTAATCTCCAATCAATGCGAACACAAATTGTAAAAGGTCGATCAAAAGGCGAATTCACAAAAAAATACTAACCTACATTTATTGTCAACGATTTATTGTTGTGGCGAAAAAATATACAATTCGCCTTGACATTGCGGCGTAAACAAAAAACAACTCAAGTTCCAAGTCTTTCAGGGTGAATTCTACATATTCGCAATATTCTATGTCACCTGCACAAACAATATGTGGACCTGCACACATAGGCTGTAATATCCATTGCGAACTACAAATACCAAATGTGAAGCAATTCCGGTGAATAATGTCGCTAAAATCATCAAAATATCGAATAGCGGGAGGTGCCGTTATGTGGGGGCTATACGAAGACGTGGACCTGCACAGAAAATGTTTTTTATTAGGCTGTAGTATCCATTACAAAGCCCAAATACCAAATTTGAAATATTTCCCGTGAATAATGTCGCATAAATCACCATAATACAGAAAATAGGGAGGTACCGATATATGGGGCTATAACAAAACGTGGGCCTACATTGCCAATTTTCAATACCAAATAACCTGCAGACATAATATACATTTGAGTAAAATTTTATCAATTTAATTTATTTCGTTCGGAAGCTGGAGTGATTTCCACACGGACGGACATCGCTAAAGGGAATGACAATCTTAATATACCCTCCGTACTATGGTGGAGGGTATAAAAAACAGCACAGGATGTCAGGGAGAGAGGCGATGGCATAGCAAGTACTCGATGGCATCTTCACTTGTTTCGGATTTTGAATTGTAATATTCTCAATAGTCACACCATGGTTGAACTAAAAAGGTAAAGTCATATAATCATATGTTTACAATTTTTTTTTTTCAAATTTGACAAAATCTATATTCATATATCCATTGTGTACAAACAAAATCATGAATTCAAATTTGACAATGTAAATTACGGAAAATGTAGAGCTGGGAATGCTAATATGAATTAAGGCTACCTTAATTTCATTGTACCATGTAATCACACATGGAAGTGGGATCCTGTTGATTCCTGATTAGACGATAGTAAATATAGGCAAAATGATTTAAGTATTAAAATATATTACGTGTTTCCCGTGCATGTAAAGCCATAGGCAAAAGCCTCAGTCAACGACTTGACTGCAGATCATTTATCTGATAAATATGTAAATGTTTAACATATATTGAAATTTAAAAGCGGATCCAAGTTATGTTGACAGTAAATGTAGGTATCAGCTGGTCTTACTTGTCGACCTTATTATTGGACCATGGCAGAATTATTAAAAAGGGGCCTATACCTAAATGCTGATCAAGAATGCAACTTCATGAGATCTGCAATAAATGTTTTGTGGTATTACAAATTGATGATAATACGATATACACCTATTGTGTATATAGTGGTGGGAGGATAAAAATAGGAGTTATGTTTGGCCGAGCTCTTTATTTCCTCATTCATAGCAACAGAAACTAACTTCATTGCAGCATGGTCTCTAATACATTACGTATTTAAAATTACAGCCCATTTGATTGGTAATTGTTGCTAAGACCTTAATACTACTCATAATTGAAATTTACCGTGAATAGAACCTTAAAATATACACAACAAAACATTCTTAAACCATGAAAACTGGTAAAAATAAATAACAAGTGGTAAATTGACTACAGTGGCACCCCAACATTCTGTAGCAAAGAATAGATGTTTTTTGACATACAGAAAAGTCAAAAGATTCCTACTTGTATCGGCTAGATAAGTCATTTTGATTTGTATGACAATATGTTCTTAAATTGTGACTAAAATTAAGATCTAATATTCCAGCACCTGCGACTGTGAATTCGTAGTCAATACAGTTCGAAGAATCGACTAAGACATTCAAGGTAACTAGAATGGCCGACGCAGCTACCTAGCCCTATACTTTCGTACGGAAAACTTCCATCCAATGAGGACTCAAAATGAAATACTGTAGAATACCGGAGGAATATGTACATATATATCTATCATTCTTTATAGTTAGAATAACAAAATAATATTGATATATACATTTTGGCAATAACTGCAAAATTGTCTGCTAATTTTGCAAATTTTCTGTAAATTCTGTATCTTTAAATAGTTGTCAAGTCATATTTTATTTATAGTTCATGGCTGTTTTTATATAATTTTATAGACTTCGGCATCCAAAATCAATATAACCATCCAAAATATTTATACAAATTAACCTTCCAAAACACATTCTCCTAATTTCGCTTAAAATTGTACATTTGGCAATGAAATGTTGCATGTTTTCGAAATCTCTAGAGTTACATAATGAGCCGTATTTTATATAATTTTCTCCAAAGTTTTTACCATTTAGTGGGAGTAAATGAGCTGTGGCTTTCATTATAGTTGAAATTATATCCAAATTCCATATATTGACCATTTCGTCAGTACAAACATCTGGGTTCAGAAAACGGTCAAATCAGCTTGCACTAGCATATAATAACATTATATGAGTGCTATATCTAAACGAGGACCAGTATACATAAGTTTGAACATAACAAGAGATAATAGTTATAAAATAATAGATAAAAAGCCTGTGCAAAGTTTCAAAGACACATCTTAAATATGTCGATTATAGAATAGAATTTTGCTCTGATCGAAACTACATAATTTATGGTATCCGTAACGAATATTTTGATGGGGAGTTCGACACACATAAATTGAAGATTCCAAATAACAGCCCATTGACCTGGAAAATGTTGCTAAGCACTTTACTATACTAATAATTGAGCTGTTACATGGGGACTGTTATAAACCGAAGACAAATTATTTTTCATATATTCGCTATACTCATTAATTAAGATCTTAAGTTGCAAATTAAAGCCATGTGGCTGGAATAAGTGGTCAGGATATTAAAAAATTTAACTGATTACTTTACAAACAAAAGGTAATCGTTTATTTCTACATATATCCGAAATTTAATTCGCTGATCAACAATTTGTAGAAAATTATGTTCCTAAAAATAGGCATTTAACACTAAAACTATGGACAAACAAAATTTGCATGCAAGAGATGAATTACAAGTTAATGTCGTTGTTTCTATCGGTAGGTCTTAGCGCCGGCTTTATACTCGTCACAAACTACTCCCAACAGATTTTGTAAATAACCTAAATTTTAACAATTGTAAAATACCCGTTAATACTGTTGTTAACTAGTTGCAGAATCTCGCAACAGAGCATTAAACGAATCATGTCCAAACATTTCTCTGAACTGGTTTGAATATGTCTCTACCATACGGAGAATTTCTCAAAGTATACATTTGTATGTCTCAATCTTAATATCATGTGAACATCAGACTAAGATAAGAACTCCCTGTCAAAACCACAAACAGACGAATTTCAATTTTCAATGTCTGTCCGCCAATCCCCATTGTCCAATTAATAACGCGGACTATTATTATATAAGCCTTTCCCATGGAACAAGGTGAAGTCATTTCGATGGTCATGCATGGTGTCAGACCCTAAGTCAAGCGTTGAATTTGCGCTTGACAAAAATGTTGTGGTCCCTTTGACTTCCCACCAAATTCGCACTGGAAATGATTTTCGAAATTTTTTTATTGGATATTCGCATAGCCATACAGCATCCAGCAGAGAGGTGATGACAATCTTAATTATAGAATAGCCAATCACTTTTGGGAAACAGACACTGCTGAACCCACTGGAAGATACTAAAGATACTGCGCGTCATCTGATTCTAATGATATCCACATAGTGCGAACATAGTGCCTTCAATTCGCACACCGATGACTTTTCACGCCTTTATTAACTTAAGTAAATTTAAGCCTCCAGAATATTTTACATTTAATATTTAATTAACAACAAAGTACAAAGTTGACCTTTCTGGGTCGAGTAGACAATATATACATATTTAATGTTAAATAAAATAAATTACGAAGATGTTAAATTCATCCCCAATTGTATTTGAGTTACGTCACAAAGTTTTCGAAAAACGTAAAGATTTATATAAAATTAATTAATTGCATTATGTGACTCTATCATTGGTGTTGGTCTGCCCTAGACGCCTTAGTAATTTCTTTTGTATAAAATAGTAGACACTTTATAGGACACCTATTTACCAATTTACCTAGTCTCAACTCAACATTAATATATGGAAGTATATGCAGTGTCCGCTTTTATTTCAAAAAAATAACCTTGGATTTTCGTTTCTAGTATTTTGAACGAAACACGTTTGTCACTCTTTTTGTTTTTGGAGTCACTGAGTGCTATTCATGAGCTCACATATACATTTGCATCAGAGCGTGTAAAACGTAAACGGTCAGGTTAGATTCGTCTTAAAAAGAAATGCATCCTCTCTAGCGACTTCGTTTCTCAGGGATATTGTTTTACGCTTATGATTTAAAAATATTTAATTTCTATGTCGTCTTTACCTTACTACTTACCCAAGTTTTTTTATACCCTACACCACAAGGTGGTCAGGGTATTATGTTTTTGTGCATTTCTTTGTAACAGGCAAGAGGAAACGAGATAGACCCATAGTTCCTTTTGATGATCTGCATAGAATCACATTCTAAGTCGATTTATGCATGTATGTCCGTCCGTCCGTCTGTCCATGAATTTTTGTAAACAAAGTACAGTTCGCATTTATTGTCCGATCCAGATGAAATTTTTCACAAATCATTTGTTTGGTCCAAGGACGAACCCTATTGAAATTGGAGATAATCGGTAAAAATTTAGATATAGCTCCCATATATATCTTCGCCCGATTTGCCTTTTATTGTGCACCAAACGTGTACTATCAGCCCGAATAGTATGGAATTTTGCACATACAACCAAATTGAGCCCGAAAATAAGTATGTCAAAATTGATCGAAATCGGTTCAGATATAGATATAGCTCCCATATGTATTGTTCATCCGATTTGTTATTTTTGTCCTCCGCATCCGTAATATGAGCTCCGTAACAACGAAATATATCAAATACAGGTCAGAAATTTCTTTGCAAAATTTTATCGTGATCGGTTCAGATCTTTATCTGATTTAAAATTAATTTTGCACAATATGCTTCGGCATATTTAGTCCTTTGAACTTTAAATTATAATTATAATCATAGCGTGTGTGATTGAATTTTCCCATAAAAACTTCAATTGTTATGTGGAGCTCTACTACTAAATTAGCAAAGTGATGATTTAGGACTTAGGACTCTTTACTGTTTTTTCTATTTATACCCTACAACACTATGTGTTGGGGGTATTATAAGTTTGATTGGGCCAAAAAATATGTAACACCTCGAAATATTGGTTTCCCATATAGGAAAGTATATATGGATCTTCCTAGCTCGCCGAGCTGAGTCGATCTAGCTATGTATGTCCGTCCGTCCGTCTGTCCGTCCGTCCGTCTGTCCGTCCGTCCGTCTGTCCGTCTGTCCATGTTAATTTGTAATCACTCTACAGGTCGCAATTATGGCCCGATCTTCACGAAATTTAGGATGGAGGTGGGGCTAGGGTCAGAATAGAACCCTATTTCTTTTGGAGATGATCGCCAAATGTTTAGGGGTTGAAATGGACCAAATACTGAAAAAATGTCGGATTTTGCAGTAGCTATACAGGTCGCAATTATAGACCAATCGACACGGATTTTCGCATGTATCTAGAGTTTAGGGCGGGGAAGAAGCCTACCAATTTGGGTGGTCATCGGATAATATTTAGCGGGTAAAATAGACCATATCTTTTGTGTTGAAAAAATTCAAAATTTTTCATTAAACAGCGAATATTTTAAATCCCGGCGAAATCACAAAGCCATGACAAGGTTACTTCTGATCTTTACATTGATGTTAACATCCAACAAAACGGATATATAGCAATTTATGTGCGATATATATATATCTATCAAAGAAGATATGCTTGAAAAATCTCTTATATGTCGAGAACGGCTGAACTGATTTCGACAGTTCTCATTAATTCAGAATGGCCTTTTGGCAGGAAAGAAAAAACGTCTAAAAAAATGGCATAAAAATATCTCTCTAAAGATGAAAATATAGATTTTGTAAAATTTTCTCATATTTTTTCAGTTTTGTCATATTTTTGGCATATTTTTATTTTGAATTAAACATTTGGTAATATTTCTACAGCTAACAAAACTAAGTAGTTAGGATATCAGGATATCATATACAGATCGCATTTATGGCCCGATCCTTACGAAATTTTACATGGGTATAAGATGAGGGTCAGAATAGAAGCCTACTCTTTTTGGAGATGATCGCAGGGGTTGAAATGGACCAAAAAACTGCAAAATTGTAAGCAGGTCGTAATTATCGCCCGATCCTCACGCACATTTGAATGGGGGTTACCGGACATTGCAAAAGCCAAGCAGTTTTGGATGGCCATCCAAAAATATTCAATGTGCGAAATAGTTTGCCAACTTTTGTAGACAAAATACGAAAATGTCCATTCCAGTGACTTTTTGGAGAATTCACAAATACAGGAAAGACGCACTTCTGACTATTTCGTTAAGGCTGATTTCGTTGAAGAATATAGTCAAATGTCTGTATCTCATATAGATGCGTTTCAGTCAAAATCAATAATAAATGTTAATCTTTTGCCACTTCTGAGAGATTATAGGTCTTTGGGAAATATTGGTTCCAGATCTAGGAAGACCATTTACCAATAAATTGGGAATGAGAAAATCAGTTTAAGTTGCTATTATTCGAAAATTAGAGAACGAAACCTGATGGTTTTCTTTTATTATCTGTCACAATATCTTGTGGAATTCTTTCGACTATCTCGCCTATATAAACTGTATCATTTATTATAGTGTTGTAGGGTATTCAACGGTCGGCCCGCTCGACTGTAGCCTTTGCTTACTTGTTTTTTTTTTTTGTGTTTTGCAAAATTTTTATAATTTGATGCAAAAAGAAAAACTGATTGACTCTTTTAATGGCAGCCGCTTTAAAATTCTCTACGCTCTAAAATTCTTAGTGTGATGTGAGTCATTTGGACGAAATAGCGGCAACAGTTTGCTTCATATGTTTTTTATGATTTGGAATCGATTTCGATTTCTGTTGATGATATGATATGATATCTACATGTTTCTATTGATGATACAATATATAATGAAATATCAGTTAGTTATTTCATATGTAAAGTAAACACGACACCATACCGTTATACCCAGCACCCTACTGTGGTACGAGGCAGACTTTGGTGACTCTTTGAAAATTGTTTTTAATGGTGCTAAACGGTATTCGTTTATATTGAGGTATTGGGAAATGCTAGAGTTCTCAAATTCTGTACGTAGGTTAGTTTATGGGTATGAAAGTTTTTTTGGAAGTTAGTACTAAAACTATACGAAAAGTACAAAAAGGCACTAAATATCTTACAATTGGTATTGAGGGGATCGTAACGGGTTACATCTCTGATTTTCGGAAAGACAGACAGTGATTTTAAAAAATTGTACTTAAATTGTTCGAAAAATACTAAAATATTGATTTTACAAGTTGGCCCTCAACTTTCTATGTCCATCACAGACTCTGATTGGCATCACCCCAGCAAGTTTCCACTGCCGAGACCGTAGATGCCAACGGACTGTGTTTGTTGTCGGTTTGCTTTGTTTTGATCCATACGAGACACTGCCCTCACTGGAAATATTTGTCATTCCGTTTGTAAGACTTCTAAAAAATTCGCCATAAGCCCCGTGAAATTTACAATTAACATAAAATTCCAAGTCTGTCTATTGAACTCACCATAGAATCCACATTATTTGACGAATACCTTTGACAGAATAGTAATAGCATAGAATCACATTCTGTGTCGATTTATGCATGTCCGTCCGTCCATCTGTCCATGGTTTTCTTCAAATATTGTTCAGCAGAGGTTACAGTATTCGAAGTAGTTCATAGACAAATGTATATTGACTTTTATTGTAGGCAACTGCGGCCGCACTGTTCTTCCTGTTCCACGCCTAAGCCCTGTCTATAAAAGATTTATCGGTTAGATGTATTATTTCACATTTCTATTAGTTGCATTTGTATTTGTATACCAATAAGGAGAACTTTATTTGGAAAACGGAGCAGTTATGCAAGTGTATATGCAAAATTTCCTTCATTCATCTATCTATATATATAAAAGAAAATTGTGTTAGTTACAAATTCGTACATACAAATTCGGAATTGTCTCTTATCCGAAAAGGATAATATCCAAAAAAATCGCGTAAAAATGTGATATGTTAACATTTTCATTTTGACTTTTGAAATGTACAATAGTAATGTTTTATTTTGCATGATTTTTTCCATTTTGACTTACTTTTTTCTAATGTACATTTGTAGTGTTTTTTATATTTTATTTTTCAATTCGAATATTAATACCAATTTATTTAATTGACTTGATTTCTTGAGAACTAAAATTGATGGCGGGTTACATGGAAGTGTAGTACCGAATTATGTGGTGGCGAAACGGAATAGATGATATCGAAATTATTTAACGCGGTCACACCAAAGTTAAAAGATAATTACTTTTTCAAAATCGCTAAAAATTACCAAAAAAGAGATCTCATTGCAAAAATTCTCAAATCGGGAAAAAATCGAAAAAAAATTCAATGAAATCGAATTTTAAAATAATAGTACATTCTATTGATAAACTTTGTAAGGATCTTTAAACATTTGCTGTAAAAAATCAGCGAACAAATTAAAGATTCTTTTCAATTTGTTATTCTTATTTTGTCAATTTTTTTCAATTTGTATTATCATATTGAATTCAGTGGATTTTTTGTGAACAAAATAAAGAATAATTTTTCACTATATACAAATTTTCAGCAAAGAAATTAAATACCTTTCAACTCCATCGTGGTTCAGCTAGAAGATGCGAACACATTTAAACAAACAAAAATTACAGAAAAAGTCTAATTGAGCTCATTTCAAAGCGTGGACCTACTTTTTTCATGTGACAATAATCCATCCAATGAGAGCTCAAAATGGGAGTACAATCAGTAAAACATCAAATATAAAGGGTGGAAAATAGTAGAGCGAATGGGACGCTTAGTAAGAAAAGGATTTCTATCCTTTCTGAAATTCTTCCCAAACATTCAAGATATCTTAAATCGCTTTTGCAGGTCATGATAACGGATAAGGGTACAACCCGATTTCATATGTATATAACCATCGTATGATTTAAGCTATTGTGGGGGTCTTGGCCACTTTTTTCTTTTTAGAGAACCTCTTCGCATAAAATTTAAAATTTGAGTAGGGCCCATATTGGTCTTGACCACATTCATCAATTGATTTGGCTAAAAATTGTATATATTCTACCTTGGGGTAGGGAACCATCATACAGATAATTGCCCCATAGGAATTTATTTAAGTAAAGTCCCCACATTGGAGATTCCCTAAGAAAAATTTGTATTCTATTGAATTTGTAGCCCCCAAGAGAATATTGGTTGGGAACGTAGATTTGGGATGTACATCTATATGAAATAAATTGTGAAAACATGAACAAATTACAAATATAAGAAAGTAGCACGGGACCGAATATTTGTTGAATCGTCTTTGAATTATACTATGATGAAAAATATGGACTTTATGGGGTCTCCAATTTACAATTTAAATGACAAATAAAATTAGTTCCCATATTACGGTAATGGGTGTAAAATAGTAATTATAGTTGAATATTCTGGAATCAGTCTGCCCTCAATTATGAGGTGGATTTTTTTTACTTATTTTACTTATTTAAATCACGTGATTTTTTTTCAGTTTGACATGCTATATTGTTCTGCTATATTTTCGATTTGGCCTCTATTTGTCATCTTGGATTATAAGGGGTGAAGAAAATTTTCAATGTAGGTCCATGTTTCGCAGTAGTGCCCATATGATGGTACTTCCTGATTTTACAATATTTCAAAGGATTTAGCTAAAAATGTGTATTTGGGGGGTGAAAATCTTACACAAAATTTCAACATATCTACAAATTTTAGAATTTTCTCCATGTAATAGTACCCCCTCAAGTCCACCTTTTGGCGAAGAAACAGACCGACATGGTTAGCGGGACTTATGAGGACTCTAATGCACAATCTGAGGCGCTAATGGGTTTAAAAAAGTAATTAACTTTGGCTATTCTTAAATCAATTAGCCCTCAATTATGAGGTGTACAAAGTACAGTAAATTCCAAATTACTGCTCATTTGACTAGAAATTAAAAATTAATCGACCAGTACGTGAACACTTATAACAGTAATATCTTTGAATAATTATGCTTTGACAAATATGCATAATAGACAAAAACTACGGGCCGGCAACGCGGACCGGGACAGCTAGTATATACATAAAAGGAAGTTGTGTTAGTTACTACGCTTATAACTTAAGAACCGCTCGACAGATTTTAACGATTCATAAAAATTCGGAATTGTCTCTTTTCCGAAAAGGATAATATCCAAAAAAAATCGCGTAAAAATGTGTTATATTAACATTTTCATTTTGACTTTTGTATTTGTTTTATTTTAGTAATGTTTTATTTTGCATGATTTTTTTTCAATTTTGACTTACTTTTTTCTAATGTACATTTGTAGTGTTTTTTATATTTAACTAGCTGGCCCGGTCCGCGTTGCCGGCCCGTATTTTTTGTCTATTATGCATATTTATTCACAGATATGACTGTTATAAGTGTTCACGTACTGGTCGATTAATTTTTAATTTTTAGTCAAATGAGCAGTAATTTGGAATTTACTGTACTTTGTACACCTCATAATTGAGGGCTGAATGATTTAAGAATAGCCAAAGTTAATTACTTTTTTTAAACCCATTAGCACCTCAGATTGTGCATTAAGGTGGACTTGAAGGGGTACTATTACATGGAAAAAATTTTAAAATTTGTAGATATGTTGAAATTTTTGTGTAAGATTTTCACCCCCCAAATACACATTTTTAGCCAAATCTTTTGAAATATGGTAAAATCAGGAGGTACCTTTATATGGGCACTACTCTGAAACAGCGACCTACATTGAAAACTTTCTTCTACCCCTTATAATCAAAGATGACAAATAAAGGCCAAATCAAAAATATAGCAGAACAGCATAGCATGTCAAACTATAAAAAATTCACGTGATTTAAATAAGTAAAAATAGTTTTATTCACCTCATAATTGAAGGCAGGCTGATTTCAGAATAGTCAAATATAATTACCCATTACCGTAAGATGGGAACTAATTTTATTTGTCATTTAAATTGTAAATTGGAGACTCCATAAAGTCCATATTTTTCGTCATAGTTTAATTCAATGACGATTCAACAAATATTCGGTCATTTTTGTTTGTGCACACACATCTTCCAGCTGAAGCATGTAGACCCTGGAGTTGAAAGGTAGATGTCAGTTAACATCGTATTTCGGACTAATTTCATTTTTTGGTGAAAAATTTTATATAGTGAAAAATTATTCTTTATTTTGTTCATGAAAAATCCACTGAATTCAATATGATAATACAAATTGAAAAAAAAAAAAATTGACAAAAGAAGAATAACAAATTGAAAAAATCTTCAACTTGGTCGCTGATTTTTTAAAGCAACCGTTTAAAGATCCTTACAAAGTTTGTCAATAGAATGTACTATTATTTTAAAATTCGATTCCATTGAAACTTTTTTTCGACATTTTCCCGATTTGAGAATTTTTGCAATAAGATCTCTTTTTCGTGATTTTGAAAAAGTAATTATCTTTTATCTTTGGTGTTACCGCGTTAAATTACTTCGATATCATCTATTCCGTTTCGCCACCACATAATTCGGTACTACACTTCCATGTAATCCGCCCTCAATTTCAGTTCTCAAGAATTCAAGTCAATTAAATAAATTGGTATTAATATTCGAATTCAAACATAAAATATAAAAAACACTACAAATGTACATTAGAAAAAAGTAAGTCAAAATGGAAAAAAAAAATCATGCAAAATAAAACATTACTATTGTACATTTCAAAAGTCAAAATAAAAATGTTAATATAGCACATTTTTACGCGATTTTTTTCGATATTATCCTTTTCGGACAGGAGGCAATTCCGAATTTGTGTGAATGGTTAAAATCAGTCCAGCGGTTCTTAAGTTATAAGCGTAGTAACTAACACAACTTTCTTTTATATATATAGATTTTTGAATTTGAATAATAATACCAATTTATTTAATTGACTTGATTTCTTGAGAACTGAAATTGATGGCGGGTTAGATGGAAGTGTAGTACCGAATTATGTGGTGGCGAAACGGAATAGATGATATCGAAATAATTTAACGCGGTCACACCAAAGTTAAAAGATAATTACTTTTTCAAAATCGCTAAAAAAAGAGATCTCATTGAAAAAATTCTCAAATCAGGAAAAAAATGAAAAAAATTTTCAATGGAATCGAATTTTAAAATAATAGTACATTCTATTGACAAACTTTGCAAGGATCTTTAAACATTTGCTGTTATTCTTCTTTTTTCAATTTGTATTATCATATTGAATTAAGCGAATTTTTTGTGAACAAAATAGAATAGAGAATATTGGTTGGGCCACGTTGAATGTATCCCTGATTTCAGCTATGACAGTGGTCTTTGCCACGTTTTTCAACTGATTTGGCCTTTATTTGGCATCTTGGCTTTTCTATTTCGAGGGTCTTGACCACATTTTTCAAATGTCAATATAGGTAAAAGTTTTGGTACAGTCCCCATATAGTCCACAGGGCCGCCGATCTATAGTGATTTTTACCGATTGGCGGACAACAACATGGACATTGTTGATTCGTCATTGAATTTTACTATGAAGAAGAACATAGACTTCTTAGGGACTCTAAAGCGCAATCTGAGGTGCTATGGTAATGGGTGTAAAAGCGTAATTAACTTTGACTATTCAGAAATTATTTTGCCCTCCTTCCATAGGAATTTATTTCTATTAAGTCGGATCAATATTTATGTTAAAATTTGTTCACCTTTATGAGCCAGATCTGTAAATAGCACAAAAGGAAACAGATATCGATTATTGAATAAATAACCTACTATCCAAGTTTTTGTTTTCAAGGCAGAAATGTCCCTTTCTCTGAAGTCGTAAATATTCTATGACATCGTTGGTCATCGGTGCTTATGAAGATATCAAAATAATTTTGCCGAGTCGAAAGGTGCTATGGAAAAGCACAGTTCCCGCAAACGGCTGTGAGCATCAAGCGATGCGGTTAACTACATACGAATATCGAAATTCGATATTGAATTGCAATGCACGTTTAATTGAATTAAATTATGAGCGTTGGCATTTTTGAAGGGTCGCTTTGGTAGTTCTTTGCGACTGTTCAACATATGCGAGCCGAATTCAACCATGCGTGCTATCTGTGATCAGTCAATCCAATTATTTGCAAAATTTTGTCACATAAATAACTATGAGCGCGGAAAGATCGATTAGAACCGTGGTCGGTCACTTCCACAGTGCATTCTAGTAGCCATATCCAGGTACACGTATGTCTCCTTCGTATGGTTGGCCGAACGGATTATTCCCCTCAGCGAAAGGAAGGACCGTGATGACAACAAACAAGCCCAACAAATTCATTGTCATTCATTCAATCAGCTAAACGATGTTTTCACTTCATTCATGCACATTTCAACATTTCATGTTTCACCTGTCGTCACCGATGATGAATACAAACAACCGATTGCCATACATTATGCGGCTGACACAGTCACTGCTACTGGCGTAGCTGTTACGTTTTCCCCCGCAGGACGTGGAACGTAGGAACATGTCAAAATATTGTTGTCCTAAAGGGGAACATAGTACGCAAACAATAGCTGAATAAATATATGGACACTTTCCTTTGTCTGGACAACAGTTTGGTCTTGTCCGCTGCACTCATTCTCTTCCGATTAATGCATGAATGGTCGCAGGGGTAGAGAAACGCATCGTTTCCATTTGATACTCAATGGCCGCAATTCGCCAACATCACTGCTCCTCACGAAGGACTGTGCCTCTTTCCTCGTTGCACAATGAGATAAACATGCTTAGATATGAGTCCGTTTCCAGTGCTCAACATTCGCATAACCAGTCAATATTGCCCCGTAGACGAAACGAGACGAAAGCGGAGAGTCAACGCAAACGACTTTAATGAATGTACGTGTCATTGGGAAAGTATCAAACTGTCGTCGTACAAACTATAGGTGTTAATTGAATTCGTTTTGCATAAATTGTTCGGTTCCGTTTTGTTTGCTCACTGATGCCAGTAGGTTCGTACTTGTAGGGTTCGTTATAAGAGACCACCTGTGCTACCGCCACCAAACGATGCTTCAGGACACCCAGCCGTATTCGTTTCGTCAAGCAGGGGTCAGCCAATCGAACTTTTGGCCCGGCGTGCATTCGTTCACTCGATGGATGTATGAATGCAATTTTAAACGGCAAAGTGGTTTAATGTCAATTCTTTGACTTACAAAGACAATTTATTGTTGTACTTGTACCCACTGGAGTTAGCTACACTATGGAAGGTTCAAATAGATACACTATCAACTGGGACATTTTCTTAGATCCCCCCAACACTTTGATGCATTAGTAAGTAAACACATATTAGGTCAATTATTTGTAACAATTTGTTGCTGCATGTCGTTCAATAACTCAAATATCCAATAAATGAGAGCAACTTTGACAGTTGAGAGTTTGAGAGAGAAAAATTCATGTTCGTTAACTCAATAACGTATAACCATTTCCACAATTTGTTTCTGGATGTTGGCCAGTAACTCAAATATCTAGAAAAAAAAAGAGCTGCTTGAAGGAGCACGTTTGACAGTTGAGTTGCTGAGAGTTTTCAAATCAGCGGTTTTATGATTGCTGATAAATATTTAATTATTATCTAGATAATAAGCATTGCTTTATACCATCAAATGTGTAATTTTTCAATATAAAAATGTGCAATCTTCTATGTATCTTATGCTGGATTTTGTGATTGCCCGAGTATCGGATTTCGTCCAAATTTGCTACATCGTATTATTTATTTTTTGTGCATTTGTTTGTAACAGGCAAAAGTAAACGAGGAACTACGGGTAGTTCCTTTTGATGATCTGAATAGAATCACATTCTGAGTCGATTTATTCATGCCCGTTCGTCTGCCTGTCAATGTATTGTTGTAAACAAAGAACAGGTCGCATTTATTGCCCGATCCAGATGAAATTTTGCACAAAATTTAGATATAGTTCCCATATACACACAACGCACAACCATATTTTGATGCATATTTTTCGGATATAATCACCTATCTATATATATATATATATATATATATATATATATATATATATATATATATATATATATATATATATATATATATATATATATATATTCATATCAGCATTAAATTCTAAGTCGATTTAACGATGTCCGTCAGTCTGTCTGTTGCAATCACGATACAGGCCACATTATTTGACGTAGAGCGTCAAATGGTTGGTATTGAAAATGACATACATCGGTCCACGTTTTGGTATAGCAGCCATACAACGGTACCTCCCAACATTCGGTACTTTGATGATTTTCGCTACATTTTTCACGGATTTGTCAAAAAATTGGTGTTTGTTGGTCATAATGGGTTCTAGCTGTAGTGGCGAAACATATTATGTAAAGGTCCGCGTTTTCGTATAGACTCCACATAATGGTACATCCGGATATTCGGTATTTTGATGATTTTTGCAACACTTTTTCATGGATTTGTCTAAAAATTGGTATTTGTTGGTCATAGTGGGTTCTAGCTGCGGTGACGAAACATTGCATTGTATAGCCCCCATAGAGCGGTACCTCCTGATATTCGGTATTTTGATAATTTTTGCCTCATTTTCCCACGAATATGTCTGAAAATTGGTATTTGAGGGTCATAATTGGTTCTAATGTTTTCATAACTCTAAGGCGTAGGGTATTAAAAGTTCGGCCCGGCCGAACTTAATGTTTTTTACTTGTTTTGAAATAATTAACGTACAAAAAATAACTATTTTACGGTATATGTGGGATCTTTGATAGCCTTTGTTGCAAACGGGCAAAATTTTGATTGAAGCGAATATCTTGAAGTGTTCTAAACCGATTTGAACATACTTACATTTAATTCCTTAATCTAATCCGAAACGGAACTGGCACAGAAGTATATATGGGCTGAAAGTGGACACTTTCACAAAAGCTTGTTCCATATTCCTCAAGTCCATTAAAATTGGAATTTCATTTATATTTAGAACCAGAGAAAAAAATATCTTATTTTGTATGAAAAAAACTATTTCATTTTCAATAAATGTTTCTAAATGGGTAGAACTTTCGCTTTAAGGTGAACGTCACGCCAACACCTTCCTATATTTTGACCAATGTTTTTGTTTCCGTAGTTGCAATATGTTAACTATCGAATTCCATATGAAAATTAAAAATCAATGACGACAACTAAGCTACAAATCGAATTATTACACAGTCCTCAGAGATTAGGTATGTTAGAGACACCAGTTGATTACAATCCATTTCTAAGTGCGCAGACTTCTCCCAATCTTGTGTTTGTATTTATTTATTTATATTTCGACAAATAATAATCAGTTCTGCCGTAGACAGTTTTGGTCATATTCTCCTTCTCCCGCTTTTTAATCTATTTTAAGCGAAATATGGTAATCGTCATTTGATGATGGTATTCATCATTTTTATGATTTTCTCTTAAACAATCTTTCACCATTCCGAGTAGATTTTTATACCCTACACCTTGAAAAGGAGGGTATATTAACTTTGTCATTCCGTTCGTAATATCTCTAAATATTCGTCATAGACCCCATAAAGTATATATATTCATAATCAGCATAAAAATCAAAGTCGATTTAGCGATTTCCATCTGTCTGTTGAAATCACGATACAGCCACATTATTCGATGCAGAGCTTCAAAATTTAGCAGAACAATTCGTATTGTGTCTAGGATGGTTGGTATTGAAAATGAGAAAAACCGGTCCACGTTTTGGTATAGCCGCAATATTTATTTGATGATTTAAGCGACATTTTTCAACGGAATTGTTTCAAATTTGGTATTTAAAGTTCGTATTGAATACTACAGCCTCTAACAGAAAATTGTCTGTGCAGGTCTACGTCTTCAAATAGCTCCAATATAACGGTACCTCCCGATAGTCGGTATTTTAATGATTTCAGCAACATTATTCATCGAAATCTTTTCAAACTTCGCATTTGAAGATCTTAGTAGGTACTACAACGTATGACAGGTCCACGTCTTCGTATAGTCCCCATATGTCGGTACCTCTCGATATTCGATATTTTAATGATTTTAGCGACATTGTTCACTGGGACAGTTTCAAATTTCGTATTTAAAGTTCGTAATGGGTACTACAGCCTATGAAAAAATTTCGTATGTACAGGGTGAGATGAAAAAACTGCAACCAACTTCCGTCATTTCTAAGCCGCTTGTCCGATAGCTGTTAAAATTATTCCAGTAACAGCAAATTATATTGTTTACAAGCGTACCAAATCATTTTGGTGAGCATTTTCCAGAAAAAAAGTTATTTGTGATGAAATTCAAGCGTGATAGTGTGATTTCTTTATATTTGGCTGGAAAACTACAAGTGGCTATCGTTAGAACACTCCAGTATTTAAATGTGAATAAATCTTTTGTGTCTCGTACCATCGCTCGTTACCGTGATACTGGTAGCGTAGCCCGACATCAAGGAAGTGGACGGAAGAAAACAGTAACCTCAGCAGAAATGGTTCGAAAAGTAAAGAAGCGACTTGATCGAAACCCGCGTCGCAGTGGCCGAAAATGGCTCGGGAGCTGAACATATCGCAATATTCCTTTCAGCAAGTATTTAAAAATGAGCTTGGGGTAAAGTCATTGGTGAAGGGTATTAAAAATTCGGCCGAACTTAGCTGCTTTTTTACTTGTTTCAATTATAACAACGTTAATTTATTTAGATTCGGAATTTTATTTACTTTAAATAATAAACAAAGTTTGAATCACTCGGCACCACTGTGCATCGTGACTGTGAATCGACACCACTTCCCAACTGTCGTCATGTCATGTTCCAATAGTCGACATGATATATTTAAAAAATGATATGTTAAATAATGTAGTTTAATTTCTACCGTTTTTAGCTGATTCGATATTGTTACTGTACATTTGAATCCATATAACATAGACAGTTTAAGACAAATTCCTCGCAAATCTCTGCCGAACTTAGGACAGTTGTTATCTTATAATCGGCATTTTTAAGGTGGAAGAGATTTTAGTTTTTAAATCGTCCTATTTGTGGATGAAAACAACAAAATCATTTTATTTGTTAATCAAAACTATGTTAATTTTTTTATTTAAAAAAATATCGGCATCAGGCAAATCCTTATTTTTTATGTTCAGAAATCGGCATCAAAATAAATGGTAAATTATAATTATTTTACAATACACAAAAATACAAATTTTAAGAAAATAAATAATCGTTTCTTAGCAAAATTTAACACAACGATAGCTGACATTATATCCGAAGCTATTACAAATTTCTTTTTATAATTAGTTATAAAAAAAAATTATTTGAGTGCCGACTACTGGAACATGCCGAACATAGGCGAATTGGGGTAAGTCAAACAAATGAGAACACATTGCTGGATATAAATTTGAATTTGAGCTTGGAGGATATATAGAAATTAATTAAATTCTGATATTTAAAAAATAAAAAAGTAGATCCTTGAACTAATTAAACTTATTTGTTGGCTAAGTACTTACTTCCAATGACAGGTTACATGGGTAGAACGCAAATTTGTATACGCGAAATGTTTACACAATTGCCGATTACAATTTGCGTACGTGTGTCATTGAATAGTGAGAGGCCATATTATCCATCAGCCGTCAAAAAAATCACAATTTTCTTAAAAAAATAAATTCCAAATGTTCTATTTAACAAACCATAATTAATTTCTTCTTACATCCTCCACCATTCTAAGGAGGATATATTAATTTTGTTATTTGTCATTCCGTTTGTGACTCATCGAAATAATATTTTTCGAGACAGTAAATTATGTTTATTATTATTTTAATATTATTCTAAGTCGATTTAGCTATGTCAGTCCGTTCTGTTTTGTATTCAAATATCTTAACATAATCCTTGTAATTGTATTTGGTAATAATGTTCACCTATGGGAGAACATTGTCTCTAAAGATCCTGAAAGTAGGTCCTGAAGCTCCAGTTGTAAATGTTTTTTACTGTAAAAATCAGTCCAATTGGAGTGTTTCAAAATCTTTAGTTAACGTAAAGACACCATTTCCTGGGAGTATATACTATTTGCCATTCCGTTTGCAACAAATCGGAGTATTCTTCTGCGGTCCCATAAAGTGTACATATTTTTGAGCAGTGCACAAATCCAAGGCTGTTTGGTTATGTCACAGACGGCAATTGATTTTGTTGGAAAATATTGAGGAAATGCCCTATTTAAGGTATCTTTTGATTTAGGTATTTGAAATGTTTCAGCCACAACCAAGTCAACATTGAAGCTCTCCTTTATGCAAGAAATGTTTAAATTAGGTCCACTATCTAAAAAGCATATTCGATCCAGGTTTTGGAATGGACTTTAAACTATCTAAAAATGGTCCACTATCTAAAAAGCATATTCGATCCAGGTTTTGGAATGGACTTTAAACTAACAATATTGGCCAACTAATGGAATGCTGTGGGTCCTAGTCAAATTTTCAACTGAATGGCCTGCAATTTGGTATTTTTGGATGCGTAACAGATACACAGACAATCTGAAAAGGCATTCTGATATTTTTCTTTAGACGATGTAAATGTATTTCTTAGTGAAACTACTGACTTGGTTCACCACCTGGTTAAAAAATTACTAAAAAACTTAAGAAACATAAATTCCAGCTTGAAACATAATGGAATTTGAGGTAAATAGAAAAACAAATACCAATTACGAAACAAACAACATAAATTTTCCATATGTTTTGCATTGTAATCCTGTAATTATTGCTACTTTATTTCTGTACGATGTATGTATAGGTGGTGTTAATTAATTCTCATTTTGGTCATATTAAATTAATGTCACGCAAGTCGCTCTTATTTCATACAACAGTGGTGTAACCTTTTGTATCTTTTTTGTAGAGATGTCGTGCAATAGTTAACTACCTTAGTACACATGTATGTGTGCAATACATTAATGGCACACACACACACACTCACTAACATAAATGTATATCTATGTTTTAATGATCATATCACTTTGAAACGATAAAAGTTTAGTTGAAACGAATAAAATGAATTGTCAACATGACATGTAAACAGTGATCCCTATCAGTTTTGCATTTCTTCGATAATTATTGCATTTCCCTCTATTTCAAAAGAATTTATATTCACTGCTATGGCCTACTGTCTCTGGACAAGGCCCAGTTCATCACCAAGTTGATGGTTGCCAGTGATCGGCCACAAGGTTCTGGTAATATTATCATCGCTCCCATCGCAATACACACATGCATTGTTGGTTGCATGGACATATTCCAACATGCATACGAACTTATTTAGGTACGCATAAATTCTGAGATACATGCATATGCCTGGGTATTAGCACGAATCGAAAACACGCTGTTAACAATTAAAACAATTAACTATTACAAAGAATTTGTGCATGGTTTCCCTTCCCCCCCCCCCCCCCCACGCTTTTTGCTTTACCAACTGATGCAAACTCCACTGATTTGCATTCCCGACTATTAAATTTATTTAATCACAAACGTTCATATTCCTATCAACATAAGGAGTTGCAGTTTTTATACCCTACCCTACCTACCCTCGTTTTAATCGATAAAATTTTAGATATAGCTCCCATATATATCTTCGCCCGATTTGCCTTTTATTGTGCACCAAACGTGTAATATCAGCCCGAATAGTATGGAATTTTGCACATACAACCAAATTAAGCCTGAAAATAAGTATGCCAAATTTGATCGAAATCGGTTCAGATATAGCTATAGCTTCCATATATACTGTTCTTTCGATTTGTTTTTTTTTTTTGTCCTTCGCAACCGTAATATATACTCCGCAACAACGACATTCGGGGGAATATATCAAATACAGCTCAGGAATACCTTTGCCAAATTTTATCGAGATCGGCTCGGATTTGAATATAGCTCAAATAAATATATCTATCCGATTTCAAGTTCACTGTGCACCAAATGGGTAATACAAGCCCGAGTTGAAAAGGCACAATGCCTCGGATAATTTGATAATTCGATTCAGAGGAGGATGTTCCCCTCCTATATTAGTTATTTTGGACTTTAAATTATAACTATAATCATAGTTGGTATGATTTAATTCTCACCAATTCCTAATAAAACTTTTATTTGTTATGTGAATCTCTTTTAAATATGCAAAGTGGGGTAGGGTATCATAAGGTCGGCACCGCCCGACTTTAGGGCTTTCTTTATCGGTTTTTATTGAGAGTTCGACAAAAATCAACAAAATGGTATATTGATTTTATGAAGCGCTCAAATTTTCTTGCAAAGGAACTTAACACTGATATCTGGTGACCTCTTTGCTAACAGTTGCACATGTAGTTACATTACTTTTCTATAAAAATCCCTTTAATTGGGGAAGTAAAATTTCAATCGATTACTTACAGCCTGTTTTTATAACTGTATTTTTGCCAATCGTTCGCAAATTTGTCGATTGAAATAAATATTTGGGGGTTTGAAGCAAATGCTTTTTATGTCTGTGGAATACACACGAAACCTTTTACTTCTCATTGTATTATTGGGTTTTTGTAACAAACAAGAACGAGAGAGAACGTTAGAAAAAATCGATAGGGATACCTATCGTTTTGAACAGAAATTGGCCATTTGATACAGAATTACGCGTATGACGGATAATTAACATATGAACTGTTTTAACACATCAACATTTTGCTGGCGCATCTTGCAAGTTTATATTCTTCAAATATTTCAAATATTAATTTATTGGGGCTGCCAACTCATAATGAAATTAAATCTAATACTTAACAAAATAATGGTTACGGAAACGCTGACATATCAAAGCTTTTCCGCAATGGACGTGAGCTTTAAAATGTATATAACAATCCGAAATTAAAACGAATACGTTTGAATGTGAACTATTCGAGTGAAAGCCCATTATTATTAGTTCATCTACAAAGGCATGAAGCTAAATCGCCATCGAATAAAATCTACAAAAATTACTAAAATGTCAATAATTTTTTCTTAATCAGCATAAAATTCTATGTCGATTTATCGATGTCCACCCGTCTGCATACTTCCAAACGAATTGAAGGATGTTGATAACATTTTACTCAAATATGTGTTTGTTCTGCAGGACTTTTGTAACTGACAATGGACTACGTCTACGTTCAGGAAGAGCCCCTCCTCCTATATTTGGTATTTTGATGATTTTATCGATATTGTTGACCGGAATTGTTTCAAATGATGTACTTGATGGTAACGAGCACTACAGCCTGTGATAGAAAATTGTCTATGCAGGTCCAGGTCTTCGCATAGCCCCTATATAACGGTACCTGCCAATATTCGGTATTTTGCTGATTTCGGCGAGATAATTCACCAGTATTGTTTTAAATTTCGTATTTGGAGTTCATAATTAGTACTACAGTTTATGTCACAAAATTGTCTATACAGATCGAAGTTTTAGTATAGCCTCCATATGTCGATACCTCCCTATATTCGGTATTTTGATGTTTTTGCGACATTATTATTATTATTTATTTATTTTTTTATTTTTTTAACATTTAAATTGGAACGAATTTATGGAATAATGGTCGAAGATATTCAAGGTTCGACCCGGCCGAACTTACTGCTATTTTACTTGTTTCAATTTGACTTGCTATATGCAAGCAGACTTTTTTGCTGAAAAGTGTAGAAATTTAAATTAGAGAACAATACTATCGTAAGTGTGATGATGTGATCCTTATATCGAGACACATAGCAAGGGGTACTGCTATGTAGGAAATATAAATCTATTGTATTTGAAATGTGGAATGAGTGTCATGGATGGGGCGTAAGATAGATTTACCCATATGAGGACACCTATTCAAAGGCTGGTAACTCTGACTTAAACCGTTATATTTCTTAAAGTAAACACACATAGCACTTCTTTGGGCTCAATTGAGACCAATTTCTAGTGTTTTTAATTTCGTGTTTCGATCGGGTTTACTTTGCTAAAACTAAAAAATTTTAGTATTTTTATTTAATTCAAGTGTTCTAGAGTTATTTAAACCTCTAAAATATATTGTAAATAGAGTAAAGAAGCGCGTAATACATTTAATTTTAACAAAAAGAGAAAAAGTTTATAAGAAGGTAAGGATTTATTAGACTGTCCCCAATTGGGGACAATGAGCGTAACTAGTAAAAGTTTTAACAATTTTACAAGGTTTCTATTGTCTTCATTATGGCGCATGGAAAGATTTTTAGAGGTCAAAATGACTTTTTGCGACTTCAAGAAGCTGCTAATTACATAATGGAAAACGATGATGCATATGAACTATTAGTTATGCCACAAGAACCTGCCTCTGTAAGTGATGCCGACGCAGGTAATGAAGACGATTTATTGTGTACAAATATGCCAAGTGATGTGCCGGGAGCTATTGAAATTGTGAGCAACCGGTACAATACGAGAAATAGAACAAAAAAATCCACTTGTACCGGCCAAAGAAATGGAAAATAAACCCAGAGCAGAATATGATCATAGCTTTGACAGAAACAATGAAATAGCAATAGTGCGTTGCAGTGATAACAACGTCGTTACCATGGCAACCAATTTTGATTTTATAGATTCCTTGGGAAAATTAAAACGATGATGTTAGGTTCAAAAGCAAAAGGTGGACTTCAGTATACCAAGACTATTTGTCATTTACAATAATGGTATGGGAGGTGTTGATCAAATGGATCAATCAGTCGGTCTCCACAGAGCATCCATAAGAGGTAAAAAGTGGTGGTGGCCGATATTTATATATCTTTTGGACATGGTAGTTAGTAATGCTTGGCTATTGCACGTTATGTTATGTAAGGCTGAAAACGAAACACTCCGATGGACCAACTATCATTCAGACGGAATATTTCCAGCCCACAGCATCAAAACGGCGCCAGACGTCGTCCGCAATTGTTGACACTGATCGCAAAAATAAAGGCCACAATCCGGAACGGGTATTTAATCAACTGCGATGTGTTATTTGCCATTGTAAGTGCAGTAGGAGATGTACATTATGTACAAAAACGCTTTGCGTTGAAAAAAACTGCTTTGGGCAATTTCACACCTGCATATTTGTCCCCAAGTGAGGACACCCATTTTTCTACTAAGTGAATTAAAAATTTTATTTTTTTCTTTACAATATGTTTCATTTAGACGATAACGAATTAAAAAATAACAATAAAACAAAATGTTTACCTTCAGTTTCTTCTTGGGCGTTAATGGGTTAGTAACTCCTCGAAATAGTATAATTCAATCATGATTAAACAAATGTTCAGTTCCGCATTACTTTCTAATATTCGTATATTAGAATATTCTAATTTTCGTATTGTGGTATGTTTCTGCCACAATTTCTGACTGAAAGAGTCCCAGTTTGACATTTCGGAGTTTGTTTCATACTACATTTCATTTACATGCATTCAAAATATTACATAGGAATGTTTGTTGGTTAAAAAAAATAAAACAAATTCAAAAATCTAAAAAACGTAGTTATTGTAATGCTGTAATAGTGCGTAAAGAAACAAATAGCTCGGTCTACCAACGCGAGAACATGCCAGGAACAACTGACCATGATAAAAGCAAGAACATGACAAATTTAGTCCGCATACACGAAGGGTTTGTCCTTCGGATTTATTAATTTCATAGCAAACGCCAAGGGTGCAGGAAACTGTAATCTTTTGAAGTTGAGTAGCATTTCTGTTGCAATTAGAGAATCCGAGGTAGCAACATTCTCCCCCGTAATAACCGTATCCTCAATTAAATTGTTGCGTAATTTTTTACTTTTGCCTAACACAATTGCAAAGGCATTGTGGGTCAATGCTTCTCAATAAAATGATATCCCAATCTGAAACTATTACAATATAATTTGACAAAATTTACTTTTATACCAAATTCCGTCACACCTTTTTTTTGAGGTACATACATGTTTAGTGCAATAGAAATGTGAAATCGGCCGAGAAATATATACGGAAGATAAACCAAACCTCAACCGATTTCAATATAATTCGGCAAATTTATTTTTGTACCAAATTTAGTCACTCATGCCGAATTTCATTGGAATCGGACGTACGTATCGTGTTTGTGAAATTGGCCGAAATATATATGGGAGCTATATCCAAATCTGAACCGATTTCAATATAATTTGGCAAATATATTTTCTGATAAGATCCCGTCACTCATTCCAAATTTGAAGACTGTATCTTTAATCGATCAATAGAGTTACCTCCGATTCTGATGCTATATCTCCAGTTCTAAGTGGATTTTGCTGTTTTTTAGATATAGAAGCCTAAAAAATCTACGTTCCCAACCAATTTGAAATTTGCCGAGCAATATTTGTTTGGCCCAAGGACGGACCCTATTGAAATTGGAAAGTATTATTTCAAATTTAGATATAGCTCCCATATATATCTTCAACCGATTTCGAGTTAATTGAAACAAGTACGCCAAATTAGGAGCCAACAAGTAAAAAAGCAGTAAGTTTTGCCGGGCCGAACTTTGAATACCCTCTACAATTTGGAACGAATTTGGAAATTTTCAAAAAAAATACCATTCGCCAAAAATTCTGTTAAAGTCATAAAAAAGCCGTTATATTGGAGTATATACGAAGACGTGGATCTGCATAGGCAACTTTTGTCATAAGCCAATAATAATATTGAAATACGAAACTTGAAATCCGTAAATAATGTAGCTAAAATCACCAAAACAAAGAATATAGGGAGTTACTGATATGTGAGGCTTATACGAAGGCCTGGACCTGCATATTTATTTATTATTTTCTGGCATAGCCTATAGAACCCATTACGAATTCTAAGTACGCAATTTGAAACAACTCCGGTGAATAACGTCCCTAAAATCGCCAAATATCGAATATCGGGGGGTACCGTTGTATGTGGGCTATACGATATCTTGAACCTATATAGATATTTCTAGTATTGATATTTAGACAATTTAATCGAAAATTGTTGCTAAAATCTTCAAAATACCGAATATAGGGAGGTACCGTTATACTGGGGATAACGATATCCTGGACCTATATAGAGAATAATCTTCCAGGGAATGAAGTACTAGGAAGAAAATCCTTATTTAGATTTTCAGACAATTTTATTGAAAATTTTTACTAAAATCATCAAAATACTGAATATGGGGGGTACCGTTGTTTGGGGCTATACGATATCGTGGACCGATATGGCCCATCTTCGAACTTGACCTGCATGCAGACAAAAGACTGATCTGTGCATAATTTTAGCTCCTATCTTTATTCGTTTTGACTCTACCGTGATTACAACAGACGGATAGACGGGCGGACGGACGGACGAACAGGGCTAAATCGTCTTAGAATTTTACGCTGGTCAAGAATATATATACTTTGTTATGTCTAAAATGATTATTTCGAAAACGGAATGACGAACATAATATACCGTCCATACTATGTATGGTGGAGGGTATAAAAATAGGTTCAGCTGTATCTGATAAACATATGCTATACATGGTCGTATGCACACAAAATCAATTTCATTTGGACAGATACACATTTGGCCCAGCCTATCTTCGCTTAATAAAATACATAATTATTTTTACAAAGTGTGGATAAAATTTTTGTGTGTTTGGGATGAAACAAAATTTTTATCATATTCGACATATTCTCGATATTTTGAAAAATTCCTTGACGTTCCATCCATTTTCGGCGGTTTGATTTTTAATTAAATAATTCTGAAAAAGTGTCAAATAAACCAAAGAAATTATTGCATTTGATTTTAATGATTTTGAAAACGAAACCTGGGTGAAAATATCAAAAAATGTCACAAATGTAAGTTTCGTATTTTCTAATAGAATTAAATACATTGGAGAAGAATTAGAATTCTAAAATTAGTTTTGTTGTTTCTGTAAGCATTCGAATATAGGGTGTCTGAAACTTGAAGCCAAAAGGATGTTTTAGGTATCCAAACGATGTATTTCAATAACTGGCCTTTCCGAAAATTCCAACTGGACCTGCCCTACGCACATTCTTAACACACATCTATTCAATTTTATTTCAAAACTCTACCTCACAGAATCTGAGATTGCGTTATCACATAGTTTCCCAATTAGAAATGTTAGTATTTAGCCCTTCCTCCCCTTGACGTTTTGTCTGATAATAGAAATGTTTAGCTAATTACTGCCCTAGTTGTATAAACATTCCCACACACACGTCTACTTTATTGGCTGCGAACAAATCATTCAGGTTCATATGTACATATACACTCACAATATTGTTTGTTTGTTTGTGTATTTATCCAGATATTTGCGAGCGTAATTATGAAAAGTGCCGCCTTTAAGGAAACAATAACTTTCATGACATGTGCTAATAATTTTACGTATACGAGTGGCAAACAAACTTGTGCACATACATAAATACGCCTGTATGTCTTTACCTACGTATACGTAACAAAACAGAAGCTAACTTAATTAGGAAATTAATAAAGCTTACAATACACCTAATTAACCACAAGACATTTCTATAATTTGTTATAATAACGATCCACAAGCAGAGACACCGCAACAACAGCTCACCAGAGCGACCGATCAACAGATCAGCCAACAACAATGCAAGACAGCACAGAAAATTATGTGTTTAAATAAAAAATAAAATTAATGAAAAACAAAAACAACAGCTCGGCACAGCAGCTATTCAAACAATACGATTATACACCTCAACACACACACACACTGCTGAAACCGGGGGGAAAATCGTAAATCATCTGTTGCGAGTGAAATGCCGACATACCTACATATAATTTATCAAATGCAAATTAACTAGCTATCGATTCCAAAAACTATCCCCCCACACACACAGCAGCTATCCAGTTACACCAAGTCTACAAAACTAAACCTAAAATGACTATAACTTTCTATTAAAACGATACGACAACAAGAAGAGCTGGCGCATATAGTAACCAATTGATCGGCTAACAGCTCTAGAAAAATATACCCTAAAAAGGTTGTCCATGGCAAATAACAACAATACACTATATATACATACGCGATACAGTTCTAACAATCATTGCAAAAATATTCAAATTTAAAAATCAATCAGTTGAGGCGTATGCGACTTTCTGGTGCGACTTTATAGTGAACCTATACCTTCGGATATTTAGCAATTTCCGATGCTTCACCTAGGTTCCAACGTGTGTCATCAGTGGCATCTTACTATGTATAAAACCTCAAAACGGTATATGTCCACGTTTTTGTATAGTTTCCATATATCTGTACCGGCAGATTTTAGTTGATATAGACAATAATAAATCAACTTCGGAGCGGAAAATTTTTCACACTAACGAAAAAGCGACACCGCAACTTTTAATATATGCTATGTTTCAGAACCTACAAGAATGAAAAAAAATGTTACTACGATAGCCGATTCTTGCAAACCTAGTAGATTCTTCAGGTACGGGTACAATAAAGAGAAGGTAGGCTAAATCGGTGAATTTTGCAAGTAAAGAGGCCTACCCGTAAGAATTGTAACGGTCTACCTTTCTTTTCAAAATTATGTCTAAAGATTTATTTCGTTACAAAAAGTGTAATTTTTGCACATACATACTCGTACGTCGTAATACGCATTTTGATTACAACTGAATTTGAATATTTTCACAACAATTTTCATATGGTTAAAAGCAACACACACATGCGCCAATCAATTTTCCATGTTAAGTCAGGCAAATAAAAAAAATAAAATCAGTTGGTTTATGTGTCCTACCTTGATTTGATTGCACCATAATGGAACAGAACAATATTCGTGTTTTTCATAGTTTCTAATATTGCAAAATATAGGAGATCTAATATGAGTTTTGATTTCAATTTAAGAGGGATGTTGCTTTCCCACGATTATCTAACGATTCCTCGAAGTCTGTCAAGATGTATATCTACAACGCGCAACACATATATATTCAGAGGAACGATATGAGGGCATAACATAATACTTTTACAAATTTTCAGCAATGTTTTTCGATTAAATAAACAAAATTCCAAAAATATATATATTTGAATTTATAATAAACTAGCTGGCCCGGTCCGCGTTGCCGGCCCGTAGTTTTTGTCTATTATGCATATTTGTCAAAGCATAATTATTCACAGATATGACTGATATAAGTGTTTTAAAATACCTGTACCCATATTTAAGCCGTGGGCTTCAAAGGTGTGGATGTGCTATACAAATCTATTAAAAAGTATATATCAATCTTATCCCCATGTAAGGGATCAAATTAATTTTTAGTATGGTAAAAATCGTAGCAAAATCTTCCAGTGAAATGAGCAGTAATTTGGAATTTGCTGTATTTTGTACACCTCATAATTGAGCGCTGAATGAATTAAGAATAGCCAAAGTTAATTACTTTTTTAAGCCATTAGCACCTCAGATTGTCCATTAGCGTTCTTATAAGTCCCCCTAACCATGTCGGTCTGTTTGTCCGCCAAAAAGTGGACTTGAGGGGGTACTATTATATGGAAAAAATTCTAAAATTTGTAGATATGTTCATATTTTTGTGTAAGTTTTCACCCCCCAAATACACATTTTTAGCCAAATCCTTTGAAATATGGTAAAATCAGGAGATACTTTTACATGGGCACTACTCCGAGACATCGACCTACATTGAAAACATTTTTCTAGCCCTTATAATCCAATATGACAAATAGAGACCAAATCAAAAATTTAACAGAACAACATAGCATGTCAAACTGAAAAACATTCCGCGTGATTTAAATGAGTAAAAATAGTTTTATCCACCATATTATCATATAGATGTATTTCCCAAATCTACGTTTCCAACCAATATTCTCTTGAGAGTTACAAATTCAATACAATACAAAATTTTCTTTTCTGACCACACATTATATGTGAAAGTGGACTTGGGGATACTCCAATGTGGGGACTTTACTTAAATAAATTCCTATGTGGCAATTATCTGTATGATGGTTCCCTAACCCCTTAGAGACAAAGATGCCAAATAAGGGCCAAAATATGAAAAAAGTGGCCAAGACCCCAAAAATAGCTTAAATCATATGATGGTTATATAAATATAAAATCGGGTTGTACCCTTATCCGTGAGTTATGATCGATATCATGACCTGCAAAAGTGATTTAAGGTATCTTGAATGTTTGGGAAGAATTCCTGGAAGGATAGAAATCCTTTTCTTACTAAAAGTCCCATTCGCTCTATTATTTTGCACCCTTTAAATTTGGTATTTTACTGATTGTACTTCCAAAGAATTTTGCATTTTGAGCTCTCATTGGACGGATTATTGTCACATGAAAGAAGTAGGTCCACGCTTTGAAATGAGCTCCATTAGGCTTTTTCTGTCATTTTTGGTTGTTTAAATGTGTTTGCAAATACAAATTAAAAAAAAATGACAAAAGAAGAATAGCAAATTGAAAAAATCTTCAACTTGTTCGCTGATTTATTACAGCAAATGTTTAAAGACCCTTACTATTTTTTTAAAATTCGATTCCACTGAAAATCTTTTCGATTTTTTCCCGATTTGAGAATTTTTGCAATGAGATCTCTTTTTCGTTATTTTTTTAGCGAATTTGAAAAAGTAATTATCTTTTAATTAATAATTATCTTTCTTTTGGTGTGACCGCGTTAAATTATTTCGATATCATCTATTCCGTTTCGCCACCATATAATTCGTTATTACACTTCCATGTAACCCGCCATCAATTTCAGTTCTCAAGAAATCAAGTCAATTAAATAAATTGGTTTTAATATTCGAATTCAAAAATAAAAAATAAAAAACACTACAAATGTACATTAGAAAAAAGCCAGTCAAAATAGAAAAAAATCATGCAAAATAAAACATTACTATTGTACATTTGAAAAGTCAAAATGAAAATGTTAATATATCACATTTTTACGCGATTTTTTTGGATATTATCCTTTTCGGAGAGGAGACAACTCCTAATTTGTGTGAATTGTTAAAATCAGTCCAGCGGTTCTTAAGTTATAAGCGTAGTAACTAACACAACTTACATTTATATATATAGATTATTGGAAATTTACGCAAACTTCATGTGTAGTTAAACATATCATGTGTCCACATGTGGGTTCCATGTGCAATTATTGTCATGTGTAATTCAGTTTGACTAAACATTTTGTAATTCTCAAATGCTTCAATTCTCTAACATTCTTTTAGTTCCCCCCCTTCTCAAGTTCTTTCTCAAAGAATATTTAGCACTTTAAATGATTGAAAACAGATTTAAGAAACAAAGTGTTTTCGGATTTTAATACAAAAGAAGGCACACCGTTGAAATGCAGGCCCCCACTTTGAACTCACACAGAAAATGTACAATAAAAATTGAATGTATTGATCGTATTTTTTAATCTATATATATAAAAGAAAGTTGTGTTAGTTACTACGCTTATAACTTAAGAACCGCTGGACTGATTTTAACCATTCACACAAATTCGGAATTGCCTCCTGTCCGAAAAGGATAATATCGAAAAAAATCGCGTAAAAATGTGCTATATTAACATTTTTATTTTGACTTTTGAAATGTACAATAGTAATGTTTTATTTTGCATGATTTTTTTTTTCCATTTTGACTTACTTTTTTCTAATGTACATTTGTAGTGTTTTTTATATTTTATGTTTGAATTCGAATATTAATACCAATTTATTTAATTGACTTGAATTCTTGAGAACTGAAATTGAGGGCGGATTACATGGAAGTGTAGTACCGAATTATGTGGTGGCGAAACGGAATAGATGATATCGAAGTAATTTAACGCGGTAACACCAAAGATAAAAGATAATTACTTTTTCAAAATCACGAAAAAGAGATCTTATTGCAAAAATTCTCAAATCGGGAAAATGTCGAAAAAAAGTTTCAATGGAATCGAATTTTAAAATAATAGTACATTCTATTGACAAACTTTGTAAGGATCTTTAAACGGTTGCTTTAAAAAATCAGCGACCAAGTTGAAGATTTTTTCAATTTGTTATTCTTCTTTTGTCAATTTTTTTTTTTTTCAATTTGTATTATCATATTGAATTCAGTGGATTTTTCATGAACAAAATAAAGAATAATTTTTCACTATATAAAATTTTTCACCAAAAAATGAAATTAGTCCGAAATACGATGTTAACTGACATCTACCTTTCAACTCCAGGGTCTACATGCTTCAGCTGGAAGATGTGTGTGCACAAACAAAAATGACCGAATATTTGTTGAATCGTCATTGAATTAAACTATGACGAAAAATATGGACTTTATGGAGTCTCCAATTTACAATTTAAATGACAAATAAAATTAGTTCCCATCTTACGGTAATGGGTAATTATATTTGACTATTCTGAAATCAGCCTGCCTTCAATTATGAGGTGAATAAAACTATTTTTACTTATTTAAATCACGTGAATTTTTTATAGTTTGACATGCTATGCTGTTCTGCTATATTTTTGATTTGGCCTTTATTTGTCATCTTTGATTATAAGGGGTAGAAGAAAGTTTTCAATGTAGGTCGCTGTTTCAGAGTAGTGCCCATATAAAGGTACCTCCTGATTTTACCATATTTCAAAAGATTTGGCTAAAAATGTGTATTTGGGGGGTGAAAATCTTACACAAAAATTTCAACATATCTACAAATTTTAAAATTTTTTCCATGTAATAGTACCCCTTCAAGTCCACCTTAATGCACAATCTGAGGTGCTAATGGGTTTAAAAAAAGTAATTAACTTTGGCTATTCTTAAATCATTCAGCCCTCAATTATGAGGTGTACAAAGTACAGTAAATTCCAAATTACTGCTCATTTGACTAAAAATTAAAAATTAATCGACCAGTACGTGAACACTTATAACAGTCATATCTGTGAATAAATATGCATAATAGACAAAAAATACGGGCCGGCAACGCGGACCGGGCCAGCTAGTTTATTATATTTTTATGTTACAAATTATTATATAAACATAAAAAATAAATAAAAACATGTTATTACATGCATAATTGTTCCGAAAATGGGTAATATTTATTTATTTTGATTTTTTCACCTCCTTGTGCAATATTTAGTTTCCTTAATGCAACACCGATTTGGACACACATTTGAAGATGTTTTGTAGTTTCTACAGCGTTGCGAAATGCAATAGCCAAAGAACCAAAAGAACAGAACATCACTCTAGAAAAAGATTTTCGTATTTATTTATACTATCCGTCGGTTTTTATTTTTCTTTGCCAAAACGACATCCACTTAGTTGTCGCATTTCACATCATTTTCCAATTGTTCTCAATTTTGATTTTACCTGTTTCGCCCGATCAACTGTACTATAATAGGCCTGCATCTAATTGGAATGCAAGCGAAATTATACAATCTTCTCGTATATGGATGCGCTTAATTTGATCAGAATTAATCAACGGCGTAGGATGAAATGAAAACCAATTTGTCTTATCGCACAATTCTTAATGAGATGACAAGTGGCTGGGATATTTGTCGCTAATACCTAGACCCAGTCAGATCAACGACTGTGCTGCGTTTTTGGTGCTGCTGGCGGGGATGCTGGCTGTTTGTCGTCTTTATTATTGCCGTTGTTGTCGCCGTCATCGCCATCAAATATGGGAAGAAACGACACATATAAATGAATATCTTTAATCAGCCAACATTAACGATTAAACACCACAACTTCCAATCAACAGAACAAATCAATTAAATCGCTTTGAAAAATGTCGGAGCGTTTAACACACAGCGAAAACAAAACACACTCTACAGAATTCAATTAATCCAATCGAAATCGAAACAAAACAGTCCCATTTCCAGTCCCAGCCTTGGCCGCGAGCAGAACTGGATGGGAGGGAGCAAATTGAGAATGGTCCGAACGCAAGAAAACATACCATCAGACATTAACACATGTAGATGGAGACAGTCATTTGTTGTCACCTTCAAAAACACAACTCAGCTATGATTCGAAGATATCTTCGATATTCTACTCAAATATAGTGTTATGTGCCTTGTATCGAACCTAAAACAATGTGTCTGGAAGTGTTGTCACCTCTACCGGTGCCACTGCTGCCACTCAGATTGAGAAAGTAGAATAGCGCGATAGGATTTTGGTGCTCAACCTCAATGAATTCATCTCCTGCGGACAATAGACAACAACTTGTACATTGCACAACACAACCCTGAGCATTGTTTTATGTTGGTTTAAATGCAACATTTTAATAAAATCTAGTGCCCATTTCCTTGAATTCGGGAAAAAAAAAATGAGAGGGCAGTGTCAAATCTAATCTTAATCTAAAGATATTCCTTAAAGCATAAAAGTTTCCATCTCACCATTTCACATATGTCTTTCAAGATTTTGCATAGAGGCTGCTACCCTAATAGTAGCGCACATTTATTTCAATAAAAGTTATCCCAGGTGTTCAACGTTGACAGTGCTTTAAATTGTTTTTTCCCCTATTTAAAGTTTTTACGTACTTTACCCCCTAAGAGAATTTTGTATTGTATTTTGATGATTGTAGCCAAAATTTTCAATGGAATTGACTGAAAATCCACACAAGGAGTTCCTTCTGAGAAGAGAATTGTCTATATAGGCCCACGATATCGTATAGCGGGTTTCCTTAGAGCGGTATTTTTGCGGGATTTTTGGACATAAGTGCCTACTACTATCCCATTTGGGTTAATATTAAACGTTTGATGCACAATAGAAGGCAAATCAAACGAAGATCTATATGGGAGCTATATCCAAATCTAAACCAATCTCTGTAAAATTTGGAAAAGGTATATCTGTACTGTAATTGAATATTTTTATTTCAAATACCGTTGTTACAGATTGCATATTACGTCTGCGGAGAACAAAAAAATCAAATCGGATGAACAATTTGTATACTTATTTTCAAACCTAATTTGATCGTATGTGCAAAATTCCATACAATTTGGACAGATATTACATGTTTGGTGCACAATAAGAGGCAAATCGGATATATATGGGATTTCAATAGGGTTCGTCCTTGGGTCAAACAAATGATTTGTGCAAAATTTTCTCTGAATCGAGCAAGATCATCAGAAGGAACTATTGGTCTATCTCGTTTCCTTTTGTCTGTTACAAACAAATGCACAAAGACATAATACCCTGACCACCTTGTGGTAAAATAGAATTATTGGCCAATACGATGATAGTTGCGACTTCGACCCTAACCGGCCAACACATCTATGTGCAGTTTATATCAAAGCGTGGGCGTTTTTGTTTTTGTATAGAAAATGTTCATCCAATAGAACCCAAAATGTTAAATTACAGCCCATTTTGTCGGAAATAGGGTTTGGGATCAGTGATGTTCCGGATATCAAGACTTGCCATATATGAGGGCAATATCAAATGGTGGTTTATATCATCTAAGAACCTGAAACGCTAATATACTAAGGTTGTGCCTCAAAGAGAACCAATACACCGAATTAGTCTGGTAAATTTTTAAATATTTCGTTTAAAAAATACTAGTTTATTTGTCTGTTGGACCCGCCGAAAAAGTCGTCTTCGTCGGTGAGCCAATTTTACGCAATTATTGACGAAAGTGGCAGAGAAATACAAAATGACAAGTGTCGGTTAGCGGAATTTTTTTGAAGGATATACCTAAACGGAGAAGAATATTTTGAGATATTACAACTCGTGACAAAATAAGCTGAAATTTGGTGTTAGCTGAAGTAAATTTGGTGTTTAAAAACAAGTAAGCAAAGGCTATAGTCGTGCGGAGCCGAGTATGTGATACCCTACAACACTACAATATGTTAGAAGCCACTTTATGTCCAAATCCATTTTGGAAGATTTCGCTTTTGAAATTATGTTACGGTGCACTGTCCAGATATTACCCTTAGCATTTTGACCAGGGACATTTGCCTCATATTTACGCACTTCGTCGTGCTGTTAGTTGTTTTGTTCCATTTTACAGCTAAATATAATCCAATGGTCATCCAAAATGCTAGAATTCTTCCCTGGCCTTAACGCTCTTCTCAGTCGTGTCGAATGGTTTCAATTGTGTGAAAAGGAATTTTTTCTGTTTTTGGTTCATTTGAACGCCTAACATTTTGCGATCATCACCAAATTCTATTTGATTTTCTTGTCTACGATATTTGGCATAAAAAGCCAAAAGTTCGCCTTTTGTGAACTTCGGATATCGCCTGTAAGCAATGTTGGTATTTTTCAGATAAATATAGTGGCCGCTGTCCTTAACTCTAACTTCATGCGATATTTCGTGTCCTTTGATTTCTATTTATGACCATTATAACAGCTGCAAAATCAGGAATATATTTAGTTGTTGGTCCATTTCAACCCCTAAATATATTGCGAACAGCTTTGAAAACAATTGGCCTTGCCCTCCTGAGCCTATCCCTACCTTTTTCGGGAGGATCGGACTATAATTGCAATCTGTATATAATAACCCCAACCTGTGTTTTAAGGTGAAAAAATATTACAAAATGTGTACTTCAATATTATAAGTCAAATTGAAAAAATCGCATGCGATAAAAAATATGAAAAAATAAAAAAATGTCACAAAATACAACAAAATCTATATTAACATCATTACTGTCATCTGTTAATAAGATTTTTTTAGATTTTATACTTTTATGCCAAGAGGGCATTCTGAATTGACAAAATTTGCCAAAATCGGTCCACCCATTCTTGAGATATATGCATTTTAGCTAACATCCCCTTCCTTTGTATATATGTATTGTACACATTTCGCTTTGGTCCATTTATATATATATATATCCGATATATTTACTATAGGCATCTACGTAACGGTCAGGATTGACCTGTTCGTCTATTTGTGATTTCGTCGGTATTAAAAATATTCGCGGTTTAATGGAAAATTTGATTTTATTTAACACAAATATCATGGACTTTTTCACCCACTAAATATTACCCGATGACCATCAAAATGGGAAGGCTTCTGCCCAGCCCAAAGCTTTAGCCCCATGCTAACTTTCGCTTCGATCAAAATCAGGAATTTTTTCAGTTTTTGGTCCATTTCATCCCTTAAATATTATGCGATCATCTCCAAAAGAAATAGGGTTCAATTCTGACATTACCAAATTGGTAGGTTTCTGCCCAGTCCCAAACTCTAACACCATTTAAATTGTCGCGTCGATTGGTTCATAGTTGTGACCTATAGAGCAACTGCAGAATCAGGAAAATTTTCGGCGAGATAGGAAGATCCATATATACTTTCCTATGTGGGAAACCAATATTGCGAAGTGTTACATAATTTTTGGCCCAATCAAACTTATAATACCCCCAACACAAAGTGTTGTAGGGTATAATTACGACTCATGCGGTGAACGAAACCTTCTATTACAGAAATTATCTACCATCAAAAAAATTAAATTGAACGTAGAATTAAAACAAGTAAGCAAAGGCTATAGTCGTGCGGGGCCGACCATGTGATACCCTACAACTCTACAATATGTTCGCACTCTACAATATGCAAATCCATTTTGGAAGATTTCGTTTTTAAAATAATGCCAAAGAGCCCTGCCCAGAGGTTTCCCTTAGTTTTTTGACCCGGAGAATTTGGCCATTATTTACGCACTCCGTAGTATTGTGAAGTATTCCAAACAATTGCACACGAAAGTTGTGATCTATTTTACAGCTAAATATAATCCAATGGTCATCAAAAATGCTAGACTTCTTCTCTGTCCTCAACTCTCTTCCGATGCGAAATTCCGTGTCGATTAGTTTTCAATTGTGGCCTATACAACGACTACAAAATTAGAAAAATTTAAAATTTTTTATCCATTTAAACCTTTAAAGGCACATCCTAAGAACAATAGGCTTAAATTCCGACCTACACCCATGCAAAATTTCGTGAGGATCGGACAATAATTGCAACATACATATAATACCCTCAAAACGTAGTGTTGGGGGGTGTAAAAATTTAGAAAATTTAAAATTCAGAATTGTAAGTCAAATTGAATGAAAAAATCGCATGCGAAAAAAATATGACAAAAATGGAAAAAAATGAAACGAAAGATATACATTTTTTATTGGTATATTATCCCGCGATTTTCTTAGATTTTATCCTTTTCTGGCAAGAGACTATTCCAAATTGATGTGAATTGTGAAAATCGGCCCAGCGGTTCTTGATTTATAAGCAGAATAAATAAAATCAATTCTTTTACATATGTATTGTACCTATTTTTCTATATATCCGATTTCTTGGCTATTAGCATCACTGTAATGGTCAGAAGTGATCTTTTAATGTATTTGTGATTTAGCTGGGATTAAAAATATTCGCGGTTTAGTGGAAATTTTCCTATTTTCTAACATAAAAGTTAGGGTCTATTTTACCCGCTAATTAGTGTCCGATGGCCTACCAAATTGGTAGGTTTCTGCCCAGTCCCAAACTCTAACTCCATTTAAATTGTCGCGTCGATTGCTTCATAGTTGTGACCTATAGAGCAACTGCAGAATCAGGAAAATTTTCTGTTTTTGGTCCATTGCAACCCCTAAATATCGTGCGATCATCTCCAAAAACAATAGGGTTCTATTCTGACCAATTTCAATTTCGTGAGGATCGGTTCATAATTGCGACCTGTAGAGTGATTACAAATTAACATGGATAGACGGACAGGCGGATGGACGGACATATATAGCCAGATCGACTCAGCTCGGCGAGCTAGGAAGACCCATATATACTTTTCTATGTGGGAAACCAATATTTCGAGGTGTTTCATAATTTTTGGCCTAATCAAACTTATAATACCCCAACACATAGTGTTGTAGGGTATAAAGAGGCTTATGCATAGTGAGCCTCTTAGAGGTCCAAAAGACTTCATCAATTGGATAGACTGCAGCACGTTATTTTTGAACAGAAATGACATTAGATTACAGCTTATGCGGTTCAGACAATTGGTTCCCAAAGTTTACTAGATTCCAACCAATCCAACAAAAGTTTAATAATTTTATCTTCTTCTTTAGAAAAATGTGACATAAATATTGGAAATACCAGTTTGAAATATCAGTAAGGAAAAGGGAGGTTGTATATATTCAATAGGAAGGTTGTGTTTGTTTTTTAGAGTTTGTCATCATAGGATTAGCATCCGTTTCATTATTAGTAGCTTTGAGTAGCAGTGCGTTTAATAACCGAAGACGTTGTTAAAAGAAGAAGGACTTTGACTTCGGCTTCTCGAAAGAGGCAAGGATACTTCCCAGCAAACCAAAGCCAGATTTCGTTGTTTGTTTGCGATTGAAAGTATTTTTCATTTGCTTTTGTCGACACATTACCATATATTTGCTTCTGACATTGATTAACTATCCTATTCGACATTTCGAGGTTTTTTCCTATCCTTTCCGAAGTAGATAAATAGACATTGACTGTTCTTGGTTTTCTGAAACTAGGGATTCAATAAATCATATTTACTGTTCATTACAAAATACTCTCTCAAAAGTATTTTGTTTAAAACGCTTGATTTCATGAATTGCTAAATTGCATATTTTTTGAAGCACAATAAATCACAGATTTATAATAAGTAATGACTCCATAGTAATTTCTAAATATAAATAATTATTCTTGGCAAAAAATTATAATAGATGTTCACCTACCGTCATTTTTAGATATTTTGATTGTACGATCTAATTTTTGGTATTTTAAGAAGCGTAGCAACATTTTCCATTCAAATGAGCTGTAATTTGGAATTTGTATTTCCAACATCGGGCTGGGCAGAAGTCTTCCAATTTTGATGGTCAATATTTAGTGGGTGAAATAGACCATAACATTTGTGTTAAATAAAAGTCAAATTTTCCATTAAACCGCGAATAGTTTTAATCCCCGAGAAATCGCAAATAGACGAACAGGTCAATTCTGACCGTTACGTAGATGCCGATAGTAAATATCTCGGATATATATATATATATATATATATATATATATATATATATATATATATAGCGAAATATATACAATGTGTATATACAAAGGAAAAGGGATGATAGTTACAATGCTTATATCTCAATTTTTTTGTCAATTTAGAATGATCTCTCTTGTCTTAAAGGAATATAATCTAAAAAAATCGTATAAAAATAATGGTGTTAATACAGATTTTGTAGTATTTTGTGACATTTTTTTCATTTTTTCATATTTTTCATCGCATGTGATTTTTTTTAATTTGACTTATAATATTGAAATATACATTTTGTAATATTTGTTCACTTTACAACACATGTTGGGGTTATTATATACAGATTGCAATTATGGTCCGATCCTCACGAAATTTTTCATTAGGGTAGGTTTAGGCTCAAAAGGCCTATTCCTATTGTTTTTAAAGATGTCCGAAATATATATAGGGGTTGAAATTGACGTTATAAAGGACATAAATGGGAAGCAAAGGACACCAAATCACGCATGAAGTTAGAGTTTACTACTTTTGTGTGAAAAAATATCAATATTTCCACTCTACCGAAACCTGAAAATAACTTACAGGCGTGATCCAAAATACACAAAAACGGCGAACTTCTGGCTTTTTATGCTGATTTCGTTGACGAATATAGCCAAGTATCGTACATAAGCAAATCATATAGATGAGTCTAAATTTGGAGATACAGAGGGGCCTCTTGCTTTTGGAGATGATCGCAAAATATTTAGGGGTTCGAATGAATTTTCCTGATCACACAATTAAAGCCAAAAAGTTTAGCATTTTGGATGGCAATTGAATTATATTTAGCTGTAAAGTGGACCACAATAACTAACAGCACGATGGAGTGCGTAAATATTGGACAAATGTCCCTGGTCAAAATGCTAAGGGTAATAACTAGGCAGTGCTGCGTTACATAATTTCAAAAGCGAAATCTTCCAAAATGGATTTGGACATAAAGGGGCTTCTAACATATTGTAGTGTTGTAGGGTATCACATGGTCGGCCCCGCACGACTATAGCCTTTGTTTACTTGTTTTCATTCAATCACGATTAAACAAATGTTCTGTCCCGTGCTATATTCGTAATTGTTTTAATGTTTCTGCCACAATTTCCGACTGAATGAGTCCCAATTTGAAATTTCGGAGTTTATTTCATACAGGCGTACATCCCAAATCTAGGTTCCCAACCAATATTCTCTTAGGGGTTACAAATTCAATAGACCACATATTACTTGGGAAAGTGGACTTGCGGGTACACTCGTGTGGGGACCATACTTAAATAAATGTCTGGACAATTATCTGTAAGATGGTTCTCTACCCCAGAGTAGTCTAAATACAATTGTTTAGCCAAATCAATTGATGAATGTGGTCAAGACCAAGATGGACCCTACTCCGAAATTTGAAAATTTTATAAAAAGAGGTTTTCTACCCGCTTAGAAACCAAGATGCCAAATAAAGGCCAAAAATTTTTAAAAATGTCCAAAAGTTTAAATCATTTGATGGTTATACCAAAATGTGATCATTTTTGACAGTAAGGTTTCTTCTCAAATTACCAACATTTGCCGAACTTAGTATGAAAAATATGGATAAAATGTAAAATATAATTGAAAGCGGGTTGTGCCCTTATCCGGAGTTTATGATCCATATCAAGACCTGCAAAAGCGATTTAAGGTATCTTGAACGATTAGGAAAATTTTTTAGAAGGTTAGAAATCCTTTTCTGACTAAATGCCCAATTCGCTCTACTATTTTACATAATTTATATTCGGTATTTCATTGATTGCAGTCCTCATGAATTTTGCATTTTGGACGGATTATTTTCATATGAAAGAGAAGTAGGTGTACATTTTGAAATGAGCCCCATAACGCTTTGTCGGTCATTTTTGTTTGTATAAATGAGTTCGCATCTTCCAGCTGAAACACGATGTAAGTCCTGGAATGGAAAGCTTGATACCAATTTTAGACATTGAAAATCATTTAAAAAGTCATTTAACAGCTGATAAACCAGCAACAATTGAAGCCTTGGAGGCCAGCATTGTTCGTGTTATTCGTGACACACGGCCAGCAGTGCTCGAAAAAGTGGCCAAAAATTGGACGTCCATAATGCACTTCCCCAAGAACTGCCGCGCTGCCCATATGCCCATTTTCAAATGTTAATGTCACGTATTGATCTTTCGAAAAAAAAATTGATTAAATTTTAATTTTTTTTTTTGTTATTTTTTACAATTTCAAGTTCTATCGGGCTTAACAAACACACTTTAGATAATATGATAGCACAAGTCAGAACCATATGCTGAGAACATGTGCTAAAACTCATCAGAATATATTTTAATTGAACCAGTACTAAAAATGAAATTGAAGCCGTTAATTTCATGAAAGGAATTCAAGGCCAATTTCATTGGAAAATTCGGCCGCAAGACACTTACGCTGGGAGTACTTTTACGATTGCACTGATTTCGAATGCAAGAGAGATTTGAACAGTTCTTTTAATTGCCACAATGAAGGCACATACAATCGATGTCAACTGAATTGATCAGCTCCATCAGGTGCAAAATGTACCAACCTTCCTTGACGAAAGTAAACAAGTAACGTCGATCTTATTGTTTTTGGTTTTGTGCCTCCTTCTGGATCGGTGATTCCGACTAGCGTGCACGGTGCAAAATACTTCATGCACATAAGCGAACACAAATATGGGGTTGCAGACGTTGCAACAATCAACAAGCCATGCTGGCGATATCACTTTAAATGACAGTATTCACACAGAGATTCCAAACAAATATGGGGACAAACCTACCTACCTACCAGCCATCCACCATGCTAACAGTTAAGCCAATACGCTTTTCGTATTCGCGAAGCATGTAATGGGTTCAGCGATCGAAAAATGATCATCGATTGGAGTGATTAAATGAAATGTGGCACTTTTAAATAGACTCGAAAAACTCAATAAACTGAAATTAATTATTATTTATTTACTTGAATGTTCAGCCATAATTTACAAACAAATTAGCAAATTGTCAACACAGCAACGACTTCATCTCCATAAAAGCTAAAACTTGTTTGTTCCGCGACTGACTCTGCCGCACTTCCCAACCAAACACAGACAGTCGAGCCGAAGTTTAACCAGGTACGCATTTGTCTGTCGCCTGTCCGGTCATACAGCTTGGTGTGGATTTAAGACAATAAATTCTCACTCATTTGATATCGACATACAGACACGAATAAAAGTAATCCCTAGTGCGTACAACACTATCAATTGTCGGAAGATTGGGTTGGGCCACATTAAAAAGCTAAAAATTTCAATTATATCGTGTATTTCTCTGGTCCTTTTTGGACCACTTTATAGTTTAGTTTCATCAAATTCAATTGTGTTTTGTTTGTGTTTGTTACAATAACAAAAGAAATTTTCACCAAATAACAAGAGTAGTTCAAAGTTCCAGAATAGGCCTAGATGTAACATTCATATCACATTTATGTGTCTCTTGCTGCCTGTTTAATTGTTGAGATTAATAAAATGGAATATGGAGGCTATTCCGCACACTAAACCCCATAGGAAGGTGTTTCTCAAAGTGGATAAAATATTAAATGTTTAGCTACATGCCAACAATTTCGTTATTTAGCTGCACACAACTAAGAGCACAAATATTAGCCCCCCTAAATTTAACAGCTAATATTCTGTTGTATCCATTTATTCATCTTTACAAGCTTAGAATTGTTATTTGATTTGTAAGAAATTTAGTCTAGGATTGAGCCGTTCCTTATAGATTATGATTCTTATATAAAAAGGTATAGAATTAGAATGGAAGAATTGTGTGGTTATATGCGCTGACAGAACGCGGGCAAGTGTAGGAAAAATAACAACGTGATTACAAGAGTTCTTTAAAAAAGTCCAAGTGCCTTGTGGACTCATTGTAATTAATATATTTCCATGTGAAAACAAATAAGCAAAGGGTTTAGTCGTATGGGACCGAACAACACTACAATGTGGTGTCCAAATCCATTTTGGAAGATTTCGCTTTTGAAATTATGTTATAGAGCACTGCCCAGACATTACCCTTAGCTTTTTTACCAGGAACATTTGTCCATTATATACGCACTCCGTCGTGTCGTTAGTTATTGTGGTCCATTTTACAGCTAAATATAATCCAATGGTAATCCAAAGTGCTAGACTTCTTCCCTGTCCTTAACTCTATTCTCATGAAAAATTACGTGTCGATAGGTTTCAATTGTGTGGTCAGGAAAATTTTTCTGTTTTGTTTTGGTCATCTCTAAATGCAAGAGGTCCCTCTGTATCTCCTAATTTGGACTTATCTATATGATTTGCTTGTCTACGATATTTGGCTATATTCGGCAACGAAATCAGCATGACAAGGCCAGAAGTTTGCCTTTTGTGTACTTTGGATTTCGCCTGTAAGTTATTTTCAGCGTTTCGGTAGAATGGAAATGTTGGCATTTTTTATACAAAAGCAGTGGTCCGTTCTACTTGCTGTCCTAAACTCTAACTTCATGCGAGATTTCGTGTCCTTTGGTTTCTATTTGTGATCAGGAAAATTTTAAGTTTTTGGTCCATTTCAACGCCTCAATATATTGCGCACATCTTTAAAAACAATAGGCCTAGCCATTCTGAGCCTAACCGCACCCTTATGAAAGTGTTCGTGAGGATCGGAGGATAATTGCAATCTGTATATAATAACTCCAACCTCTGTTGTAAGTTGAAAAAGTATTACAAAACATACAATTCAATATTATAAGTCAAATTGAAAAAATCGCATGCGATAAAAATATGAAAAAATAAAGCATGTAAAAAACATTAAGTTCGGCCGGGCCGGACTTTAAATACCCTCCACCTTAGGGTGATGGAAACACTAGAACCAATTATGACCCACAAATACCGATTTTTAGATATATTCGTGGGAAAATGTGGCAAAAATCATCAAAATACCGAATATCGGGGGGTGCCGTTATATAGGGCTATACAAGCGTAGACCTATACATACAATATTTCGCCAACGGAGCTAAAACTCATTATGATTAACAAATTCCAATTTTTAGACAAATCCGCGATAAAATGTGACAGAAACCATCAAAATACCGAATATCGGATGATACCGTTATATAGATGCTATACCAAAGCGTGGACCTATACATACAATGTTTCGACGCACGAACTAGGACCCATTATGACCTACATATACCAATTTTCAGACAAATCCGTGAAACCAGTAAAGAAAGACTTAAAGTCGGGCGGGACCGACTTTATGATACCCTACACCACTTTTCTAATTTAGTAGAGCCCCACATAACAATTGAAAGTTTTTATGGGAGAATTCAATCATACACGCGGTGATTATAATTATAATTTAAAGTTCAAAAGACTAAATATGCCGAAGCATTTGTATCTTTTAAATTCGGGCTTGTATTGCCTATTTGATATATGTATGGGAGCTATATTCAAATCTGAACCGATCTTGATAAAATTTGGCAAAGATATTTCTGAGCTGTATTTCATATATTTCCCAGAATAACGTTGTTACGGAGTGCATATTACGGCTGTGGGTAACAAATATAACAAATCGGATGAACAATATATATGGGAGCCATAGCTATATCTGAACCGATCTTCACCGATTTTACATAGCAGCTTCTAGACTCAGTTCGGTCGTAAGTGCCAAATTTCATCCCATTTGGGCAAATATTAGACGTTTGGTGCACAGTAAAACATAAATCGGTCGAAGCTATATATGGGAAATATATCCAACTCCGAACCGATCTCAATAAAATTTAGCAAAGGTATTTCTGAGCTGTATTTGATATATTTCCCCAAATATTGTTGTTACAGAGTGCACAATACGGCTGCGGAGGACAAAAATAACAAATCGGATGAACAATAGCTACATCTGAACCGATTTCGATCAAATTTGGCATACATATTTTCATGCCTAATTTGGTTGTATGTGCAAAATTCCATACTTTTCGGGCTGATATTACACGTTTGGTGCACAATAAAAGGCAAATCGGGCGAAGATATATATGGGAGCTATATCTAAATTTTTACCGATTATCTCCAATTTCAATAGGGTTCGTCCTTGGGCCACACAAATGATTTGTGCAAAATTTCATCTGGATCGGGTAATAAATGCGAACTGTACTTTGTTTACAAAAATACATGGATAGACGGACGGACATTCATAAATCGACTCAGAATGTGATTCTATGCAGATCATCAAAAGGAACTATGGGTCTATCTCGTTTCTTTTTGCCTGTTACAAACAAATGCACAAAGACATAATCAGGGTATACCTTGTGGTGTAGGGTATAAAAATGTGGTAAAAATCAGCAAAATACCGAATATCGGGAGGTACGGTTATATGGGGGCTATACCAAAACGTGGACCTATACATACAAAGTTTCGCCACCGGAGCTAGAACCTATTATGAACTACAAATACCAATTTTTAGACAAATCCATGAAAAATGTGACAAAAATCATTAAAATACCGAATATCGGGAGGTACCGTTATATGGGGGTTATACCAAAGCGTGGACCTATACATGCAAAGTTTCGCCACGGGAGCTAGAACCCATTATGACCAACAAATACCAATTTTTAGACAAATCAATGAAAAATGTGGCAAAAATCATCAAAATGCCGAATTTCAGGATGTACCGTTATATGGGGACTATACCAAAACGTGGACCGATATATCTCATGTTCAATACCAACCATCCTAGACACAATAAAAATTATTCTGCTAAATTTTGACGCTCTACGTCAAATAATGTGGGCTGTATCGTGATTTCAACAGACAGACGGACATCGTCAAATCGTCTTAGAATTTTATGATGATTATGAATATATATACATTATGGGGTCTACGACGAATATTTAGGGATGTTACAAACGGAATGACATAGTTAATATACCCTCCTTTCCAATGTGGAGGGTATAAAAATGGAAGGGTTTATTGTTTGTTTTAATTTTTTTATCATTGGCTTCGTTACATCAATTGATAAATTTTGAATTCTGACTCCATTACAAAATCTACTTTTTCCGAATTTGTAATAATTATTATCGCTTTAACCACTGAAGTAGTCGCACACTACTTAGATGTAACATTTGGTAAACCGTTTATTTTAAGGATTTTAAAATGTCAGCGAGGTCGATTATTCTACTCATCAAACCCGCTTGGTCTACGTAGTCCATTATCATAGATTTCTATACCCAATAATATCAATGTTTGCCCGGCTTCAAATTTGTACTAGGTTTTAAAAAACTGAGCATTATATCCACTAAACCATGTTAAGATTGAGTGAACTATTGTTGAAATTATTCCCACCAAGTTGTAAGAGCATATCAGCAACGGTTTTTTTTTCGCTATAAACGTCTACATTCATGGCCGAAATGAAATGTACGAAAGTTTCACAATATCGAAGAATATGAATTACAACGTAAAGTAGGCCTTATATAAGAAACCCACAATTAAACCGATTATAGTATCGTTCCGAACAACAACAGAAACCATATACTAAATCAATGGATGTGCAGCCGCTTGGAAACTGTACACGTGTCCAGTTCCTTTTACTTGAAAAGAATCTGAACACATGGACTAGTTCCTCCCTACAATGTACCTACAAGGGAGTACTTACTTCTTACTATGAGATCCCCATCTTAAAACATTGGACTATCAATTAAATTAATAAGTCAGTAGTTACTCCTACTTATAACTGGTTACACAACAAATCTCATTATATTATCTTTGTTATTCTCCTTAATCTACAGCTAATCGCTGCTATTTTGGGAAATATATGGGAAATAAGTAGATGTTTTTAAACACGAGATAATATTATGCCCTGTAATTTCAATTACAGTAATGTATTTTGACTTAAATTTGGTAGTCAGTTGGCTTGGATAAGTTCCCCTTATAACTGGGTCATGGCAAGAATTATAAACAATTATGATAACTGATTATTACTTTACGATATCGTTAAAAAATAGCAATACTGGTAGATTCTTGTGATAGGTTCTGAAACATAGCACATACTTTTTTGCAGTACTGTTAAGTTCGTCTCTTGATATTTGTCTGCACTCGCACAAAAGTATCTCTGCACATTTTGTCACACCCATTATTCTCCAGATGTGCCATGTTATGTTCGCTCATGCGATCGTAGCTGTAGTTGTGTATAATTGCAGCGTCGACCACTAATGGAATACCGAGTTTCGTTCAACATAAAACGATGTTGCGACCCATTCACAACTAAACATGGCAACATTGACTGCCCCGACGATAGTCATTCTAGTCAGACAACCAAGGAAATGAGTAGTTTCGTTGAGCAAGCGTTTCGGAAATAAATAGCAATACCGATTTTTATGATACCGCTTCGCCGATTGTCGATCGATTGATTAAATTAGGACCCCAATGGCTTACTTTGTTCGAGCTTTATGCTAAATGGATGCATAAATTTTATATTTATCTCTTATCGAACACATAACACAGCACAGCACAACACAGCGCATACGGATTGCTCTGAAAGACTGAGAAGGGGACCACAAATCGTTGTGATCCGGCCGACCGGTGTGTTCATCATGTGTGCATAAATACCGCCACAGATCCCAAATACTTACATGGCCTGAGGCGTGAATTGCCGACTGTTTGCAACTCGGCCATCTAGGCATCCAGCCGGACGACCAGTCCGACGACCATAATTAATGCACATCTGGATTTTCACACTTTCTGCAAACTGTAAATTGAACCAATGCTGTGGAGAGACACCAACAACGCTGCATGTGCGTAGGATTGTTTTAGCCGCATAGTCGCCCGTATAATTGTGGCATAATTTAATATTTGACACTTCGATAATACTCTTGTCGTATATAGTCCATTGCCTGCGACAGCAATAAGCTCGGAACGCTATAGTCTACGGCTCAAAACGCTGCAGTGTAGACGGCAGGCACAGGGCTATAAGTTGGACACAATCAACTAGAAATAGTCCATCACTGCAGCGTCCAGCGCATTCCACTCCGACAAATGATCAATCCACATAAATTAAAAAAACACACACACAGCCAAATAAGCAAGCGTCGTCTCTGTTGGCGTTTCCATTTTAGGTTTGATTGCAACAGAACAAATCAAAGCTGAATAGGTACTTTTTTTATTTTATTAAATTGGGCTTATTTGTCTGCTGGAAAAAGAAATAGTATTCGCTGAATTCAAACACATTTGCATAAGACCCTTGGAATTGTCTGATGTTAGCGAATACTTCTTCGCTTTTTATACACTACACCACCTAGTGGTAAGGGTATTATGACTTTGTGCATTTGTTTGTAACATGGAGAAGGAAGCGAGATAGACCCATAGTTACTTTTGAGGACCTTCATAGAATCACTTTCTGAGTCGATTTATGCATGCCAGTCCCTCCATCCGTCTGTCCATGTATTCTTTTAAACAAAATGCAGGTCGCCTTTATTATGCGATTGACATAAAATTTTCCAAACAATATTTGTTTGACCCATGGACGAACCCTATTGAAATTGGTGATAATCGGATCAGATTTAGATATAGCTCCCATATATCTTCAACCGATTATGCACCAAATGACCAATATAAGTCCAAATGACCTGAATTTTGGTACATTCAACCGAATTCAGTCTAAAAGCAAATACATCAAATATGATTCATCCATATATATGTTTCATCCGATTTGTCGTTTAAGTCCCCCAAATTTATAATATGCATGCCACTAGAATGATGTTTGGTACTTATAGAGTTAGGAAATACCTTTTCCAAATTTTATCGAGATCGGCTAAGATTTGATTATAGCTCCCATATATATGCTTAATTCGATTTAGGTTTATTGTGCAAATAATGGCTAATATCAGCCCAAATCGAGTGAATTTCGGGACGTATCTTTCCACTTTGTGGAACTCGGCTCCGATAAATATTTTGTTGATATAATCCTTCTCGAAGTGATATTATGCACTCTATAACATTGTTATTTGGTAGAAAATATTAAAATGTCTCCGTCAAATTTAGTGAAAATCGATTCAGAATTGGATAAGACTCCCATAGTTATGCCTCACTCTAAAACCAAACTATAACTGCTCTAAAGCCAAATGTTGGTAGGTGGTATGATATACTTCAAATAAATTCGTTTATTACTCTTTCCTTCCTTTTAACTGTTCCGTACTGGTTTATATTTACCATGGTACAAGCGCACAATATAGAAAAAATACAACTCTGTGGTAGTGTCTACTTACATCAACTTGGCTAAGTGCACCAGTAGTCGGCACTTTTAGAATTTTCGCTACTTACGTCTTTCAGCATTTAATGTGGATTTTTTATACCCTCCACCTTGAAGATATTGGGTACATTAACTTTGTCATTCCGTTTATAACAGCCCTAAATATTCGTCGTAGACCACATAAAGTAAATTTATTCATGATCGGGATAAAATTCTAAGTCGATTTAACGATGTCCGCCTGTCTGTCTGTCCGTTGAAAGCACGATACAGCGCGCATACAACGATACCACTGATATTCGTTATTTTGATAATCCTAGTCACATTTGCCCATGAAATTGTTTCAAATTTGATATTTAAGAAGATTTGGTAGATGAAAATCCTTAAAGTATAAAATGGCCTATATAGGTTCCCGTTTCGCCAATAGTCGGCGCCACTTTCCAATTGTCGGCATGATCGTTTCAAATAGTTTGCATACCGACAATTTTGTAAGGAAAAATATATATTTTAAAAAATAGTTTGCTTCTTAACATAGTATTTTGTTGTTACAAAATAGTCAGGCTTAATCACATTATTGTTGTTATTATAAAAACACCGTTTATTATTGGAGAACGATGGAAATGTTTAACAGGGGGTGAGGCACTGTACTGATATATGGGGTACTGATATATGGGGGCTATACGAAGACCTGCATAGACAATTTTTTGTCACAGAATATAGTTCCCATTACGAACTTCAAATACCAAATTTGAAACAATTCCGATGAATAAAATCACTAAAATCATCAAAATACCGAATATCGGGAGGTACCCTAATATGGGGGCTATATGAAAACGTTCACGAACTTAACCTGCCTACTGGAAAAATTAACATGTGTGCAAAATTTTAGGCTTCTATTTCAATTCGTTCGAAAGGTAGCGTGATTACAACAGACAGACAGACAGAGAGACAGGCGGACATCGCTAAATCGACTTAAAATTTTACGCTGATCAAGAATGAGGAGTTACAAACGGAACGACAAAGTAAATATACCCTCCATAGTATGGTGGAGGGTAAAAAAAAATCGGAAATAGCATCAAATTTTAGAATGAGTTTAGATTTGTTCGAATTGGTCACCTTTGGCACGAATTATGGCCTTCAAACGGCCAATGAAACCGTCACACGCTGTCCGAATGTTGCTCTGCAGTATTTTGGTCCATTCGCGTCGAAGCACTTGCTTGAGATAATCGACACTTTGGTATTTTTTAGTGACAACCTTGCTTTCCAAAATACTCCAGACACAATAGTCCAACGGATAGGTATCCGGAGATTTTGGTGGCCATTATGCGCTTGAAATGAAGCGCGGAACCTCATGTTGTAACCATTCTTGGGTGTTGCGTGCTGAGTTCTGTTGGAATTCCAAGGTCTGCGGTCAAATACATGCGGCTTTAATACACCCTCCAGAATATGTTAGCGATAATATTCGGCATTTATTCTGATGCCACGGTCGATTAATACGAGCGGAGAGCGACCATCGGTCATTGCGTTTGTAACACCTCGAAATATACATTTTAGACCCCACAAAATATATATATACTTGATCAGCATAAAATTCTAAGTCGATTTAGCAATGTCCGTCCGTCTATCCGTCTGTGGAAATCACTCTAGCTTCCGAATGAAATAAAATAACTTGATAAAAAATACCCAAATGTGTACTATGTCTGCAGGACGTTTGGTGTTGAAAATGGGCCATGTAGGTCCACGTCTTCGTATAGCCCCCATATAACGGTACCTCCTAATATGCGATATTTTGATGATTTTAGCGACATTATTTACTGGAAATGTTACAAATTTCGCATTTGAAGTTCGTAATGGATACTACAGCCTATGACAGAAAATTGTCTGCCCAGGTCCACGTCTTCGTATATAACGGTACCCCCGATATTCGGTATTTTGATGATTTTAGCACATTATTTACCGGAATTATTTCAATTATTGTAATAGCTTATGACAAAAGGTCCACGTCATCGTATAGACCCTAATATACGGCTACTTTCGGTATTTTTAAGATTTAAACAGAATTTTTAATGGATTTTATTTTTTTGAAAATTGCCAAATTTGTACCAAATGTATTCAAAGTTCGGCTCGGCCGAACTTACAACTTTTTTACTTGTTGGTATTCTCTTTAGATTGTGTATGTATACCTAAACACACATCAGCTGACCGACAGTTATATCCTCCCATATTAGAAGAATACAGGTAGTCGCATCAACACAGCTGCTGGGACAACGAACAATTAACAAATTTTGAAGGAAAAATTATTACATCAATGAAAATAAAAAAAAATTGTTAAAAATGCATATCAAAACAACCGCCGATTGGCGTCGTATAGGAAAACATATACAAATCTACTTATTTTTTAAGAAACGTTTAAAAATTTTTAACATATCAATGTTCCAAGCATTCTTGCATCTTCTACCATGTATCCTCCTAAAGGTGAGAATTTTTCTGAATGACCTAAGTCATCGGCTGACTTCTTTGCAAAATTATGGGGCGAAATTGAACTAAGTCAACCTAAAACTCCATTGATCGTTTACGATGACTTCAGCCATCACAAAAAGCTCTTGTCGTACTTACACCTTAAGGGTGAATCTAAACCAGGGGTGCTCAAAACCGTGTTCTAGAACATGAAGAGAAAAAAGAGATAATTTAAGAGAAAATTAAAATTCTGTTTTTCTTTATATTTTACGGTTCTATTTAATTGTTTTTAAACACGAATGTTTGCCAAAATCTATATATATAAATGAAAGTTGTGTTAGTTACTACGCTTATAACTTAAGAACCGCTGAACAGATTTTAATGATTCATACAAATTCGGAATTGTCTCTTATCCGAAAAGGATAATATCCAAAAAAATCGCGTAAAAATGTGATATGTTAACATTTTCATTTTGACTTTTGAAATGTACAATAGTAATGTTTTATTTTGCATGATTTTTTCCATTTTGACTTACTTTTTTCTAATGTACATTTGTAGTGTTTTTTATATTTTATTTTTGAATTCGAATATTAATACCAATTTATTTAATTGACTTGATTTCTTGAGAACTGAAATTGATAACGGGTTACATGGAAGTGTAGTACCGAATTATGTGGTGGCGAAACGGAATAGATGATACCGAAATAATTTAATGCGGTCACACCAAAGTTAAAAGAAAATTACTTTTTCAAAATCGTTAAAAAGAAACACGAAAAAGAGATCTCATTGCAACAATTCTCAAAACGGGAAAATATCGAAAAAAAATTCCAATGGAATTGAATTTTAAAATAAAAGTACATTCTATTGACAAACTTTGTAAGGATCTTTAAACAGTTGCTGTAAAAAATCAGCGAACAAGTTAAAGATTTTTTCAATTTGTTATTCTTCTTTTGTCAATTTTTTTCAATTTGTAATATCATATTGAATTCAGTGGATTTTTTGTGAACAAAATAAAGAATAATTTTTCACTATATACAATTTTTCACCAAAAAAATGAAATAAGTGCGAAATACGATGGTAACTGACATCTACCTTTCAACTCCAGGGCCTACATCGTGCTTCAGCTGGTAGATGCGCAGACATTTAAACAAACAAAAATGACCGAAAAAGACTAATGGGGCTTATTTCAAAGCGTGGCCCTACTTCTTTCATGTGACAATAATCCGTCCAATGAGAGCTCAAAATGCAAAAAATTTTGGGAGTACAATCAGTAAAATACCAAATATAAAGGGTGCAAAATAGTAGAGCGAATGGGACTTTTAGTAAGAAAAGGATTTCTATCCTTCCAAAAATTCTGCCTGAACATTTAAGATACCTTAAATCGCTTTAGCAGGTCATGATATCGATCATAAATAATCATCGTATGATTTAAGCCATTTTTGGAGTCTTCGCCATTTTCTTCTATTTTTGGCCCTTATTTGGCATCTTTGTTTCTAAGGGGAGTAGAGAACCTCTTCGCATAAAATTTTCGGAGTAGGGCCCATATTGGTCTTGACCACTAAAAAATTTTATTTATGCTACCCTGGGGTAAGGAACCATCGTACAGATAATTGCCACATAGAAATTTATTCATGTAAAGTCCCCACATTGGAGTATCCCCAAGTCCACTTTCACATCTAATGTGTGGTCAGAAAAGAAAAATTTGTATTCTATTGAATTTGTAACCCCCAAGAGAATATTGGTTGGGAACGTAGATTTGGGATATACATCTATATGAAATAAATTGTGAAAACATGAACAAATTACAAATATAAGAAAGTAGCACGGGACCGAATATTTGTTGAATCGTCATTAAATTATACTATGATGAAAAATATGGACTCCAACTTACAATTTAAATGGCAAATAAAATTAATTCCCATCTTACGGAAATGAATGTAAAATAGCTATATTTTTGATTTGGCCTCTATTTGTCATCTTGGATTATAAGGGGTGAAGAAAGTTTTCAATGTAGGCCGATGTTTCGCATTTTACCATATTTCAAAGGATTTGGCTAAAAATGAGTATTTGGGGATGAAAATCTTACACAAAAATGTCAACATATCTACAAATTTTAGGATTTTCTCCATGTAATAGTATCCCCTCAAGTCCACCTTTTGGCGGACAAACAGACCGACATGGTTATGGGGACTTATGAGGACTCTAATGCACAATCTGAGGTGCTAATGGGTTTAAACAATTAATTAACTTTGCCTATTCTTAAATCAATTAGCCCTCAATTATGAGGTGTACAAAGTACAGTAAATTCCAAATTACTGCTCATTTGACTAAAAATTAAAAACTAATCGACCAGTACGTGAACATTTATAACATTCATATATTTGAATAATCATGCTTTGACAAATATGCATAATAGACAAAAACTATGGGCCGGCAACGCGGACCGGGCCAGCTAGTAATTTATAAAACAAATGGATACAAAATATTTGTATAAATAATGACTTAACACTGTTTTGTTCTTGATTTAAATAAGCAAAGAGAAATTTGACTGAAAAGAGATATTTCTTTTTGAGCACCCCTGATCTAAACATACAAGATTAACCCACTGGATCTAATCAACCCATTGGGTTAATCTTGTGCTTGTCTGACAGACATTCCTGCAACCAGTCAACCAATAACCTTTAAGGGATCATTGCCTGCGGCGTGTTCACATTCCAGCATTGCAACAGCGGCGCTAAACTGAGTCATATAACAGCAAGCGTTTTACAACTTGGCCATCGTATTTTGTATTGTTGTTACAAATCATTGCTTCAACGTTTGCTGTGCGCACCGTTGTTAGCGCACAACGTAACGTAACATAAAATCCTGCAACAATGTTTACTCAACTTTTCAAATCAGTTTGAGTAATTGGGCACTGGGCATTGGATGTTGCATTTATGGTCCATCACAAATATCATGGCCCCGGTCCAAACGACTACATTTGGGGAGTAGTTGGTGATATTGCTCTGTTTTATGTGGTCAAAGGCAGTAAAAATTGCTCTGCGCGAACATAAAAATCTTCGTTTAACGACAACAACGACTAAGCATCAACATTGTTGCCAACATAACTCCACATAAGACGGCAGACTTAGAATGTTAATCACAACAAAACATCGTCCGAGCATCGTTAAAATTCGTTTAATGACCACATTCATGTCATATGCGAATCGGTGATGATTACTTTAGCTATTTTGACCCAGCGTCCACTGGCTGGTTCCATTGACCCCCCAGACAGTCAGACAGTATGCTGTCACTACACAACCACACCACACCACACTCCCCCCCCCACACTGCGCCACTAGAAATACTTACGGCACGCTCTAAACAAAAACCTACCAAATAAAAAATCGCATCTTTTTTGAAAGTAGAGAGTTTATTCAATTGCTACTTAAATGAGTTGATAAGAAGTCTGGGGAGAGAAATAGAGAGAGAGAAAGACTAAATTTAAATTCAATACGTAATTAGTTAAATTGTAATTGAAACATTTGTATTCTACTGTACATCATTGACGTGATTGCATCTAAGTCATATTAAGTAATTCGGGCGAATTTCCCATTGTTTCTATACCGCCTTTGCCGCCGCCATTTACATTATTGTCCGGTTCGATCAACGCTCTTGTCATTCGGGAACTAAAGTACAAGTCAGCGTGTGAGCTGTGTATTTACGATTAAGAGGGTCGGGGCGATCTGCAAAGAGGACAAGGCTGGGTGTTTGCGTTTGATGCCGCATGAAGAAAACTTTATGAGTTAAGTCTTGGAAAAACTTTGGTAAAGATATCGTTTATAAGCGTATGATTGCACATTGACAATTGCTTCTATTCGGGGTTCATAGCACCAGATTCCGCATTGCCGTAAGCACCCTTAAATCAGCGTTCATGCTTGACCAACTGCATAGGAACTCTAGGTTGTTGATTGGCCTCGGAACCAGATGCCGAAGAGTAAAAACTGGCCTCGGCGTCATTAGAATCGTCGTGTACATTTATTTCTTCATCGTCCGAATCGGAGTCATTAATTGAAACTGGCTTCGACGCTTGTTCGCTGGTCGCAGATAAGTGCTTTCCATTATCAGCGGCTGATAAAGAAGCAGCTACGGCATACTGACGGGCCAGGCCAAGGGCAAAGGCTGCGGCCGAAGGCGTGCTAACCAACGACCTGAAAGCACTGTGTTCTCCTCCCATGGAGAGAGTGGGGGATCCTGTAGCTATGGCTGCTGCCAATTGTTGGTGCGACTCACTGCCCAGCACCCCAAAGGACGTCGCCGGCATGGCCAAGTTTGGCGATTGGCCCTTAGCTAATTGTTGGTGCTGTTGGTGATAATGGTTGAGCAGTAAAGCGGCAGCTGCAGACTGCGGATCGCCGTGATGGGAATGCATATTGGACATGTGAGCTTGAAGTGAAGGCTGTGGCTGAACAGGCTGGCCAGCTTGATGACCTGGCAGCAAGGAAGGGTCCGAAGATGGGGGAGCTGAATGTGACTGTTGTGTTATGCTCGATGATTGGTCATTCGGGCAGGTCGAGGCGTTACTGTTTGTGCTGGGCGTAGGAGATGTCGATGTAGGATTGCTGCAAGTTTCAAGCGATTGTTGGGAATAGTGTGCGGTCGATGTGTTGCCAGTGGGACTTGACCGCCGTTTCAAGAGGTTCATGCGTTGATGCCGACGCCACTTTGCCCTTCTGTTCGAAAACCAAACCTATATAAGTGTGAAAGAAAAGAATTTGAAAATAAAAATGAAACAATAATGAACTGCTTAATTCCACCAAAACGGATATAAATTAAAATGGAATAAAAACTAAAACTTCAAGTCCTTGCTGATTTCACTCTATTGAAATAAATTGTATCCGCGTACTCGAAAAATTTGTACGAAATTTTACTTGAGGTTGTCTTTTTGAGGCTGAATTAAGGAATATTTTTTAACATTTTTATATAGAGAACGAAACAATTATACTGGAAAAATGTATTCAGAAAAGTTTTTTTTAAGTTCAAACAGATAGCCTTTTCAACACATTTTGTAGACACAGTTTTAAATTTCCCAGTCAAATTGAATGATTTTCCTAGAGGTTTCAACGATTTAGTCAGATTTTTTTTGGCTCCCTCGAAAGACTTTAACGGTTTATTATTGTAACTAGAGATATGACTTATAATTGTGTGGAAATAGAATCCACATGTGTGTTACTGAACAACTTTTTCAATATTTTTTTCTCCATCCTCAGAATAATTATTGTCAAAAAAACCTAATTTACTCAACTTTAGGGGAAAAGACAATATCGAGTACGCAGCTACCCTATACCCTTTAAAAATGCAAGTTACAGCTCGAAAAATGGAAATCCGTCCAAACATGCTTACTTGCAAACTGATTTTCGACAATACATTTTCTAGGCAGTGAAAATCAAAACTGCCTTTCCAGAAAAGTCATTTTTTCTCAACAGTTACACTTGCAAGTATTTATATATATATATATATATATATATATATATATATATATATATATATATATATATATATATATATTCTTCCCGCAAACATGTTACTGAGAACAATTTAAGGGAAAAGTACAAGTAACATGCAGATACCTTCATTTATAAATGCTGGAAAAAGCACTTTCATCAACACGGATGAAAAAAAGATTCACAAATCTTACAAATCCTTTATTTGAAAGTCATATATGATAATTTTATTGGAAATTTGAATACAGAAGCCTGACTTGTTCGAATAGGTTTTCATCATACAAGTTTTAGTTGAACAAGTTCGACGTTAAAATAACTTTATTTGTATGTAGGAATCGGATAATATTGGAAATTTTAAAACAATTTGTGAAATGTTAATAATGATTAATTTATACGACGGTATAATGTCGTAGGTCTGAAGATATGGACCAGACGCATTTGGGTAATACTTCCGTACAATGTACTTTACCATAGTGCGAAAGTCGAAGTTTGGAATTTTAGGTAGGTATGTTATCTGTAGTAGTAAAAAGGGGTGAGCCTATCAGGTTTTTCGGACTGATGTACTGTACTGATGTACTGTAAAGGCAGGTTAGTGCTTCTGTTTGCATTTTAATACTACAAACTTTTGTTGATAACAGGAAAAAAGTCGGGGTATCTGACTACAGATATAGTCTCCAGGATTATCTTACCTGTACTCTGGCCTCGCTTAGTGATGTACGACTGGATAGACGTTCTCTGGTGCTCACACATGGATAGTGACTTTTATCGAATTCCTTCTCCAACTCTTCAAGTTGTTCAGGCGTAAATGTGGTGCGGTTTCTTCGGAATTTCGGTTCGTCGTCATCGTCCAAATAATCTGAATCAATGTGACGGCTGTCGTCCGGCGACTCCAACGTATCGTGGCTGCCAGAACTGGGAGAAATTGCCCTACTTGTGCTGTTGACATTTATGACAGACGCAGAATGGCTTACAGGAGGCATCGTTGTTAAAGCAGGTCCTGCACTCATGGCCGGCGACCAAAAGTGTGGTGACGATCCACCCGTAGATGCCGCAGCTGCAGCAGCTGCTGGATGCCACGAGAAACCTCCATACGGATGAGGCGGGTACAGTCCATAGGCCGCAGTGCGAGCAAACTCATTTGCAACCCGTTCCGCTGCTCGATTTCTCAAAATTCGATTTATGGATGATACTGAGGGCGCTGTAGCATTGGTACAAACACCTGCAAAATTGCACAACAAGAACAAAACAGAAATCTATTACTAATAGCGCTTATTCAGGGTCAGCAATGGGCAGAAAAACAAAGGTTATTAGAAATATTAAGCCCCTGACGTCTGTCGTTAATTCACCCATGAATCGTTAAGGCGATCATTCCGATAATCTCAAATCTCATCAATGACGGCGTTTAACCACAAAGCCCGCTAAACATCACAGAAGATCTGCCGGCAAAGCAAATGCTCATGCGCTTACACACGCACACGCACACACATGCATGCATTTCATTTGCCCAGCCTTGTGGCCGATGTACTTTCTTGTGTGGTTGTGTGGATTTCGATTGAATGAAGCTTCCAACTAATCGACCGCGATCAATCACCATATCAAACGGACAAATAAGCAAGAAGGACGTATCAAAAAGATTACAAAGTCGGATAAGAAACATGAAATGTTTCCAAGTGTGTGGGAATATTTTATTTGACGTTTTGCTTCTATGCTCTTTTATGTCCACTGTCCACTTTCTGTCCGCTTTGTTTCGGCTTGACTTAAAGCTTGTCAGTGGAGTTGGAGTTGGGGTTTGAGGCAACTTACCTTCGGATATCAAACGTTCTCGTATTTCCCATGCAAATATCGTTGGATTCTCCCGTTTGTACTGTTCGATTTTGGACACCACTGTTGGAGTGGCCACTTTTGGCTTCGAGCCACCAATTAGGCCAGGTGGTCGCAAGGAACCTGTAAACAAAGCAAATTATGTATATCAATTTATCTCTTTTGCTCAATTAGATGTTTATTGTTTATCGTCTTCCGTTGGAACTGAAACACTGGACGAAATGTCCCCTGGCAAGAAAAAAAACCGCCGATGGGGTGTAATTGCAGGACGGCAAGGAAAGATTTTAAAAGATATTCTAAGTTTTATCCAATACATTTACTAACCGCTAAAATAGCTTCATCGAGATCTGCGATGCGAAATTGCAAATCGTTTAAGGTGCGTGATTTTAAAAGTACACTCTCAAAAACTCTTGCGATCGGTTGATGTCTTTATTAGAGTGGAGTGGAGAGAATCGACAAATAATACGGCTACTATCGAAATGGCTGTGTGTGCATACGGTTTTATTCGGCACAAATATCAAATACATGTACATATTTCAATCAAGGCATATACACTAGAGCCCCGACTTGCGTCGTTTCGAGTTGCGTCGCTTCTCAAAAACCAGAAAATTCGATTTGTGTCGTTGCAATTTCAAGTTGCGTCAGTCCGAGCTTTATTGTGGATTACTAGTTTTTGCAGTGCCTGTTATTTCTTTATAATAATTATAAAGATTTTTTGAAGTAAATGGAAGAAATAAAATGTATTCGTACTTGTTTTTTTTTTTTTTTTTTTCAAAAATATAAAATTTTTTTGCTTTGTTTTGAATATTTTCCCCAGTAAATGAAATTTCAGTGCATTTTGTATATGTATAGAAAAAGGTGATGCGTCGCGATTCTCCGATCCCCATTAACGACGCAATTCGGGGCTCTAGTGTATAAGGTCAGCTAAGAAGACTACTGTTGACAACAATTTGACAATAAACGTAGTAGAATTTCACTATTGTGATTTGACTCTCTTTGAGTCGAACATCGGTTAGATGTTTGTAGAACATTTTCACGTCAAAAAATCTTTTTGTGATGGTACTTATCTACCGGTTCCGGAAACGAAGCATGAAAATGCCATAAAAAATGGGGTTAGATAAATGCACTATTTCACAAAAAATCAAAGACATAGAATATAAGGATAGGTCAAGACAAATCATTAGGGACTCTTAGTTGTTATTTAATTGTTGGCTTAGGCACTTAAATGGCTATATCTTAGATATTGGAGGCATTGAATGGTATACCCAAAAATATCATCAGACAGACACTTGCAGTCATACTATGACTGATGTGACACTACCAAATGTCAAAGAGACATATCAAAATGCTATACTTCCAACACATTTTTTGCAGATTTTTAAAATTTAGAAGAACTCATATCCCCGGACAAGTTGTCAATAAAATAAAATTGCGAAAAACTTTCGTTTATTTTTGAACTGAGTATTGCATTGATTAGCCATAAATAGGGAAACGCATAAACAACGCGTAAACCTCAATTCTTTTTAAGGTAAAACTTTGAAACTGTTGTTAACCTCTATCACATAATGCTCTATATGCATACAAACATATTTGACTTTTTTTGAAACTGTATTTTCATTATCGTTTTTGTTATTATACCTTACAACACGATGTGTTGGGGGTATTATAAGTTTGATTGGGCCAAAAATTACGTAACACCTCGAAATATTGGTTTCCCACATAGAAAAGTATATATGGGTCTTCCTAGCTCGCCGAGCTGAGTCGATCCGTTCATGTCCATGTTAATTTGTAATCAAGCTACAGGTCGCAATTGTGAACCGATCCTCACGAAATTAAAAATGAAGGTGGGGTTAGAGTCAGAATAGAACCCTATTTTCCTGATTCCTGAGTCACAATTATGAACCAATCGGCGCTAAAAATTTATATGGAGTTAGAGTTTGGGACTGGGCAGAAACCTACCAATTTGAGCGGCCATTGGACAATAATTAGCGGGTAAATTAACCCTAACTTTTATGTTAGAAAATAGGAAAATTTCCACTAAACCGCGAATATTTTTAACCCCAGCCAAATCACAAATACATTAAAAGATCACTTCTGACCATTACAGTGATGCTAATAGCCAAGAAATCGGAAATATAGCAAAATAGGTACAATACATATGTAAAAGAATTGATCTTATTTATTCTGCTTATAAATCAAGAACCGCTGGGCCGATTTTCACAATTCACATCAATTCGGAATGGTCTCTTGCCAGAAAAGGACAAAATCTAAGAAAATCGCGGGATAATATACCAATAAAAAATGTATATCTTTCGTTTCATTTTTTTCCATTTTTGTCATATTTTTTTCGCATGCGATTTTTTCATTCAATTTGACTTACAATTCTGAATTTTAAATTTTCTAAATTTTTACACCCCCCAACACTACGTTTTGAGGGTATTATATGTATGTTGCAATTATTGTCCGATCCTCACGAAATTTTGCATGGGTGTAGGTCGGAATTTAAGCCTATTGTTCTTAGGATGTGCCTTTAAAGGTTTAAATGGATAAAAAATTTTAAATTTTTCTAATTTTGCACTCGTTCTATAGGCCACAATTGAAAACTAATCGACACGGAATTTCGCATCGGAAGAGAGTTGAGAACAGAGAAGAAGTCTAGCATTTTTGATGACCATTGGATTATATTTAGCTGTAAAATGGACCACAACTTTCGTGTGCAATTGTTTGGATACTTCGCAATACTACGGAGTGCGTAAATATTGGCCAACTTCTCCGGGTCAAAAACCTAAGGGTAACCTCTGGGCAGGGCTCTTTAGCATTATTTCAAAAACGAAATCTTCCAAAATGGATTTGCATATAAAGGGACTTCGAACATATTGTAGTGTTGTAGGGTATCACATGGTCGGCCCCGAACGACTATATCCTTTGCTTACTTGTTGTTTTTGTTTTTTGAACTACACAAAAGTTCTCTTCCATTGCAATTATTAAAAACATCAATTTATAAAAAAATCTACAAATATTTTAGCTGTTAAAGAAAAAGTGTTTGTCACATTTCAAGTGTTTTTTGGACTAGAGATTGTTTCTCTCTCAAATGTGTATGCTTTGTTTTAGGGGAAGCTATTCATTGACGTGGATTACAAGCACTTCCAAGCATTTCAAAATTCAACCATGGCCAAAAAATGGTATAGACGAAGAATTGCTCTCACTGAGTATGTTCGAATTGAGTTTGCCGAACGCGCTGCTCATTTTCGAGTGGCAATAAAGATTATTACTTATAATCGGAAACTATATCCTCCTTTTAATAAGTCTGAATATGTTGCTTGAATCACGAGCTATTGTAGAATTGTTCTTCGCTCCAAATTTGTCCCAACTACTAAAATTGCATTTCGCTGACATTCGGTTTGAAAATGCTATGAATAACTCATATTTTTCAGTGTACATATATTTTTTTAGGGGCGGACACGATCAGTGTTTACACTTCATCTTTTAAACCCTGGTATTAAGACCAGATACGTTTAAAGCAAACATTTTGATTAATGAACTGCAGGCATTTGCACCAGTCATTGTTGCGTATTGAAGTAACAATTTGTTCAAGTTGTTGCGCCGGCGCATATTTCGTCCATCAGTTTGTTCGCAATGTACACAAAGATTGATGCTTTCTTCTAGCCGCATTGTGTCGGCCAATATGTTGTGAGCTGCAGACCAGCACACTACTTGCCGACTCACTGAATGCCAACCTCAATTCGCCATGGATTGCTCCACGACAACAGCATGAGTGATTTTAAGGTGGACTACATAGATTATATATGTATGTTCTGTACTTTGCAGTGGATTTCATCGAGGGTGTTGCACTTAGATTAATTGTATTTTTCATTCATTTTTCGAATTTGGTTATTACATTTCAGAAGCCAATAGTGGTATAAACTGAACTCTGAGATATTCCAAAAAAATCACTATCAATTCTCTTGTATCACTCTGATGGAATCGCCCTATTTCCCTAGTGTCTACGGAATATGTATGTATGTAGCTACGTTGAACATGTGTACTGTGGCATATAAGTGAAAGATTTTAAGATTGGTGCTTTCCTTTTGGAATTCTTTTAACGGTAGTGTACAACGTACAATGGACAATTTACGAACGGCAGCCGCAATTGCGGCAACCCATTCCAGCCGCAGAAGCTGAACATGATGATTTAAGTTTGATAAATGATTGCGGTACGTGTTTCATTTCAAGTTCTTCGTCTGTACACGTAGATGTGTATGAATGAATGTAGATGCATACTTATGTAAAATGAATGTGCTTGTTTGGTACATCTTCACAGCGTGTAGAGTGTCTGCTCGTCAGCCGACTGCATAGCCGTCCCGACCAACTGGCAACCCCTTGGTTGTGTTGGAATAAATTTTCATGTTTGACAATTAAAATACACAAACTGTGTTTATTTTTCCTTTGGCACTTCCGTAGAGAAGACAAGATAATTTCTCGCTTCCTTTTTTATGAAATGACCAACATCGTGTGATAATTCATTTACTCAAGCCGGGCGAACGCCGCACCGCCTCATAAAGAGAGCCAATGTTTGGATTGGTCGCTTGAAAACAAAACCCGCAATTAAGATAATGAATGCAATTCGCTTGGCGTAAAGGTAAATACACGGCTCATGAATAAGTGTTTATTTTGTTTATTTCGGTGTGTTTGTTTGGTTATTTGACCGTGGATTGGTTAAATACAGGTTTGCTACGGGTATCGCCACTCAAATGGCAAAAAATTCATTTGATCCTGCAGAAACAATTACTCAAACAAATGAATAGCCAGCAGAAACTCCACATCGGAGTGCTTCTCGGAACATCACTTCGTCAATTGAGCAATTTCGATGAAGACACAAACGCACACAGATGTCAACACAAAAAGTGAGATCGTAAGCATAATTGTCCTAAAATGCCATAATAATTTGTAGGAAAAATAAATGTATATCTATGTATATAAAAGAAACGCTTATAACTCAAGAACGGCTTGATGGATTTTGACAGTTCATACAATTTCGGACTGGCATCTTGGTGCAATACGATGTTTAATGGCGATCTTTCATGTCTAAAATTGGGATCTAGCTTTCAACTCCAGGACCTACATCGTGTTTCATTTAAACAAACAATAATGACCGACAAAGGGTTATGGGGCTCATTTCAAAACGTGGACCTACTTCTTTCATATGACAATAATGCGTCTAATGAGAACTCAAAATGCAAAATTCGTTTGTACTACAATCAGTGAAATACCGAATATAAAGGGTGCAAAAATAGTAGAGCGAATAGGACATTTAGTATGAAAATGATTTATATACTTCTAGAAATTCTTCCTAAACTTTCAAGATACCTTAAATCGCTTTTGCAGGTCTTGATATGGGTCATAAAAAGGGTACAACCCGATTTCAATTATATTTTACATTTTAACCATATTTGCCATACTAATTTTGGCAAATGTTGAAATGAAATCGTGGCAGAAACATAAAAATACGAATATTAAAGAGTAGCACGGGACCGAACATTTGTTAAGTCGTCTTTGTAAAATATGGACTTTATGGGGTCTTCAACGCACAATAAAAGACAAAAAATTAATTCCCACCTAACCGTAATGGGTTTAAAAGAGCAATTATCTTTGACTATTCTGAAATCATTTTGCCCTCAATTATGAGGTGGACAAAAGTAAATACTAACGGTATTCTAAATGTTGGAAATACAAATTCCAAATTACAGTTCATTTGAATGGAAAAGTGTAGCTAAGCTCTTTACAGTACCAAAAATTGAGGTGAATTTTCACATGGGGCTATTACAGATGTTCTATATCAGGTAGGTTTTTAACACTCAAATAAAAGCCTATGGCTGAAAAATAAGATTAGGCTATAAAAATGTCTAAAACCGACGGTAGGTGAACATCTAATATAATTTTTGCAATGTATATTCATTTCTATTTAGAAATTACTACAGAGTCAGTACTTATAATACCGTTGCCGTTTACATACATAAGTCAGATCTGTGATTTACTATGCTTTAAAAATTATGCATTAAAGATCAAAAATACGGTCATGTTATGTTTACCGCTCCCGTCACATGTCACCAGGGTCAGTCATGGGGTTAGTAAAGTCAATGGACTTCAAAAACAATTTATTAATTTGTCTGCTATTTAAGATCCTGAAACGTTTTCCTTTTATCCATTAAGAAATCAGAATATCTTTATATGGTAAGTATACCAGTAGTCGGCACTTTCAGGTATTCATCTTTCAGGTATACATCTTTTACCATTCTGAGTGTTTTTTTTTTTTTCAATTATAACAAACTTAATATATTCAGTGTCAATAGTTATTGCAAAATTTCCAATTTTATTAAAATAGGGCCAATAGTCGGCACCACTTTTTAATTGTCGGTCTGACATGTTCCTATAGTCGACATATCGATGTTTTTTTTTTTTTTTTTGTAAAGGAAAAAATTGTAATAAAATTTGTTGGTTTTTATTTAATAAAACTCATTCGACATTGTTGCTGTACATTTTAATCCATTATATATCAAATAATTCAGTAAATAAATACGTCGCTGTTTTAAGGTTGTCAACGTCTGCCGATCTTAAGACAGCTGTTATCGACAGGTTTTCATTTATGAATGTAGATCAGTTTTTAAATGTTCCTAATTATAGATAAACACCCCAAAATCAGTTTATTTGTTAATTAATAATATTTTAAAGTATTTTTTCACATTTATTTTTCAACTTTTTGTTAGTTATAAGTTCCAAAATGTATGTTATCCAGTCATATGCCGATTTTAGAAAATCCAAATTGTTTGTATTCTAAAGTGCGGCTTCAGAAAAAATTGCATAATTATAAATAGTATATAATAATATTCTAATCTTTCCTAATTCTTTTTCTTCATTTTTTTTTCACAAAGCCACCTTTATTTTTTTTTAATTTTAACATACATATGAGTCTTAAATGTGACGTCATAACTAAGTTTTACTCCCTCTACCATAATATGGAGGGCATTAAGTTTGTCGAAATATACATTTTCGACCCCACAATGTATATATATATATATACTAGCTGGCCCGGTCCGCGTTGCCGGCCCGTAGTTTTTGTCTATTATGCATATTTTCCCAAGCATAATTATTCACTGATATGACTGATATAAGTGTTCACGTACTGGTCGATTAAAAGTGTTTTGAAATACCTGTGCCTATATTTAAGCCGTGGGCTTTCATATTTAAACCGAGGGCTTCAAATGTGTGGATGTACAAATCTATTAAAAAGTATATATTAATCGTATCCCCATGTAAGGGATTAAATTAATTTTTAGTATGGTAAAAATCGTAGCAAAATTTTCCAGTCAAATGAGCAATAATTTGGAATTTACTGTATTTTCTACACCTCATAACTGAGGGCCGAATGATTTAAGAATAGCCAAAGTTAATTACTTTTTTAAACCCAGTAACACCTTACATTGTGCATTAGAGTCCTCATAAGTCCCACTAACCATGTCTGTCTGTTTGTCCACCAAAAGGTGAACTTGAGGGGGTACTATTACATGGAGAAAATTCTAAAATTTTGTAGATATCTTGAAATGTTTGTGTAAGATTTTCACCCCGCAAATACACATTTTTAGCCAAATCCTTAGAAATATGGTAAAATCAGGAGGTACCTTTATATGGGCACTACTCCGACCTACATTGAAAACTTTCTTCTACCTCTTATAATCCAAGATGACAAATAGAGGCCAAATTAAAAATATAGCGGAACAGCATAGCATGTCAAACTGAAAAATTCGAGTGATTTAAATAAGTAAAAATAGTTTTATCCACCTCATAAATGAGGACAGAATGATTTCAGAATAGTCAAATATAATTACTATTTTACACCCATTACCGTAAGATGGGAATTAATTTTATTTGCCATTTAAATTGTAAGTTGGAGACCCCATAAAGACCATATTTTTCATCATAGTATAATTCAGTGACGACTCAACAAATATTTGGTCCCGTGCTTCTTTCTTATATTTGTAATTTGTTCATGTTTTCACAAATTATTTCATATAGATCTACATCCCAAATATACGTTCCTAACCAATATTCTCCTGGGGGTCACAAATTCAATAGAATACAATATTTTCTTTTCTGACCACACATTAGATGTGAAAGTGGACTTGGGGATACTCTAATATGGGGACTTTACTTAAATAAATTCCTATGTGGCACTCTGTATGATGGTTCCCCACCCCAGAGTAGCATAAATACAATTTTTTAGCCAAATCAATTGATGAATGTGGTCAAGACAAATATTGACCTTATTCTGAAAATTTCAAATTTTATGCGAAGAGGTTCTCTACCCCTTAGAAACAAAGATGCCAAATAAGGGCCAAACAAAGAAAAAAGTGGCCAAGACCGCAAAAATATCTTAAATCATACGGAGGTTATATAAATATGGGTTAAATAGGGTTGTACCCTTATCCGAGAATTATGATCGATATCATGACCTGCAAAAGCGATTTAAGGTATATTGAATGTTTGGAAAGGATATAAATCCTTTTCTTACTAAAAGTCCCATTCGCTCTACTATTTTGCACCCTTTATATTTGGTATTTTACTGATTGCACTCCCAAAGAATTTTGCATTTTGAGCTCTCATTGGACGGATTATTGTCACATGAAAGAAGTAGGTCCAGGCTTTGAAATGAGCCCCATTAGGTTTTTTTCGGTCATTTTTGTTTGTTTAAATGTGTTCGCATCTTCCAGCTGAAAAACGGTGTAGGCCCTGGAGTTGAAAGGTAGATGTCAGTTTACATAGTATTTCGCACTTATTTAATTTTTTGGTAAAAATTATATAGATTGAAAAATTATTCTTTATTTTGTTCACAAAAAATTCCATTGAATTCAATAAGATAATACAAATTGAAAAAATCTTCAACTTGTTCGCTGAATTTTTACTGCAAATGTTTAAAGATCCTTGTAAAGATTGTCAATAGAATGTACTATTATTTTTAAATTCGATTCCAATGATTTTTTTTTAGATTTTTTTCCGATTTGAGAATTTTTGCAATGAGATCTCTTTTTTGTGATTTTTTAGCGATTTTGAAAAAGTAATTATCTTTAACTTTGGTGTGACCGCGTTCAATTATTTCGATATTCCATTTCGCCACCACATAATTCGGCACTACACTTCCGTGTAACCCGCCATCAATATCAGTTCTCAAGAAATCAAGTCAATTAATTCAAAATAAAAATTCAAAAATAAAATATAAAAAACACTACAAATGTACATTAGAAAAAAGTAAGTCAAAATGGAAAAAAATCATGCAAAATAAAACATTACTATTGTACATTTCAAAAGTCAAAATGAAAATGTTAATATATCACATTTTTACGTGATTTTTTTGGATATTATCCTTTTCGGAGAGGAGACAATTCCGAATTTGTGTGAATCGTTAAAATCAGTCCAGCGATTCTTAAGTTATAAGCGTAGTAACTAACACAACTTTCTTTTATATATATAGATATCTATAAAAGAGGAAAATGTTTGTATGTTTGTTTGTTTGTTTGTAATTTATGGACTCGAAAACCGCTGAATAGATTTTCCTGAAAATTTCCATATATACTGCAACATCGCCTGAAAATAACATAGGCTATATACATTTTTGAATTTCCACTTGGAACCGGAGATATAGCATCAGAATCGGAGGTACCTCCCAAAAATTTAGATTTTATATGCACATATCTATTGATTGGTTGAAGATACAGTCTCCAAATTTGGAATACGTAACGGAATTTGGAACAAAAATAAGTTTGCCAAATTATATTGTAATCGGTTGAGATTTGGATATAGCTCCCATATATATTTTCGACCGATTTCGTTCATTTGATGCCTCATACACAATATTAATGTTCGACTCCAATGAAATTTGGAATATGTGACGGGATTTGATCTGAAAATAAATTTGTCAAATTATATTGAAATCGGTTCAGATTTGGATATAGCTCCCATATATATTTTCGGCCGATTAAAGCATTTGATGCACCAAACACGCTATGTATCCCCAATTTCAATGAAATCTGAAACGTGTGATAGATTTTATCTAAAAAATTTATTTCCCAAATTATATTGAAATCGGTTCAGATTTGGATATAGCTCCCATATACATTTTCGGCCGATTTAATGTATTTGGTGGACCAAACACGATATGTATTTCCAATTGTAATGAAATTTAAAATAAGTAACGGAATTGGGAGCCAAAATGAATTTGTCAAGTTAAATTGAAATCGGTTCAGATTTGGATATAGCTCCCATATATATTTTCGACCGATTTCATGTATTTGATGTACCAAACACGCTATGTATCTCTAATTTCAATGAATTTTGGAATGTGTAGCGGAAATTAAAACAAATATACATTTGTCAAATTATATTAAAATCGGTTCAGATTTGGATATAGCTCTCATATATATTTTCGACCGATTTCATGTATTTTATGCATCATACACGATATGTATGTTCGATTCCAAAGAAATTTGGAATATGTAACGGGATTTTGATTAGAAAATAAATTAGTCAAATTATATTAAAATCGGTACAGATTTGGATATAGCTCCCATATATATTTTCCGCCGATTTCACATATTTGATGCACAAAACACGATACGTATTTCCGATTCCAATGAAATTCGGCATGAGTGATGAAGATTGCAGTTTACTGCACGCTTGGTATTTGCTATGAAATAAATAAATCCGAAGGACAAACTCTTCGTGTATGTACGTCATTTTACTGCTTTTCTAATGGTTTTGGTTATTTACGCATTAAAGTAGTGCAATATTTTTTTATAATTTTTAAATTTGTTTTTTTTTTAACCAACATATATTCGTAAATAAAATTTTGAATGCATATAAAATCAAAAGGGGTAGCGAAGCGCACCGGGTTCAGCTAGTATATATATATATATATATATATATATATATATATATATATATATATATATATATTCTTGATCAGTAGGTTCATAAAAGTTTACTCAAATGTGTATTTCATCTGCAGGACTTTTGTTATTGACTTTATAGGTCCACGTTTACTTATAGTCCCCATATAAATGTCCCTTTATTCGGTATTTTGTAGCGACACGTTTCTCCGCAATGGTTTCAAATTTTGTATATCAAGTTCGTTATGGGTACTACAGTCTATGACAAAAGTTGTCTATACAGGTCCAGGTCTTCGTATATCCCCCATATAACGGTACCTACCTATATCCGGTATTTTGATGTTTTCGCGACGTTATTCACCGGCTTTATTTTAGTTTCGTGTTTGAATATTGTAGGGGTCTATGACAAAACTTTCCTATACGGGTCCATGTCTTCGTATAGATGTAACCGTAACTCCCCATGTTCGGTATTTTCATGATTTTAACAGTATTTTTCAACTTATTTTATTTAGTTATTTTTCTTTTGGAAATTTTTAAATTTTTTCCAAACGGTGAAGGGTATTTAAAGTTCGGTCCGGCCGAACTAACTGCTTTCATACTTGTTTCTTAAAAATTCATGCTGATAGAGCGTTACAGACCAAAAATGGAAATTTAAAAGAAAAATCTTATTTCCTTTACCATCTGAGAAACTGACATTTCATAAACAGCAGCCTTCGGTTTTGTTACAGGGAGTGAAGCTAGAACGATACAAATGGCTATTTTCAACAACAAAACATAGAACAAAAATCCATCCTTAGGTTTTAAGCTCTCTAATGTAACTTTGCCAGAATTGCCAAATTTAAACAAGAAAAATATCATCGTTATGATCAGCGAGGATTCAATTCTTCGACCTAAACGTTTGTCAACCAACTTGAAAAGTGTATGACGTTTCATAATTTTTCGACGGTTTATGCAGGTATATGACGTTTGGAAATGGACGAAATTAAGAATATTTTTCACACTCAGTACTTTAGACAATTGTGTTAGCAGATCATAATAAATACTTTTACATATATACATATAATCTTAATTGTTTCGTAAAAAATGATGGTACACAACATACAGACACGCCATTTTTTATTCAGTTTTGATATCTTCTGGCAATTAACAAACTCATGTGGCTGCCACCGTTGTGTAATGTTTTTTCGACATTCTTAATTTAGAATGAAATAAGTAGACGGACACATTCATTCTAATTGTGTCCACCATTTTGCCCTACCGCCTGCCGCCCTTCGAGCAGTGCATAAATAATGAATGTTCACCCACCACCATGTTTCAGTATCAGACAAACGAACCAACAAAATATTCGTGAATGTGGTTATTGAAAATCGTATAAACTTACCCAATAGCTTGGATACCGCACCCTGTTGTGTCAGCATGTGCTGGGCGATATCATATCCTCGTAAACCACTGAATCGTGATAGTTCCAATAGTCGTTGTTGAGATACCAGAGCACTCAGCGTGCTGGGGGATGGTTGGCCATTGGCTCCGCCTGTGAATATTGCAGATCCCGGTATTTGCCCGGAGGGTACCAGTCCCACTGAAAATGTAGAAAATAAAAACATGAAACACCCTCATTACAAAAGGCCATCGCACACAAAAAACACGCACACTTATGCGTCCGCTCACTGCCCTCTTCGACTCGTGTATGTGTATGTATGTATGTATGTATATAGGTATGGATCAGTACGTACGCTTTCCCATTCATACCCGCTGTACATGCACCACTCATGGTATGAACACTCAACAAAACTTTCGTTGCGTGTCACCACACGAATGAAAATTGATGTGTGTGTGCGTGCGTGTGTCGTTGTGTGAGTGAGTGTTTATGTCGGTGTGTATAAGAAATTATGACAATAAATAATTACTTAATTGAATACCTATAATTTGTGTCACACACAAAATAATTTATGTCGATTCAATTCCAGACAAATCAACTGAATACGCTTTGCTTTACTCGCGCCGATCAAACAAAAACGCTCAAACATTCACAATCGACGCTGTGAACAGTCCCCGTTCAATGAGTCATTGTTAACGACACACACACATTAAAAGTATCCATAAATGGGTGCATAGACAAGTATGTATGGATGAATATGTACGTAATAGTCACAATATCCAATATTTTGAAGAACATTTCTTTCAATATTATTGAGGTCAATATTGAAACATACATATGTGTCAATCATTCGATACACATCCAATAATAAAACACCCGAAGGAACCAGTGGTCGGCACTTCTAGCATTTTCGTTTCTTCAATTTTTTACCATCCTAAGAGGAATTTTTCAATTAAAACAACGTTAACATTGCTCAGATTCGACATTTTCTTCGTGTTCTAAATATTAAAAAAATGCTTGGATGACTTTTTATTAAATTTGTAACATTTGCAATTTATTAAAATAATGTTTTATTTTTGCCGGTAGTCGGCCTCACTTTCTAATAGTCAACATATCAATTTTTTGTAAGCAAAAAATAATAAGTTTTTAAAAAAATACTAATTTTTACTTAATAAAACTGTTCCGACATTGTTGCTGTACATTTAATCCATAAGACAATTTAAAAAAATAAATTCATCGCATTTTTAAAGATGTGTGCATTGTCTCGTTCGCACTGAAGGACCTTCGCAGACTTAAATGTAAATTTTAAGAGAATAAATCAACTTTTCTTAGCAACATTTTACACAAAAGTAGCTGATATAATATCCGAAGCTATTATATATTTATTTTTGCACTCAGTTATACAAAATCTTATTTATTTCTTTAAATGCCGACTACTGCGTCATGCCTTGTAACTTAGGCCCACTTACCCAATGTAGGTGTAATGTAAATTTGTTACCATTTCTGCCACCTTGTAATCGAATTTTTTCGAACTAAATTTCAGATTTTGCCATCTTTCATTTGATTGGCTGATATTTAGATTTTGAAGGATTTTTACTAGTGTGTTTATGGTGCCTTTGTGCATCTATATCCAGCAGGAAGAAGGAGTCAAAGTAAACCGATAGTTACCTTTAAAGATCATCTCAGAATTCCTTATTGAGTCAATTTACAGATGCATTTTTTTAATCAAATTACATCGTGAATTTAGCGTCCGATAGAGATGAGATACCGTTTTTCTTTATATTTACAGATGAGACCGATTGTTCTCGTTTCAGATTTAGATATAACTCACGTATGCCCTAAGTAATGAAATTGAGATGCACTTTTTAAACACCCGATATATTCAACCCAGAAAACCAAACCAATTTTTGTTTCTGTTTTTCAATTGCCGACGTTTAGTCTCAAACTCATTACCTCTGTAGCCATAAACGCACACTCCGTGTCGTTACTGATTATTTGGTAAGCTCTTTTGCGTTGAAGCTTTTATGAAATAACCCATTATTTTCTACCTACGGTAATGCAATAAATAGTTTGTTTACATTGCCTTGAAATGGGTTATTTGACCCATATTTTAGTTTTAATGGTAATACAATGGTGCGTGACCATATTAGATCGAGCTAAATTTCCGGTATTTTGAACTCTATTTTCGGAACAAATTGGAAATTATGTATTTCTAGTGATGGAGGGTATGAAAATTAAAGTTGTACCATTATAGATGATTGGACAGTGCTAAACGATTAGATTGTAAAAGATCTCAAAGAATTACTTTCTGTTATGAAGTTCCCGTTGTCAGACTGGCTTGAAATGACACTATTTCTTTTGAAAAAGTAACATAGCGGTCGCTTTAGCACCTTTACTTATTTAGTTTTAGGAAATTAATTTTTAGCCGGTTTCAACTAAGCATAAATTGTTCCATTAGATGAGGTGTCGGAGTTTTTTTCTATAATTGACAATATCTTTGAAAATAATTGTTGGTATTCCATGAAAAAAAAAGTTGAAAACTCCATTGTATATAATTCAAAAATATAGTTTAGAATTTATATTAAAGGTCACACTATTTTCGAAACCTCTAGGATTGTACTTCAAGTAAAATGTTTTTGTGTAATAACCTAAGTAACATAAAATAACATTTGTTTTAAATGAAGTTTTCCACTGAATAGTTTCACAACACCACACTCATCTGATGATGTACATCAAACAAGGAATCTATGTTACCTTTGCCATAGGTAATACATTTTTATTTGGCCTTGGATTGAAGGGGATATATATTATTGTGGAAGAAAGTATAAAATATGTTAACACTTTTAGTATATGGTGCTTAATGACAAAATAATGTTTTTTGATAGAGAGAATAAAAGAAGTTAGTTTGAAAACTATATCCAATTAAATTTCCCGGTATATCAACTCATTACAAGTAAAGTAAAAATAAATATTAAGTTAAATTCTTGCATTTTTATTCATTTTTTATGTCCATCATGGAAAAGGAGCAAAAACATAGTTAGAATGACAACTCTAAATGGTTTTATGGTCTATGAAAAAAATATAATAAAAATCTTTTTTTTTTTGCACATTTTTTTTTTTCGATCCATTTTTGTTAGACTCCAGCGCTCCGACTCCCATGTAATACGTATTTATACGATATATGCCCAAATGCACATTGGCAGAACTGCCTTTTAAACTATACGAAATTCAATAATTTGCTCCCGAAGTCTATAATATTTGGTACGAGACATTTCATATACCTTAAAACAAATAACCGGCGGCTTTTATCAGTCGTTGATAAGTCAGAGATCATATATACCTAAAATTTGACGTATCCAGTCGACGCTCACACAAGCTAAAAACATGTATTTAAAAAATCTTACCGAATGCGTCGAGCGCTCGAAATTTGTGTGTTGAAAATAGAAACGAATAATACAAAAAGGGTGAATTTTTGACAATTAACAATTTCTCCAACTTTGGCAAATTTTAAGATATAAACCTTGTGTACAAAATATTTTACCATAGTGGAGAAGTGGAATATTTGTGTACGATATGTCAATTTTTGTATTTTTTTAAATTATTTTTTAAGTTTTCCGACGTCTAAATTTATGGGGATTTATATTTATTATTTGATTAATTTTAAAAATTAATATTTTAAAGTTGAATTAATTAATCGGTATAGCCGACATATGTATGCCCTCAGCCAATGTTCGATTATTTAAATATATTCTGTTATGATTATTGTTGACCCGTAATGGGGTGGGTTACGAAGGAATTTCGAAATTTACGAATTTCGCATGGGACCTAAATATATATGATATAAATATTGCGACGTGCCAGCTTTGGACTATATTAGTTACTTCCTTCACGTCATATGAGCTAATTTTTAGAAAATGTTAAAATGTGAGTGAGGTACCAGATAAACTCGACCGAAGTATTGCATTTTCATACTTCACCTAATACAGATAAAAAAATTTGTATCTTATTTTATGCGAAATCGAAAATTTCATATTCATCTTAGGTCTCTGGTTGAGAGAAGAATTTAGATATAGCAAGTTGTAAGGAATCGCTGACTTTTTTCACAAGTTTTGACAGATAAAAGTATTGAAAATTGTTAATTTCCCGTTTTATGAGCAATTTTGACACTTTGTGAGAGAGGTACCGATATATTCCATCTTCACATCATCTTCACAACAGACTTTGGATTAATAAAACTATTGTGATGTGTGTAATTTGAAGACAATCGGACTTTTACATCAGATTTTATAAGAGTGATAAATATTCAAAATGTTGGTCCTCTGTGGGGGTGGTACTTGATGGAGTGGACCGATATTGTACATTTTCTCACCTGACCGGGCACTAATGCAAATATTAAGATTTACTTAAAGTTGGAGCAAAATCGAATTATCCTTTCTCTTCATGTGCAGTAAAATACATTTTTGAAAATGTTGAGATTTTGTGGAAGGAGAGGGCGAATATCGCCCATCTCCGAATTCAATCTAATAATTGATAATAATATTACGATGTACCAAGTATGGACGAAATCGGATGCTCCCTTAGAGAGCTATCGTGCGCACCAGCCAGCAGATAGACAGACGGACGGACATCGCTGAATTGACTTCAAATGTCCTGAAACTAATTTGGCCAAATAGGTCTAGTGTCTAAAACCGTCATTTCGATGAGGCACGTTTTGGCTGTAGCCATATGGCTGAAGGTATAATAAAAATCGGAATATTCTTATTAAGGTAATCACGTCTAGTCATAAACTCAAAGGAGAGAAAGATTCTCGTTTATTTGTGGCCCATCATTAACAACATACCAAAATTGTGTGAAAAATGTGGTTATGGAAAAAATTAAAGAAATATATATTTTGTAATCTCTCCAACAACAACGGTGAGAGCACACCTAATATTCTTATCAATACGAGTTACATATATCAATACAATTTTCAATCATCCCCAAACATTTCGGTATGCAAACTAGGGAATGGGGTTTTTATTTTTTAAAACAGGTAAATAAATGGAGTGGAACACTTATTATGGCTATAATAAAGGAGAAGAACCAAGGAATATATCGGCGCTATTGCCAAATTCGTGCGAGTGAGTGGGTTGCCAAACATCTAATTGATGTCATTCGAATACTCTTTATAGCTCTATTATAGCGTCTTATAAATTACTTGCCCTCTAGAATAATGTCCTGGTTCGCAAATAGATTAATATTTGTGAAAACATACAGATAATATATCTTAATTCATTCAAATGTAAAGTAGATTTGAGTTGCAGCAAAAGCATTAAAATACCGAAAAATTTGATTGAAATTACGTTATATAACGTGGTCGTCCATTTTAACACCATGCTTCCTAAGAGCGCTATAAATGAGTCATTTGGCATTTTCGCAGGTCAGATTCGAACATAAATTTGATTTTATGTTATATGATATAGAACATCTTCTTGGCTTTAAGGTACCAATACAGAAAAGTATTTTTACACTGTCTTAAGTCATAGACTGTCTACTTTGTAAAATAAGGTAGACATTTTAGATTGACTTAGTTAAATTTCAGACCATAATTTACACTTCATCGCCCTACGCTTCTTTTTTCATTTACGAAAAACAAGTCGCCAGTACAAATTATTTTACGTATCTGCTTGTTTAAATCTATATGGTCTTAATAATTTCCGAATATGAACTAATTATTCCAGTTTTGTGCATGTATTGCTCTTTGGTAAAAAAAATGTCGCCAATTTTAAGAGTATAGGAAAATAAACGTAACTTGTAGGTATTTCGATCAAAGTTTGACGCACTTTTCCCATGTCTATCTAGTTAGATTGTTGTGTCCAGTACTGAGTTAAGATTAAAATCGACTCGATACATAAGTCGATCAAGAGGCGAAACACCGAAAACACAACTATGCTATGAGAACTACAAACATTCTGCACTTTTTAATATGCCCACACAGCAAATACAAAGAACAAAACTTTTTTCGAGAAATAATTAAAGGAGAGAATACATGAGATGCTTAAGTCGTAGTTCAAGTTCGCCTTTTCGTAAAAGAACAAATCACTAGTTAAAATTATGGACCGAAATCGAATTGAGTCAAACTAAACTCCATTGCTCTTATACGTCTTTAACATTTAAAAGTTATGTTAAGTTTGTCGTACCATTTCAAAACCATCAAAACAATCGACCAAATGTATCAAATTTTGCTCAAATTTTGTGTTTACGTTTTATGTGGTTGAAAATGAAACACATTGGTTCACGTTTTAGTATAGCCCACCATTTAACGGTACCATTACATTTGAGGTAATTTTAAGGTTCGCACATTTTGGTGTAGCCCCCATTTTAAAGGTTTCGACCACATTTAGCAACAGTATCTAAAACAAATGTTTTATTCCTTTCCTGATTTGAAGAATTGCTTATGGCATTTCTTCAATTTTTAACATCATTAATTTAACTTTTTTATGTATATCTGCATAAAGCGTTTGTTACCATTAAAATTCCGAAGTTCGGAGTAACTGAACGATATTCTCAAAGAACCACATAAATTTGAAGCTATTTGCCAAATTTCCTAAAATCATCCCTAAATTTCACGTCTGCAGAAAAACGAGGCAGTCTCATGAAGTGGCGCATAGTCAAATGTTACATTTTACTTTATATCAGTTTGAAATGCTGATTCTCAACGAAAACTGCCAATACTAGGGCTTATGGTTCAGTTCACTACAAGAATATGCTTGGCACTGATTTTTTACATATATAACTACTGACCCCACAAAAAATTGCAAGATAAGAACAAAATATCAGAATATAATGGACTCATTTCGAAGAAGTAGACACACATACAAAAACACCGACACCGACCGAAAACTCGTCGATCATAGTTACACGCACACTCGCCAGAATTCTATCATTGAATGCCGTCGGAATATGTGCTTCACTATTTTTTGATTTGTCTCAAACACTTGGTTTCGTTGGTGTTGGTGGCTGCACTTACCGTTGGGGTGAAGAGGTGGCATTGCACCCGCTACATTTGCAGCTGCGGGAGTATTCAGTGCAGGAATTCGGGGTGGATCCATCTTCCAGTGTGCTGGTATATTGAAACTGCCTGGTGCTATAGATCCAAAGTCGCGATTGATACCCGATTCAATCAACATGACAATTTATTTGTTTCGCTTTTCCAGCGTAAAGCGTATTTTTTTGTGAACGGAGCTTGGCAATAACTAGTTGAAGGGTTAAAGGTTCTATTTCTGCGTTTGTCAAGAGTCAAAGTGGTTTTATTAGCAAGTAGCTTAACACGGATATTAGGTAAATAGTTCAAGCGTTGACGTTTAATGCCACCGTTCTTTTGTTTTTCGTAGCTGGTTTTATTTGTTGTTGTTTTTTCTTTGTTTTTGGTATTGAAACCCTTGTGTTTCTTGAATTTAATTATTTCTATTTTGGAATTCACTGGTCATTTCAATTTAGCTAGTCAATCGTTTCGTTCACTAATTTATGAGACACATTTATTTGTTGAAACCGTCATTAACACAGAAACAGCCCAACTGAACTGAGATGCCGAAAACATGTTCTTCGCTTCCCGATTTCAAGTCAAACTTCTTGAATTGTTCTTCTTTTCCGTTCTCGTCGTCGCCGCTGCCGTCGTTCTCTAATTTCATTGAAGCGCAATCACGATCCAAACACGAAACCACCAGTTATCAGACTGAGGCATTCACTCTCAGCTAGCTGACGTTGAGTCGTTCGTCACCAGCCACTGTTACAGTGTACCGGTGCTTCCTCACTCACTGGCTCCACACTGGTGGGACAATCAAATTGTGTGTATGTGTGTGAGTGTGTGCTGCTTTTTAAAGTGACTTTATTACGTTTCGAGTGACTCTGAATGCTCATTCACTCATTTCGGCATTCCATTCAAAAATGACTAAAGCAACAACTGGTTCCTCTTCACTCACTCACACACACACACAACAAACACACGCTCGCAAGGTTTCAACTATAGCAAAGTTCCGTTTCATTTATCAGACATTCATTTATCAGACATAACGGATAGGCAAGGGTGTGACAGAGACAACAAGCTCTCGTTTGCTTTTTTCCTTCATAGCATTCCGAGGCCCTTCCCACACTGTGTGCCGCTAACAGCAATTATCGCTGCTGTAATATCTCGAGTGGGCAGTGCCAGTTGCACATGCTTAACTTTCTGAATGTCAACAATGCGCCGCAGCCAACAACAAGAACCGCTTTCCATTGCTACCACCGATTTACTGAGTTATTGGTGCGGGTATTGAGGTGTGTGTGTGTGTGCGTGATTTCAATTGTGTACACATAAGTTATGGGAATGTGCGAGAAACCAAACAGCATAGCCCATTCCAAGGGTGGCTGAATGTGGATGTGACGTACACGCTTGCCCGCGGAATAGATACGCCTGTGTGTGCTGCCGAATAACGAAGCGAACGTCTGAATGAATAAGCTAGTTAATGAACGTATGAGTGTATGGGCAATCATTTGGTCTCACCTTTTTGCTCGCTCATACTTTCATAAGAATCGAATATAATCGAATAAATAAAGCAACACTTACCGATAAGTGTTCCCGCGCCCGCTGCCAGTTCGTGTACAGAGCTACTCCAACTACCTACTACAATTGATGGTCACAATTGGATGGGTAATTAAAGTTACACCGACTTGCAAATTCTTCACTTCGTTGCACACGTAGCTACAAGAAACAAACTGTGCAAAAACACCCGATAATTCTGATTATAGCAATTTAGCTATCCTCCCCTCAGTCCGTACATTATGTGGTGTATGAAGAGATATCTATATGTAGATAAGTATATGCTATATGCACAAGCGTGTATGTATGTGCATTTGCGTACTTAGTAGGTATCTGTGTGCCTTGCAGCTAGTTTCCTATTAGTTTGTTTGCCAGCGGTGCCGTTCTGAGTGCATATAGTCCCTTTAGAATGGAAATAGTACGTACCCACGGAGGGATGGGGGTTTGCATATGGCGTACTGACATTTTGTATCAATTAATTTCATGAACACAAATGCTCCTGAAAGTATATATGTGTCTGTAAAGGAGGTATGTGTCTGTGAGAAAATAAAACACAATTACGAACTGTAACATCTGAGGAATAGCCATGGACAACTAAGAGTTTTTCTTTCGTTTCAAGTGTTGAGGATAATTAAACTCCTATAAATGGGTGTATGTACCCATTTATAATTATACATGGTCAATAAATACACAAATATGTATGCATGTGGGTGTAAATAATTATATCAGAATAATTTTCCGATCCGTGCTAAAAGTCTATACCCATATAAATTAACGGTGGTTACAACCAATGTAACCTAACTAGAATCCAATGGATTTAGGTAACAGTTATTCAAAAATTGATTTTTTAAGATGATATAAACTCAAACTTCTCTATTTCGATTTTTCGAATGAAAACTGAAAATATAACATTAAAAAAAAAAACAATCATAATTTCTCTGCTCCAGAACCTTCAAGAATCTACTACTCTTGCAATTTTTTTCGATATCATAAGGGAAAACTCGGTTATCGTAGTAAAAATTCTTACATTGTTCCAGTTCTGGAATAAAGCCAATATTATGAATGGAAATTTACAAATTAATTTTTTTTTTTTTTTTTGGATTTAACCAAATTATATCCCAATCAATTGCAAAACTTCAATCTTTACCGTCCTAGAATTGAGTGGTGCCGTTACACGATAAAACGTGGACATACCAATTATATCGAAGTACCTTATCTTTTAGAGTTGTAAATTAATTAATTAAATCCCCGTGTCTTAAAGCGGATCATGATCCCGGTTGACATTTATATTTTGAAATTACAGTCAATCTGAAGAATAGGTCTGGACCACTGCTATTTTAAAACTGGAACCATTATAATTGTTTAAGTGAAGAAATCAAATAATGGTAACTTCGGTATTCGGTATTTTGCCTCGGTCCACGATTTCCTATAGTCACATATTACTGTACCACATTTTATTAATTTACGAGGCATTTTTGAGCGTATGTTTTTGAAATTTAAAGTATGGGCCGGCCATACTGCTTATTCACTTATTGTATTGTGTCACTTTTCTGTCAAAATATATTCACATTTTGTATATATATTTTCATTGTTTTGAGTAACAAAGAAAACTATTTGAAATTATCTTAAAATCAGTTGCATCAACAGTTCGCTGTTTTTTGGCCCAACATTTTCAAATTTTGGTAAATAAAATTAACTTCTTTCATGCTTTAAAAGTCCTTTTGATACAATAAGGTCCTATTGCGGAGTTGTATTTTCCTATATTCTTTGAAGTTAAACCATAGACAAATAAAGGTATAGACTAAAAAGTTTTAAAATTTCCCCTTCCGGCAGATGTCACTATTGTTAAACTTGGGCCAGTCAAGTCACTCAGGGCTAGGAAGTCACTCGACTTCGAAAACAGTCTCTATTATTTGCTATTTAAGTTCTATATTTTTATACTTCACGACATATTTGGATAATGTAAAAGTAAACAAAGTCTATGTTTCGTTTTTAATTTATAAATAATAAAGAATCATAAAAATATTTAATATTTTGTATTTTGATAGAATTGAGTGAGTCTACTGAACCTCTCTCACAGCATGAACGACATCTATTGAAGCACTTTTTTCACAGATAACAGTTGAGACAACCTTTTAGTCTATACCTAATTTGTCTATGGTTAAACTACCTTTCTGGTTGTGCCATGGGTAGCCCTTATTCCATTGTGCTCGAGCCTGACATTTTCAAATAAAAATTATTTTAAGTTCTCTGAAGCTTGAACATTTTTATTTATTCCATATCCGAGAAAGACAAATTTAATTCAGAAAAATATACTTTTGGCAAAAGTAAATCTTTCAATGATTACTCATGGGTCTGAGTTGTTTTGTATATAACTTTTTACAAATGTCTAATAAGCATATATAGCTCTGCATTTTGGGCAATTTAACTGCATAGAAAACCGGTTTCAATCTGTTCTTAATTAACCGAATGTGATATCTAATGAAAATTTATTGTAAGAAAGTATTCAGAAAAATAGGTTGATAAACTGACTTAAATATTCACACAAGTCTCTACAATGAAATCTGTACTGAAAAGAAACGTGAAGTAAATATATCGAACACGAGAGTAAACAAGTAAAAAAGCCGCTAAGTTCGGTCGGTCCAAACTATGTACACCATCCAGCATTCGGAAGGAACTTGAAAAAAAAATTCCGTCCAAAAATTATATGGGGACCATACGAAGAAGTCATAGACTGTAGCAACGATTCCGAACTTCAAATACGAAATTCGAAACAATTCCTGTGAATAATGTCGCTAATATCATCAAAATACCGAATAAAGGGAGGTATCGTTGTATGGAGGCTATACTAAGACGAGGACCTGCGCAGACCATTTTCCGTCATAGGTTGTAGTACCCATTACGAACTTCAAAAAAGAAATTTGACGCAATTTCGGTGAATAATGTCGCGAAAATCCAAACTTACAATTCTGCAATACGCCAATCTTTAAGGTGGGAAAACTATAACTTTGACATCTATATATATAAATGAAAGTTGTGTTAGTTACTACGCTTATAACTTAAGAACCGCTGAACTGATTTTAATGATTCATACAAATTCGGAATTGTCTCTTATCCGAAAAGGATAATATCCAAAAAAATCGCGTAAAAATGTGATATATTAACATTTTCATTTTGACTTTTGAAATGTACAATAGTAATGTTTTATTTTGCATGATTTTTTCCATTTTGACTTACTTTTTTCTAATGTACATTTGTAGTGTTTTTTATATTTTATTTTTGAATTCGAATATTAATACCAATTTAAATAATTGACTTGATTTTTTGAGAACTGAAATTGATGGTGGGTTGCATGGAAGTGTAGTACCGAATTATGTGGTTGCGAAACGGAATAGATGATATCGAAATAATTTAAAGCGGTCACACCAAAGTTAAAAGATAATTACTTTTTTAAAATCGCTACAAAATCACGAAAAAAGAGATTTCACTGCAAAAATTCTCAAAACGGAAAAATATCGAAAAACATTTCCAATGGAATTGAATTTTAAAATAAAAGTACATTCTATTGACAAACTTTGTAAGGATCTTTAAACAGTTGTTGTAAAAAATCAGCGAACAAGTTGAAGATTTTTTCAATTTGTTATTCTTCTTTTGTCAATTTTTTTTCAATTTGTAGTATCATATTGAATTCAGTGGATTTTTTGTGAACAAAATAAAGAATAATTTTTCACTATATACAATTTTTCACCAAAAAATGAAATAAGTGCGATGGTAACTGACATCTACCTTTCAACTCCAGGACCTACATCGTGGTTCAGCTGGAAGATGCGAACACATTTAAACAAACAAAAATGGCCGAAAAAGACTAATGGGGCTTATTTCAAACCATCGTATGATTAAAGCCATTTTTGGAGTCTGCCACATAGAAATTTATTTATGTAAAGTCCCCACATTGGAGTATCCCCAAGTCCACTTTCACATCTAATGTATGGTCAGAAAAGAAAATTTTGTATTCTATTGAATTTGTAACCCCCAAGAGTATATTGGTTGGGAACGTAAATTTGGGATGTACATCTATATGAAATAAATTGTGAAAACATGAACAAATTACAAATATAAGAAAGTAGCACGGTACCGAATATTTATTGAATCGTCATTGAATTATACTATGATGAAAAATATGGACTTTATGGGGTCTCCAATTTACAATTTAAATGACAAATAAAATTAGTTCCCATATTACGGTAATGGGTGTAAAATAGTAATTATATTTGACTATTCTGAAATCAGTCTGACCTCAATTATGAGGTGGATAAAACTATTTTTACTTATTTAAATCACGTGATTTTTTTTCAGTTTGACATGCTATGTTGTTCTGCTATATTTTCGATTTGGCCTCTATTTGTCATCCTGGATTATAAGGGGTGAAGAAAGTTTTCAATGTAGGTCGATGTTTCGCATTTTAGCATATTTCAAAGGATTTTGCTAAAAATGTGTATTTGGGGGTGAAAATCTTACACAAAAATTTCAACATATCTACAAATTTTAGAATTTTCTACATGTAATAGTACCCCCTCAAGTCCACCTTTTGGCGGACAAACAGACCGACATGGTTAGGGGGACTTATGAGGACTCTAATGCACAATCTGAGGTGCTAATGGGTTTAAAAAAGTAATTAACTTTGGCTATTCTTAAATCAATTAGCCCTCAATTATGAGGTGTACATTCCAAATTACTGCTCATTTGACTAAAAATTAAAAACTAATCGACCAGTACGTGAACATTTACAACATTCATATCTTTGAATTATTATACTTTGACAAATATGCATAATAGACAAAAACTACAGGCCGGCAACGCGGACCGGGCCAGCTAGTTTTATATAATTCAAAAATTAAATTTTAGAAAAATTGTTATAGTATATTTATATAAAAATACCATCCTTATTCTAACATGATTTTGGCACAATTTTAAATCGTTTTGATTCACGCCTCAGCCCCTTCAGACGACACTGTTTGTCATTCATAGTAACATGATTTATTTATTATTGCCTTTGGTTTCCTGGCTTTTATTGAATTGTGAATGAAACCATACTTAATATGCACTGTATGAAGGTTCTACCTTCATAGCCCTGAGGCTATGAGAATTATTCAAAATTACATGCAACAAGCTGTTCTCGATTATTTGATAATTTTCTTAATTTTTAAAATGAGTTAACAATCGGGAAAGATGTATGAAATGCCTGAATTTTCTTTCATAAATTTGACCAAAACTTTTCAATATTTTAATTCTTTGGTAAAACTTGTTAATATCACTGATACAAACCTCACAATGTACGTTTCATTTATATACCCTCCACCATACATAGTATGGTGGGTATATTAAGTTCGTCATTCCGTTTGTAACTCATCGAAATAATAATTTTAGACCCAACAAAGTATATGTATTCTTGATCAGCGTTAAATTTTAAGACGACTTAGCCCTGTCCGTGCGTCCATCTGTTGTAATCACGCTACAGTCAAAACGAAGAAAGATAGGAAGGTAAAATTTTTCACAGATCTGTCTTTTGTCTGCATGCAGGTCAAGTTCGAAGATGGACTATATCGGTCCACGAATCGTATAGCTCCCATATAACGGTACCCCTCGATATTCGGTATTTTGATGATTTTAGCCACATATTTCAACGGAATTGTCTGAAATTCTACACAAGGAGTTTCTTGTGAGCAATTTACCCCCTGAATGAGAATTGTCTATATAGGTTTATGTACAATATCGTATAGCCCCCATTTAACGGTACCCCCGATATTCGGTATTTTGATGATTTTAACCACATTTCTCAATGAAATTGTCTGAAATTCCACACAAGAAGTTCATTACCCCCAGACGTAGATTTGTCTGTATAGGTCCACAATATTGTATGTCACCCCAATATATCGGCACTTATTTCCATATAACGGTACCTATCAATATTCGATATTTTTATGACCCTTGTCGCATTTGTGGAACACGTTTGAATCCAGACATTTTTATTTAAAAATGTATTTAATCCTTATGATGGAGGGTATTAAAAGTTCAGCCCGGACGAACGTAATGTTTCTTTACTTGTCACATTCTTTGTGAAATTGTAATTCGAAAAATGCATTTGTAATTCCTAAAACTCCACACGAAATTCGAATTATTTCATTTGCAATTCGCATTGTTGTATTTGCAATTTGAATCATGCCGTTTGAAAATAATGACCAACCGATTCATTTAAATGATATTCCCATTACTGTTATAATTTAGGTATGTCTAGTCTCTTTCGCATGCATGCTCTCTGGCATTACGTATTAAGATGATCTGAACGAAAATTTATAACTTTTCGTTAATTAATTTTCCAGCTCATGTTGTTTTTAATGTTGTCGGAAATGTTATGGGGTTCAATTTGGGAACTCAAATATTGAAGAAGTCAGGACTTCTTTATTAACTATGTATTGAAAATAGGGCTAAAAAATCTGTAGATATTATAATAAAAATAAATAAATGTCTTAATACAATTACAAGGACTATTGCTTAGCTACGAAATTACCTCAAAGGCGAGAAGTGAACTCATAAAAACAACAACTGCATAAGGTGCAAAATTATTTTGGCGATTTAGACTCCCTATCGAATTTAAAGTTTTATTATCTAGAAATTTTAGTCCATCGGAAATTGAAATGCTTCTCCAAGGTTTGCTTTTGCTATAACTAGCCGATCGATTATAAAAGATCTGCAATGAGAATACGTTCATATGTATGTTGTTCACATGAAAATAAAACTTGGTTTAGCCACATTAAAGCCGTCAATAGCTAAAATAAGGGTCAGTTGCTGCTGCTAATTGTGTAATTTAATTGAAAACCACACGGAGTGACCTGAAAGCCAACAACGAATAGCCTTTGTGAGTGTGTATGTATGAATGCGTATGCATATATGTATGTATATTGGGTATTCCTGTAGACTGCTTCGTGCTGTTACACACACGCACAATTGTGCCCAGTTCATATTCCTACACGCACAACTATCCGAACGCAAACAAAACATGATTGATGTGCAAATCACGACAGGTCCTCATTTATTTAGATCCCAACTCGAAGCTTCCGAACAAATACCTGCGTGATATGTGTAACACTGGTGCTTAAACAGAAGCTTAATTTCATCAGGCAACAGTAGGAATTCAGCTATTAGTCTGTCAAATATGCTCGTCTCATTGCCTGGCGAATGCCTAACTTTTCTTCATACCTGTCTTCTTTGAAGTCTTTTTGTTGTTCCTCGCCTCGTGTTTTTTTTTTTTTTTTTTTTGCTTTCTTCACTTTTTACTATTGGGGTTTTGCTTGGTTTCATTTGCAATTCCAGTGATTGCTGTCGGTTGTTCGTATGTTTGTTTGTCGTCCGTCTGACGGTCTGTCTGTCTGACTAAATGTGGCACAATACTCATATGGAACGAAAACTGACTTTCAAATTGACTGCGATTATATTCGAACGACGGCGATCAACCTGACTGGGTGACTGACTGAATGAAGCCAGCGAGATTCGAACATCATTTTACTGGTATTTGAAGTTGGACATTTTAGCAATCTGCCGAACAACTGTGTCTGGTTGGGTGTACAAATATTTTGATGAACAAGAAATACGAATACGTTACATGTCATGTGTCCAACCTGTAGCCCGGCAAGAATATTCACCTTCGTTGAGTTCAACGGTGGAAATTGTAGATTTATTGTAATGTCTCATATTTACTATTATCGATTAACTTTTAATTGACGAACCTAAAGGTGGGAATACATAGAAGGCTTTTTTGACTAAGGCTAAGTCATCGACTGGCTTCTTTGGAAGACAATAAAGAAATGTACGGCCAAAATTGAACTAACTCAAACTAAAACTCCTTTGCTCAAAGATCTAAAACGGTAACGACTAGACAAAATGATTCTGAGAAAATGGTTTGTGTCTATACTATCTAGAATAATAGTTCATACAGGACTATGTTAATATAAAAAACATATTTATTAAAACATAATTTTTTCACAATTATTTAAAATTTCTGAAAATGTCAACATATATATTTTTGGAGGACATTTATATAATCTATTTTCTTTTAAAATGAATCATAATTGAAATAATTGTGTAAATATAGCTCCGAATTTCTACCAACGAATTTTGATTAAAAATTCACGTTAAAAACAAAGCAAATCCAAACTATAAGTTATAAAAGTTAGAGTTGAAAATTTTAACTAAATTTTAAATTTTAACAGAAAATTTTAAACTAAAAATTTAAAGATAACAAATTAATTCTCATTGTGTAAAGAGAGGCAAAAAAAAACGCTTGCAATATAGTGTTATTACACATACAATAAAAAAAAGTTTCTCTGCCTAACTCTGACATAAAGCAATTTTTTTAACAATTTTCGTTTGACATCATTGCCTTTTCTGTCATTGTTACTTATATTTTTATATAGAAATCAAGGCCTATATAAGGACGACCAGTAAGACCATCTGACGACCTAGTTTTCTGTCAAAATATATTTTTAATTCGCCCTATTGAAACGTTCTTATCAAAAAATTTCGAAATAATTTAAATTATTAAAGGAATTTGAAGACAAATCTATATCTATAACAAGTAAAAAAGCAGTAAGTTCGGCCGGGCCGAACTTTGAATACCCTCCACCATTTGGAACGAATTAGAAAATTTTCAAAAAAATTATATCCAATAAAAATTCTTTTAAAATCTTTCAAATCTATATATATAAAAGAAAGTTGTGTTAGTTACTACGCTTATAACTTAAGATCCGCTGGACTGATTTTAACGATTCACACAAATTTTGAATTGTCTCCTCTCCGAAAAGGATAATATCCAAAAAAATCGCGTAAAAATGTGATATATTAACATTTTTATTTTGACTTTTGAAATGTACAATAGTAATGTTTTATTTTGCATGATTTTTTTTTTCCATTTTGACTTACTTTTTTCTAATGTACATTTGTAGTGTTTTGTATATTTTATTTTTGAATTCGAATATTAATACCAATTTATTAAATTGACTTGATTTCTTGAGAACTAAAATTGATGGCGGGTTACATGGAAGTGTAGTACCGAATTATGTGGTGGCGAAACGGAATAGATGATATCGAAATAATTTAACGCGATCACACCAAAGTTAAAAGATAATTACTTTTTCAAAATCGCTAAAAAATCACGAAAAAGAGATCTCATTGCAAAATTATTCAAATCGGGAAAAAATCGAAAAAAACATTCAATAGAATTGAATTTTAAAACAAAAGTACATTCTATTGACAAACTTTGTAGGGATCTTTAAACATTTGCTGTAAAAAATCAGCGAACAAGTTGAAGATTTTTTCAATTTGTTATTCTTCTTTTGTCAATTTTTTCAATTTGTATTATCATATTGAATTCAGTGGATTTTTTGTGAACAAAATCAAGAATAATTTTTCACTATATACAATTTTTCACCAAAAAAATGAAATAAGTGAGAAATACGATGGTAACTGACATCTACCTTTCAACCTCAGGGCCTACATCGTGCTTCAGCTGGAAGATGCGCAGACATTTAAACAAACAAAAATGACCGAAAAAGTCTAATAAGCCTCATTTCAAAGCATACTTCTTTCAATGTGACAATAATCCATCCAATGAGACAATAATCCATCCAATGAGAGCTCAAAATTCAAAATTCTTTGGGAGTACAATCAGTAAAATACCAAATTTAAAGGGTGCAAAATAGTAGAGCGAATCGGACTTTTAGTAAGAAAAGGATTTATATCCTTCCAGAAATTCTTCCCAAACATTCAAGATACCTTAAATCGCTTTTGCAGGTCTTCATATCGATCATAACTCACGGATAAGGGTACAACCCGATTTCATATTTATATAACCGTCTATGATTTATGATTTTTTTGGCATTTTTGTTTCTAAGGGTAGAGAACCTCTTCGCATAAAATTTGAAATTTTCAGAGCAGGGCCCATATTAGTCTTGACCACCTTCATCAATTGATTTGGCTAAAAAGATTATTTATGCTACCCTGGGGTAGGGAACCATCATACAGATAATTGCCACATAGGAATTTATTTAAGAAAAGCCCCCACATTGGAGTATCCCCAAGTCCACTTTCACATCTAATGTGTGGTCAGAAAAGAAAATTTTGTATTCTATTGAATTTGTAACCTCCAAGAGAATGTTGGTTGGGCCACGTTTTGATATAACCCTCATATGAATGTATCCCTGATTCCAGCTATGACTGTGGTCTTGGCCACGTTTTTCAACTGATTTGGCCATTATTTGGCCTCTTGGCTTTTCTATTTCGAGGGCCTTGACCACATTTTCCAATCGATGTTGCTGTATTTAGGCTACTTTGTGAGTAGAGAACCATCTTACAGAAAAATGTCAACAAACATAAATATTTTGGTACAGTCCCCATATAGTCCCCAGGGCCGCCGATCTATAGTGATTTTTACCGATTGGCGCTAATGCGCAATTTAAAATTTGTTCACCTTTATGAACTAGATTTGTGAAAGATTATGTTATATAAAATTTGCATTACAGACTAAAACTACGGGCCGGCAACGCGGACCTGGCCATCTAGTATCTAATATAGGAAGGTGCCGATATATGGGGGGATATACGATATTGTGGACCTATAAAGACAAATCTATGTCTGCGTGTAAAGTACTTACAAGGAACTCCTTGTGTGGATTTTCAGACAATTCCGTTGAAAAATATGGCTAAAATCATCAAAATACCGAATATCGGGGGTACCGTTACATGGGGACTATACGATATTGTGGACCTATATAGATAATTCTCTGCCTAGGTATAAAGTACCCACAAGGAACTCCTTGTGTGGATTTTCAGACAATTCCGTTGAAAATGTGGGTAAAATCATCAAAATACCGAATATCGGGGGGTACCGTTATATGGGGGATGTACGATATCGTGGACCTATGTAGACAATTCTTTTTGAGGAGGTAAAATGCCCACAAGGGACTCCTTTTGTGGAATTTCAGACAATTCCATTGAAAAATGTGGCAAAAATCATCAAAATACCGAATATCGGGGGTACCGTTACATGGGGGCTATACGATATTGTGGACCTATATAGATAATTCTCTGCCTAGGTATAAAGTACCCACAAGGAACTCCTTGTGTGGATTTTCAGACAATTCCGTTGAAAAATATGGCTAAAATAATCAAAATACCGAATATCGGGGGTACCGTTACATGGGGGCTATACGATATTGTGGACCTATATAGATAATTCTCTGCCTAGGTATAAAGTACCCACAAGGAACTCCTTGTGTGGATTTTCAAACAATTCCGTTGAAAATGTGGGTAAAATCATCAAAATACCGAATATCGGGGGGTACCGTTATATGGGGGATGTACGATATCGTGGACCTGTATAGAAAATTTTCTCTCAGGAGGTAAATTACTCGCAAGGAACTACTTGTGTGGATTTTAAGACAATTCCATTGAAAAATATGGCTAAAATCATCAAAATGCCGAATACCGGGGGGTACCGTTATATGGAGGCTATACGATATTGTGGACCTACTTTTACGCCCACAATCTTGATTTATCTAAAATCTTTATATTCGCCAGATAATGAAGATATCGGTTTGAAAATTATTACACGAGATACTGTTGACTTTCCCTCCAACCCTAGGGATTTATTTGGGGGCTAAGGAACTGACTTATAAAAACTTATATGATGTGTAGTCTTTTTGGGTAGTATAAAGCGACGACAAATATGCAGTGGTGGACCTAAATAGATGATGTCAAAATAATTTAACGTGGTCAAACCAAAGTTAACGAATAATTACTTTTTTTCAAAATTGCTAAAAAATCAAAAAAAGAGCCTATTGCATTGCAAAAACTCTAAAATCGGGAAAAAATAGAGAACATTTTTTCAATGGAATCAAATGTCAAAATAATAGTAAGGACCAAACTTCGTAAGGACCTTTAAACATTCGCTGTAAAAAACCTGCGAACAAGTTGAAGATTTTTTTTCAATTTGTTTATTAGTTACTATGCTTATAACTCAAGAACGTTTTGACGGATTTTCACAACTCATACAACTTCGGAATGAAATATTGGGCAACATGCCAATAAAAATATAAAAGAAAAAATCCTTTTGGCGTAAAATTTTTTCAATTTAAAACCTAGAAGTGTACATTTTTATACCCTCCACCAAAAAAAGTATGGAGGGTATATTAAGTTCGTCATTCCGTTTGTAACTCTTCGAAATAATCATTTTAGACCCAACAAAGTATATATATATTCATGATCAGCGTAAAATTCTAAGACGATTTAGCCCTGTCCGTCCGTCTGTCCGTCTGTTGTAATCACGCTACAGTCTAAACGAATTAAGATAGGAAGCTAAAATTAATCCACACAAGGATTTCGTTGTGGGTACTTTATACCTCGGCAGAGAATTATCTATATAGGTCCACAATATCGTATAGCCCCCATATAACGGTACCCCCACGGTATTCGGTATTTTGATGATTTTAGCCACATTTTTCAATGGAATTTCCTGAAATTCCACAAAAGGAGTCTCTTGTGGGCATTTTACCCCCTCAAAAAGAATTGTCTATATAGGTCCACAATATCGTATAGCCCCCATATAACTGTACCCCCCGATATTCGGTATTTTGATGATGTTAGCCACATTTTTCAATGGAATTGTCTTAAAATCCAAACAAGTAGTTCCTTGTGAGTACTTTACCCCCTGAAAGAGAATTGTCTTTACAGGTCCACGATATCGTATATCCCCCATATAACGGTACCCCCTAATATTCGGTATTTTCATGATTTTACCCACATTTTTCAATGGAATTGTCTTAAAATCCAAACAAGGAGTTCCTTGTGGGTACTTTATACCTCGGCAGAGATATCGTATAGCCCTCATATAACGGTACCCCCGATATTCGGTATTTTGATGTTTTTAGCCATATTTTTCAACGGGATGGTCACAAGGGGTTCTTTGTACACAAGGGGTTCTTTGTGAGCACTTTACCCCCCGACAGAGAATTCTCTATATAGGTTAACGATAACGTATAGCTCCCATATAACGGTACCCCGCGATATTTGGTATTTTGATGGTTTTAGCCACATTTTCCAATCGTATTGTCTGAAAACCCACACAAGGAATTCCTTGTGAGTACTTTACACGCAGACATAGATTTGTCTTTATAGGTCCACAATATCGTATATCCCCCCATATATCGGCACCTTCCTATATTAGATATTTTAAAGATTTTAAAATAATTTTTAATGGATTTTATTTTTTGAAAATTTTCTTATTCGTTCCAAATGGTGAAGGGTATTCAAAGTTCGGCCCGGCCGAACTTACTGCTTTTTTACTTGTTATTGTTTTGAATTCTGAATGAATAATATCAAAAATGAAATAGTACCCAATACGATGTTAAATAGCGATTTTTCATGTCTGAAATTGTAATTTAGCTTTCAACTCCAGGATCTACATCGTGCTTCAGCTCGAAGATGCGAACACATTTAAACAAAAAAAAAAAAACGGCAGAACGTTATGGGGCTCATTTCAAAACGGGGACCTACCTACTTCTTTCACATGACAATAATCCGTCCAATGAGAACTCAATATGCAAAATTCATTGGGACTGAAATCAGTGAAATACCGAATATAAAGGGAGCAAAAAGAAGAGGGAAAAGGATTTCTATTCTTTCAGAAATTCTTCCTAAACTTTCACGATACCTTAAATCGTTTTTGCAGTTCATGATATTGGTCATAACCCCCGGATAAGGATACAATCCGATTTCAAGAATATAATACATTTTAACCATATTTTCATACTACTTCTGAATTCAAGCGTGTTTCACTTTAAACCTCATATACCAAAAAGATGGTTTGGTTAACTTAGTCAAAGTTAACTTATCAAAAAACCATAAAATGAATGAGGCCTTTATATGGGGCCATACCAAAAGGGGAACCTCTGTTGACAGTTTTATACTTCAAGGATTGTCATCTATCAAACCTTCTAAGATACCAAATTTGAAACAATAATGTGCGTAAATGTGACTAGGATTATCAACATACCCAATATCGGTGGGTCTCGTTATATGTGTTAGACAAATCCGAGGAGAAATGTGGCAAAAATCATCAAAATACCGAATTTCGAGAGATACCGTTATATGGGGACTATACCAAAACGTGGACCGATATATCATTTTCAATACCAACCATCCTATACACTATGCAAATTGTTCTGCTAAATTTAGATGCTCTACATCAAGTAATGTAGGCTGTATCGTAATTTAAACAAAGTTTATATACCCTCCTTTCCAAGGTGGAGGATATAATAAGCATTAAAGACTAAAATTACGCTAGTAAATTATAAATAAACAAGTAAATTTGTGAATTTGAAAATGAGAATTTGCCAAAGATACAGAAAGAAGGAGGTTCCAGGAAGAGGTACATTTTTTCGGTTCCAAAGGATGAAGTGTCGAGGGCGGAATGGAGTAACGTTTGTCAGGTAGAATTTTAAGCACCGTCTTATGTATGCTCTAAACACTTCAACGTTGTTCATGTGGTGAAATCTGGAAGAGAATATTATAGCGAAAACAATCTGGAGGGTGTATTAAAGTCTCCCACACAAAACATTCGACATTCTGATACGTGATGTTTTCCTTTTGGTTCTGTTTTTCTTTGTTGGCAATTAAAAAATTTGCCGTGATTATTATATGTCAAGGCAAAACAAGTTTTTTCGCCTAGAAAAAAATTGACATTAGGCACAGGCAGAGCTGTATTTTTTACCAATTCGCTTCCTGGCCGACCTTATATAGGCCTAGGTAGAAATGAAAACACGAAAGAAATTGCCAGTACGGGCATTTTTCCGTTCCATTCCCTCCTACAATAGGAGATATTTTGCCATAGTCGGGAAGTTAAATATTTGTATACGGTGTATAATCCCCAATCCCCTTACCCCACTCTTCTACAAACAGTGGATTGTCGTAGGTAAAATTGTTTAGTATAAACTCGGACTTTGAAGTGTAGAAATGCATAATTCAATAAAAATACACATTCCAAAAAATTTATAATTCACTTTTGGTCAGAGAATTTGCATTAAGAACCATTGTACGTTGGTAAAATTTGAGTTCGTAATATTTTTCGAGAGACCCTTGAAATGCGGATCACATAATCAGGGAACAATATCTTTTCCTGGTGACAAAGGTGGGACAAATTTGTGCCAAACAAATTAAAAATATTGAAAATAGGATATACACACGAACACACATCGGTGTGCATTTGGTAGATCTTTACTCGTGATGAGACATTATAAGCGTGTACATACATTTGTACGAGAATTCGTGTAGTTTTGACTTAAAAGAACCGAATGGACAATCAAAAAATCAAAGAAGTTGCATAAACGACGACTGAGATGAAAAGAAGACCTACGGACACTGCTAACTAATCTACTCACAACGAGCTTCGTCCAGCATCCGAACATACAGAACGTGTCACCGGCTGCCGTTGTTATTGACGCTGCGAGTTGTTGAAACATGCAACACCCTTCGCTTTTGGAGATTCTCATGACCAGAAGCACATGCAAAGTAAACAGGATTCTTAAAATTTAATTTGCCCCAACGACTTTTTAATAAGAATCAGACCAAGTTAATTCGTTTGCATATGGCCCATGCATCCCTTCGCCCATCCATCCCTCTTGCCACAGTTGCAAACCACCTCGACACGCATAGCCAACAAACTACTCCCCTGGAGATGCAAAGAAACAAACAGCAACTACCACGATGCGACAACAAACATGCCGACAGGGCTAGGTTTTGCAAGGTATGTTCACAATACCCATTGCATGGCTGTGCAATGCCAGTGTTACATGACGATGTCTCAAAAGAGATCATTCGCTTTCACGTTCTTGCCTTTCGTGTCCCGAGTGCAAAACAAATGGGACGAAGCATTGCAGAGCAATCATCAAATCGTGATTCGTAATGTAATCTTAAATACGGCTGCAAAGCGACTAACTAACATTCCACGCAGCCACCGATTGTAATTTGCTTGGAACTCTACTACCAATGCAAAAATTTTCATCGGACTCGCTGGTCAGCACTCTCAGAACTACTAGCAGAACGTACGAGGTACACAAGATATCTTGCTGATGTGCTGATTACAACCAGCGTGCAAGTCCTCAGATGTTTTTGCAGGACGAACATAATTCGAGAATGGGCCAGCCAATAAATGCCATGCAATGAATGAGAAGAAAGGAAATGGCGATTTTCAACATAGAGAACTTATTCAGGCGAAACCCCTAATACATTAAATCATAAAAAACACGCATGTGCAATTATTGTGTATCCTTCAAAACTGATGTGCTTATTTTTGAATGCAAACGCGTTGTGGATAAATGCAATCGATTAAAACAGAAGGGAGAGCGAGCAGAGAGGTTTGATTTTATAATATTACGGCACAATTTTATCGATTGCCTTTAGATATGACGGATATAAACGTTCGGTACATGATATATGTATCTGTTTTACACGGGTTATAATACAATTTAATCCCAACAAATAATGAGTTTCCTGAGCACTTTTGGGCAATCGTAACTGTTTGCAACTCATCCAACTGATCCATTATTTCTGTGAGGCCATATCACCCAAAATAAGTTGTAATTATTTAGCTACTAATATAAGTACAAAAAATCATGATTTAAGCCCACAATGTAATGAGTAATGAGTTTCAGATTACTTGGTAATAAGAGAAAAAACTTACTTTGCTTTATAATTTTTATTCTAAAACTAGCAGGCCCGGTCCGCGTTGCCGGCCCTTAGTTTTTGTCTTTAATGCGTGCATTTAGAACCTTAATAATTCATTGATCTGGCTCAATTTTTATCATAAACTAGCTGGACCCAGTGCGCTTCGCTACCCCTTTTGCTTTTATATGCAAAGTCATAGAAGTATAAAGATAGGACAAGGCAGAGTCATAATATGCCAACCCTGTGAAAATACCTCTGTTGTTATCTAAATATATAAAAATCAATTGTTGTTCGTTGGTAATGGAATCAGTTGAGAACGGCTGAACAGATTTGCATAGTTTTTTTTTTTCAAACGTTCGTCAAACGTCCCCGAGTTTAAAGAAAAAAAATATTGACCACGCCTGCTTTTACGCCCACTATTTCGATTTATCTAAAATCGTGAAATCCCAATAAAAACGCCAAGTCTATTTAATTACAACATAATGCTATGTCCTGACATGATTATACAGAAATATTTTGCTATTTTTAAATAAAAAATGTATAATGCTTTAGGATATACAATATATTTTTTTCCTTCCGGAGCGTAAGCAAATAAATCGTGAACATTCCACATACAGTTGACCAAGAGAAAAGCAAGAACATGCAAACTTTAGTCCGCATGGACGAAGAGTTTATCTCAGGTATTTATTAATTGTCATAGCAAATGCCAGCCGAAAAAACTGCAATCTTTTCAAGTTAAAGGGCATTGTTTTAGCTATGAGAGGATTATAGGTGGCAATACATATCAATTTACATACTTCTCCGTAGTAGCCTCAATTAAATTATTGTGCAGTTTTTTTAATGTTAGCCTACTTAGTTAAATTTTGTCGCACATTCCAAATTTCAAATACATGAAATCATGCGAAAAATGTATATAGGAACTATATCCAAGTTTTTACCGATTTCAATATAAATTTTCAAATTTATTTCCTGATTTCATTGAAATTGGAGAAATTTGACGTGTTTTGTACATGAAAACATAAAATCGGCCGAAAATATGTATGGAAGCTATATCCAAACCTTAACCGATTTCAATATCATTTGGGAAATTAATTTTTGTACAAAAGTCCGTCACTCATTCCAAATTGCATTTGAATGAAACAAACATATCGCGTTTGGTGCATCAAATAAACGAAATTGGATATAGAATCTACATTTTTTTGAGGTACCTCCAACTCTGATGCTATATTCCCAGTTCCAAGTAGAATTTTAAAAATCTATATAGCCAGACGACTATACTTCAATTTTGGAAAACTCTGCTGTTGACATTCTTTGTTTTTCATATGGAGTAAGTGTGCCTAAGTTCGACATGTCCCAGTAGTCGGCACTTTTTATTTTTAAGCCCAAATAAATGAAACTATTATAACTAAATGTATATTGTTTACCTCAAATATATTGCCAGCTATCTTTGTGTACAATTTCGCTAAGAAAAGATTTATTCTAATAAAAATTAAGTTTTTGTCTGTGAAGGTCCTCAACAATCCATATTCTTAAGAAAAGTACAATAAAGACGTTGTATCAGTTTAACTAAACAAAAATATTATATTTTAATGAATTAATTTATTATTATTATTAATTATTCTTACAAAAATTTGGTTTGCCGACTGTTGAAACATGCCATACCGCCAATTGGCAAGTGGTGTCGACTACTGGCAAAAAAGCATTGGTTTAATAAAACTACAAATTTATGAAATTTAATAAAAACTTATTAAAACTTTATTTATTATAGCAAAAACTATACAAAATTTCGAATCTGAATCAATTAACTTTGTAATAATTGAAAAGTTTCACTCAGAATGGTGAGCGATTAAAAACGCGAAAATCCTAAAAGTGCCGACTACTGGTACACTTACCCTATGCATGCATTGAACAATAATGTGGTAGATCTACCACACCTTTTTATTCTACCATGCATGCATGTATCTATTGACATAAAAAATTGTTGTGGACAAAAAACCCATCACTACAAAAACAAACTTTGCTGTGAAAAAGGATTTGCTAATAGATCTTGAGCCGAACTTGGAGGGTTTCGGGTGTTTAATTCGCATATGCTTAATCACAATAAGTTCGAAATAAATACTACTTTCCAGAGGACGACCCTTGTAAATCATCATCCAAGCCAAATGTGCCCGATGAGCCGCTTAACCAAGGACAAAACACGTCGCATAGTGGTGAGTGTGTGAGGGTATGATAGTCTCTTTCTGGCTTTCCTTTTCACTGCAAATTTCAGATCATTAAGATCGTCTCGAAAGAGAAATAAACACATAAATCATATACATATGATCTTCACCTTTATAAGGCAAAACTCAAAAATAAAAATTAAATTCTTTGAATATTTCAATACTGGAAATACATGTCGTAATTGTGGAAATGGCATGATGCGCATCCGTTTTTCGACGAATATATTCCTGTTAAGTGATATACATTTTCTGAGATTCTATTTAGCGATCACAATGTGCCATCAGTTGCAGTTTAGGATGTAAGAAGTAAAAACAATAAGCTCGGCCGGGCCGAACTTTTGTTCCTTTGAAACAATTTCGTCGCTAAATGTGACTAGGATAATCAAAATAACCATTAAAATACCGAATATCGGGAGAAACCGTTATATGGGTGTTATACCAAAACGTGAACCGATATATATATCATTTTCAATACCAACCATCCTAGCCACAATGCAAATTGTTGTGTCAAATTTTGAAGCTCTATATCAAATCTTGATTGCAACAGACGACTTAGAATTTTATGCTGATGATGAATATATAAATATACTTTATGGGGTCTACAACGAATATTTAGGGATGTTACAAAGGTTATGTACCCGCATTTTCTAGGAGGAGGGTATAAAAAGGGTAAATGGTCACAATTTCCACAATGTGCATTTGCTTTTTATGCGCATCCGATTTGAATAAGCACTATTAAAAAATGAATCATTCTATACCGTTTCAGTATGATCCATCAGGTGCCGAGGATGTGCCATCACGCTTAAACTTAAGAAAAATTTGAAACATCTGTTTTTACTAGAATTTAAAGTGCGTATCAGTTTATTTGTTTCAGTACAAATAACAGATCCAAAACGCATCCGTGGATCACGCGCCGTGGCTTATACAATTCCGCTCTTAAAAACTCATTTTACGCAGATTTTCACGGCAATTGAATGAAATCGTAAATGATGAGTCCCAACACACAGGTTCTTTAGAGAAATTTACTCACAATATGTTGACTTCGCTGCCGCGATCCTATAATAGTTAACTGTTCGGGTTATACGTCAAAAATGGGACATCACAAGTTCTATAATCACATATGAAGCATTTAGATACAACAGGTTGCGCGTTCCGATTAAAGCAAAACCTGATTGAATATGTGTTAATTGAACTAAAATCTCATAAAAGAACGTCAATAGGTTGTGAATACATTTCTAACAAAAAGAACCATTTCACACAGTAAACCTTAGTAATTCTTCAATTAAAACTTGTTTAGATATCAGGGATAGGATGTGCTCTCCATGGAAGTGCTATGCAACTTCCTAAACTACACAAAGATTTTTGTGCACAATTGCATTGAAAATCGTTTTAGTTCTGCGTAGATTGTTGAAATAAATGGAATATTATAATTTAGTTATGGGTTGGATATCGAAGAACACCGATTTGCCAATGTCATTGGCCCCGGTGGAGTACATCCGAAGTGTATTCGCCTCATCCTCACCAGCTTTCTTCCTTACCTTACTTTTCTTTTAATCTATTATTACATTTAGTACCTATCCCAAAATTTGGAAACATTCTAAATAAGATCTAATCTGCAGTTTTGTCCCAAAGCCATTTTATGCTACATTTCTTCGTAAGTCGTCGCAAATCGATATGCTATTCGTATTTAGTATACATCGGCTTTAACAGACGTCACAGTGTCTATCAGGAAAGATATTGAAGAACCAGATAAGCTTCTAGGCCTACTTGCCTTTTAATATTCTACTTGACACATAGGTCACAAACGGTCTACGTAGGCCCTAGATGATCTGTCAGAAATTGTGACGTATATGACTCACTTTTCCGACGTTTCATACATTCGTCGAAAACGTCGTAAACCTAGGCAAATAATAAGAGTTTTTGACAGAAACAATGTGGTTGAATATTTGTCTAGCTTATTAAAATTGTTAATGTTCGCATTTTTATCATATGAGAAATCTTTCTATACATTTCATAAACAGAAGCTAGAATGACTTAAAAATGGCTAAATAAAAATGGCAGTTTTGCAACAACCAAACACAGGTGCTCAATTCCTCAGATTCGAAGCTCTCTAAAAAAGCATTGCCAGATTTTGAAGATTTACACAAGGAATTTTCATCATCAATCATTATCGAACAATTTGGCATATATTATTACGTTTACAACTTTTGGACAGTCGAAAAACTAAAAAAAAAATGTCAAACGGACCATCTCCGACGTAAGTAACACAAAATCCCGAACATTGCATTTTAAGCCTATTAATATTCTCCATATGCGCTTATGATCTCCCATTGTCTATTAACATATAGTCGCAAGCACGTGTATGCAGATGGCGTTCAGATATACATTTCCCAACTAGGACCTTTATGTGCCAAAAATTATTTTTTATTCTAAGAATCCTAAATGTGGGTGGTATCCAAATAACACTATCGAATGAAATCTACTACTCGGCGAGAAGGTTAAAAACGTTGAATGCAATGGTTGTCTCCCAACCTGATCATTCTGAAAACGAAAGACATACTTGTAAAAGACACATGTGAGCACTCCAGGTGATTTAAAACAGACGAACGCATTCTGTACTCCTTCCCCATACCAAATCAAAATTAGGAGGTACCGTTATAATACAACATGCACCGATATATCCTCATCATAATATTTGACATCACATAATAATTTTAGTCGGACATGTACAATTCCTCTCAGATTTTTACTCTGCCTAACAATGCATGTCATTTTTTATTTCAGTTTCATACTCTTATTTCAACCACAATTATTCAAATTCTTTGCTATATTTTGCTATGTTTAAGAAACAGATTACCCTATGATATAACCATACTGTCGTTCTTGTTCAAATATCCAAATTAATCATCGTTACGCCAATTATTCATTCGCGTTTCTCCACAGTGGAAAGGAAAGCGCCGTAATGTTATTAAAAGCGTTTGACTTTCAACCAAACTAAATGAGGGTTTAATCATCACGTGCTGTGCGGAGGAGTGCGTACGCACCACATATGTACGCACCGTTGTACCACTTATACCGATCTGACAACCACAAGAGTCACGGCTTAACACTCATTTACAATCCAAACACTCGATGACGAATTTGAAATAACACAAACAAAGCTATAGACGCCTATAGTCATGTCGATGCTTAAAGCGACTTATAAAGATACAGTTTCCGACAAACAGTGGAAGGGATACCTTTTGGCCCGGGTCGTTTGCAATGATACTGCAAATCGGCCGTCCACACAACACAAACACAAGCTGGCAGTGTGTAAGCGCACAAGGGTCATATCCGAACGACAAGTGGCACTCGACCAATCAAGAATTGAATATCATTTTGATATTTTGTTTATTTAATCGATTCGATTACTGTGCATTCCCATTGTCATAGACCAGATGAAGTGCCGGATCACCAAGCGCCTCCATATGGGTGGTATACAATACTCACTCCCATTTGTTTATTTTGGTGTATAAGTGCTCGAATAGATTTGTGGATGCGACGCAGCGAAATCGTCTTCGTTGTGTGTGTATTTTGGTGGTCAGATCTGCTGTTGATTACAAAAAATGTGAATTAGATTTTTGTACTTGTTTACTGCAAGTTCCAAATATTTATGGGAACATATTTTGTATTAGGAATCATTGAGTGTAGAATCATTCAATTTATGGTCAGACAAATTAAAACTAACGCTATATTCCGAACGCTTTATAAACTCCGACATATGAAAACTTAAATTATTGTGGAATCAATAGCATTAAAAACAAGTAAACAAAGGCTATAGCCGGTAAATTTTTTTGAAGACCTAAAATTATTTCGGATGGAATAAACGAAACGCCCTAGTTGTAGATAGCCCCATAACGATTACTGCCAGCAGATCTCTACCCTCCGCCAATGTCCGTTTAATAAAATGAATTTTGACTTACGTTATGATTATTAAAATGTTGACCCTTTATTGGGATGGTACCGAATGAGTGGGCCAATATTTTCCATTTCGCATCTGACCTAAGTACCAGGTTCGACTCCACCATATAAATACATTATATTATAAATATTAACCAGTAAAGAAAGGCACAAGCCGGACGGGGCCGGCTTTATGATAACCTAACCCACTTTGCATATTTTGTAGAGCTTCCCGCAACAAATAAACGTTTTAATGGAGAATTTATGAGAATTAAATCATACCCACTATGATTGTTTTGGAATGCGTATTATTGCTTTAAAGCAGTTATAATTTAAAGCCGAAAGGAACTATTGTATGGGAAGTGTATCCCCTTTCTGAATTGATGAATTTGGACCGATATTCATCAAAATCCTTCCTACTTGATCTGATAGTAAATTTTTAGGCACAATAAAATCGGATGAAATCAGATGAAGATATATATGGGAGCTATATTCAACTGCGAACCGATCTCTATAAAATTAAACAGAGTTATTTTACTGTTTCTGATAGCTGGCATCAAATTTCGTTTTTGTGTGGTGCATTTAACACGTGTGGAGGACTTAAATGCAAAATCGGATGAAACTTATATATGAGACCTACAGCTATATCTAAACTGATTTTCACCAAATTTAATACAATTTCTGCCAGCCTGAATTCGTTAGTATGTACCAAAATCCATTTAATTTGACCGATGTCAATAAAATTTGGCAAATATATTTTTGTACCAAATTTAGTCACTCATGGCGAATTTCATTGGAATCGGACATACATATCGTCTTTAGAACATCATATAAACGAAATCGGTCGAAAACATATTTGGGAGCTATATCCAAATCTGAACCGATTTCAATATAAGTTGGCAAATTTATTTTCTGATCAAATTCCGCCACACATTCGGAATTTCATAAGAATCGGACATACATATCGTGTTAGGGGCATCAAATAAACGAAATCGATCGATATATGGGAGCTATATACAAATCTGAACCGATTTCAATATAATTTGGCAAATATATTTTCTGATTAAATCCCGTCACTTATTCCAAATTTGACGACTGTATCTGTAATCGATCAATAGATATGTGCATTTAAAATCTAAAATTTTGGGAGGTAACTCCGATTCTGATGCTGGTTCCAAGTGGAATTTCAAAAATTTATATAGCCTACTTGGAAATTTTCAGGACAATCTTACGGCGGTTTCCGAGTTCATAAATTACAAACAAACATACAAACATTTTTCTCTTTTATAGTTATAGATATTCCTAGAAATTTCGAATATATCCGTTTCGTTTAGGTATAATAATACCACTAAAAATTCGTCCTTTTGCATGTTTTTCTTTCAATTTCTACCTCAATTTAAAAGTACGTTGCGATCTTAAATGTTTTGATGCTTTGAGAAGTATTTTTAATCAAAATTGAATATTTTGGTATGTCAACCATATAAAGGCATATATAGAAAATATGTTAAATTTCTCCACATTTCGGTATTTTTTATACCCTCCACCAAAAAAAGTATGGAGGGTATATTAAGTTCGTCATTCCGTTTGTAACTCATCGAAATAATCATTTTAGACCCAACAAAGTATATATATATTCTTGATCAGCGTAAAATTCTAAGACGATTTAGCCCTGTCCGTCCGTCTGTTGTAATCACGCTACAGTCTAAACGAATTAAGATAGGAAGCTAAAATTTTGCACAGATCTCTCTTTTGTCTGCAGGCAGGTCAAGTTCGAAGATGGGCTATATCGGTCCACGATATCGTATAGCCCCCATATAACGGTACCCCCGATATTCGGTATTTTGATGATGTTAGCCACATTTTTCAATGGAATTGTCTGAAAATCCACACAAGTAGTTCCTTGTGGGTACTTTATACCTCGGCAGAGAATTATCTATATAGGTCGACAATATCGTATAGCCCCCATATAACGGTACCCCCACGGTATTCGGTATTTTGATGATTTTAGCCACATTTTTCAATGGAATTGTCTGAAATTCCACAAAAGGAGTCCCTTGTGGGCATTTTACCCCCTCAAAAAGAATTGTCTATATAGGTCCACAATATCGTATAGCCCCCATATAACTGTACCCCCCGATATTCGGTATTTTGATGATGTTAGCCACATTTTTCAATGGAATTGTCTTAAAATCCACACAAGTAGTTCCTTGTGAGTAATTTACCCCCTGAAAGATAATTGTTTATACAGGTCCACGATATCGTATATCCCCCATATAACGGTACGCCCCGATATTCGGTATTTTGATGATTTTAGCCACATTTTTCAACGGAATTGTCTGAAAATCTACACTAGGAGTTCCTTGTGAGTACTTTATACCTCAGCAGAGATATCGTATAGCCCTCATATAACGGTACCCCCGATATTCGGTATTTTGATGTTTTTAGCCATATTTTTCAACGGGATGGTCACAAGGGGTTCTTTGTACACAAGGGGTTCTTTGTGAGCACTTTACCCCCCGACAGAGAATTCTCTATATAGGTTAACGATAACGTATAGCTCCCATATAACGGTACCCCGCGATATTTGGTATTTTGATGGTTTTAGCCACATTTTCCAATCGTATTGTCTGAAAACCCACACAAGGAGTTCCTTGTGAGTACTTTACACGCAGACATAGATTTGTCTTTATAGGTCCACAATATCGTATATCCCCCCATATATCGGCACCTTCCTATATTAGATATTTTAAAGATTTTAAAATAATTTTTAATGGATTTTATTTTTTGAAAATTTTCTTATTCGTTCCAAATGGTCCGGCAAAACTTACTGCTTTTTTACTTGTTTTTTCAATAAGAATTTTAAATTCCAAAAGGCATTCTTAAACAATTCTGCACAAAATTCCATATTAAAATAGAACTGGAAATGTTTTTAGTTCCGCGATTTTTCCAGAGGCTTTTCTCAAAATGTTCTTTCATGAAAACGTTTCCATTGTAATTACAAATAACCAAAAAATTTTGAGTCAAATCGGTCCAGCCGTTCTCAACTGATGTGTTACTGTAGTTATTTAAACTGTTTACATGTCGATTTAAAGAAGTAGGTGTGGCCAGTTCCTTTGAACCCAGGTCAAGATTACGTCCTATACTAACTGTGAAACAGATATCTTCATGATTTTGGCAAATATTAGGATTTTAGATAAATCGAACAAATGAGCGTGAAATTGGGCGTGGTCACATTTAAAAAAAAAAAACATTTAAAAAAGTTATCCAAATCATTCCAGCCGTTTTCAACTGATTCTAACCAAAGAACAACAATTGATTTATATATATATATATATATATATATATATATATATATATATATATATATATATATATATTGTTGCATTGATTTGCTTTAGGATATTCAATATATTTTTTTCCTTCAGGAGCGTAAACAAAAAAAATCGGTAGGATTACCTTCACATGAACATTCCACGTACAGCAGACCATGAGTAAAGCAGGAACATGCTAAATTTAGTACGCATACACAAAGAGTTTGTCATAGAAAATGCCAACCGTTCGGGAAACTGCAATATTTTCAAGTTAAACGGTTGAACATTACGAAGCTACTACCTACGGTTTTCCGAATTCACCTTCTTATCTAAGCGCTGTACACGCAGCGAACATAATACCATGCACGATTATACATTCTATACAAAATTTAGTACTTTTCGTACACAATATACTACGCATTTCCAATTTTACCTCATTAAACGCATTGTAAAATTAAGAAGGCAAAGTCATTTCAAATTAGGATATCAATTTCTGCATTTTCTGTAATTTACCTTGTCAAATTTCACTGAATAAGGTCCCCATCTCTGATTTCTATGTATACAATGGATTCGTAAATACACCAACACTATTCCAACACTATATGCCAAAACCACATCCAAACATCAACTCCGCCGCACGAAAAGCGATCCTGATGCCAAATTTCAGATTTCAGATTTAAACGTGACCCCAATATCAACATTTCAAATTTCCGGCTCCATCCTTTCATGCAAAACCAAATTGTACAAAATTTAGTACAGTTCGTATACTTGGTACACATTTCCGAAACTACCTCCTTGTACCGATCCAACTTAATTCATATGTCAAGATTTTGTCAGTAACTCAAAAAATGAGTTAGAGAATCGCACTACTACTTTATGTTACAGCTTCTTTTTGTGGTATATAGAAGTCGGGAAGTTCAAACCATGAACAACAGATCACAAGATTGTACGAGCATTTCAAGGGAGAAAATTGTAATTGTGAAAATTGGATGATGTCAATAAAATATTATGAAAACATTTTATATCATACTAGCTGGCCCGGTCCGCGTTGCCGGCCCAAACTTTTAGTCTTTAATGCGTATTTTTGAAAACTAATAAATCACAGATCTGGCTTATGTAAACGACACAATTTCAATTATAAGAAATGGCTCCATAGTAAATTCTAAATAGAAATAAATATTCATGGCAAAAAATTAAAATAGATATTCACCTATCATCGGTTTTAGATATTTTGAATAGTCTGATCTTATTTTTCATCCATAGTCTTCAATTTGATTGTTAAAAAGCTTTATGATATAGAACATCTATAATAGCCTCAACCTAATTTTTGGTATTGTAAAGAGCTTAGCAACATTTACCATTCAAATTGTTTTTTGTATTTGCAGCCTTTGTAATTTGTATTTGCAACCTTTAGAATGTCGTGATGCGTGGTATTAAGTTTTGGCCACCTCATAATTAGGTGCAGAGAAATTTCAGAATACTCAAAGGAAATTACTCTTTTACTAAGTAAGAATGGAATTATTATTATTTATTTTTTTTTTTTTAAATTGTGTGTTTTGTTTAAATTGTGTGTTGGAGACCCAATAAAGTTCATATTTTTCAACATAGTATAATTCAATGACGATCAAAGAAAATAATATTCGTAATTTTTTTCATGTTTCTGCCAGAATTTTCGACTGAAAGCGTTTTTTTGTCATATAGACGTACATCCCAAATCTACGTTCCCAACCAATATTCTCTTGGGGGTTAAAAATTCAATAGAATACAAATTTTTCTTTTCTGACTACACATTGGTTGGGAAAGGGAACTTGGCGGTACACTAATGTAGGGACTATACTTAAATAAATGCCTATGGGGACAATTAAATGTAAGATGATTCTCTACCCCAGAGTGCCTAAATACAATTTTTAGCCAAATCAATTGATGAATGTGGTCAAGACCAAGATGGACCCTACTCCGAAAATTGAAAATCTCATGAGAAGAGGTTTTCCACACCCCCCCCCCCCCCCCCCTTAGGAACAAAGATGCCAAATAAAAGCCTAAAAATAAAAAAAAAATGTCAAAACGTAATCATTTTTTGCGAGGATGGTTTCTTCTCAAATTACTAACCTTTGCTGAAATGGGTAAGGTTAAAATGTAAACAATACTCGGAATCGGGCTGTACCCTTAACCGAGGGTCACACATCATGACCTGCAAAAGCGATTTAAGATATACTAGCTGAACCCGGTGCGCTTCGCTACCCCTTTTGATTTTATATGCATTCAAAATTTTATATACAAAAAAAATGAAACAAATTCAAGAATATAAAAAACGTATTTATCGGTCTACCAACGCGTGAACATGCCACGCACAGAAGTCTATGAGAAAAGCAAATGCCAAATTTAGTCCGCATATGCGAAGAGTTTGTCCTTCTGGTTTTTTAATTTCATAGCAAAAGCCAAGCGTTCAGAAAACTGGAATCTTTTGAAGTTGAGTGGAATATCTGTTGCTATTAAAGAATTCGAGGTAGCAATATACTTCCCCATAATAATCGTATCCTCAAATAAATGTTTGTGTAATTTTTTACTGTTAGCCTAATACCATAGCAAAGGCGTTGTGGGACACAATATCCCAAACTAAACCGATTTCAATATAATTTGACAAAGTTTGTTTTTGGACCAAAGTACGTCACACCTTCCATATATCATTGAAATTGGTGGATTTTTTTCTTTTTTTTTTTTTTTTTTGATAAAATGTACGAAATCGACCAAAAATATGTATGGGAGGTATATCCAAGCCTCAAACGATTTCAATATAATTTGGAAAATTAATTTTTATTCCACAACGCATTCTGATATTCACTTATTCTAAATTTCATTGGAATCGTGTTTGCTGCATCAAATATGTGAAGTCGGTCGAAAATATTTATAGGAGATTTATCCAAATCTCAACCGATATCAACATAATTTGGATTTTTCTTTGTACTAAATTACGTCACTTCTGCCTCACATTCTGATTTTTTTTAATCGGACATACATATCGTGTTTAAATACATAAATTCAGCCGAAATATATATGTGGACCCTATATCCAAATCAGAACCGATTTCAATATAATTCGACTATTTTATGTACTCTGTTCCTTCCTTTATTCCAAATAAATCTTAACCGATTTAAATATAATTTTCAGCATTTATTTCTGTACCAAATTCCGCCACACATTTTGAATTTCATTGGAATCGGACATACATATCGCGTAAAACATGTAAAATCGGCCTAAAATATATATGGGAGCTATATCCAAATCTGAACCGATTTGAATATAATTAGACATATTTATTTTTGTATCAAATTTAGTCACTCATTGGAATCGGACGTACGTATCGTGTTTGGTGCATCAAAAATGTGAAATCGGCCGAAAATATATATGGGCGCTATAATTAAATCTTAACCGATTTAAATATACTTTGACTAATTTATTTTCTGGTCAAAATCCCGTCACACATTCCAAATTTAATTGGAATCAAACATACAAATCGTAATTGGTGTATCAAATAAACGAAATTGGTCGAAAATGTATATGGGAGCTATATCCAAATCTGAACCGATTTCAATATAATTTGCAAACAAATTTGTTAGACAAATTCCATCACACATTCCAGATTTCATTGAAATATGGAGTACACAGCGTGTTTAACGCAGCAAATACATGAAATCGGCCGAGAATATATATGGGAGCTATATCTAAATCTGAACCGATTTCAATATAATTTGCCAAATTTATTTTTGTTTTAAATTCCGTTACGCATTCCAAATTTAGAGACTGTATCTGTAATCGATCAATAGATATGTGCATTTAAAATCTAAAATTTTGGGAGGTAACTCCGATTCTGATGCTATATCTCTAGTTCCAAGTGGAATTTCAAAAATTTATATAGCCTATGTTACTTTCAGGCGATGTTGTAGTATACTTAGAAATTTTCAGGAAAATCTGTTCAGCGGTTTTCGAGTTCATAAATTACAAACAAACAAACATATAAATATTCTCCTCTTTTTTAGATATAGATTGAATGTTTAGGAAGTGTTTCTGGAAGGATATAAATCCTTTTTTACTAAATGTTCAATTCGCTCTACCATTTTGTACCCTTTGTATTCGGTATTTCACTGATTGCAGTCCCAATGAATTGCATTTTTTGAGTTATCATTGGGTAGATTATTGTCATATGAAAGAAGTTGGTCACACATTTCATTTTTAATACTATTCATTCAGAATTCAAAAAAAAAAAAAAATCACACAAAAAAATTTCATTCACATTTTAAAATAAAATATGCCAATATTACCGCGATTTTTTTTCCAGGATACCTTTTCAAAATTGTATGAATTGTTAAAATCCGTCAAGCCACTCTTTAGTTATAAGCGTAGAACCTAACATAACTTTTTTTTATATTGTGAAAATAATTCTTTATTTTGTTTACAAAAAATCGATTGAATTCAATACGATTAGCCAAATTGGAAAATCATTTAAAATTATTATTATTATAAAATTGATAAAAAAAAATAATTGAAAAAATAAGTATAAAGGTCCTTGCGATGTTTGTCAATAGAATGTACTTCTTCTCTTCTTCTATATCTATAAAAGAGGAAAATGTTTGTATGTTTGTTTGTTTGTAATTTATGGATTCGAAAACCGCTGAATAGATTTTCCTGAAAATTTCCATATATACTGCAACATCGCCTGAAAATAACATAGGCTATATACATTTTTGAATTTCCACTTGGAACCGGAGATATAGCATCAGAATCGGAGGTACCTTCCAAAAATTTAGATTTTATATGCACATATCTATTGATTGGTTAAAGATACAGTCTCCAAATTTGGAATACGTAACGGAATTTGGAACAAAAATAAGTTTGTCAAATTATATTGTAATCGGTTGAGATTTGGATATAGCTCCCATATATATTTTCGACCGATTTCGTTCATTTGATACCTCATACACAATATGAATGTTCGACTCCAATGAAATTTGGAATATGTGAAGGAATTTGATCTGAAAATAAATTTGTCAAATTATATTGAAATCGGTTCAGATTTGGATATAGCTCCCATATATATTTTCGGCCGATTAAAGCATTTGATGCACCAAACACGCTATGTATCCCCAATTTCAATGAAATTTGAAACGTGTGATAGATTTTATCTAAAAAATTGATTTCCCAAATTATATTGAAATCGGTTCAGATTTGGATATAGCTCCCATATACATTTTCGGCCGATTTAATGTATTTGGTGGACCAAACACGATATGTATTTCCAATTGTAATGAAATTTAAAATAAGTAACGGAATTGGGAGCCAAAATGAATTTGTCAAATTAAATTGAAATCCGTTCAGATTTGGATATAGCTCCCATATATATTTTCGACCGATTTCATGTATTTCATGCACCAAACACGCTATGTATCTCTAATTTCAATGAATTTTGGAATGTGTAGCGGAAATTAAAACAAATATACATTTGTCAAATTATATTAAAATCGGTTCAGATTTGGATATAGCTCTCATATATATTTTCGACCGATTTCATGTATTTTATGCACCATACACGATATGTATGTTCGATTCCAAAGAAATTTGGAATATGTAACGGGATTTTGATTAGAAAATAAATTAGTCAAATTATATCAAAATCGGTTCAGATTTGGATATAGCTCCCATATATATTTTCCGCCGATTTCACATATTTGATGCACAAAGCACGATACGTATTTCCGATTCCAATGAAATTTGGCATGAGTGGCTAAATTTGGTACAAAAATAAATTTGACAAATTATATTCAAATACGCTCAGATTTGATTATAGCTTCCATATATATATATATATATACTCATCCGATTTCACATATTTGATGCACCCAAAGCGAGAGAGACAAAATCTGGCACCAGAAAAAATTGCCAAATTATATTGAAATCAGTTGAGGTTTGGGTATAGCTAACATATATATTTTGGCCGATTTCATACATGTTATGCACCAAACATGATACCAATGAAATTCAGAATGTGTGGCGGAATTTGGTTACAATAATAAATGTGACAAATTAATTGGAAATTAGTTAAGATTTAGATATAGCTCCCATATATATATTCTCGGCCTATTTCACATATTTGACGCACCAATTTCAATGAAATATGAAAGGTGTGGCGGAATTTGGTGTAAAAGTAATTTTTTTAAAATTATATTTAAATCGGATCAGATTGGGATATGATTTTAATAAGAACCATTGACCCACAACGCCTTAGGCTAACACTAAAAACCAACACAACAATTGATTTGAAGCACGCTTATAACGGCGAAGTATGTTGCTATCTCGAATTCACTAATTGCAATAAAATGCCACTCAACTTCAAAAGATTGCAGTTTACTGCACGCTTGGTATTTCTTATGAAATAAATAAATCCGAAGGACAAACTCTTCGTTTATGTACGTCATTTTACTGCTTTTCTAATGGTTTTGGTTATTTACGCATTAAAGTAGTGCAATATTTTTTTATAATTTTTAAATTTGTTTTTTTTTTTAACCAACATATATTCGTAAATAAAATTTTGAATGCATATAAAATCAAAAGGGGTAGCGAAGCGCACCGGGTTCAGCTAGTATCTAATATAGGAAGGTGCCGATATATGGGAGATATACGATATTGTGGACCTGTAAAGACAAATCGATGTCTGCGTGTAAAGTACTTACAAGGAACTCCTTGTGTGGATTTTCAGATAACTCCATTGGAAAAAGTGGCTAAAATCATCAAAATACCGAATATCGGAGGGTACAGTTATATGGGGGATATACGATATCGTGGACCTATATAGACAATTCTTTTTGAGGGGGTAAAATGCCCACAAGGGACTCCTTTTGTGGAATTTCAGACAATTCCATTGAAAAATGTGGATAAAATCATCAAAATACCAAATATCGGGGGTACCGTTATATGGGGGTTATACGATATCGTGGACCGATATAGCCCATCTTCGAACTTGACCTGCCTGCAGATAAAAGAGAGATCTGTGCAAAATTTTAGCTTCCTACCTTAATTCGTTTAGACTGTAGCGTGATTACAACAGACGGACAGACGGACGGACAGGGCTAAATCGTCTTAGAATTTTACGCTGATCAAGAATATATATACTTTGTTGGGTCTAAAATGATTATTTCGATGAGTTACAAACGGAATGACGAACTTAATATACCCTCCATACTTTTTTTGGTGGAGGGTATAAAAATAAATTGTTTTGAATTTTCTGTCAAAATAATTTTGGTAGAATAATTAGTTTTGTTCGAGCAGTCAATAAGGAAGATGCTGTCGAATATTTTTATGAATACATCGTAAGAAATATTGGAGCACATAAATATATCTTACTACATATTTGAAACAAATATTTTCGAAATTGTAAAAATTATATCTTTTAAGATTTATCTTTTTTGATTGAATTCTATTTGACAAAATTTGCATACGAATTCATATGATAAGAATAGAAATTCATAAAGTTATACATTTTAACTGAAAACTTACAGTTGTGTTAGTTACTACGCTTATAACTTAAGAATGGCTGGTCTGATTTTAACGTTTCAGACAAATTCGGGATTGTCTCTTGGCAGAAAAGGATAAAATCCAAAAAACCGCGTAAAAATGTGAAGTTTCATTTTACATAAATTTTTTCCATTTTGACATACTATTTTCGAATGTACATTTGTAGGGTTTTTCTTTTTGAACTCTAATATGATTTGTAGCCTTTTGGGGAGTATAAAGCGACAACGGACAAAAGGGTTATTTATAAAATATCAATATTTTATTGTGTTCCATCAGTTTTTTTAATTAGATTAACTTCATTTAATTGATTTGATTTCTTGAGAACTGAAATTTCAGGCGTGTTAAATTGAGGTGTAGTACCGGATTATGTGGTGGCGAAACTGAATTGATGATGTCGAAATAATTTAACGCGACCACACCAAAGTTAAAGGATAGGTACTTTTTTTAAAATCGCTAAAAAATAAAAAAAGACTATCTCACTGCAGAAATTATATAATCGGGGAAAGAAATCCAGACAAAATTTTCAATGGAATCGAATTTCAAAATAATAGTACATTCTATTGACAAAGATTTTTTTCTTTTCTGTCAATTTTATATAATGTGAGTTTTTTTCAATTTGGCTTATCATATTGAATTCAATCGTTTTTGTGAACAAATTAAAAAATGTTTTTCACCATAAGAACGGTGTCCTGATTTTGACAATTCACACCGTTTCGGAATGATTTCTTGAAAACGATAAAGCCAAAAAAAGGCGTAAAAATATGCAAATAAAAATGTTTTTTTTTTTTAATTTTTCGAAAGTTTGTATAACGCATCGTTTTTTTTCATTTCGACATGACATATTGAAGTTTACATTTGTTATTGTTATTGTTACTGTTTTTTTTTTTTTTTTGTTTTTGAATTCTGTATGCTGAATGGATAATATGAAATAAGTGCACAATACGATCTTTCCTGACTAGAACTGACATCTAGCTTTCCAACCACAAGTCCTACATCGTACTTCAGCTGGAAGACGAGAACACATTCAAACAAACAAAAATGACCAACGCAGCTGTAAGGGGCTCAGATCAAAACGTGTACCTACTTCTTTCATATGACAATAATCCGTCCATTGAAAACTCAAAATGCAAAATTCATTGAGACTGCAATCAGTGAAATATCGAAAATAAAGAGGCACTACTATATGCGGACTATACAATATGGTAGAGCGAATTTAAAATTTAGTAAGAACAAGTAAAAAAGCAGTAAGTTCGGCCGGGCCGAACTTTGAATACCCTCCACCATTTGGAACGAATTAGAAAATTTTCAAAAAAAAAATCCAATAAAAATTCTTTTAAAATCTTTAAAATATCTAATATAGGAAGGTGCCGATATATGGGGGGATATACGATATTGTGGACCTAAAAAGACAAATCTATGTCTGCGTGTAAAGTACTCACAAGGAACTCCATGTGTGGATTTTCAGGCAATACGATTGGAAAATGTGGCTAAAATCATCAAAATACCGAATATGGCGGGGTACCGTCATATGGGAGCTATACGTTATCGTTAACCTATATAGAGAATTCTCTGTCGGTGGGTAAAGTGCTCACAAAGAACCCCTTGTGTACAAAGAACCCCTTGTGACCATTCCGTTGAAAAATATGGCTAAAAACATTAAAATACCGAATATCGGGGGTACCGTTATATGAGGGCTATACAATATCGTGGATCTATATAGATAATTCTCTACCGAGGTATAAAGTACCCACAAGGAACTCCTTGTGTGGATTTTCAGACAATTCCGATGAAAAATGTGGGTCAAATCATAAAATACCGAATATCGGGGGGGTACCGTTATATGGGGGATATACGATATCGTGGACCTGTATAGACAATTCTCTCTCAGGGGGTGAAGTACTCACAAGGAACTACTTGTGTTGATTTTAAGACAATTCCATTGAAAAGCGTGGCTAACATCATCAATATACCGAATATCGGAGGTTACAGTTATATGGGGGATATACGATATCGTGGACCTATATAGATAATTCTCTGCCGAGGTATAAAGTACCCACACGGGACTCCTTTTGTGGATTTTCAGACAATTCCGTTGACAAATGTGGGTAAAATCATCAAAATACCGAATATCGGGGGGTACCGTTATATGGGGGCTATACGATATTGTGGACCTATATAGATAATTCTCTGCCGAGGTATACCGAATATCGGGGGGGTACCGTTATATGGGGGCTATACGATATTGTGGACCTATATAGATAATTCTCTGCCGAGGTATACCGAATATCGGGGGTACCGTTATATGGGGGCTATACGATATTGTGGACCTATATAGATAATTCTCTGCCGAGGTATAAAGTACCCACAAGGAACTCCTTGTGTGGATTTTCAGACAATTCCGTTGAAAAATGTGGGTAAAATCATCAAAATACCGAATATCGGGGGGTACCGTTACATGGGGGCTATACGATATTGTGGACCTTTATAGATAATTCTCTGCCGAGGTATAAAGTACCCACAAGGAACATCTTGTTTGGATTTTCAGACAAATCCGTTCAAAAATGTGGGTAAATCATCAAAATACCGACTGTCGGGGGGTACCGTTATATGGGGGCTATACGATATTGTGGACCTTTATAGATAATTCTCTGCCGAGGTATAAAGTACCCACAAGGAACTCTTTGTGTGGATTTTCAGACAATTCCGTTGAAAAATGTGGGTAAAATCATCAAAATACCGAATATCGGGGGGTACCGTTATATGGGGGCCATACGATATTGTGGACCTATATAGATAATTCTCCGCCGAGGTATAAAGTACCCACAAGGAACTCCTTGTGTGGATTTTCAGACAATTCCGTTGAAAAATGTGGGTAAAATCATCAAAATACCGAATATCGGGGGGTTCCGTTACATGGGGGCTATACGATATCGTGGACCTATATGGACAATTCTCTGCCGAGGTATAAAGTACCCACAAGGAACTCCTTGTGTGGATTTTCAGACAATTCCGTTGAAAAAATGTGGGTAAAATCATCAAAATACCGAATATCGGAGGGTACCGTTACATGGGGGCTATACGATATCGTGGACCTATATGGACAATTCTCTACCGAGTTATAAAGTACCCATAAGGAACTCCTTGTGTGGATTTTCAGACAATTCCGTTGAAAAATGTGGGTAAAATCATCAAAATACCGAATATCGGGGGGTACCGTTACATGGGGGCTATACGATATTGTGGACCTATATATATAATTCTCTTCCGAGGTATAAAGTACCCACAAGGAACTCCTTGTGTGGATTTTCAGACAATTCCGTTGAAAAATGTGGGTAAAATCATCAAAATACCGAATATCGGGGGGTACCGTTACATGGGGGCTATACGATATCGTGGACCTATATGGACAATTCTCTGCCGAGTTATAAAGTACCCATAAGGAACTCCTTGTGTGGATTTTCAGACAATTCCGTTGAAAAGTGTGGGTAAAATCATCAAAATACCGAATATCGGGGGGTACCGTTAAATGGGGGCTATACGATATTGTGGACCTATATAGATAATTCTCTGCCGAGGTATAAAGTACCCATAAGGAACTCCTTGTGTGGATTTTCAGACAATTCCGTTGAAAAATGTGGGTAAAATCATCAAAATACCGAATATCGGGGGGTACCGTTATATGGGGGCTATACGATATCGTGGACCGATATAGCCCATCTTCGAACTTGACCTGCCTGCAGACAAAAGAGAGATCTGTGCAAAATTTTAGCTTCCTATCTTAATTCGTTTAGACTGTAGCGTGATTACAACAGACGGACGGACAGGGCTAAATCGTCTTAGAATTTTACGCTGATCAAGAATATATATACTTTGTTGGGTCTAAAATGATTATTTCGATGAGTTACAAACGGAATGACAAAGTTAATATACCCTCCATACCTTTTTTGGTGGAGGGTATAAAAAGATTCATATCCCCCCAAAATTCTTCCGAAATCTTTAATAAACTTAAATTACAGATACCGTTTTATACAATAGCTAGTAACGACATTGCAAAACAGCCCATCTGGGGCTTGGAAAATTAAAGTGGATAGTATTCGGTTAGTAGATCAAAATTGGTTTTGGGTTACAAGGCTAAACTTTTGTTAGGGTCCATTATATAGCCTTAACCATACAGAAAAGGTCTCAAATATTTTGCTATATACTTTGCAAAATTGATGATAGAGTTTTAGATTTGATACTATCCAAGGGGTTACATGTATTTGTTGTATGGCTCATGTCGGTCTACGTTTTGATATTGCCCACATATGGAGGGATCACTGCTATACCGAACCAAGTCATGAAAAATAAAAAATGCCGAAATTAGTGCCAATGTCCCCGTATATGGAAACTCTGTTTACTCTGTAAAGCACAATGTCAAAAAGTGTTTCGTTCCAAAGATAACGGTAAAAAACCTAAGTCAACGACTGTCATTTTCGACATTTTTCAAAGCAAAAATGAACCAAGTCAGTGTGTTTCACTTTGAATCAGTACTATTAGTGAGCACGTATTTATTGCCGTTCGTTACTAAATCGATAGTAATAATAGCAGTGCCAGTGATTTTTCCAGTAATGAAGATAAGGAATATTTGCCAGCCCCAAAAATGATGAAGACGGACATGACGATTTTTTATGTGTAAATTTTGTTGTATGGTAAAATTAAGAAGGTAAAGTCATTTCAAATAAGCATATCCATCTCTGCATTTTGTGTAATTTACTCTGTCAAATTTCCCTGCATAGAAAGCAGGTTCCCATCTCTGATTTGTATGTATAATGGATTTATAAATATACATTTTGACAATAAGATGTTGTTAAATGGTTAATTTTGAAAAAAAAAAAAAAACAAGTAAAAAAGCTGTAAGTTCGGCCGGGCCGAACTTTGAATACCCTCCACCATTTGGTACAAATATGGCAATTTTCAAAAAATTAAAATCCATTAAAAATTCTGTTAAAATCTTAAAAATACCGAATGTAGCCGAATATTGGGGCCTATACGAAGATGTGAACCTGCACAGACAATTTTCTGTCATAGGCTGTAGTATTCATTACGAACTTCAAATACTAAATTTGAAAAAAAAAAAAACAAGTAAAAAAGCTGTAAGTTCGGCCGGGCCGAACTTTGAATACCCTCCACCATTTGGTACAAATATGGCAATTTTCAAAAAATTAAAATCCATTAAAAATTCTGTTAAAATCTTAAAAATACCGAATGTAGCCGAATATTGGGGCCTATACGAAGATGTGAACCTGCACAGACAATTTTCTGTCATAGGCTGTAGTATTCATTACGAACTTCAAATACTAAATTTGAAATAGTTGTGGTAAATAATGTCGCTAAAATCATCAAAATATCGGGAGGTACCGTTATATGGGGGCTATACGAAGACGTGGACCTACATGGCCCATTTTCAATACCAAAAGTCCTGCAGACATAATACTCATTTGAGTAAATTTTTATCAACTTACTTCAGACGAACAGTCGGATAGACGGACAGCCAGACGTACCTCGCTAAATCGACATAGAATTTTATGCTGATCAAGAATATATATACAGTACAGGTTCTAAATTGTATATATACAAATGGGTTCCAATTTTTTACATATAATTGCATGACTTTACCTTCTTATTTCTACCATAGTTGAAACCTTAAATTTTCCTTTGTCCTTGTTAACATTAATTTATTTTTTTAAAAAATGGATTTACTTTATTTTCCTAAAAATCACAATGATTGTCAATTACAATAGAAGCACCTGCAGCTGCCAGCCGCCAATCCAAGACATGACTTAAAATAAATCTCCGAAACTAGTGGGAAAGTAATCACTAAAGTCAACTATATTTAGTCATATAACGAACACTTTATTTTATTTTTTTGACTTGGTTCGCTTTAGCTGTGAAATCTTGAAATTTTATTCAGAGTAATAAAGAACCAAAGTAGATTTTTTTGTTTTTGAATATTTTTTTAGTAATATATTTAAATTATTTTTATTTTAAATTAATATCAGTAGTTAATTTTGAATGTAGACTTTTACATTTTCTTTTGGTAGACTAAAATATTCCTTCCAGAAATTAATGGCAGTGCATTTACTTTACCTCTAAATATCTTCGAATTATGTTTTTATGACTTAGTTCGGTATAGCTGTGAGCCCTTCATATAAGTGTATACCCCGATTTTATATTTTTCAAACTGATTTTGACAAATTTTGGTAATTTAGAAAGAAGAAAACGTTCTTTCAAAAATTATAAGTATGGCTCACGTTTTGGTATAACCCTCATATAAAGTATCCCCCTGATTTTAGCTTTCCGGGGCCTTGTCATATTTTTCAATTGATTGGCCCATATTTGGCAACTTGGCTTCTAAGAGGTCAATGTTTTGGAGTAGCACCTATATAAAGTGTATTAAAGTGTAAATATATATTTTGGTATAGTCCCTTAAAACAGTATCTCCTAGGTCCACCGATCTATAGAGATTTTAACAGAATGGCGGACAGACAGACGGATATCGTTTAATTGTCAGTGCATTTTATTATGATGAAAAAAAACAGCCTTTATTGGGACTCTAACCCACAAATTATAAACGGTTGATATATACTTTTTAACAGCTGTGCTTTATTATTTAGGTTTCTAACTCTCAAATTGCAACCTATGACTAAAAAATATGATCAGGCTTTTTAATCACTTTAACTCAAGGGTACGAGTCATTATTTATAACAAATACTTTTTTCAAATATAACTACGGGCCGGCAACGCGGACAGGCCCAGCTAGTTATTTTATAAACATCTAATGTGGCGTTTCCACTACACTTGATTCGCTCTCTATTCGTTGTTTGACCCTTAACTATGAAAAAACTACCTAATTCTTCACACAAAATTTCCTGAGCGAACACTTATATTTGTACGTTGTTCAAATCAAATCACTCTCAGAACAACGAAAAAATATGTCCCATCCCTAAAAAATGAGAGCATTTATCGGAAAAATAAATTATGACATTTAAAAATTAAAAATAGAAAAATTTAACGAAATTTTAAAAATTTTTGGGAAGACTGAAAATTATGAATGAAAACTACAATGTTGAATGGCGTATGTACATTCAAACGAAAGTAAATTTTGTTTTCTCTCTCATTCGAGGTGCGCATTTTGTCCACGAGTTGAAATTTCCACAGAAAACTGCAAAAAAAAAGAGGCAATATTTTCAAAATGTTTCTATCGGCAGAAAAAATGTTTGACAAGTGTCTCTCCAGCAGAATTTAAAAATGGAAAAACACAAAAATGTGTTCAAAATGTCAACATTTACACAAAAAGTTGAAAACATGAATGAAAATTGTAAAATTAATGATATAAAAAATCTTTGGGAGGAAAACAATAATTTCTTTTATTCATATAAGTGAGAATTTCATGTATTTTCGTATAAATTCCCATTAAAATCAACAAACAAAATTTTTGGAAAAAGGAATTATTTTACTATGAATTACGAATCGTGCCGTATGAACGGGTTAATTCGTGTACCTAATTCTGAGAGCGAACAACGTTGTTAGGTTTCCAATGGAAACATGCTATAAAATACCAGCTATGTTTCAAAACCTGCAGTAATCAACTAGTTTATTTCGATACTATAGAGGAAAAATCCGTTATGTGGCGTTTCCACTGCACTTGATTCGCTCTCTATTCGTTGTTTGACCCTTAACTATGAAAAAACTACCTAATTCTTCACACAAAATTTCCTGAGCGAACACTCATATTTGTACGTTGTTCAAATCAAATCACTCTCAGAACAAGAAAAAAATATGTCCCATCCCTAACAAATGAGAGAATTTATCGAAAAAATAAATTATGACATTTAAAAATTATAAAAAGAAAAATTTAATGAAATTTTAAAAATTTTTGGGAAGACTGAAAATTATGAATGAAAACTACAATGTTGAATGGCGTATGTACATTCAAACGAAAGTGAATTTTGTTTTCTCTCTCATTCGAGGTACGCATTTGGTCCACGAGTTAAAATTTCTACAGAAAACTGCAAACAAAATAATCAATATTTTCAAAATGTTTCTATCGGCAGAAAAAATGTTTGACAAGTGTCTCTCCAGCAGAATTTAAAAATGGAAAAACACAAAAATACGTTCAAAATGTCAACATTTACACAAAAAGCTGAAAACGTGAATGAAAATTGTAAAATTAATGATATAATAAATCTTTGGGAGAAAAACAATAATTTCTTATATTCATATTAGTGAGAATTTCATGTATTTTCGTATACATTCCCTTTAAAATCAACAAACAATTTTTTTGAAAAAAGGAATTATTTTACTATGAATTACGAATCGTGCCGTATGAACGGGTTTATTCGTGTACCTAATTCTGAGAGCGAACAACGTTGTTCGGTTTCCAATGGAAACATGCTATTATCGTGTTAAAAAGTTTTACATTCTTGAACCTTAATTTTATTTTAGCGCTTCGGAAATGTGGTAATTTTCTTTTTTTCACATCAGCCATGGCAAAACTATATAAGATAATCTCGTGCGAAACATATGATATACAACTTTCAAAATAAAAATTGTCTCCTTCGAAACGTACGCACAAATTGTGTTATATACTATAACAAATTTTACAATTGTACAAAAAAGATGCCAAGCGTAAATAGTTATGGAATAAATTTAAGATGTTTGTTTTTTTGTAAATGATAGATGATGAGATGAAGTTACCTTGTTAACAAACATGATGTACGCATTCGATCCAACGTGTCTGTCTAAAAGAAGATTTTTTCCGAAAAATGAGTCAAAATATTTTCCAACAGTTTCACTAAAAGTCGGTATAACATCAGGATAAAAAGAAACATTTAAAAATTAAAAGAAATCGTTGTCGTTGGAGCCGCATATTATGGCGGCTCCTTTTAATGTTCTTCCAAACATTTCCGCAAAAAAACAAATTTTAAAATTGTTCCCGGCTTTCCTACTAGTGCCATCTAGTACGCCATGTACTTATTAAAAGCACTTTTGTTTACGCTATCAACTTACAGATGACACTTTTATCGTAGGCGTCAATGCCCCACAAAAATATTCAGATATAATGCCACCCTGGAATGACAGATGGCGCGCACAACGTCGCCGAGAGGCAAAGAAATATATATCTACGCCTGAAACGTTCTAATTGGAATGGAATATTTGGTAATGAAACGTGTTTATTAGTGGGCTCAAATCGATAACTACATACATTCTAGTTCTAATTGTGTTGCAGTACCTCCAAATTATTACTAATTAATACAATTCAGTCGCTACTCAACCCTTGTTGATGCTAGACTGCGCCTTCTTATTATCGTTTTGTTTTTGCGTTGCAATAACACACATACATACAAACATAATCACAAACTAAGTTTTTGTTTTGTTTTTCGAGACATTTTGTTTTTCTTGTTTTTTTTTTCAATAAAAAGAAAATAAATCAGAAAAACTTCTAATTTTTTAAAATGGATGCCGACGGGGAACCTCCCCCAACACCTCTCTGGGACCCAATAAACGCCGGGCACATTTAATGTCAAACCAAAAGAAAATATTTATAAATAATAATGGTGAACCAATCAAAAATACAAATATTTCACAGACTTCTTCAAATGAATCTGATTTGTCAGGAAAAATTGAATACAATTATAATGCTCTACAATCGAACATTCTTTATCCACAAAATCATCCGGGCCCATTCTATGTCATTGTCACTTCGGAAACCCCAATTAGCTCCAGGAGGAAGAATTGCGAGTTGCATTTATATGCACTTTTTCAAAAGATTAACATTCCCACCACATACGTGTGTAAAAACATTGGGTACAATACCTTCCGCCTTACATTCAACAACCTTGCTATGGCAAACTCTTTCGTTCAAAACCAACAGCTAAAAGAAATTAAATTGAAAGCGGAGATTCCAGAGCGTTTTATACAAAAGTTTTACGTTATTAAAAATGTTCCAAAATCCATTGATGGTATTACAATAAAAAATTCTATCGAAGACAACAACGATATTGATGTTAGATCTGTATACAGATTTACAAGGAAAAACGAAAACAACAAAATAGAAGAGACTGAAACTGTTAAGGTAGGAATAATATGTAATGGAGTTCCTCATTCGATTTTTATGTGCGGTACTAGGGTCAAACCTGACCTATATGTACCCCCAGTACGCCTATGTAAAAACTGCGGCCGTCTTGGTCACATTGCTATACGCTGTAGATCAACTAGACTGTGGTAAATTTATAATATGTCCAAACCAATGCAAGGAACAAAAATGCAATGATTGCCTTACTAATACAAAATGTAAAGAACAATGTGACACTCCAAAATGTATTTTGTGCAACGGGAATGATCACAATGCCACAGAACAAGGAAAATGTTCAAGGTGGAAATCGGAAAAAGAGATCAAATCGCTTATGACACTGTCAAATCTAAGCAGGAAAGAAGTTATAAAGTCATACCCTGAATCCCAAAATTATTATAACATCTTAGCTGATGGAAGCTACGACTCTCATTTTCCAACAAATAACAAATCTTCTAATCAAAATATAAGAAATTTTAATGATGAAATAAACAGAAGAATTACAAAAATAAAATATAGCAAAATAGCAGCTCCTCATACTAAAATCAAACATCCAGTAGCTAGCCCCATCACTGTTGCGCCTTCAATTCCTGTTTTTGAACATCCATCTTTTGCCAAGGTATCAGATCTGGAAAAAACCATGTCAATGTTTACAAAACAAATGTCCCAGTTACTTACCTCTCTGAACTGCACGGAAGGTTTAGACATATTGGAAAACTTCAGAAAATCCCTCCTACCAGGTCCTGCAAAAAATACAAAATATAAAATTAATTCAAATGAAAATTCTCAAACTCCAAAATCAAATTCTTATACAAACAATCAAAACTAATCATCTTTTATCATGAACATTTTACAACATAACATTCAAAGCATAAACAAGAATAAGAATTATCTTGAATTTTATTTGAATAAATTCAACATCGACATCTGCATGTTAAGTGAAATTTTTAATATCGACGAATCGCAAAACAACACATCTATATCCAACTATAATATTGTTTCAAAAAAGAGAAAAGACAACTACGGTGGAGTTGCCATACTCTTTAAAAAGAATATAAAGTTCAGAAAAGTACACTTCCAAACACCATTGGACATACTCATTTGCCAAACTACAAATATTTCAAACAACATAACCATAGTATCTGTCTATTTCCCTCATTCTATCAGAGCCACTGAAATAAAACACGAACTCGATAAATTACTATCCTTTCTGGAATCACGTCCTGACGTACTGATCTGCGGCGATTTTAATGCAAGACATTCCTGCTATGGAGACACCTTTGATTCACATAGAGGCAATATTGTCAAATCCTTTTTCGATCCATCTAATTTTTATTCACTTAATGATGGAAATTTCACTTTTAAAAAAAGATCTATTGACATCACTGGTTCTGTTCTTGATCTCTCTTTTACGAATACGGCGTTAACCACTTCGTGGAAAGTACAACCATACACAATTGGAGGAAGCCATCACTACCCTATAATAATTAATATTGGTATCAGCAATATCAGAAACAAACGGTTCTTAGCTAAGAAAAAGCTATTAAAATCATTAAATAGTGCAAATATTGTTCCATGCTTTGAGAAAATTAATGAAACTTTCAAAAATGAAATTAAAAAATCCACTTATCTCTTAAAAGATAACCAATGCCCAAAAGTTTGGTGGGACTCTGTGGTAGATAAAACCCACAGACTTCAGCTAGCAGCTCAAAAAACATATAACATGTGCAATAATAACATCAATGCTTTAAAACTTATTGAGGCTAACAAAGCCTTTAACAACGCTGTAAAATTTGCCAAAAGAAAAGCTTTCAAAACAAAACTTCATGATCTTAACAACGAACCAAATTCCAAGGCACTTTTTAAATTTGTTCGGGGATGTAAAAATTCTTCGATGCCAATATATAAAACTCAATGGTCGTCTGAAAACGATAAACAATTTTTAATTCATCTTAGGGATCAAGTTCCTAATAATTCCCCAATTCAACACATGCATTTAAAGCCACAATCGTCTTCAAGTTTTTCATATGAAGAATTTGAAAATGTGCTGCAGAAAAAGAAGAAACCATCAGCAGCTGGTGCAGATGGTGTTACTTACGAAATGGTCAACCATTTGTCACATATGGCCAAGCAGAACTTACTAAGAGCTATGAATGATACTTGGAAAGATGGCAATTTCATCACAGAATGGAGAAAAATTAAGATTGTTCCCATCCCGAAGATCGGCAAAGATTTGGACATATTTACTAATTACAGACCAATCGCGTTGATATCTGTTTTTGCGAAAATTATAAACTTAATGGTAAAGGAAAGGCTTCAGACCTACCTTGATCAAAATAATATCCTCCCCCAAAACACATATGCTTATAGGAAAAATCTATCTGCATCTATGTGCATAAATGATTTGCTACATACAATAAACTACCATAAAGAGAAAGGTGATAAAGTCATAATTGTATCTTTGGATGTGGAAAAAGCATACGATTGTGTTAACATTGAACTACTCGTCAAAATTTTAATTGAGCTCTCTTGTCCCAGCGATATAACTACGTGGATTGCAAATTTTTTAAAGAAACGGATTTTAATGATGGGCAACGAAAGTTTAGAGATCTATAATGGCCTACCACAAGGAAGCTGTCTAAGTCCTACTCTGTTTAACATTTATACTCTCGGCTTACATGGTATAAATAACCAATCCATCAAAACTTTTCAGTTTGCGGACGATTTCATTATACTATCAGCAGAAAAGGATTTTGACGCTGCTAACAATATTCTTCAGAACAAGATGAATGAATTCATTAGGATATTAAAATCCCTTAATCTCTCTGCAAACACTGAAAAAACTGTAGTTATGTATGTAGCAAAAGGTGCCAGAAAAATACCACAAATCAGAATTGAAGGAATTCCAATAAACTCTGTGGACAAAATAAAATTTCTGGGAAGACACATAAAAAACAGCTTAACTATAAAAAATCATTATGATGAAGTAATTAAGACTTCCAGCTACACCCTAAATGCCTTGAAAATGGTAAATTCGCTTAAAGGTGGAATTCACCCCAATATATCTGTGAACCTTTCCCGATCGCTTCTTTTTTCAAAATTTGAGTACTCCATTTCTTCAATGGCTCACATGCCCAACTACGTCAATAAAAAACTAACAACGTGTCAAAACCAAATTCTACGAAAGAACTTGGGATTAACACCTTCAACGCCTGTTCACATAATTTACGCCTTAGCAATCGTTTTGCCTCCGGAACTAAGGTCGCAGTATCTAGCTGCGAAAGAGCTGTTAAAATTCAAAATGTTTCACTGGGACACTTATGAAAAATTCACGTCTTACCCAACTAATAAAACAAGTCTTGGATTGGTATACAACAAATTCAAACACATCTTCGACAAAACCAAAATATGTCCGTCTGAAATTCCAAGCAACAAAATTTCATACGCTATGAACATCTTTAATGCTGGAAAAAACTCAGAATCAAAAGAATTCTTTTATAGTATATATCTTGAAAAACTAAACGAGTTCAAATCTACAGGTTGCGGAGTTTGCAACATATCATCAAATCAAAACTTTCTATTCAAAATTAACGCCAAATGTTCATCACTCATGGGAGAACTCAATGCTATTAACAAGGCCGTTGACCTCATTTTAGAAGATGGTATTCAAAGGGCAGTAATCCTGACGGATAGTAAAAATGCCTGTTTGCTCCTAAGAAACAACACATCACACAACTATTTAGTCAACATAATAATCAACAAAATAAACAATTCAACTTTAAGTCACCTTACCTTCCTGTGGGTTCCATCCCACATTGGAATCCCATCTAACGAACGTGCCGACTATTTTGCCAGACAAGCCGTGGAAGCTGGCTGTGTAATTTCGTCCAATTTAGCCGTAAAGGATGCTCGTGCGGAAATATATGAAGCCCTATGGGATGAATGGGTTAGAAAATATAGACTATTGTCGTTATCAAAAGGCACATACTTCTCTAATTTCTTTCCATCTCCACCAAAAAAACACTGGCATGCCGAAATGTCTTTAGAACCTGTAGAAATTAAAATTATCAATAGACTCCTAGCGGGTCACTCATACTGCAAAACGTACCTGCATAAAATGAACCTGATAGACACTAATTTGTGTGCTGTTTGTAATCTACCTGAAACGGAAAATCATTTGATATTTGAGTGCAATAAATTTCACCACCTAAGATGTAACTTCAATATTTTCAACGATTTTACCAACTTACCTGATTTATTGAAATACCGAACAAACACCGTCCTCAAGGAACTCTGTAATTTCATTACTTCAGCCAAAATTGAATTGTAAACAAAAATGATGTCATATGTCATATTCACCATGGAACTAGTTCAATTATTTAGTTACTTAAGTATTCACTAATATGTAAGCAAAACTAGTCTTGGTATATAGGTACTACGGGTACCTATCCAACAATTACTTTCAATAAACCAAAAAAAAAATTAATACAATTTGTATCGATATCATGATGAAACAATCGGTTGTGTTCATAGAGTGTACCGTCTATTAATGCATTTTAAAAATGTATAGCAATATTCAAAAATGTCGCACAATCGCTAAAACTAATGTTCTATTCTAGAACCTGAAGAAAACAAGTAAAAAAGCTGTAAGTTCGGCCGGGCCGAACTTTAAATACCCTCCACCATTTGGTACAAATTTGGCAATTTAAAAAAAAAATAAATCCGTTAAAAATGCTGTTAAAATCTTAAAAACACCGAAAGTAGCCGTATATTAGGGTCTATACGACGACATGGACCTGCATAGGCAACAATTACAATATTCAAATGCGAAACTTAAATAAAACAATTTGGCGAATAATGTCGCTAAAATCATCAAAATACCGAATATCTGGGGTACCGTTATATGGGGGCTATACGAAGACGTGAACCTGCACAGACAATTTTCTGTCATAGGCTGTAATATTTATTACGAACTTCAAATACCAAATTTGAAATGGTTCCGGTAAATAATGTCGCTAAAATCATCAAAATACCACATATCGGGGGGTACCGTTATATGGGGGCTATACGAAGACGTAGACCTACATGGCACATTTTCTGTCTTAGGCTGTAGTATCCATTACGAAATTCAAATACCAAATTTGAAATAGTTCCGGTAAATAATGTCCCTAAAATCATCAAAATACCACATATCGGGGGGTACCGTTATATGGGGGCTATACGAAGACGTAGACCTACATGGCACATTTTCTGTCTTAGGCTGTAGTATCCATTACGAAATTCAAATACCAAATTTGAAATAGTTCCGGTAAATAATGTCGCTAAAATCATCAAAATACCACATATCGGGGAGTACCGTTATATGGGGGCTATACGATGACGTAGACCTACATGGCACATTTTCTGTCTTAAGGTGCAAGTACATAACAGGCTTGAAGTCAAGGCTAGGCATATTAATGTCAAGTTATAATGGATAATGACGGCAGGATTTTAGTGCGGCTCTGTACTCCCTTTATAAAATGTTACAAAATATGCCTAGCCATGACTTCAAGCTTCTTATGTACTTGCAGCTTTAGACTGTAGTATCCATTACGAACTTCAAATACCAAATTTGTAACAATTCCGGTAAATATTGTCGCTAAAATCATCAAAACACCGAATGTCGGGAGGTACCGTTATATGGGGGCTATACGAAGACGTGGACCTGTATGGCCCATTTTCTGTCTTAGGCTGTAGTATCCATTAGAACTTCAAATACCAAATTTGAAACAATTCCTAAAATCATCAAAATACCGAATATCGGGAGGTGCCTGGGGGCTATACCAAAACATGGACCTAGATGGCCTATTTTCAATACCAAAAGTCCTGCGGACATAACATACATTTGAGTAAAATTTTATCAATCTAGTTCAATTCGTTCGAGGTGTTACAAACGGAATGACAAACTTAATATACCCTCCATACTATGGTGGAGGGTATAAAAAGCGATTATCGCAATAGCATTCTTACATTCTTTTTCTGGAACTAAGCAAAGTTTTGCAGTGCAGTGCCAAGTAAGTGTTTAAAATATTTCTATTTGTTTAACTCAGGGGAGTGGGGGAAAGGCTTCGACAGCGGCAACAACAACGATAACTCCCCAGAGTTATTATGTGATGTGCGAATGAGGTATGCGATGTGTAGGTGAGAGGTTTGGTGCGGGTGATTCGAGCGTGTGGTGTAGGATAAAAGAAAAAAAAAAAATAACGAGAAATAAAACAAAGATAAATTAGTATTAATTCTTAATATAATTTATGTTTTATTAGGTTTCTTTCTTTTCAAACGACAGAATTACCTCTTTTCAATATGGATTGTGTTGGCGACAGTGGCCGTGATGGGTATTCGTTCAAAGACTAAAGACAAGTGAACGCAATGGTTCTGAGTGACCGCTGAGGGTCCCATGTCTGTTTACTAATACAACTACAACTACTTCCAATGAGAGCTAGGTGAGCCTACCGACAACAACCAATGCCCAGCGACGATCCGCTCACTACGGTCTCCGCCAGGGGAGTTGTAGAGGAGATGCCTGTGCGCCAATCAGCATCCGTGATTGATCGAGCATTGGAAAGTTGTGGTGGAACGTATCGAACTTATACATTCCGGCCCCCTTGCTAGAACTACGAGTCTAGCAATTAATATCACTTTATTATAAGGTAGGAGAGAACGTAAATTCAGATTCCTAAGTGAGCTATAGTTGCAGATTTTCGTATTTTCATCTAAGCGATTACTGAATTACCGATAGATTCGTTCTACAATTTCAATATTTAGCGCAAATAATTCATGTTTTCAGCAAATTTCGGTTATGATACGATTCTTTTTTTAAATTGGTCGATTTCAATTCTTGATGCAAGATTAGGTTGCAGTCGCGGGAGGTACTGAACCGGTAAGGATATACCCGAAAATAGACTTTTGGGCCAGCAAAGAATCCAAAACTATTTTTGGAGGTTCAGTTTCTAAAATTTTAGGATACAAGTCAGCGCCAAGTAGCAAATCTATTGAGCTATTATCGAAAGAATCCGCTAAATCTAAGTTAGGAATCCGAGTCTTCAAATTGCTAATAGATGGTGACGAAAACAACTTCCCCTTAACGTTTGGTAAGACTAACGCATTCGTTTCTACAGTCTTAGACGCATTTTTAGGGGAGGACAACTTCAGAGAGCAAACTTCCTTTTTAGATTTAGATTTTTCTAAAACACGAGTTGTAATGCTAAGTGCATTTTTGAGTTTCTTGCTAACAGTTGATACCTTAGAAGAGGGGTCTACTATAGCACGGGCAGTGTACGACTTACCATCATGAACAATATTTACCAGTGCAGTTCCCAAGAGCACATGATCTTCAATGGTGTTGGGGGACTGGCTGTTTGAATTATTTTCAGCAGAGGGTGGGTGCGTTTTAGAGGACTTTGGACCTCGACTTTTGACCTTCGTTAAAGCCTGAGGGGACTTTGAACCTCGGCGTTTGACTTTGGTAAAAGCCGGAGGTATTTTTTTAGAATCCGAAACTATATTTTGAGCAGAATTAGAGAACCGCAAAGATTTTGGACTTTTAATATTGGTGGAAACCAGAGATGGTTTTGAGCATAATGCTGCAACAACTCTACTAGTTTGTGGCCGGTGAAGAAGGCTGTGATGCCTTTGCTTGCAAGATTTGCAACTATTTGTGCTATGAAAATTTTTAACTCCATGGCCACGCGAAAGACAATTTATACAACACTTATTCTTTTTCACAATTAAGAATTTGTCCTCAAACGAAAGTTTTATAAACTTGGGGCAGAGTCGAAGAACATGACTCTCGATAGGACAAATGGGGCAATAAGTGTTTGGCCGAGGAGAAGGAGCAACACATTTTGACTCATGTACCAATGGCTTCTTATTGGTGGAACTAGATGTACAAGCATGCTTAGATGCTAACGAGCTAGAGGAGGAGCGATGAGGTGAAACATTTTGTGATGATAACGATTTAGGCAAGAAAGTAGGAGAAACAATGTTTGTTTGCAGATTTCTACGCATGTGTTGAATACATTGCAAAGTTTGTATTCTTTCGGTGAGGAAAGCATCTAAGTCTGGCCAGGAAGGCAACAACGACTTATTTTTGATACTTTGCTCCCACAAGGTCACAGTGGTTAAAGGCAACCGCTGCAAACAAATATGTACAATAATTGGATCCCACTGATCCGTGGCGACGTCATAGACGGCCATTGCAGCGAGACAACTATTAATTCCACGTTGGACATTTTTCAAACCAGAACAAGTTTCAATATTTAGTGGAGGAATATCAAACAAGGTTTTGATGTGGCTATTTACTAGAATGCGCTTATTATCGTACGCATCCGTCAAAGCTTTCCATGCCAATGGGAAACTGCTATTGATGAGTGAAAATCTGCAAACGATTTCTCGAGCCTCACCGGTAGTCTTCTGCTTCAGATGACAAAGACGTTCTACATTTGAAAGACGTGCATTTTTAACAAAGAAGGTGGTAAATAGATCGCGAAAGGTAGGCCAAGAAATAAAATCTCCAGCAAAGATTTCGATATCAATAGGTGGCATTACAAGAGAATGACTATGGTAGGGTAGATTGGAGCAACTATTATTGACAGAAGATGTGGAGCAAGCATTAACGGGCGGAGAAACAGACTGCACAGAAACTGGTTCGACGAGACTGGCCAAAATTTGCTCGGAAGGCGGTGTTCTATTAGAAATATCAGGCGAAGATCTGTTTTGCACACTTGAACTGGAAGCAGGTGAGGAAAGAGAAGCCACAGCAGAAGAACAATGATCATTCTTTGGAGATTTGAGGCGATCAAGGTGCTTGTTTATGGTGGTCAAACACCAATGGTAAGCAATAAACGAATTATTGTATTTATCCTCAACGACATCAATAGTTTCAACCTGTGCAGTCTCGGATGCCGTGAGGTAGTTTTTACACTCAGTATAAGTGTTCTGAACCTTTTCCCATAATTCTCGGATTTCAGAAAGACGAATTTCGAGGCTGTAAATAGTGAACTGTGTGACATCAATTTTTTCAAAATAGTCTACACTCTTCAGAACAATGTCAGCGGCTCTAGTAAAACGTGTGAGCGGAGTGATCGACATTTTGTTACTAAATGTATGACAAAAAATACAAACGGTATGCAAAGGGAAGGGAAATGAGAAATTTCCAAAACTAAAACCTCCAAATACTTCAAAAAGTTATAAATATTGTTCAATAGGAGAGAAATTAAGAAAATCTTTTCCTATGTGACAAATGTTACTAAAATTGCTCCAATATCAATAAATTAAGAAAATTAATACTTTAGTAATGCCAGCTGTGGAAGGGTTTGTACAACATATGTCCCAATTCCAAAAATCTTACAACCAACACGAGATTTTTATCAAAGTTTTAACAAGAGTCCTGCAAAATTGAGTAGTTTTACAGAATATATTATGCAAAATTTGACAAATTTTTCAAGATTATGCCGAAAGTAGGGTGTATTCTTCCAAAAAATACCAAAAACCCTACAGAGAGTCACAAATAGTGTAAACAACCGTGATTTATTTACCCAAACAATTACGAAATAGCCACAAAAACAAACATTTTCAACTAATAAATGTTTCTCGTACATGTGCAAAGAATGCCGCCTGTAGGGTGAATTTGTCCAAAAATTCAAAAAATCCTACAACCACTTGATAATATTTCAACAGTTTATCAAAAAATAGATTCTAAAATAAATTACAAAAATTCACAATTTTTACTGTTTTACCCCACTTGCCGAACCATCAACGGATATCGCACAAAGAGGAATAAAACACAAGCGACGTCGGCAGAGAAATGACTATGCGTAAGCAGCTACGCACCTACACAACAAGCGACGCCACAAACGATCCAACAGTGAGAGTTGGAGATCAAAACAATTTGTTGTTATTTTTACTGTATATCAAACCGACGCTAAAAAGGGCGCGTGGAATGATGAAGTATTTTTGTTGCAATTTTTGGCAATGCAAATTCTCAAGTGAGAATTGATCGATGGTTAGAAACAAACGAAGAATAATTGCAACAACAATAAATGCACGTTGTGACGACGACAAAGTAACCAATCGACAGAGATGTGGACTGCTATTATATGTGCGTTGTTTTTGTAAATTAGAAACAAATAATTCTCGATAAAGGGCTCAACCTTTGAAACGTGAAGGGGGATAACAACAGCGAACGTTTGGTTGGTGAGAAATTGAACAACAAATAAACCAAACGACCAAATATAAAAGAATTTGAATGTATTCTGTTATTACCTATGTGGTGATGCAAATTGTTCTTCAACTAAGGCGAAGGAGTAGGGCAACAACGAGGGGAACAATTTTTTGTCAAATGAGACTTTCTTTTCTCACAAAGTGTTCATTTGAAGTGAGAGTTAGAAAACGAAACAAATGAACGAAGCGGAACAAGAGCACCAAATATTTTTGTATGATCAACGCGACGACGGATGATCAGTACAAAGAAAGCTAATTATTTTTACAACGACAGAACTACTTGTTGTAGGGGAATGCACTTAATTAACACAAGAAGTGTTAATATAAGTCGACCAACTGACTTGTTGGATGATCAACGCGATGTTGGATGATCAGTACAACGAGTAATATTTTATGCAAAGACGAGAGTGGACTGTATATCATATGTAACACACGCGTAGAGCAATTGCGATTCGACCAAACCGAAAAAATTAAATATTCACTAAGAAACCGGGGGTAGCTCACTTCAAATGGTAATCTGAATTTACGTACCTGTTTCTTAGTGTTGATTATAGTGATGAAAGAGAATCCAGTGATTTCTTCATGCAATACAGGGAGCATCGACAAGGGGATGGCTTCTATCCGGCTCGAAGGACCAATGTTTAACTCAGGGGAGTGGGGGAAAGGCTTCGACAGCGGCAACAACAACGATAACTCCCCAGAGTTATTATGTGATGTGCGAATGAGGTATGCGATGTGTAGGTGAGAGGTTTGGTGCGGGTGATTCGAGCGTGTGGTGTAGGATAAAAGAAAAAAAAAATAACGAGAAATGAAACAAAGATAAATTAGTATTAATTCTTAATATAATTTATGCTTTATTAGGTTTCTTTCTTTTCAAACGACAGAATTACCTCTTTTCAATATGGATTGTGTTGGCGACAGTGGCCGTGATGGGTATTCGTTCAAAGACTAAAGACAAGTGAACGCAATGGTTCTGAGTGACCGCTGAGGGTCCCATGTCTGTTTACTAATACAACTACAACTACTTCCAATGAGAGCAAGGTGAGCCTACCGACAACAACCAATGCCCAGCGACGATCCGCTCACTACGGTCTCCGCCAGGGGAGTTGTAGAGGAGATGCCTGTGCGCCAATCAGCATCCGTGATTGATCGAGCATTGGAAAGTTGTGGTGGAACGTATCGAACTTATACACTATTAATATATGCTTTGTTCCAGATCCTGCAAAAATCTACTAGTTTTGAATTTTTTTCGATATCATTCGATATCCTATTAAAAAAGTTTTACACGAGAGAGGCTCTAGATCAGGAAATCTATCATGCAGATCTGAGTGGCATTTATATTGATGCAGTGGCCGATGTAGTTAACCATTACAGTGTGAATACAATCCTCCAAGTCCACCCCGTCCATTGCAGTCGAAGAACATCGGCTGCCTGGATAAACCAGGGTAGTTTTGGCTTATCTACGATCAGGATGGTGTAGCCGTCTCAATTCGTATTGGCCGCGATTGGATGCAGATGTGCGCAACGTCTGCCCAGAATGTGATACAGGCCCGCACAATACGCTGCATCCTTTTAATTATCCTGCCAAACCTACCCAACTCACTCCAAAGCATCCATGGCTGCAGCCCATACGAGTAGCTGACTTCCTAAACCTTGTCATTGCTACAAAACAACAACAACAAATCCTAAGGAGGCTGGATCAAATCTCTTGTCCAGCAAACAAATTGAAATACACAAGTTAAAAAATATCAGTCGGTTTTGCCGACAGATATATATCATATGCCAATATCTTTTTGTTGCATATATATTGACATGCGTTGTAATTATTCAAGCATTTGACAGAAGTATTTAGAAAAACCAAGTTTGAAAAGAATCACTTTGTTCACTTGTTTCACAACAGATCTTAAGTTGATATAAATATTGGAGTGTGACGAGTTTGAAAGGAATCTGATGATCATTTCTTGTTTTATTAGCTTCATGCCTATTCGTTATAGTTAGAGTTATAATTATTCCAAATTTTGACACTTTGTGGGGGTAGAAGTGTAACTGATGGAGCAAGCCGATATTGTCCATTTTCGTACCTGATCGAAGGATCCTTTCTCTTTCAATGAGGTAAATTATTTGCTTTTAAAATTTTGACCTTTAGTAGGGGAGGTACCACAAGGAGTGGACCGATGCTACCCATCTCCGAACTCGATCTAAGTTTGAAAATAATATTGCGATGTACCAAGTTTGGACTAAATCGGATACTCCCTTCGAGAGGTATCGTGCATATCAACCAGCCAGACAAACGGACACCCCTAGATCGACTCCAAATGCCTGAAACGGATTTGGTCCAAAAAGATCTAGTGTCTAAAACCATTATTTCGTTGAGGCACGTTTTAGCCATACGAAAAAATGTAAAAAATTTTAAATATTTTGAAATGTTAATTAACGTTTTAATCATTTATGTGGCGTTTCCACTGCACTTGATTCGCTCTCTATTCGTTGTTTGTCCCTTGACTATGAAAAAACTACCTAATTCTTCACACAAAATTTCCTGAGCGAACACTCATATTTGTACGTTGTTCAAATCAAATCACTCTCAGAACAACGAAAAAATATGTCCCATCCCAAACAAATGAGAGCATTTATCGAAAAAATAAATTATGACATTTAAAAATTAAAAATAGAAAAATTTGATGAAATTTTAAAAATTTTTGGGAAGACTGAAAATTATGAATGAAAACTACAATGTTGAATGGCGTATGTACATTCAAACGAAAGTAAATTTTGTTTTCTCTCTCATTCGAGGTACGCATTTTGTCCACGAGTTAAAATTTCCACAGAAAACTGCAAACAAAAGAGGCAACATTTTCAAAATGTTTCTATCGGCAGAAAAAATGTTTGACAAGTGTCTCTCCAGCAGAATTTAAAAATGGAAAAACACAAAAATGTGTTCAAAATGTAAACATTTACACAAAAAGTTGAAATCGTGAATGAAAATTATAAAATTAATGATATAATAAATTTTTGGGAGGAAAACAATAATTTCTTCTATTCATATTAGTGAGAATTTCATGTATTTTCGTATAAATTCCCATTAGAATCAACAAGCAAAATTTTTGAAAAAAGGAATTACTTTACTATGAATTACAAATCGTGCCGTATGAACGGGTTAATTCGTGTACCTAATTCTGAGAGCGAACAACGTTGTTCGGTTTCCAATGGAAACATGCTATTAGGAAATTTAGCACAGGAATTTATTTATAAGTTAAAACTTGTTATTAAAAAGCTCACACTGCACTGGAGAAGGACAACGGGTCCCAAGCATCTAAAGAGTGATTTGTTAAGAGCTTGAAAACTTTAAAAAAAAAAAACGCATAAAATTTGCAAAATCTCATCGGTTCTTTATTTGAAACGTTAGATTGGTCCATGACATTTACTTTTTGAAGATAATTTCATTTAAATGTTGACCGCGGCTGCGTCTTAGGTGGTCCATTCGGAAAGTCCAATTTTGGGCAACTTTTTCGAGCATTTCGGCCGGAATAGCCCGAATTTCTTCGGAAATGTTGTCTTCCAAAGCTGGAATAGTTGCTGGCTTATTTCTGTAGACTTTAGACTTGACGTAGCCCCACAAAAAATAGTCTAAAGGCGTCAAATCGCATGATCTTGGTGGCCAACTTACCGGTCCATTTCTTGAGATGAATTGTTCTCCGAAGTTTTCCCTCAAAATGGCCATAGAATCGCGAGCTGTGTGGCATGTAGCGCCATCTTGTTGAAACCACATGTCAACCAAGTTCAGTTCTTCCATTTTTGGCAACAAAAAGTTTGTTAGCATCGATCGATAGCGATCGCCATTCACCGTAACGTTGCGTCCAACAGCATCTTTGAAAAAATACGGTCCAATGATTCCACCAGCGTACAAACCACACCAAACAGTGCATTTTTCGGGATGCATGGACAGTTCTTGAACGGCTTCTGGTTGCTCTTAACTCCAAATGCGGCAATTTTGCTTATTTACGTAGCCATTCAACCAGAAATGAGCCTCATCGCTGAACAAAATTTGTCGATAAAAAAGCGGATTTTCTGCCAACTTTTCTAGGGCCCATTCACTGAAAATTCGACGTTGTGGCAGATCGTTCGGCTTCAGTTCTTGCACGAGCTGTATTTTATACGGTTTTACACCAAGATCTTTGCGTAAAATCTTCCATGTGGTCGAATAACACAAACCCAATTGCTGCGAATGGCGACGAATCGACATTTCACGGTCTTCAGCAACACTCTCAGAAACAGACGCAATATTCTCTTCTGTACGCACTGTACGCATTCGTGTGGTTGGTTTAATGTCCAATAAAGTAAACTGAGTGCGAAACTTGGTCACAATCGCATTAATTGTTTGCTCACTTGGTCGATTATGTAGACCATAAATCGGACGTAAAGCGCGAAACACATTTCGAACCGAACACTGATTTTGGTAATAAAATTCAATGATTTGCAAGCGTTGCTCGTTAGTAAGTCTATTCATGATGAAATGTCAAAGCATACTGAGCATCTTTCTCTTTGACACCATGTCTGAAATCCCACGTGATCTGTCAAATACTAATGCATGAAAATCCTAACCTCAAAAAAATCACCCTTTATTACTTTGCGCCTCAATTGCAGAAACAATTGAAAACCCCGGCATTGTATAATACTTAACAAAATTAACTTTATTTCCGCACAAAAAAAACGTTATTTTAAACAGAATACTTTTCACAAATTTCTTAGTGCTCCGACTGCGGTGCAGTACGATTCTTGTTGTGCTCCGGTACAGTATCACTAAAATATTTTTTAAGGGTTGTGCTCCGGTACGGTACATTATCTTAGTGTACCACTCCGCCTCGGAACGGCACAGAACACTACGGTACAGTACTATACTGTTTATTTTCGAACGCTGGATTTAAATTATCAAAATTCTGATTATAACTAATGACATTAAAACATGATGACTGAAAAAATATGAAATCTTTACCTTCCATTCAGTTTTCATATACCATGGCACAGTAGTTTTCGATTTACCAAATTATATATAATGACAGCCCTGTTCGTTAACTTGAAATTGTACTTGTAAAGAAAGACTTAACTAAACAAATTCATTTTAAATCCTACAACAAAGTAATAACTTTTAAAGTATTAACAACAATTCTATTTTAATGATGAGTAAGTAAGTTTTTCTTTGAACTTTATGTATGTTTTTTTTCTTGCACTCAACGCAATATGTACCACAGACAATGATAGGGAAATTCTGTAATAGTTTTAAGTAAAACTTGACACTTTTATGGATGTTTTACATATCTCTCTGAAGATGCAATAAAGACGATTTTAATAAAGAAAAAACCAAGACCTTAAGACTTACTTATTGAAATTATATTGGACAATAATAATATATATTTATATATATTAAATGAATTATTCGAATGGAAAATTTCCTAAATTTTCACTATTATTACTAAGGGTTAATTACGTTAAACCATCAGGTTACGTTAATATAAGAATAATTTACACATTTTGCCAATGATTTGTAAAATCGTTCATGCATTGGAGAATTTTTAATAAGTATTTGCCGACGGCAATAAATCATTACAAAGTTTTAATGCGAAACTACATTTTGGGAATATAAAAAAAAGTCCTGAATGATGTCACCATTCCCATTTCCGCTAGTTGTTCTCCACATGCGGAAATGCGCCACAATTCACGATGGAGGTAATATCAGAAAAATAGCAAGGTGTCTCCAAAGTAGATGAATTAATTTTCCCCAAAGGTTGAAAACTTGTATACTTCCTTTTTCTTGTCGATTTAGCGAGGTCTGTCCGTCCATCCGTCTGTGGACTAGCTTCCGAACGAAATGAAGTAGGTTGATAAAATGTTACTCAAATGTGTATTATGTCTGCAGGTCTTTTGGTATTGAAAATAGGTGCTGTAGGTCCACGTTTTGGTATAGCCCCCCACATAATGGTACCTCCCTTTTTTCGGTATTTTGGTGAGTTAAGCGACATTATTTACCGAAAATGTTTCAAATTTGGTATTTGAAGTTCGTAATGGGTACTACAGCCTATGACAGAATATTGTATGTGCAGGTCAACGTCTTCGTATAGCCCCCATATAACGGTACCTCCCGATAGTCGGTATTTTGATAATTTTAGCGACATTATTCACCGGAATTGTTTCAAATTTGGTATTTGGAGTTCGTAACGGATGCTGCAGCCTACGGCAGATAATTGTCTGTGCAGGTCAACATCTTCATATAGCCCCCATATAACGGTACCTCCCGATAGTCGGTATTTTGATAATTTTAGCGACATTATTCACCGGAATTGTTTCAAATTTAGTATTTGGAGTTCGTAACGGATGCTGCAGCCTACGGCAGATAATTGTCTGTGCAGGTCAACATCTTCATATAGCCCCCATATAACGGTACCTCCTAATATTCGGTATTTTGATAATTTTTGGCGACATTTCTCACCGAAATTGTTTCAAATTTGGAATTTTGATGATTTTAGCTACATTATTCACCAATTTTTTTATTCAAGTTTCGCATTTGATTATTTTAATGTTTTATGACAAAAGTTGCCTATGTAGGTCTACGCATGGTACAATGAAGAGAAGGTAGGTCAACTTTGAAAAAATTGCAAGTATAGAGGTCTACCTGTTTGGCTTGTAATGTCAGAATTAGTATCAAAACAATAAAAAATCAAACAACTTGTTGCATTTATTTTGAATAAATAATTGAAAATCGCGATAACTGAATGAAAGGTCAACACTTCTTTTCAAAATCATGTACTATATGTCTCTAAAGGATTATTTCGCTACAAAACTCTAGATTTTGTCGATGCATGCGTTGAAATGAACATTTTGAAAACACCCGAATTTGAATGTTTTCTGAACAATTTTTTTGTTATTAAAAAGAAAACACATACATAAACAAAAAAAGATGACGTATTAGGCCAAGAAATTAAAAAAATTGAAATCATATGGTAGTTCTGCCCTACCTTGATATCATTGTACCATGGGTCTACGCATATCTTCGACAAAAAATCGGATCAGCAGATGTCGTTTATATCGTTTCAGGGGTTTGAGTAGGAATATTGAAGTCACTCAATTCTAAAATGTTAAAAATATCATAAATTGTAGGATATTTGCCATTTAAAAATTGTTGCATAATAAAAGATAAATGAAAACTACGTGATGACATCAAAAAATTCCGGAATAATCAAGTGAAATTCTTGATAAACGATAAAATGTGTTTTCGAATTCGAGTGGGTTGAACGCGTAAATCAGCATGTTGACTATGCAAAACATGTTGAGAGCCACCTGGATAAAAAGACAAAACTTAAAAAAAAACTTTGAATAACCATGAAGCTCGTAAAATGCGAAAGTAGCATTCGATTCTTTTCAAATTTTACACATCCCTATACTTCTACTTAAGCAAAATCTAGTGTGAAGATGGCTGACTTCGGTTCACCCCTTCTAGTACCTCTCCTACAAAGGGTAACAACTTATACAATTTACTTATACAACTCATAACTTTGCGAAACAATCAGCGATTTTTTACAATTTGGTATATCTTAATATTTGTCTCAACCAGAGATCTGATGTTGCATATTGTGTAAGTTTTAATAAAACCACTCTAGTTTAGTAAAAACTCTTCGATTTTTTTTCAGAGGTAGGTATTTTCATATTTACCCTGTTTCCGAGAAACTATTTTTTCTTGGGGGATGGGCCCCAGATTCGTGACCCGAATGTTCGGGTTCAAGACCAGGATCCACTTATCCGATATAGATCCGGACCCGGTTCAAATTTATGGTACAACTGTTACTAACTACGCGAACTAAAGTTTGACACTTTTGTAAGTAGCCGATTCGGCCGGTATGCACAAAGTTTTCTAAATTTGATACTTTTGTAGGTCCAACACCGCCAAAGCGAAATAAAACTTTTTTGTTGAAAACATAATTTAAATGAACTAGAGTTAAGCCGCCTGTGCTTCCGTTTATGTACATAACAACAACAGCTATTTATGGTTATGGCTACGGCAAGGTTGTCTATTGCACAGTTGAAAAGTCATACACAACTCACAAAATCAAATCACGATATGACAAGCTAGCCCCACAGCTCATTTAAAGAATGTGTTCAGTCTGATTGCATATTCCTCATGTCCTAATTCGTAAACCATAGAGTCTCGGCGATATGCATTGCACCCATTCGTAGACAAGAGAGTACACAGGGATTTTGTTTTTTATCTTTTATCAGGTATTCCTTTTTGGCTTATATATTCGTTTCGTTGGGGACGTCTTTCATTTTGATAGCAGCTAGTGCCTGACGCGAATACTAGTCCCGCAGCTCATTTGAAGAATGTGTTCAGTCTGATTGAGTATTCCTCATATCCTCACTCGTAAACCACAGAGTACTTAGCGATATGCATTACACTTCATTCGTAAACAACGGAGTACACCGGGATTTTGCTTTCTGTTTATCTTTTATCACGTATTCCTTTTTGACCTAAATATTCGTTTCGTTGGGGACGTCGCATTCGCCTCGTGTTTGTTTGTTCTGCAACGTGTTTGTTAAAAAAAAAAATAAAATGGTGGTTTCAAAACGGTGTAAAATCTGTACGATAATCGAGGCGGATAATTTTCCCATCTCGGTAGAATATTTTGGGAGGCCTATACCGGAAATAATAGAGAAAATATCTGGAATAGAGGTAGGAATAACAAAAAGATTATTTTATCCACTCACTGTACTTGATTTACATACACTTCACTTTATTACTGTAGTTGGACTCCCGCAAATTGGTTGATGTGCTGATATGTAATCAGTGCGCCATCCAGTTGGTGCACATCGAAAGTGTCGTCAACAAGTTGCGTAAGTCTATGCTTCGTCTCTCACGACCAGCGGCCAAAGCAACCAAAACTCCATCAAAAACCACACCTGCAGCAAAATCGAAAGAAGTAAGCCCGACTAAAAAGAAGAAAGACATATCCAAATTGTTTTCTCCAACAAAAGTAAATGGAGTCCAGGAATCTGCTTTTAAGAAATTTACCGATGATAATGCCGCCTTAAATGATGAATGTCTTTTAAAACCTGGTGCCGATTCCGCCAAGAAGAAGAAAAGTGTAAAACGTAAGTTGGAGGACTCATTAACAAATGGAACAGATGAAAAAGATCATAGCACAACAACGAAGGCAGATATAGATAATGAAAATGGAGAATGTAACGAAACTGCCCTTGGCGACAAAGAGGACAAGCGTGTTAAATTGGATTCTTCGTCCATCGCTGAAAGTAGTACATTGAATGAAACTATTGTCGATGTCGATGTGAGCGAACAAAGCTTTACGAAGGTACTAAATTGTGTTCTCTGTGGGAAGAAATTCAACCAAAAGAGTTTACTACGAGAGCATATAGAAAGTAATCACATGGGGGAGAAGTTAAAAGAATGCCCCAATTGTTTCATGGAGTTCCGGTCTGTACAAAAGTACGAGTCGCACGTTTTCAGCGAAAAATGTAAAGCAACGCTACTTCCATGCCAGTTCCGAAATTGCCATAGACGCTTTAAGAATGTCCATAAAATGGAAGCACATATGAGAGAAAAACACTTATCAGCGAACGATATATAGATGTCGAATAGAACAGTACGCAGTCTGCAAAATATCCAATTTTTGCATGTTTTTATTAATTTTTATTCACGAATAAATCATTGAGACTTGCAAAGAAATATTGATTTCCATTGTTCAAAGCAGGTTTGGGCATATTGCACTAAATTTTTAGTGCACTAAGAATTAAATAATTAGTGGTAGTGGAATTTTTTATTCCATTACCACTCAAGGGTTAGTGGTAGTGAAAAATAAATTGCACTACACTAAATTTTAGTGGTAGTGAAATTTTAATAGCACTAAAAAAATCGTAGTGTACCACATGACGGAACATTAAAAAAATAATATACCGGTAGTGTACCACATATTTGTTGTTTACGATTTGTGAGAAAAATTAGATGTCTGAAGTTTTTGATAATGCAAATATTACTAATACGATTCAATATTATTAAAATAAAAGCTGGATTTATTTTAATTGTCATGTATGTTTAGAGTGGTTGCGAAACTGAAGATAGTAAAAAATACGAGAATAGGTAGAAAGAATAAAAAAGGACCAAATCTGAAGTGGTAATAATTTTTATTTATCCATTAAATTTAAATTTTTAATTTCTCGCGAAAAAGGGTGTCTGTTATTTTGTGGTATCGAAAAATCAATGAATGTAGCCGTAAAAACCCATGGTACAAAAAAGGAAAGGTACAAGCTATTTTTTTTTTTCTAAGTAAAGCTTTTCGCCAGGTTTGCCATGGAATTGAAACATAGAACTGTTTAGATCATATTTTTGAAAGAAAATCCAGACATTTCAGTTATTTTCATCGCTGTTTAACTGATTTTAAAAATGAGGAAAATATTGAATAAATTAAAACAACCTGTTGCATGCAAATTTGACAGGAAGTGGGCATAGCCTCAGGGCTGTATGTCTGTAGTTTTACGAAGCTGTTCTACCTCTTTATTGTACAATGTTAAATTTCGTGTTGCTTAGACGAACGAAACAATGGTGTTGCATCTTTGAAAATAAACCAAAAATGAAATTGTATGTATATCAAAAAATGTTGATTTTTTGTACAACCGAGACACAACTTCGTACAACCGGGCCACAATCGATACAATCTTGAATACAACCTCTCCAAGTTGTACAACCAGTTGCTTCGTGTGTGGCTTGCATTACAATGAAAATATAAAAAATAAAAATAATATAAAACGGAATTTCAAAAATTAATAATAAATAAAGGCTATTAAGTAAATTATAGAGCACGAAATTATTTCCGGTGTCATCTTAACTCAAATGAACTCTTCGAAAAGTGAAGTTGTACAAAGGGTTGTATACAAAGTTGTATTGTTTGTGGCCGAAGCATATAACTTGACAACCCTCCAGGTTGTACCAACGGTTGTATCGTGTGTGGCTTGCATGAGAATAATGATTATAAAAATATCGACCATTTGTGGAAGAGGTACTAGACAAAGTGAAGCGATACATCACCACTTCATATGAGATCTAATATTGGTTAAATATGATCTGCGAAATTTGATACATGTGTCTTAAAACGGCGAAGAACATGCCAAAATGGCCAAAATCTTATATTAAAAACCACGTCTATAACTAGGTAGATCCAGCCAGGCAGAGAGGTAAAAAGCAAGAAGAATCAACATGCCACAGCGCTAATCATCACTCGTTTTCAATCCAGCGAAAGCAGCAAATTCAAGCTACGCTAATGAGAAAAATAAATGACAATAAATAAATAACTCCAAGAGAGAAGAAGAGAAAAAAATAAATAAAGTTATGCCATTATTACGTTATAACTTTTTGCAGGGTTTACCTACTGTAACAGGATTTATTTGAAGTATGAGCAATGGATATGACAATTTTAATCCAAATTCATTTATATGTAAACGTGAAAAACAAACATCCATAAAAATGGCTCCCTAGCCAATAACTAAAAATAAATAGCAAATAATAACCCACAAGCACCAACTCAATGAACAGGCACCACACGAGCAACCTTCCACGCACGGAAAAAGGTTGACGTCATAAAAGATCAATTACAAAATGCAGAAAGTGACGACAAATATTTAAATTACTTAACGCCTGATGAGAATATTTTGATTATCTAACTTCTTTGCCGACAAAAATTATAATTGGGTGAATTTTATAAGTGATACATTTTTACAACGTTATCATTTGTTGGATTTTTAGATATGGACCTGCCGTATTTTAGTAATACGGATGTACGAAACATTTAACCATAGTGGACAAGTTGTGTATTCTACATGAAAAAAGTGAAGGAAAATTTAGAACATTATTTCCATTGGTAGGTCTTAGCGACTACTTTGTTTTCGTCGCTATCTTACCGACAAACTTCCTTAATTACCAAAATTGGAAGCAATTTAAAAATTGCTGTAATCGATAATTCTCGTTAATTGTTGTTTTGTTCCAGAAAAAAATGTTCAAATTCATATCTTCATTTTTTATTTACTTTAAAATTCGATAGAAATTTTGCTATGTGTGTCAACGTTTAAACAGGAAATTTAACAAAATCGCTTGTTAGCTCAATCAAGTTTCACTATATAAATACAAAAAAAAAAAACTTTTGATTCCATTATGGTTTCATAAAATAATGCCGCTCCTTTATTACATTTACTACAACTTTTTTTATATTTGATTAATGGTGTAACAATTTGTAAATAAAAATTAATGGTACGTTTCTATATTGCGTCTTTTAAAGAAATTTTAACAACATTTGGACACATCAATCGATATTCTTACATATATAACTATGTAAAGTGAAAAAATACAACAAACCAACAAATGTGCCTGAACACTATTTTGAAACAAAGCCAGAAACAAAACGCAATATCAGAGTCCGTTTATTAAGATTTGCTATGTATCTCTGCCTGAGCTAATCTCATTACTTCTAAAGCACCTTTTTTGATCAACTCCTCGGCCAACTGTTCTCCAAGTTTGTTACTCTTGATGTACAATTGACGATCATAGCATTCATGCTGATAAAGACCACAAAATAGATTGTCAACATCTTCTATAAGTATATTAGCATTGGAATGTGCCGTCTCGTCCTCAGAGTAGTCAAACATTTTAATAGTCTTTTGTAGGAAAGGACATTTCCCCACAGTGTCTTCGTGACTCCTTTTAGGAGCTTTGGCACTGAGTGTCATACCGCTTCTGCTGTGCATTGCTGCAAAAGGACATTTTGATGTGGAAGGAGTTGGAGCACAGTCTACTTTATCATCGCTCTCAACGCTATTGTTGTTCAGTTTATTGCCAGACATGGGACATTTTCCGGTTGCAGCCAGAAATACTTTTGTATCGTTACCCACAAATGGACACTGACCCATAACATCCTGACCAATATCTATTGGCAGTGGACATGCCTTGCCGCTTTCGGCGTCACCAACTCTATCTTCGTCAATATTATTCCCGTTTTGCGCTTCTTTTTTAATATCCGTGCCCACAACAGGACATTTATTAGCTAAATTTATATGTTTCTCTACCAATTCATTAATGTTGTATGAACCGGCAATAGCTTCTATCTCAGAATCATCATTAATGACTGGAGGACTGTTTTGGTTCCGTAATTCTGGGCTGCTGCTTTCATTGGCTCTTGTACGCTTTTGAGGAGGCTCGTCATTACTATTTTCTTCGGCGATTGTAGGGTCGGCAAGTAAGCAGGCCATATCTCTTCGTATTTCATTAGAACCATCAAGGCTCCATACAGCTCCGTCCAGATGTAAATTAACTGTGTTAGAACAATTGCCATCATTAGCCAAGTTTCCTTTCAAGTTACTGAATACGGCTACGGGCGCGCTACAGCCACCACCAAGAGTTTTAAGGAAACTTCGTTCAGCCAAAATACGGCACGTTGTTGAAATGCACGAGAGACTACGAAGCATTGTCAAAATGTCTGTGTCATTGACACGACATTCCACAGCTAAAGCTCCTTGTCCAACGGCATATAGGAGCTCGGTAGGCTCAAGAACTTGACTGATACGATCGTGCCATCCCATACGAACCAATCCAGCTTGAGCTAAAATTATTCCTGCAAACTTGGAATCTGCAGCATCCAATTTTGCCAATCGAGTATTCAAGTTGCCACGGATATCACAAACAACGAGATGGGGGTATTGTCTCCGCAATTGGGCAGTCCTTCTTAGGGATGATGTACCTAGAAGATTCATTTAAAATAACCTACTTAAATTATATTTTTCCATCTTACCAATAACGCTGCCATGAGGTAACGTGTCTATTGTATAATCCTTGTAGTCCTTTCGAAGCACAAGAGCATCTCTGGCATCTTCTCGTTCAAGAACGGCTCCTATTGCCATGCCTGTTGGTAAGGCCGTTGGTAAGTCCTTCAGAGAATGAACAACAAAGTCAACACCACCATTGCGTAAAGCATCCTCAAGATCTCTGGTAAAAAGACTTTTTTCTCCAATTTTTGGCAGTGATATATTTAAAACTCGGTCACCTATTGTTGTCATTGTATCTGCAATCAGAAGAATAATATGGTTTATTCAATAAGGACTACATTCAAATATGGATGGATATCAACAAGGCTTAGCAACTACTTTATTTTCGTCGCCAACATTGAAAAATTCATGTTTTTATATTTGTAATTAATCCTGTGATTAAATAGTTGTTTAGTTTAATGAATACACCGTTAGAAATATTGATGTACATAAATTTAACTTCCAATATATTTCTGCTCTCCCCAAAAAAATTAGTTTAATTTCGATAGTGAGTGAGAAAGAATCTAAATATATTTTTGTGTCACACATATCTATAAAAAATTACATCGGCGGGCCACTTATTTATAATTTTTCGTTATTCATGTTATCTCTTCTCTTCCAAAATAAATTATAGCTTACTAAATTGTGTAAATATAACAGCGATATTTTTTTATCAAAAGCTTCTTAAAAAAATATTCTTTAAAAACTCGCGTCTAATAGCCTATTCAAAATATATTCTTTAAAAACCCGCGGCTAATAGGTTCTTCAAAAAATATTCTTTAAAAATCCGCGGCTAATAGGCTCCTCAAAAAATACTCTTTAAAAAGCCACGTCTTGCAGACTCTTTAAAAAATCCACGTCTCGAAAATTTTTAAAAATTTAAAAACAGATATAAACAAGTTAAAAAGCAGTAAGTTCGTCCGGGCCGAACTATGAATACCCTCCACCATTTGGAACAAATTTGGAAATTTTCAAAAAATAAAATCCTAAAAAAATTCTGTTAAAATTTTAAAAATATCGAATATACCCATTATATTGGGGCCTATACGACGTAGACCTACACAGGCATTGTTTGCCATTTCCATATTCAAATTCGAAACTTGAAATAAACGGTGAATAATGTAGCAAAAATCATCAAAATATCGTATATAGGGAGGTACCGTTATATCGGAGCTGTGCGAAGACCTGGAACAGCATAGACAATTTTCTGTCACAGGCTATAGCATCCATTACTAACGTCAAATACGATATATCAAACAATTTCGGTGGGTATTGTAACTAAAATAACGCTAAAATAATCACAATACCGAATATCGGGAGGTACCGTTGTATGGGGGCTATACGAAGACGTGGACCTGCCCAAAATCGCTGATCAAGAATATATATACTTTGTTGGGTCTGATATGAGTATTTCGAGGAGTTACAAACGGAATGACAAAGTTAATATACCCTCCATAGTATGGTGGAGGGTATAAAAAGAAACAAAGTATTTCCCACTGTGTACAGAGAGGTAAAGAGGCACCTTCAATTATTTTTATTTTAAAACACATACAATCACAAAATAATTTTGAGTTTCTCTGCCTACCCCTGATATAAAGCAGGAGTAGGCAAAGAGAATCCCTTCTATTTGGAAGAAATCGCATTTGGTAGCTCTACATAAACAAGTTAGTGGATGTTTCCAATTATAGATGAATTGCAAAGTTGAGTGCTATTCCAAAGTTGTTTGAAACATTATTTATTGATGTATTTTCCCATCAAGTCAAATCTATCCTAAATCAATTTCAACATGGTTTCCGCACTGGATTAATTATCCAATTTTTATTAGAGGTCATTAAAGGGTTTGTTCGCAACATTCCAACTGACACAATTTGATAAAGTCAATCATAAGTTACTTTTATTCCAAGTTGAACGTATAGGATTTAATAGAAACGTGGTTTTATGCATTTCATCCTAATTGCGCGATAGGTCGCAGATATTTTTGTTTGAAGTTTGTCATTCTAAATCTATCGATATTCCATCTGGTGCAGATTATGATTTGTACGTGATCCCTACGTTTGGGGATGGTCGCCCCTCGGTCGGCGGGGGTAGGAAATGAGTGGCGTTGGGAACTTTCGAAAAAATAAAAACAATAATTGTCCGCACATTTCTTGGCTTAATGGCATATTTGGTATAGAACAAGTTATTAGGTGTGTCTGGTTACCCTAAAATTTGTAACAATTGTTACAAATTTTTACTGGAAATCGTCTGTTAACCCAAAATTTCTGCAAAAGAGAGCGGTTGGAGAGAGAAATTTTGACAGTTCTTTCAGTGAGAGTTTGCAAATTCTTGCTGGACAAATTTCTTCTTGCAATCACTTGCAACTCTTCTTCTTCTCATTCATCGACTTTCAATCTGATGTTTTCTAATGATTGTTTGTTTCTTTTTGAAATTAACAAGACTAATTGTTTTTGGAGAACAACTATACAAATAATAAGAAAATAAAAGACTATTTCCAACATTTTTAGACAAACGTCATTAGCAACACGTTTAAATTATTATTATGAGTTCCTTATCAAATATATCTTTATTTTATTGCTCATATTTTTATTTTATTGCTAATTTCCTTTTTATTTATAAAACTTGTAAAATTGGATGTGCATCCTTTCTTTTAATTCTTGTAATGGGGGATAAATTGGTCTGTTTTGACAAATTTGTTGCAAGCTTCTGCAGGAATACTGTCTGTTTACTTTTCGTATTTTTAATTAATTGACAAAAAAGTATAGTTTTTTTTGTGTTTTTAAGACTCCGTCTAAAATCCTCTGGACAATACTTTTACAATATAGCTGTGTCGATAATGTCAACAATATACCTAAAAGAAGTATTAAAGCAGCTAAGTTCGGCCGTGCCTTTTAATACCCTCCACCATGTGGAAGGAACTTGAAAAATGTTAAAAAAATTCGGTCGAAAAATACCGCTCAAAAAAAAAAAACCGTTATACGAAGATGTGGTCCTGCATAAGTAATTGTTTGTGATATGCTGTAGTACCGATTCGGAACTTCAAATACGTCAAATCAAATAATATTATCAAAGTACCGTTATATGTGGGCTATACAAAGAAATGAAAATCCAACTGGGGTAGGAGGAAAAGAAGGGAAATCGCATCTGTATGCTATGGGCAACATGTGATGGATTGCTGGTTAGAAAGTAATCAATCCAAGAAGTGCGATTAGTGGGAACATTATAATGCGTAGGCAAAATATTATGTATACAGCTAAGACCACATCTAGCGACAAGAGAATAAATAGAATGTTCGTTGGCAATGGAATCAGTTGAGAACGGCTGGACCGATTTGCATATTTTTTTGTACACACGTTCGTCATACCCCGAGTAAGGTTTTTAAAGAAAAAATTTTGACCACGCCTACTTTTGCGCCCACTATTTCGATTTACCTAAAATTCTTATATTTGCCAAATAATGAAGATATCGGTTTGAAAATTGTTACACGAGATTAGTTGGGGGCTGAAGAACTGACCACGCCTGCTTTTTAATCTGTGTTCGCGCCAATATGGCAACACTGTTTTCTATGTTTTATTTTGTTCTCCTATGCCTATTGTATGTTGTGACAATGATTGACATTGTAAGTTATAGTTCGTTACAACTCTCTATCTTTTCTCTCTCCTTTTGTCTGTTTTTTTTTGATACCAAAACACGTTGTCCGAGTTAGTGTGTTTTTTACAGAAAGTACGCGTGTAACATAACTTGATTAATAAAACACATTAAAACTAATTTAAAACCAAAGTTTTTATTTTCGCTGCAACATTTTTTGGTCCGTTCGAGCCGGATGTTAAAATATTGGGGTTAAAATATTTAACAAAAATATACCCCGCGTAAGTGAAAAACATAACCACAATGGCTATGAATGAGGTTAAGGTACGCGACTCAGCATCCAGAGCCATAAAGAGGTATATGGAGGCTAGTAAGAAGGATGAGATGGCTATTAATTTGGAAATGGCCCAAAATTATAGTCTGCTTCTGGAAGAGCAGTGGCGACGCTTTAACCAAGCGCAGGAAAAGGTGGAGATATCTTGTGGCGTGGAATACCAGGTGGAAGAAGAAGCACGTATTCAAGCTGAGGAATGGTATCTGCTCGCAAAAAGCAATTTTGACAAATTGCTAGCCGCGCATCCTTCAGTAGTTCAAAATGAAGTCGCCTACAACCCACAACTTTCGCCCACGGATGCCCCTGTTGCAACTGCATCCATACAATTGCCGAAAATACAGTTAACAACATTTGACGGCAGATCAGCGGACTGGGTATCTTTCCACGATACATTTTGTTCCTTGATACACACAAACACCAGCATCACAGATGGTCAAAAGATGCATTATTTACGCAGTTGCCTTAAAGGGGAAGCTTTACAAGCTATCAGCGGACTTAAAGTAGGTGACGCAAATTACTCCGAGGCCTGGAACATTTTAATAGATCGCTATAAGGTTATGCGATTATTAGTGGATACGCATTTACATGCAATTTTCACAATAGAGAAGTCTACAAAAGACACTGCCGCATCAATAAAGTCAATACATGGCTTAGTATTGCAACATATTGCTGCTTTACGTGCACTTGGCCGCCCCGTAGACCTGTATGACGATTGGTTGGTTTACTGGACAGTATCAAAGCTTGCATATGAAACCCGAAAACAATGGGAATTGTCATTAACGGATGACTCGCCTCCAACATTTGAGGAATTATCGGAATTCCTTCTCATAAGAGCCCGTTCACTGGAAATGCTTGGAAATTCCGATCCGCCCAGACAATCAAAACCCATAACTAGACAATTGAAAGGGAGTATGAGTGCATTTCATAGCAGCGCCCCGAGTCAGAGTAAGTGCACATATTGCAACAAGGATCACAAGATCTATCATTGTGATGACTATGACAAGCTGAGTGCAAAAAGAAAGTTCGATGCGATTCGACAAAAGAACGCATGCTTTAATTGCCTCAGTTTAGGACACACAACAACAAGCTGTAAAAGCTCGTCGAAATGCCGAATATGTCACCGCAGTCATCACACCTCAATCCACGAAGCATTCACCGCAAATTATCAATGCAGTTCGCCCGCAAGTCAATCAGCAGTTATTGCTACCCCGCTACCCGCTCAACATACTACGAATACGCATTTGGCTACACCAAACAACGGCATAGCAGCCACCGCACAGTATGTTAACAGCTTTAACACAGCTTTTGCCCCTAAATCAAAATCCGTAAAAATCATCGCACTATTGGGTACTGCCCTAGTCCGTATCAAGGACGAGTCCGGCAGACTCCAACCTGCAAGAGCCCTGTTTGATAGTGGATCGCACGCAACATTTATAACAGAGGCTTGTGCTCAGCGCCTCCGCATACCCCGCAAACCCGCATCGCTAACGGTAACTGGCATTGGAACATCACAAGGAGGTGGTGTAAAAGGTGAAGTAGATTTAATACTTTGTCCTAAAACATCCACTAACCTCTTCAATATCATTGCTCTTGTTTTACCAAAATTGACAAACGATTTACCATCTGTGGAAATTCCTACCGTGTCCTGGCCACACATCGAGAATCTACGCCTCGCAGACCCACATTTTTATCACCCTGGTCCTATTGATTTACTAATTGGTGTCGATGAAATGGACAAATTTATCATTGAAGGGTTTAAACGGGGACCACCGGGAACACCAATGGCATTTAACACACATTTAGGCTGGATTTTATACGGAAATGTTCTCGCGACCTCTCCTAACCTTCATGTTGCGAATCTGCATTGTGACCTGCAACTCGCCAGAGCCGTTAGTAAGTTTTGGGAAATCGAAGAGCCTTGTGCTAAGAGGCATTACACTGCTGAAGAGTTGGCATGTGAAAAGCATTTTAAGAAGACGCACGGCAGAGCTGACGATGGGCGATTTGTCATTCAATTGCCTTTCAGAGATTCTATGGTATTGGGAGAATCTCGCGGGATAGCACTGCGTAGCTTGAAACGTTTAGAAGCCAGACTAGCCAACGACGCTAGTTTAAGGGTCCAATACAACGCATTCATGGATGAGCTTCTTTCAATGGGGCATATGGAACTGGTTCCTACAACATCTGTACCGACGGAGCACTGTTACTACATGCCGCACCATGCAGTGTTAAAGGAAACCAGCTCCACGACAAAACTGCGCGTTGTATTTAATGCGTCGATGAAGACGTCTACAGGTCTATCGCTCAACGACACCCTCATGGTGGGGCCGCAACTACAAGATGATATGTTTTCGATTCTGCTACGATTTCGCCAACATCGCTTTGCCATGATGGCAGATGTGGAAAAAATGTATAGGCAGGTGTATGTAGCAGAAAAGGATACGGATTTTCAACGCATCGTTTGGCGTCGATCTCCCGCAGAGCCTATCATGGACTACCGCTTACTAAGAGTTACATATGGTGTAGCTTCCGCATCTTATTGTGCTGTAAAATGCATGCAGCAAACTGCTAACAACGCTAACGAAAGCGTTGCCCGCATTATCACTCGCGATTTTTACATGGACGACATGCTCAGTGGGGCCTCCAGTGAGGAGGAGCTACTTTCACTACAATATGAAGTGTCCCAACATTTATCACAAGGTGGATTTGAACTACGAAAATGGGCAACAAATTCCACAAAGCTCATTGAACGCATTCCACAGACGTCTATGCAAACAACGCATCTCCTTGTGGCTGATAAGGAAGTTCGAACATTAGGTAACATATGGAACACTACAGATGACAGTATCTCATTAGCCGTCAACTTAAAGGAGTTACCGCATAGAATAACTAAACGAGTATTCCTGTCGGACACTAGTACGCTTTTCGATCCATTGGGATTAATCGCTCCATGCACGATTCGATCAAAATTATGGATGCAAGAACTGTGGAGCGCTAATGTCAACTGGGACGAAGAAGTGCCTAAGTCTATACTGCGTGAGTGGATAAAACACCGAAATGGTCTTCAAAAGTTATCAACGTTAAGACTCTGCCGCTGGATTAATACATCAGATACCACAAATACCGAATTTCACGTATTCGCTGATGCTTCAAATCGAGCTTACGCAGCCGCTCTATACGCACGCACTGTTCACCCTGACGGAAAGGTAAATGTTTCATTGGTAACTGCCCGCGCTAAAGTAGCACCGCTAAAAACTAAAACGCTACCCCGCCTCGAGCTATGTGGAGCTTCACTAGCAGCAAAGCTTATTCGGAAGGTAAGAGAAAGCATTGGCAGTGGATTTCGAATGTATGCCTGGACAGATTCAACTGTGGTACTCGCGTGGTTGCACAGCCATCCTAGCCGATGGTCAACTTATGTTGCAAACCGCGTGGCAGAGGTCCAAGATGTTCTTCCCCCTGAAATATGGAATCATGTACGCTCAGAACACAATCCAGCAGATTGTGCTTCTAGAGGCGTCAACGCCAGTCATTTGCTACAACATAATCTTTGGTGGAATGGACCCGATTGGCTACGAAGCATCATACCTACATGGCACCGAAGCAATTCCAGTGAACATTCAACTTGTCTTGAAGCGCGCAAGATAGCAGTAGCAACGGCTCAAATCGCCAATGATATTGAGTATTGGGATTTTCTTTTCCGGTACTCATCCTTCGACAAACTAGTTCGAATCACATCTTATTTGAGACGCTTTATATACAACATCAAGTGCAGGCTACAAAATTCAACGCCCCGCTGCGGATCTTTTACGATTGCTGAATTGCACGAATCCGAGTCTCTATTGGTTAAGTATGATCAACATTTTGTATTTAATCAAGAAGTTATTGCTTGCAGAGATAAAAGGATTGTACCGAAGCGTAGCAGTTTACTTCGTTTAAACCCCTTTCTGGACGAACAAGGCATTCTCCGTGTAGGAGGTCGGCTACGCTATTCGAATTTGCATTATGAAGCCCGCCATCAAATTATTTTGCCCAAGAAGTCGCCGCTAGCCAAGGCCATCGTATCCGATATTCATTTATACACTTTGCATGCTGGCCCTCGTATTATGCAAGCTACGCTCGAAAGGCGTTTTTGGGTAGTCGGCGCTCGCAATCTTATACGCAGGATATATGCCAGCTGTGTGAAATGTACAGAATTGAATCATCGACCAGTTCAACAAATGATGGCAGACCTTCCTGCTAGTCGTTTTACCTTCAGGCGATGCTTCCTACATACGGCTGTAGATTTCGCAGGACCATTTACGCTAAAATATACTCACGGAAGAGGAAGCAGATCAACAAAGGGTTATATTTCTTCGTTCATTTGCATGAGCACAGGCGCTATGCACCTCGAGTTGGTCGGCAGTTTATCTTCGGAAGATTTCATCGCAGCCTTTAAACGTATAATTAATCGAAGAGGTTTCATCGCACACGTTTACTCCGACATCGGAACACATTTCGTTGGTGCCAATAAGGAGATACAAATGATGTTTAATAAATGCATGGCCGATCCCGCAGTAAAGGCATACTTTGAGAAGTCCCGAATAACGTGGCACTTCAATGCTCCTAGTGCCCCTCATATGGGAGGTTATTGGGAGGCAGGCGTAAAACGCGTAAAGTACCACCTCAAAAGAGCTCTTGGAGATGTCCTGCTGACATATGAAGAATTCAACACTCTTCTGACAGAAGTGGAAGCATGTGTGAATTCTCGCCCACTTGTTGCGCTTTCATCACATCCGGGAGAAGAAGAAACATTAACGCCGGGTCACTTTATCATCGGCGAGCCATTAAAATCATTGCCCGAGCCTGACACCACCGACCTCCGAGGTTCGCTTTCGCAACGATGGCAAACTATCAGTGCCATGAGACAACATTTTTGGCGCCGCTGGAAGAGTGAGTATATCACGAGCCTTCAGAAACGCAGTAAGTGGTTCCGTCCAACTCCTAACTTTACCGTTGGTGACATCGTCATAATTCACGACCAACTTGCTCCGCCTACAAAATGGAAGCTCGGACGTGTAATCGAGTGCCGACCTGGCCAAGATGGTCTAGTAAGAGTCGTTCGACTTCAAACCAGGGATGGCCAACTACTTCGCCCTACCGCTAAATTGACTTTGCTGCCCACAAATCTTACGACATATACCTAACAATTTTTCTATTATTATACCGTTTCTTATATTACTATTGTTGAACTTAGCCCCGTAGTTCAAGGCGGCCGGCATGTTCGCGCCAATATGGCAACACTGTTTTCTATGTTTTATTTTGTTCTCCTATGCCTATTGTATGTTGTGACAATGACTGACATTGTAAGTTATAGTTCGTTACAACTCTCTATCTTTTCTCTCTCCTTTTGTCTGTTTTTTTTTGATACCAAAACACGTTGTCCGAGTTAGTGTGTTTTTTACAGAAAGTACGCGTGTAACATAACTTGATTAATAAAACACATTAAAACTAATTTAAAACCAAAGTTTTTATTTTCGCTGCAACAATCTGTATATATATAAAAACCGATTCTTGTTCGTTGGTAAATGAATCAGTTGAGAACGGCTGGAACGATTTGGATAATATTAATTTACCAACGAACAAGAATCGGTTTTTATATATATACAGATTAAAAAGCATGCGTTTTAAATAGCGTTCGAAAATAACATAGTGTTCTGTATCGTACCCAGGTTGAGTGGTACACCAAATTTTATTACCCATATTTTGTAGTGCTCCGACTGGGGAACACTACGTTTTTTAGTGCTCCGACTGCGGTACAGTACGATTACCGTTGTGTTCCGGTACAGTATCACTAAAATATTTTTTTGTGGTAGTGTACCGGTACTATATCAGAAATATCTTTGCAAATTTTATCGAGATCGGTTCAGATTTGTATATAGCTCCCATATATATTGTTACGAATATAACTTTAGATTTAAGTTAATTTAGATGAATTCCGTTAATTTAAGAATTTGAATTGTAACGTAAATTTCTACTACGCAGTTTATTTGAATAACTTCACAACAACAACTACTGTATAGATTTTTCTACATCCTTCCATTTTCTCTTTCATTTTCTATTTTGTTGCTGACGTACAATTCTTGTTAAACGTCATCATTGATGATCGCTTAATTCCTCTTTCTTTGTTACCCCCTCGCCTGTGTATGTGTTGTTGTTATTGTTCACTCAATGTAAGTTTGTATGTGTTGTTGTTATTGTTCACTCAATGTAAGTTTGTATGTGTTCGTTGCATTGGTAGATTGTTCGTAATCTAGGCGTTACCAGATCGTCTAGAAACTTCTGTAGCGACAGGCGAGGCTCATATAAATAGGGGAAATGGAAAGGCAGTTAGTCAGTTGTGAATCAGATCGCGAATTGAAACCGTCGAGTAAAGTAAAGTGCAAAGTAAAGTTGTGTGAATAAAATCATTGTAATAATCGTAATCCGAAAGAACCCGCGTTTTATTTGGTACGAGCTGTATTGGGAAATAAAACAACGTCTACACGGGATTAAGTAAAATCCAAGAACGTAACAATTGGTGTCAGAAGTGGGATTACGATAATACTACGATGAAGTTTAAGGATCTACGAGTGGAAGACTTGAAGAAGGAACTTAATAAATTGGAATTGTCCTCTACTGGCAACAAGGCTGAACTACAGAAACGTCTGTTGGATGAGTTCGAGCGCCGTGGTATGAACATCGATACATATGAGTTTGACAGTAAGGATGAAGTGGATTTATCGGAAATGGGCGAATCCAACGGTGGGGAAGTCTCGTCAGTAGCTGCCAGGGGTGACGATTTCAGAGAAATGCTAGCCAAAATGTTTGAGGAAAATTTCAGAAGAGTCGAAGAAAATTCGAGAATAACTAACGAGAAACTCGAGTACATTGCAGAAGTTATTGGAAGGAGAGTGGAAACCGTGGAGGTCCAAATTAAAGAGTTGGATAAGAAAGTGCAGTCGGTTGACGAGAAATTTCTGTCCCACGACCATAGGGTTACAAATCTGGAGAAGAAAATTTCGGAACTGGAAATCAAAGGTGGTCCGGTGCGAGTTCCTGATAACACACTAAAAATCAAACCTCCTGTATTCGACGGCTCTACGTCATTCAATGTTTTCAAGTTACAGTTCGAGACAGTGGCTTCTAGAAATTCGTGGAACGACAGCGACAAAGCGGTTGCACTACTTCTGGCATTGAAGGGCACAAGATTCGCCAACTGGAGACCGAAGGTTGCGAACCCAAATCTCTCGTTAACTCGATCGAAGACGCCATGAGGCGGGTAATAGAAGAGACAAAGTTAGTTGGGATGACTAAGCCCAGGGTTAGATGCTACAACTGCGATAAAGCAGGTCATATTGCGCGCGAATGCAGAGCTAAGCGCAAACGATCCAGGTCATCGTCACCACCTCCAACGGAAGATGGTAGAAGAATGGCCCAACAGTCCACCAATGAGTCACAGTTAAACTAAATCGAGCCAGTCCAGCGGGGCATGGACTGGCTCCCATCGACGATGGCCCCACAATCTCCATAGCAATAGTACAACAGGAAAGTCACAACCTAACAACAACTGGGTACATCAATGGTGATAAGCGAGTTCAGACGTTAGATACTGGCGCATCAAAGTCCATCGTAAGATCAGATCTGGTAAAGGGAAAAATAACGCAACTTAATGGAGTCAGACTGCGCACAGCAACGGGGGAGCCCGCGGCAGTACACGGCAAGATTACCCTGAGACTAACTATTGCCAATAAATCGGAGAATTACGAGTTTATAGTTGCCGATATCGTAGACGAAGTGATAATAGGCGCAGATTTTATGATTGCCTTTGGTATCAATCTGGATATGAAAGAACGTGTGATGACCTGGTCTAACGTCGAAATTCCGTTAAACGTGGGCTACGATGAAAGTACACCCATTAGACGTCTGACCACGGACCATCCAGAGATAATACCGCCTTGTGCCGAAGCAATAATATGGGTACCAATGAATGGAGATTGTGGAGCCGAGAAGTTGTGGGTGGTGGAACCAGCAGAAAACAGAAACAGTAACATCCTAATAGCGAATGCCCTGGTGAAAAGCAACAAGGACGGATTAATTCCTGTTAGAGTTTTGAACCTGTCAAACAAGCAAGAGCAAATTTGCCAATTTTCCGATGTTGGACAATGCACACCAGCTGAAGCTGTAGTTAATTTGGAAACTAGCACCGAAAAGCCAGCTGCCATGGAGAAGAAGCACCTCGACGGCTACATAAAAGAGTGGACACACCAATTATCACCTTCCGAGAGGAACAAGGCTAAGCAGCTATTATGGAAATATGCCTCTACCTTTGCGTTGACAAAAGAGCACCAAGGAAGAACATCAGTGGTGAAGCATGAAATCAATACAGCAGACGCGAGACCCATTAAACAGCCTCCAAGAAGTGTTCTCCTGGCAAAAAGAGACGAGGTTCAGAAGCTGATAAGTGAAATGGAAAAGAGTGGTGTAATAGAACCATCGTCAAGTCCATGGTGCTCCCCAGTGGTCTTGGTCAAGAAGAAAGGCGGAAGCACCCGATTTTGTGTGGACTACAGAAAGCTGAATGATGTCACCAAGAAAGACAGCTATCCGCTCCCAAGAATCGACGACACATTGGACACATTAGCCGTGACGTCATGGTTCTCCACCCTCGACCTGCAGAGTGGGTACTGGCAAGTAGAGATCGCCGAGAAAGATAAGGGGAAAACAGCGTTTGGCGTAAATGGGGGTCTCTGGCAGTTCAATGTCATGCCATTCGGACTCTGCAACGCCCCGGCTACATTTAAAAGGCTGATGGAGCGTGTGTTAAAAGGGCTGCAGTGGAAGTCGTGCCTCATATACCTGGATGACATCATAGTCATGGGACGCAACTTCGACGAACACATCAAGAACTTAAAGGATGTTCTACAGCAGCTTTCGTCTTCAGGCCTCAAGCTGAACCCAAAGAAGTGCAGTCTCTTCCAACGAGAGGTGAAGTTCCTGGGGCACCACGTGACGCCGGAGGGCATATCGACGGATAAGGAGAAAATTCAAGCCGTCAGAGATTGGCCGCAGCCCCGAAATCTCCATGAGCTGCGAAGCTTTCTGGGTCTCTGCACATACTACCGTCGATTTGTCCAAAATTTTGCCAACATCGCCGCCTGTCTACACCGTTTGACGCAAAAAGGCCAGAGGTTTCAGTGGGGCAACGACCAGGAGGAGGCATTCAGAAAGCTCAAAGACATGCTATGCAGAGCCCCCATTTTGGCATACCCTACACCTGGCGGCAAGTTTGTCCTGGACACAGACGCAAGTGCGTGCGGCATCGGTGGCGTCCTTTCCCAGGAAATCGACGGACAGGAAAAAGTCATCGGGTACTACAGCCGGACATTGTCGAAACCTGAGAGGAATTACTGTGTGACGAGGAGAGAGCTGCTTGCTGTCCTTGAGTGCGTTAAACACTTCCACAAATACCTATATGGCCAGAATTTCCTGCTGAGGACCGACCACGCTGCTCTCCAATGGTTGCTGCAGTTTAAGAATCCGGAAGGTCAACTAGCCCGTTGGATCGAGAGGCTCCAGAGTTATGACTTCAGAATCGAGCACAGAAAAGGCGGAAAACACGGTAATGCTGATGCCCTGTCTCGTCGGCCATGCAAAGTAGAATGCAAGCACTGCTCAAAGGCTGAGAATAAAGAGAATATCGTTGATGTCCGACTATTGCAGTTTGAGTCGGGTGAAGATTGGTCGACGGAACAACGAAGAGATCCCATTCTGGGCAAAGTAATTTCGGCCATAGAAACGGGCAAACGACCTAGTCGCAAAGAAATTACCTCCGAAAGCCCTCTTTTAAAATCCTATTGGGCCCAGTGGGACAGTCTACTTATAATAGATGGTTGCCTATATCGCAAATGGGAAAGTGAGGACGGTAAATCTCACCAGAACTTGATCGTCGTCCCAGACTCCAAAATAAGAGATGTCTTGTCGGAGTTTCACGATGGGCCAAGTGGAGGACATCTTGGCATAGCAAAAACCGCTGAAAAGGTAAAGCAGAGATTCTACTGGGTCGGCTGTCAAAAATCCATTGCCGACTGGATCGCCAATTGTGAAAGGTGCATAAGAGCTAAAGGTCCAACACGGAAGAGTCGAGGCTACATGCAGCAGTATAATTCAGGAGCCCCTTTTGAAAGAATCGCAATGGATGTAGCTGGACCGTTCCCAACAAGCGACTCTGGGAACCGGTATGTCTTAGTGGTCATGGATTACTTCAGTAAATGGCCAGAGGTTTATGCTATCCCAAATCAAGAAGCCAGGACAATTGTGGATGTGTTCAGCAGAAATTGGATTTGTCGCTATGGTGTTCCATCTGAGGTTCATTCCGATCAAGGGAGGAATTTTGAATCAGCGATCTTCAAGGAAATGTGTGACTCCTACGGAATCAAGAAAACCAGAACGACGCCCCTACATCCACAATCAGATGGCATGGTGGAAAGATTCAATCGCACCCTGGAAGAACATCTACGGAAAGTGGTGGACAGTGGCCAACGAGACTGGGATGAGCATATTCCCAAGTTTTTACTGGCTTATAGATCGGCCATTCATGATTCCACATCCCGGACCCCAGCCAAAGTTCTGTTCGGAAATGAATTAAAGCTACCTGGCGATTTGATATTCGGTGCTACCCCAAACGACGATGTGAACCAAGATGAAGACAGTCAAAACTCTTTTAGTAAAGTCCACGATGCAGTCCGACATCGAATTAAAATGGTTAGCAACCGCATGAAGGCAAGGTACGATCGAGTGGCAAATACCGATGGGTTTCAAGAAGGGCAACTTGTACTATTGTTCAACCCACAACGAAAGAAAGGACTATGCCCCAAATTACAAACGCACTGGGAAGGACCCTACAAGATTGTCACGAAAATAAATGACGTCGTTTATCGCATCCAGAGGAGCGACAGTCCCAGGTCGAAGATGAAAGTTGTACATTTGGAGCGACTGACCCCCTACGGAACGGGAACTGTGCCTATTCGGGACGAACAGGCTTAAGCGGGGGGCAATGTTACGAATATAACTTTAGATTTAAGTTAATTTAGATGAATTCCGTTAATTTAAGAATTTGAATTGTAACGTAAATTTCTACTACGCAGTTTATTTGAATAACTTCACAACAACAACTACTGTATAGATTTTTCTACATCCTTCCATTTCCTCTTTCATTTTCTATTTTGTTGCTGACGTACAATTCTTGTTAAACGTCATCATTGATGATCGCTTAATTCCTCTTTCTTTGTTACCCCCACGCCTGTGTATGTGTTGTTGTTATTGTTCACTCAATGTAAGTTTGTATGTGTTGTTGTTATTGTTCACTCAATGTAAGTTTGTATGTGTTCGTTGCATTGGTAGATTGTTCGTAATCTAGGCGTTACCAGATCGTCTAGAAACTTCTGTAGCGACAGGCGAGGCTCATATAAATAGGGGAAATGGAAAGGCAGTTAGTCAGTTGTGAATCAGATCGCGAATTGAAACCGTCGAGTAAAGTAAAGTGCAAAGTAAAGTTGTGTGAATAAAATCATTGTAATAATCGTAATCCGAAAGAACCCGCGTTTTATTTGGTACGAGCTGTATTGGGAAATAAAACAACGTCTACACGGGATTAAGTAAAATCCAAGAACGTAACAATATCTTTATCCGATTTCAAATTAATTGTGCACCAAATATTCAATACAAGTCCGAATTTAAAAGATACAAATGCTTCGGCAAATTTATTCCCTTGAACTTTAAATTATAATCATAGCGTGTATGATTGAATTCTCCCATAACAATTTTTAATTGTTATGTGGAACTCTACTAAATTAGCAAAGTGGTGTAGGGTGTCATAAAGTCGGCCCTGCCCGAACAATCCGATTGACTGCCAATTGAATTAGATGCATATGACTCAAATTTGTGCCGGAATACACCTACAAACAATAATGAAACGGTGGCACGACTAAATCATCGACCAAACGCTTCTTAACAGAAAAAGGTAGAGCCATGTCTGTAGTGCACAAACCACGCAAGGAAGAATTCATCTGGGATACCACGATACTAATGTGACTTCCAAAACCCAAGGAGATCCCCCAAACACATCATCTTAGAAACACACTTAATATTTATATTGTTATACACAACAGATACGTCTCTATTATTAAACGTGGCGAACAAATGCGCTTTAGTCTTTGCCGGGTTAACACACAGATTATTGTTCATCCAACCTAACAAAACATTCATGGTGCAGTCAATCTTTGATTGAATTACAGATTCGAAGCGAGTATCTTCTTTGAATAACCACTGAACATCAGCAAACGCAAAAGGCTCACACAAAAAATGCATACCAGAAAAAAGGTCATCAAGAAACAATATGAATAGAAGAGGCCCCAACACCCACTACAGAGGAACCCCACTCCTCACTGGCAAAATAGAGCTAATACTATTATTAGCATAAACCAACTGTAACTTACCAGACAAGTAGGAAGATAACAGTGAGCACGCAGTGACCGAAAAACTATACAGCAAATGCAATTTACGCACCAGCCTCATATGATCCACATGGTCGAAGGCCTTCTCCAAGTCAAGCCGCAGAAGGAGAAAGGACCAGGAATTACCGAAATTGGCCCCAAGTAAAAGAGAAGAAGTACTTCTATTTCTTCTAAAGCAATACTGCGCATCATTTGGCAATTTGCTGCTATGCAAATGAAACAAAATTTGCAACTTCAAAATGTGCTCAACAACTTTAGAATATATGGGTAGCATAGATATCGGACGAAATTCTTGCAATCCACCAACAACATTTTTCTTCTTGACTGGAATAATTTTTGCTAATTTCCAGGCTTCAGGAAAAGCAGAAGTTGTTAATATGGAGTTAATCAAGCTAAGATATTGAGAGGAAATCAAGGGAAAACTACTTTTAAATACTTTCAAAGAAAACTCATCCAAACCCGCTGCATTGGACTTTATTGCAGCACTCGATCCCTGCAATTCCGCAGCATCAACACAGCGAAAACGAAAACCACCAACATCATCATCAATATATCATGCATAGTATAACGACTATCAAGTTGATTCTGAGCAAACTGTTCATTCAAATCATTAACATTGTCACAATAATCATAGGATTTATTAGAGGAATGCCCCTTAGACTTAAGAACACTCCAGAGCTCTTTACTGCTTCGAAGATCTTCAAACAAAGACGCATGAGCAACACTTTTAGCCTTTCGTACAACAGCTTTCGCTTAATTTCTGGCTTTACAGGATTTTTCCCCATCATCTTACTTCCTGTTGCTGCTTAAAGGCAGTGCCTCTAATTGAGGCATAGTAAGAAATGTCTGAGGACAAATACCATTCATTATCCATATTTCTGATATAGAAAGTAACAGATTGAAACATGAAAATAAATATGCCCACTGCTCATTGACATTATTCTAGTTTATTGGAGAAAAATCAAAAGCGATATAGCATCGTTCAAATCATTTTGATCAACAGTATTATAATCAATAAATTCATGAAACCGATCCACACATGTCACGGAAATACCCACTGAAATAAAAATAAATGCATGGTCCGTGATGCCTGTTCAAATAAACTGATTAGAAAAAACAACAGATGCAACATTACTGAGGGCAAAAAAGTCCAAGAGTGATGTAGAGCTGTGAGCACCACTTAAATTAGTTGGGTGCATATTGTGCCTTATTGTCACACCGAGTCTACCGAAGTATTCAATGAGGAGAGATCATTATTGAAGTCACCCATAATAATGACATCAGAATACCGAACCACCAAACCACGCTCAAAAGCCTCAACATTTTGAATAGGGCGATCATTTCGACAACATTTATAGCCCGATAACTCAACCCATTTTGAGAGAACCCATGGCTTAAGCCATGTTTCGCTTACCCCTATCACGTGTAAAAGACTATTTTCACAAATATTTATCACTTCAGACATCTGAGCAGATCTTGAAGTGAGAATAAAACTACGACAATTTAAATGGCCAACATTCTATTTTTCACTTAGTGTAGCCAAAAATGAACGTAGCAAAATATTATCATGAACAATCTGTCCAAAATTACTAGAGACCACTAAAAAAAAGTAAGTCGCAAAAAACAAGTATCTTGGAAAAGAAATTAATGACATATGGAATGATAATAATGTCCACGTGCAAAAGCAACAATTGCAAAAAAATAAAATTATAATGAGTACTGAAAATAACAGACAAAAATGACATACGTATGTTATGTTTGTAAAATTAGTAAATATACTATACTTTGGTATAGTATATATGAACCAGCAACATTGACTTCCCCATTAAGCTGACGAGCAACAGGAGAAAGGACTTCGACCGACATACTCTGACTCAGCGAACGAAAACAAACGAAACGATCAACGTAAACATCTCGCAAAGACACATACTTTTAAAATGTTTTCAAACGTTTTGTACTCCAAACAATACAAAACCACAAACATCTCAATGCTAGAAGTACACAAACAATACGATTGCCTTAATGTACTTCGGCGGTGAGTTGCCGAGTTGTATCGTTTGTGAACGAATCGCCGGGAAACATTTGCTGTACGAAATGTTTACTGGTACATTAAGAGTTGTTATTCCTAATATTGCTATTTGCACTTTTTATATTGTATGATAATCAAATAAATTAATAAAAAGCAATAAATTTAACTTTTAATTAGTTTTTACATTATTTGTTTTGAGTTAATATACACAGAAACGTTTGCAATGAATATTGTACTGTTTCGTTTCCAAAGTTGCGTCATCCAGCCAAGTAAATTTAAGTTTTGTTATTGTTTCCACTCATCTACACAAACAGTACAAAATAAGAAACTAGTCCCGTTATCTTAATATCGGTTTTGTTTCGCTTCGTACTTCGAAAAATACAAAACGAAACTATTGCAAACGTTTCCAAAAAAGTACTCAGCAGAAACTCCTTGTGTGGATTTTCAGACAATTCCACAAAAAATATGGCTAAAAAAATCATAAAAATACCGAATTCGAACTTGACCTTCTTGCAGACAAGACTGATCTGAGCAAAATATTAGATTCGTATCTTAATTCGTTCTGACTCTAACGTGATTACAACAGACGGGCGGGTCTGAATCGCTTTAGAATTTGGTTTGACTTAAAATTATTATTTTTATGAGTTACAAACGTATGCCCTCCATACAATGTATGGCAGAACGTTAAAAACGAAGTGTGCATTGAAATTATTAAATAAAAAGGACAAAATGTTCTTAAAAACGCGTTACAATAGCATCTCATATATTATAGACCACAATCGCAAAATTCATCACGCATAAGGCGTAAACTTCATTAGGGCACAAAAGAAACAAGGTAATATTTTTATAAAAGCAAATGAGAGCATATTTTCTACGTTTAATATTCTATTATTGTTACTATCATATAGTCTGTTATCTCGTTTTCATACTGACCATCTGTTATCAACATTGCTTTCAAAATTTCTACCACGAAAGTGGATTTTTGCGTGAGTAATCCATTTTTAGATCAAGGTGCACACGTAAACATAAATAAAAAGTTTATGCAAATACATAAAAGTGTTGTTATTTAATTGGTCTTCGCAAACTTTATTAAAACAAAAAACTATGACAATCAATAACAATGGATTATTGCGTGAGACTTGTCATTTGTATTTAATCTTTTTTGGTCTAATTAGTACATTCAAACGTCCTTTTCATGTGACACCTTCCAATGGTTGTGCGTAATTCATTATCAAAATATAGTATAAATATTGAAATGTTTATCATTACTTACGTATTTCAAATTTCTTATTCGGGTAAAGTTTCTGTAATCGTGAGATGACATGTTTAGTTTGGATGAGAGCCAACTGCAAGAAAAAGACCAACATTATTGTTATTAAAAGACAAACTAATAGCTTATATTTTTCTATAGAAAAGCAGTTGTGTATACCATATTTTAATTTGAAATAGATCTAACTTATTCTTCCACATATGCGCACATTTCATTTATGCTTAATTAAAGGGACTTTTATAGATTTATTTAAAACATATTTTTTGGGGGAATTGTAAGGTAAAGGAGTGATTTGAGCTTCGAAGCACGAACTTGATGAAAAGACAAAATTATTGTGGGATAACTTGATTACATTTGAAACGATTAAAAACTGGAATAAATCCATTTTCCCTGGCATTCTCTTTAAATAGGAGCTAGGTATACATCAAAATAGCAAAAACTGTAATTAATAACCACAAATTAAAGACAAATGTGGCTAGATAAAAACTATTATACAATAAATAAGGTAAAAAATCGCAAACATAGTTGTCAGATGGGCTTACTGGCCGACCTTATATTAACCATGGTGTAGCTATTCATAATTTTAATGATTTTTCGTCTCAGTACCAAGTACTGGGAAAAAATTTCCATTTAGCATACAAATATTAGTACAAATTATCGTACATCGTCAAAATCCAGGAAGAAAGTGGCAGTTTTTTTTTTAAAAACACAATACTCAAATCCACCGCACATGCAAAAGATATTTAAGTTTTTGTGTAGTCGGTACCATACTTTATATAAAGGTACTATAGTCATTTTTCTTATTGGAACAACTGTTTTTAGATATAAAATTATTTGGTAGATAAGGTCAGGGTATGTTGTAGAGGAGTTTAAGCTGTTCGCTTTATGGCATTGAATTGTTGTTTTCTTTATTATGAATTATAATTTAACTATTTTTCAAAACAGCTTTAATTTGTTGTATTGCTATACTTTTGATCATCCGTTGGGTGAGCGAACCAAATTTTTTTCACATCGTAAGATTGGAGTAACTGCCGTCGTAAATCCCGACGAAAATTTTCTTTTAAAAGCAAATTTTCTTTAGAAGCATTAAACCAAATCAATACAATTCCGAAATTTTCAAAACTCATATCTCAGGCGGTATAACTTGCCTGCAGCTAACACTACCTATGGTAAAAATGTCAATTCTGCACATAAGGTTCCCCTAAAAAAAGCTCGTTTGATATCAACGGAAGATAGTTTGATTGCGACAGAAAGACAGATTTCATGGACGATTGAGCTAGTGGAATACCTCCATTATCAAATATATAATTAATTTCATCGATCCTGCTCATCCCTTCAAAAGAAATTGGAAGGTTCTCTTTACACCTTGTCAGCCGTCTTTATAGAGAGGGTGATTTTAACAATATCATATGTTGGAGCATCCGTAGGACTCTTACAAAACTGTGTATTTCCACGTTGTTAATGGGGTAGATAGCTTAGCAGGGAAAACATTGGATTGGATTCTTTTCGGATACCTCCGACCGCCAACCCAAATTATAGTTATAAAAGTAAACAAAATGACCAGTATCCGACCGTTTTTGTGCACAAAATGCGAAACTGTGTCGCATGAACAGCAATATTCCTTGATTTAATTTTGAACCAATTCGATCCAAAATTTTAAGAATTTCGGAAATGCCTTGGGTAAACATTGTAAACCCCAGATGCTACACAGTCTTCCTTTAATTTATTTTAATTCATTATTATTATTTCATTTTACATTATCCACTGGATTGCCAACCTGTTACTCTTTGAACTCAGCCGGATTTTGATTCAACAGTTGTACCACTCAACAAACGCACATTCACATTTACACATGCCAAGACAGATACATGTATGCAAAGCAATTCAACAATGTAGGTACGTCGTGATCTAAAACTTCAAAACCTTGATTGAAACTGCGTGTGACTTTCGAAGTCAGTGGACTGTTGGAAACCTGCATTATATGTTAGACATTCTCTCTGATAAATCATACAGCTTAACACAACAAATACTGAAATTTTGGTTACATTTCGGGTATGGTTGATTGTGTAACACAATAGCCACAATAGCACTTGAAGCTTAGTATGGTCTAAGAAATGGAAAAATGTACCTAAGAAACGGAAAGCGTATCGGGTTGTGTGTGTATGCATAATTGAAGCACTTTTTAATTAATGAAGTGAATTCAAATGATGAATTGCAAATTGTTTTAACTTACCTCGCTCTTTCGGGAACCAACTCTTATTGGTTTGTCGTCACCAGTCATGTCGGCTTTAATTAAAAAATATTTCCGGATGTAATTTCAAATACAAGTGTTTGTTTCTTCTACGTAGAGTTGATGTGTGTATGGATCTTAAAGATTCCCGTTGATAAGACGTTTGTCATTTATAGGATAAATGTTGAAGGTTTTGAATTTGTCGTCTTTCCGAAAATAAACAGCAGCAACTGAACCCCACAGCCACCCAATCAAAAAACTGACTGACAGACAACAAGCCCCAAGTTAAAAACGCCCCCTTTCCCCTTGCTTTTCACTGTTGACAACGTTGCCAACGTTATCCCCTTGCCCACGTTGCCAACTTGTCATTCTCAATCATAATTCTGACAATAGGTTGGGTTTCATTACTTGCAAAAGAAAATATTTAAATGAGATGTATTATTCTATAAGTATAAAAATAATAATAATAATAAGCTTACGAAAGTAAAGCTATATTGCACTTCCTCTTGTTTGTGATGTAACAAATACCCGTGGCAAATCTTAATCGACGCACTTATGTCCGGGAGGAATCTCAATGGCTACTTGTACAGATCGATTTCTTCACTTTAGTTCAAAATTAGAGAACGTTGCGATTTGACGATCTTCAATAAAAGCACTGCACGCCATATCCTCATAAGCTAGTCGAGGGCTTTACCAGAAAGTATTTGTCATATAACAGTGTTAGCGACTCTAGACTTGTATGAAGACTTTTGATACAGTCAACGTCAGCAAGGTGTTTGTGAAAAATATTTTTACGATCATGGCGTCGGGTCATATCGATATATGTTTTACCGATTTAGTTATAATATGAACACATTGATTAATAATATACTACAAAGTATTTCTTTTTAGTTAAATACGAATGCTAAATATAAATGTGGAACTTTACATATGACACCAACTTGATGTGTAATCTGATATTAACAAGAAAATATAGTCTAAGTCATATTTGAAAAAAAAAAAATAGTTTATACATCTTCTGCATGGTAAAACTAAGAAGAATTTTTGTTATTTACTTTGTAAAATTTTACTGCTGGTTCCCATATAAATAAATATTTTGAAAATGAGATGTTGTGAAATGAATAATTTTGAAAAAAATTGTAAACATATGATTGCATGACTTTACCTTCTTTATTGTGCCATGATCTTCCACTATATTTTGTGGTGTTCCAGAACTGCAAGAATGTGAAACCTTTTATTATGATAATCGATTTTTCCTTGATGATATCGAAAAAATTGCATAACTAGTAGATTCTTGTTCTGGAACAGATCATTTGATTATTTCTACATTCTTCAAGTCCACATTTGATAAAGTAAAAAATTGTAACAATTTGTACAATCCAGTGAAAATCTTGAAAAACAATAAAATGTGTTTTCGGAGTCGAGTGGGTTAAACGCATAAATCATCATGTTAACTACGCAAAACATGATGAGAGCCACCTGGATTAGAAGACAAAACTAAGTTTTCGTTGTCTACTATTTCATTTGAATTGGTCTATATCAAATTTTATGGCTATGGCTATCTCTTTTCCTCTAATGTACTTTTGTCTGTGGTGAAAACCGTAGTCAACTTATTGTAATCGACTTTCGATTTTGAGATGATAGATTTTTTATCGGCTTTTTAAATGCGCCGTACACGGTCAAAATGAATAGCATGCAATTATGTAGTTTAGTGAAAATTTGAATGTATGCGTCACACCTACGATTCATGAAGCAAAATCAGAATTTTTTAATTTTTCTCGTGCATGACCTTTGTATTTGACGTGTGTGCGGTGGAGATTTCATGCCTATTTGAGACTTTTTTTTTTTCAAAGCGAATGGTTGAATAGAGTTGTCGGATACTGAAAAAAAAAAACAAAAATGTTTTTGTGTTGTTGGAAGTTTACGGGTCGTTGGCAGCATTTTGGGATGTTAAATGTGAAAAATATAACAATCAGGTCATTAAAGCAAACTAGTGCGAAGTATTGATGTCGAAATACCGAAAAATTAATTAGAGACTCAGTTAGGCTTAGTAATTCCCCGTAAGTGGAACTATCCATTCTTAAAAAAAAAAAATTGAAATAACTTGCCGATGACACTCTTAATTCAACAAAGAAATTTTCATGAGTGAATTGATTTCTTTTTTTGGGAACAAATCTAGTTTAGTAAAAACTCTTCAATTTTTCGAATTTTTTTCCAGTGGTAACCAGATTCTTTTATTTCTCTTACAATTTTCATTTTCTTTCTTTTTTAAGCACACTGCCAATATCGCCAAAAAGTATCGTCCGTTATCGACATTGTCTGCACAGCACGAAATCAAATTTATGCTTCATGCACACGTACACGATTTTGATGTAATTCATTTTGACCGTGTACGGTGCACTTTAGACAACAATTTCCACTCAAAAACACAGACAACAAGACAACAATAGGTGTGTCTGGTTACTTTTCCTGCAGGAATTGTCCAGCAACATCTTTCTGAGAGAGTAAGGTAGTTTTATTCTCTTTTGCAAGGAAAATGCGAAAAGTAAACAGACGGCATTATTGCAGCAGCTTGCAACTAATCAGCTGATTTGTCAAAACAAACCAATTTGTCCCCCATTAAAAGAATTAAAAGAAAGGGAGCACTACCAATTCTACAAGTTTTATAAATGGCGTTTGTCTAAAAATATTGGATATAGTCTTTTATTTTCTAATTACATTACAAAGCACAAAAAAATAAATAAACAAAAATAATAAACAACTGATTGAATGTCGATGAATGAGAAGAAGAAGAGTTGCAAGAGATTGCAAGAAAAAAATTGTATAAGAATTTTGTTTAAAAAAAAAAAATGAAAAATAAATAAACCAAAAATAATAAAACCAACTGTTGCATATTTAAAAGTCTATTTGACACTATAAATTCCAGCGCAGAGTTGCATTTTTCTAGTTTCTAAGCTAAGCAACGGTTCTTATTGAACCATGATTACAACTGAATTTGAATATTTTCTCAAAAATTTTAATATAATTGAAAAGGCCACATACACAAATTAGTTTGACATGTTAGCCATACAAATAAAAACAAGCAAAAAAGCAGCTAAGTTCGACCAGGCCTTACTTATACCCTCCACCATTCGGAAGGAAATTGAAGAATTAAAAAAAGAAAAATCGAAAAATACCGCTCAAATAATTTTTTTTTTTTGGGCTATACAAAGGCTCTAGTAATGATTCAAGTACGAAACTTCGAGTACGAAATTCGAAACAATTCCGGTGAAAATTGTCGCTAATATCATCCATTTTCAGACTATTCTATTGAAAAATGTGGCTAAAATCATCAAAATGCCGAATATCCGGGGCATCATTGTACGGGAGTTATACGATATCATGGACCTATATAGAAAACTCTCTTTCAGAAAGGTAAAGTACTCACATAAACACTTTGTGTAGAATTTCAAATAATTCCATTGAAAAATGTGACTTAAATCATCATAATACCGAATGTCGGAAGGTTCTGTTATATGGGGCATATACGATATCGTGGACCTACATAGACAATTCTCTTTTAGGTGGTAAAGTACTCAAAAGGAACTCCTTGTGTGGATTTTAGCCAATTCCATTGAAAATGTGGCTAAAATCATCAAAATACCCAATGTCGATATCGTGGACCGATATAGCCCATCTTCGAACTTGAGCTGCCTGCACATAAAAACTGATCTGTGCAAAATTTTGGCTTCCTATCTCGGTTATAAAAATTAAAATCGATTGGTTTTAGCATGGAAGAATCAAGAAGGTAAAGTCATGTAATCATATGTTTACTATTTTTTTTAAATTGTCCATTTGACAACATCTCATTGTCAGACATAAATTTAAATTCAAAATTAAAACATAAATAGAAATATGAGATGTGCGAAACTTTAAAAATAATGACACTCTTATTCCACATTTTATATGATAAATGATTATTTAAAATGTAGAGCCTTTATAGGGAAGGAATCATGTCATAGGATGTATGGGTTCCTCTGAAAATATATGTTGTTTTAATTGGGACAAAAAGGCCGACTTTCGGTAAAAACTCTCAATTAAAAAACACAGTTCAATGTAACACAGTTCAACAATGTAGTTTTGAGTAAGGTTAAGGTTTAGTTTATTGAGCTTTTTTTTAAAAAATTATAATGATTAAAACATACCTTCAATAATATTATGTAAAACTTATGATTATAATGTATGATCGTAATTTACAATAAATGTATGCAGCATCAAGCTTTTGATTAAAAATGGAAATTAAGTAATTAAATCATTAAGTGTTATTACAATTCCTTGCTGCCGGGAATACGTTTATTTTGAGTGTGAAACTCGATTAAACTTACAAACTAAAATAAATAAAAAAAAAAAAAAAACAAACGAAAGGAAACGTTATTGCAAGCAAACAACCTGCATGTTAACCCCGGTATGTAATAGGTAGAACTTTTGTATAAAATGAATGGTGAATATTAGTATGAATGTCAAAATTCGGGGGCATTTCATTAATATATCCGATTGGAGACAAGTAATTAGTATTCGCCCAGCTATAAAATCTTTGATCATCATATATTTTATAAACATAGTTATTTTCATGATCGTTTGTTGCTAGATTCATAGTATTTGCCAATGCAATGTCTAAGAAATTTCCTCTCAAAAATTTCTATTTCACTAATGATGACAGGGGATATGCTAAACCATATTGGGAACGCATACAGAAATACCGGTTTTATATAAAAGTAATTTAGTCTTAATTGGAAGATCCCTATTTGTCAAAATTCTAGTAAAGTTCTAAGAATTCCGTACGCCTTTCCCAAAACTTGCCTAGCGTGTTTGTTAAATTTTAATAAATTCTTGAATGTAACACCTAAATATTTCATAGAATTACCTAAAGAAATATCTACACTATTTAGTGCTATCTTTAAAGTTTTACTTTCGGGAACCACATACTTCTTGCATTTCTTATTTTCTTTTAATGCCCCAGCTATCATAAAAACGCGAAACCTTATCTAAGTGATGCTTAACTTTGCACATTACCATATGTGGCGATTCGACATGAGCATATAGTAGGGCATCGTCTGCATATAGGATCCCACAAAAATCTCTTTCTAAGTGGGGAAAATCATACATAAATATATTATATACATGTGGAGCCAGTATAGATCCATGGGGAACTCCGCATTTAATAACATCCAAATCTGATATATTTTGACGAAACTGGACACAAATCTTTCTATTTGAAAAGAAACTATAAAATAATTTGATAACAATTGGATCAAAGTGAAGTTGCCCCATTTTAAACAAAATTCCTATGTGTGATGCGTGATCAAAAGCTTTTTTTACATCTAATGGAAGAGCTACTGTATATTTCCGTTCTCGAAGTTTACATACAATATCATTTTGGAATTTAAGAAGGACATCTGTTGTAGAATGTCCTTTCTTAAAGCAAAACTGTAGTTCGGGAATATACGACGTAGTCATCCCATGATTGATTTTAATTTGAACAGTTCTTTCGAGAAATTTTCCTAAGTCTGAAAGCAGAGAAATGGGTCTTAAATTATTAATTTCAAAATTGTATGGTTTTTTAACAACGGGTATAATTTTAGACTCTGTCCATTTTTTAGGAAAGTATGCGTTATTTAAACAATTATTAAAAATTATCGTTAAATATTCTATAGCTTTGGCAGGAAGCCTTTTAATTATATGATTGGATATGTTGTCCAAACCACATGACTTTTTATTATTCATTGCTTTGCAAATATTGCTAATTTCATCCATTGTGGTTAGTTAAGCGATTCCCATTTTATTGATTGAAGATTCTGCATCAGTAAAAGTAAGCAAGTGGGATACACTAGCTATTGCATTATTGACAATATTTTCCATTTCCTGTATGTTGTCATTTGTAGGTGAGTGGTTGAAAATATTGCCAAAATATTGTTTTAATTTCTGGCATGCAGCTAAATCGTCTTCAATAATAACCCCATTTTCAGATAATATATTTATGTTTCCTTTTCGTATATAACGTATAATGTTATAAACTTGTTTATGTGCCTTTGGCCCCGGTTATATTTTCCTAATCCTTTCAGAGAAAATTCTAGCCTGTTCAATCTCTACTTGTCGTTTAATGATAACATTTAACAATTGAATTTGTTTTGATAACAAACGATAATTTTCATCTAATCTATTGCGATTTCTATTAAACATTCTCGTCAAGTTCTTCTGCTAAGTATATTTTACTTTAAAAAGCTCCTTTATTGCGTCTAAAACTACGACCTTCTTGTTAATATTTATGCGGTTCGAGTGTCTAAGCTGTATATTACAGATCACCTCTGAAAAGTTGTCGATATCAATTTCAATCAATTTCAGAGTCAGATAAATTCCTGTTTGAATGTGGTAAGTTTTTAGTAATGCATCTCTTACTTCCTCTTGAAAATTATTCCAGCTCGTGTTTTTGTATGATGCGAAAGATTTTGGTGTATTTAAAAGAATTGAAAGTGAGGATAATTTTAAATGTAATTTTAGTGGAAAATGGTCTGAAAAGGTTGGTAATGTATTTTTTTGGAAATTTCTTGATATGGGATCAGCTAAATTGGTGCTTACTATAAAGTGGTCCAAAAATGAGGCTCCATTCGGAAAAGACCGAATTTCGTCAGAAATTCTCATGAAATCTAAATATTGTTGAAGCCATGTATGTAATAAACCTCCATTGAGTAGTTTTGAGTAAAAATGGCAGGATGCGCAGTTATGACTAAATCGGACACTCTCTTAAAGTATTACCGTCTTCACTGCACAAATTGGAAAGACGGAGAGATCACATGTTTTAATCGACGAAAATGAACTTAAACCATTATTTCAATGGGAAACATTTCGGGCGAATCAATTCATATATACCCTCAGCAGTCGTAAGGCTATGGAGAACCCTGGAGAAAGAAATGAATGGAGCCGACTTCGTTATACCTTTAACCATTCTGGATATTTGCTATATGCTTTTCGCGTAAAATTTAATTGCCTTGATTCTAGATACTCAGATATTTGCATATGTTAACTCGACAGATCTCCACTTTTAGTTGAAGCATGATTTTTGCCAATTGATTGCATATTTGATCCGTTTATAAATGTAAATAAACAAGTCTTGTTTTTGTTGTGACAGTTCATATGAACGCATGGTAGAAGAATATAGGTAGACGCATCGACACAGCTGCTGGGACAATGAACTGTCAAACCAATTTTTGAACTTGAAAATGTTGAATGAAAAATTATTTAAATTTGTAAAACTTAATGAAAAAACACGAATTATAATAATCTCCGAATGTCGTCGTATAAGAAAACGTAAAAAAATCTACTTATATTTGAAAAGACATTTAAAATTTTATGACATATCAATGTTCCCAAGCGTTGATGCATATACCTGTATTCTTCTACCATGTATGAACGATTGTATTTGACAAGCTTAGTTACAGAAAATGCAAAGATGGGAATGTGTATATTACCATGGGTTTTATCTCCGCATTTTCTATAATTTACCTTTTCAAATTTCAGTAAATTAAAAACAGGTTCTCATCTCTGATCTTTGTGTATACAATGGATTTATCTTCTTTCTTCTTCTATATCTATAAAAAAGGAAAATGTTTGTACGTTTGTTTGTATGTTTGTTTGTAATTTATGGACTCGAAAACCGCTTAACAGATTTTCCTGAAAATTTCCAAGTAAACTACAACATCGCCTGAAAGTAACATTGGCTATATATATTTTTGAAATTCCATTCGGAACTGGAAATATAGCATCAGAATCGGAGGTACCTCTTTAAAAATTGGATTTAATATGCACATATCTATTGATCGATTTGATTTGATGAGATTTGATCAGAAAATATATTTGCCATTTTATATCGAAATTGGTTCAGATTTGGATATAGCTCTCATATATATTTTCGCCCGATTTCATGTATTTGATGCACCAAACACGATGTGTATGTCCGATTCCAATCAAATTCAGCATGAGTGACTAAATTTGGTCCAGAAATAAATTTGCCAAATTATATTGTAATCGGTTACATCTCCCATACATATTTTTCGGCCGATCTCATGAATGTTATGTACCAAACACCATATGCATGTCCTATTCCAAGGAAATTCAGAATGTGTGGCTGAATTTGGATACAATAATAAATTTGACAAATTAATTAGAAATCGGTTAAAATTTGGATATAGCTCCCATATATATTCTCGGCTGATTTCACATATTTTTGAAACCGTTTCAGTGGGAATATGATTTTATTAAGAAGCATTGACCCACAAAGCCTTTGCAGTGGTATAAGGGTAACAGTAAACAAGTAAAAAAGTAAGTTCGGCCGGGCTGAACGTTAAATGCCCTCCACCATTTGGAATGAATTTGGCAATTTTCAAAAAAAAAAAAAAAAAAAAAAAAAAAAAAAAAAAATAAATAAATAAATAAAATCCGTTAAAAATTTTTTTAGGCTGTAGTATGTTTTACGAACCTCAAATGCCAAATTTGAACCAATTCCGGCGAATAATGTAAATGTATATTTCGAGGTGTTACAAACGGAATGACAAACATAATATATATATATATATATATATATATATATATATATATATATATATATATATATATATATATATATATATATATATATATATATATATATATATATATATATATATAGCTATATATATCTATATATATATATATATATATATATATATATATATATATATATATATATTTCATGTTTTTTACTTGTTTATTTTTTGGCTGTTAGAATTGGAAATGTAACATTTGGTATTAGGATCACTTTTCTGTATAACTGCTAGTGACAGGCATTACTATATTGAACTAATGTCATGTTCATGTTAAGTTTGAAATACCCTCAATCATGAGGTAGGCTTAGCTTATTCCAATCGCTTATAACTCAAGATCCGCTGGTCTGATTTTAACGATTCAGACAAATTCGGAATTGTCTCACGCAAAAATTATAGATTTGAAAATTTTCATTTTGACTTTTAGAATGTACAATAGTAATGTTTTATTTTGCATGATTTTTTTCACTTTGATTTACTAGTTTTGAATATACATTTGTAGTGTTTTTATACCCTACAACACTATGTGTTGGGGGTATTATAGGTTTGATTGGGCCAAAAATTATGTAACACCTCGAAATATTGGTTTCCCACATAGGAAAGTATATATGGATCTTCCTAGCTCGCCGAGCTGAGTCGATCTAGCTATGTATGTCCGTCCGTCCGTCTGTCCATGTTAATTTGTAATCACTCTACAGGTCAAAATTATGGTCCATTCTTCACGAAATTTAGAATGGAGGTGGGGCTAGGGTCAGAATAGAACCCTATTTCTTTTGGAGATGATTGCATGATATTTAGGGGTTGAAATGGACCAAAAACTGAAAAAATCCTAATTTTGCAGTTGCTCTACAGGTCGCAATTATAGACCAATCAGAGAAGTTAGCATGGGGCTAGAGCTTAGGGCTGGGCAGTAGCCTTCCAATTTTGATGGTCATCGGGTAATATTTAGTGGGTGAAATAGGCCACAACATATGTGTTAAATAAAAGTGAAATTTTCCATTAAACCGCGAATATTTTTAATCCCGGCGAAATCACAAATAAACGAACAGGTCAATTCTGACCGTTAAGTAGATGCCGATAGCAAATATATCGGTTATATATAGCGAAATATATACAATGTGCATATACAAAGGAAGGGGATGTTAGTTAGAATGCTTATACCTCAAGAATGGCTGGACCGATTTTGACAAATTTTGTCAATTCAGAATGCCCTCTTGGCATAAAAGAAATAAATCTAAAAAAATCGCGTAAAAAGATGCCAATAATGGTGTTAATATAGATTTTGTAGTATTTTGTGACATTTTTTTCATATTTCATATTTTTCATATTTTTTTGTCGCATGCGATTTTTTTAATTTGACTTATAATATTGAAAAGAATATTTTGTAATATTTTTTCAGCTTACAACACAGGTTGTACAGATTGCAATATTCTCACGAAAATTTTCACGAGGGTAGGGTTAGGCTCAGAAGTGCTAGGCCTATTGTTTTCAAAGATGCTCGCAATATATTTAGCGGTTGAAATGGCCCAACAATTAAAAATGTTTCTGATTTTGCAGCCGTTATAAAGGTCATGAATAGAAACCAAGCCAAGGCGATATCTTCTGAAATACACAAAAGGCGAACTTCTGGCTTATTTATGCTGATTTCGTTGACGAATAGAGCCAAATATTGTAGATAAGCAAATCATATAGATAGTCTAAATTTGGAGGTACAGATGGACCTTTTGCTTTTGTGTATTTTGTATCCTTTTTGTTAAGGACAGCGAAGAAGTCTAGCATTCTGGATGACCATTGGATTATATTTAGCTGTAAGATGGATTAAAACAACTAAAAACACGACGGAGTGGTCAAATTTCTAAGGGTTTTATCTGGACAGTGCTCCGTGACACAATTTCAAAAGCGAAAGGGATTTGGACATAATGGAGCTTCTAATATATTGTAGTGTTGTAGGGTATCACATGGTCGGCCCCGCATGACTATAGCCTTTGCTTACTTGTTTCAATTTGACTTATAATATTAAAGTATATATTTTTTAAATATTTTTTCACCTTACAACACAGATTGGGGTTATTATATACAGATTGCAATTATCGTCCGATCCTCACGAAAAGGGTAGGATTAGGCTCAGAAGGGCTAGGCCTATTGTTTTCAAAGATGTCCGCAAAATATTTAGGGGTTGAAATCGACCAACAACTAAAAAAGTTCCTGATGTTGCAGCCGTTATAAAGGTGACATCTCGTATGAAGTAAGAGTTAAGGACAGCTGGTAGAATGGACCACTACTTTTGTGTGAAAAAATTCCACTGTTTCCATATTACCGAATTGCTGAATATAACTTACGGGCGATATCCAAAATATGGATTCAAATGAACTAGAAACAGGAAAAAATGCCTGAGAAGAGACTTAAGGACAGGGAAGAATTCTAGCATTTTGGATGACGATTGGACTATATATAGCTGTAAAGTGGACCGCAACAACTAAAACCACTACGGAGTTCGTAAATATAGGGTTAATATCTGGGCAGTGATCCGTGACATATTAAAAGCGAAATCTTCCAAAATGGATTTGGACATAAAGGGGCTTCTAGCATATTGTAGCAAAGACATAGAAGTGTAAAGATGGAACAAGACAGAGTCAAGATATGGCAACCCTGTGAAAATACCTCTGTTGTTATGATATCGTAACAACATAGTTAGCAATGTTAGGCGATTTAAACCGCTTAGGCAATATGCAATTAACTGGGAAAGTCTATGGAATAGAATTTTGAAGCCACATTTTTGGATTTTTCAAACTCTTATTTCTCATTCGTGTTTGTAATTGTGTTTTTTTATATTAACATTCCTCTGTCATGAGCCGTATTGTAGACACAAACCATTTGCTCAAAATGCATTTTGTCTAGTCTTTACCATTTTAGGTCTTTGATTGTAGTGTTGTAGGGTATCACATGTTCGGCCCCGCACGACTATAGCCTTTGCTTACTTGTTTTTTTTTTCTTTTTGAATTCTAATATGATGTGCAGTATTTTTCGGGAAGTATAAAGCACCATCGGACAAAAGTGTTGTTTGTAAATTTTATGTATTTATTGGGTAAGTGGAAATATACGTGTTATTCAGAAGAGGATGAGATATGAAAAAAATAATAGCGTGTTCCATGGCAGAAGAATACAGGTAAATGCATCAACGCTTGGAAGCATTGATATGTCAAAAAAATTTAAATGTTTTTTCAAATATAAGTAGATTTTTATATGTTTTCTTATACTTCGTCATTCGGAGGCTATTATAGTTTTTCAACATTTTTTTAAATACTTTACATAATTTTTCATTCAACATTTTCAATTCCAAAATTGGTTTGACAGTTCATTGTCCCAGCAGCTGAGTCGACGCGTCTACCTATATTCTTCTACCATGGCGTGTTCAAACGGTTTTTTCAATTTGATTCACTTTATTGACGACATTTTAAGAATGGAAATTGCATTGTAGTACTGAATTTTGTAGTGGCGAACTGAATAGATTATGTTGAAATAATTTAACGCGGTCACACCTAAGTGATAGAATAATTACTATTTTAAAATCGATGAGAAATAAGGAAAATGACAAGGCAAAATTGTCAATGGAATCGAATGATAGCCCAGTCTATTGACTAACTTCGTAAGGACCTTAAACATTTTCTGTAACAAATCCGCGAACAAATTCAAGAATAATATACGTTTTTCCATTTTGACTTATCATATTGAATTCAATCGTGTTTTTTATATGAACAAATTAAGTGATGGTTACCAAGCCTTTAACTCAAGAACGGCTGGCCTGATTTTGACAATTCACACTATTTCGGAATGGTCTCTTGCCCTGGAAAGGATAAAGTCCAAAATATCGCGTAAAGATACGCCAATAAAAATGTTAGTTAATTTTTTTTGTAATGTATATATTTTTGGCAGTAATATGCCTAATGAGAACTCGAAATTCAAATTCATTGGGACTACAATCAGTAAAATTACGAATAAAAAGAGGAATTCATTATGCGGACTATACAAAATGGTACATCGAATCGAAAATTTAGTAATAAAATAAATGAAATACTCCGAAAAATTCAAGTTATTTAAATCATAGGTACATTAAACGGGAGTGTTTGCGCAATAGCGAGTAATGGCATTGTGAAACACACAATCTGGGCGTTGGGAAATTCTAAGTGAATAGTATTCGCTTAGTAGATCAAAACCCTGAAAGGGTTTAGGGTTCCCAGGTCAAACTTTTTAAGGCCCATTATATAGCCCTAACCATATACAAGGGATCTCAAATATTTTTCTCTAAACTGCGCAAAATTTGTGATAGAAAAGAGAAAGTTTTAAATCGGTAAAAATTTTTCAAATGAATCGAATTTCAAAATGATAGCCAATTCGGAAGGACAGAAAAGGATAAAATCCAAAAAAAAAATCACGTAAAAAAGTTGTTATTTTTTAATTCTGAATGAAAGATATTGGAAAAGAAAATAGAGCACAATATAATGTTAAATACTGATCTTTCATGACAAGAATTAACATCTCAGGACCTACATCGCGCTTCTACTGTAAGATGCGAACTCCTAAACCTTTTTCTTTCATATAGTAATAATCCGTCCGTAAAAATGCAAAATTCTTTGGGACGGATGTCAATGAAATTCCGAATATAAAGCGTCACTGCAATATATGGACTAAACAAAATAGCAGATCAAATTGAAACTTTAGTAGGAAAAGTAATTATATCCTCCTGAAAATTCTTCCACAATCTTCAATATACTTTAAATCGCTGGTACCAATATACGGGGGACTATGCGCAATAGGGAGTAATTACACTGTGCAAGACCCAATATAGCGGTTTTTAAATTCTAAATGAATAGTAATCGGTTAGTAGATCACTAATATGATCTGATTTTAACAATTCAGACAAACTCGGAATTGTCTCTTGGCAAAAAAATCGCGTAGAAATGAAAGATTTCACATTTTTTATTATGTACAACAGTATTGTTTTCTTTTGCATGTTTTTTTTTCATTTTAACTTACTATTTCCGAATGTACATTTGTAGTGTTTTTTTTATTCTAATATGATGTGTAGTCTTTTTGGGAGTATAAAGCGACGACAATTATGGGTTGTCGGACTTGTATAGATGATGTCAAAATAATTTAACGTGGTCAAACCATAGTTAAAAGATAATTACTTTTTTAAAATCGAACAGTGTTAGCTTGTTTGTTCGGGATACCATAGTATTTTGTTGTTGCAAGATGGTCAGGCTTAATCCCGTTATTGTTGTTTTTTATAAAAACAACGTTTGTTTATTAGTGGAGAACGATGGTAATGTTTACCAGGGGGTAAGGCAGGGAATACCTAGTTTTCGGAAAGAGCCACCAACCCTCATCAGTTCTCTTGTTTTTGGTCTGGGATATTCTCCCCAGAAGTTATTTTAAAAATAACTTCTATGACAAAATCATTTTTTAATCAAGTGACGAGATCGTAAGCTCAATAGAAGAGAAACCAAAGAATTAAATAAAACTAAAATTATTTTGGAAATCGCTGAAAAAATCAAAAAATATATAAAAATATCGCATTGCAAATATTCTAAAATCGGGGGAAAAATAGAGAAAGTTTTTTCAATGGAATCAAATTTAAAAACAATATAGTAAGTACCAAACTTCGTAAAAAACAGCAAACAAGTTGAAGATTTTTTTTCAGTTTTTTTTTTATTAGATACTAGCTTATAACTCAAGAAAGTTTTGACGGATTTTCAAAATTCATACAATTTCGGAATAGTATCTTGGCAAAAAATGCGTAAACATATGCCAATAAAAATATGAATGAAAAAATCTTTTTGGCATGAAATTTTTTCAATTTAACAACTTTTTAGATGTGTACATTTTTTATTGTTTTGAATTCTGAATGAAATTGAAATTTAGCTTTCAACTCCAGGATCTACATCGTGCTTCAGCTAGAAGATGCGAACACATTTAAACAAACCATAATAATCAAAACGTGGACCTACCTACTTCTTTCACATGACAATGATTCGTCCAATGAGAACTCAAAATGCAAAATTCATTGGGACTGCAATTAGTGAAATATCGAATATAAAGGGCGCAAAATAGAAATAAGAAAAGGATATATATCCTTTCAGAAATTCTTCCTAAACTTTCACGATACCTTGAATCATGATATGGGTCATAACACCCGGATAAGGGTACAACCCGATTTCAAGTATATTTTAAATTTTAACCTTTTTTCATATTTATTTCGGCAAATATTGGTAATTTGGGAAGAAACCAATCTTGCAAAAACTGACCACGTTTTGTATAACCATCTTATGATGTAAGCTATTTTCGGGGTCTTTTTGGCATCTTTCTTTCTTTCTCTACAATTTTCGGAGTAGAGCCCATCATCGTTTTGACACATTCATCAGTTGATTTGCCTAAAAAATTGTATTTAGGCTATTCTGGGGTATAGAATCATCTTACAGATAATTGTCCACGTAGGCATTTATTTATGTATGATCCCCACATTAGTGTACACCCAAGTCCACTTTCCTAACCAATGTGTGGCTATCCGAAATGTCAAACTGGGACTCATTCAGTCAGAAATTGTGGCAGAAACATGAAAGAAATTACACGGAACCGAACATTTGTTTAATCGTCATTAAATTACACTAATGCACAATTTCAATGACAAAACAATTAACTCCCATCTTACTTTAAAACCAAGTAAAAAAATTAAGTTCGGCCGGGCCGAACTTTTAATACCCCCCACCTTAGGCTAAAGGAAAGATTTTTAAATAAAAGCATCCGAATTCAAGCGTGTTTCACTTTAAACCTTATATACCAGTAAGACCGTTTGGACAATGCAATCTTATAAAAAACCATAAAGTGAATGAGGCAGTTATATGGGGCCATACCAAAGCGGGAACCTCTATGGACTATTTTGTACTTCAAGGATTCTCATCTATCAAATCTTCTAAAATACCAAATTTGAAAAAATTATGTTTGTAAATGTGACTAGGATTATCAACATTTCCAATATCAGTGGGTATCGTTTTATGTGCGCTATAGGGAAACGTGGAACTATATATTCAATATTCTGCCACCGGGCTAGAACCCATTTTGAACTGCACATATCAATTTTTAGACGAATCCGTGGAAAAATGTGGCAAAAATCTTAAAAATGTCGAATATCGGCAGGTACCGTTATATCTCATTTTCAATAGCAACCATTCTAGACACAATACAATTTGTTCTGCTAAATTTTGACGCTCTACGTCAAATAATGTGGAATGACAAAGTTAATATACCCCCTTTTCCAAGGCGAAGGTTATAATAAGCATTAAAGACTAAAAGTACGGACCGGCAACGCGTATCGGGCCAGCTAGTATTAAATAACATGCAGTTTGTTTAAAAAGCAAAGAATCGTTTGGTATCACTGGGAGTCACATATACTATTTTACAGTTGATTCGGTTAGGAAAAGTGTCTTTGGAACTTCACAATAACTGAATCGACCGGTTGACAATTTATAGCCCCTATGTTCACATAATTAGGCACGATATGTCTTTACTCTCCAAAACAGTACCAGCAGTTATTTTTCAGTTAGCCAGAAGATTAAAGAGGCTAAAGACGACACAATAATTACCCATTCGGATTATAAACGATTTTCTCTATTCTGCTTCTTATTTCTCTGAATGGGACGGTCCTTCGTTCTTTGAAATGTTGACGGGGAACTTTGTTGGCAGAAGGAAATTAATTTCAATAACAAACATCTTAGGAGTACGACAAGTGTATATTTTTTGATGTATGTTAAATATTGTGACTTTTTGAGAAATGGTTGGAAAAGTTTACAAACATTTTTAGATTGACTTTAGTTGCAAGGAATCATTTTCGAACTAGGTACAGGTCCTTAAAAATGTAAAATGTCGTATAATTAAGAAATCAAAATAAAAATCAAAAATAATCATTACAAACGTAAACGACGGGCCAGCAACTCGGGTCCGACCAACTAGTTTAAATTATATATTCAGTAACACGGTAAGAGTAAATCCAAAATAAAATGCATACATTTACTAGTTACTCAGTATTTTATCGGTTATTAAAAGTTCGGGGCTACATTTTGAACTACCAACCATCTGAATTGTAAATAAAAGAAAACAAATAATTTATATTTAATAAATTTACAACATTTTCAACACACTATTTATTGGCTAAAATATCAACAACATTTTCATTTGCATGAAAGGTATTATTACACTACACAACAGTTGAGTTTCGATTTACAGTTGTAGGTGGACAGAAATACGATAGTGACAAATTTACAAAAGCTATGCAAAATAAAATAAACTTACACACATTAAATACATACAACATTTATACATACATCAATTTATATTGACGGTTATTAAGTTTTTTACACTTGTTTACAGATTTGGATATTCACCCCGTTGGAGTATTACTTTGGGCCATCCCTTGCTGGGTACTGCGTCAGGAACACATTTTCATTGAGTTATCAAAGGCCAAGGCAACGCGGCCCTTTAATAGTCCTCGTCTTCGTCCGGGGGTTCTGTGGCATAAGTGAGTTCATTCAAGTAAAACCATTTCTGAAATGGGAACGGAATGTGTTATTGGAGTGGTGAAATCGATATTTGTTTTATTGGCGACTTACAGGAGATTCCGTGCAGTTAAAATTGTAATCCCAATCACAAATCCGATATTCCTGATTGAATGATGTTTCATTGGCACATAGGTGTGGGATACGGTTTCCCTCTTCGTCGCACATGTGAAATATCTGGAAGAATACAATAATGTAATAGTTTGAAGTAAAGAAGCGGGTACGATGTTCTTTACCTGACAGTTGTATTCCATATCTGCATAGAATCCGACTGGACGCTTCGTACAATCGAATGAAAATGTGATGTTATCTAAGTTTGTCCATTCTTTCGTTTTGTGGTTTTGAAAAACCGGACTTGCGATATCCTGGAGTGACACGAAGGAGAACAAAATTGTGCCTAAAAGATAAAAGAAGCATGTAAACAATTAAAAAGTAATGCTAATTGTATTTCTTTCGAAATTCCCCAGGGATGGATTTAATGCTATAAGTGGATGATAAATTTCGATTAAGTTTTTTTTGGTGAGGACTACACAACTACGATTTATTTTTAAGTAATATTTTCGAATTGAACCAGTGCACAATTAGCTCGACAAGAAAACAAGTCAAGTTTAACAAAGCTTGAAATAGATGCTACAAATGTTTGCTTTGGCTTTGGCTCTTACCAAAATGGTTGTGTTAGGTGCAAAAACGTAATAGCCTACAATGTGTCAGGACTAAAAATCCAAAAGTATTTAATTCGGTTGACCTACAAACAAATATTTACATTTTGTCATTAAGTTTCAATTTTTTATTTGAATACTTCAATTCAAATAATCACTAGACCCACTGTCAAAGTTGAAAATTTTCAAATATATTTTTTCCCCAGCATTGCGTTTTTGGGTAATATTTATTGTACACAACCACAGAAACTTAATCTCATACAATCATGCGATAAACAAATTTTGATTTGGGGTGTCCTCTTTGCCAACATTTAATTTACAAGTTCCTCTAGATATGGCGCACATATCAAAAAATACAGTGTTATCAAGAAACAAGTTAAAAAGCAGTAAGGTCGGTCGGGCCGAACTTTGAATACCCTCTACCCTCAAAAAATAAAATCCTTAAAAAATTCTGTTACAATTTTAAAAACACCGAATATAGCCGTTATATTGGGGTCTATACGACGTGGACCTACATAGGCATTGTTTGTCATAAGCCATTACCATATTCAAATTCAAAACTTGAAATAAAGGGTAGCGAAAATCATCAAAATATCGTATATAGGAAGGTACCGTTATATCGGAGCTGTGCGAACACCTGGACCAGCATAGACAATTTTCTGTCACAGGCTGTAGCATCCATTACGAACTTCAAATACGACATCTCAAACAATTTCGGTGGGTTTTGTACCTAAACTCGTCAAAATACCGAATATAGGGAGGTACAGATATATGGGGCCTATACGAAGAACTGGACCTGCGTTAACAATTTTCTGTCACAGACTGTAGTTCCCATTACGAACTTCAAATACCAAATTTGAAACTATTCCGGTGAATAATGTCGTTAAAATCATTAAAATACCGAATATAGGGAGGTACCGTTTTATGGGGGCTATACAAAGACGTGGACTTGCGCAGATAATTTTCTGTCTTAGGCTGTAGTATCCTTACGAACTTCAAATGCAAAATTTTAAAACAATTCCGGTGAATAATGTCGCTACAATCGTCAAAATATCGAATATCGGGAGGTACCGTTATATGGGGGCTATATGAAAACGTGGACCTACATGGCCCATTTACGAACTTAACCTGCCTACTATAAAAATAAACATGTGTGCAAAATTTTAGCCTTCCATCTCAACTCGTTGCAAAGATAGCGTGATTACAACAGACAAACGGACATGGCTAAATCGACTTAGAATTTTACGCTGATCAAGAATATATGTATATACTTTGTTGGGTCTGACATGAGTATTTCGAGGAGTTACAAACGGAATGACAAAGTTAATATACCCTCCATAGTATGGTGAAGGGTATAAAAATGTTGTAATTCCTCGAAATTATCTTATCAGACCAATGAGGGATGTGAACTTGATTATAGAAAGATTGAATTCTGCTTCAAAGTATCATTTTGCTGCAGCTAGGACGAGCATGAAGACTAGTAATATCGCGCCTTGGTTGCTATAACCCTGGTAGAATTGCCAAATTACCATTAAATTCATTGCAGTAAATTGTCAGTTAATTTTCCATTTGAGTACAGAATCCATATGACAGATATTATGAAGATTAAACAACATTTTTCAGCGGTTTATTCTGGGATTTTGATCTTTAAAGACAAACTTTAAATAAATTGTCCTTCAAAGTCTACTCGAGAGAAGATTAATAAAATTCGTGTTTCTCGGATTACGAATAAAGTACGGGTTGTACTCTCCACGGAGTGCTGAAGAGAATAGATGGAAAATAGTCGATTTACCGAATGATACTTTTTTTTTATTATTTTGCCAATGTTTCCATTGCAGAAGTGACAGTCATCGTGAAATTTACAAATCCTCGACAAATATATGGATATGAATGCCTATATAACATTTTTAATTTCTCTAGAATATAATCCTATAATTCCCACGCATGTTTCAAATGTATACTACCACAAATATTAGAAAAACGATGTGAATCGAGCAAGCTACTTCTTTTGAGCGAGTTAGTGTTGACATTTCATCAAAGTGATTTTTTTTTGTTTTCTTTGAAAAGGCAAATTTGATTACATGTCGTAGAGCAATATATAATTTGTAGATCTCTTTTGTTCAGAAAGTCATAATGGAATTAAATTTGGAATATTTTTTCTTTCGACTCTATCTCCAAAAAATGTAGTTTATTCAAAGATTTCTACTCAATTTTGAAACATTTAATATAGAAATTTCTAAGATAATTATATGGAAATTATAGTGAAAATTGGTGTGCATAGTGGACTGGTGTGAATTTTGATGTATTCTATAGCATGGTGTAGACCTATAGCAAAATTTCTTGATGGATGTTTTGAATTCTTTTGAAGAAAAGGACATAAAATGAAACATTAATGACTCCACTGACGTATAATTTGCTTGCAATACTAATACAGTTATGTATCTAAATAAAAAATGTGGATTCCAAGAAATCTAAACTCGAATATTATTAAAAAAATAAACTTGGCAGTTTCACCCCCACTCTACTCTGAGAGACGTGTTAGCTCTACTTTCATTAACTATTATTATATATATTATTATTATTTTTTGTATCGCACGGAGTAATGGTCCACTCTCAAGAAGATGATTCAGTTACTGCGGGTAAAGAAGTTAGAGCAGAAAAGTTTTGGTGTATGGCGGGTTCCTGCTTAGGAGTTGTCATCCAGTGGTACTGAGCCTGGATGAGAATAAAAAGTCGAATGGTATGTAAATATAGACACGGCCTTCGGCAATAGTTTGCGATTCCGACTCTGAAAGCATCGTAATTAAAACAGGCTGATATCACAAAGCGGCAAAGAAATTCAGACCTTTTGGTGAGGAGAATGCTGCGAAAACTCGGGGAAAAGGTCTTTCGTCTTTAAATTACTCGATTCAAACACATGAAGAGACCTGTAAATTTTATTTATTTATTTATATATATATATATATATATATATATATATATATATATATATATATATATATATATATATATATATATATATATTATACACTAGAAACTCTCCAGGTTCGACTCAAGTTCTATTGGCAGATCTTCTGTGTGCAGCCAACTAGAAGTTGCCGTCTCTACGTTCAGAGCCATTAACCCGTCTTCCTAAAGCAGCACTAAAACAAGTGTATGCATTGGAAGCAATGTAGTTGTTGTGGACAAAAAATCCATCACTACAAAAACAAAACGTTGCTGTGAAAAAGATCTGCCAATAGAACTTGAGTCGAACCTGGAGAGTTTCTAGTGTATAATTCGCATATGCTAATTTGCAATAAGTTCGAAATATATACTACTTTCCAGAGAACGGCCCTTGTAAGCCATCATCCACATCAAAATATGCCTGATGAGCCGCTTAACCAACGGCGAAACGCGTCGCATAGTGGTGAGTGTGTGATAGTGTCTATCTGGCTTTCCTTTTCACTGCAAATTTCAGATCATTAAGCTCGTCTCGAAAGAGAAAACAAACACTTAATTTATAATATTTATAACACCAATTTGAAAGAATTACAAAAAATATTGTGATTTCAGTTCAAGTTCGTCTGCCAAGCCGACTGGTAGTGTCACGGATCTAAACTGTTAATCCATTTTTGCGGGAACCGAACAGAATGTGCATTATTATCGCTCCTTATCCCAAAGTACTTTTATACGTTCAGCATTACCGTGCTTTATTTAAATATCTATCTATCTTCGATCGAGTTCAAATATCCCTGCCACAAAAACATAAGAAAAAACCAGTAAAGAAAGTCTAAAAGTCGGGCGGGGCCGACTTTATGATACCCTACACCACTTTGCTAATTTAGTAGAGCTCCACATAACAATTAAAAGTTTTTATGGGAGAATTCAATCATACACGCTATGATTATAATTATAATTTAAAGTTCAAAGGACTAAACAAGCCGAAGCATTTGTATCTTTTAAATTCGGACTTGTATTGACCATTTGGTGCACAATTAATTTGAAATCGGATAAATATATATATATGGGAGCTATATCCAAATCTGAACCGATCTCGATAAAATTTGGCAAAGATATTTCTGAGCTGTATTTGATATATTTCCCTGAATATCGTTGTTACGGAGTGCATATTGCGGCTGTGGGTAACAAATACAACACATCGGATGAATAATATATATGGGAGCTATAGCTATATCTGAACCGATCTTCACCAAATTTGACATACTAGCTTCTAGACCCAATTCGGTCGTATGTGCCAAATTCCATCCCATTTGGACAAATATTAGACGTTTGGTGCACAATAAAAGGTAAATCGGCCGAAGTTATATATGGAAGCTATGTCCAAATCTGAACCGATCTCGATAAAATTTTGCAAATGTATTTCTGAGCTGTATTTAATATATTTCCCTAAATATTGTTGTTGCAGAGTGCATATTACGGCGGCGATGGACAAAAATAACAAATCGGATGAACAATATATATGGGAGCTATAGCTATATCTGAACCGATTTCGATCAAATTTGGCATACATATTTTCAGGCCTAATTTGGTTGTATGTGCAAAAGTCCATACAATTCGGGCTGATATTACACGTTTGGTGCACAATAAAAGGCAAATCGGACGAAGATATATATGGGAGCTATATCTAAATTTTGACCGATTATCTCCAATTTCAATAGGGTTCGTCCTTGGGCCAAACAAATGATCTGTGCAAAATTTCATCTGGATCGGGCAATAAATGCGACCTGTACTTTGTTTACAAAAATACATGGACAGACGGACAGACGGACGGACGGACAGACGGACGGACGGACATGCATAAATCGACTCAGAATGTGATTCTATGCAGATCATCAAAAGGAACTATGGGTCTATCTCGTTTCCTTTTGCCTGTTACAAACAAATGCACAAAGACATAATACCCTGACCACCTTGTGGTGTAGGGTATAAAAAAACGGGGTGAGCTGAACCTTTTAAAAAACACTACAAATGTGCATTACACTTCAAAAGTCAAAATGGACATTTTCAAATTTCACATTTTACGCGATTTTTTTTTTTGATTGTATCCTTTTTTGCGACGATAGAACTCCAAATTTGTGTGTATCGTTAAAATCAGATCAGCGGTTCGATCAGTTATAAGCGTAGTAACTAACACAACTTTATTTTATATAGAATTTAACAAACACATTTTTAGACATATTCCATCACATATTCCAAATTTCATTGAAATGTGGCGTACACAGCGTGTTTAATGCATCAAATACTTGAAATCAGCCGAAGAAATATATGTGGGAGCTATATCCAAATCTAAACCGATTTCAATATAATTTGACAAATGTATATTCGTTTTAATTTCCGTTACACATTCCAAATTTTATTGAAATTAGAGATACATAACGTGTTTGGTGGCATGAAATCGACCGAAAATATATATGGAAGCTACATCCAAATCTGAACCGATTTCAATATAATTTTGCAAGTATAATTTTGTTTGAAATTCCGTTGCTCATTCCAAATTTGGAGGCGGTATCTGTAATCGATCAATAGATATGTGCATATAAAATCTAAATTTTTGGGAGGTACCTCCGATTCTGATGCTATATCTCCAGATTCAAGTGTAATTTCAAAAATTTATATAGCCTATGTTACCTTCAGGCAATGTTGTAGTATACTTCGACATTTTCAGAAAAATCTGTTCAGCGGTTTTCGAGTCCATAAATTACAAACAAACATACAAACATTTTCCTCTTTTATAGATATAGAAGATAATCCAATTCCCGTCTGAGCTTTCACACACAAAAATAGATTCATGTCAAAATGAAATATGGCAAGAGTTTTTTTTTTATTGTTTTATTTATTTATCTATTTATTTATTTTTTATTTATTTATTTATTTTATTTATTTTATTTATTTATTTACTAGCTGGCCCGCATGGACAGACGGACAGACGGACGGACGGACAGACGGACGGACGGACAGACGGACAGACGGACGGACGGACAGACGGACGGACGGACAGACGGACGGACGGACATGCATAAATCGACTCAGAATGTGATTCTATGCAGATCATCAAAAGGAACTATGGGTCTATCTCGTTTCCTTTTGCCTGTTACAAACAAATGCACAAAGACATAATACCCTGACCACCTTGTGGTGTAGGGTATAAATATTGCATAATTTCGCACCTTTCGGTTCCTCCAACGTTGAGGATCATAGTTTTTTAAAGACCTAATTTCGCAATATAAACACAAAAATTGAATTAAAGTAAAATAAGCGAGGAATGTTAGATACCATGGAATGTTGGATTTCCCCTATCGGCAACATCGACCAGGGGCTGGATTCTTGTTCTGTGAAAATATGAAATGAAAAACATTTCCTTAATAGTTTTTTTTTTCATTTGACATTTCTTTCCATTATAAAAGTTTTCATTTCACATTTTCATAGAAGAAGAATTGAGGCTCAGTACTTTCTAAGTAGTCTTCATTTTATAAATTTAATATTTGTTCCTTTCTAAAAAGAACTTGTCAATGTGAAAATATGAATATTAGAGTTTCCAATGGGGCTTCTGTAAGTGTTGGTGCTTTTTCGTAGTTGCACATAAAAAGTTATGTACATGTTTGACTATAAATTGGAACGTTCGTCCGCTTCGATTTATGTTTTTAGGTTAGTAGATCGCGTTCATTAGTGCCATGCAACACATTTTGTATATATTTATACATATATGCAGAAACACATACCTACTTGTGTATGTACTACCTTCGTACATACATACAGACGCACATATATGTACATATGGTTAGCACTTAAATTGTACGTGATGAGGTGGGTGAATAACATGTATGAGTGGTTGTGCTCAACGGACAACGTTCACTTACCAAATGAAATGCAAAAGAGCCATAAAAGTCGATAACTGTAATCCATTTTAGTCCATAGATCTTTTCACTGCACAGGCCTTCGTCACTATTTATTTGGTTTGTACGCGTGCGCGCGTTTATTTATTTCGCTTTCTGGGCTTTTGTATGTCACTCACTCTCACTGATGTTTTGTCAATTCAGGGTCGCCTTGGTCGACGTCGTATAAGCCATTGAATGGTTGCAGGTCTTAATGGTGGGCAAATTCGGTGCGTTTGTTGCCAATTACAGTAGTGCGCCTTTATTACAAGGGAGAGAGTGACATTTTCGTCTTCAATCGTGTACCTGTAATGAAATGTAAATGTGTGAAATGAGTTTTTTAGGGCTTTACGATTGTCAATTAATGCTATCTAGCATAGTTTGTTAGCTCTATTCGAAACACGAGTAATTTCATGAAATTGTGGGACTAAGTCGCTTTTCAATTTTGCCGAATATTTTATCAGAGTTTAAGTAGTTTATAAAATTTGTCAATTTGATTCAAAAAAAAAATAAATCTATATATATAAATGTAAGTTGTGTTAGTTACTACGCTTATAACTTAAGAACCGCTGGACTGATTTTAAAGATCCACACAAATTCGGAGTTGTCTCCTCTCCGAAAAGGATAATATCCAAAAAAATCGCGTAAAAATGTGATATATTAACATTTTCATTTTGACTTTTGAAATGTACAATAGTAATGTTTTATTTTGAATGATTTTTTTCTATTCTGACTGGCTTTTTTCTAATTTACATTTGTAGTGTTTTTTATTTTTTGTTTTTGAATTCGAATATTAAAACCAATTTATTTAATTGACTTGATTTCTTGAGAACTGAAATTGATGGCGGGTTACATGGAAGTGTAATACCGAATTATATGGTGGCGAAACGGAATAGATGATATCGAAATAATTTAACGCGGTCACACCAAAAGAAAGATAATTATTAATTAAAAGATAATTACTTTTTCAAATTCGCTAAAAAATCACGAAAAAGAGATCTCATTGCAAAAATTCTCAAATCGGGAAAAAATCGAAAAGATTTTCAGTGGAATCGAATTTTAAAATAATAGTAAGGGTCTTTAAACATTTGCTGTAATAAATCAGCGAACAAGTTGAAGATTTTTTCAATTTGCTATTCTTCTTTTGTCATTTTTTTAATTTGTATTTGCGAACACATTTAAACAACCAAAAATGACAGAAAAAGCCTAATGGAGCTCATTTCAAAGCGTGGACCTACTTCTTTCATGTGACAATAATCCGTCCAATGAGAGCTCAAAATGCAAAATTCTTTGGAAGTACAGTCAGTAAAATACCAAATTTAAAGGGTGCAAAATAATAGAGCGAATGGGACTTTTAGTAAGAAAAGGATTTCTATCCTTCCAGGAATTCTTCCCAAACATTCAAGATACCTTAAATCACTTTTGCAGGTCATGATATCGATCATAACTCACGGATAAGGGTACAACCCGATTTTATATTTATTTGAAAAGTCAAAATGAAAATGTTAATATATCACATTTTTACGCGATTTTTTTGGATATTATCCTTTTCGGAGAAGAGACAACTCCGAATTTGTGTGGATCTTTAAAATCAGTCCAGCGGTTCTTAAGTAATAAGCGTAGTAACTAACACAACTTACATTTATATATATAGATAACCATCATATGATTTAAGCTATTTTTGGGGTCTTGGCCACTTTTTTCATATTTTGGCCCTTATTTGGCATCTTTGTCTCTAAGGGGTTAGGGAACCATCATACAGATAATTGCCACATAGGAATTTATTTAAGTAAAGTCCCCACATTGGAGTATCCCCAAGTCCACTTTCACATATAATGTGTGGTCAGAAAAGAAAATTTTGTATTCTATTGAATTTGTAACTCTCAAGAGAATATTGGTTGGAAACGTAGATTTGGGAAATACATCTATATGATAATATGGTGGATAAAACTATTTTTACTCATTTAAATCACGCGGAATGTTTTTCAGTTTGACATGCCATGTTGTTCTGTTAAATTTTTGATTTGGTCTCTATTTGTCATATTGGATTATAAGGGCTAGAAGAATGTTTTCAATGTAGGTCGATGTCTCGGAGTAGTGCCCATGTAAAAGTATCTCCTGATTTTACCATATTTCAAAGGATTTGGCTAAAAATGTGTATTTGGGGTGTGAAAATCTTACACAAAATATGAACATATATACAAATTTTAGAATTTTTTCCATATAATAGTACCGCCTTAAGTCCACTTTTTGGCGGACAAACAGACCGACATGGTTAGGTTAAGAACGCTAATGGACAATCTGAGGTGCTAATGGCTTAAAAAAGTAATTAACTTTGGCTATTCTTAATTCATTCAGCGCTCAATTATGAGGTGTACAAAATACAGCAAATTCCAAATTACTGCTCATTTCACTGGAAGATTTTGCTACGATTTTTACCATACTAAAAATTAATTTGATCCCTTACATGGGGATAAGATTGATATATACTTTTTAATAGATTTGTATAGCACATCCACACCTTTGAAGCCCACGGCTTAAATATGGGTACAGGTATTTTAAAAGACTTTTAATCGACCAGTACGGGAACACTTATATCAGTCATATCTGTGAATAATTATGCTTTGACAAATATGCATAATAGACAAAAACTACGGGCCGGCAACGCGGACCGGGCCAGCTAGTAAATAAATAAATAAAATAAATAAAATAAATAAATAAATAAAAAATAAATAAATAGATAAATAAATAAAACAATAAAAAAAAAACTCTTGCCATATTTCATTTTGACATGAATCTATTTTTGTGTGTGAAAGCTCAGACGGGAATTGGATTATCTTCTATATCTATAAAAGAGGAAAATGTTTGTATGTTTGTTTGTAATTTATGGACTCGAAAACCGCTGAACAGATTTTTCTGAAAATGTCGAAGTATACTACAACATTGCCTGAAGGTAACATAGGCTATATAAATTTTTGAAATTACACTTGAATCTGGAGATATAGCATCAGAATCGGAGGTACCTCCCAAAAATTTAGATTTTATATGCACATATCTATTGATCGATTACAGATACCGCCTCCAAATTTGGAATGAGCAACGGAATTTCAAACAAAATTATACTTGCAAAATTATATTGAAATCGGTTCAGATTTGGATGTAGCTTCCATATATATTTTCGGTCGATTTCATGCCACCAAACACGTTATGTATCTCTAATTTCAATAAAATTTGGAATGTGTAACGGAAATTAAAACGAATATACATTTGTCAAATTATATTGAAATCGGTTTAGATTTGGATATAGCTCCCACATATATTTCTTCGGCTGATTTCAAGTATTTGATGCATTAAACACGCTGTGTACGCCACATTTCAATGAAATTTGGAATATGTGATGGAATATGTCTAAAAATGTGTTTGTTAAATTCTATATAAAATAAAGTTGTGTTAGTTACTACGCTTATAACTGATCGAACCGCTGATCTGATTTTAACGATACACACAAATTTGGAGTTCTATCGTCGCAAAAAAGGATACAATCAAAAAAAAAAATCGCGTAAAATGTGAAATTTGAAAATGTCCATTTTGACTTTTGAAGTGTAATGCACATTTGTAGTGTTTTTTAAAAGGTTCAGCTCACCCCGTTTTTTTATACCCTACACCACAAGGTGGTCAGGGTATTATGTCTTTGTGCATTTGTTTGTAACAGGCAAAAGGAAACGAGATAGACCCATAGTTCCTTTTGATGATCTGCATAGAATCACATTCTGAGTCGATTTATGCATGTCCGTCCGTCCGTCTGTCCGTCCGTCTGTCCGTCTGTCCATGTATTTTTGTAAACAAAGTACAGGTCGCATTTATTGCCCGATCCAGATGAAATTTTGCACAGATCATTTGTTTGGCCCAAGGACGAACCCTATTGAAATTGGAGATAATCGGTCAAAATTTAGATATAGCTCCCATATATATCTTCGTCCGATTTGCCTTTTATTGTGCACCAAACGTGTAATATCAGCCCGAATTGTATGGACTTTTGCACATACAACCAAATTAGGCCTGAAAATATGTATGCCAAATTTGATCGAAATCGGTTCAGATATAGCTATAGCTCCCATATATATTGTTCATCCGATTTGTTATTTTTGTCCATCGCCGCCGTAATATGCACTCTGCAACAACAATATTTAGGGAAATATATTAAATACAGCTCAGAAATACATTTGCAAAATTTTATCGAGATCGGTTCAGATTTGGACATAGCTTCCATATATAACTTCGGCCGATTTACCTTTTATTGTGCACCAAACGTCTAATATTTGTCCAAATGGGATGGAATTTGGCACATACGACCGAATTGGGTCTAGAAGCTAGTATGTCAAATTTGGTGAAGATCGGTTCAGATATAGCTATAGCTCCCATATATATTATTCATCCGATGTGTTGTATTTGTTACCCACAGCCGCAATATGCACTCCGTAACAACGATATTCAGGGAAATATATCAAATACAGCTCAGAAATATCTTTGCCAAATTTTATCGAGATCGGTTCAGATTTGGATATAGCTCCCATATATATATATTTATCCGATTTCAAATTAATTGTGCACCAAATGGTCAATACAAGTCCGAATTTAAAAGATACAAATGCTTCGGCATGTTTAGTCCTTTGAACTTTAAATTATAATTATAATCATAGCGTGTATGATTGAATTCTCCCATAAAAACTTTTAATTGTTATGTGGAGCTCTACTAAATTAGCAAAGTGGTGTAGGGTATCATAAAGTAGGCCCCGCCCGACTTTTAGACTTTCTTTACTGGTTTATTATTTATTCTTGGGTCAAATTTAGTAATTCAAATTTCACCATCTTCCTGACAACCGATTAATCTGAAATTTTGTATACACTTTGGATTTTGGTGACAATACAATTATGTTTATTCATTATCATTATAAAGATGGCGGCCGTTACAAAATGGCGGATAACGTAGGTTTTATCAATCCCATCAATATGGGTATCAAATGAAAGGGCTCAACAAGCAGAATACAATCTATATATAAAAATCAATTGTTTTTCGTTGGTAATGGAATCAGTTCAGAACGGCTGGACCGATTTGCATAATTTTTTGTACAAACGTTCGTCATACCCCGAGTTGGGTTTTAAAGGAAAAATATTGACCACGCCCACTATTTTGATTTATCTAAAATCCTTATATTTGCCAAACAATGAATATGTCGGTTTTAAAATTATTACACGACATACTGTAGACTTTCCCTGTAATCCTAAGTATTTATTTGGGGGCTGAGGAACTGACCACGTCTACTTTTTAATCTATATATAAAGCATTTGTTGTTCGTTGGTAATTGAATCAGTTGACGCCGGCTGGAACTATTTGGATATTTTTTTTAATGTTCGTTCTACATCGATTTATGTTTTTATGCAGGAAAAAGAGACCACGCCCAATTTTGCACCCATTTTTTCGATTTATCTAAATTCCTAATATTTGAAGAAATATCAGAAGAAAATCATGAAGATATCTGTTCCACAGTTAGTATAAGACGTAATCTTGACACTCTTGACACTCCCCACCGAAGAAATAATCCATCCAATGAGAACTCAAAATGCAAAATTCATTGGGACTTCAATCAGTGAATATGAAGAGGCACTGTAATATGCGGACAATACAAAATAGTGGAGTGAATTGAAACTATAGTAAGAAAAGGATTCATATACTCGGAAAATACTTCCGAACTCTTAAAAGTAACCATATTTCATAGATAACGTTATACGGGCACTATGCTCTATCGTCAGTAATTACACTGCGCCGCAGACAATCTTGGGGTTTGGAAATTTTTTGGTTGGTATATAAAAATCCCAAAAGAGGGGTTCCAGGATCTAGCTTAACCATACACAAAGAGCCGCAAATATTTTGCCCTATACTCCGCAAAAGTTACGATAATGTTTTAAATTTGATACAGTCCTAGGGGTTACATAAGGAATCACTTGGACAAAATATGTATCAGGTTGATCTACATTGTGATATAGCCCCATTCAAATTCCTCCAATGTTGGTAATTTGAGATTTTAGAAAGAAAAACAAATTCTTTGAAATAAATATAAGTATAGGACCATGCTTCATTATATCTCTTATGTGAAGTTATCCATTGATTTTAGCTATTACAAGGGTCTTGGTCACATTTTTCAATTGATTTTGCCCTTATTTGGCATCTGTCTTCTGTCAATGTTTCGGAGTAGGGCTCATATAAAAGTACCTCCTGATTTTTCCTATTTCGAGGGTTTTGATTATATTTTCGAATCGATTTGACTTAAAATGTGTGTATAGGCTACTTTTGGGGGTAGAGAACCATCTTACATGGGCCTATTATAAACAGTTAATGTATACTTTTTGATACATATATATATATATATATATATATATATATATATATATATATATATATATATATATATATATATATATATGCTATATTATTTAGGTTTTTAAATCTAAAACTAAAAACTCTTACTGAAAAAAAGACTTATATATATATACTAGCTGGCCCAGACCGCGTTGTCGGCCCGAAGTTTTAATCTTTAATGCATAGTTTTTAAAGCATAATAATTCACAAATCTGGCTAACATAAGTGGCACAATTTTTAGTATAAATGATGACTCGATTAAATAGAAATAAATAAGTAGTCGCCTATGTTGTCAACTTTAACTTCTTTTTTATATCAAAGCTACCGATTTGTGTTGGTAACTCGAAAAACGAGTTCAAGAATCCTACTACTGATTGTAATTTTTTCTTTTGGTAGTCTTGTAATGTCAACACATATATACATTTTTTATGTTAATGTATTGTTTTGAATAATAAACAAAATTGTGTTCATTTTCTAATTCTGTTCAAATTTAAATTCATTTTTAAAGCTTTTGCGGAGTTTATGTCTTTGAGATGAAAAATAATTGTAATCGTATTGGGAACACCATAATAACGTGAAAATCCTCGTGGTTCCACCACTACACATAAAATATTGAGACAAAAGTATTAAATAAATAAAATAACTTGATGCATTTGTTATCAATAAATTTGAAGTTACACGACTCTACCTTCGGGATTATGTTTTTCAATTTACCCCTACCTTGTAATTATTGTTCCATGATACCAACTCTGAACATTTTTAATGCGTATTACGACTTTAGAGCTATTATAATTCAGAATCAGAGAAAACTAGTATGTGAGATCCAACTGTGAATCAATTTCCACCAAATTTGAAGTCATTTGTAACTCTCGAAGTGCATGATACGACTTCGAGAAGGATTATATTTGGCCGGGCCGAATTTTGAATTCCCTCCACCTTTGGGTGTAGAAAACATTTTTATTATTGTAAAAAACATATTTTGACATGTTTTATTGTAACTTAAAATGTTGACCCTCTATAGGATAGTTACCGATGGAATATATCAATATTGTCCATTTCGCTTAAGACCTTAGTCTGATATAATGGGGGTATGTTGACCCACTCTTTCTGTTTTTTTTTTTCAAATATACACGATTTTTGAAGAAAATCGCTGATTTATTTCGCATGTATATGGGTTATAATTATTTATAATGTTAAAAAGCGGAGAAGGACTAGTGAGAGTAGGCCCATATTTAAGGTGTGTGCCAGTATATCCCATTTTCACACCCTATCTTTTAATGGCTAAAATATTGGGATTTGTAAAATTTTGACCCTTTGTGGTTAATGTATTCAAAGAAGTGGCCCGGAGAAATATTCTGATGTGCGGAGTTTGAAAATAATCGGATGCTTATTTCGCATTTTTTGGGTTTTGGTTTTTACAAATTTTGACCCTTATATATATCCAAATCTGAAACGATGTTGAGAGTTATATTTCTGAACTGCACCCAAATCGACTCAGAGTCTGAACTATGGTGGTTACTAAAAATAACTTTGGTTCTATTTTGTTTCCTTCTGCATGCTACAAACGAAAGCACAAAGACAGAATACCCCGTACCCTGTAGGGTATAATTTATAAAAATAATCACATATAATGTTCTTTACATTTTCGACTATTAAGGTCCTGTTTCTGTATGTGGATTCTTCGAATTTTTTTCTATGACATTCACTTTTTAATCGACAAACAGACACAGGGCTAATTTTTAGACAACAATTTTGGGTGTACCTGTGTATATTTCGGCCAATATATTTTGATGTTCACCTGCCATAACTCTTGTTCTCCACGACTTCATCTCGAATTAGTTCTTACGGCAGGTAAGATTGAAAATAACACTTCCAAAAAGAGTGTATAAATAGAAACAAATGAATGTTATGACTATTGGGTGTTCGGTTAACACATTAACATATGTACCTACGACTGAACAGGTCTGTTTGTCGACTGAATCTTCCGCCGTGGTTTGTTCGAAAGAGCTTTTTGATTAATTCTCGTTGTCTAATTAATGCGAGTAATCGTTAATGATATCTTCATTCATTCAATCGAATCACTTGTCCTGATTAATGATTTTATGGCGTTTTGGTACTTCGACGCTTTTGTTTTTCGGAGGCTGATTGATTCGATGGATCGTATAATGAACGATAGTTTGTTTTTGTTTTTTGATTTATTGTTACAGATTTCAGAAATGATTGTGACTCAAATGCGTTGAAGTTGGTATTTGGCCTAAAGACTTTTTTGTTTTCGGCCAAGGTCGAACACTGAAGAAAATAAACCATTTCCGCTGTTACGCTGTGTGATTGGCATTATTCCGAACGGGAGTGTACGTTCAAAATTCGTAATGAAATACGAATAGAAATAGTTATTTGCATAGATTTTATTTTAATGACCGGGTTACATGAAATTCCATATACGTCTGTTATTAGGAAATATTAAACAAATATTAAACAATTCTGAAAAAGTTGGCTACAATCATCAATTTACTCAATATCGGAAGGATATGGGTTCAAGAAAAACCTTGCATTATATGGTAATTGTTCTAGAATAACCCATTACGGAATCCAAATTCTGATTTTTTATTAATTCCGTTAGAAATTTTGCTAAAATCGTCAAAGTAGCGAAAATTGGGAAGTACCTTTATATGGGGGCTATAGGAAACTGCTATGTTCTACAACAAGAGATAAAACATATTTTGAACTCTATATACTGAATTTTAAAATATTCCGTTAGAAAGTGTATTTTTATATAGACAACGTTAAGCCACAGGAGGTATACCCTATTACGAACTCTAAATACCGCACTATTCCGTTAGAAAGTGTGGCTAAAGTCGTTAAAATATCGAATATGGGGAGGTACAATTATGTGGGACCTATACGAGAACGTTGACCGATATGGCTCATCTTCGAACTTGTTCTGACTGCGGACTCTATGCTAAATGTTATCTCTCTATCGCATGTCGTTTTGGACTCTAGCTTGATTACAACAGACAGACGGAAGGACATGGCTAAATCGACTTAGAATTTTACTCTGATAAAAAATGTAAATGTTTTTTTCGATTAGTTACAAACGGAATGACAAATTGAATATACCCTCCATACTATGTATGTGGAGGATATAAAAATATGGAATATTGCTGTGTTGCTCTTTAATTGGATAAGGTAATAATAGTACGTAAGTAAGGGTATAAAAGTATGGTAACAGTTTAGTAACAGGATTTAAATTGTCAATTCCATGAGTATGCGCCAAATAAATCCTCATAAAGGAGGTTAACCCGGGAAAGATCCTAATGTAAACATGCTATTATTATACCACCCACCATACGATGGAGGTGTATTAAAATTTTCATTCAATTTGAAATATCCGTCAGATATCCCGTTTAATGTAAACTCTGGCCAATAGTTGGTATTGTGTCTGGGCTAATTTCTTCTGAACTATTCAAAATTGAATCAGTTGCAATTTGACATTTCGGGTTCTCATATAATTTGTCCTAGCGCAAATGTTCCTGTATTTAACGGTAGCTCTTGGTTTTTTTTTAGCATTTAAAGACTACTAAATGAGTGGCAGCAAGTGACTTGGCATTTCGAGTTTCCGTTTGGGTATATTTCTGCTAACAAATAATGTTCCATACAAATTCACTATTTGGTAACTCCACTATATAAAGGTACCACCTAAATTTTGACCTCAATTTCTAATGGAATCAGCGGTGATTTGTTTTTTTTTTTTTTGGTTCCCATTGCATACAAATAGATCTCGCAAAAAGTATTTGCTATATACCTACGGTACTCTTGACTTTCGGTATTTTGAAGGTTTCTGCAACAATGTCTAACCGAATAAGTTAGACATTTCGGGGTTAAAATGGAAACTAAATATTTCATATTGTGGTAAAATGTATCATGCTGAAGGGTATAAAAAATTGGAACTACATTTTATCTTCTTTCATCTCAAATGTTGCATCTTTTTGACACGATAGGAGCGAAATGTTTCTAGTCATGGTAGCCATAGATGATATAGATACCGTTAAGGTCCAATCATTCTTGGCCACTGTCTAATTGTTTGTCTTTAGATGTGACTAAAATGTGCTAGCCTCTAAAATAAAACTAGCGCCGATATCCACACAAGCTCGTGTTTCCAAATTTTATGGAATACGTTGCGTTGGGTTACAAATCACGGAATTTTACTACCATCGATGATGCGCTTTGTAGTTAGTTGGTGAAAAAAAAAAAAAAACTAATGATGGTCAAATTGCCATACTCGCACATTCAAGGTTAATGCCATACACCAACCGTTTAGGTTGCCATGTAATGTGCGATGTGACTACGGTTATGTAAGCAAACAATCGTTGCATAATATTTCGCTCGCACACGTATTTGTGTATCGATATTGTGCCGTAGTGTGAAAGATAGGCCTATCTTTGGTTAACCATTATTGTATCAATTATAGAAAAAACATTTTATTCATTGGAGGAGCCAATATTAGATAGATGGGATACATGTGTACATATGGTAATACGTAAATGTCGATAAATAAAATACGATTGTATAACGCATGTTTTTTATACCCTCCACCTTGAAAGGAGGGTATATCAACTTTGTCATTCCCTTTGTAACATCCCTAAATATTCATCGTAGATGAAGCATAAAATTCTAAGTCGATTTAACGATGTCCGTTTGTTTGTCTGTCTGTGGAAATCACGATACAGCCCACATTATTTAGCAGAACAATTTGTATTGTGTCTAGGATGGTTGGTATTGAAAATGAGATGTATCGGTTCACGATTTGGTATAGTCCCCATATAACGGAACCCCTCGATATTCGGTATTTTAATAATTTTTGCCACATTTTCCACGGTTTTGTCTAAAAATTGGTATTTGAATGACATAATGGGTTCTAGCTCCGATGGCGAAACATTATATGTATAGGTCAATGGTTTTGTTTAGCCCCCGTATAACGGTACCTCCCGACATTCGGTATTTTGATGATGTTTGCCACATTTTTGCACGGTTTTCTCTAAAAATTGTTATTTGTGGGTCATAAAAAATTTGTATTTGTAGTTTGTAATTATGGGTTCTTAACCGGAACATAGTATGTATGGTTCCACGGATTTGTCTAATAATTGGTATTTGTAGTTCATAATGGGTTCTAGCTCCGGTGGCAGAAAATTGATTAATTATGTTCACGTTTTCCTATAGCGCACATATAACGATACCCACCGATATTCCGTATTTTGATAATCCTAGTCAAATTTACCCACGAAACTGTTTCAAATTTGGTACTTAAGAAGATTTGGTAGGTGACAATTCTTGAAGTATAAAAATGTCCATAGAGGTTCCCGTTTTGGTATGGCCCCCATGAACGGCCTCACCCACTTTATGTCTTTTTTTTTAAAGTTTAACAGCATTATGCAAACGGTCTTACTGATATTTGTAGTTTAAAGTGGAACACGTTTGAATTCAGATATTTTATATAAAAATGTTTTTTAACCCAATGATGGAGGGTAATAAATATTCGACCGGCCGAACTTTATGCTTTTTACTTGTTTTTCGAAAAGTCTCTAACTAGTTTCGTACCTGTAACCCGAAAAGAAAATTTATAAACTAAAATTGTGCTCGAATTTTTCGAATTATTTCCTATAAAACATTTTAATTCTTGATATAGATATTATCGGGGCGAAACACTGTGATTAGTGCATATCGATTGATATTCCGGCAATTTCTGACATTAATGGTTTTCAGCATGTAGTGCCTTTTTCCGCACAATTCGATAACAGTACCTCCAGGCTTTTAGTATTTTGAAGTTTTCAGACAAGTTTTCCAGTCAAATTACTTGTTATTTGCTTTTTAAATTCTCAGAGCAATGAAATATTAAAGCCCTCACAGAAGCAATATTTTCTGATATTCTGTATTTCACAGGGTCCTGTTCAAATTTATTAGATAATGAACTATAATTTGGCTTTAAATTGCCAACATAGGTCCTTGTTTTAAAAATCAAAAAATGTTTATCAAAGTTAAATAAAACAAGTAAGCAAAGGCTATAGTCGTGCGGGGCCGACCATGTGATACCCTGCAACACTACAATATGTTCGAAGTCCCCTTATATCGAAATCCATTTTTGAAGATTTTGTTTTTGAAATAATGTCAAAGAGCCCCGCCCAGAGGTTACCCTTAGTTTTTTGACCCGGAGAATTTGGCCAATATTTACACACTCCGAAATTCCGTGTCGATTAGTTTTCAATTGTGGGCGGCTACAAAATTAGAAAAAAAAAAATATTTTTCTTAGTCTATTTGCACTTCTAAATGCACATCTTAAGAACAAGAGGCTTTAGTTCTGACCCTACCCCCATGCAAAATTTCGTGTGGATCGGACGATATTTGCGATATGACCCTCAAAACGTAGTGTTGGGGGGTGTAAAATTTTACAAAATTTACAATTCAAAATTGTAAGTCAAATTGTAAAAACCGCATACGATAAAAAATATGACAAAAATTTAAAAAAAAATCGACAAAAGATATTCACTTTTTTATTGGTATATTTTTCCGCGATTTTCTTAGATTTTATCGTTTTATGGCAAGAGACCATTCCGAATTGATGGGAATTGTGGAAATCGGCCCAGCGGTTCTTGATTTATAACCAGAATAAATAAGATCAATTCTTTTACATATATATTGTACCTATTTTGCTATATATCCGATGTCTTGGCTATTAGCATCACTCTAACGATCAGAAGTGATCTTTTAATGTATTTGTGATTTGGCTGGGATTGACAATATTCGCGGTTTAGTGGATATTTTCCTATTTTCTTACATAAAAGTTAGGGTCTATTTTACCCGCTAATTATTGTCCGATGGCCGCCCAAATTGGTAGGTTTCTGCCACTCCTAAACTGTAACTCCATATAAATTTTCGCGTCGATTGGTTCATAATTGTGACCTATAGAGTGATTACAAATTGGCATGGACAGACGGACGGACGGATATACATAGCTAGATCGACTCATCTCGGCGAGATAGGAAGATCCATATATACTTTCCTATGTGGGAAACCAATATTTCGAGGTGTTACATAATTTTTGGCCCAATCAAACTTATAATACCCCCAACACATAGTGTTGTAGGGTATAATAATGAAAATGGTAGAATATGTTAACTAATAATGTCACCCCGTATCAACTAAAATAACCCAAATAACAAAACTCATATTTTATTTGTTTTGGTAGAAACCTCAAAAAATACCGAAAATCGGGAGGAATTGTTATGTGGGGGCTACACCAAGTAGTGAAACTGTAGCGTGTACTTTTGCAGGGATAGAACAGACCTACAGAGAGCACCAATTGTTAAGTTTCATCTAAATTGGTTGGAAATTGCAGCAGAAAACTTAAAAATACAGAAAATCGTTTTGTACCCTTTTCAATAACTTTCAAAGCTCTGGATTAAATAATGTGGATTTCGACAGACAGACAGACATCGCCAAATCGCCTTATAATATTATTCTGATCAGGAATATATATATACCTTTTTTGGTCTCCGACGAATATTTCGAGATGTTGCAAACGGAATGACAAATTTAATATACCCTCCATTATATAGTGGAGGGCATAAAAAATGTGTCTTAATTCATCAAAATACCGAATATGAGGGGTACCGAATATTGATTGTTATACCCATTAGGATCTTCCAATGCGAAATTAGAAAAGATTCTGCTCTATTATGTCGCTAAAAACATCAAAATCCCGAATATTGGGAGGTACTGTTATATGGGGGCTACACGAAAACGTGGATTCGCCAGACCTTTGGCAAAATACGCATGTGTGCAAAGTTTAGCGTTCTATCGCAATTCCATGGAAAGATGATTTCAACAGAAAAAAAACAGACAGGCTAAATCGACTTTACTCTGATCAAGAATATATATACTTTGTTGGGTCTGACATGGGTATTTTGAGGAGTTACAAACGGAATGACAAAGTTAATATACCCTCCATAGTATGGTGGAGGGTATACAAACGGAATTAAAATACATATAAGTAACAGTTTTTCCACCTACCTCATTCCGTTCGGAAGCTAGATTGATTTCCCAAGATGGACAGACACAGGGATATGGCTTAATTAACGTACAATCTTATGCCGGTAGTTGCGTTTTTGTAACACAATTAAATTAGCAAAGGTTCATCCAGACTCTTGCTCTTAAAAATTCAATATCAATAAAATCAAAATGTCATGTATTAGACCTATGCTGATTAAGGTTTCGGAAAACTTCGGAGATATTGTTTTATTTGTTAATTAAAAAAAAACTGTTAATTGGTTTTAACAGTTTTTGTGACTTTGGGGATTGAAACTTGTTTACGGCTACTTAAGCACTACAAACTTACAAGCGAATAGAACGTAATATATGTTTGAATGTATGTGCAAAGTGTATACACATGCAGAACTATTTGAAATATCAGGCATTGTTTCTCTCCACTGAGCGGGTTTATTATAAATTGTAATGCAAAAAAAAAAAAAACAATTGCACATATTTATATACACCTATCTATGTACATTCCTATAAATAAATTGCATATGTACGTGTGGATGTACCAGTACAGGTATATATTTAAAATTGTTCATGTTTAACAATTCGCTTGGAATTTATGTGGCGAGTGTGTGTGTGTGATGGAATATATGAGTGATCCTATGAGTCGGTCTCTAACTTACCTTCAGATTGTTTTGCTTGGGTCGATGCATAATTAAACCACCAAAAATTATAATTCGCTGACTTGCTTTGCTTTTCTTACAACAGACAAGGCAAACAGATGGATGGCTGGCTGGCTGGTTGGTTGGTTGGTGGCTTGAGTGACTAGCGAATAAATGACAGTGAAGCAGTGATGTCGGTAGACGACTTGGAATGTGTTGATGTTGTTGTTTTTGCTTTTTGGATGAATAGGTGTTGAAGTGCTGCTACAGCCGGCAATGATGACACTCGCGAATGATAACTGGCGTCGGCGTCAATGTTGGTTGATGATTAATGTATAAATAAACTATGGTATGTAGGTATATGGGATGTGTTGCGTGTCTGATTGATGCTGCACAATAAAATGGTATTTATGAAGACACTTTGGTACACATTTAAGTACGAACATACATACAATTGCTAAACGTATTAATGAATGAAGATGTACGTATGTGGGTAGTGGTGTAAACATGTACCTATTTAGCATATGCTAAGCACTTGTGTTGGTGAAAATGCTTAAACGCACCACTCAATTCTTAAGAAATCCATAACAAATGTTTTGGAATGGTTACTATTAAAGTGAAATGTTTAAAAATATTTAAGAAATAAAACATGACATAATGACATGTTATTAGATTTACTTCAAAATATACATTTTAAAAAGAATCAAGAGAATGCCGAACATAACGTTAGCAAAATTTGACATTTGGTTTTGTCCAAAGGTTTCCACCAGATACCTTTGGCCAAAACCATTTGGAAATAATTCCTTCCCAAGTTCACCTAAATCGAATTACGTGGTACACTTCAAATTGCATTTTTCTCCGCAAAAAAACATATGTACCTACATATAAAAGCAACTGATTCCACTGGTAGTGAATGGATAGATCATGGCTTGTGGTACCACTTATTTTTGTGGTAAAAATTCCGATTTAAGGCCAAGGAATAGGAAGGGAAGGGAGTGGGTGTTTATTGAGAGATAATTAACTCAACTATTACGAGTGCAACACCAGTTTGCACTCGTTTCATTTATGTTTAAAAACAAATCTCTACATATATGCACATGCATGTGTGTGTTAACTCATTCGCTCACACACATACATATAAATCGCACTGGTATAGCAATACAAATTAAAATAAAAAAAACATAGACACACTCGTGGTTAAAAGTAAAACAGCTAAACCGTAAATAAATAATTTTTCAAGAAATATTAAGTCAGTGTCGGTAGTGTACCTACGTCAGGGATAGAAAATTCAACGTAATGGTAATGGCGAAGTAATCCCGCGATCAATTTGAAATCTTGCATGTCACAAAAACACGCTAACACCTTCAGTGTAATGGACATTTTAAAATACTATTTACAGCATGTCATTAATCTCATGATAAGGTAATTCAAAAATGTTCAGTTCCCAAATTCAATTGTAACTGGACGTGTTTACCACATAGCTCATTTATTCATAGAGTGGCATATCTCATGTTTACATAGGTGTTCGACATAATTTAACAGAACAGTGTGTCGAGTCTATAATGCACTTGACTACTTCGAACCATGCTTGGTCTTGCTCTGAGATTTTGCACTGGCATTTGGTGATCTCTTTGCAAATGATTGGCTATGTAGTTTTGCGATTTTTTGGAGCAAACATGCATTAAATATTTGGATAGTCTCCAGCTCGTTGGCTAAGAAGGAAGAAGACCCCATTTTAGAACAATATAAATCACTAACATCATTTGTTTAGTTTTGTAGAAACTGTACATGTTGTAAAAATAGTTTGTGTGTTGAATGTTCTTCTTTAAATTCTATTCTTATTATGTAAATTAGTTAAATAAAGAAAGCACTTAAGATGCATGTGTTTTCCATATGCTATGTTTATGGTCGGTAATAAATAATGTAATAAATGTCACGGCCATAAATAGAAGATAAGAAAGGGTCGATCACAAATTAGGTACGTTTCATTTTCTCCCGCAACGTAATGTGTGCGTTAACGCACAGCGTGCATTAGTAAATAAAATGCATGTGTAAATGTATTAGATGTAAGCTTTAGTGTTAAGAATATGTTGTAAATAAATTGAGTTCCCTTCCAGCCACGGAACGAGAAAGATCATCTCGCGGCGTTTTCTTTTTCTTTCGATAGTTACATCGCTTGTGATGAGGTTAGGAGTCGACCTCATCATCATTTTTCGACCTTTAAAATTGAAAAGGAGTTTTCCAGAATCCAGTTTCAAAACATGCAAGTTGCAAGAAAGTTTATTCGAAAACAATTTGGTTAGATGGATATATCTAAAAATTCTTATTCATTCATTCTTAATGAAAATCATATATATTCAAATGACATTTTTAGTGATACGGAAGTATCACCTGCTGAAGGTAGTAATTAATTCTATCATCAATAGGTTCCATAAGAACTTGTCATATATTCTTTGCTGTCTCTAATTTTATTTATTTTTTCCTGTTTGTTTTCTTTCAACCAAAGAGCACTTGCTCTTTTTAAGCTTAAAATTTAAATTATTCAAACTTTTGTTTGTATTTGAAAAAAAAAAAAAAAAAATAATAATAATAATAAATAATATGGGCCTAATACGTGTGAATATTGATGCCTACGCAAAAGAAGATTCCCCAATTTTGTCAATACAGAAATACTTAGAACTTCTTGTGGACTTTTTTCATGCCATAAGGTACCGTTTGACCCTTTTCGCCTCGTCTTGATTTGAGTGAAAATTGTTTTGTTTTTGTTTTTTTTTTTGGAGAAATTTGTGCTTTATTTCAACAAAAATGTAATACGAAAGTATACATGAAATTAAAGTTGCCCAAATATGTAAAATTTTAATTATGTTTTCCTAATTTATAGTATATCTGTTTAAACAGCGCGTTTCTATTTAGAAGAAATTAAATATAAATTAAAGCGTTCGGATGTTATCTGGTGAATATTCAAGCATTATACCTAAATGACTGTTATTCGCGTTTATTGCTGCACACTGCTTTTACCAGCGACATAAAACAAAGCGACACTTTTGCTGCGTTCCCCCCAGAATTGCTCAGAGAAAACTTCTTTAAAACCAAACTACTGAAACACAATCATTTATTGTATATTGAGTCGTTTTCATACTTCCTGTAGCAGATATATTGTTGAATTAAACGCTTGGTCTTGAGAAAAAGCTAATTTCAAAGGTTTGTGTCTCGAAAATTAGAGCGAGTATGGGGGAAATTAAATAACATCTCAGGAAGAGCATGTTCATTTTTTTATACATTTTCTTTTAGTTTTGGAGATTTGAAGATTTAATTATTCAGGTTACCAATGTAAACACGATTTTCAATTAGCTAAAAGCAATTCGTGAAGCAAATAACGTATGAATAGCAGCGGTATTTATGTGAGCTGTAATCATGGTAGAAGAATAGAATAGTCGCATCGACATAACTGCTGGGACAGTGAACTGTTAAAACAATTTTGGAGTTGAAGATTTGAAATTGTAGAATCTTTTGAAAAATGCATAGGGTAATAACCTCCGATTGTCTTCGAATAAGAAAGCATATACAAATCTATTTATTTTTTACAAAAATAAAAAAAAATTGACATATCAATGTTCTTAAACGTTGATGCATCTACCTGTATTCTTCTGCCATGGCTGTAATTAAGTTTTACCGGTAGGAATACAACTTAGCAGAGACAAATGTTGGTTATAAATGATGATTCATACATTGAGGCATTATTGTAATGAATAGAATACATTTACTATGGAGGTATATTTAGGTGTGTATGCTCTGTAGTTCCAATCCAAACCGACTTCAAATAAATTTGATGTACATGTCTCATCATAGTGTATTATAAGTTTAAAGTGCAAAATATGCTGAAACATGTTAATGAACCGAATTTGGCGGACTCACTCCATCTACTTGGAACGATATTTCGTCATTGAGACAGACAAATGAGTGGTGCAAAATCCAGGGGGTTTAAAAGAAGACTAAGACGCATCTTTTGTAAATGTTGAGCTTTTAAAACTGAGTTAAGTCAGTCCTGCGGAACTTTTTGCCTTCCATTATGCCAAGATTTGGTTTATGATCATGTCTGCTGCCTCAAATATTTCTAGATTGTGGAGATTTCATATTTTACTAGTTTTGCAATTAAAAACCAGTAAAGAAAGTCTCCACTTAATAATTAAAAGTTTTTATGGGAGAATTTAATCATACACGCTATGATTATAATTATAGTTTAAAATTTGTATATTTTAAATTCGGACTTGTATTGCCCATTTGGTGCGAAATTAATTTGAAATCGGATAAAAATATATATGGGAACTATATCCAAATCTGAACCGATCTCGATAAAATTTGGCAAAGATATTTCTGAGCTGTATTTGATATATTTCCCAAAATATTGTTGTTACAGAGTGCATATTACGGCTGTGGGTAACAAATACAATAAATCGGATGAACAATATATATGGGAGCTATAGCTATATCTGAACCGATCTTCACCAAACTTGACATACTCTCTTCTAGACTCAGTTCGGACGTAAGTGCACGTACACGTTTGGTGCACAATAAAAGGCAAATCGGACGAAGATATATATGGGAGCTATATCCAAATTTTGACCGATTATCTCCAATTTCAATAGGGTTCGTCCTTGGGCCAAACAAATGATTTGTACCAAATTTCATCTGGATAGGGCAATAAATGCGATCTGTACTTTGTTTACAAAAATACATGGACAGACGGACGGACATGCATAAATCGATTCAGAATGTGATTCTATGCAGATCATCAAAAGGAACTATGGGTCTATCTTGTTTCCTTTTGCCTGTTACAAACAAATGCACAAAGACATAATACCCTGACCACCTTGTGGTGTAGGGTATAAAAAGTAAAGCAAAAAAACTATTAATTAGAAGGAGTTAAAATACCTTCTTTGGAAATTGGCATAAAGCCTTGAAAATTAAAAAAAAAAAAAAAACAGGAGCCATACCTAAATATGGCCTGTTATATCGGGCCATATTCTTTCAATACCAATTATTCTGGCCATAAAATCCTATGTTATTTTTATACAAAATTTTTATGGTCTGCACAAATTAATGTGGCCTCTATCTGGATTTAAAGAAACAACCAAACAGATGGACACAGCCAGATCGACCTCGAATTTATGCTTAGCCAGAATACAAAGAAATACAAATTTAGCATACACCCATCTTATTGTACTATGAAATTCAGCTTCCGAACGGAATGAAGTATGTTCATTAAATTTTATTCAAATGTAGGTTAGGTCCATTGAACTTTTGGTATGGAAAGTGGACGTTATATGACATAACCTCCATACAACGGTTGTACCTGATTTAAACTTTTTTGAAGTTTGACCAAATTGTCACTTGAAATTGCTGTCAATAACCAGTTTGCGTTTACAGTGGGCAGAAGATACCCTTGAACCGAATTGACCGTACAGGCCTGAATTGTGGTGTGGCCTACATATAACGGTTCTTTACGATATTGTTTTAAAGTTGATATTTGGAGTTAGCAATAGATAATACCTTGTCGAGCAGCTAATTGACTATACAGGATCACGTTTATGCATGGCTACCATGTAACGATACCTTTCGATATGTCGTATTATTTTCTTGCATTTTCACTGCCAATTTGTTGTACAATACTATTTTAGTGTTAAATCTAACTGCAACCTTATTTTAGATCCCTCAACTACTACTTCAAAGGACCAGATATCTTATGTAAACTGGCACAATTCACTATTCCGAATGGTTCAGTTAATGGCCCAGTTATAAGGTCGACAACGTAATTTGAATTCACCTAAAAACTACAATAGATTTCCATCAAGGTGAATTTATCGGGTGTACAGTGAGTTCATCTGTAGCCTTCTCTTACTGTCAAACACATTGTTTTAATTAACCAGTAAGGAAAGCTCAAAAGTCGGGCGGGGCCGACTATATGATACCCTACACCACTACGCATATTAAGTAGAGCTCTCGTAAAAAGGTTTATACAGGGCATTTCAGAGCTCTATGAGATATTTGGTACAAAATCAAAATCTATCTAATTCTATCGTGCATTTTACGAACTATAGCTATCTCTGAACCGGGTTTCTCCAAATTTGACGTATTAGCTTCTAGACTGAATTCGGTCTTATGTACGAAAATTCAGGTGATTTGGGCTGATATTGACCATTTAGTGCACATTTAACCCGAAATCGGATGAAGATATATATGGGAGCTATATCCAAATCTGAACCGATTTCGATAAAATTTAAAACAGCTATTCCTGTGCTCCATCTAATACCTGGTACCAAATATCACGGTTGTGGAGTGAATATTACGAATGTAAGGGACTAAAACACTAAATCGGATGAAACATATATATGGTTGCTATATCTATATCTGAACCGATTTTCACTAAATTTGATGTACTTGCTTCTAGGCTGAATTTGGTCCGATGTACTAAAATTCAGTTCATTTGGACTTATATCGGCCATTTGGTGCACAATTAACCCGAAATCGGATGAAGATATATATGGGAGCTATATCCAAATCTGAACCGATTTCGATAAAATTACAAACAGATATTTCTGGGCTGTATCTTATATCTGGTACCAAATATAATTCTTGTGGAGTGCATATTACGAATGTGAGAGGCTTAAACACCAAATCGGATAAAACATATATATGGGAGCTATAGCTGTTTCTGAACCGATTTTCTCCAAATTTGTTGTATTTGCTTTAAGGCTAATCTCAGTCACATGTGCCAAAATTCGGGCCATTTGGGCTGATATTGGCCATTTGGTGGTCAATTAACCCGAAATCGGATGAAGATATATATGGGAGCTATATCCAAATCTGAACCGATTTCGATAAAATTTAAAACAGTTATTTCTGTGCTCCATCTAATACCTGGTACCAAATATCACGGTTGTGGAGTGCATAGTAGGAATGTGAGGGACTTAAAGATCAAATCGGATGAAAGATATATATGGGAGCTATAGCTATATCTGAACCGATTTTCTCCAAATTTGATATACTTGCTTCTAGGCCGAACTCGGTTGGGTGTGCAAAATTCAGGTAATTTGGACTGATAGTGGACATTTGGTGCACATTTAACCCGAAATCGGATGAAGATATATATGGGAGCTATATCTAAATTTGATCCGATTCTCACCAATTTCAATAGGGTTCGTCCTTGGGCCAAAAAAATATTGTTTGGAAAATTTCATCTCAATCGGATAATAAATGCGACCTGCATTTTGTTCACAAGAATACATGGACAGACGGACGGACGGACAGACGGACTGACATGCATAAATCGACTCAGAAATTCTATGAAGGTTCTCAAAAGTAACTATGGGTCTATCTCGTTTCCTTCTCTATGTTACAAACAAATGCTCAAAGACATAATACCCTTACCACTATGTGGTGTAGGGTATAAAAATCTGTAATAAATATTTTTTTATTTAACGAAAATATATACGTATTATACAAGGTTTATCGCAAAAACACCTTTGAATTTACCTTCAGTGTAACCTTACTAAAATTGCCTTGATTTCAATTCAATTATTCGTTTTATTCAGTCAATTTTGTCAAAAATATTTATTTCAATTAAAAAAAAAAAAAAAAACATTGAACAATTGGAAATATAAAACCATAGTAAAATTAAAAAGGTACCTTTATTTTCTTCATTTTCCTTATAAAAGTTGTCTTATTAAAGGACAGGTTCCTGTCTTTAATTTGTGCATTTACAATGGATTTAGGAATCTTCAATGATAAACGATATGTTTGAAAAAAAAAAAATTGTAAACCCTCTTAATACTACCATGGGTACTACAACTTTCAATTCTTTGAAGATATGCAAGGGAATAGAAGAGACTGGTAAGGCAATTAACTTTTTTCGGTACCCAGAGATGAAAGGACATTTCTTTTTATTGATATTGCAGAAAAATCTTATATATTTAATATATTTTTGCCAAAAATTACAAATAAGAAATTCGCCGAAATTATTTGGGCGAAATACTTTTTTTTCGCTCTAAACACAAAGTTTGGCCATATATGTAAATGAAAAATTCTACTTGTTTGGTGAATTCGCCTCCTGGTCGACCTTATAATCGGGTCATGGTTCGGCTGTCATTTCATTCTATTGCTCACAAATTTACTGCACTTAAATATTTTATTTTACAATTCTTTTTCTTGTTTGTTCACTTTCGATGGTTATGTCACTGAAATATACTGTTGTCGTTCAACAAATGCATTACAAACTGACAAACAAAATCATTCAGAACACATTATTTTTACATCTAAAAACATTTTTCTATTCATCATTTTTGCACAACACTGTATGTACGTTTTTATGCTGTATTATTAAAAATTTCGTAAATAAACTCGTTTGCTTCTCTCTTGTGTTGTTGTTGTTGTTATCGTTGGGTTTCTGTGATCTGAATAATTTTATGGAAAGAATTTGTATCCGTTGAATATTTAACAGGTCGAGCAATTTTTTGCCAGCCTTTTGAACGTCACTACAACTTCGTTAACTAGCTCATCTTCCATACAAACTACTGGACTTTGAGGAAACACACAAACACTATCCGCAATACTGGTGGCCAAAGTGGAATCGTGCAGACCACGATTTTCATTGAACAATGGAACGAATTGAGTGCATTCGATGCAAGCACAGACTGCAAGGCAGTTTTTTTTTTCAATTGCACAATCTTCATAAACGGATATTGTGGAAGTGAAAAAGAAATTGTGTCCACCGAATAAAGACATTTGTAGAGTTTGTCTGGATACGAACTTCACGAGGGACACAAAACGCAACACTTCGCAAGCTGGCTTACTTTACTGAAATCACTTCTGGCCGAAACTCGGATTTTCGAGTCTGCAAACAAATAAAACCGACAAACCAATCGAGCAACAAGTCAATCTGCGACTAAAGATGGTATTTTTCGCACCGTCGCATGATCCGCTAAGAAACACCTAAGCGAACCTGATGTCGCTCTCGCTGTCGACGTTGTCGTTGTTTAGTTGCTAGCTGATCTCCAACTCGTTTCAACATGCTCAAATGGCAGCGTTCAGGGGGCTAGTGGATAGTGAGGTGATCGAATGGTGGTGGCATACGAAAACAAGAAACAGAGACCATAAATCGATCGACAGTTGATGGTGTCTTTGAATTTAATTCGAGACAGAGAGCCGAGAGTGCCAGCGCCGAAGATGGCCATTTTCAAAGTGCTTGGACGACTGGCTGAGCAGCGGACCACGGACCATGGGAAGTCCACACACACGTACGTATACGTATGCGTGAAATCCAAACAAACCAATAAATTGAGAACGTTGAATGAATAGCAAGCGAGCGATTGCACTGCCAACTGTTTTTATCGAATGTGCGGATGTAGCGTGCATGTATTCTCTAACAAAGGCGGAGGAAACAGTCGCCGTTGTTGCTATTCGCATGGCTGGAGTAAATAAATAAACTGCTGTGGGTACGTGTTCGAACGTGTTGTGTGCGCTACGTTGTGACGTAGTGCGAATTATAAAATATGCATCTCCTAGTAAATGCCAAGCCGGTTTACCTTTCAATAACCGTTAAAACGACGAACATTTATACTGCGAATAAATGTTCATACATACTTACACGCACACACACACGTACGAACCACCGAACGTGTCTACCTTGTTGTTTTCCGTCAAAGAATCGCTAAATTTGTCAAAAGTTTAAAAATCTGTTGTGCGGTTCGAAGAGCTTAATAGAGAGACGGAATGTCAAATGTAAATCTCATTCATACCTAATCGCGAAACCAGTTTTAGGGCACCACAATTCTGTTTAAATCCACTGATTAGAGAGCAGCTTAAAAATGTAAGAAGACAAAAATATCCTTCAACGCTTTTACAATCTACAGCTCAGTATTCCATTTTTCCTATCCAAAAACACAATTTTGTGTGGTTACCGGTCTCTTTATTTCTATACGGAATTCAATAGTTAACATATTGAAACTAAGGAATCCGAATAGTTTGATCAAAATACTCGAAGATGTGGGCGTGGCGTTTCTAATTTGGGAATATAACTACGTACTTTTTAATTTTTGGAGAAAGGAACAACTCAAATTGCTGCTTGTTAACTACAGCCAATAAACCATGACGGGCAGTCTTTTGAAGTTGACTATTAATTAGATGACAAAGTTGTACAGACCCTGTCGAGTATTAAGTCATCATCCAGCTACGTTATATGTCGAACCGCAACATGCAGTTGAATAATATTTCCGTTAATCATTACACATTGGATTTAGAAATTGAACTCTGAAAACAAGGATTAGGGATGGGAATACAGCTATAAGATTTTACAATATTTTACACGATTATCGCTGTACTTGCGTGCAATAGAAAATATAATCAAAACCAATAAAGGAAAGACAAAAGTTAGCGAGACCGCCACTTCATCACTTTTTAATAGGGTGCGTCTTTTGGCCAAATTAATGAACTGTCTCATTCGGACAATAAAGGCGACTTGTAAATTGATTACAAATATACATGGAAAGAAATGCACAAATCGTATCCGGATGCGATTAAATACATACCATGAAAAGGAAATATAGAGAGAACCATAGCAGTAAAATATCACCAAAATACCAGACATGTTTTCCAAAGTTGGAAGGGCATCATCCGATCCCCTCATCTCTAGCACTCACAATGAATGCAAAGTAGATCATAACAAGTAAAAAAGCAGTTAGGTTCTTTTTACACCTTCCATCAGTTTGGATAATTACACATGTAAAAATATGTCGGTTAATGTTGAAATTTCAGTGTTCGAGGGGTATGCGTGACTACTGTCCTGAGAAATATATAATAGAAATTTGAAATAATTCTCTAAAAAGTGTGGCTTAAAACATGAAAATACCTAATACGGGAGTACGTTATGGCAAAACGTAGACCCATATAAAAATGGTTTTGCAACAAGTGTAGAAAATCCTTTACGAAATCCAAATACCGAGTTTTAGAATCCGCTATGATCAGTGACTACCGAATTTTATACAATAACGTTAGAAAGGTTAAAATGGCAAAATGCCGAATATGGGAATTGACCGTTATATAGGGGCTATAGAAAACGTGGACCTATGTAGACAATTCAGTTCATTATGAACTCCAAATACCAAATTGTAAGCTACTCCGCTAGAAGCTGTTGCTAAAATCGTCAAAATACCAAATTTCGGGGGTACAATTATATGGGGGCTATACGTGAACCAATATGGCCCATTTACGAACTTAACCAGCCTACTGCAAAATGTAATTTCTTTCTTCTATCTCCATTTGTTCGAAAGATAGCGTGACAACAGCAGACATACAGACGGACATTGCTAAATCGACTTAGAATTTTTGGAGGAGTTACAAACGGAATGACAAAGTTAATATACCCTCCATAGTGTGGTGGTGGGTTTAAAACATAGGTGCAGACGTGAATGGGTTGATATAGGACAATAAAACGAAAGAATATGTGAAATATTTGCTTTTGTAAATACAACTTTAGAACAAAGCTTTCTACGAAAATTAAATCATAAAAAATAAGTTTCCTGTTTTAGTTAAAATTTTCTAATATTATAGAAATTACAATATTTTTTTATTGACGTTTTGACTTTTCTCAATAAGTTGTAAACGGCGGCTGTAAGTACAGCTTTTGTTAATTAGCAAGTAAGCAAAGGCTATAGCCGTGCGAGACTTACCCCGCCTCCACTACAACATTTTCTTCTTTCATCTTTCAAGTTATGAGGATACATAATTGGATCGCTAAAAGACCATTCTAAATACCAGGTTTGGTTTTTAAGGGGCTACAAATAATGTTATAAATTAAGGTCCTTGTTGTAATTATCCAATACTATGTTTGAACATGACCGGAGCCCCAAGAAAATGGCAAATTCCGCCCTTTATCATGTTTATGAGAATTCGAAAGAATATTTGCAAATATAGATTCATGTGTATATTTTGCTATATTACCGATTTCAGGTCAGTTGTGCCACTTTTATGAATTTGTACAAGATTTCGTCGAAAAGTGACTTTCAGTATTTCAGAAGTTTTCACACAGAAACTATGAACCGCTAAATATTATCCGAAGACCACCACTCTAACCCCACGCAAAATTACGCTTATAATTGTGACCTAAAAGCCACTGCAAAAGCGGTCCATTTCATCCCCTAATAGGTTTCGATCATCTCCCCTAATATTTTATTCTGACCCCAACCGCTTGTAAAATTACGTGAGGATCGGACCATTGAAACATTTAGGCTAGAGAGGAAATATTACAAACTCAAAAGTAGCCTAAACACACATTTTAAGTCAAATCGATTCGAAAATATAATCAAAACCCTCGAAATAGGTAAAATCAGGAGGTACCTTTATATGAGCCCTACTTCGAAACATTGACATTGAAATATTTCCGCGAAGAGGTCTTTTACCAGAAACCAGATGCCAAATAAGGGCAAAATCAATTGAAAATGTGACCAAGACCATGGTAATAGCTAAAATCACCGGATACCATCACATAAGAGTTATAATGAAGCATGGTCTTATACTTATATTTATTTGAAAGAATTTGTTCTTCTTTCTAAAATCTCAAATTACCAACATTTGAAAGCAGCTATATCACAATGTAGGCCAACTTGATACATATTTTTTACAAATGATTCCTCATATATAACCCCTAGGACTGTATCAAATTTAAAACATTATCGTAACTTTTGCGGAGTATAGGGCAAAATATTTGCGGCCCTTTGTGTATGGTTAAGCTATATAAAAGGGACTCTAAAAAAGTTAGATCCTGGAACCCCTCTTTTGGGATTTTTATATACCAACCAAAAAATTTCCTAACCCCAAGATTGTCTGCGGCGCTGTGTAATTACTGACGATAGCGCATAGTGCCCGTATAACGTTATCTATGATATATTGTTACTTTTAAGAGTTCGGAAGTATTTTCCGAGTATATGAATCCTTTTCTTACTATAGTTTCAATTCACTCCACTATTTTGTATTGTCCGCATATTACAGTGCCTCTTCATATTCACTGATTGAAGTCCCAATGGATTTTGCATTTTGAGTTCTCATTGGATGGATTATTTCTTCGGTGGGGAGTGTCAAGAGTGTCAAGATTACGTCGTATACTAACTGTGGAACAGATATCTTCATGATTTTCTTCTGATATTTCTTCAAATATTAGGAATTTAGATAAATCGAAAAAATGGGTGCAAAATTGGGCGTGGTCTCTTTTTCCTGCATAAAAACATAAATCGATGTAGAACGAACATTAAAAAAATATCCAAATAGTTCCAGCCGGCCTCAACTGATTAAAAAGTAGACGTGGTCAGTTCCTCAGCCCCCAAATAAATACTTAGGATTACAGGGAAAGTCTACAGTTTGTCGTGTAATAATTTTAAAACCGACATATTCATTGTTTGGCAAATATAAGGATTTTAGATAAATCAAAATTGTGGGCGTGGTCAATATTTTTCCTTTAAAAACCCAACTCGGGGAATGACGAACGTTTGTACAAAAAATTATGCAACTCGGTCCAGCCGTTCTGAACTGATTCCATTACCAACGAAGAACAATTGATTTTATATATAGATTGTATTCTGCTTGTTGAGCCCTTTCATTTGATACCCATATTGATGGGATTGATAAAACCTACCTTATTCGCCAATTTTGTAGCGGACGCCATATTGGATTTCAATTTTTTATATTATATTGTATTCTGCTTGTTGAGAACTTTCATTTGATACCCATATTGATGGGATTGATAAAACCTACGTTATCCGCCATTTTGTAGCGGCCGCCATCTTTATAATGATAATGAATAAACATAATTGTATTGTCACCAAAATCCAAAGTGTATACAAAATTTCAGATTAATCGGTTGTCAGGAAGATGGTGAAATTTGAATTACTAAATTTGACCCAAGAGTAAATAATAAAAAAACGGGGTGAGCTGAACCTTTTAAAAAACACTATAAATGTGCATTACACTTCAAAAGTCAAAATGGACATTTTCAAATTTCACATTTTACGCGATTTTTTTGGATTTTATCCTTTTTTGCGACGAGAGAATTCCAAATTACATTTCAAAAGTCAAAATGGACATTTTCAAATTTCACATTTTACGCGATTTTTTTGGATTTTATCCTTTTTTGCGACGAGAGAATTCCAAATTTGTGTGTATCGTTAAAATCAGATCAGCGGTTCTTGAGTTATAAGCGTAGTAACTAACTTTATTTTATATATATATATATACATATATATATATATATAGAGAGATTAGAAGTACGCGTGGTCAGTCCCTCAGCCCCCCAATAAATCCCTAGGGTTGGAGGGAAGTCAACAGTATCTCGTGTAATAATTTTCAAATTGATATCTTCATTATCTGGCAAATATAAAGATTTTGGATAAATCAAGATAGTGGGCGTAAAAGTAGGCGTGGCCAATATTTATTTCTTTAAGAACCTAACTCGGGGTATGATGAACGTTTTCAACTGATTCCATTACCAACGAACAACAATTGATTTTTATATATATATAGATTTTCTGGTGTAGGAAGTGGTACTCCAAATACCAAATTAAAAACAATTAAGTCCAAAAATGTTATATAAATCGTACAAAAATGTGGATCTACTGTCAACTCTAAATACAGTTATATGGGGACTATCACAAGAAGTAGTTGCCATGGCGAACTCCAAGTACCAACTTTGAAATGAATCCGGTGAAAATGTGGCTAAAATCTTGATAATACCGAATATGTGGAGGTACCGTTACATGGCGACTATATAAAAACTTGTTTCATACATATAGGAACACAACCTGTCAATTTACATCAAATTCTGTTCAAAATTATGACTAAACAGCCAAAACTCCATCTCCAAAAATGCATCTCAACCAAATTTTATCAATCTACTTTCTTTCGTTCGTAAGCTAGAGTGATTTCTACAGACCGACAGACATACGGACGGACATGGTTAAATCAAGGATATACATACCTTGTGGGGTCTAAAATGCTTATTTCTATAGAGGGTTAAAATAGCGAAGAACTGTATCATTCAGCCTTCGCGAAAATGCCAGACGGCAGACTCCAGCAGATTATGAAAGGAGAGCTAGACATAGGAGTCACGTGTATCGGTGTTTTCAAATCTTACATCGTAAAGTAACATAAATTGAAAAGTGTAAAGTGTTCGGATTTAGATTCCTTGGAATGCAATTTTAATTGACAATTTTATTTTGTCAATTAATATATGAACATTGAAAATCCAGTGTAAATTCCATCCTACCTTTTGAAATTTGGAGTTGAAGAAGGACTTTCGTATTGCGGTGTTTCGGACCAATCCATCGAGATTTTACCACATGTTTTAATGTAGCCCAACAAAATACATCAAAATACATTGTGAAAAAGGCCGTAAGAATATTTAAAATCAAAATTTCTTTCGTAATTTTTAAAAAGTCAAAGCGAATAAATCTTCAATACCAAAACTTTAACGGCATTTAATACCATCGTTTAGCTACCAAGGACAACATCTAAAACTGGATTAATTGCCAAGCAGTGGCCAGCGAAATAAAGCAAAACAGTTCACAGTGCTGAATGATATCCAAAGCAGAGGTGTGATGTGCCAGAATCTCCTTTAAAATGTTGTCTGTCGGCATTTCTGGTCGTGCTAGTACGCAAAAGCACAATCGAATTCTTTGACGACATCGTCTATCGGAAATTCTTAAGATCTTATGTAATGAAGCAGCAGAACGCTTTTATGATAATTTAATGGCAACAAACGGTGATTGAGAAACAAGTCTCAGCGGTATTATAATTGTATCATTTCTAACACACGAACATCTATAATGCCAGCAGATATGAATCTTGTTTTGTCACACACACACACACACACACCGCTTTCATCTAGCTGTGGCTGTTGCGCACAATGTCGCGACTCTAAATAAAAATAATGTATTGAAGAACATAGATTTCGAGATACTTAGTCTGGGTAGTTTCTAACTCTAATTTATAAAATTTTAAAGCCAAATTTTGCCCTTCTGGGGCCAATTATGAGGTTTAAAAATTTATACGTAAACGTACTTTTAGTTTCAAATTTGTTCACACCCCATAGTTATAGCGCGTTTACTTACAAAATCTTTGCCAGTTAAATTTGTTGTCATTGGCAAACTATCAGGTTCAACATGTATAATACGTCGAACATTAAAATTCTCCAAGTTGAACAAATTCAACATTGACAGTATTTGTTTGTGTGTGTGTGTTTCTTTGTACATTGTAAATAAAAGTAAGAAATAACAAAAATGTGGATGTGGTCAATTGAAAATGGTATATCGTGTATTAGGTGGACCTTTTATGCATATTTTCATCCATAGCTGTAGTTTTTAGCTTTTTGCACACCGTCGTGACACTGTAAAGCGCAACATCGAGTACGGCATTTAAATAGTCAGCGACAGTAAATACGAGATCTGGTTTGTCAATTTTAATGAGAAATTCACAATGCCGAGTCAAAAAGTATTGACTCAACCAACGACCGAAATTAGACAAATAGTCAATGAAGTTCTCTATTAATATGTATCAAATAGTTAGGCGATGAGGTAATGACTGGGAGATATTCAATACCCCACTAAGGCATTAATTCTGCAGGAGAGTCACTAACGTTGCGTAGGTGTATGTATTTAGAAATTCGGAACACAACTCCCATGAGGTTTGTTCTACCTTCTGTAATTGTGCCATGGAAACAGTTGCCAGGGGTACTTTTAGTTTTAGTTTTAGCCTATTAAACTCGGCATTTCTGTGTTGGGTATATTAATATACTTTATAGAATAACCCCCAGTCTACTAACCGTCTATACTCCGGACTGTAGGATGTACGCGCTCCCTTCGTTATTGGGAGGTGGCCCAATCGAAGATTTTCAATCCATGTTTTCGTGGGGTTTCCCCAATATAAGAATTTTGTTAAAGAATGAAAAATAAACAAAATCAACTGTTGCATATTTAAAAGTCTATTTGATACTATAAGACTCCAGAACAGAGTTGCATTTTTCTAGTTTCTTTGAAGTTGAGCAACCTTTCTTATTGAGCCATGTTATCAAGTAAATAACAACTATGACCATTATTGATTTCGTGTTACGGCTTTAGGGATTTTTAAATTTAAAATCGAAAAGAACCAAGCTATATATCATAGTCGATTTTCACTAGAGGGCCTTAATTAAAATTGGCTGCGCCATATATATCGGAGCTATCCGAACTAAAATTGTATGTTCCAAAATTCATGCATTTTTGGCAGATGTAACATATTTGGTGCACAACAAACATCAACTCGGCGAAGATATATGCGGGAGCTATATCTAAATTTGGACCGATTATCGCCAATTTCAAAATTGCAAAAAACAATCTGTGCAAAGTTTCAACTCAATCGAACAATACATACAAGGACGGACGGATGGATTATCAATAGGAAATATGTGTTTCTCTGTTACAAAAAATGCAAAAAAGTCGTAATATCCTGTACCACGGTGTAGCGTAGGGTATAAAAACAATTTACACAACTTTTCTTTAAAATTGATGCCATGAATCGTGGGATGTCCATTTACTAAAACATTTTTCACTGCAAATTTCAGATCATTAAGCTCGTCTCGTAAGAGAAATCAATCACATAAATCATAAAACATATGATCTTCGCCTTAATAAGGCAAAACTCAAAAATTCAGCCTAGCCTGGCTGTGGGATTTGAACCGCGGACCTCGGTGTGCAGCCAACTAGAAGTTGCCGTCTCTACGTTCAGAGCCATTAACCGTCTTCCTAAAGCAGCACTAAAACAAGTGTATGCATTGGAAGCAATGTAGTTGTTGTGGATAAAAAATCCATCACTACAAAAACAAAAAGTTTGCTGTGAAAAAGATCTGCCAATAGAACTTGAGTCGAACCTGGAGAGTTTCTAGTGTATAATTCGCATATGCTAATTTGCAATAAGTTCGAAATATATACTACTTTCCAGAGAACGGCCCTTGTAAGCCATCATCCACACCAAATATGCCTGATGAGCCGCTTAACCAACGGCGAAACGCGTCGCATAGTTGTGAGTGTGTGATAGTGTCTATCTGGCTTTCCTTTTCACTGCAAATTTCAGATCATTAAGCTCGTCTCGTAAGAGAAATCAATCACAAACATTTCATGTCTCTCCTAAAATTTATAAATCTGCATATTTATATTCACATGCTATTAAAGTTTCATAAAAAAATCTCCGTGCAAACTTCAAAAACCTGACGACATTTATACAATACTAGCTGAACCCGGTGCGCTTCGCTACCCCTTTTGATTTTATATGCATTCAAAATTTTATTTACGAATATATGTTGGTTAAAAAAAAAAAACAAATTTTATAATTAAAAAAAAAAATTATTGCACTACTTTAATGCGTAAATATACAAAACCATTAGAAAAACGGTAACATGATATACATACACGAAGGGTTTGTCCTTCGGATTTATTTATTTCATAGCAAATACCAAGCGTGCAGTAAACTGCAATCTTTTGAAGTTGAGTGGTATTTCTGTTGCAATTAATGAATTCAAGATAGCAACATACTTCGCCGTAATAAGCGTATTTCAAATTAATTGTTGTGTTGTTTTTTAGTGTTAGCCTAAGGCGTTGTGGGTCAATGGTTCTTATTAAAATCATATCCCAATCTGATACGATTTAAATATAATTTTAAAAAAAATACTTTTACACCAAATTCCGCCACACCTTTCATATTTCATTGAAATTGGTGCGTCAAATACGTGAAATCGGCCGAGAATATATATATGGGAGCTACATCCAAATCTTAACTAATTTCCAATTAATTTGTCACATTTATTATTGTAACCACACATATGTTAGCTATACCCAAACCTCAACTGATTTCAATAAAATTTGGCAATTTTTTCTGGTGCCAGATTTCGTCTTTCTCGCTTTGGGTGCATCAAATATGTGAAATCGGCTGAGTATATATATGGGAGCTATAATTAAATCTGAGCGTATTTGAATATAATTTGTCAAATTTATTTTTGTACCAAGTTTAGCCACTCATGCCGAATTTCATTGGAATCGGAAATACGTATCGTGTTTTGTGCATCAAATATGTGAAATCGGCGGAAAATATATATGGGAGCTATATCCAAATCTGAACCGATTTTAATATAATTTGACTAATTCATTTTCTAATCAAAATCCCGTTACATATTCCAAATTTCTTTGGAATCGAACATACATATCGTGCATGGTGCATAAAATACATGAAATCGGTCGAAAATATATATGAGAGCTATATCCAAATCTGAACCGATCTTACTATAATTTGACAAATGTATATTTGTTTTAATTTCCCCTACAGATTCCAAATTTCATTGAAATTAGAGATACATAGCGTGTTTGGTGCATCAAATACATGAAATCGGTCGAAAATATATATGGGAGCTATATCCAAATCTGAACCGATTTCAATATAATTTGAAAAATTCATTTTTGCTCCCGATTCCGTTACTTATTTTAAATTTCATTAAATTTGGACATACATATCTTATTTGGACCACCAAATACATGAAATCGGCCGAAAATATATATGGGAGCTATATCCAACTCTGAACCGATTTCAATATAATTTGGGAAATAAATTTTTTTAGATAAAATCTATCACACGTTTCAAATTTCATTGAAATTGGGGATACATAGCGTGTTTGGTGCATCAAATGCTTGAAATCGGCCGAAAATATATATGGGAGCTATATCCAAATCTGAACCGATTTCAATATAATTTGACAAATTTATTTTCGGATCAAATACAGTCACATATTCCAAATTTCATTGCAATCATAGCAAATACCAAGCGTGCAGTAAACCGCAATCTTTTGAAGTTGAGTGGCATTTCTGTTGCAATTAATGAATTCGAGATAGCAACATACTTCGCCGTAATAAGCGTATTTCAAATTAATTGTTGTGTTGTTTTTTAGTGTTAGCCTAAGGCGTTGTGGGTCAATGGTTCTTATTAAAATCATATCCCAATCTGATACGATTTAAATATAATTTTAAAAAAATTACTTTTACACCAAATTCCGCCACACCTTTCATATTTCATTGAAATTGGTGCGTCAAATACGTGAAATCGGCCGAGAATATATATATGGGAGCTGTATCCAAATCTTAACTAATTTCCAATTAATTTGTCACATTTATTATTGTAACCACACATATGTTAGCTATACCCAAACCTCAACTGATTTCAATAAAATTTGGAAATTTTTTCTGGTGCCAGATTTCGTCTTTCTCGCTTTGGGTGCATCAAATATGTGAAATCGGCTGAGTATATATATGGGAGCTATAATTAAATCTGAGCGTATTTGAATATAATTTGTCAAATTTATTTTTGTACCAAATTTAGCCACTCATGCCGAATTTCATTGGAATCGGAAATACGTATCGTGTTTTGTGCATCAAATATGTGAAATCGGCGGAAAATATATATGGGAGCTATATCCAAATCTGAACCGATTTCAATATAATTTGAAAAATTCATTTTTGCTCCCGATTCCGTTACTTATTTTAAATTTCATTAAATTTGGACATACATATCTTATTTGGTCCACCAAATACATGAAATCGGCCGAAAATATATATGGGAGCTATATCCAAATCTGAACCGATTTCAATATAATTTGGGAAATAAATTTTTTTAGATAAAATCTATCACACGTTTCAAATTTCATTGAAATTGGGGATACATAGCGTGTTTGGTGCATCAAATGCTTGAAATCGGCCGAAAATATATATGGGAGCTATATCCAAATCTGAACCGATTTCAATATAATTTGACAAATTTATTTTCGGATCAAATCCCGTCACATATTCCAAATTTCATTGGAATCGAACATTCATATTGTGTTTGAGGCTTCAAATGAACGAAATCGGTCGAAAATATATATGGGAGCTATATCCAAATCTGAACCGATTACAATATAATTTAGCAAACTTATTTTTGTTCCAAATTCCGTTACACATTCCAAATTTGTAGACTGTATCTTTAACCGATCAATAGATATGTGCATATAAAATCTAAATTTTTGGGAGGTACCTCCGATTCTGATGCTATATCTCCAGTTCCAAGTGGAAATTCAAAAATGTATATAGCCTATGTTACTTTCAGGCGATGTTGCAGTATATATGGAAATTTTCAGAAAAATCTATTCAGCAGTTTTCGAGTCCATAAATTACAAACAAACAAACAAACAAACAAACAAACAAACAAACAAACAAACGTACAAACATTTTCCTCTTTTATAGATATAGATACATACGATAATATACATACGTCTTATTCATGTAAAATTTTAAAAATTTATCTATTATGTATACTCAAATATTATCTATTTGCAAACATTCTAAAATCAGGGAAAAAATCAGACATTTTTTTCAATGGAATCGAATTTCCAAATAATAGTACATTCTATTGACAAACTTCGTAAATACCTTTAAACATTTGCTTTAAAAATTCAGCGACCAAGTTGAAGATTTTTTTACACAAATATGGAGAATATATTAACTTTGTCATTCCGTTTGTAACTCCTCGAAATACTCATGTAAGACCCAACAAAGTATGTATATTTTGTTGATCAGCGTAAAATTCTATGTCGATTTAGCGATGTCCGTCTGTCTGTCTGTTGAAATCTCACTATCATTCGAACGAACTGAGATAGAAGGCTAAAATTTTGCAGACAAATATATTTTGCCAGTAGGCAGATAAAGTTCGTAAATGGGCCATGTAGGTCCACGTTTTCATATAGCCCCCATATAATGGCACCTCCAGATATTCGGTATTTTGATGATTTTAGCGACATTATTCACCGGAATAGATTCAAATTCGGCATTTGTAGTTCCAAAGGGATATTACAACCTAAGACAGAAAATTGACTGTGCAGATTCGCGTCTTCGTATAGCCCCCCATATAATGGTACCTCCAGATATTCGGTATTTTGACGATTTTATGTACAATACCCACCGAAATTGTTTTAGATGTCATATTTGAAGTTCATAATGGATGCTACAGACTGTAACAGAAAATCTATGCAAGTCCAGGTCTTCGTATAGCTCTGATGTAAAGGTACCTCCCTATGTACGGTATTTTGATGATTTTAGCTACATTGTTCACCGTTTATTTCAAGTTTCGAATTTGAATATGATAATGGCTTATGACAAACCAAACCTATGCAGGTTCACGTCGTTGAGATTCCAATATTTCGGCTATATTTAGTATTTTTAAGATTTTAACAGAATTTTTAACGGATTTTCCAAATTCGTTCCAAATGGTGGGGGGTATTCAAAGTTCGGCCCGGTCGAACATACTGCTTTTTAACTTGTTTAATTTGTTTTTTTTTTTCTGTCAATTTTTTTATATAATGTAATATTTTTTCAATTTGGCTTATAATATTGAATTCAATTGTTTTTTTTGTGAACAAAATAAAGAATTAATTTCACCATATAAAAGAAAATTATGTTAGTTACTACGCTTACAGCTCAAGAACGGCTTGACGGATTTTAACAATTTATTCCGGAACGGTATCTTGAAAGAAAAAATCGTGTAAAAATATGCTAATAAAAATTGTAATGAAAAAATCTTTTTGGCGTGAATTTTGTTCACTTTGATATACTATATTGAAGTATGCATCTTTTATTGTTTTGAATTCTGAATAAATAATATTAAAAATGAAATGAGTGCGCAATACGATGCTAAATGGCGAATTTTCATGTCTAAAATTGGCATCTAGCTTTCAACTCTAGGACCTACATCGTGCTTCAGGTGGAAGATGCGAACGCATTCAAACAAACAAAAATGACCGACAAAACGTTATACGGCTCATTTCAAAACGTGGTCCTACTTGTTTCATGTGACAATAATACGTCCAACGAGAACTCCAAATGCAAAATTCATTGGGACTGCAATCAGTGAAATACAGAATATAAAGTCTGCAAAAATAGTAGATCGAAGTGAACATTTAGTAAGGAAAGGATTTCTATCCCTCCAGAAAATTTTCCCAAACATTGAAGATACCATAAATCGCTTTTGCAGGTCATGATATGGGTCATAACCCCCGTATAAGGGTACCCTATTTCAAGGATATTTTACATTTTTACTACATTTTTCAAGCTAATTTCGGCAAATGTTGGTAATTTGAGAAGAAACCTTCAAAAAATGATCACGTTTTCAATTGATTTGGGTCAACAAATTTATTTAGGCTACCCTGGGGTAGAGAACCATCAGACAGATAATTGTCCACATAGGCATTTATTTAAGTATAATCCCCACATGTGTAGTCAGAAAAGAAATTTGTGTGTTCTATTGAATTTGAAAACCCCAAGAGAATATTGGTTGGGAACGTGGATTTGGGATGTACGTCTACACCAAATAAATTCCAAAATGTCAGACTGTGACTCATTCAGTCGGAAATTGTGGCAGAAATATGAAAAAAAAATTGCGAGCATTAGAAAGTTGCACGGGACCGAACTTTATGGGGACTCCAACGCACAATTTAAATGACAAACCAGTAAAGAAAGCCTTAAAGTCGGGGGGGGGGGGGGGGGGGGGGGCGACTTTATGATAGCCTACACCACTTTTCTAATTTAGTAGAGCTCCACATAACAATAAAAAGTTTTTATGGGAGAATTCAATCATACACGCTATGACTATTATAATCATAATTTAAAGTTCAAAGGACTAAATATGGCGAAGCATTTGTATCTTTTAAATTCGGACTTGTATTGCCCATTTGTTGCAAAATTAATTTGAAATCGGATAAACGTATATATGGGAGCTATATCCAAATCTGAACCGATCTCGATAAAATTTAGCAAATGTATTTCTGAGCTGTATTTGCTATATTTACCCAAACATTGTTGTTGCAGAGTGCATATTACGGCTGCGGAGGACAAAAACAACAAATCGGATGAACAATATATATGGGAGCTATAGCTATATCTGAACGGATTTCGATCAAATTTGGCATACTTATTTTCAGGCTGCATGTGCTGTTTGTATGTGCAAAATCCCATACTATTCGGGTCGATATTACACGTTTGATGCACAATAAAAGGCAAATCGGAAGAAGATGTATATAGGAGCTATATTTAAATTTTGACCGATTATCTTCAATTTCAATAGGATTCGTTCTTGGGCCAAGCAAATGAGCTGTGCAAAATTTCATCCGGATAGGGCAATAAATGCGAACTGTACTTTGTTTACAAAAATACATTGACAGACAGACGGACGGACATGCATAAATCGACTCAGAATGTGATTCTATGCAGATCATCAAAAGGAACTATGGGTCTATCTCGTTTTCTTTTGCCTGTTACAACCGAATATCGGGGGGTGCCGTTATATGGTATATACGATATCGTGGAGCTATATAGACAGTTCTCTTTCAGGGGATAAAGTACGCACAAGGAGCTCCTTGTCTGGATTTTCAGATAATCCCATTGGAAAATGTGGCTAAAATCATCAAAATCCCGAATATCGGGGGGTTCCGTTATATGGGGGATATTCGATATTGCGGACCTATATGTAGACAATTCCCTTTCAGAGGCTAAAGTGCTCACAAAGAATTAATTGTGTAGAATTTCAGACTATTCCATTGGAAAATGTGGCTAAAATCATCAAAATACCGAATATCGGGGGTACCGTTATATGGGGCTATATGATATCGTGGACCTATATATACAATTCTCTTTCATGGAGTAATGTGCTCATAGAGAACTCCTCGTGTGACTATTTCATTGGAAAATGTGGCTTAAATCATCAAAATACCGAATATTGGGGGGTACCGTTATATAGGGGCTATACGATATCGTGGACCGATAAAGCCCATCTTCGAACTTGACTGGCCTGCAGACAAAAGAGGGATCTGTGCAAAATTTTAGCTTTCTATCTTAATTCGTTTTGACTGTAGCGTGATTACAACAGACGGACGGACAGGGCTAAATCGTCTTAGAATCGTACGCTGATCAAGAATGTATATATACTTTGTTGGGTCTAAAATGATTATTTCGATGAGTTACAAACGGAATGACGAACTTAATATACCCTCCATACTATGTATGGCGGAGGGTATAAAAATGAATTCCATTTTATACGGCAATGGGTGTAAAAAAGTAATTATCTTTGACTATTCGGAAATCATTCTGCCCCTAACTACAGCTAATTTGTATGGAAAACTAGCTGGCCCGGTCCGCGTTGCCGGCCCGTAATTTTAGTCTTTAATGCTTATTATATCCTCCACCTTGGAAAGGAGGGTATATAAACTTTTTCATATAAAAACTATCAACAGAGGTCCCCTTTTTGGTATGGCCCCATATAACGGCCTCATTCACTTTGTGGTTTTTTGATAAGATAACTTTGACTAAGTTAACCAAACCATCTTTCTGGTATATGAAGTTTAAAGTGAAACACGCTTGAATTCAGATACTTTTATATAAAAATGTTTAATTTATCCTAAGGTGGATGATAATAATAGTTCTGCCCGGTCGAACTTAATTTTTTTACTTGTTTTTAAAGTAATAAGTAGTATTTGTCATGGAAATTGCGCGTTGGAGACCCCATAATGTCCATATCTTTTATCATAGTATAATTCAAAGACGATTAAACAAATGTCCGGTTCCTTAAATCATATGATGGTTATACAAATCGCGATCATTTTTTGCAAGAATAGTTTCTTCCCAAATTACCAACATTTGCCGAAATTAGTATGAAAATATGGTTAAAATGTATGATATACTTGAAATCGGATTGTATCCTTATCCGGGGGTTATGACCAATATCATGAACTGCAAAAGCTATTTAAGGTATCGTGAAAGTTCAGGAAGAATTTCTGAAAGAATATAAATCCTTTTCCCATTGGACGGATTATTGTCATGTGAAAGATGTAGGTAGGTCCCCGTTTTGAAATGAGCCCCATAACGTTCTGCCATTTTTTTTTTTTTAATGTGTTCGCATCTTCGAGCTCGATGTAGATCCTGGAGTTGAAAGCTAAATTCCAATTTCAGACATGAAAGATCGCTATTTAACATCGTATTGGGTACTATTTCATCTATATATATAAAAATCAATTATTGTTCGTTGGTAATAAAATCAGTTGAGAACGGGTGGACCGATTTGAATAATTTTTTTGTACAACCATTCGTCATACCCCGAGTTAGGTTTTTAAAGAAAAAAATATTGACCACGGCTACTTTTACGCCCACTATTTCGATTTATCTAAAATCCTTATATTTCCCAAAATAATGAAGATACCGGTTTGAGAATTATTACACGAGATACTGACTAACGCGCCTACTTTTAAATCTGTCTCTCTATATGTAAAAGAAAGATGTGTTAGTTACTACTCTTATAACATAAAGACCGCCGGTATGATTTTAACGATTCAGACAAATTCGGAATTGTCTATTGGTAGAAAAGCATAAAATCCAAAAAAATCGCGTAAAAATGTGAAATTTTGAACATTTTCATTTTGACTTTTAAAATGTACAATAGTAATGTTTTATTTTGCATGATTTTTTTTTCATTTTGACTTACTATTTTCGAATGTACATTTGTAGTGTTTTTTTTTTTTTTGAATTCTAATATGATGTGTAGTTTTTTTGGGTAGTATAAAGCGACAACGGATAAAACTGTTATTTATAGATTTTATGTATTTATTGGGTAATACCAATAATATCATTTCAGAAGAGAATAAGATATGAAAATTCTAAAATCGGGAAAAATCGAAAATTTTTCAATGGAATCGAATTTCAAAATAACAGTACATTCTACAGACAAACTTCATAAGGACCTTTAAAAATTTGCCGTAAAAAAAGCGAACCAGTTGAAGATTATTTTTCTTTTTTCAATTCTTTCTTTTTTCTATATTGAAGTGTACATTTCCTATTGTTTTCAATTCTGAATGAATAATATTAAAAATGAAATGTGTGCGTAATACGATGTTAAATGGCGATCTTTCATGTAAAAAATTGGCATTTAGCTTTCAACTCCAGGACCTTCAGCTGGAAGATGCGAACACATTTATACAAACAAAAATGACCGAAAAAGCGTTATGGGGTTCACTTCAAAAAGTGGGCCTGCTTCTTTCATATGACAATTATTCGTCCAATGAGAACTCAAAATGCAAAATACATTGGGACTGCAATCCGTGAAATACCGACTATAAAGGACGCAAAATAGTAGAGCGAATTCCTTCCAGAAAATTTTCCTAAACATTCAAGATACCTTTAATAGTTTTGGCAGGTCATGATATGGGTCATAACCCCCGATAACGGAACAACCCGATTTCAAGTATATTCTACATTTTAACCATATTTTTCGTACTAATTTTGCCTTATGTTGATAATTAAAAAAAAAACCATCCTTGCAAAAAATGAACGTTTTAGTATCACCATCATATGATTTAAGGTATTTTCCGGGTCTTGGCCACTTTTTCCATTTTTTGGTCCTTATTTGATATCTTTGTTTCCAAGGGAGAAGAAAACCTCTTCTCATAAAATGTTTATTTTTCGGAAAAGGGCCCATCTTAGTCTTGAGGCTACATGGAGTAAAAAAACCCTGGGGTAGAAAACCATCTTACAGATAATTATTAACATGGAGTCATTATAATCAAACTTGGAGTCATTACTTATAATGAAAATTGTGCCGCTTACATAAGTCAGATCTGTGATTTATTATGCTTTAACCAGTAAAGAAAGTCTTAAAGTCGGGCGGGGCCGACTTTATGATACCCTACACCACTTTGCTAATTTAGTAGAGCTCCACATAACAATTAAAAGTTTTTATGGGAGAATTCAATCATACACGCTATGATTATAATTATAATTTAAAGTTCAAAGGACTAAACATGCCGAAGCATTTGTATCTTTTAAATTCAGACTTGTATTGACCATTTGGTGCACAATTAATTTGAAATCGGATAAATATATATATGGGAGCTATATCCAAATCTGAACCGATCTCGATAAAATTTGGCAAAGATATTTCTGAGCTGTATTTGATATATTTCCCTGAATATCGTTGTTACGGAGTGCATATTACGGTTGTGGGTAACAAATATAACAAATCGGATGAATAATATATATGGAGGCTATAGCTATATCTGAACGGATCTTCACCAAATTTGACATACTAGCTTCATTCAGTTCGGTCCTATGTGCCAAATTCCATCCCATTTGGACAAATATTAGACGTTTTGTGCACAATAAAAGGTAAATCGGATGAAGTTATATATGGGAGCTATATCCAAATCTGAACCGATCTCGATAAAATTTTGCAAATGTATTTCTGAGCTGTATTTGATATATTTCCCTAAATATTGTTGTTGCAGAGTGCATATTACGGCGGCGGTGGACAAAAATAACAAATCGGATGAACAATATATATGGAAGCTATAGCTATATCTGAACCGATTTCGATCAAATTTGGCATACATATTTTCAGGCCTAATTTGGTTGTATGTGCAAAATTCCATACAATTCGGGCTGATATTACACGTTTGGTGCACAATGAAAGGCAAATCGGACGAAGATGTATATGGGAGCTATATCTAAATTTTGACCGATTATCTCCAATTTCAATAGGGTTCGTCCTTGGGCCAAACAAATGATCTGTGCAAAATTTCATCTGGATCGGGCAATAAATGCGACCTGTACTTTGTTTACAAAAATACATGGACAGACGGACAGACGGACGGACGGACGGACATGCATAAATCGACTCAGAATGTGATTCTATGCAGATCAACAAAAGGAACTCTGGGTCTATCTCGTTTCCTTTTGCCTGTTACAAACAAATGCACAAAGACATAATACCCTGACCACCTTGTGGTGTAGGGTATAAAAAATACGCATTAAAGACTAAAAGTACGGGCCTGCAACGCGGACCAGGCCAGCTAGTTTTTTATATTATTCATTCAGAATTCAAAACAATAAAAAATGTACACTTCTATATAGTTTTTGAATTGAGAAAATTTCACGCCAAAAAGATTTTTTCTTTTATATTTTTATTGGCATGTTTTCCCAAGATTTCATTCCGAAGTTGTATGAATTGTGAAAATCCGTCAAAACGTTCTTGAGTTATAAGCATAGTAACTAATAAACAAATTGAAAAAAAATCTTCAACTTGTTCGCAGGTTTTTTACAGCGAATGTTTAAAGGTCCTTATGAAGTTTGGTCCTTACTATTATTTTGAAATTTGATTCCATTGAAAAATTTTTTTTTCAAAAATGACACTGCTATCTATAACGTCAAATAGCTGATTTAAAAAACCTACCTAATTTAGAAAAGTTGGTCAAAAAACACATATAAAAGCAATTGTCGACTCAAAACTATTTTTTTATTTGAGTAGTTTTTGGATTATTTTTTAATACTTATCTCAAGTTTTGGTGAAATTGGTCAAAAATGATACTTTTCTAGTAATCGGCACCCCCTGCCGACTACTGGCAAATCTCTTTTTATACCCTCCACCATACTATGGAGGGTATATTCATTTTGTCATTCCGTTTGTAACTCATCGAAATATTGATCTTAGACCCAACAAAGTATATATATTCTTGATCAGACAGACAGAAATTCTAAGACGATTTAGCCATGTCTGTCTGTCAGTCTGTCTGTCTGTTGTAATCACGCTATCTTTTGAACGAATTGAGATAGAAGGCTAAAATTTTGCACACATGAAAATTGCCTTTGCAGGTTCAGGTCTTCGTATAGGCCCCATATATCAGTACCTCTCGATATTCGGTATTTTGACGAGTTTAGGTACAATACCCAACGAAATTGTTTGAGATGTCGTATTTGAAGTTCGTAATGGATGCTATAGCCTGTGACAGAAAATTGTCTATGCTGGTCCAGGTCTTCGCACAGCTACGATATAACGGTACCTCCCTCTATACGAGATTTTGTTGATTTTAGCTACATTATTCACCGTTTATTTCAAGTTTCGAATTTGCATATGGTAATGACTTATGACAAACAATGCTTATGTAGGTCCATGTCGTACAGACCCCATATATATTCGTTTTTGTTTTTTAATTTTAACAGAATTTTTAAGGATTTTTTTTTTTTTTTTTTTTTTTTTTTGAAAACTTCCAAATTCGTTACAACTGTTGAGGGTGTATTCAAAGTTCGGTCCGGCCGAACTTACTGCTTTTTAACTTGTTCAATTTCATATCGCTTCCAAATTGATTCAGCATAGCCCAGCCGAAATACATTTTAACAATCGTATTGTTCTTGTACTTCTTGTACCGAAAAACTTGTGCTCTTGGTTTGTTTGGGGCATAAAACAATTGTGTTTTAATGTTGCTCGTTTCGATTGTTTTCGTACGCTGGTAAAAACTGATCTTTAACTAAACAGAATATTGTATTTAAGTTTTACTTGTTATGAAACCTGATACAATGAACAAGTCCGGTAAAATCCAACCAATTCTTTTCCATATTGCGCAACAGGTCGTCGATGCCGAAATTGGTTCAAACTTTGGTAAGTTCTGACGAAAGACAAAAGCGAAGAATGCAGAACATTCACATAAACATACACAAATAAATACGAAGGTGTGGTCGGATTAAAGTGACTTAACCAGTTGACGCAGATAAATGTTTTATTTTGCATAGTAACAAGATCGCAGCACTGCAATAAGTCTGCCGAACCTCATATCTTTTTAGCAAAATCGATACACTCATCATCTTCAGTTTCTGAGTTATTAACCCTTTCAGTGTTTTTGTCAAATATATTTGACATTTAAAAGTACTCTCTTTCTCTGCGATTTTTTGTTTTTCTTACGAACCGTTATTTTTGATATTTTTTAATAACAGACACGTTCGCTATTTAAAAATATTGCAGTTCTATTCTATTAGTTTCGTTTTCGAATTTCTGAGCACATTTTAGTAAATTAGTACGGATGTTCAGATTTTTATCTCGACAAAAATTTTCATTGACACTGAAAGGGTTAATAAACTGAAAAAAAAAACGCTTTTGGCGTAAGTAAACTACTACACTACGTAATTACATCGCAAACTTTTAAAAAAGCAGTTAAGTTCCGCATGCAGGATCTTTTTATGCTCTTCAACATTTTGTAAGTAACGATTTTAAAAATATGTCTTTAAGTACCGAAACTCCAGTATTCGAAAGGGAATACATTATTTCTTTTATTATATGCATGCAAAAAAATTCCGACAATTATTTAAAAAGTTTGTATCTGTTACGAGATTCAAATACCAATTATGAATCAATTGTACATTCCAAACTAGTAAGTCAAAATTTCAAAAGTCAAACTAAAAATGTTAAAATTTCACATTTTTTCGCGATTTTTTTTTTTGGATTTAACCCTTTTCTGCCTCTTTGCAGAATTTGTTCTGAATTTGTCGGAATCGTTACAATCAGACCAGCGGTTCTTCAGTTATAAGCGTAGTAACTAACATCGCATAAAAATGAGAAATTTGAAAATATTCATTTTGAAATGTACAATCGTAATCTATCGTAAAAGAAAGTTGTGTTAGTTACTAGGATTATAACTTAAGAACCGCTGGGCCGATTTTAACGATTCATACAAATTCGGAATTGTCCCCTGTCCGAAAAGGATAATATCCAAACAAATCGCGTAAAATTGTGATATATTAACATTTTCATTTTGACTTTTGAAATGTACGATAGCAATGTTTTAATTTGCATGATTTTTTTTCATTTTGACTTATTTTTTTCTAATATACATTTGTAGTGTTTTTTATTTATATTTTACTAGCTGGCCCGGTCCGCGTTGCCGGCCCATAGTTTTTGTCTATTATGCATATTTGTCAAAGCATGATTATTCAAAGATATGAATGTTATAAATGTTCACGTACTGGTCGATTAGTTTTTAATTTTTAGTCAAATGAGCAGTAATTTGGAATTTACTGTACTTTGTACAACTCGTAATTGAGGGCTAATTGATTTAAGAATAGGCAAAGTTAATTTCTTTTTTGAACCCATTAGCACCTCAGATTGTGCATTAGAGTCCTCATAAGTCCCCCTAACCATGTCGGTCTGTTTGTCCGCCAAAAGGTGGACTTGAGGGGATACTATTACATGGAGAAAATCCTAAAATTTGTAGATATTTTGAAATGTTTGTGTAAGATTTTCATCCCCAAATACTCATTTTTAGCCAAATCCTTTGAAATGTGGTAAAATTCGAAACATCGACCTACATTGAAAACTTTCTTCACCCCTTATAATCCAAGATGACAAATAGAGGCCAAATCAAAAATATAGCTATTTTACATCCATTACCGTAAGATGGGAATTAATTTTATTTGCCATTTAAATTGTAAGTTGGAGTCCATATTTTTCATCATAGTATAATTTAATGACGATTCGACAAATATTCGGTCCCGTGCTACTTTCTTATATTTGTAATTTGTTCATGTTTTCACAATTTATTTCATATAGATGTATATCCCAAATCTACGTTCCCAACCAATATTCTCTTGGGGGTTACAAATTCAATAGAATACAAATTTTTCTTTTCTGACCACACATTAGATGTGAAAGTGGACTTGGGGATACTCCAATGTGGGGACTTTACATGAATAAATTTCTATGTGGCAATTATCTGTACGATGGTTCCTTACCCCAGGGTAGCATTAATAAAATTTTTTAGTGGTCAAGACCAATATGGGCCCTACTCCGAAAATTTTATGCGAAGAGGTTCTCTACCCCCCTTAGAAACAAAGATGCCAAATAAGGGCCAAAAATAGAGGAAAATGGCGAAGACTCCAAAAATGGCTTAAATCATACGATGATTATTTATGATCGATATCATGACCTGCTAAAGCGATTTAAGGTATCTTAAATGTTCAGGCAGAATTTTTGGAAGGATAGAAATCCTTTTCTTACTAAAAGTCCCATTCGTTCTACTATTTTGCACCCTTTATATTTGGTATTTTACTGATTGTACTCCCAAAAATTTTTGCATTTTGAGCTCTCATTGGACGGATTATTGTCACATGAAAGAAGTAGGGCCACGCTTTGAAATAAGCCCCATTAGTCTTTTTCGGTCATTTTTGTTTGTTTAAATGTCTGCGCATCTTCCAGCTGAAGCACGATGTAGGCCCTGGAGTTGAAAGGTAGATGTCAGTTACCATCGTATTTCGCACTTATTTCATTTTTTGGTGAAAAATTGTATATAGTGAAAAATTATTCTTTATTTTGTTCACAAAAAATCCACTGAATTCAATATGATATTACAAATTGAAAAAAATTGACAAAAGAAGAATAACAAATTGAAAAAATCTTTAACTTTGCAATGAGATCTCTTTTTTCGTGTTTCTTTTTAACGATTTTGAAAAAGTAATTTTTTTTTAACTTTGGTGTGACCGCATTAAATTATTTCGGTATCATCTATTCCGTTTCGCCACCACATAATTCGGTACTACACTTCCATGTAACCCGTTATCAATTTCAGTTTTCAAGAAATCAAGCCAATTAAATAAATTGGTATTAATATTCGAATTCAAAAATAAAATATAAAAAACACTACAAATGTACATTAGAAAAAAGTAAGTCAAAATGGAAAAAATTATGCAAAATAAAACATTACTATTGTACATTTCAAAAGTCAAAATGAAAATGTTAACATATCACATTTTTACGCGATTTTTTTGGATATTATCCTTTTCGGATAAGAGACAATTCCGAATTTGTATGAATCATTAAAATCAGTTCAGCGGTTCTTAAGTTATAAGCGTAGTAACTAACACAACTTTCATTTATATATATAGATTTTTGAATTCCAATATTAATACCAATTTATTTTATTGACTCGATTTCTTGAGAATTGAAATTGAAGGCGGGTTACATTGAAGTGTATTGCCGAAACATAATAGATGATATCGAAATAATTTTACGCGGTCACACCAAAGTTAAAAGTTTTTAAAAATCGCTTAAAAGAGATCTCATTGCAAAAATTCTCAAATCGGGGAAAAATAGAGAAACATCGAAAAAAGTCAATGGAATCGAATTTTAAAATAATAGGACAATCTATTGACAAACGTCGCATGGACCTTTACACTTTTGCTCTAAACCAATAATCGAACAAGTTGAAGAATTTTTTCTTTTTTCAATTTGTTTTTCTGTTTTTGTCAATTTTATAAGATTTTTTCAATTTCATATTATCATATTAAATTCAATCGAGTTTTTGTAAACAAAATAAAGAATTGTTTTCACAATATAAAAGAAAGTTATGTTACAGTACGTTTATATATATCAGGGTTAACCCACTGGATTTGGATTTAAATTGTCATTTCCATTACTTTTACTTCAAATAAATCCTCTCAAAGTAGGTTAACCCTACAAAAAGTTCTAACGTAAACATGGCATTAGGTACTACGCTTATAACTAAAAACGGCTCGACTGATTTTGACAAATCATGCAATTTTGGTATCCTGCAAAAAAAAAATCGCAGTAAAATAAAAATGTAAATGAAAAAAATATTTTTGGTGTGATTTTTTTCAATTTGACATAGTATATTGAAGTGAACATTTTTTATTGTTTTGAATTCTGAAGATACTTGAAATAGCTTTTGCAGGCCATGATATGGGTCATAACCCCCGGATAAGGGTACAACCCGATTTCAAGTAGGTGTTACATTTTAACCATATTTGTCATACTAATTTCGGCAAATATTGGTAATTTAAGAAGAAACCCTCCTTGCAAAAAAGATCATGTTTTGGTATAATCATCATATGATTGAAGCTATTTTACATAAACATAAATATCAAATTGTGGCAGAAACATAAAAAATCACGAATATTAATTTCTTTGATCGTCATTAAATTATACTATGATGAAAGATATGGACTTTATTTACAACTTAAATGACAACAAGTAAACGTGCTGTAAGTTCGGCCCGTTAATACCCTCCAGCATTTGGCACAAATTTGGCAATTTCCAAAAAAAAAAAAATAATAAAAAATAAAAAAATAAAATCCGTTAAAAATTCTGTTAAAATCTAAAAATACCGAATGTCTATACGGCGTGCATAGGCAACTTTTGTCATAAGTTATTATAATATTTAAATGCGAAACTTGAAGAAAAATCTGTTTACAATGTAGCTAAAATCATCAAAATACCGAATATAGGAGATACCGTTATATGGGGGCTATACGAAGACGTGGACCTGCACAGACAATTTTCTGGCATGGGCTGAAGTATCCATTACGAACTTCAAATGCGAAATTTGAAACAATCCCGGTAAATAATGTCGCTAAAATCATAAAAATACCGAATATCGGGGGGTACGGTATATGGGGGCTATACGAAGACGTGGACCTACATGGCCCATTTTCTGTTTTCTGCTGCAGTATCTATTACGAACTTAAAATACCAAATTTGGAACGGTTCCGTCGCTAAAATCATCAAAATACCGAATATCGGGGGGTACCGTTATATTAGGGCTATATGAAGACGTGGACCTACATTGTCTTAGGATGTAGTATCCATTACGAATTTCAAATACCAAATTTGAGACGATTCCGGTAAATACTGTCGCTAAAATCATCAAAATACCGAATATCGGGAGGTACCGTTATATGGGGGCTATATGATAACTTGGACCTACATGGCCCATTTACGAACTTAACTGGCAAAATATACATGTGTGTTTAGCCTTCTATCTCAATTTGTTCGAAAGATAGCGTGATTACAACAGACAGACAGACGGTCACGGCTAAATCGTCTTAGAATTTTACGCTGATCAAGAATATATATACTTTGTTGGGTCTGACGTGAGTATTTCGAGGAGTTAGAAACGGAATGACAAAATTAATAGTATGGTGGAGGGTATAATAAATGAATTCCTATCTTACGGCAATGGCTGTAAAAGAGTAATTATCTTTGACTATTTTGAAACCATTCTGCCCTCAATTATGAGGTGGAAAAAACTAAATACCACGCAACACAGTATTCTAAACATTGGAAATACAAATTCCAAATTACAGTTAATTTGAATGGAAAATGTTGCTTAGTTCTTTACAATACCAAAAATTGAGTCGAGTTTTCACATGGGGCTATTATAGAAATTCTATATTATATAGGTTTTTAACATTCAATTATAGCCTATGATTGAAAAATAAGATCAGGTTTTTCAAAATATCTAAAACCGACGGTAAGTGATTATCTATTAAAATTTTTGACATAAATGTTTATTTCTATTTAGAAATTACTATGGAGTTAAAAATTGTGCCGCTTACATAATCTGTGTTCTATTATGCTTTAAAAAAAAGTACGGGCCGGGCCAGCTAGTGTTTTATATTGCATGATTTTTTCCATTTTGACTAACTACTAGGGTGAAAATATGCCAATTAAAATGTGAGTGAAAAAATATTTTTGGAGTAAATTTTTTTCAAGAAGCGAACACATTTTAGCAAAAAAATCCCACAAAGCGTTATGGGGCTCATTTCAGAATGTGCACCTATATTTTTTATATAACAATGATAATACGTCCAATGAGAGCTCAAAATTCAACATTCACTGGGACTGCAATCAGTGAAATACCGAATGTAAACGCTGCAAAAATAGTAGAGCGAACTAGACATTTAGTAAGAAAGGGGTCCTTCCAGAAATTCTTCCTAAACTTTGGATCATAACCTCCGTATAAGGGTACAACCCGATTTCAAGTATATTTTACATTTTAACCATATTTTGCATACTAATATCAGCAAATGTTGGTAATTTGAGAAAAAACCATCTTTGCAAAAAATAACCATCATATGATTTAAGTTATTTTCGGGATCTTGGCCACTTCTTTCATTTGTTTTTGGCCCCTATTGGGCATATTTGTTTCTAAGGGTGTAGAAAACCTCTTCTCATACAATTTTCGGAGTAGGGTCCATCTTGGTCTTGACCACATTCACCAACCGATTTGGCTAACAAATTGTATTTAGGCTACTCTGGGGTAGAGAACCATCTTACAGATAAATTTTGTATTCTATTGTATTGGTAACCCCCAAGAGAATATTGGTTGGGAACGTAGATTTGGGATGTACGTCTATATGAAATAAACTCCGAAATGTCAAACTGGGTCTCATTCAGTCGGAAATTGTGGCAGAAACATGAAAAAAATACGAATATTAGAAAGTAGCACGGGACCGAACGTTTGCTTAATCGTCATTGAATTATATTATGATAAAAAATGCGGACTTTATGCTGTCTACAACGCACAATTTAAATGACAAAAAAATGAATTCCATTCTTACGGCAATGAGTGTAAAAGAGTAATTGTCTTTGACTATTCGGAAATCATTCTGCCCCTAATTACAGCTAATTTGAATGGAAAATTTTGCTAAGCTCTTTACAATATCAAAAGTTGAACTGAGTTTACACATGGGACTATTATAGATGTTCTAAATCATATAGGTTTTTAACACTCAAATTAAAGCGCATGGCTGAAAAATAAGATCAGACAATTCAAAATATCTAAAACCGGCGGTAGGTGAACATCTATTATAAGTTATGCCATGAATATTTATTTCTATTTAGAAATTACAATGGAGTCATTACTTATAGTAAAAATTGTGCCGCTTACATAAGTCAGATCTATGATCTTTAATGCTTTAAAGAATATGCATTAAAGACTAAAAGTACGGGCCTATAACGCGGACCTGGCCAGCTAGTAAAAAAATAAAAATAAAATGTTTTAAACATAAAAGTTGGTGAATTCTAATTCCTGTTTAAGCGGGAACGGATTGCGTAATTTCTGTTTAAGAGTGCAAACTTCAACGTGATAGTTATATTTTATTTTTGTTCGTTCGTTATTACGTTCGTTATAATTTCTACATTATTTCATGACATTTTTATTTAATTCGTTCAGATATAAAAATTTGGAGTTTTTTTAAGTAGATGCAAAACTTAAAATATAACGATAATGAAGACTTGTGAAAATGGCAACGCTAAGCATATGCTTTTTATTTATTATATGCTTTACCGACAGTCAGCATTCAGACAATCGACTGGTAACGATCTTAAAAAACTACACAACATCCTGCCCTTTTTTACCGATGTCTGATTCCTTGAACTTCTTTAACTCGTTTGTTGTTTGTTTGTCTTTCTTTTGATGCAGAAAGATTGTGCCAGCGGCATGAGTCTGCTGGGGCAGCTCTGGCATGTAATGATATGTCGAGAAGAACTGCAGTCACCACATGCTTAAAATTCGTTTCAAAACGCATACACATTACCTAACTATTTTCATGAGAAGAGAAAAGGAAAGGGGTTAACCTTGTATCGCAATATTACATGCATACATAAGTATGTCAATGCGATAAATACTTACACATTTAAATATAACACGAAAGAAAATCAAATATGTTCAGTTCACCGATTAGGTATTCCAAATATGCATACACTCGAAATTATTTGTTAGAAATTGCTTTGAAAATAATTTGGAATGTCATATGATTTTTAGGATGTACGTAATGATGAACAAACGATCGTCCAGTTTGAATAAATCATTAATTTCAAGCATAATTTATTTTGTGAATTGAAATTTCAAGAGAATAAAACACAAAACCCATTGTGACTATTCGAAATTAAGAAGTAGAAAATCAGTTCTGTTGAAAAATTGGTTACCTTTATATGAAGATTGTAAAAAAATAGGAATTAACCCTATTACAAACTCCGAATACTGAATTTTTAACGGTCTATATGTTGACCCGACAAATCCTTACATTTTTCCATGCTCCTTCCATTTCGGCCGGTATCTCACGAAAAAATGCTTCAATGTAGTCTTTCAATTCGTCAATTTAAAATTAACATAGCCCCACAAAGATAGGCTAAAGGCGTTAAATTACATGATCTAAGCCATGATTCTGTTAACCGGTCCCGAACGTGATATAAAATGTTCAACGAAGTCGCCTCTCACCCCATGGACCGCACCAAACTGTGACATTTTCTAAATGCATTGGTAGCTTTTCCAATACTTTTTTCAGATATTCATTCTGAAATCGACAATTCAACTTATTTACGAACCCATTGAGCCAAAAAGTGGGCTTCGCCACTGAACACAATTTTTCGATAAAAAAAGAGTGGATTTTCGGTCAACTTTCCCAGAGACCACTCACCAAAAATTCTGCGTTGCGGCAGGTTGTTCGGCTTTAATTCTTGCACCAGCTCTAATTAAAAGGCTTCACATTTGTTGCGATCGTACCCATTATGATTTTTATAGTGGAAACAAATATTGGCATAATATTTCACAGGAAAATGTATGCGAATTTAATGCACCGAACGTCAGGCAAAAAGAGAACCGGATACGCAGGGCGGCCGGCTATGTATTAAAAATTTGATGCAACACTATGGACGTGTGGAAAAAAATTAAGAAGTGGGTAGGTAGAACACCTGAAAAAGTTAGGTTAATAAATGTCAGGGCAGTTGTGGGGAAATTTCGGATAAGAGGGAGAACTTGGTTGAGCGTCCTTAGTGGCAGTATTTAAGGAACGAAGAGAGCTAAAAGCGCCAATATTTCAAAGGGTTGTGCAAAAGAAAATAAAAAAGTAGATTAATGAGTATGGAGTTGTCCAGGTAACAAAATTAAGAATAAAATTACTTACCATCCAAAAGAAAGTTAAAATTCCGCTGAAGGAGCCAAGTTAACTTCATTTTTATTATATTAGTTTGACAAAAAAAAAACTAAATACGATTTTAAAATATTTGTTTGTTGGTGTTGTGTTTAGCATATAAGTTTAATTGTGTTGTTTGTAGTTAGTTAAATAGAATGTAAGAGATAATTGTGAGGATAAATAATACCCAGTTATTTTTTCTGTTCGTGCTCATTAGGCAGAAATTTATGAAGTAATTTTATTGGCCAGAATTTGGAATTTCTAATGGCATAAAAAAGGTCATCTGAGTTATTGAATCACAGTTCTTGTTATTCGGGTATTAATAGTCCAGAATTTTGATGTGTTCACGTTGATATTAGTTTTGAGGAAATATTATTATTTTAATAAGTAATTTTTAATGGTTGATTGTTTCGAAAATAACATGCGCTAATTTTGTCTGTGTTAGAGGAGGTTAGGCATATGTTGTAAGGAAGTAAGTGTATTTGGGTTTTTGGAGCCCTTTAAAAAATTTTAGTGTATTAATTCCTTTCTAGGTAATGACTAGAGGGGATCAGCGTTGGCAGAGCAGATTGACTGCTCCACACTTTGCACGGCAAACGAGGATGCCCCCGCCTGAATAAGAGGAGAGTGTCACAGTTCGCCAGATTTAACCATTGTGTCACCTGATAAATAACGTGGCTTGGCAACCCTTCATTTCTCTTGGCTCAGAGCATCTCCATTAGCAGATCTCCCGATTTCATAGCCTCTGAAGGACGCACTTTCATTAACCATGTTAAAGCCCATTGGCCTAAGTTCCGAGAGTGTACCAACCTTAGCTTCAGAGAACTGCCTAATCCTTCTGAAGTTCGGGTAGCGGAAAGGATTTTCCGGGACATCACCAAAGCTGCAGCCGTTCGCTATATACCTGCTGGTCGAATACCCGAATTAAGACCATATTTCCCAGCAGATGCAGCGGGACTAGGGAATGAGCGTGATGAGCTCCGGCGTACCAATCCTACTGACCTCAGAGTAAGTGAACTGACAGTGGAAGTCAATAGGTTGATACAGGAGCAACACATACAACGTCGTATAAGAGCTCTTCCCTCCTAGGATGTACTCCACAGTTTACGATGGCTCATGTTGCGAATGTCATCCAAAGCGTTGGGCCCAGACAGAATATCAATGGTTATGTTGAAGCAACACCGAGAGTTAAGTATGCAACAAAAGTGCTTAGCCACCCGGAGCCTGGAAAATAGACAGGGTGGTCCCGCTACTGAAGCCAGTCAAGGATTCCAGCAAAGGCGAATCATACAAGTCAATTTCGGTTTTGTCGCCAGTAGCAAAAACTCTCGAGGCTTTACTCCTCCCCAGCATCAGAGAAACTTATTCAGTTACTAGCCATCAATAGGGTTTCCGTTTACTAGATAGTACCTCAACAGCATTGCACGCCATATCCAAACATATCAGTCGAGGACTCAACCAGAACAGGCCGTGCCATAGAACAGTAGTGGTGGCTCTTGATCTATCAAAGGCCTTTGATATGGTCAACCATGCCACGCTGTTCGAGGACGTTGAGGATACTACCCTCCGGCCATGCTTGAAAATTTGGATAGTCAATTATATGTGTGGACGCCAGTCGTAATTGGAACTCCGTAACAAGAAGTCCAAGCCCCATAGAGTGGAACAGGGTTTTCCCAAAGGTGGAGTGATATTACCGGAACTGTTTAACTGTTATAGTATCAACTACTAATTCCCCTCAACGATAGTGTCTCCCGTTATTCCCTTAATGAGAATCGTTCCACATTTTATTATTCCAAAGAATTGTTTACCAAAATATTAATATGCAAATCCAGCATTTTTATAAAATAAATTTCCAAAGAATAAATATTCGTTAATACTTTATTTGTAAGAATTGTTTATTAAAATATTGATATGCAATTCAACATTTTATTCCAGACAAATTTACAAAGAATTGTTTACTTAAATATTAATATTAGCTTAAAACTGTATTTTCTTTTCTGCTGCATTTCCGACAACGAATATGCAGCAATAAACAGAATTTTAGTATATAACCAAGTGAAAAATAAAGAAAGCAAGTTATAATTTCAAACCACACCAAACGTCTTTTTTTTTTTAGTCAAAGTTTTTTCCGCAAATAAAAGTGGCGCAGTCGGTAGGATACCGCAAAGTCCTATCCAACGTATAAAAATAATAAAACAGATTTTATTGTGCGTGATAGAACTAGGATTTTAATCCTTAGTGCGGTATTCGAAATATCCTTTATAAGATTAAAGGATACACAAATTTTATGAAGGAAAAAAGTAAAAAGGATATTAAGAAATATCCCTGTGACTAAAAAAAATATTAGTGGAACCAGAAAGGATATAAAGATCTATCCTTTTGGTGAACATCCTTGTGTCAGAAGGAAACCTAGTGAAAAAGTAAAAAGGATATTAAGAAATATCCCTGTGACAAAAAAAATATTAGTGGAACCAGAAAGGATATAAAGATCTATCCTTTTGGTGAACATCCTGGTGTCAGAAGGAAACCTAGTGAAAAAAAAAGGATATTCCTTCAGTGGATTATAAACTTCAAAGAAACAACAACAACAACAACAAAACAAAATACCAAAATAAATATGTTAAAGAAATTCGACAGCAACTATTGGAGCAATATTGTAAAGAAATAACAGTACCAACAAGTTAAAGAACAGTTCATGCCGAGAACTGCACCGTGGAAGACCCTACTACTAAGAAGAAAGTAAACCTGCAATCCTTAGCACCAACAACCAAATTACAAAGTAAGACTATCTCTAGAAATCTATAATTAAGAATAACTTGTATATTTTATAAGAAAATATTTAACATACCTTTGTGAAAAAATCGTGTAGGAAAATAATTCCCTACAAGCAATTGTTGAAAATTTTTTTTTTTTTTTTTTTTTTCCTCTCCTCCCTCTTTCCCATTTCAATGAGCGATAGTGACTCATTATCAGAGTACCCATCAGACTTTGAATACATACCAAGAAACTCTAATAACGGGTCGACAGCATTAGAACTTGACTCAGGGATTGAATCGAATGATGGATACCTGACTGACGAAAGAACAGAACATTACATTCGTGACATAAGAAGTAGCAGAAACAGACGCATTTTTAGAAAGAAACTCAGACAACATTTTAGACGTAGATAAACAAAAAAAAAAAAAAAAAAAAAAAAAAAAAAAAAAATAAATAAACAGGACTATAACCCAAAATATAAAGGAAAATTAATAACTAAAATGGCAGAACAGGCCGAAAATCAGATTAATATACTAATCATAGACCCGCTAAAATACTTAAACAACTTACCGGAGTTCTATGGGGATTCAAAAAACTTACAGACTTTTACTACCCTCGTTGACCGAATTTACCCACACTTACGCACATACGACGAATTGTCCCAATTACTTTTCTCCGACATTATAAAGTCCAAACTCAAAGGAAAAGCTAGGCAGGCAATTGAGATAAACTGCCACGCGATTTCATGGACTGACATAAAAAACATGTTGCAAAACAATTTTGGGGACAGACGTTCTAGTGAAGAACTTTTCGACGAACTAAGGAGTGTGACTTTCAGGACGAACACACTAGACTTCTATAATGACGTAAAGGACAAATTGCACAGACTAAACAACAAACTGGTAGTTATACTAGGAGAAGGTGAAGCAACTAGGCAAAGTGCGATTAATAATAAACGCACCGCTTTAAACATTTTTAAAAGCAAAATTCCAGAGCCTATGAAATCCATCCTGCTCTGTAGGAACCCAGGAGACTTGGAACAGGCCATGGACATATTATTTCAAGCCGGCTACGCATACACCGGAAACAATGAAAATAGAGCACAGACCAATGCACAATCTAGTAAACGAAGAAATTACCAACAACCATTCGTAAACCAAGGAAGAAATTACCAACAACCATTCCCAAACCAAGGAAGAAATTACCAACAACCATTCCCAAACCAAGGAAGAAATTACCAACAACCATTCCCAAACCAAGGAAGAAATCACCAACCACCATTCGCAAATCAAGGAAGAAATCACCAACCACAATTCACAAACCAAGGAAGAAATTACCAACAACCATTCCCAAACCACGAAGGAAATTTCCAAAACCCTTTCCATGCAAACAGACAAAACACTAGAAATCAGCCTGAACCCATGGAAATAGGCACAGCCGAAAATTTTCAGGACAGAGCCTCGACAGGCAATTACCATATATAATGGTAAAAACCAAGTTAGGTCATTTGAGACTGATAGTGGATACTGGAGCCACTAATTCAATTATTAATCCAGGAATTTGTCATCCGAAATGGATACACCAAATAAAACCTCTTGTTATTAAAACTCTCCAACACCAAGTTACCATAACAGAAAAGGCAGTAATTCCAGCATTTCAAGAATTTAATATAACTAATAATGCGTTAGAGTTTTATGTTTTAAAATTTCACAATCACTATGATGGATTACTAGGCAACGATATACTTAAAACATACAATACTTGCATAAATTATAAAAACAATTCCATACAAATAAACGGACAGGACATGCCAATACTTTTTGACAATAAAAACAGCGAAAATAGAGAAGAAACAAATGACAAACCAATATTTTTTGAAGAACAATATAACAAAAATTTAAGTAAAATCATGCCCACGCAGAAGGTAGGCGATGATACCAGGGATATGAAGCAATATCATAGCTTGGAACAACAAATTAGGACACAACACCTTAATTCTGAAGAGAAAAGATGTCTCTTACAGCTAATAAAAAAATACTCTTCAATCTTCTTCCAAGAAAATACTCGATTGAGTTTTACCAACGTTATAAAGCATAAAATTCGGACAACAAACAATGTTCCAATAATTAGTAAATCCTATAGATATCCTTACATACATAAAAGAGAAGTCGAAGGACAGATACAAGAAATGTTGCAAAATAATATAATAAGGCATAGCAATTCGCCTTATTCTGCCCCTATTTGGATTGTGCCAAAAAAAGCCGATGCAAGTGGGAAGAACAAATGGAGACTTGTCATTGATTACCGTAAATTAAATGAAGTTACAATCGATGATAAGTACCCCATACCTAACATTGACGAAATACTCGACAAACTGGGAAGATGCCAGTATTTTACAACACTTGACCTCGCAAAAGGATTTCATCAGATTGAAATCGAAGAGGAGGACATCCATAAAACTGCCTTCAGTGTAGAAGGAGGCCATTACGAGTTTTTACGAATGCCGTTTGGGCTAAAGACAGCCCCAGCGACATTCCAAAGGTTGATGAACTACGTCCTTAGAGACTATATCAACAAAATCTGTCTGGTTTATCTAGACGATGTGATAATATTTTCCACCTCACTGCAGGAACACATAAATTCATTAAAACTTGTTTTTAACCGTTTGCAAGAAGCCAACCTCAAGGTCCAATTGGACAAGTCGGAATTTTTAAAAAAGGAAACTGAATTCCTTGGCCATGTCGTGACATTAGAAGGTATAAAACCTAACCCAAAAAAAATCGAGTGCATAGTTAACTTCCCCATCCCCAAATCACCCAAACAAATTAAACAATTCCTAGGTTTGACTGGTTATTATCGAAAATTTATAAAAGATTATTCGCTAATAGCTAAACCCATGACAAAATGTCTTAAAAAGGATGCCAAAATAAACATATCCAATCCAGAATATCAGGAAAGCTTTAATACGCTAAGAAACTTACTAGTACACGACCCAATCCTCGCTTACCCCGACTTTACTAAGAAATTCACCCTAACAACAGACGCTAGTAACTTTGCCCTTGGAGCGATACTATCTCAAGAAAACCACCCGATTTGCTACGCTAGTCGTACCCTAAATGATCACGAGATCAATTACAGTACGATAGAAAAAGAACTTCTAGCAATTATTTGGGCCACAAAATACTTTCGCCCATACCTTTTCGGACGCAAGTTCATAATCGAGACAGATCATAAACCGCTAACATGGCTCTTTTCGATTAAAGAACCCAACTCAAAACTAGTCAGATGGAGGCTCAAGTTGTCAGAATTCGATTATGAGATTAAATACAAAAAGGGAACAAAAAACAGTAATGCAGATGCATTATCAAGGATCGAAAATAAAATTGTTGAGATCAATTCATTAGAAAACATCCAACCCATTCTTAAAGAAAGCGATTCACCTATAAATTTATTTAAAAACCAACTCATCGTAAAAAAAATTCATTCCGGATCAGCAAGGATAAAAACCGAAAACATCTTTCAGAATATTAGAAAAACTGTAACAATAAAAGAACTAGATAAAGAGTATGCAATTATGATTTTAAAAACCCACTGTCACCCAACACAAATAAATGCAGTTCTGATAGACAATGAATTTTACGACACTTTCAGAGACACTTGTAGGGAATTCTTTTCAAATAATAACGGATTCAAATTAATCAGGACTTTTAAGAAACTAGACGATATAGAAGACGAACTCCAACTAACAAACATAATTGAGGAAGAACATCTAAGCAAAAATCACAGAGGAATTCAGGTAGTGTTCGAGGAACTAAAAACAAAAATTTATAACCCCAAACTTAAATTAAGGATAACCCAGTTCATTAACAATTGCGAAATATGCACATTGGAAAAGTATGACAGAAGACCACCTAGACTACCTTTCAAACTAACGGAAACACCCACAAAACCCAGAGAAATATTACACTTAGACGTTTTCTATACACTAGAGAAACAACTTTACTTAACTATAATTGACAAATTTTCAAAACACGCCACAGCATACAAAATTAATGGAAGATCATGGATAGAGTTTAAATCAAAATTAATGCAATATACCAGCACATTTGGAAGAATAGAAAAAATTGTTGTTGACAATGAGTTAGGATTTAAAGCCATTCCGATTCAAGAATATTTAAGGAAAGAGAACATTAATATACACTACACATCAAACAGTAACCATACATCCAACGCAGATATCGAACGACTTCACAATACATTGAACGAACACTTAAGATTACTACGACATGACGAACAATCCAAAGACGAAACGACAGAGGAAAAAATATCACGTATCATTGGATTTTATAATAATACTATTCATAGCACCACACAAATCAAACCTATAGACTTTATAAATGGCAAAGTACATGAGGATAAATATCCCGAAATACATGATCTAATATTAAAGAAGAAAAATAACTATATTAATAAACTTAACAAAAATAGAACCGATATAGTGATAGAGGAAGGTACAAACTATATAAGAGAAATTCGAGGGGGTAAAAATCATAGGAGGTACAGAAAGATAGAATCTAAGAAAGTCGATGAAGATCATATTGAAAACACAAAAACAGGGCATAAATATTACAAAGCACATATAAGACCTCAAAAGAAATATCAAGACAAGAATAACCCAAAAATTAAAGCAAAATCTAGATAATTACCATCCCCTTTCAGATGATCAACTGGATCATAATAATGGTTGCATTTACTACAGCAACCAAGGCCCAAACCCTCGACATACAAGACCTATCAAACAATAACGGTTACATTCCAATCAAGACAGGAGAAACCAAAACCATTGAACACTATACCAAGATATTACATATAATAAACACCACAGAATACGAACGAACATTAGAAATGATCAAAACTAATATTGACATTTTAAAAACATCAAATACCGAATCAAAAAGGTTACTAGATACAGTAAACAAAAATTTTATGCTATTAAAGGCAAAAATAGAAAACCTCAACCCACATTTTCGAAAGAAACGGGCTCTCTTAAATATCCTAGGTAAAGGGTTAAAAATTATTGCTGGCACAATGGACAGCGACGACGAAAAACAAATTAATGAGACCTTTCAGCTGCTGCGAGCGAACGATAACAATTTAACAGACAAAATTAATAACTTAACATATATAAGCAATATAATGAACTCTCAAATCCAGAATATAACCAATCACATAAATTACCAGCAGAACATCATTGGAAACTACTTAACGAAACTCAAAAATATTATAGGGAATAAAATCTCAACCATGGAAGAAGAAATAACCTTTATAGAACACATATACCAGATCAACAACGATATCTCACTTTTACAGCAACATGTGGATGACATCGGACAAATTATCTTTTCCAGCAAACTAGGAATAATTCCTACAGATATTCTTACTCAAACCGAACTTAACCTAATTACAGACTTTGACAGTTACACCAACATTAAAGTAACCATAGCACTCCACGATAACAACGTTATCATAATTCTTTCCATTCCACATTTTTCAAAAGATCCTCTATCCATGGTAACATTCGTACCAATCCCTGATAAGAATAACAGATCCATACAGCTTAATTATTCTGACGTACTCATAGATCTAGAAAATAACGTTTACAGTACTTACATTAAAGATAACCTAAAAAGAAATCTAATTAAAATCGAAGACAATTGCTTAAATAACATACTAAAATTCGAAGAAGCTAATTGTAAAATGCAACCATCAAATAAACAAGAAGTAACCGAAATCATTCCGGGAATACTAATTCTTAAAAACTTTAACAATAAAATAACTCATAACTGTAACAAAGCCAAACTGAGAATTACCGGCAACTTTTTGATCAAATTCGAAAATTGTGAAATAAACACATTAAATAAAACTTTTACGAATATTAAAATAAAAATACACGATAAATTTATCCTACCAAACCTAATAACAAAAATTAAAGAAAATAGTAACACAACTCTAGCCGATATAAAAATTGAATCATTATATTTAAAACAAATAGAATATGAAGAAACATTGAAACAAGCATTGTATAAAGATAAGAACACAAAAATTATAAGTTTTGGCATTGATGTCTCTATTATTGTATCAATTTGTATCTTAGTTATTTTTATATACATCATTAAGAATAAGAACACATACGTAACAAGTGTACAATTAAAAGATGAAAATATTATAAACAATGGAATAAAAATAATATAGTTTCGTCGGAGCCTCAAACTAGCGGTGGGGGTGTTATAGTATCAACTACTAATTCCCCTCAACGATAGTGTCTCCCGTTATTCCCTTAATGAGAATCGTTCCACATTTTATTATTCCAAAGAATTGTTTACCAAAATATTAATATGCAAATCCAGCATTTTTATAAAATAAATTTCCAAAGAATAAATATTCGTTAATACTTTATTTGTAAGAATTGTTTATTAAAATATTGATATGCAATTCAACATTTTATTCCAGACAAATTTACAAAGAATTGTTTACTTAAATATTAATATTAGCTTAAAACTGTATTTTCTTTTCTGCTGCATTTCCGACAACGAAAATGCAGCAATAAACAGAATTTTAGTATATAAGCCAGTGAAAAATAAAGAAAGCAAGTTATAATTTCAAACCACACCAAACATCTTTTTATACCCTCCACCATACTATGGAGGGTATATTAATTTTGTCATTCCGTTTGTAACTCCTCGAAATACTCATGTCAGACCCAACAAAGTATATATATTGTTGATCAGCGTAAAATTCTAAGACGATTTAGCCATGTCCGTCTGTCTGTCTGTGTGTCTGTCTGTCTGTCTGTCTGTCCGTCTGTCTGTCTGTTGTAATCACGCTATCTTTCGAACAAATTGAGATAGAAGGCTAAAATTTTGCACACATGTATATTTTGCCAGTAGGCAGGTTAAGTTCGTAAATGGGCCATGTAGGTCCAAGTTATCATATATCCCCCATATGACTGTACCTCCCGATATTCAGTATTTTTATGATTTTAGCGACATTATTCGCCGGAATTGTTTCAAATTTGGCATTTGAAGTTCGTAATGAATACTACAGCCTAAAAGAGAAAATTATCTGTGCAGGTCCATGTGTTCGTGTAGCCCCCATATAACGGAACCCCCCGATATTCGGTATTTTTATGATTTTTGCGACATTGTTTACCGGAATCGTTTCAAATTTGGTATTTGAACTTCGTAATGGATACTACATCCTAAGTCAAAAAATGAGCCATGTAGGTCCACTTCTTCATATAGCCCCCATATAACGGTACCCCCCGATATTCAGTATTTTTATGATTTTAGCGACATTATTCGCCGGAATTGTTTCAAATTTGGCATTTGAAGTTCGTAATGAATACTACAGCCTAAAACAGAAAATTATCTGTGCAGGTCCATGTCTTCGTGTAGCCCCCATATAACGGAACCCCCCGATATTCGGTATTTTGATGATTTTAGCGACATTATTTACCGGGATTGTTTCAAATTTTGCATGTGAATTTCGGAATGGATACTTCAGCCTATGCCAGAAAATTGTCTGTGCAGGTCCATGTCTTCATATAGCCCCCATATAACGGTACCCCCCATATTCGGTATTTTAATGATATTAGCTAGATTATAAACAGATTTTTCTTCAAGTTTCGCATTTAAATAGTGTAATAACTTATGACAAAAGTTGCCTATGCTGGCCCACGTCGTCGTATAAGCATTCGGTATTCTTAAGATTTTAACAGAATTTTTAACGGATTTTATTTATTAGAAAATGCCAAATTTGTACCAAATGGTGGAGGGTATTAAAAGTTCGGCCCGGCCGAACTTACAGCTTTTTTACTTGTTTTTTTTAGTCAAAGTTTTTTCCGCAAATAAAAGTTTTAACCTCTACTTTTCCAGAATTCCGGGCCCCCCAGACAGCATCGAGATCGTAACGTTGCGGATGACTGCACTATCATGGCGTCGGGTCCTGTAGTTGATGATGTGTCAGGATAAACATCTATCACGCGGAGCTTGCCGCCTTCTTCCATGCGTGGAATATGAAAATATCCGCCACCAAATCAACGGCCACACTATTTACCAAATGGACTGCGGAGATGAGACCACATATGAATGTGCATGTCTAGGGGCACATAATTAAGACCACTAACTACTAAAGGCCTGCACAAGACGAATTGTATGAATTATGCTTTTGTTGACACACTGACTTTGTCTATTCAATCATGTGCTATGTATTTGATAGACAATGACAACCAACAACATCCCCCATTTTGATTCATGTGTGCCATTGTCTAAGGTTTGATCGTGGCATGGCTGACTCGAATATTTGCATGGTGTTCTCCATGGTGCAATGATATCAAGGTAGGGCTATGATACCATATGATTTTAATTTTTTTATTTTCTTGGCTTAATATGTCATCTTTATTTGTTTATGTATGTGTTTTCTTTTCAATAACAAAAAAATTGTTCAGAAAATATTCAAATTCGGATGTTTTCAAAATCTTTATTTCAACGTATGCATCGACAAAATCTAGAGTTTTTGTAGCGAAATAATCCTTTTGGGATATATAGTACATGATTTTGAAAAGAAGTATTGACCTTTCATTCAGTTATCGCGGTTTTCAATTATTTATTCAAAATAAATGCAACAAGTTGTTTGATTTTGTTATTGTTTCGATACTATTTCTGACATTACAAGCCAAACAGGTAGACCTCTATACTTGCAATTTTTTCAAAGTTGACCTACCTTCTCTTCATTGTACCATGGTGTTCTCCATAAAAGCAGGGTGTCAACGATGACATCGAACCGTGTCATCGTCAAATTGTATGTCATTTGTGTACGTGTGTCTACATATTGAGAGAGTGTGTGTGTGTTACTTTCGACGGTGAGCGTGTGTTTTTGTGTGTGCTGTAATTTTGAAGTAACAAACACGGCGTACATAAAAGTGAGTACGAAATCAATAATAAAACAAGTTAAAAAGCAGTAAGTTCGGCCGGGTCGAACTTTTAATACCCTCCACCATTTGCAACGAATTTGGAAATTTTCAAAAAATAAAATCCTTAAAAAATTCTGTTAAAATTTTAAAAATACCGAATATATTGTTGTTGCAAAATCGTCAGGCGAAATCCCATTATTGTTGTTTTTATAAAAAAACAACGTTTGTTTATGAGTGGAGAACGATGGTAATGTTTACCAGGGGGTAAGGCAGGGAATACCTAGGTTTCGGAAAGAGCCACCAATCCTCATCAGTTCCCTTGTTTCTTGTCTGGGATATTCTCCCCAGAAGTTATTTAAAAAAATAACTTCTATGACAAAAAACATTTTTTACCCAAGTGACGAGATCGTAAGCTCAATAGAAGAGGAACAAAAGAATTACATAAAACTAAAATTCTTTTGGAAAATCTTCTAAATCTTACAACCGCACTTATAAACATTTACATCTTTCTCCACTTTGTTATGCTTTCGTTCAACCTGAACGAAGTAACATAACCATGTAAGTTTGTTTTGTCTGTTACAACAAAAACCCCTTCGTCGACCGTGCCTGTGTCTATTAATAGAACAGAGTTTGGCTTGCTTGTTTGGGATACCATAGTATTTTGTTGTTGCAAAATCGTCAGGCGAAATCCCATTATTGTTGTTTTTATAAAAAAACAACGTTTGTTTATGAGTGGAGAACGATGGTAATGTTTACCAGGGGGTAAGGCAGGGAATACCTAGGTTTCGGAAAGAGCCACCAATCCTCATCAGTTCCCTTGTTTCTTGTCTGGGATATTCTCCCCAGAAGTTATTTAAAAAAATAACTTCTATGACAAAAAACATTTTTTACCCAAGTGACGAGATCGTAAGCTCAATAGAAGAGGAACAAAAGAATTACATAAAACTAAAATTCTTTTGGAAAATCTTCTAAATCTTACAACCGCACTTATAAACATTTACATCTTTCTCCACTTTGTTATGCTTTCGTTCAACCTGAACGAAGTAACATAACCATGTAAGTTTGTTTTGTCTGTTACAACAAAAACCCCTTCGTCGACCGTGCCTGTGTCTATTAATAGAACAGAGTTTGGCTTGCTTGTTTGGGATACCATAGTATTTTGTTGTTGCAAAATCGTCAGGCGAAATCCCATTATTGTTGTTTTTATAAAAAAACAACGTTACCGAATATAGCTGTTATTTTGGGGTCTATACGACGTGGACATACATAGTCATTGTTTGTCATAAGCCATTACCATATTCAAATTCGAAACTTGAAATAAACGGTGAATAATGTAGCTAAAATCATCAAAATACCGAATATAGGGAGGTACCGTTATATGGGGGCTATACGAAAACCTGGACCCGCACAGACAATTTTCTGTCACAGACTGTAGTTCCCATAACGAACTTCAAATACCAATTTTAAAACAATTCCGGTGAATAATGTCGCTAAAATCATCAAAATACCGAATATAGGGAGGTACCGTTATATGGGGGCTATATGAAGACGTTGACCTGCACAAGCAATTTTCTGTCTTAGGGTGTAGTATCCATTTTGAACTTCAAATACCAAATTTGAAACAATTCCCGTGAATAATGTCGCTAAAATCATCAAAATACCGAATATCGGGAGGTACCGTTATATGGGGGCTATATGAAAAAGTGGACCTACATGGCCCATTTACGAACTTAACCTACCTACTGGAAAAATAAACATGTGTGCAAAATTTTAGCCACCTATCTCAATTCATTCGAAAGATAGAGTGATTACAACAGACAGACAGATGGACAGACAGACAGACAGACGGACATCGCTAAATCGACTAAGAATTTTACGCTGATCAAGAATATATATACTTTGTTGGGTCTGATGTGAGTATTTCGAGGAGTTACAAACGGAATGACAAAGTTAATATACCCTCCATAGTATGGTGGAGGGTATAAAAATATTATTCATGACGTAGTTGAGGGCAGAGATATTAAGAAAATTTATCAGTTTTTTTTTTTAATAAGGATTGAACAATCCAATTTTTTTAATTGGATTGTTTCGTCAATAACCGAAATGTAAAAATTTTGTGTGGACCAATTCTAAGTACCTGAAATATGTTATTATTCGCCAAGAAATACTTTATTATAAACAAGTTAAAAAGCAGTAAGTTCGGCCGGGCCGAACTTTTAATACCCTCCACCATTTGCAACGAATTTGGAAATTTTCAAAAAATAAAATCCTTAAAAAATTCTGTTAAAATTTTAAAAATACCGAATATAGCCGTTATTTTGGGGTCTATAAGACGTGGACATACATAGGCATTGTTTGTCATAAGCCATTACCATATTCAAATTCGAAACTTGAAATAAACGGTGAATAATGTAGCTAAAATCATCAAAATACCGAATATAGGGAGGTACCGTTATATGGGGGCTATACGAAGACCTGGACCCGCACAGACAATTTTCTGTCACAGACTGTAGTTCCCATAACGAACTTCAAATACTAATTTTAAAACAATTCCGGTGAATAATGTCGCTAAAATCATCAAAATACCGAATATAGGGAGGTACCGTTATATGGGGGCTATATGAAGACGTGGACCTGCACAGACAATTTTCTGTCTTAGGGTGTAATATCCATTTTGAACTTCAAATACCAAATTTCAAACAATTCCCGTGTATAATGTCGCTAAAATCATCAAAATACCGAATATCGGGAGGTACCGTTATATGGGGGCTATACGAAGACGTGGACCTTCACGGATAATTTTCCGTCTTAGGGTGTAGTATCCATTTTGAACTTCAAATACAAAATTTGAAACAATTCCCGGGAATAATGTCGCTAAAATCATCAAAATACCGAATATAGGGAGGTACCGTTATATGGGGGCTATATGAAAAAGTGGACCTACATGGCCCATTTACGAACTTAACCTGCCTACTGGAAAAATAAACATGTGTGCAAAATTTTAGCCACCTATCTCAATTCATTCGAAAGATAGCGTGATTACAACAGACAGACGGACAGACAGACAGACGGACATCGCTAAATCGACTTAGAATTTTACGCTGAACAAGAATATATATACTTTGTTGGGTCTGATATGAGTATTTCGAGGAGTTACAAACGGAATGACAAAGTTAATATACCCTCCATAGTATGGTGGAGGGTATAAAAACTAGCTGGCCCGGTCCGCGTTGCCGGCCCATAGTTTTTGTCTATTATGCATATTTGTCAAAGCATGATTATTCAAAGATATGAATGTTATAAATGTTCACGTACTGGTCGATTAGTTTTTAATTTTTAGTCAAATGAGCAGTAATTTGGAATTTACTGTACTTTGTACAACTCGTAATTGAGGGCTAATTGATTTAAGAATAGGCAAAGTTAATTTCTTTTTTGAACCCATTAGCACCTCAGATTGTGCATTAGAGTCCTCATAAGTCCCCCTAACCATGTCGGTCTGTTTGTCCGCCAAAAGGTGGACTTGAGGGGATACTATTACATGGAGAAAATCCTAAAATTTGTAGATATGTTGAAATTTTTGTGTAAGATTTTCATCCCCAAATACTCATTTTTAGCCAAATCCTTTGAAATGTGGTAAAATGCGAAACATCGACCTACATTGAAAACTTTCTTCACCCCTTATAATCCAAGATGACAAATAGAGGCCAAATCAAAAATATAGCTATTTTACATCCATTACCGTAAGATGGGAATTAATTTTATTTGCCATTTAAATTGTAAGTTGGAGTCCATATTTTTCATCATAGTATAATTTAATGACGATTCGACAAATATTCGGTCCCGTGCTACTTTCTTATATTTGTAATTTGTTCATGTTTTCACAATTTATTTCATATAGATGTATATCCCAAATTTACGTTCCCAACCAATATTCTCTTGGGGGTTACAAATTCAATAGAATACAAATTTTTCTTTTCTGACCACACATTAGATGTGAAAGTGGACTTGGGGATACTCCAATGTGGGGACTTTACATGAATAAATTTCTATGTGGCAATTATCTGTACGATGGTTCCTTACCCCAGGGTAGCATAAATAAAAATTTTTAGTGGTCAAGACCAATATGGGCCCTACTCCGAAAATTTTATGCGAAGAGGTTCTCTACCCCCCTTAGAAACAAAGATGCCAAATAAGGGCCAAAAATAGAAGAAAATGGCGAAGACTCCAAAAATGGCTTAAATCATACGATGATTATTTATGATCGATATCATGACCTGCTAAAGCGATTTAAGGTATCTTAAATGTTCAGGCAGAATTTTTGGAAGGATAGAAATCCTTTTCTTACTAAAAGTCCCATTCGTTCTACTATTTTGCACCCTTTATATTTGGTATTTTACTGATTGTACTCCCAAAAATTTTTGCATTTTGAGCTCTCATTGGACGGATTATTGTCACATGAAAGAAGTAGGGCCACGCTTTGAAATAAGCCCCATTAGTCTTTTTCGGTCATTTTTGTTTGTTTAAATGTCTGCGCATCTTCCAGCTGAAGCACGATGTAGGCCCTGGAGTTGAAAGGTAGATCTCAGTTACCATCGTATTTCGCACTTATTTCATTTTTTTGGTGAAAAATTGTATATAGTGAAAAATTATTCTTTATTTTGTTCACAAAAAATCCACTGAATTCAATATGATATTACAAATTGAAAAAAATTGACAAAAGAAGAATAACAAATTGAAAAAATCTTTAACTTGTTCGCTGATTTTTTACAGCAACTGTTTAAAGATCCTTACAAAGTTTGTCAATAGAATGTACTTTTATTTTAAAATTCAATTCCATTGGAATTTTTTTTCGATATTTTCCCGTTTTGAGAATTGTTGCAATGAGATCTCTTTTTTCGTGTTTCTTTTTAACGATTTTGAAAAAGTAATTTTCTTTTAACTTTGGTGTGACCGCATTAAATTATTTCGGTATCATCTATTCCGTTTCGCCACCACATAATTCGGTACTACACTTCCATGTAACCCGTTATCAATTTCAGTTTTCAAGAAATCAAGCCAATTAAATAAATTGGTATTAATATTCGAATTCAAAAATAAAATATAAAAAACACTACAAATGTACATTAGAAAAAAGTAAGTCAAAATGGAAAAAATTATGCAAAATAAAACATTACTATTGTACATTTCAAAAGTCAAAATGAAAATGTTAACATATCACATTTTTACGCGATTTTTTTGGATATTATCCTTTTCGGATAAGAGACAATTCCGAATTTGTATGAATCATTAAAATCAGTTCAGCGGTTCTTAAGTTATAAGCGTAGTAACTAACACAACTTTCATTTATATATATAGATGTATTTTTTCACATATCGGAAAAACAGGTAGCGATTGCGCTTTGCCTTCATTACGTGTGTGTCTTTTTCGTTGGCAATTGTTTCATTATTGTTGTAATTTTTGCGGTAGAACATTTTAGTATGACACATTATTCAACATCCCCTTTTATTGGTCACTAGCCGAACCCGGTGCGCTTCGCTACCCCTTTTGATTTTATATGCATTCAAAATTTTATTTACGAATATATGTTGGTAAAAAAAAAAACAAATTTAAAAATTAAAAAAAAAAAAAATATTGCACTACTTTAATGCGTAAATAACCAAAACCATTAGAAAAGCAGTAACATGACATACATACACGAAGGGTTTGTCCTTCGGATTTATTTATTTCATAGCAAATACCAAGAGTGCAGTAAACTGCAATCTTTTGAAGTTGAGTGGCATTTCTATTGCAATTAGTGAATTCGAGATAGCAACATACTTCGCCGTTATAAGCGTGTTTCAAATCAATTGTTGTGTTGGTTTTTAGTGTTAGCCTAAGGCGTTGTGGGTCAATGGTTCTTATTAAAATCATATCCCAATCTGATCCGATTTAAATATAATTTTAAAAAAATTACTTTTACACCAAATTCCGCCACACCTTTCATATTTCATTGAAATTGGTGCGTCAAATATGTGAAATAGGCCGAGAATATATATATGGGAGCTATATCTAAATCTTAACTAATTTCCAATTAAGTTGTCACATTTATTATTGTAAACAAATTCCGCCACACATTCTGAATTTCATTGGTATCATGTTTGGTGCATAACATGTATGAAATCGGCCGAAATATATATGTTAGCTATACCCAAACCTCAACTGATTTCAATATAATTTGGCAATTTTTTCTGGTACCAGATTTTGTCTCTCTCGCTTTGGGTGCATCAAATATGTGAAATCGGCTGAGCATATATATGAGAGTTATAATCAAATCAGCTTATTTAAATATAATTTGTCGAATTTATTTTTGTACCAAATTTAGCCACTCATGCCGAATTTCATTGGAATCGGAAACACGTATCGTGTTTTGTGCATCAAATACATGAAATCGGTCGAAAATATATATGGGAGCTATATCCAAATCTGAAACGATTTCTATTTAATTTGACAAATTCATTTTGGCTCCAAATTCCGTTACTTATTTTAAATTTCATTACAATTGGAAATACATATCGTGTTTGGTCCACCAAATACATGAAATCGGTCGAAAATGTATATGGGAGCTATATCCAAATCTGAATCGATTTCAATATAATTTGGGAAATCAATTTTTTAGATAAAATCTATCACACGTTTCAATTTCATTTTAAATTGGGGATACATAGCGTGTTTTTTGCATCAAACGCTTGAAATCGGCCGAAAATATATATGGGAGCTATATCCGAATCTGAACCGATTACAATATAATTTGACAGATTTATTTTCGGATCAAATCCAGTCACACATTCCAAATTTCATTCAAATCGAACATTCATATTGTGTTTGAGGCATCAAATGAACGAAATCGGTCGAAAATATATATGGGAGCTATATCCAAATCTGAACCGATTACAATATAATTTGGCAAACTTATTTTTGTTCCAAATTCCGTTACGTATTCCAATTTTGGACTGTATTCTTTAACCAATCAATAGATATGTGCATATAAAATCTAAATTTTTGGGAGGTACCTCCGATTCTGATGCTATATCTCCAGTTCCAAGTGGAAATTCAAAAATGTATATAGCATATGTTACTTTCAGGCGATGTTGCAGTATATATGGAAATTTTCAGGAAAATCTATTCAGCGGTTTTCGAGTCCATAAATTACAAACAAACAAACAAACATACAAACATTTTCCTCTTTTATAGATATAGATTACATGTTATGACGATGGGTTTGAGTCTGACCGACATGACGAGACATCGAGCATTTGGTTGGATGTCACGTACTGTTATGCGTTTGATCAAACAGGGCACAACATGACGAGCGTTTTCTCTCCATGGTATAAATAGAGAAATATGTCACACTTGCAGCCCTTTACTAACTACTCCAAAAACCTTAGTGTCACATTCGGCAGCATGCTCAAGTCGTCCGTGCAAGCCACAATTATCTGCGAGAAATTGAAAAGTAGGAACAAGGTCCTCAAGGCGCTAGCCGGCAGCACTTGGGGTGCGAATAAAGAAAACCTTGTTGACCTCTTATAAACCGATAGGTCGATCTGTGGTTAGCTATGCGGCTCCAGTGTGGAAAAGAATTCAGACCTGTCGGAATGCCGACCTGAGAACTGCAACAGAACTGCCTCCTTATGACTCCTGTGAATCATTTACATGAGAGACCAAGGTTCTTCTCTTACGTCAGCATGATCATATGCTTTCGTTGCAGTACCTGCTTAGGAGAGAACTCTCCTATCCAGTCGTGTCAGGAAGTACCTGCATTATCTGGTGAAAAAGGTCCAGCGATATAAGAGAGCCTCTAGATCATAAAGCCTATCAAGCAGGTCTGAATAGCCCTCATACTGATGAAGTCACAGACGTAGATAACAATTACATTATGAATGCCATCCTCGAAGTCCACCCCCATCCATTGCAGCTGAAGAACGTCGGCTGCCTAGGCAAACCAGGGTAGTCTTGTTGCAGCCATCTCAACTCATATTGGGCATGAAGAAGAACCGGATTAAACAACAGAGCATACATTTCACTTTTACAACAACAAACTCTGTTACTACATATTAATTCGTTGATATTATTTCTAGGTAGAAGATGACAAGTTGCGTATAGTATTGAAATCGATTAGGTGTGCTACTTATTAAAAATATTAACTTATGCATTATATATTAAAATATGTACAGACCAATTATTTATCCATATTATAATTATGATCTCCCCCATAAAATCGGGTGCATATCATATTGTTATTTCTTTTGCAGCACACCACAACTTAGGTATTATAAACAAAAACCTAAATGGTAAAGACTAGACAAAATGCATTCTGAACAAATGGTTTGTGTCTATACTATATATATAACAGCTCGTCGCAGAGACATGTTAATATAAAAACCACAATTAAAGAAACGGATAAGAAATACAAATTTGAAAATTCCAACATTTTACTTATAAAATTCTCTTACATAGACCTTTCCGTAAATTTTGCATATTGCCTTAGCGGTTTAAATCAGTTATCATTGGTAACTATGTTGTTATGTTATCGTAACAACAGAGGTATTTTCACAGGGTCACCATAATTTGACTCTGTCTTGTCCTATCTTTACACTTCTATGTCTTTGTTATAAACGTAGCTATCTTCATCTGAGTGTTGGAATATCGAACATTATTATATATAGACTTTTATAAAATTTTCGGTATTTTACAGATTTCAGCCAAAATTTCCAACCGGATGATTTTTTTTAAATTTTCGGTATTTTACAGATTTTACCCACAATTTCCATTCATTTATGGGTCTCTATATACAGAGACAGAATCTAACAAAAATATTCAATATTGGTTCACTATCCTGGATAGCACCTATGGAATTTTTAGATAAATTTTAAAATAAGTAAGATAATTCGACCTAAGAAGTTTTTATACCCTACAACACTATGTGTTGGGGGTATTATAAGTTTGATTGGGCCAAAAATTATGTAACACCACGAAATATTGGTTTCCCATATAGGAAAGTATATATGGATCTTCCTAGCTCGCCGAGCTGAGTCGATCTAGCTATGTATGTCCGTCCGTCCGTCTGTCCGTCTGTCCATGTTAATTTGTAATCACGCTACAGGTCGCAATTATGGCCCGATCCTTACGAAATTTTGCACGCAGGTGGGGTTTGGGTCAGAATAGAACCCTATTGCTTTTGAAGATGATCGCCAAATGTTTAGGGGTTGAAATGGACCAAATACTGAAAAAATGTCGGATTTTGCAGTAGCTCTACAGGTCGCAATTATAGACCAATCGACGAATTTCGCATGTAGCTAGAGTTTAGGGCAGGGAAGAAGCCTACCAATTCGGGTGGTCATCGGATAATATTTAGCGGGTAAAATAGACCATATCTTTTGTGTTGAAAAAATTCAAAATTTTTCATTAAAACGCGAATATTTTAAATCCCGGCATTATCACAAAGCCATCACAAGGTTACTTACTGACCTTTACATTGATGTTAACATCCAACAAATCGGATACATAGCAAAATATGTGCGATATATATGTCTATCAAAGAAGATATGCTTGAAAGATCTCTTATATATCGAGAACGGCTGAACTGATTTCGACAGTTCTCATTAATTCAGAATGGCCTCTTGGCAGGAAAGAAAAAACATTTAAAAAATCGCATAAAAATATCTCTCCAAAGATGAAAATATTGATTTTCTAAAATTTTCTCATATTTTTTCAATTTTGTCATATTTTTGGCATATTTTCATTTTGAATTAAACATTTGGTAATATTTCTACAGCTAACAAAACTAAGTAGTTAGGATATCAGGATATCATATACAGATCGCATTTATGGCCCGATCCTTACGAAATTTTGCATGGGGATAAGATGAGGGTCAGAATAGAAGCCTACTCTTTTTGGAGATGATCGCCATATATTTAGGGGTTGAAATGGACCAAAAAACTGCAAAATTGTCAGCAGGTCGTAATTATCGCCCGACCCTCACGCACCAAAAATATTCAATGTGCGAAATAGTTTGCCAACTTTTGTAGATAAAATACGAAAATGTCCATTCCAGTGACTTTTTGGAGAATTCACAAATACAGGAAAGACGCATTTCTGACTATTTCGTTAAGGCTGATTTCTTTGAAGAATATAGTCAAATGTCTGTATCTCATATGAATGCGTTTCAGTCAAAAACCAATAATAAATGTTAATCTTTTGCCACTTCTGAGAGATTATAGGTCTTTGGGAAATATTGGTTCCAGATCTAGGAAGACGATTTAAGTACAACATCTACCAATAAATTGGAAATGAGCAAATTAGTTTAAGTTGCTATTATTCGAAGATTAGAGAACGAAACCTGATGGTTTTCTTTTATTATTTGTCACAATATCTTGTGGAATTCATTCGAGTATCTCGCCTATATAAACTGTATCACTTGTTATAGTGTTGTAGGGTATTCAACGGTCGGCCCCGCTCGACTGTAGCCTTTGCTTACTTGTTTCAGTATGGGTTTACATTTTTATTCACATATACCGATGTTTTGAAAGACCTCATTACGTCGTCCAGCCGATTGCCGAATTGCAGCTAGTCACAATAAATAGTAAATAGCAATAAATAGTACATTTCGCATATTGCATTTTCTAAAATTCTTCGATATGAATACAACCTACAGTAATACAAGGTAGCATATATAGATTTTAAGAGTCGGAGGTATCTCCAAACAAATTAGATTTTATATGCAAATGTCTATTGATCGATTACAGATACAGTCTCCAAATTTGGCATGTGTAACGGAATTTGAAACAAACAAAAATAAATTGACCAAATTATGTTGAATGCGGTTGATTATAGGAATTTGATGCATCAAACACGCTGTGTACGCCAAATTTCCATGAAAGTTGGAATGTGTGATGGAATTTGTCTAAAATATTTGTTTTCCATATTATATTGAGATCGGTTCACACTTGGATATGGATATGGGAGCTAATATACATTTTCGGACGATTTTATGTATTTGATGCACTAAACACGCTGTGTGTGTCAAATTTCAATGAAATTTGGAATGTATAACGGAATTCGAAACAAATATAAATTTGCCAAATTATATTGAAATCGGTTCAGATTTGGATATAGCTCCTATTAATATTTTCGACCGATTTGATGCATCAAAAAAATTGTCTAAAAAATGATTTGACAAATTATGAGATTTGAAATCAGTTCAGATTTGGATATAGCTCCCATATATAATTTCGTCAGATTTCATGTATTTGATGCACCAAACACGCTTTGTATCTCCAGTTTCAATGAAATTAAAACGTTTAACGGAATTTGGAACAAAAATAAATTTGTCAAATTATATTGAAATCGGATTTGAACATAGCTCTTGTGATGCCGAAAACACGTTATATTTCTGCAATTTCAATGAAATCTAGAAATACATTTGTAAAATTATATTGAAATCGGTACAGATTTGGTATAGTTCATATAAAAAATTCCGACCGATTGCGCGTATTTGATGCACCAAACACGCTATGTATATCAAATGTCAATGATGTTTGGAATGTGTAAAAGAATTTGGCTAACTAGGCTAATATTAAAAGAACAACAACTTAATTGAGGCTACGATTATTACGGGGAAGTATGTAAGTTTATATGTATTGCTACCTAGAATCCTCCCAATAGCTACAAACATGCCGTTTAACTTGAAAAGATTGCAGTTTCCTATACGGTTGGCATTTTATCTGACACTTAATAAATCCCAAATACATACTCTAACATTTTCCTGCTTTTCTTATGGTCAGCTGTATGTGGAAAGTTCACGTGAGGATAGACCTATCCCCCTAAAGGAAAACAAGTAAAAAAATATTAAGTTCGGCCGGGCCAAACTTTTAATATCCTCCACCTTACGGTAAAGGAAACATTAGAAAAAAAAAACCATTAAAATGCCGAATATCGTGAGGTACCGTTATATGGGGGCTATACCAAATCGTGGACCTACACATGCAATGTTTCGCCAAAGCCACCCCATTATGACCTACAAATACAAATTTTCAGACAAATCGGTGAACAAAATGTGGCAAAAACCATCAAAATACCGAATATCGGGAGGTACCGTTATATGGGGGCTATACAAAAACGTGGACCTATAATTACAATGATTTGCCACACGAACTGGGACCCATTATGATCTACAACTACCAATTTTCAGAGAAATTCTTGAATTCAAAAATCATCAAAATACCGAATATTGGGAGGTACCGTTATAGGGGGACTATATCAAAACGTGGACCTATACATACAATGTTTCGACACACTAACTAGGACCCATTATGACCAACAAATACCAATTTTTAGACAAATCAGTGAAAAAATGTGGCAAAAACCATCAAAATATCGAATATCGGGAGGTACCGTTATATGGGAACTATACCAGAACGTGGGCCGATATATCTTATTTTCTATACCAACCATCCTAGACACAATACAAATTGCTCTGCTAAATTTTGGCGCTCTACGCCAAATAATGTGGGCTGTATCGTGATTTCAACAGACAGACAGATGGACATCGTTAAATCGACTTAGAATTTTATGCTGATTATGAATATATACACTTTATGGGGTCTACGACGAATATTTAAGGATGTTACAAACGGAATTACAAAATTAATATACCCTCCTTTCCAAGGTGGAGGGTATAAAAATATTGTATATCCTAAAGCATTACAACAAATAGGTTTTTTACATTATTGAATGTGTTTTATTTTTATTTACTAACCACAAAATATTTGTATATAAAATTTTGAATGCATATAAAAGCAAAAGGGGTAGCGAAGCGCACCGGGTACAGCTAGTATAAAATAAAGTACAAATTCATATTGTTCTTGTGAAATTACGTATTCTTGTAATTGTGGACAAAGATCTGAAATCCAAACAATAGAAAAAGGGTTTCAATTCTTAATAACGAACATATGTTGAAAAATACTATTTTGTTGGGATTTTCATAAATTTTTGACTATAAAACAGTAGAAAAATTTTAAATTGAAAATATAAATATTACCCTGAATTTCTGTGTAGTTATTTTTTTTTTTTTTTTTTTTTTCATTGATATATTTGTAACTTCTTATTTAACTGAATTACATTAATGTTAATTTTCATTTATTCCTCGTAGTGTTCTTTCAATAATCAAAATTTAAAAAAAAACATGGATTTTTTTTCATGACACACTTTTTAACATTCCCATTTATTAGTCATTACATGTTATGACGATGGGTTTGAGTCCGACCGACATATCGAGACATCGAGCATTTGGTTGGGTGTCATGTACTGTTATACGTTTGATCCCAGCCCATAACACGACGAGCGTTTTATATCCATGACATATGGAGCTTTCTCCAATGTCAGTTAGGATAGATGGAATGAATGTCTTCCATGTTCACATTATTAAAAATGGGAAAAGACACTAATTTGTTTATTACATATTAAAGAGCAATAACATTTCCAGGGTCTCACAAAGTTCTGGTATTATTTATTAGCCCTTTCACTTCGGAAAGTGAGTTATTTTTCGAAATAATGCAACACCGTCAGCTGCTTTTTACCCAACATGTATTCATGACAACACTTTTGCACATACTGCAACTTTCTCAGTAAGTGTACTAACCTCTACCAAGTTTCGTACTGTGGCTCTTTCCGTAATACCGTTTGCTAATCGGGCCTGAAGCCTTCAGCATGACGAAAACCAGGACATACCAAAAAGTTTTCCATTATTAGCTTTACGAGAATCATCTTATGAGTGGCTTAGTTTTTTTAAAAAGCAGTAACAAGTTCTCAACAAGTGTAACATCGGGTCTTCAATGACTCAATATTGATATAACTCAAATAATCCTACTCTAACCCCAGATACGATCCATACTCTCGCAATACATGATGCATATTGGTTTAGCTTTTCAGCTTCTCTGTCATTATAAACAATCTAGTCCAACACGTTCCAATTACTTCGTCGTATCAAAAAATAACTCATCGCCCAAATAGTTATAATAAGAATATCGGATAACCGATATAAAATGTCGAATGTTTGCCATTTCATGCTCCAAACGACCTTACATACACACATGCATAAAATATCTTTATTAAGTATTTCGCATGCTGTTTAACCAAAGCTCACTCCATGACATGAATCTTTTTGGGCGGAACCGAAGAAGAAAACGTCAATGCAGTTGCTGACACTAATCCGAGAGACCGTAGTGAAGTTTGTTCTTGTTTGCTTGGTTTTAGAATGTACAACAGATGTAGTTGGGGTTCAGGTTGCAGTTGCATATCACATGAAAAGTAGGCCACATTCAGCGAACGGCAGGCACACAGTGGGTCGACTCTTGAACATACGGTGGTAGAGAGTTTAGGTAAGACTTTGCCGGTGGAAGTTTTGATACCCTTCATCATAATTAATGGTTTATCCCTAGGAGGAGTAGTTTATGTTAACGGAAGAGCGGCGGTTTATATTATCTTGGAATACCTTTTTTAAAAAACGTAGACCGATTTGAAATGATTTCATTGAGCGAAATTTTGTCCAATGAAACCCAGATTGCCAAATTAATGCTATTATATGCGACCAATACCAAATAGTTCGTTGCCATTGAAAATGTTCACCAAAGCTGGATTATATTCTTTGAGAATCAGACTCGCCAAATTGACACCTTTATTTGGGAGTTATACTAAAACGTAGACTGCAGCAACCCATTTGCAATGCTAATCACCTGCGACAATACAATTGTGCCACGCTCAACCTAGGTTTCAACAAACATATCGGGGTCATTAAATCGATTTCATGCTGGTCAAGAATATCTGATGAATATATTATTGTCAATGTCATGGTAGATGATATTATTGTTGTAGTAAAATATATATTTTACGAAGTAAATAGTATTTATGTCCACGGTTTGATATAAGCATAATAACAATTTCAAAAGAGAAAATCGTTTTATGATTATTCGATTTGAGTACTTCACAACAGTATTTGGAAACGTCCCTTACTTTAATTGAAAAAAAAAAAAACATTAACAACACTTAGTACATTTTGCCAAGCATCTTCGTATAAATAGAATTTAAAATTCAGGCTACGTCCAATTCCACCTATTTATCTAGATCATGATCATCATATTGAATACCATATTTTCAACTCTACCACTAAACTCCACTAGGTACATATTCTCAATAACACGTCACTACACACCCACAGTGACCTTTACACCAAAATTCACAATTCCTATTCTTTTACATTTTATACCATAATGCACAAAATTAAGAAATTTTCGTATGCTAAAAAGTACGTATTCCTACATCCTTCACACTCTTAGTGGTTCCTTATAACAAAATTCAAAACTTCATCTTTATTCCAATACGCAACATCGAAATTAGCACTTTTCGTACATTATACAGTACCCATTTTCAAAAACGGTGCATGGTCTACACCCTACACGCCCGCAGTGACCATATACCAGTAATTCCAGCTCTGTTCCTACACCAACGACATAAAATGGTAAAAATTGGATAAAAATAAAAAAATATGTAGAGGCGCTGCTCAACAGAGACATAGTAGCATAAAAAACACAATTGCAGAACAACAGTGCGAATAACATTTTCAAAAAATCAAAAATTGTGTTCCATTGATGTTTTGAATTAATTGAAGATTGCATTTGCTGTTAAAAGTGAGAAACGTTGGTGAGTATCATGGCCCAATTAAAAGGTCGACAAGTAATGCCAGCTGATACCTTCATTTACTATCAACATAATTTGAATTCGCTTTACAATTACAATACATGTCAAACATTTACCTACTTGTCAGATATTTGAAAAATAAGATATTCAAAATTAAATTATGAAATTGTGATTTTGCTGTATTTTGAAACGTTGATCATAATAAATCCTGAAAATTTTCATAACACAGAAGTAAATCCTCCTGCAGTTACCTACACTTTTTTGAATCTAATACCAAAATCCCAGATCTGTCTTTTATCTGCAAGCAGATCAAGTTTGAAGATGGGCTACATCGGTCCACGATATCGTATAGTTCCCATATAACGGTACTTCCCGATATTGGGTATTTTGATGATTTTAGCCACATTTTTCAACGGAAGTATCTGGAATCCGAAAAATTGTGTAAATAGATCTACGAATGCGTATGGCCCCCATATAAATTTACCAAGAGATATTTGGTATTTTCATGATTTTGGTCAATTTTTTATGGAGTTGTTTCAAAGACATAGAAGTGTAAAGATGGGACAAGACAGAGTCAAGATATGGCAACCCTGTGAAAATACCTCTGTTGTTATGATATCGTAACAACATAGTTAAGGTAAGGTCACATTGGGCAAATATTTGACGAAAAATGTGAAATATTTCTTTGTCACAATCTGACCACCAAATATTATTTGACGGTAAATACAAAAACAGCTGATTTTGGGAAAACAAAATTATTTGCTGGAAAACAAACATTTGACCAATGTGTCCATAATGTGAACATATATGATCAATTATTTTCCTATTTTTTGGTCAAACATTTATTTGACGGTGCAAATGTTTTGTAAGGTCAAACAAGGGAAAATATCAGTTTAAAACATTGGGCAAGATTTTGCTTTAAGAACAGGAGCATTTGTAGCATGATGTTTAATGAATAGAAAAACAAAGGAATACAATAAGTGGCTTTGTTTATTTGATATTTTTGAATTAACTGAATTTGAATGTTTAGTAAAAATGTTTATATTTGGTCTGTTCCAGAACTGCGAGAATGTAAGTGTTTTTACTACGATAACCGATTTCGAAGAAAATTGCGAAACTAGTAGATTCTTGCAGGTTCTCGAACAGGATATAGGTAGATGCATCAACGCTTGAAACAATGATATGTCAAAAATTTTGAAATGTTTTTATAAAAATAAGTAGATTTATTTTCCTATACGGCGAAAAATCGGAGGTTGCAATGATATATATTTTTCAACAATTTTTACAAATTTAAATAATATTTCATTCATTATTTTCAATTCCAAAATTGTTTTGACAGTCCATTGTCCCAGCAGATATGTCGATGTGACTACCTGTATTCTTCTACCATGATACAAACAAAAATGCAAAAAAAATTGTTCTGACAAGGAATTTATTTCACAACAGCTGGTCTTTGCTTCCCTTCTCCAAATAAATTATACCCGAAACTATATTTTCTTTATGTCTCTCTTTCACTCTCTCTGTCTATTTCTCTCGGACAAATAAACTTATGTTTCCTCACAGTTTGATCAAACAATTTAATGGGAAAATATATTTTACGAATGTGAACATGTGTCAAACATGTTTTCCCATAGCACTGTTTGACGCTGTTTGGTGACTGCTTGAACAAACAAAATCTGTCAAATATTTGACTGTAATGTGAACATCGAATCAACTCTGTATGAATTTCACATTAGTTCAGTCAAATATGGGAAAAAAAATTTCGATCAAATATTTGCCCAGTGTGACCGTACCTTTAGCAATGTTAGGCGATTTAAACCGCTTAGGCAATATGCAATTAACTGGGAAAGTCTATGGAATAGAATTTTGAAGCCACATTTTTGGATTTTCAAACTCTTATTTCTCATTCGTGTTTGTAATTGTGTTTTTTATATTAACATCCCTCTGTCGTGAGCCGTATTGTAGACACAAACCATTTGCTCAAAATGCATTTTGTCTAGTCTTTACCATTTTAGGTCTTTGGTTGTTTTGCCCTAGCCGAAAGTTGTCTACATAGGTCGAAGTGTTACCTCATCTATATACAATGGCAACCCTCGAATTAAGTCAGATATTTCAATAGGTTTGTCAGATATTTCAATAAGTTTGTTCCTAATAATAGCCAATATACCGAATATCGGGAGGTACATTTATATGGCGGCTATACCAAAACATGGAGTTATATATTTAATTTTCTATACCAACCATCCTAGACACAATAAAAATTGTAGTGCCAAATTTAAACAAACAGACGGACATCGTTAAATCGACGTAGAATTTTATACTGATCATGAATAGAAGAGTGTTGGCATGTTTGTTCGGGACACCATAGTATTTTGTTGTTGCAAAATAGTCAGGCTTAATCCCACTATTGTTGTTTTTATAAAAACATCGTTTGTTTATTAGTGGAGAACGATGGTAAGGTTTCGGAAGGAGCCACTAATCCTCATCAGTTCCCTTCTTTTTGTCTGGGATATTCTCCCCAGGACTTATTTCAAAATTATAAATAAATAACAAAAAACTTTTTTTATCCACGTGACGAGATCGTAAGCTCAGTAGAAGAGGAAGCAAAGAATTACATGAAACTAAAATTATTTTGAAAAATCTTCGAAATCTTACAACCGCACTTATAAACATTTACATCTTTCTCCACTTGTTACTTTTTGACTTTTTGGGGGTTTCATAAAAAATCCGGGTCCAAAAAATCGATATTTTGACTATAACTTCCGAACCATGACTATAACTTCCTAACCCCTTCATGTGACCACTTGTTGGATAGGTATTTCCATAAGCTTTCAATCGGGTCAAAAATCTGGGGTCCCATCCCCCAAGAAAAAAATAGTTTCGCGGGATCAGGGTAAAAATACCTACCTCTGGAAAAAATTTCGAAAAAATCGAAGAGTTTTTACTAAACTAGAGTTGTTCCGAAAGTGATTTTAATTTCGTATTTAGCTTCTTCAGAAAATGTAAATCACAAAATTTTTTCGATTTAAACCACATTTTCATGGAAACTTGTAACTTTGAAACACTCTCAAAATACTTTAAACTAATAAAAATGTTGTCTTAATGACAGATACACAATTAAATTTACATTTTTAATCTTTTTATTCAAAAATATTAGCAAATTTTAATGGTTTCTCAATTGACGAAGCCAATTGTTAACAAAGTGTTGCCAAATCATTTTTTCGTCAAACAGAAACTATTCATCTGTGGAAACCAAACAATGTGGTATTACGAATAATAAACTGAAGCAAAGAGAAAAAATAAAACAAAAAGAACACACAAAAAATAATTAAATCCGGCGTATTATTTCAGTATTGTGTTCATTACTTTGCACCTCAATTACAGAAACAATCGAAACTCTCGGCATTGCATACAAAATAATGAAATGCATTTTCTTTTTGCATTAAAAACTCTCATTTTCAGAATATGATTCCGTTATAAATATTTAGAAATTTGTGCCATCCCTAAGCTGGTTTTAAATGTATATGTCAAGTTGTAGCATTATCAGGCGTAAATGTCGTTTTGGAAAATTGATTATTTTACATCGAAAGAGCTGCATCACGTACTGGTCGATTAAAATTGTTTTAAAAATGTTTTAATATCCATATTTAAGCCGTGGGCTTCAATATTTAAGAATCGTTAAAATCGGCCCAGCGGTTCTTAAGTTATAAGCGTAGTAACTAACACAACTTTCTTTTATGTATATTCTAGCTGGCCCAGTCCACGTTGCCGGCCCGTTGTTTCAGTCTTTAATGCATAGTTTTTAAAGCATAATAATTCACAGATCCGGCTCACATAAGTGGCACAATAAATGAGAGTATAAATGATGATACACATTGCAAAACTGTCAATACAGATTCACGTACCGGGCGATTTATAGTGTTTTAAAAAACCTGATCCTATTTTTCAGTCAGAGGTTTTAATCTGTGAGTTAAAAACCTAAATAATATAGCACATATATTTAAAAATTATACATCTACTGTTTAATCAAAATAAAAACCCTCGAAATAGGTAAAATTTGGAGGTACTTTTATATGGGCGCTACTCCAAAACATTGAAATTGAAAAATGTCTTCTACCCCTTAGAAGCTAAGATGCCAAATAAGGAAAACATCAATTGAAAAATGTGACCAAGACCCTGGAAATATCTGAAACCAGCGAATACCTTCATATAAGGTTTATACCAAAGCATGGTCCTATACTTAAATTATTTGAAAAAATTTCTTAAATCTCGAATTAACAACATTTGAGGAATTTGAAAGGGGCTTCATCATTTGATGGGGCTATATCACAATGTAGACCGACCTCATACATATTTTGTGCAAATGATTCTTCATGTAACCCCTAGGACTGTATTAAATTAAAAGTCTATCGTAACTTTTGAGGAGTATAGAGCAACGTATTTGAGGGCCTTTGTGTATAGTTGGATGGATTATTTCCATATCTAGTCAATTTTTGGTAGTTTTTGACCTCAGAACTCATAGTAATTTCAAAATTGAAATCCTGTCATTGTGACATTAATTTAACTATCACAAATAAAGTTTAATCGGTTTATAAAAGTTAGGGATCCCGTAAAGTATATTAAAGAGTAGAAATCCTTGTTGATTAAATTATGTCCGATAGAGGTCACAAAATTTAATATGCGTCTTTCAAGCTTTGCATAGGCTTATATATTATTCGTAGAATGGTTGACGTTACAAAATGTATATATTTTTTCTCATATAATATTATCTTCTAATATTGGTCGACCTAATGTGCGTCTTATTTGGCCAATTTGAGGTATTTTGAAGGGCTCAAAAGCATTTTCGAGGTTATAAATCATTTGTCATAAAATTACAACAAAAGTCCACCTTATGATTTATTTTATATTCCCCCGAATATTAAGTTATATCATCGTATTTAATTTCAAACCTCAATTATCAGTATGATAAATAATAACTGTTTATTATTGGTTCCCCATTAAGCATAGCATCATTTTAAAAGTACGTTGTGATTTTAAATGTTTACCTATCAAAGTTAATTACGCTTAATTAAGCTTTTACACCTAAATTGCGCATTAGAGTCCCCAAAAATTCTATGTCCTTGTTCATAATAAAATTCAATGACGATTAAACAATGCCCTGTTGCTGTCCGCCAATCGGTAAAAATCACTATAGGTCGGCGGCCCTGGGGACTGTACCAAAATATTTACCTATGTTGACATTTTTCTGTAATATGGTTCTCTACTCACAAAATAGTAGCAAAATCGATTGGAACATGTGGTCAAGACCCTCGAAATAGAAAAGCCAAGATGCTAAATAAAGGCCAAATCAGTTGAAAAACGTGGCCAAGACCACGGTCATAGCTGAAATCAGGGATACATTCATATGAGGGTTATACCAAAACGTAGCCCAACCAATATTCTCTAGGGGGCTACAATTTCAATAGAATACAAAACATTCTTTTCTGACCACACATTAGATGTGAAAGTGGACTTGGGGATACTCCAATGTGGGGACTTTACTTAAATAAATTCCTATGTGGCAATTATTTGTATGATGGTTCCCTACCCCAGGGTAGCATACATACAATTTTTTAGCCAAATCAATTGATGAATGTGGTCAAGACCAATATGGGCCCTACTCTGAAAATTTCAAATTTTATGCGAAGAGGTTCTCTATCCCCTTAGAAACAAAGATGCCAAATAAGGGCCAAAATATGAAAAACGTGGCCAAGATCCCAAAAGTAGCTTAAATCATACAATGGGTATATAAATATGAAATCGGGTTGTACCCTTATCCGTGAGTTATGATCGATATCACGACCTGCAAAAGCGATTTAAGGTATTTTGAATGTTCGGGAAGAATTTCTAGAAGGATAGAAATGTTTTTCTTAATAAAAGTCCCATCCGCTCTACAATTTTGCACTCTTTAAATTCGGTATTTTACTGATTGTACTCCCAAAGAATTTTGCATTTTGAGCTCTCATTGGACGGATTATTGTCAAATTAAAGAAGCAGGTCCACGCTTTGAAATGAGCCCCATTAGGCTTTATTCGGTAATTTTTGTTTGTTTAAATGTGTTCGCATCTTCCAGCTGAACCACGATGTAGGGCCTGGAGTTGAAAGGTACATGTCGCACTTATTTCATTTTTTTTTTTTTTTTTGATGAAAAATTGTATATAGTGAAAAATTATTCTTTATTTTGTTCACAAAAATCCACTGAATTCAATGTGATAATACAAATTGACACAAAGAATAACAAATTGAAAAAATCTTCAACTTGTTCGCTGATTTTTTTCAGCAAATGTTTTAAGGTCCTTACAAAGTTTGTCAATAGAATGTACTAGTTTTAGTCTTTAATGCAAATTTTGCATAGCATAATATTTCAAACGAACAAATTTTAATATAAATATTGATTCGACTAAATAGAAATAAATAACTATGGAAGGAGGGCAAAATAATTTCTGAATAGTCAAACTTAATTACGCTTTTACACCCATTACCATAGCACCTCAAATTGCGCATTAGAGTCCCCAAGAAGTCTATGTTCTTGTGCATAGTAAAAATCAATGACGATTAAACAATACCCGCGTTGTTGTCCGCCAATCGGTAAACATCACTATAGATCGGCGGGCCTGGGGACTGTACCAAAATATTTACGTATGTTGACATTTTCCTGTAAGATGGTTCTCTACTCACAAAGTAGCCTAAATACAGCAAATAATGGCCAAATCAGTTGAAAAACGTGGCCAAGACCACGGTCACAGCTGAAATCAGGGATACATTTATATAAGGGTTATACCAAAACGTGGCCCAACCAATATTCTCTTGGGGGTTACAAATTCAATAGAAAATAAAATTTTCTTTTCTGACCACCAATTAGATGTGAAAGTGGACTTGGGGTGACTTCGGTATTTTTCTGATTGTACATTGGACGGATTATTGTGACAGGAAAGAAGTTCCACGCTTTGAAATGAGCCCCATTAGGCTTCTTCGGTAATTTTTGTTTGTTCAAATGTGTTCGCATCTTCCAGCTGAACCACGATGTCGGCCCTGGAGTTCAAAGGTAGATGTCAGTTAACATCGTATTTCCCTCTTATTTCATTTTTTGGTGAAAATTTGTATATAGTGAAAAATTATTCTTTATTTTGTTCACAAAAAATTTTCTGAATTCATTAGATAATAAAAATTGAAAAAAAAAAAATTGACAAAAGAAGAATAACACATTGAAAAAATCTTCAACTTATTCGCTGATTTTTTACAGCAAATGTTTAAAGATCCTTATATAGTTTGTCAATAGAATGTACTTCTATTTTAAAATTCGATTCCATTAAATTATTTCGACATCATCTATTCCGTTTCGCCACCACATAATTCGGTACTACACTTCCATGTAACTCGCCACCATTTTCATTTCTCAAGAAATCAAGTCAATTAAATAAATTGGTATTAATATTTGAATTCAAAAATAAAATATAAAAAAACACTACAAATGTACATTAGAAAAAAGTAAGTCAAAATAGAAAAAAATCATGCAAAATAAAACATTACTATTGTACATTTGAAAAGTCAAAATGAAAATGTTAATATATCACATTCTTACGCGATTTTTTTGGATATTATCCTTTTCGGAGAGGAGACAATTCCGAATTTGTATGAATCGTTAAAATCAGTCCAGCGGTTCTTAAGTTATAAGCGTAGTAACTAACACAACTTTCTTTTATATATATAAGACTAGCTGGCCCGGTCCGCGTTGCCGGCCCGTAGTTTTTGTCTATTATGCATATTTTCCCAAGCATAATTATTCACTGATATGACTGATATAAGTGTTCACGTACTGGTCGATTAAAAGTGTTTTGAAATACCTGTGCCTATATTTAAGCCGTGGGCTTTCATATTTAAACCGAGGGCTTCAAATGTGTGGATGTACAAATCTATTAAAAAGTATATATTAATCGTATCCCCATGTAAGGGATTAAATTAATTTTTAGTATGGTAAAAATCGTAGCAAAATTTTCCAGTCAAATGAGCAATAATTTGGAATTTACTGTATTTTCTACACCTCATAACTGAGGGCCGAATGATTTAAGAATAGCCAAAGTTAATTACTTTTTTAAACCCAGTAACACCTTACATTGTGCATTAGAGTCCTCATAAGTCCCACTAACCATGTCTGTCTGTTTGTCCACCAAAAGGTGAACTTGAGGGGGTACTATTACATGGAGAAAATTCTAAAATTTTGTAGATATCTTGAAATGTTTGTGTAAGATTTTCACCCCGCAAATACACATTTTTAGCCAAATCCTTAGAAATATGGTAAAATCAGGAGGTACCTTTATATGGGCACTACTCCGACCTACATTGAAAACTTTCTTCTACCTCTTATAATCCAAGATGACAAATAGAGGCCAAATTAAAAATATAGCGGAACAGCATAGCATGTCAAACTGAAAAATTCGAGTGATTTAAATAAGTAAAAATAGTTTTATCCACCTCATAAATGAGGACAGAATGATTTCAGAATAGTCAAATATAATTACTATTTTACACCCATTACCGTAAGATGGGAATTAATTTTATTTGCCATTTAAATTGTAAGTTGGAGACCCCATAAAGACCATATTTTTCATCATAGTATAATTCAGTGACGACTCAACAAATATTTGGTCCCGTGCTACTTTCTTATATTTGTAATTTGTTCATGTTTTCACAAATTATTTCATATAGATCTACATCCCAAATATACGTTCCTAACCAATATTCTCCTGGGGGTCACAAATTCAATAGAATACAATATTTTCTTTTCTGACCACACATTAGATGTGAAAGTGGACTTGGGGATACTCTAATATGGGGACTTTACTTAAATAAATTCCTATGTGGCACTCTGTATGATGGTTCCCCACCCCAGAGTAGCATAAATACAATTTTTTAGCCAAATCAATTGATGAATGTGGTCAAGACAAATATTGACCTTATTCTGAAAATTTCAAATTTTATGCGAAGAGGTTCTCTACCCCTTAGAAACAAAGATGCCAAATAAGGGCCAAACAAAGAAAAAAGTGGCCAAGACCGCAAAAATATCTTAAATCATACGGAGGTTATATAAATATGGGTTAAATAGGGTTGTACCCTTATCCGAGAATTATGATCGATATCATGACCTGCAAAAGCGATTTAAGGTATATTGAATGTTTGGAAAGGATATAAATCCTTTTCTTACTAAAAGTCCCATTCGCTCTACTATTTTGCACCCTTTATATTTGGTATTTTACTGATTGCACTCCCAAAGAATTTTGCATTTTGAGCTCTCATTGGACGGATTATTGTCACATGAAAGAAGTAGGTCCAGGCTTTGAAATGAGCCCCATTAGGTTTTTTTCGGTCATTTTTGTTTGTTTAAATGTGTTCGCATCTTCCAGCTGAAAAACGGTGTAGGCCCTGGAGTTGAAAGGTAGATGTCAGTTTACATAGTATTTCGCACTTATTTAATTTTTTGGTAAAAATTATATAGATTGAAAAATTATTCTTTATTTTGTTCACAAAAAATTCCATTGAATTCAATAAGATAATACAAATTGAAAAAATCTTCAACTTGTTCGCTGAATTTTTACAGCAAATGTTTAAAGATCCTTGTAAAGATTGTCAATAGAATGTACTATTATTTTTAAATTCGATTCCAATGATTTTTTTTAGATTTTTTTCCGATTTGAGAATTTTTGCAATGAGATCTCTTTTTTGTGATTTTTTAGCGATTTTGAAAAAGTAATTATCTTTAACTTTGGTGTGACCGCGTTCAATTATTTCGATATTCCATTTCGCCACCACATAATTCGGCACTACACTTCCATGTAACCCGCCATCAATATCAGTTCTCAAGAAATCAAGTCAATTAATTCAAAATAAAAATTCAAAAATAAAATATAAAAAACACTACAAATGTACATTAGAAAAAAGTAAGTCAAAATGGAAAAAAATCATGCAAAATAAAACATTACTATTGTACATTTCAAAAGTCAAAATGAAAATGTTAATATATCACATTTTACGTGATTTTTTTGGATATTATCCTTTTCGGAGAGGAGACAATTCCGAATTTGTGTGAATCGTTAAAATCAGTCCAGCGATTCTTAAGTTATAAGCGTAGTAACTAACACAACTTTCTTTTATATATATAGATATAGATTGCAAAATGTCTGTTAACACAATAGGTATTTTGATTAATTTAGCAACATTATTCATCTAATTGTTTCAAATTGCGTATTGTAAGTAAGTAAGTAATGGGTGCTACGGTCTGTGACAGAAAAATTGTATGCAATTGTACGTGGTATGGCGGTCCACGTCTTCTTGTAACCCCCACATAATGGTACCTTTCTATATTCGGTATTTTGATGATTTTAGCTACATCTCCCGAATTATTTCTAATTTGGTATTGTAAGTTCGTAATGGGTACTACAGTATGTGACAGAAAAAACCATGCAGATCCACGTCTTCCTATAGGTACAAATATGAATGCTACTCCCTGGAGTTTTGTGTTTTTATTAATTTAGCAATATTTTCAATGGATTTTTTGAGAATTTCCAAATGGTGAAGTGCCGAGCTTACTGCTTTTTTACTTTTTTTACTGCGAGTTTGCAAATTCATATTCGAAAAAATTTCTTCGTGCAATCACTTGCAACTTTTCACAAGTTAATTGTTTCGTTTCTTGAATAAGGTATTTTGAAACGTGGAAATCATTTAGCCCTGAGGCTATGCCCGCTTCTTGTCAGAAGTATTCAAAATGATATGCAGCAAGTTTTTCCATCAATTTGGAATTTTTCCTCTTTTTTAAAATGAGTTATATAGCGCTAGAAATGAATGAAATGCGTGGACTTTCTTTCAGAAATATAATCTAAACTGTTCAATCTTTCAATTCCATGGCATAACTGGTTAATACGAGTATCTCTAATGTGTGCTCTGCAATGTACGTTTTCTCCAACTATTGATTTTGAAAATATTTTCTTTTTATACCCTCCACCATAGTATGGAGGGTATATTAAGTATATATATATATTTTTGATCAGCATAAAATTCTATGTCCGTGATGTCCGTCCGTCTATCCGTCTGTGGAATTATTTAAAATTTGGTAGTTGAAGTTCGTAATGGATACTACAGCCTAATGGTTTACAGCCTGATGGTTTAATACTATGTAGCATTATCTGACAAAGTAGATACAATGTGTGAATTATTATCTAATTTTTTAAAATATTTGATAATTCTTACTGAGAAAAGTTTCCTGGTAAAAATTAGCAAACTCTCAATTATTCACCTATTAAAGTTTCTCTCTTTACTCGCTCTCACTCACTGGACTTTTAGGTTAAAGAACATTTTATAATAATTAGGTAATATGATTGGGTTATCGTACACACCACATTGTTACAAAACACCAGTCCAAGTGCACCACAGTTAAAATAACAAGATAATATAGTTAACCTAACCAAAATAATAAATATAATAAATAAAAATAAAAATATAATAATAATAATAATAATAATAATAATAATAATAATAATAATAATAATAATAATAATAATAATAATAATAGTAATAATAATAATAATAATAATAATAATAATAATATAATAATAATAATAATAATAATAATAATAATAATAATAATAATAATAATAATAATAATAATAATAATAATAATAATAATAATAATAATAATAATAATAATAATAATAATAGTAATAAAAACAAGTAAAAAAGCAGTAAGTTCGGCCGGGCCGAATTTTGAATACCCTCCACCATTTGCAACGAATTAGAAAATTTTCAAAAAAATAAAATCCATTAATATTTTTTTAATCTTTACAATATCTAATATAGGAAGATGCCGATATATGGGGGGTATATATAACGTGACCATACGTCCCGCTTTGGGCGGGACAGTCCCGCTTTGAGGTTATCTGTCCCGCTGTCCCCAGCGAGAGCAAAAATGTCCCGCTTTCGAAAATACTGGATATTGATATTGATGAAAAATACATGAGTTGTTTTTTTTTTCCCGTGAACATATAATTTATTTGCATAGTTTTTTTCAAGCAACATTAACATTAAAATTAACTCGAGAGATTTTGTAATGCTAATGCTGGAGTTAATGTCGACGTCGTCAACGGCGTCAAATGTTAAAAAAATTGAATCGTATGAAATTTTATGAGAGCAGTTAATCTTAACGCCGTAAGAAATTTGACGCCGAAAAAGTTCAATCTGTTTCAACTTTTTTGGCGTCGTCGACGGCGGTGACATTAACTCCAGCACAACAAGGGAAATCACCAAATTAAAAATGCTTATAAAAACAGAAAAAGTTTCTGTCACTCTGTCAGTACCCTAAGCATAGACGATCTAAATTGTTCTGGTATCTTTTCATCGCGGAGTCGGAGAAGGCGAGCAAAGTCAAACAATTTATTTTCAATGTTAGTGATTGTAACATTACAATAATGCCTAAACGCAAGTGTACTTTTAACATTTCTTTGCAAAATAAGTATCCATTTATAAAACAAAGAAGTGGTGAATCAGACGTTACGTGTGAAAAATGTCGTACAGATTTTAGTGTTGGACATGGTGGTGCCAGTGATATTGAGAAGCATTTAAAATCGGAAAAACACAAGCTTTCTGATCAAGCTGCCGCTTCAAGCTCGTCAATGCTTTCTTTTTTTAAAAGAACAAATTTGTCGACTTCCAAAGACTTGGATATAGCTGCAGCGGAGGGTGCGTGGGCGTACCACACAGTGCAAGAAAACCACATTTTTCGTTCGAATTACTGTGCTTCAAATCTAATACAAACATGTTTTGAGCAAAAATTTAGATGTGCCCGTACAAAATCACAAGCTATAGTTGTAAATGTGCTGGCACCTATGGCGATGAACGAATTGAAAGAACACCTTCACGAAGCCCACTGCATATCTTTATTAACCGATGCTTCCAATCATGGCTCAATAAATACGAAGGCGTGAGAATCAGGATTTTAGAGTTTCAAAAGCAGCCAGGCGAATCATCTGATATAATTGTGGATTATTTGAAAGAAGTATTATCTTACAATGATTTGAAAAAGAAAATTGTGGCATTATGTGCAGACAATACAAACTGCAATTTCGGAGGAAAGAATAGAAAAGGGATAAATAATGTTTACGCGAAATTGAACCTATCCGTCGGCAGCTCATTGGGATTGGGTGTGGAGCCCATATAATTCATAATGCTATCAAGCCGCAGATTGTCTCCCTGTTGACTTCGAATGCATCATTGTGAAAATTTATTCATTCTTCTACATCTACAGCATTCGGGTAGAAGTTCTGAAAGAGTTCTGTGATTTCACCGACACAGAGTATCAGAAACTGTTGGGCTACAGTAAAACAAGGTGGCTTGCTTTAATGCCGGCGCTTGAGAGAATTTTAAAAATGTTTCAGCCTTTGAAAACCTATTTTCTGAGCATAGATAAATGCCCTACTATTTTAAAAACGTTTTTCGAAAATCCCGGCTCTGAATTGTGGTTATATTTTTTGCACGCACAGACAGCGATTTTTCATCAAGCCGTGTTGAAAATCGAGGGACAAAACGTGTCCGCAATAGAGTCTGCGAATGAAATTAATCGTCTCCGAGATAACTTAGAACTTAAAGAGAATTCGATTTTCCTTCCTCATTCCGTCCGCAATCTACTGGTAAAATTACAAAAAACTGACGTTGCTGTTGATGAGCAGAATGTGAAAACTGCGGCAGCGGATTTTTATAAGACAAGTAAAGAATACTTGGAACAGTGGTGCCAGTTCAATGCACAACTAGCAGTATTTGAATGGTCAAATTTGAGAAAAGTCTCTACTTGGGAAGACGTACAGATTGTGACGGATTTGCTGATCACACAAAGATTTCTTAGCAGTAGCCAAGATACGGAGGTGTTCGATGAGTTTTCGCTTATTTCCAGTTACGTCACAGTTGAAAAAATCAAAAGCTGGAACGATGAGAATGTTGCTACTGAAGACCGTTGGGTGGAGCTGTTTAAACACTTCCGTGCTAATAATCTCAACTGCACAAACTTTCGCACAATTATTGAGTATGTTTTATGTATGCCTGGAAGTAACGCACCTGTCGAAAGAGTTTTTTTCCTAATGAATAAAATATGGACAAGTGAAAAAACGCAGTTAAGTGTGACAGTTTTAAAAGCTATTTTAATTACTAAGACTAACATCAACAAACAATGTAATCAGCTCCATTCCTACTTGAAAACTAGACCCGATATTTTAAAACTAATTTGCTCTGCTGACAAATATAAAACAAATACTTAGACATAAGATTAATTTCATAAATTAGATTTATACGCATTCTCTCCGTTTTTGAATAAAATTTGTTTTTAAATGCATATTTTTTTTTACAAAATTCCGCAGGCGTCCCGCTCTGACGAAAAATATAAATGGTCACATTAGGTATATATGATATTGTGGACCTATTAAGACAAATCTATGTCTGGGTGTAAAGTACTCACAAAGAACTCCTTGCGTGGATTTTCAGATGATTCCATTGGAAAAAGTGGCTAAAATCATCAAACTACTGAATATCGGGGGGTACCGTTATATAGGGGATATACGATATTGCGCATCTATATAGACAATTCCCTTTCAGGGGGTAAAGTGCTCACAAAGAACTCCTTGTGTGGATTTTCAGACAATACGATTTGAAAATATGACTAAAATCATCATACGATATCGTGTACCTATATAGATAATTCTCTGCTGAGATATTAAGTACCCACAAGGGACTCCTTGTGTGGATTTTCAGACAATTCCGTTGAAAAATGTGGTTAAAATCATCAAAATACCGAATATCGGGGGGTACAGTTATATGGGGGATATACGATATCGTGGACCTAGATAGATAATTCTGTGCTGAAGTATAAAGTACCCACATGGAATTCCTTGTGTGGATTTTCAATTCCGTTAAAAAATGTGGGTAAAGTTATCAAAATACCGAATATCGGAGGTACCGTTATATGGGGGATATACGATTTCGTGTACCTATATAGATAATTATTTGCTAAGATATTAAGTACCCACAAGGAACTCCTTGTATGGATTTTCAGACAATTCCGTAGAAAAACGTGGCTAACATCATCAAAACACCGAATATCGGGGGCTACATCTATATGGGGGATATACGATATCGTGGACCTATATAGACAATTCTTTTTCAGGGGGTAGAATACTCACAAGGGACTCCTTTTGGGGAATTTCAGACACTTCCATTGAAAATGTGGCTAAAATCGTCAAAATACAGAATACCGGAGGTTACCGTTATATGGGGGCTACTCCATATCGTGGACCTATATTGATAATTCTCTGCCGAGGTATAAAGTACCCACAAGGAACTCCTTGTGTGAATTTTCAGTCAATTCCGTTGAAAAATGTGGGTAAAGTTATCAAAACACCGAATATTGGGGGTACCGTTATATGGGGGATATACGATATTGTGGACCTATATAGACACAAGGAACTACTTGTGTGAATTTTCAGACAATTCCATTGAAAAATGTGGCTAACAGCTTCAAAATACCGAATATCGGATGTTACCGTTACATGGGGGCTATACCATATCGTGGACCGATATAGCCCATCTTCGAACTTGACCTGCCTGCAGACAAAAGAGAGATCTGTGCATAATTTTAGCTTCCTATCTTAATTCGGACAGACGGACGGACAGACAGACGGACGGACAGGGCTAAATCGTCTTAGAATTTTACGCTGATCAAGAATATATATACTTTGTTGGGTCTAAATTGATTATTTCGATGAGTTACAAACGGAATGACGAACTTAATATACCCTCCATACTATGTATGGTGGAGGGTGTAAAAAATAAAAAAATATGTAATAATAAATATAACGTTTTCCACACAGTTCCTATGCAGAACAACTTGATACTGATTTATGCATCTTTCAACTCTTTATCGGACACATCGAGTATCTGGTGTAGGAGACCTACTTGCATATTTGAAATGGAAAGTATTTCAATATTGAATCCATAAATTAACTAATCGTCGGCCTTCTCACTGCATCTCTCACAAACAATGCATGTGAATGCGGAACATTTAATAAATAGCTCAATTGGAAGTAGTATGGGAATAATGGGCAACAATAGTCACGTACTTTATATATAGCAGCAGTGCACTGAATAAAATATTGGTACAATGTTTTGGCTAAGGAAGTGAGTCGGTTTCACCATGCGATAAGCACTAGTAAGCAGATGGAGATGAAGACAACATTGAATCTTTCATTGCATAATTTTTTAATATTTGTATTGTCGCTGTTGCTTAAACGATGGAATTCTTTAATAGTGTTCAGAACGCCACAGCTTTAAATGCGATATAATTTTTTTTTGTAGACGCAATCTTTCTTGAAAATAAGTCGAGGAGTCGATCTAGCTATGTATGTCCGTCCATCTGTCTGTCGTTCTGTCCATTTATAATCAAGCTACTGGTCGCCATCATGGCTCGATCGTCACAAAATTAACAAGTAAAAAAACAGTAAGTTCGGCCGAGCCGAACTTTGAATACCCTCCACCATTTGGAACGAATTAGAAAATATTCAATAAAATAAAATCCATTGAAAATTCTGTTAAAATCTTTGAAATATCTAATATAGGAAGGTGCCGATATATTGGGGATATACGATATTGTGAACGTATAAAGACAAATCTATGTCTGGGTATAAAGTACTCACAAGGAACTCCTTGTGTGGATTTTCAGATAATTCCATTGGAAAAAGTGGCTAAAATCATTAAAATACCGAATATCGGGGGGTACCGTTATATGGAGGATATACGATATAGTGGACCTATATAGACAATTCACTTTCAGGGGGTAAAGTGCTCACAAAGAACTCCTTGCGTGGATTTTCAGACAATTCCATTGAAAAATGTGGCTAACATCATCAAAATACCGAATATCGGGGGTACCGTTATATGGGGGCTATACGATATCGTCGACCCCATCTTCGAACTTGACCTGCCTGCAGACAAAAGAGAGATCTGTGCAAAATTTTAGCTTCCTATCTTAATTCGTTTAGACTGTGGCGTGATTACAATTTTACGCTGATCAAGAATATATATACTTTGTTGGGTCTAAAATGATTATTTCGATGAGTTACAAACGGAATGACGAACTTAATATACCCTCCATACTATGTATGGTGGAGGGTATAAAAACGTGGTGACGCTCAGTTGTTTGTATTCCTTTGAAAAGTGCAGACGGAGCTTTATCGTTTTTGTGGAAAGATTCTATTTGGTCAAATAAGAAATATGTATGTTTGTAATGTATGTAAGAAGGTTTTGTAGATATTGATGAATACAATTTCTAAATTATAGCTCAAAAGCAAAGGTAAAAGTCATGGGCATACCAATAAGGAAAAGGGAAAGTTTTAGTGTATTGTATAGAAGCTACGGCCAACTATTGCAAAGAAACTACTAAGGACATCGAATATAAAAATCAATCTATCTATCTATGCACCACAAAAAAAAGTTGCATCACTCTGAGATGGAGACCCTTAACAAAGTAATATCAGAATGTTTTGCCACACAAATAACATCCTTTAATGATATGGAAAATATACCAACAGTAGGGAGAACTGGCCTATAATTTTTAACAAGAAATGCCTCTTTGAACATTTTGAAATACTTATAGATTTTGAAATAAATACATTCAAATCCAATTTCGAACATCTCTCAAAGAAAGCTTTGTCAGATTTTCAAAACAGACGATATTAAAAGTGAGAACTTAATGGCCACTCCATGGGCTTCAATACTTTGTGTTTTGGCGTTATGTGTACGAGACAAAAGAACAATCCAAGCAATGGACTGAAGCTGGAGGAAGTGCCCCAAAGAAGGCAAAAACCATTCAATCGGCTGGTAAGGTTATGGCAACGGTCTTGTGGGACTTCAAAGGTATTTTATTGATTGGCTATCTGCAAAAGGGTAAAACAATAAATTCAGAGTACTATTGCAACATTTTGGATCAATTAAATGTACAAATTCGAGAAAAACGTTCTGCCATACAACACAAGAGCGCACAAGAGTGTTTTAACAATGGCTAAAATCGACGAATTAAAGTTCGAGTTGCTTGACCACCCACTTCATTCTTCTGATTTACCTCCCAGTGACTTTTACTTGTTCACAAATCTAAAACAATTCCATGCTGGCAAGCGCTTACAGTTGTAAACCACTATTTTGAAGACTATTTTAATCAAGGGATAGAATTGCTAGAAAAGCGTTGGACTAAGCGTATTGAAGTTTCAGAAATTATGTTGAAAAATAAAAATAATTTTGGAAAACTCGTATATTGAAACCGGTTGATTTCGGCTGATTACGTATATTTGATGCACCACACACAATATGTATTTCTAATTCAGTGAAGTTTGGAATGTGTAACCGAATTTAGACTAAAAAAATATTTTTTTAGGATCAAATTTAGATATAGCTTCCATATATCTTCAATCGATTTAATTATGCGCCAAATGGCTAATGTAAGTCAGAATGACCTGTATTTTCGTATTCAGTCTAGTAATCAAATTTGGAGAAAATCAGTTCAGATATAGCTATAGCTCCCATATATATGTTTCATCGGATTTTGGGTTTTAAGTCCCTCACATGCGTAATATACACTCCAGAAGAATGATATTTGGTACCGGACATCAGATACTGCTCGAAAATACCACTATCAAATTTTATCGAAATCGGTTCAGATTAGAATACAGCTCCCATATATATCTTCATCCGATATCAGGTTTATTGTGCACCAAATGGCTAATATCAGCCCAAATGGACCGCAATTACGACTGAATTCATTCTATAAACCATTACTTCAAATTTGGCGTAAATCGGTTCAGATATCACTCCCACATAAATGTTTGATCCGATTTACAGTTTAAAGTCCCTAACAAGCGTAATATGCATTCCACAACAATTATCTTTGGTACAAAATATCAGATACAGCTTCGAAATAAGTGTATCAAATTTTGTTAAGATCGATTTAGATTTGGATATAGCTCCCATATATCCTCAACCGAGCCCAGTCCGACTTTTGAGTTTTCTATACTGTTTGTTTTGTTTTTTGCATTATTGTCAGATATTTCTTCCGTCAACATTAAAAATTTTGGTACTATGATGATGTCTTCACCGTTCTTATTAATAATAAATTATTTCATAAATGTATTATTTATAAATGTTTAACAATGCTGTAGTTTGGCTTAAAAATGCAGATAAAATGTCTATCAAAAGATTTTGAAATGTATTGGAAGAATATATTGAAATGCCTTAAACATCAATTTGATAAGAGTTTAAGAGGCGTTCAATTAGGTCGATTTGATATGGATATTTAACATATTCCAAATACCGTTAACTCATTGGTAGAGTTGAATTTGATAATGTAAAGGTAAGGTCACATTGGGCAAATATTTGACGAAAAATGTGAAATATTTCTTTGTCACAATCTGACCATCAAATATTATTTGACGGTAAATACAAAAACAGCTGATTTTGGGAAAACAAAATTATTTGCCGGAAAACAAAAATTTGACCAATGTGTCCATAATGTGAACACATATGATCAATTATTTCCTCTTTTTTGGTCAAACATTTATTTGACGGTGCAAATGATTTGTAAGGTCAAACAAGGAAAAACATCAGTTTAAAACATTGGGTAGCATTTTGCTTTAACAACAGGAGCATTTGTAGCATGATGTTTAATGAATAAAATAAAACAAACGAATGCAATAAGTGGCTTTGTTTATTTGATATGTTTGAACTAACTGAATTTGAATGTTTAGTAAAAAATGTGTATATTTGGTCTGTTCCAGAACTGCCAGAATGTAAGTGTTTTTTACTACGATAACCGATTTTCCCTTTATTATATCGAAGAAAATTGCGAAACTAGTAGATTCTTGTAGTTTCTGGAACAAGATATAGGTAGATGCATCAACGCTTGAAACAATGATATGTCAAAATTTTTGAAATGTTTTGACAAAAATAAGTAGATTTTTCTATGTTTTCCTATACGGCGAAAAATCGGAGGTTGCAATGATATATATTTTTCAACAATTTTTACAAATTTCAATAATATTTCATTCATTATTTTCAATTCCAAAATTGTTTTGACAGTTTATTGTCCCAGCAGCTATGTCGATGTGACTACCTGTATTCTTCTACCATGATACAAACAAAAATGCAAAATAAAATTGTTGTAACAAGTAATTTATTCCACAACAGCTGGTCTTTTGCTTCCCTTCTCCAAATAAATTATACCCGAAACTACATTGTCTTTATGTCTATCTTTCACTCTCTCTCTCTGTCTATTTCTCTCGGCCAAATAAATTTATGTTTCCTCACAGTTTGATCAAACAATTTAATGGGAAAATATATTTTACGAATGTGAACATGTGTCAAACATGTTTTCCCATAGCACTGTTTGACGCTGTTTGGTGACTGCTTGAACAAACAAAATCTGTCAAATATTTGACTGTAATGTGAACATCGAATCAACTCTGTATGAATTTCACATTTGTTCAGTCAAATATGGGAAAACAAATTTCGATCAAATATTTGCCCAGTGTGACCGTACCTTTACGAAGGCTGTAAAGAAAACAGTTTTGACACTCACTTTTTGTGTTTGAACGGGAATGTAGAGGAACGAAAGTTAATAGAAGGACCAAACTTTGATACGCAAAGATCGCTTCTTGTTCTATATTGGCTTTAAACTCCTTCATAAAAAAAGTGTAAACTCTCTATGTGATAATTGTATTACAAGTGCAAATGTGGCATTCTATATTATTACTTTTTACTACCAACTATATTTTATTTCTTTTTATCACATTAATTAAATATATCTTGAGACTTGCATGTGTAAATACTGGATAAGAACGGGCTTGAAGTTGCACTCAAGACATTTTCATTGGTTACTGCCGTTAAGAAATTATACTCGTCATGCTTTTTGAACAGCTAAATACATTCAGGCATTGCCACTTTTGAAATATTATATACAGGGTGTGGTATTGCCAACATCAGCTAATTTGACAATTGTTCCGCCTAAAAATATACAATATTTTTTGAAGATTATTGAATTATATTTTTGATAATTTGGTAAAATACACCGTTAATACAATACCTACAGACATACACTTTTCTAACATCTGAATTAATTTTCAAACCCCACACCACACTATGGTAAAGGGTATTATATCGTTGTGAATTTGTTTGTAACAGGTGTCTATGTAGACATCAAAATGTGGGCCTTCTGCTTTCGTATGGCAAAATGTCCATCAAGCTATGTCTGTCCGCCCGACTGGCTGGCACGATAACTCTCGTAGGGAGTATACGATTTGGTCCAAACTTGGTACATCGTAATATTATTATCAAACTTGGATTGAGTTCCAAGATGGGCAATCCACTCCTTCTGGTACCTCCCCACAAAGTGTTAACATTTTCTAAGAAAATAATTTACTCCATAGAAAGAGAAAGTATAATTCGATTTTGCTCCAACTTTGCAAATCCTAATATTTGCATTAATGCTAGCTCTTGTGTGAAAATTAATAATAACGTTCAACCCCATGAAGTACCTCCCCCAAAAACGGTCAAAATTTTGAATAATAATTACTTTTATAAAATCTAATGTAAGTAATTAATTGTCTTCAAATTACACACATTACAATATTTTTATTAACCCAAGGTCTGGTGTGAAGATGGAACATGTCGGTCCACTCCTTCTTGTACATCCCCTACAAAGGGTCAAAATTTTGAATATTCATGAAGCTCATAAAATACGAAATTAACATCCCATTCTATTCAGAGTTGGCACATCTCAATACTTTTAGCAACACAAGATATGTTATACAGATAGTAAAGATCGGACCATTTCTTCTGGTACCTCCCACACAAAGAGTCAAAGTTTTGAATAACCATAACGATCACAAAATCCGAAAAAACATCCGGTTCTCTTCATATATCACACAGCCCATTATTTCTACGAACACAAAATCTGTTATGAAGATTGTAGAGGTCGGACCACTCCATTTGGTACCTCCCCCACAAAGGGTCAATATTTTGAGTAACCATGAAGGTCATAAAATGCGAAATAACTATCCGATTCCATCCAGACTTGGCACATCTCAAATTTTGCTATCAACACAAGATTCCAATACAAAACCCTCAAACAAAGCGAAATAATCATCCAACTCTCTTCAAACTTTACACAAGATCTGCTTTGAAGATTATATATATATATATATATATGGGCCTATATATATATATATATATATATATATATATATATATATATATACATATCAAGAATTCGAATAATCATAACAGAAACCAAAATATATTTAAATAATCGAACATTGGCTGAGAGTATACATCTGTCGCCAAATTCGACTGACACGTTTTAACTTACATATTCTCTTAATAGTTTGCTCCCGGAAGGCATTTTTCGGCATTCGGTAGGAAATTGTGGCAGAGACATGCAAAGTGACATAAAAGGTGGGCTGTCCTCTATGCGCTCAATCATGAGGTGGTCAAAATTAATTACTTTGCAACATGATTTCTTAATGTTACGAATTACAAAAATACAAAAAGTTGTATATATAGATTGCTTATAGCAACGTACTTCAAAGCACTTTAAACAGACCGGTCCCAGACATTTTTGCAGTACGTTTCTATGTCGATTCAGAAATTTCTATAAATTCGGCGAAAGAAACCTTCAAACTTCAGAAAATAAATACTAATTAGAAAACTTTATTGGTAACAGATGGTGCCGGGCTAAACATTGAATATACTCCACCATTTGGAACTAATTTGGAAATTTTCAAAACATAAAATCCGTTAAAAATTCTCTTCAGATCTTAAAAATACCGAATATAACCGTTATATTGGGTCGGTTATATCGGGAGGTATCGTTATATGTGGGGCTGCATAGACAATTTTCTGACATAAACTGTAGTACCCATTACGAATTCTAAATACAAAATTTGAAACAATACCTTTGAATAATGTCCCTAAAATCGTCAAAATATCAAGAATCGGGGGTTACCGTGGTCCGATATAGCCCATGATCGACCTTGACCAGTCTGCAGGCAAAAGACAGATCTGTGAACATTTTAGCTTCCTATCTTTATTCGTTTTGACTATAGCGTGATTACAACAGACGGACGAACAGGGCTAAATCGTCTTAGAATTTTAAGCAGAATACATATATTTTGTATTTTTTTTCTAAAATTATTATTTCGATGAGTTACAAACGGAATGACGAGCTTAATATACCCTCCATACTATGCATAAAAATATAGCTAAAATTAAAAAAAAATTGAATCGGGATTTTCTCTTATATCAGGCTAACCCGAAACGTAGACCGACATAAACCATGTTTTGTACAAATTATTATATATGTAAACCGTAAGACTGTGTCAAATCTAAAACTCTATCGGAAATTTTGCGAAAAAAGTTTAGCCTGGGAACTTAAACCCTTTTGGGATTTTGATCTAATAACCCCAGATTGGCTCTTGCACAATGTAATTACTTTTGTTCGCATCTCCCAGCTGAAGCACGATTTTACTCCTGTGGTTAAAAAGCAAGGTGACCACTCTAGTCAGGAAAGATCACTATATATCATTATATTTCCTTTTCTTCATCTTTCATTCAGAATTCAAAACAAACAAGTAAGCAAATGCTATAGCCGTGCGGGGCCGACCATGTGATACCCACAACACTACAATATATTGGAGGCCCCCTGTAGCTTGATAACAATGATTACATTAACATGGTCAGACAGACGGACGGGCATACATAGCTAGATCGACTCAGCTCGGCAAAATAGGATATCCATATATAGTTTCCTATGTGCAGGACAAATATTTCGAGGTAGTACATAACTTTTGGCCCAACCAATCTTATAACACCCCCTGTAAAAAGGCGAGAAAAGAAAACCAACCGAAGGGTTAGGTTGTTGATTCAATTCTAAATTTATTTTTAAAATATGTTCCTTACGTACTACTGAAACTAATCTAACTTAACCTAGTCGCAGCCACACAATTGTTCTTATCTATTATTAGATTTAAAAGAAACATTGCATGGGTGCTTGTCCCTTCATTCAAGTGGTCTTGGCTATCCACTGTACGCATCGATACTGTGTGTGTGGGTCATGACCTTTATTATCTTACACATTATCGTATGCGACAGCGCACAAGATCACTTAATTCTACACATGTGATATTTTATGACCGCTGGGAAACTGATAATTTGGAAATATTTATTTTTAATTGTTGGATTTTCCCAGCGCCTCAATCTCACTCAAAAGTATGTACAAAGTATTTTGTACATTCTCCCGGGCGGCTTAAATGTGTATATTTTTATAGTGGACTGTATTTTTTTTTTTATAAAATGATTGGCACGAAATATTCAAATATAACAATATGAAATATAATCTATATATAAACATGTATATACTATGTAAAATAATATGAATGTCTCGTTAAGTAACCGCTTTCAGGAAACGACTCCATTTCTTTGCCCAGTCTCTCTTGTCGATACCGCCACCTTTATCTGCCGGCTTCATTGTCCATGCTTCCGATTTGATAGTCCATCGTTGCAGACTGTCATCATCACTGTAGAAAAGTATTGGCAATGGTTTTATGGTAAGTTTCGGTTTGTCGTCTTCTGTTTTAATGGCCATTGACCGTTTGCTATTGATTTCTTTCGGAACCGGAGCCAGAGAAATTTGTTCGGCTTTTTCCACTTCTTCGATGCGTTCTTTTCCGTTAGAATCGTTGTCGTAATAATTATATTCGCCGTAAATGTTGGGGCCTTTTGTGCATAACGGCTTTCCTTCTTTTGTCTCTTCTGCAACAAGATTATTTATTTCTTCTCTTACCAAATGTATATTTAGGTAGTCCCCATTATCAATCTTTTCGTTGTCATCGTAAAAATCCATTCGTTCTTCACCGAGTGCTTCATTGGTGGGGGCGGATTCGACCTCTGAATTTCCTCCATCATCTTGTTCCTCAAATTGAGGACTTGCCGGCGGGAAAAACTTCACAATATTACCTTCTAAGCAACGAATCTGTTTTAGATTATCAGCATTAAGTCCCTCTCTTAAATTTGTCAGTTGTTTGGGCAGGTCATCTCTCTCAGCTTCGACGACTTGCCGCGCTCCTTCCAAACTAGCTAATTTTTCATTCATATTTTCTAACTTGGTTTCCAGATGTCGCACTTGACCTTTATGAACACGATATTTCTCTTCCAATTCTTCATCCTTGGCCCGCATGTTTTCTTCATGTTGGGCGAGCAGATATTTTTCGTGGGCCTTCGCATTTCTCAATATCCGTTCACTTTTTTCAACTTCGATTTTTATTTGAGAACGCAGTTTGATTACTTGCCCCTGCAGAGATTGTAAATTGTGTTCATAGGCTCGCATTTGTCCGTGCAAACCATCTTCCAATTCTCTGTCGTAATCTTCCTTTTTTTCTACGTAGTTTAATTGTCTGCTTTCTTCCAATTGTTCTTCCCAAGTTGAATAGTCACATTTTACGGAGAGCATCCATCCTAATGGAGGTTTCATCGACTCTTCGATTTCATCATCGATGTACATATCTGTGGATTTCCGACTCCGAGTTGTTAGAAGTTTCATTGCCGACAGTAAACACATATCCACCTCACATGGTAATGCATTCATATGGCTTGGAAGATATTTTTGGTATATCCTCAAGTACCGTCGTAACTGGTAATATGTATTTTCTACCAGTACTTTCCATGCCTCGACGTGTTTCACTTTTTCAAAGGTTGACGTCGACGTTAACACCTCGAAATAGTCTGCCAAAGTGGTGACAGCTTCTTCTATGTCTTTGAACATTTTTGAATGAATTTAAAATTTTTTAGATGGGACTCTTTGTCCTCTTTTCAAAACTATGTATATATATTTTTTTTTTTTATTTGGGACTTCTGTTGTCCTCTTTTCGTTTTATTTTTATTTTTGCCCCTATGGCTTTTTTTTGTTTTTGCCCCTATGGCTTTTTTTATTTTGCCCCTATGGCTTTTTTTTTTTTTTATTTTGCCCCTATGGCTTTTTTATTCAAATTAGTCCCTTCGGCTATTTCAAAATGCCCCTATGGTCTTACATTTAAAATGCCTCAACGGACTTTCTTTTCTGTAGAAATTCTCCTCTTCTTCTGAAGAATATCTACATTTTCTTGTAGAGAGTCTCTTACCACTGGTGGGGGAAAACTCCTACAATTTTCTCTTTTGTGGTCGCTAGTTCTTCTCACTTTATAAAAAAGTGAAGGCTCGATTGACCAAATGTAAAAAGGCGAGAAAAGAAAACCAACCGAAGGGTTAGGTTGTTGATTCAATTCTAAATTTATTTTTAAAATATGTTCCTTACGTACTACTGAAACTAATCTAACTTAACCTAGTCGCAGCCACACAATTGTTCTTATCTATTATTAGATTTAAAAGAAACATTGCATGGGTGCTTGTCCCTTCATTCAAGTGGTCTTGGCTATCCACTGTACGCATCGATACTGTGTGTGTGGGTCATGACCTTTATTATCTTACACATTATCGTATGCGACAGCGCACAAGATCACTTAATTCTACACATGTGATATTTTATGACCGCTGGGAAACTGATAATTTGGAAATATTTATTTTTAATTGTTGGATTTTCCCAGCGCCTCAATCTCACTCAAAAGTATGTACAAAGTATTTTGTACATTCTCCCGGGCGGCTTAAATGTGTATATTTTTATAGTGGACTGTATTTTTTTTTTTATAAAATGATTGGCACGAAATATTCAAATATAACAATATGAAATATAATCTATATATAAACATGTATATACTATGTAAAATAATATGAATGTCTCGTTAAGTAACCGCTTTCAGGAAACGACTCCATTTCTTTGCCCAGTCTCTCTTGTCGATACCGCCACCTTTATCTGCCGGCTTCATTGTCCATGCTTCCGATTTGATAGTCCATCGTTGCAGACTGTCATCATCACTGTAGAAAAGTATTGGCAATGGTTTTATGGTAAGTTTCGGTTTGTCGTCTTCTGTTTTAATGGCCATTGACGGTTTGCTATTGATTTCTTTCGGAACCGGAGCCAGAGAAATTTGTTCGGCTTTTTCCACTTCTTCGATGCGTTCTTTTCCGTTAGAATCGTTGTCGTAATAATTATATTCGCCGTAAATGTTGGGGCCTTTTGTGCATAACGGCTTTCCTTCTTTTGTCTCTTCTGCAACAAGATTATTTATTTCTTCTCTTACCAAATGTATATTTAGGTAGTCCCCATTATCAATCTTTTCGTTGTCATCGTAAAAATCCATTCGTTCTTCACCGAGTGCTTCATTGGTGGGGGCGGATTCGACCTCTGAATTTCCTCCATCATCTTGTTCCTCAAATTGAGGACTTGCCGGCGGGAAAAACTTCACAATATTACCTTCTAAGCAACGAATCTGTTTTAGATTATCAGCATTAAGTCCCTCTCTTAAATTTGTCAGTTGTTTGGGCAGGTCATCTCTCTCAGCTTCGACGACTTGCCGCGCTCCTTCCAAACTAGCTAATTTTTCATTCATATTTTCTAACTTGGTTTCCAGATGTCGCACTTGACCTTTATGAACACGATATTTCTCTTCCAATTCTTCATCCTTGGCCCGCATGTTTTCTTCATGTTGGGCGAGCAGATATTTTTCGTGGGCCTTCGCATTTCTCAATATCCGTTCACTTTTTTCAACTTCGATTTTTATTTGAGAACGCAGTTTGATTACTTGCCCCTGCAGAGATTGTAAATTGTGTTCATAGGCTCGCATTTGTCCGTGCAAACCATCTTCCAATTCTCTGTCGTAATCTTCCTTTTTTTCTACGTAGTTTAATTGTCTGCTTTCTTCCAATTGTTCTTCCCAAGTTGAATAGTCACATTTTACGGAGAGCATCCATCCTAATGGAGGTTTCATCGACTCTTCGATTTCATCATCGATGTACATATCTGTGGATTTCCGACTCCGAGTTGTTAGAAGTTTCATTGCCGACAGTAAACACATATCCACCTCACATGGTAATGCATTCATATGGCTTGGAAGATATTTTTGGTATATCCTCAAGTACCGTCGTAACTGGTAATATGTATTTTCTACCAGTACTTTCCATGCCTCGACGTGTTTCACTTTTTCAAAGGTTGACGTCGACGTTAACACCTCGAAATAGTCTGCCAAAGTGGTGACAGCTTCTTCCATGTCTTTGAACATTTTTGAATGAATTTAAAATTTTTTAGATGGGACTCTTTGTCCTCTTTTCAAAACTATGTATATATATTTTTTTTTTTTATTTGGGACTTCTGTTGTCCTCTTTTCGTTTTATTTTTATTTTTGCCCCTATGGCTTTTTTTTGTTTTTGCCCCTATGGCTTTTTTTATTTTGCCCCTATGGCTTTTTTTTTTTTTTATTTTGCCCCTATGGCTTTTTTATTCAAATTAGTCCCTTCGGCTATTTCAAAATGCCCCTATGGTCTTACATTTAAAATGCCTCAACGGACTTTCTTTTCTGTAGAAATTCTCCTCTTCTTCTGAAGAATATCTACATTTTCTTGTAGAGAGTCTCTTACCACTGGTGGGGGAAAACTCCTACAATTTTCTCTTTTGTGGTCGCTAGTTCTTCTCACTTTATAAAAAAGTGAAGGCTCGATTGACCAAATGTAAAAAGGCGAGAAAAGAAAACCAACCGAAGGGTTAGGTTGTTGATTCAATTCTAAATTTATTTTTAAAATATGTTCCTTACGTACTACTGAAACTAATCTAACTTAACCTAGTCGCAGCCACACAATTGTTCTTATCTATTATTAGATTTAAAAGAAACATTGCATGGGTGCTTGTCCCTTCATTCAAGTGGTCTTGGCTATCCACTGTACGCATCGATACTGTGTGTGTGGGTCATGACCTTTATTATCTTACACATTATCGTATGCGACAGCGCACAAGATCACTTAATTCTACACATGTGATATTTTATGACCGCTGGGAAACTGATAATTTGGAAATATTTATTTTTAATTGTTGGATTTTCCCAGCGCCTCAATCTCACTCAAAAGTATGTACAAAGTATTTTGTACACCCCCAACACATAGTTTTGTATGGCATGAAACTTCAATATATCATGTCAAAATAAACATTTCATGCATTTAATATTTACGTTACCCAAAATTCGAAAATACGTCGAGCGTACAAAATTTCTAAGTTCAGCTATTTCAACATTGACAATTGAACAATATTTTTGTTGATAATGATTTAGAATCAATTTATACAAAAATGTGAATGTTTGTAATTGAAAACCAGTAACGAAAGACTTAAAGTCTTTATGATACCCTACACCACTTTGCATATTTAGTAGAGCTAACAATTACAAGTTTTTATGGGAGAATTAACTCATACAAGCTATGCTTATAATTCTAATATAAGACTAAAGACTCAGCAGTTCAGAAGACTTAATATACCGAAGCATTTGTATTTTTTTCAATTCCGTCTTGTATTGCCCATTTGATACAAAATTTAGTTAAATTGGATGAACAATATATATGGGAGCTATAGCTGTATCTGAACCGATCTTCACCAAATTTGACATACTAGCTTCTAGACTCAATTCGGTCGTAAGTGCCAAATTCCATCCCATTTGGGCTAATATTACACGTTTGATGCACAATAAAAGGCAAATCGGACGAAGTTATATATGGGGCCTATTTCCAAATCTGACCCGATCTAGGTATTTCTGAGCTGTATTTGATATATTTCCCCAAATACTGTTGCTACAGAGTACACATAACGGCTGAGGAGGACAAAAATAACAAATCGGATGAACAGCATATAAGGGAGCTATAGATATATCTGAACCGTTTTCGATAAAATTTGGCATACTTATTTTCAGGCATAATTTGTTCGAATGTGCAAAATTTTATGCCATTTCGGCTATTTACACGTTTGGTGCACAAAAAAGACAAATTGGACGAAGACATATATGAGAGCTTTATCTAAATCTTGATCGATTATCTCCAATTTCAATAGGATTCGTCCTTGGGCCAAACAAATAATTTGCGCAACAATTTTATCTGAATCCGACAATAAATGCGACCTGTACTTTGTTTACAAAAACACATGGACGGACGGACAGATGGACTGACGGACATGGATGAATCGACTCAGAATGCGATTCTATGCAGATCATCATAAGGAACTATGAGTCCATCTCGTTTCCTTTTGCCTGCTACAAATAAATACACAAAGACATAATACCCTGACCACCTTGTGGTGTAGGGTATAAATATATAATATAATTTTGAAAATTATCACTTTTTACAAAGTTAGTTGTTGGTAGGCCGTAACTAACATATGTATTTAGTAGTGCTATTCGTAAAGAAATAATGCAAATAGCTGAACTGAGATTGACTACATGACTGAGAATTCACCATCAAAATCGCTGACATAAAGAGCGGAAAGAAAATACGTGAATAACAGAGCTGTTCGAGAACAAGAGCTCTCTCGCCAGTCTAATTTCTCCTAGTTCTTTTAACTACTACTTTTCCTGTAGAAATTATCCAGCAACTTCTTTCTGAGAGAGTGAGGAGTTTTATTTTCTTTTGCAAGAAAATTGTGAAAAGTAAAAAGACAGATTCCTTGCAAAAAACTTACAAGCAATCAACTGGTTTGTCAAAGCAAAACAATTCGTGGGTCATAAACAGAGATTAATAATGAAGAAATTAAAAATGAGCCAAAACAATTAAAAAACAACTAAGTTCGGCCGGGCCGGGCAAAAATCATGAAAATACCGAATATCTGTGGGTACCGTTATATGGGCGCTATACTAAAACGTGGTCCTATATGGACAATTCTCTTTCAGGAGATAAAGTACTCACAATTCCATTGAAAAATGTGACTAAAATCATCAAAATACCGAATATCGGTTACCGTTATATGGGGGCTATACGATATCGTGGACCGATATAGCCCATCTTCGAACTTGACCTGCCTGCAGACAAAAGACAGATCTGTGCAAAATGTTAGCTTCCTATATTAATTGGTTTTGACTGGAGGGTGATTACAATAGACGGGCATGGCTAAATCGTCTTAGAATTTTACGCTGATCAAGAGTATATACTTTGTTGGTGTTTTTAATTTGCTTGTCCGAATATAAATCACCGGAAGGACAAGAAGAAGATTTTCAGTTGATTGCAAAAAGAAATTTGTTCAGCAAGAATTTGCAAACTCTCCGTGAATGGACTGTCAAAAGTATTCTCTCAAATGGCCCTCTTTGGCAGATCTTTTGTGTTAACAGACGGCTTCCTGTAAACAATTTGCATCAATTGTTACAAATTGTAGGGTAACCAGACACACCTATTTTTATACCCTCCACCATACTATGGAGGGTATATTAACTTTTTCATTCCGTTTGTAACTCCTCGAAATACTTATGTCAGACCCAACAAAGAATATATATTCTTGATCAGCGTAAAAAACCAAGTCGATTTAGCTATGCCCGTCTGTCTGTCTGTCTGTCTGTCTGTTGTAATCACGCTATCTTTCGAACGAATTGCGATAGAAGGCTAAAATTTTGCACACGTGTTTATTTTTCCAGTAGGCAGGTTTAGTAAATGGGCCATGTAGGTCTACGTTTTCATATAGCCCCCATATATAAAAGTACCTCCTGATATTCGGTATTTCGATGATTTTAGCGACATTATTCATCGGAATTGTTTCAAATTTGGTATTTGAAGTTCGAAATGGATACTACAGCCTTAGACAGAAAAATGTCTATGCAGGTCTAAGTCTTCGTATAGCCCCCATACAACAATACCTCCCTATATTCGGTAGGTACAATGCCCACCGAAATTTTTTGAGATGTCGTATTTGACGTTCGTAATGGAATTTGAATATGGTAATGGCTTATGACAAACAAGGCCTTTGTAGGTCCACGTCGTATAGATCCCAATATAATGGCTATATTCGGCATTTTTAAAATTGTAAAAGAATTTTTTAAGGACTGTATTTTTTAAAAATTTCCAAATTCGTTCCAAATGGTGGAGGGTATTTAACGTTCGGCCCGGCCGAACTTATTGCTTTTTAACTTGTTTTATATATTTTTATAGTACATTTACGTTGTAATGGATTTAGAAAATCTAGTCGGTTTAAATTGTCGTTTCGATTGCATATACCTCGAAAAAACCTTCATTAATATGGTTTACCCGAAAAAAAAGCTCACAAGTTAACATGCCCTTATTTACATACTTCGTATACGCTTGTCTTGGACAACATTCATGTTAAAAACATTTGAAATGCATCCTAAACCTAATGAAAAATTGAAGTTTTCTTTTCTCTTAAGAGGTCATTTTTTTGGACAACGACACTAGTGAATGCTCGTGTACAGGACTTGCGTATAACAAGGGCCGCAAAGGTACGTTTTTGAACATCAGTTTTTCAAATCAATGTCATCAAGTCAACTGTGATCGTTATACATACATATTCCAATTAAGATTCTATATAAAATAATATAGGAATTTTTAGTTTTTTATTGTATACTAGCTGACCCGGTCCGCGTTGCCGGCCCGTACTTTTAGTTTTTATTGCATATTTTTTGAAGCATAATAAATCACAGATCTGACTTATGTAATCGGAACAATTTTTATTAGTACTGACTTCATAGTAACGTATAAATATAAATAAAAATATATGGCAAAATTATAATAGATTTAGATATTTTGAATAGCTGATCTTATTTTTCAGCAATAGGCTTTACTTTGTGTGTTAAAAACCTTTATGATATTTATGATATTATTTAAGAATAGTCAAAGATAATTACTCTTTTCACCGTGTCATTTAAATTGTGTACATATTTTTCATTATAGTATAATTCAATGACGATTAAACAAATGTTCGGTACCCTGCTACTTTCTAATGTTTCTTAATTTTTCATGTTTCTGCCACAATATCCGACAGAATGAGTCCCAGTTTGACATTTCGGAATATATTTCATACATTCCAAATCTACGTTCCTAATCAATATTCTCTTGGGGTTTACAAATTCAATAGAATACAAAATTTTCTTTTCTAACCAAACATTGGTTAGGAAAGTGGACTTAATATGGGGACTATATTTATATAAATGGGCAGTTACCTTTAAGATGGTTCTCTATCCAGGGTAGCCTAAACACAATTTTTTTAACCAAATCAATTGATGAATGATGGGCCCTACTCCAAAAAATGGAAATTTTATGAGAAGAGGTTTCCTACCATCTTAAAAACAATGTTGGCAAATAAGGGCCAAGAAGTGTAAAAAAATGATGGTTATACCAATACGTGATCAGTTTTTGCAAGGATGGTTTTTTCTCAAATCACCAACATTTGCCGAAATAAGTATGAAAAGTATGGTTAAAATGTGTGTCTTTTCTTACTAAATGTCCAATTAGCTCTACTATTTTTGCACCCTTTCTATACGGTATATCACTGATTGCAGTCCCAATGAATTTTTCAGTAGGTCCACGTTTCGAAATGAGCCCCATAACGCTTTGTCGGTAATTTTTGTTCGTTTAAATGTGTTCGCATATTCCAGCTGAAGCACGATGTAGGTCCTGGAGTTGAAAGCTAGATGTCAATTTTAGACATGAAAATAGCCATTTGACATCGTATTGCACACGCATTTTTTATATTATTCATTCAGAATTCAAAACAATAAAAAATGTACATTTCAATATAGCATGTCAAATTGAAAAAAATAATATGCCACAAAAAATATTCATTAATACTTCTATTGGCATAATTTTACGCGATTTTCTTTTCCATGATACCATTTCCAAATTGTATGAATTTTCAAAATACTTCAAGCCGTTCTTGAGTTACAAACGTAGTAACTAACAAAACTCTCTTTTGTATAGTGAAAATAATTCTTTATTTTTTTCTTAGTATAGTTCGACTTACGCAATAAATATATAAAATCTATAAATAACAGTTTTGTCCGTTGTCGGTTTATATCACAAAAAAAAAAAAAAAAATTAAAATAAACATCATATTAGAATTCCAAAAAAAAAAAAACACTACGAATATACATTCGAAAATAGTAAGTCAAAATAAACAAAAGTCATATAAAATAAAACATTACTATTGTACATTTCAAAAAACAAAATGAAAAACTTAAAATCTTTCATTTTTACGCTTTTTTTGGATTTTATTCTTTTCCGACAGGAAACAATTCCAAATTTGTCTGAATCATTAAAATCAGACCTGCGGTTCTTGATTTATAAGCGTAGTAACTAACACAACTTTCTTTTATATACATACTAGCTGGCCCGGTCCGCGTTGCCGGCCCGTAGTTTTACTCTTTAATGCAAATTTTGCATAGCATAATATTTCACAAATCTAGCTCATAAAGGTGAACAAATTTTAATATAAATATTGATTCGACTAAATAGAAATAAATAACTATGGAAGGAGGGCAAAATGATTTCTGAATAGTCAAAGTTAATTACGCTTTTACACCCATTACCATAGCACCTCAAATTGCGCATTAGAGTCCCCAAAAAGTCTATGTTCTTGTTCATAGTAAAATTCAATGACTATTAAACAATACCCGCGTTGTTGTCCGCCAATCGGTAAACATCACTATAGATCGGCGGGCCTGGGGACTATATGGGGACTGTACCAAAATATTTACGTATGTTGACATTTTTCTGTAAGATGGTTCTCTACTCACAAAGTAGCCTAAATACAGCAAATAATGGCCAAATCAGTTGAAAAACGTGGCCAAGACCACGGTCACAGCTGAAATCAGGGATACATTTATATAAGGGTTATACCAAAACGTGGCCCAACCAATATTCTCTTGGGGGTTACAAATTCCATAGAAAACAAAATTTTTTTCTGACCACCAATTAGATGTGAAATTGGACTTGGGGATACTCCAATGTGGGGACTTTACTTGAATAAATTCCTATGTGACAATTATCTGTATGATGGTTCCCTACCCCAGGGTAGCATAAATACAATTTTTAGCCAAATCAATTAATGAATGTGGTCAAGACCAAAATGGGCCCTACTCTGAAAATTTCAAATTTTATGCGAAGAGGTTCTCTACCTTCTTAGAAACAAAGATGCCAAATATAGCTTAAATCATACGATGGTTATATAAATATGAAATCAGGTTGTACCCTTATCCGTCAGTTATGATCGATATCATAACCTGCAAAAGCGATTTAAGGTATCTTGAATGTTTGGGAAGAATTTCTGGAAGGATAGAAATCCTTTTCGTACTAAGAGTCCCATTCGCTCTAATATTTTCCACCCTTTATATTCGGTATTTTTCTGATTGTACATTGGACGGATTATTGTGACAGGAAAGAAGTAGTTCCACGCTTTGAAATGAGCCCCATTAGGCTTCTTCGGTAATTTTTGTTTGTTCAAATGTGTTCGCATCTTCCAGCTGAACCACGATGTCGGCCCTGGAGTTCAAAGGTAGATGTCAGTTAACATCGTATTTCCCTCTTATTTCATTTTTTGGTGAAAATTTGTATATAGTGAAAAATTATTCTTTATTTTGTTCACAAAAAATTTTCTGAATTCATTAGATAATAAAAATTGAAAAAAAAAAAAAAATGACAAAAGAAGAATAACACATTGAAAAAATCTTCAACTTATTCGCTGATTTTTTACAGCAAATGTTTAAAGATCCTTATATAGTTTGTCAATAGAATGTACTTCTATTTTAAAATTCGATTCCATTAAATTATTTCGACATCATCTATTCCGTTTCGCCACCACATAATTCGGTACTACACTTCCATGTAACTCGCCACCATTTTCATTTCTCAAGAAATCAAGTCAATTAAATAAATTGGTATTAATATTTGAATTCAAAAATAAAATATAAAAAAACACTACAAATGTACATTAGAAAAAAGTAAGTCAAAATAGAAAAAAATCATGCAAAATAAAACATTACTATTGTACATTTGAAAAGTCAAAATGAAAATGTTAATATATCACATTCTTACGCGATTTTTTTGGATATTATCCTTTTCGGAGAGGAGACAATTCCGAATTTGTATGAATCGTTAAAATCAGTCCAGCGGTTCTTAAGTTATAAGCGTAGTAACTAACACAACTTTCTTTTATATATATAGAAGATATAGATATAGATAATATTCCAATTTAAGAAGGTCGCATTCAGGCCTTAGTGCAATCCATCGAAAATTTCATTTCTCCTTTTCTATCGTTTTGTGTTAGGAATTACCGTACTGAAGAATAACATTACATAGTTTATTTTTTTTTTTTTTTTTTGCTTATTATTTGAAATTAGAAAATATAAAATACAAAAACCTGCAACCAGACTGTTGTCATTTCCAAGCTACTCGTCCGACAGTTGTTAAAATTATTCCAGTGACAGCTCATCATATTGTTTACAAGCGTACAAAAGCATTTTGGTGAGAATTTTTTCTGAAAAAAGTTATTCGTGATGGAATTCAAGCGCGTTAGTGGATTTCTTTATATTTGGCTGGAAAACCACAAGTGGCTATCGTTAGAGCACTACAGCATTTGAATGTGAATTAATCGTTTGTGTCTCGTACCATCGCTCGTTACCGTAATACTGGTAGCGTAGCACGACGTGAAGGAAGTGAACGGAAGAAAACAGAAACATCAGCAGAAATGGTTCGAAAAGTAAAAAAGCGACTTGCTCGAAACCCGCGACGCAGTGGCCGAAAAATGGCTCGAGAGCTGAACATATCGCAATATTCCATTCGGCAAATATTGAAAAATGAGCTCGAGGTAAAGCCATTGAAATTCCAAAAAGTGCATGAACTTACACCGCAACTGAGAGAAAATAGACTCAAAAGAGCTAAAGAGATGCTTCGCTTGGCCGAAAGTGGTGAACTGCCGAATTTGGTTTCCTCCGATGAGAAAACATTCGTTGTTCAGGCATCAGAATAAATGCCGAATATTATCACGAAAATATTCTGGAGGGTGTATTAAAGCCTTGGGCATGCAAACATTTTGGCCGCAGACCTTGGACATTCCAACAGGACTCCAAAATCATCACTAAAATCTCCGGATACCAATCCGTTGGATTTTTGTGTCTGATGTATTTTGGAAAGCAATCAAGCGCTTCGCCGGAAATGGACCAAAATATTGCAGAGCAACATTCGGGCAGGGTGTGACGGTTTCATTGGACGTGTGAAGGCCATAATTCGTGCCAAATTGTCTACGTGGAAGAATAGACCAATCGGCGTTTTCAAAACCTTGCAATTATGAAACAATTATAAGTGAACAACCTCATTAATATAGAATGATTCTTTCTGTGACACTTTTCCTATGATTGGAAACGGTTAAATTACCAGTAAAAAGCAAACACATCGAATGTTATTTTATTATAAACTATTGTGCCTAGATGTATAGTTTATTCTTAGATTTACAATGACATTATAGTAGAATATATCTTCATAAAATGAAATTTGATTTTAGTTTCTGGAGTCAACAGGTAAAAACGCTTTAAGTTCGGCCAAACTTACATCTTAATACCCTCCAGCATGAGGTAAGAAAAACCTTAAAAAATAAAAGAATAGGGATTGAATATCGGGTTCACCTCTACAATTGCCATTGAAATTCTTGGGTGAAAAGTCTTAGAAATACCGTAAAGTCAAAAGTACCACCTTCCGACTATAGTGGTTGTTATCTATACCAAACTAAAAAAAATCTGCTAAGAAAAAATGTGTTTAAAATCGCTAAAAACCAAATAATCGGAGGTACCGCCTTATAAGTGATAAGGAAATAATGAGCCAATTCCAGCAGTCTTCTGCCATAGAAGATATAATCCTTAACATACTCTACATACCGAATTTTAAACAATTCCATAGAAAAATGTGGCTAAAATCATCGGAATACCGAATATCGGGAAGTACCATTATATAGGGGGCATTATGAAAACTTGGACCGACAGGGCCCACTTACGTATTTACCATGCCTACTGAAAAAAAAACACATGTGTGCAAATTTTAGTCTTCTATCTCAAGACAGACAGACGGACAGACGGACAGACACACAGTTAAACGCAGTTGGGTTTGACATGAGTATTTCCCTTAATAGCATGTGACGGCATAAAAATAATGTGAAAAATCCAATCACATAAATAAAATGTAAGAAAATAGTATTAGTATTATTATTGTATTATTGGAATTAAAATATTAATGTTAATATTTGTCTAATAACACCGTGCAACACAAAAAAAATTACGGGGAAAATGCAGCAGATTATGAAAATAGAGCTATAAAAAGAAGACACGAGCATCGGTGTTTACATCGCAAAATAACCCAACTAGATGGCAAGTATACCTTCCACATTTTTTGAAATTGTGTATTTCCCTTAATAGCATGTGACGGCATAAAAATAATGTGAAAAATCCAATCACATAAATAAAATTTAAGAAAATAGTATTAGTATTATTATTGTATTATTGGAATTAAAATATTAATCTTAATATTAGTCTAATAACACTGTGCAACACAAAAAAAATTACGGGGAAAATGCAGCAGATTATGAAAATAGAGCTATAAAAAGAAGACACGAACATCGGTGTTTACATCGCAAAATAACCCAACTAGATGGCAAGTATACCTTCCACATTTTTTAAAATTGTCGGACTTGGATTCCTCGGAATCTTTGCATTTCGGCAATATTGCAGATAAAACAATAAAAAAACCTGTAAGTTTGGCCGGATCGAACTTTGAATACCCTCCATCAATAGGAACGATTTTTGCAATTCTTAAAAATACCGAATGAAGCTGTTATATTAAGGTCTTTATGACGACATGGACTTGCATAGGTAACTTTTGTCATAAGCCATTACAAGATTCAAATGCGAAGTACCGAATATAGGGAGGTACCGTTATATGGGGGCTATACGAAGACGAGAACCTGCACAGACAATTTTCTGTCTTATGCTGTAGTATCTATTACGAACTTCAAATACCAAATTTGAAACAATTCCAGTGAACAATTCCGCTAAAATAATCAACAAAGTACCGAATATCGGAAGGTACCGTTATATGGGGGCTATATCGAAACGTGGACCTTCATTGGCCCATTTTCAATTCCAGAAGTCCTGCAGGCATAAGATACATTTGAGTAAAATTTTATCAATCTACTTCAATTCGTTCGGAAGCTAGAGTGATTTCCACAGACGGATAGACGGACGGACATATGCTGATCAAGAAAATATATACTTTGTGGGGTCTAAAATGTATATTTCGAGGTGTTCAAAACGGAATGACAAACTTAATATACGCTCCATACTATGGTGTAGGGTATAACAACGAGGAATACTTTGGTTGGAAATTTTAAACGTCAAAAGTCTAAATCTTACCTAAACGTCAAGAATTCATATACATTAAAACACCTTTTAGGGTTAAAGCCGTACATTGTGCGAGTTTGTGTAAAACTTTTCTTCATTAAATTTCACTATAAACCAGCGTTCGAAAATAAACAGTACACAAACATAGTGTACCGTACCGGTACAGTATCACTAAAAAAAAATTAAGCGGTAGTGTACTGGTACACTACACAGTCGGAGCGCTAAAAAATCGTAGTGTACCGCAGTCGGAACACTAAAAAATCGTAGTGGTGCATGTGGTACACCACATTCAAAAATTGAAATCATAAAACTGATTTTAAACCCTCAGCCATACTTTGTGAAATATTTAGGTTTTTACAGCTACATTCATTGATTTTTAGGTACCACAAAATAGTAAGTAAATTATTTGCATAATAACCCATTACAATGCAACCACTAAACTACCATTTTCGCGGAAAATTAAAAATTTCAATTTTCAATACAAATTATTATCACTTCAGATTTGGTCATTTTTTATTCTTTCTACTTATTCCCTTATTTTCTACTTTCTTCAATTTCGCAACCAATCTAAACATACATGACAAATAAAATAAATTCAGCTTTTATTTTCATAACATTGAATTGTATTAGCAATTTTTGCATTGTCAAAAACATCAAACATCTACTTTTACTCACTACGGTACACTACGTTTTTAAGTGCTCCGACTGCCGTACAGACGATTCTCGTTGTGCTCCGGTACAGTATCACTAAGGGTTGTGCTCCGGTGCGGTACATTATCTTGGTGTACCACTCCACCTGGGAACGGTTCAAAACACTACGGTACAGTATCATACTGTTTATTCTCGAACACTGCTATAAACTACTGAAAAATAAATCCCCATTGAACATCAAAAAAATATATACATTTTCACTAAATTTGACGGAGATATTTTTATCTTTTGTACCAAATAACATTGTTCTGGCGTGCATGATATCAATTCGAGAAGGATTATATTACAAAAATATATATCGGAGCCAAGTTCCATCAAATGGAAACCTACGTCCCGACATTCCATTTGGGCTGAGATTAGCCATTATTTGCACAAACCTGAAATCGGATTAAGGATATATAGGGAGCTATATCCTAATATTAGCCGATCGATAAAATTTGACAAAGGAATTTTCCAACCCTATAAGATGTCTGGTACCAAATATCATTGTTATCCAAAGCATATTACGATTGTGAGGGACTTAAATACCAAATCGGATGAAACCTATATTTTGGAGATATAGCCATATCTGAACCGATTTTCACGAAATTTGATGTAATTGATTCTACAATAAATTCAGTCGGATGTACTTATATTGGTCATTTGGTGCACAATTAAGCCGGAATCGGTTGAAAATATATATGGGAGGTATATTCAAATCTGAAAGGATCTTGATAAATTTAGCAGAGGTTTTTCTGGGCTGTATCTGTTATCTATGTACATATTACGCATGTGAGACACTTAAACCCCCAAATCGGATGAAACCTATATTTTGGAGATATTCGATGACTTGCTACTAGACTGTATTCGGCCGGATGTACCAAAATTCACGCCTTTTGGACTGATATTGGCCATTTGTTACACAATTAACTTCAAATCGGTTGATCTTAAAATTTAGCAGCTGTATCAAATATCATTGTTATCGAATGCATATTACGATTGTGAGAGACTTAAACACAAAATCGGATGAAACATATATGTATATGGGAGTTATAACCATATCTGAACCGATTTTCACCAAATTTGATGCACTCGCTTCTACACTGCACAAAGACATAATACCCTTGCGGTATATGAAATATTCCATAATTTCTTGATCAATTTTTTTTCGGACTTCTTGCGATTCGACGTCTGATAGTAATATAACATTTCGTTTTAGGCGAAAGGTATCTAAAGAAGATATAATATATACAAAATTTCACTATAAATCTTAAAATAAACAAAATATTCACATACAATAGTTTTTTTAAATAATTACATGCGAAACTTACGTACTACAAATGAAAATTATGTGTTTGCTGGTTTTACACATCTGCAGTTATGCTTAATTTTTCAGGAATGTGTCAAATGAAGAATTATTCTAAATCATACTTCATTGAGAGTCTCTGAACAAACTTAATATGTACCATAAAAAGAGCAACATTTTTTTGATAAACACTTGTTTATTTCTGTAAAATTGAGAACTTTTCCCAATTCGCTTTAATCTTTCTTACAACTTCACTGTACAAATTGCCAAGTGTACTTGGTATTACTAGATTTTTGATTTCATATTATGTATAAACGCTATTTACAAAAAAAAACAGTAAGGAAAGGTCAAAAGTCGTTCGGGGCCGACTATATGATACCCTACACCATTATGCATATATAGTAAAGCTCTCGTAAAAGAAAGGTTTATATTGAGCATTTCTGAGTTCTATGAGATATCTGGTACAAAATATGATTATGGTAGAGTGCATATTCCGAAACCAAATCGGATGAAACATATATATGGAGCTAGAACTATATCTGAACCGATTTTCACCAAGTTTAGAAAATTTCATCTCAATCGAATAATAAATGCGACCTGCATTTTGTTTACAAAAATACATGGACAGACCGCCAGACGGACGGACGGACGGACGGACATGCATAAATCGACTCAAAATGTGATTTTTGCTGATCACCAAAAGGAACTATGGGTCTATCTCGTTTCCTTCTCCATGTTACAAACAAATGCACAAAGACATAATACCCTTAACATTATGTGGTGTAGGGTATAAATAAATATAAGATACCCCTGATTGAAGTCATTGCAAGGGTCTTGGCCATATTTTCCAATGCTTTGTTGGGGTGTTTTGCACAAACTCAAACAAGGTACTGCTTTAACCCTAAAATGCGTTTTTATACCCTCCACCATTCAATGGAGAGTATATTAAGTCTGTCATTCCGTTTGAATTTCCTCGAAATACTCTCGTTAGACCCTTCAAAGTAAAAATTCGTAAATGGGCCATGTCGCTCTACGTTATCGTATAGCCCACATACAACGGTACCTCCCTTTATTCTTTATTTTGTTGAAATTGTTGAAATTATTCACCGGAATCATTTCAAATTCCTTCAAAATCGGTACCATGCCAATGGCAGAAAATTACTCATTACTTATCACTGCCTAGCATCTGACCGAACTAAACTAAATAAATCGAAGAATGAGAAAAATCTACGAACTATACAAAACTTTAAAAACGACGAAATATTGTTCGTATAAGCTATCATCGGAAATATTCATAAGGCGAAAACTAGCTTCGAATAAAATACGAAATTGCGGCCAGCTTCAGGATGACCGGACGAACACTTATTAAGGGGAAGATTTAGCCCACTGTAAATGAGAATAGAGTCCAATCTCCCTCTTCGATTGTGAACTATATTCTTTATTCGGATCCTGCTCTGGGGATCAATGTTTAAATGAGAAAAGAAAATCAGCCGAATGGTTTGGCGTTGATTCAATTCTCGATCCGGTTTGAAGGATCAATTTTATAGCGAGAAAGGAGTCCAATCTCCCTCCTCGATTGTCAACTCTATTCTCTATTCGGTGATGAAAAAGGAATACAACCGCTTCGCTTGGGTCTACATTCAATTCTGATTTTATTTCAAAAACTAATCTAACTTAACCTAATCGCAGCCACACAATTATTCTTATCTATTCTAATATTGAATGGAGAACATTTCAGGACTGCTTGACATTTTATTCAAGTGGTCTTGGGCATGTACTGAGCGCATCGATATCTGTGCGTGTGGGTCATAACCTTTTTTATCTGCCACATTATCGTATGCGTCAGCGCACAAGATCACCGAATTGTTCACATGTAGTATTTTTTGGCGGCTGGAAAATATGTAATTTTTGAATATTTATTGCTTATTGCTAGATTTTCCCAGCGCCTCAACCGCACTCAAAAGTATGTACAAAGTATTTTGTACACCCACCCTAATATTAATTATAATCAGGTGCTAACTAGTTTGTCAGTGTTCTGATATAAACGTTTTGTAATTTGCACTTAATGGTGACTTCACACGATGAAATTTATGCATACTTACATTATACGGTACAAGCAGTTCATTCTCTTCTAATCGGGCAAATTCCCTCGACCATTTTGAGGGAACTTTAATAATTAAAAAAGTCCGTAGAAAAATTCTTCTGAAATTAACCCCTATATATGGGGGATAAACGAAGACATTGTCTTTCATAAATTTAACTTTAAAAATTAAAACAAATCTTCTGAAATTAAACCCTTTATATGGGGGCTAAACGAAGACATGGTCCTTGATAACTAATTTGTCATAGGCTGTAGTAACGATTCCGAACTTCAAATAGTAAATTTGAAACCACTCCGGTGAATAGTGTCGCTAAAATCATCCAAATACCGAATATCGGAAGGTATCTGCACCTGCATAGGCTATTTTCAGTCATAGACTGTAGTACCTATTACGAACTTTCCGGTGTATAATGTCGCTAAAATCGTCAAAATACCGAATATCGCGAGGTATCGTTATATGGGGACTATACGATGACGTGGACTTGAATAAGCTATTTTCAGTCATTGGTACCCATTACGAACTTCAGCTACGATATTTGAAACAATTCCGGTGAATAATGTCGCTAAAATCATCAAAATACCGAATATCGGAAGGTATCGTTATATGGGTGCTATACGAAGATGTGGACCTGCATACGAAATGTTTTGTCATAGGCTGTATTATCCATTACGAACTTTAAATACGAATTTTGTTACAATTCCGGTGAATAATGTCACAAAGTACATTAAAATACCGAGTATAGGGAAGTACCGTCATATGGGGGTTATACGAAGACGTGGGCCGACATGGTCTTTTTACAAACTTAACCTATCTAGCCCACTGGCAAAATATACAGGTGTGTAAAATTTTAGCCTTCTATCTCAATTCTTTCCAATTCGTTCGATCAAAAATATACACGTGGAAACTCGTCGATTCTCAGGGTTACAGTAACTAGTTCCATATACTTTCAGATATACCAATAACCAAAAACTAACCCCTACCAAGACCCAAGTATCTAGTTTGTTTAACTTGTTTGCTGGTTAAAAACAAGCAGTGGTGTTGGTTTTTAATTTCTTCGCAACTGCCGCCTTTTCGTTTACTTGGGGACAAGAAAGTGTCAATTGGCCCCCTCCGTATTACTTAGGGGGCGCACTTTGTACTAGTACGGCTTATAACCTGTAACGGACTGACGAAATTAAGCTAATTGGAATTTTCATTGCTAGCGGGTACTTTGTTGCGTCTCACATGAGTATTTCAAGGAGTTACAAACGGAATGACAAAGTTAATAGTTTGGTGGAGGCTATAAAAACGTAAACAATAATTTTGACAGAATGAGGTGTTTTCGATCTGAGTTTTTTGACACGATCTGTTTTACAGACGTTGGTGCTGCTCGATTGCTGCTCATTATTGATGGCAACAGTCCAATTTATCTTAGTTCTTTTAAACTAACTACAAATCATTGTTTATGTACTGCCATTCAATATTTTTCAAATAGTTTTTTGTATTTATATTTAAAATTTAAAACAAGTAAGCAAAGGCTATAGTCGTGCGGGGCCGACTATGTGATACCCTACAACACTGAAATATGGTAGAAGTCTCCTTATGTCCAAATCCATTTTGAAAGATTACGCTTTTCAGATTATTTCATAGTGCACTGCTCAGATATTACCCTTAGCTTTTTAACTAGGAGCATTTGCCCAATATTTACGAACTCTGTCGTGCTGTTGGTTACAGCTAGATATAATCCAATGATCATCCAAAATGCTAGACTTCTTCCCTGTCCTTAACTCCGTTCTCATGCAAAATTCCATGCCCTTCTGAGCCTAACCCCACCATTGTGGAAATTTTCGCGAGGATCGGACGATAAATACAATCTGTATATAATAACACCAACATGTGTTGTAAAGTGAAAAATATTAAAAAATGTACCCTTGAATGAAAAAATCGCATGCGATAAGAAATATGAAAAAATTAAAAAAATGTCACAAAATACTACAAAATCTATGTTAACATCATTATTGGCATCTTTTTATGCGATTTTTTTGGATTTTACATTTTTATGCAAAGATGGCATTCCGAATTGACAAAATTTGTCACAATCGGCCAAGCCATTCTTGAGATATAAACATTCTAGCTAACATCCCCTTGCTTTGCAAATACACATTGTATATATTTCGCTGTATATAACCCATATATTTACTATCGGCATCTACGTAACGGTCAGAATTGATCTGTTCGTTTGTTTACGACTTCGCCGGGATTTAAAACAATCGCGGTTTAATGGAAAATTTGACTTTTATTTAATACAAATATTATGGTCTATTTCACCCACTAAGTATTACCCGATGACCATCCAAATTGGAAGGCTTCTGCCCAGCCTTAAGCTCTAGCCCCATGCTAACTTCCGCTTCGATTGGTCTATAATTGCGACCTGTAGAGCAACTGCAAAATCAAGAAATTTTATCAGTTTTTGGTCCATTTCAACCCCTTAATATTATGCGATCCTCTCCAAAAGAGATAGGGTTCTATTCCGGCCATGGCCCCACCTCCATTCTAAATTTCGTGAAGATCGGGTCATAATTGCGACCTTTAGAGTGATTACAAATTAACATGGACAGATAGACAGACGTACGTACGGACGGACGGACGGACATACATAGCTAGATCGACTGAGCTCGGCGAGATAGGAAGATCCATATATACTTTCCTATGTGGGATATCAATATTTCGAGGTGTTACATAATTTTTTTGCCCAATCAAACTTATAATACCTCCAACACATAGTGTTGTAGGGTATAAAAAAGGTAAAATAAATAGGAAAACATCATGGAAGTTGTAATTTTAGGTCTCCCTCTTACGTTCAGGCCTGTCGTAGAGTAAATTTGTATGAATGATTGTTTGTAATGAATGTTAGTTTGTGTGTGTGCCCAATGAAAGGTTCAATATGCAATTGGATCACAATGGGTGCTATATATAAATCTGACATGGTCAAACAAAAAAGTTCTTCTAGAAGTAGATCAGCATTTCTTTTTACAAGTTTCGAATAACTTCAAAAAAGACACCCAGTACTATGTACGTGTGTGTGTGTGTGTTGTATGAATGGTGGACAAATGATGGAACAACAAAATGTCAAATTAATTCTGAGTCATGAATCTTGTATTTGACTTCAGTGCAATCAAAATGCACTCCCTTGACACGAAATATGTTTATTTGCTGGCGTGTGAACGATAAACACACACTGAATTTTGAAGTTAACTTTATCATTTTGAAAATTAAAATAACTGTATTATACATCTATTAATTTTGGAATAACTCGCGCTATATGTATTCATTTATATTGATGTCGGGATTTTTAAACTTGTATGACTACTAATCGCAACAGTTATTTGTACAGCTCTAGGGAATATCAATCCAGAATGATACACTAAAGAAAACACACGTAACGGGCAAATCCACCATCCGGAAAAGGACATTTCCCGCCAGCGTTTTGTTGTTGATCATTTTAATTTTTTATTTTTTTTGTATTGCATAGATGATAGGTACTGCATATGTATTCAACAGCTATATCCATTACAGCACAGTTGACTTGTTTCCTGTTTCACCTAACCTCTTTTAGGCTATGTCTGGATAATATATTTGAAGCGAGCTTCAAGCCAAGTTACAGACAAAGCCTAGTAGAGGCTAGATTCAGACCAAGACTAATCAGGCACCGGTTTATTGATACTTTTGTACGCCAACAACGCTCGCTTGCACATTTGAGATTTTGCTTTCTACAATTTTGTTGATACGTGTTGCATGCACAGCAACCAATCAAGCGAACCGTCACAACACATTTCCACTTTCACTTGTTTTTCACTTATGCTTGCTTGTGTTCCCCTTCATTTCGCTGTTTTAGTGTTTATTGCATGCGATTAGACCAGAAATTATTAATGGGCGCGAATAGATACGAACCGAAGCTGATAACTGTGGTTGAGGGACCCGGCGGGCGCAATATGTGGAATTCATTTCGAAGATAACACATATCTCTGTTTCATTTGCTGGAACACCAGCAGAACAAAAGAACCCACATACTCACACATACACACTCGAACACGATCACAAAAGCAATGAACATATTTTGCGCAATGAAAAAAATTCAAGGCGAAATAAGTTCAAGTTCAAAGATTTCTAACAACAACCGAAGGCTAATGCCAGCTGAGCGAATTTGCATCAAACGAAAAACAAGCGGTTGTTTGTATCCATCCGAATAGGAGGGCCGACGGGGGGCCAGGTGGGCACAAATACATACACGCATAGCTATAGATCTTGCCATTGCACAGTACGAACATTTGTACATTTGTGCGGTATTTTGGAGAACGATGCGGTATTGGGAGAGAAGAGCGCTCCAAACATTATTCAAACGATAACGTCTATGCTCCACTCCACAATTGTGTTCGCGCTCTTTTCTTCAAACTCACAACAGACAAACAAGTTCGCTCACGACCTCCATATTTTTAGCTTTCTCTGGCATGTTGTTTGTCGGAGAAGGTGGGGTGTTCATTGATTTCGCCTAGAATCCCCCCGCCGAACATACCATCACTGGGTACTGCTGGGTACTGGGTAAATTTCTATAGTTGGAGTGTTTGCGTTAGTATTTGCAGGTATGTGACAAACATTGATGGCTGTTGGTTGCTATGAGTCTTAGACGTTGGCGCCGCTAAAACTAATCCATGTCAGTAGAACACTTTCAATTTTCTTTCGCTTGTGTTTATTGTTGGGCTTTGGCGTCTGCCGGTTTTGGCCTTTTTACGTTTGATCGCAAATAGTTGGCGTTGAATGGCACGCCGGTGGTAAACACAATATTTTTTCTTTTTTGTTCTTTAACATTTTGTACTTCTGGAGGCTTGATTAAGCCTTTTGAAGTCGACTAGTAAATATTTAAAATCCTTATTGAATTACACTTTATTTGGATATTCCGATGTATGTTTGTATGCAGTTGTCTGCGGTTGTATGTACGCATGTATGTATACCTAGCCCCTCAACAAAGTATTGGCGAATTCCTTCGATGTAGATTTTTGGGCGTTGTCCCATTTCGAAAACAAAATTTTCACTTTTTTCGTATTTGTAGATTTGCGACGAAAAGGGAAGTGGACAAAACAATCTCATTTGTGATCGAACGACAACCGACCGACGACTGATCTCGACACTCACACAGCACTCGTTTTAATAAACTCGAGTTTAAAATGATTTTTAGCTTTTATAGCCGGTGCTGCAAGATTCTCGCCAATTTCTGTACGTCTTTGCTTGCTTTCATTCTTCGTCCGAATTTGTGTTTTTTATTTCACTTTTTTTTATTAAATTTCATGTTTTCTTCTTTCGACGCGGTTGCTGATGTTATTTTATTTTTCGAATGTCGTCTGTCGGTTTATTTGTTTGTTTGTTTTCACAATCTGGTCGTCAGCGTCGGCTATGAATATATTCGCGGGGGTTTGGTGGGGTAGGTATTTGGCGTGGCTGTTTGCTGGAATGCTCTCTTCTCCTTAGTCTGGATCGTTGTTAATCGTTGAGTTTGCTGTCGGTCCGCTGTGACTGTGTTGTATTCTTGGTCTGCTCAAGATGTGTTCCGACCACTCATACACATCAGGCACACTCAAACGCACGAAGCTGAAGTAGGCTCCAAATAAGTCCGCATACTATGAAAGTCATTCACACACTCATACATCCACTGTTGTGGACACTCATTCACCAAAAGAATAAAGGAAGAAAAATAAATATGTATGTACCTATGTATATGTAGGGAGGTAGGTAGGTAGTAAGTACATAGTTTGCCAAAAGCTGATATTCGCCCCCTCCCCACCCGAGAACAGTTCTTTGTTGTTGTGGCGCATTTTATTTTCTCCATTTAACAGTTCGAATCAGTTCGTTGTTTTCGAAATGTTTTTATTCCAAGTTAAACTGCAACGGACAGGCGTAGTATTTTGTTTTTCGTTCCTTATGTGAGCACACACACACACTCTCAGACATACATTTGCACGACTGATCATGAAAATAAACGTTAAAATTCTCATTGGTGTGTATGGTTGCAACAATGAAATCCTTACCCCCAAATCGGATGTCAACAACATTTTACAAATTCTTTGGAGTTTAATGACCACTACTGCCTCGAAAAGCAAACATGTCGATGATTAAGAATCGGGGAACGGGTCAATGATTCGGACATACCCATCTGGTAACCATCCATCAAACCTGTGTAGTACTGTCCACACAAGGCATGCGGAACCCAGAAATATGAAAGTCCTAAGAAAGTGAAAGAAATTGGGTTAATTGGTGCTATCGAATTTTTAATGCTCCAAAAATTAACACAAGGCATTTGTTTGAATATCTTCGAGGTCTGTGCAATTTTCCAAAAAAATATTGACAAGAATGTTATTGGTTCACTGGCAACTAAAACAGCCCATTAACAGGAAATTTGGTTGAAAAAAAGGTTTAAATTTTGAACATAGTTTAAATCGGGCGACACCGATTTATGCGAGCCAAAAACTTGGAAGAGTCTATTATAGCCATTCGAATGGTTTTCGACCGAACCCACAACACTATGCTAAGATTCGTGGCAATCGCCCCATATTTACGCCCTCTGTCGTGCTAGTTCAAAACAATTTTTGTAAATTTAAATTCCTGTACATATTTTCCTTTATCTCTGATACCTGACTGGTACATCAGACTCACTGTAAAGGTCGAAAGTATGTTTGATTCGGGCGGTATGTGATTTTTAGCACAAAATCAGTAATGCCCCGATCACTATATGTTGTTGTTGTAGGGTAAAAATTCCTATGGTCCCAAAATACATTTAAGTAACAATTTTCATTCTACATTTTTAAGATGAATTTCCTGAAAATCTTTTATGTGTCTAATGGGCAAAAAACCTGGGGAAAAATGTGCATATAGGTCCAAGTTCTAGTAAAGTCCCCACAAGTGTGAGAAGTAAAATTAGCATGGTTCACACCATGCTGATAGATACTTGTCTACATAGGTCCAAGTACAGGGTGAGCTGAAACAAGTAAAAAAGCAGTAAGTTCGGCCGGGCCGAAATTTGAATACCCTCCACCATTTGGAACGAATTAAAAAATTTTCAAAAAAAAAAAAAAATAATAAAATCCATTAAAAATTCTTATAAAATCTTTAAAATATCTAATATAGGAAGGTGCCGATATACGATATTGTGGACCTATCAAGACAAATCTATGTCTGCGTGTAAAGTACTCACAAGGAACTCCTTGAATGGATTTTCAGATAATTCCATTGGAAAAAGTGGCTAAAATCATCAAAATAGATACAATACAATTATCGTCAACCTATATAAAGAATTCTCTGTCGGGGGGTAAAGTGCTCACAAAGAACCCCTTGTGTACAAAGAACCCCTTTTGACCATTCCGTTGAAAAATATGGCTAAAAACATCAAAATACCGAATATCGGGGGTACCGTTATATGAGGGCTATACGATATCGTGGACCTATATAGATAATTCTCTGCCGAGGTATAAAGTACCCACAAGGAACTCCTTGTGTGGATTTTCAGACAATTCCGATGAAAAATGTGGGTAAAATCATCAAAATACCGAATATCGGGGGGTACCGTTATGTGGGGGATATACGATATCGTGGAACTGTATAGACAATTCTCTCTCAGGGGGTAAAGTACTCACAAGGAACTACTTGTGTGGATTTTAAGACAATTCCATTGAAAAATTTGGCTAACATCATCAAAATACAGAATATCGGGGGTACCGTTATATGAGGGCTATATGATATCGTGGAACTATATAGATAATTCTCTGCCGAGGTATAAAGTACCCACAAGGAACTCCTTGTGTGGATTTTCAGACAATTCCGATGAAAAATGTGGGTAAAATCATCAAAATACAGAATATCGTGAGGGTACCGTTATATGGGGGATATACGATATTGTGGACCTATATAGATAATTCTCTGCCGAGGTATAAAGTACCCACAAGGAACTACTTGTGTGGATTTTTAGACAATTCCATTGAAAAATGTGGCTAAAATCATCAAAATATCGAATATCAGGGGTACCGTTATATGGGGGCTATACGATATCGTGGACCGATATAGCCCATCTTCGAACTTGACCTGCCTGCAGACAAAAGAGAGATCTGTGCAAAATTTTAGCTTCCTATCTTAATTCGGACAGACGGACGGACAGACAGGCGGACGGACAGGGCTAAATCGTCTTAGAATTTTACGCTGATCAAGAATATATATACTTTGTTGGGTCTAAAATGATTATTTCGATGAGTTACAAACGGAATGACGAACTTAATATACCCTCCATACTTTTTTTGGTGGAGGGTATAAAAACTGCAACCAACTTCAGACTGCTGTCATTTCTAAGCCACTCGTCCGACAGCTATTAAAATTATTCCAGTAACAGCTCATTATATTGTTTACAAGTGTACAAAAGCATTTTGGTGAGAATTTTCTAGAAAAAATGTTATTCGTGATGGAATTTAAGCGTGATTTCTTTATATTTGGCTGGAAAACCACAAATGGCTATCGTTAGAGCACTTCAGCATTTAATTGTGAATAAATCTGTTGTGTCTCGTACCATCGCTCGTTACCGTGATACTGCTAGCGTAGCCCGACGCCAAGGAAGTGGACGGAAGAAAACAGCAACATCAGCAGAAATGGTGGTCAGAATAAATGCCGCCACCCAAGAATGGTTAAAAAATGAGGTTCCTTGCTTCATTTCCAGCGCAGAAGATACAGTAGCTCCAAGCGAAACTCGTACAGCAAAAGAAAAATGTATTTTCCATATAACTTTCAAAAATCAATATTTACAAAAAAATGTTTTTTTTTACATTTTATTAGTACACTATGTAAGTAATTTAAAAAGCAAAAAAAAAAAAACTACAGTATGTTGCTGAGACTTTTCTACATAGATACGTTTAATATTTTTCGAGAATTCTTCTCTTTGTTTAGTAAGTTTGATTTTATTGGTATATTGTGCTGGCAACATACCAATAAAATCAAACTTACTAAACAAAGAGAAGAATTCTCGAAAAATATTGAACGTACATATTTTATAACCCCTCTAAATTTTACAAAAAAAAAAATGTTTATAAATATTTTTTTAATAATTGGTTGTTTTGTAAGTATAAGCTTGTTTTTTTATTTAAGCAAAACTTTTATTAATCGCAATAGAAGAGAGAACTTCAAGAAAATGAGAGGAGAGGATAAAATTGACCACCACCTCGCTAGTTAAAGGTTATATATAACTTGAAATACCTAGTTACTTTAATGAAATAGATATGTATGTAGGTACCTATAAATGTACATTTTTCGATCTGAATTTTTGGCTATTTATAAATCCGCGGCACACAAACGCCCAGAAAACATATTTAATCTCATTCAATGAGTTCTCAAGTTGTTCCCAACCGGATCTTGTGAGCAACGATTTAATTGTGAACTCATCGGTACTTCCAGGGAGGTTGTGCGGTGTGGTAAAAAAATCAACACTGAACACCAAAGATACGAACAAAAAATTCATATTCACATTGATTTTGAACTTTGGTGAACCTTTTGTTATTGTTGTGCTAAGGTCGTTGTTATTATTGTTGCATTTTCTCTTCGGCTTTGTACTGTACTCGCTTCACAGAGCAAAGAAATGCAAAATGAATTGCGCACAAAGTTTAATCACTTCGACGATGCGTTTGTGTGCGACGAGCATGTTGATGTGACAAAGAGCCAACCGATATCGACAGAGCACGAGCTATGGCGTGCAGTCACTTAGTCAGTCGGACGGACGAATGGCCGTTGTTTGTCAGAATGTGGAAGTACGAAATGCGATTTTGCCTAAAATATAAATAAACAAAAGAATAAACATTTTAAAAATATAAAATTCAAGAATGCGCTTTGAGAAAACAACTCGGCACCAAAACAATTTTTTGTCAGGCAAACACTTGTATACTCTCACACAAACCACATCACCCACTCTGCCTCCACGTCCCCCTGTTTATACGTATATACACACGCACACATACGTGTAGTAACTCTTGTCCTCCCAACCACACGTTCATACATTTGTACATCGCGTACGCAAATTCATATAAAGTACGGCGAACGGCCGTATTAACGCCACCTCCAACATCACAGTCACGTCGCAATGGACGGGACGACTATTTCAGTGATCGGTAACGTTATCATGAATGCATATTTGTCAGCACTAGGCATATGCATGTTTGTGCGTGTGTATGCGCCTGAGCGAACGATCGAGCGGAGTCAACAACCTCTGCCACATTACTCATTTCCAAGACAGTGTGTGTCCTTCAAAAAAGTTATCTTTTATAATTAAACAACTCACTGGTCGACGACGCTGCTTTGCTGTGTGGAAGTGGTGCTGGCTGGTGGTGGTGGTGGTGTTGATTATTAATGTATTTTGTGTGCCTTTACGATGCAGATCGTGTCGCTAATATTCTGCTTCCATTTCCAGAACATCGGCATATGCGATGATGATCGTGCATGCGTCATTTCACACCATGCATGTATGAATTCTATTACAATGTATGTGTTTACGCGAGGCCGTGGCAATATACATGTATAGCTCTTATACGAAGTATGGGTATGTAGGTATGTATGTTGTGTGCATGAGGGAGACTAAGCCTGGACTCTCAGCGCAATATTCCCAAACGGAGAACATTGGCTGTGATTACGCTTAAGGACAAGGTGGACATTACGAATTTGTGCTTAAAGTACGTTTAGACTATACTCTAATATCACGCTAATGGTCATTATCTCGATGCAAGTGCTAAATCACTCATTATCACGATTTGCTCGAAATCCTGAGCGAAATCGAGCTATTTTGGAATACAACAATAAAATATCCACCAGTACCAAAAAGTGCAACTGCGTACTTTGATACTTTAAATAAAACAAGGAAATAGTATCAGTCGGTTTTGCCTTTTGTCTTTCAAATATCTTGAACCCTTTGGAGAAATGGTCCGATCTGAAAGCAAATTGCTTTTATTCTTAAAGCATAATAAATCACAGATCTGACTTATGTTATTTTTTTGTATTATAAAGAGCTTATGTTTCCAACGTTTAGAATGCCGTGCCGCGTGGTATTTAGTTGTGTCCACCTCATAATTGAGCGCAGAATGATTTCAGGATTGTCAAAGAATTAACTTTTTTGTCGTTGACGACCCCATAAAGTCCATATTTTTCATCCTAGATAATTCAATGACGATTAAACAAATGTTCGGTCCCGTGCTACTTTTAATTATTCGTAATTTGTTCAATACAATACAATTTTTCAGCCAAATCAATTGATGAATGTGGTCAAGACCAAGATGACCCCTCCTCCGAAAAATGAAAATTTTATGTGAAGAGGTTTTCTACCACTTGGCCACATTGTGACCAAGACCCCGAAAATAGCTCAAATCATATGTTGGTGATACCAAAACGTGATAAAACGTGGTTTCTTATCAAATTACCAACATTTGCCGGAATTAATATGAACAAGTAAAAGAACATTAAGTTCGGCCGGGCCAAACTTTTAATACCCTCCACCTTAGGGTAAAGGAAACATTAGAAGAATTGTTGCAAAAACCATTAAAATGCCGAATATCGGGAGGTATCGTTATATGGGGGCTATACCAAATCGTGGACCTACACATACAAGGTTTCGCCAACGGAGCTAGAACCCATTATGACCTACAAATACCAGTTTCAGACAAATACGTGAAAAAAATGTGCCAAAAATCATAAAATTGCAGAATGAAAATTATGATCTACAACTACCAACTTTTCAGAGAAAATCGTAAAAAAATGTGTCAAAAATCATCAAATTACCGAATATTGGGAGGTACCGTTACATGGGGACTATACCAAAACGTGGACCTATACATACAACGTTTCGCCATTATGAACCACAAATACCAATTTTTAGACAAACCAGTGAAAAATGTGGCAAAAACCATCAAAATACCGAATATCGGGAGGTACCGTTATATGGTGGCTATACCAAATCATGGACCCATACATGCAATGTTTCGCCACTGGAGCTGGAACCAATTATGACCAACAAATTCCAATTTTTAGACAAATTCGTGAAAAAATGTGGCAAAAATAATCAAAATACCGAATATCGAGAGGTACCTTTATATGGGGGCTATACCAAAACGTGGACCTATACATGCAATGTTTTGCCACACGTACAGGGACCCGTTATGACCTACAAATACCAGTTTTCAGGCAAATACGTGAAAAAAAATGTGCCAAAAATCATAAAATTGCAGAATTTCGGGAGGTACCGTTATATAGGGGCTATACCAAAACGTGGACCTATAATTACAATGACTCGCCACACGAACTGGGACCCATTATGATCTACAACTACCAACTTTTCAGAGAAAATCGTGAAAAAATGTGTCAAAAATCTTCAAATTACCCAATATTGGGAGGTACCGTTACTTGGGTCTATACCAAAACGTGGACCTATACATACAACGTTTCGCCATTATGAACCACAAATACCAATTTTTAGACAAATCAGTGAAAAAGTGTGGCAAAAACCATCAAAATACCGAATATCGAGAGGTACCGTTATATGGTGGCTATACCAAATCATGGACCCATACATACAATGTTTCGCCACTGGAGCTGGAACCAATTATGACCAACAAATTCCAATTTTTAGACAAATTCGTGAAAAAATGTGGCAAAAATAATCAAAATACCGAATATCGGGAGGTACCGTTATATGGGGACTATACCAGAACGTGGGCCGATATATCCTATTTTCAATACCAACCATCCTAGACACAATACAAATTGCTCTGCTAAATTTTGACGCTCTACGCCAAATAATGTGGGCTGTATCGTGATTTCAACAGACAGAAAGACGGACATCGTTAAATCGACTTAGAATTTTATGCTGATTATGAATATATGTACTTTATGGGGTCTACGACGAATATTTAAGGATGTTACAAACGGAATGACAAAGTTAATATACCCTCCTTTCCAAGGTGGAGGGTATAAAAATATGGTTAAAATGTAAAATATACTTGCAATCGAGTCTATTAAATTAAGTTAAGCAAACGGCCGGGCCGAACTTTTAATACCCTCCACCATTGGGTAAAGAAAACTATTTACATAAAAGTATCTGAATTCAAACGTGTTCCACTTTAAACTACACACATGGTACAATAAGGAGGTAGAACAGCTTCGGAAAACTAAAGAAATACACCCCTGAAGCCATGTCCGCTTCCTGTCAAATTTTCGCCACCACCGAATATTCGAATTCAAAAATAAAATATAACAAGTTAACAAGTTAAAAAGCAGTAAGTTCGGCCGGGCCGAACTTTTAATACCCTCCACCATTTGCAACGAATTTGGGAATTTTTAAAAAATAAAGTCCTTATAAAATTCTTTTAAAATTTTAAAAATACCGAATATAGCCGTTATATTGGGGTCTATACGACGTGGACATACATAGGCATTGTTTGTCATAAGCCATTACCATATTCAAATTCGAAACTTGAAATAAACAGTGAATAATGTAGCTAAAATCATCAAAATATCGTATATAAGGAGGTGCCGTTATATCGGAGCTGTGCGAAGACCTGGACCAGCATAGACAATTTTTTGTAACAGGCGGTAGCAACCATTACGAACTTCAAATACCACATCTCAAACAATTTCGGTGGGTATTGTACCTAAAATCGTCAAAATACCGAATATAGGGAGGTACTGATATATGGGGCCTATACGAAGACCTGGACCCGCACAGACAAATTTCTGTCACAGACTGTAGTTCCCATAACGAACTTCAAATACCAATTTTGAAACAATTCCGGTGAATAATGTTGCTAAAATCATCAAAATACCGAATATAGGGAGGTACCGTTATATGGGGGCTATATGAAGACGTTGACCTGCACAGAAAATTTTCTGTCTTAGGGTGTAGTATCCATTTTGAACTTCAAATACCAAATTTGAAACAATTCCCGTGAATAATGTCGCTAAAATCATCAAAATACCGAATATCGGGAGGTACCGTTATATGGGGACTATACGAAGACGTGGACCTGCACAGACAATTTTCCGTCTTATGGTGTAGTATCCATTTTGAACTTCAAATGCCAAATTTGAAACAATTCCCGTGAATAATGTCGCTAAAATCATCAAAATACCGAATATAGGGAGGTACCGTTATATGGGGGCTATATGAAAACATGGAACTACATGGCCCATTTACGAACTTAACCTGCCTACTGGAAAAATAAACATGTGTGCAAAATTTTAGCCATCTATCTCAATTCATTCGAAAGATAGCGTGATTACAACAGACAGACAAACGGACAGACAGACAGACAGACGGACAGACAGACAGACAGACGGACCACGCTAAATCGACTTAGAATTTTACGCTGATCAAGAATATATATACTTTGTTGGGTCTGATATGAGTATTTCGAGGAGTTACAAACGGAATGACAAAGTTAATATACCCTCCATAGTATGGTGGAGGGTATAAAAAGCAGTAAGTTCGGCCGGGCCGAACTTTTAATACCCTCCACCATTTGCAACGAATTTGGAAATTTTCAAAAAATAAAATCCTTAAAAAATTCTGTTAAAATTTTAAAAATACCGAATATAGCCGTTATTTTGGGGTCTATACGACGTGGACATACATAGTCATTGTTTGTCATAAGCCATTACCATATTCAAATTCGAAACTTGAAATAAACGGTGAATAATGTAGCTAAAATCATCAAAATACCGAATATAGGGAGGTACCGTTATATGGGGGCTATACGAAAATCTGGACCCGCACAGACAATTTTCTGTCACAGACTGTAGTTCCCATAACGAACTTCAAATACCAATTTTAAAACAATTCCGGTGAATAATGTCGCTAAAATCATCAAAATACCGAATATAGGGAGGTACCGTTATATGGGGGCTATATGAAGACGTTGACCTGCACAGGCAATTTTCTGTCTTAGGGTGTAGTATCCATTTTGAACTTCAAATACCAAATTTGAAACAATTCCCGTGAATAATGTCGCTAAAATCATCAAAATACCGAATATCGGATATGGATAATTTTCCGTCTTAGGGTGTAGTATCCATTTTGAACTTCAAATACCAAATTTGAAACAATTCCCGTGAATAATTTCGCTAAAATCATCAAAATACCGAATATAGGGAGGTACCGTTATATGGGGGCTATATGAAAACGTGGACCTACATGGCCCATTTACGAACTTAACCTGCCTACTGGAAAAATAAACATGTGTGCAAAATTTTAGCCACCTATCTCAATTCATTCGAAAGATAGAGTGATTACAACAGACAGACGGACAGACAGACAGACAGATGGACAGACAGACAGACAGACGGACATCGCTAAATCGACTAAGAATTTTACGCTGATCAAGAATATATATACTTTCTTGGGTCTGATATGAGTATTTCGAGGAGTTACAAACGGAATGACAAAGTTAATATACCCTCCATAGCATGGTGGAGGGTATAAAAACACTACAAATGTAAGTCAAAATGGAAAAAAATCATGAAAAATAAAACATTACTATTGTACATTTCAAAAGTCAAAATGAAAATGTTAATATATCACATTTTTACGCGATTTTTTTGGATATTATCCTTTTCGGACAGGAGACAATTCCGAATTTGTATGAATCGTTAAAATCAGCGGTTCTTAAGTTATAAGCGTAGTAACTAACACAACTTTCTTTTATATATAAGATTTGTTCTCGTTTTTAAAATGAGTTAAATGGCGGGAAAAAATGAATAAAATGTCTGGATTTTCTTTCAAAAATATGTTCTAAACAGTTTTATCTTTCAAATCCATGGCAAAACTGACGCAATGTACGTTTCTTCCAATCATTAATCCTATCATTAATTTTGAAAATATTTTGTTTTTATTTTTCAAAACAATAAATACATACACAAACTTGGCAGAAGTCGGGCACACTTAGAAAAAAATTGTTATAGACAAGTTTGCTTACAAAAATCCTAAATTCGCAGACTCTGTATCAATGTATAATAGATCTATATATATTGTTGTTCATTGGTAATGGAATCAGTTGAGAACGTCTGAACCGTTTTTAAGAAAAAAATATTGACCACGCCTATGGCGATGAGTCGATGGGTCGGCCGGGCCGAACTTTTACAACCCTCCGCTTTGGGTAAAAAAAAAATATTTTTATGTAAAAGTATCTGAATTCAAACGTTTTCACTTTAAATATCAATAAGACCGTTTGGATAATACTGTTACACTTTTCAAAACACCATAAAGTGGGTGAGACCGTTATATGGGGGCCATAGCAAAACCGGAACCTCAATAGACAATATTCGATTTTACGATGTCCGTCTTTCTGTCTCTTGAAATCACGATACAGCCCACATTATTTTACGTAGAACTTAAAAATTCGGCTGAACAATTTGTATTGGGTCTAGGATGGTTGGTATTGAAAATGAGATATATCGGTCCATGTTTGGGAGTAGCCGTCATATATCGGTACCTCCCGATATTCGGTATTTTGATCAATTTTCCCACATTTTTCCACGGATTTGTCTAAAAATTTGTATTTTGGTCATAATGGGTTCTAGCTCCGGTGGCGAAACATTGGTTTACTTTTCCTATAGCGCACATATAACGATACCCAACAATATTCGGTATTTTCATAATCCTAGTCACATTTACCAACGAAATTGTTTTAAATTTGGTATTTAAGAAAATTTGGTAGATAACAATCCTTGAAATATAAAATTGTCTATAGAGGTTCCGTTTTTGGTACGGCCTCCATATGACGGTCTCACCCACTTTATGTTTTTTTTACTTTTTTGAAAAGTGTAACAGTATTATCCAAACGGTCTTATTAATATTTAAAGGGGAAAACGTTTGAATTCAGATGCTTTTATATAAAAATATTTTTTTTTTACCCAAAGGCGGGTAAATTAATTGATAGAGTTCGCAATGAGATTTACTTACATAGGTTCACGTTTTCTTATAGCCCCATACATCGGTACCTCCCGATAATTTGGTATTTTGACGATTTACGGCGTTACATACTCTGTCGACCTCTTCAACACCAAATACCCAAATACGTCGGGCGTACAACATTTCAAAGTTGAACATTTTCAACATTGACAATTGAACAATTTCATTTTTGTGTGTTGAAAATAGAAACGAATTATACAAAGAAAAGTGATTGTTTGTGATTGGAAAATATAACGTTTGGGTGATTTTTAGAAATAAATGAAATAAAATTGGATGGTAGATTTTAAGATATGGACCTGACGAATTTGGGTAATACGGGCGGGAAGTTGAATGTTTGAGTACGCTACATCGAATTTTAGGTAACGCTGTTAAGCCACATTTTCTACCGGAATTTTCAAATGTGACATTCAGTATTCTTTGTGGGATCTAACATCGGCAGTTGAACATTGCCTATATTTATTTATAAAAGCTTATATAAGTAGCTATTATAAGTTCGGAAAGTTCAATCTTACGATTTGCACTTAACCTCATTACACTATGCGCCACGCTTGTGAAAATTAAGAGTTGTTTCAAGTCTTTACATCTGTTATGATCGGCCACGCTGTCCATGGATTTGAATACTTGTTTCTGCTACCCTCCACCGTCAATGCGTTACTGAGCCGTGTCGGTCCACGTTTTCCTACAGCCCTATACAACGGTACTTTTCGATTTTCGATATCTTGACGATTAAAGCCATATTTTCTAATTGTTTCAAATTCGGTTCATAGATTTATTAATGCGTTCTACCTCTTGTGCCAAAACATTGCCTATGTATCTTCAAGTTTTCTTGAAGATACCCCATATCACTGTATTTTGGCAATTCAAGGCACAATTTCAAACGGAATTGTTTCAAATTCGGTACTTAGTGGTCGTAATGTTTCTACTTCCTTTACCAGAACATGCGGCATTGTGAACGATTCCTCTATAAAACATCAGAAAAACATGGACCTGATGATGATGAATATGTCCATGTTTTCTTTCTTGTTTTTGTTTCTAGCGGTACCGCCGCATATTTGGAATTTTTGATATTTTAGCCACATTTTCAACAAAATTGTTTCCAAGTTTGGTATTGGTATCTCGCAATATATAAAAGCATCTGTGGCAGGAAGATGCCCTGTACTCATTTTTTCCTATACTTATATTTTGAAAGGTTTTCTTTACCTCATGGTGGAGGGTATTAAAAGTTAATTTCCTTTCATGGTAGGATTGATTATTGGTCTCAAATTTACCCAACCCTATACGGCATCAGTGATTTAAAGTCTTGCAAAGCTTCTTCAGAGATGGGCATTTTTCCGTAGCGTCCAGGTTAAACGCCTACCTGGAACCCAATCCATTTTAGAAAATAAAAACTCTGCTCTAAAAAATGTTTGGATACAGACATATTGAATGAAACATTCTGTGACTTGGGGTGTACACATCCTTTTCATAACATCTCGGAAGAAAAACCAACCATTGATCAACACAACCTAAGACGGGCTTATTTACTTTTCCGGAGTGAGTAAATGACTGCTCACCTTTCACATTTAAACGCTTTAAAATTCGTTGATTTAAATATAAGGCATTGCTTTCACGCAGTCAATGACAGGTGGATCATAATGACGGTCCGAGCCAAATTAGACGCTGCTTCGATTGTACGATCAATGGTCGTTGGTAATGTCATTGACTGCGTTATTCATTTCTCATTGCCAGCGTTGACAATTTCATTTCCTCTTATTTGCAGCTGATTAATAATTACATTTACATACATATGTATGTGCATGTGGATATTGTAGTCCATATGTATGAGCTGGAGGATTTTTGTTGGAATCAATGCACTCGTACCTTATCAGTTGCAGTTGAATAAACGCTTCTGATATAAACAAAAAATTAAAAATAACTGTTTTGGAATAAACAATATATTGAAACAATGCGAACTTGATAAATATGACATTTATATAAAACTCACAAGTGGCCACTCTAGCGTAATAACAATTTTCGAAGAGCGTAATTGCAAAACTTAATTAATGGGGGTCAAACTTGGGGTATGGAAGGGAATGAAAGGCCTTGGCGAGTGTAATAAAAACCTCAAAGAACTTATTTATCGTGAGCCAAACTTTCGCATTATAGCGCGATTAATCTTCTGCTTGTGTCCCGGTATTTTTATTTTTTGTGGTGTTTTATAACCTTTACCATTCTGTGAAGGGTATATAAAACTTGTCATTTTGATCAGCGTAAAATTCTAGGAGGATTCAGGATAGAAGGCTAACATTTTACACACTCTTATGTTTTGTCATTAAGATGTGCCATGTCGTATAACTCTCACATAACGGTGCCTCCCGAAAGTCGGTATTTTTATACCCTCAACCATACTATGGAGGGTATATTAACTTTGTCATTCCGGTTGTAACTCCTCGAAATACTCATGCCAGACCCAAAAAAGTACATATATTCTTGATCAGCGTAAAATTCTAAGTCGATTTAACGATGTCCGTCTGTCTGTTGTAATCACGCTATCTTTCGAACGAATTTTTCCAGTAGGCAGGTTAAGTTCGTAAATGGGCCATGTAGGTCCACGTTTTCATATAGCCCCCATATAACGGTACCACCCGATATTCGGTATTTTAATAATTTTAGCGACATTATTCACCGGAATTGTTTCAAATTTGGAATTTAAAGTTCGTAATGGATATTACAGCCTAATATATTTTTTATATAGGTCCACGTTTTCCTCTAGCCCCCCGAATATCGCTAGATCCGATATTGGGTATTATGATGATTTTGGCCACATTTTCAAACGGAAGGGCATCATATTCGGTATTTAGAGGTCGTAGTGGGTTATGTTTTGACTGCATATTGCAACCGAATTCACTAACAAAAATGAAACTCGCTCAAATCGTTTATCCCTTCGTTTTATAATTATTTTTTATAAATGACAAGCTTCAATCCTTCGTAATTAAAAAATTCGAAAACATCAAATTAATGTTCTCTTCTAGGTGTCCCTATACTCAAAAGCTAGATGAATTACGATATAATTAAATTTCGTGGCAAAAGAAACGCTGAACAACTCGTTTGCAACCTTTTAATATGCAATTCGAAACATTTAATTTGTACAGGGTGAGATGAAAAAACTGCAACCAACTTTAGACTGCTGTCATTTATAAGCCACTCGTCCGACAGCTGTTAAAATTATTTCAGTGACAGTTCATTATATTGTTTACAAGCGTACAAAAGCATTTTGGTGAGAATTTTCCAAAAAAAAAGTTATTAAGCGTGATAGCGTGATTTCTTTATATTTGGGTGGAAATATTTGGCTGGCTATCGTTAGAGCACTCCAGCATTTAATTGTGAATAAATCTTCTGTGTCTCGTACTATCGCTCGTTACCGTGATGCTGGTAGCGTGGCACGACGTCAATGAAGTGGACGAAAGAAAACAGCAACATCAGCAGAAATGGTTCTAAAAGTAAAGAAGCGACTTGAGCGAAACCCGCGTCACAGTGGCCGAAAAATGGCTCGTGAGCTCAACATAACGCAATATACCGCAATATACCATATATAAAAATTAGCTCGGGGTAAAGGCATTGAAGTTCCAAAAAGTGCAAGAACTTACACCGCAACAGAAAGAAAATAGACTCAAAAGAGCTAAAGAGTTGCTTTGCATGGCCGAAAGTGGTGAATTTGGTTTTCTCCGATGAGAAAACAGTCGTTGTCCAGCAGTTTTTAAACAAACAAAATGATCGTGTTTACTTGCCAAAGAGGTCAGCTGAAAATGTGCACCTTAGGTTGGCCACCAGAACTCAAGCGCCGGCCATGGTGATGGTGTGGGCCGTCATAACAGCCGATGGTCACTCTCTCATTTCCAGCGAACAATGACCATAAAAATCTCTGGATACCAATCCGTCATACACCGCTTCGCCGGGAATGTTCCAAAATACCGCAGAGCAATATTCGGGCAGCGTGTGACGGTTTCACTGGCCGTTTGAAGGCCATAATTCGTGTCAAAAATTACCAAACTTTTCGCTGCCTATCTTTGATGGCGTTATGCTAAGCCTTTCCTCGGAATCCAAATACCTCGGTACCATCCTAGACCAGAAGCTAAACTGCAAGAGGTACATCGAGGAGCGAGCGAAGAAGGGCTTAAATGCACTTTATTCTTGGAAAAACTCCATAGGAAAAAGCTGGGGCCTCAAGCCGCACATAATCAAATGGTTATATGAGTCTGTCGTCCGACCAATTCTAACCTATGGGGGCTTGTTTGGTGATATTCCTAAGGGAAAACCACCTTCACCAAAAGCATTAATAAAGTCCAAAGAGTTGCATCGCTACTAATTACAGGCGCGTTTAGGAGCACACCCCAATCCGCACTAGACACCCTACTAAATTTAAAACCGTTAGATCTTTTTGCAGGGGAACAGGCTGCTGGGTGTTCCCTGCGGCTCAATGAACTGGGTCGATGGCGGAGTCAGCCATTCGGACACTCTGTCATTATCAAGTATGTGGGAAGTATAGTAAATCAGGCTATAGCTAGTGATTATATATCACCTAGGCACAGCTTTGAACTACTTTATATCCATATACCTAACAGAGACATTTGAACTCGTGACACTCCACCTTTTAACGGTATAGCCGTCTTTACTGATGGATCAAAGATGAAAAGTGGAACGTGAGCCGGGGTCTACTGTGAAAGTTTAAATATCCGACGATCCTTCAAATTAAACAATGGCTGTGGTGTTTTCCAGGCAGAAATCTTCGCTGTCAGGAAGGTCATAGAGCTGCTGGCAAATAGAATTAATGAATGCAGGAATGCTCTGGAAAAGGTTAAATCGTTTGTCAAACTCTGTTGGGTCCCTGGACATTGCAACAAGCTGGGCTTGAAGCTTGTGGTAGGCCTAATTACAGGACACTGCAACATTAAGGCCATGACATCCAAATGGGGGGTGACGATACTGAATACTGCAGGCTTTGTCAGGACGATGAAGAAACTGAGACGGTGGAACACTTACACCGAGCCAGCAGTCGTTCTTCAGTTAGCCAGACGACTAAAATGGCTAAAGACGATGCGTTAACACACCGTGGACACAAACCTACTAATTTCTCTATTCTCTATACAATTTCTTATTTCTTCACTCTTAACTATTCATTTCTTTTCTCTATTCTACTCTTGTATTTTCCTAATTGGGTTGAAGACAATGGACCAAAAGGTCTCCGAGTGGAGGGGTTGTTTTCTTACAACCCCTCATCCGTTAACCTAACCTAACCTACCCTCACCTTAACGTGTGTGGGCATGTCGCATAGAAATCCGATCAAAACTATGATTTTAAAGAATATAATAAAATAGAATTGCAAAAATGTATCTATATCTATATATATAAAAGAAAGTTGTGTTAGTTACTACGCTTATAACTTAAGAATCGCTGGACTGATTTTAACGATTCACACAAATTCGGAATTGTCTCCTCTCCGAAAAGGATAATATCCAAAAAAATCACGTAAAATGTGATATATTAACATTTTCATTTTGACTTTTGAAATGTACAATAGTAATGTTTTATTTTGCATGATTTTTTTCCATTTTGACTTACTTTTTTCTAATGTACATTTGTAGTGTTTTTTATATTTTATTTTTGAATTTTTATTTTGAATTAATTGACTTGATTTCTTGAGAACTGATATTGATGGCGGGTTACATGGAAGTGTAGTGCCGAATTATGTGGTGGCGAAATGGAATATCGAAATAATTGAACGCGGTCACACCAAAGTTAAAGATAATTACTTTTTCAAAATCGCTAAAAAATCACAAAAAAGAGATCTCATTGCAAAAATTCTCAAATCGGAAAAAAATCTAAAAAAAATCATTGGAATCGAATTTAAAAATAATAGTACATTCTATTGACAATCTTTACAAGGATCTTTAAACATTTGCTGTAAAAATTCAGCGAACAAGTTGAAGATTTTTTCAATTTGTATTATCTTATTGAATTCAATGGAATTTTTTGTGAACAAAATAAAGAATAATTTTTCAATCTATATAATTTTTACCAAAAAATTAAATAAGTGCGAAATACTATGTAAACTGACATCTACCTTTCAACTCCAGGGCCTACACCGTTTTTCAGCTGGAAGATGCGAACACATTTAAACAAACAAAAATGACCGAAAAAAACCTAATGGGGCTCATTTCAAAGCCTGGACCTACTTCTTTCATGTGACAATAATCCGTCCAATGAGAGCTCAAAATGCAAAATTCTTTGGGAGTGCAATCAGTAAAATACCAAATATAAAGGGTGCAAAATAGTAGAGCGAATGGGACTTTTAGTAAGAAAAGGATTTATATCCTTTCCAAACATTCAATATACCTTAAATCGCTTTTGCAGGTCATGATATCGATCATAATTCTCGGATAAGGGTACAACCCTATTTAACCCATATTTATATAACCTCCGTATGATTTAAGATATTTTTGCGGTCTTGGCCACTTTTTTCTTTGTTTGGCCCTTATTTGGCATCTTTGTTTCTAAGGGGTAGAGAACCTCTTCGCATAAAATTTGAAATTTTCAGAATAAGGTCAATATTTGTCTTGACCACATTCATCAATTGATTTGGCTAAAAAATTGTATTTATGCTACTCTGGGGTGGGGAACCATCATACAGAGTGCCACATAGGAATTTATTTAAGTAAAGTCCCCATATTAGAGTATCCCCAAGTCCACTTTCACATCTAATGTGTGGTCAGAAAAGAAAATATTGTATTCTATTGAATTTGTGACCCCCAGGAGAATATTGGTTAGGAACGTATATTTGGGATGTAGATCTATATGAAATAATTTGTGAAAACATGAACAAATTACAAATATAAGAAAGTAGCACGGGACCAAATATTTGTTGAGTCGTCACTGAATTATACTATGATGAAAAATATGGTCTTTATGGGGTCTCCAACTTACAATTTAAATGGCAAATAAAATTAATTCCCATCTTACGGTAATGGGTGTAAAATAGTAATTATATTTGACTATTCTGAAATCATTCTGTCCTCATTTATGAGGTGGATAAAACTATTTTTACTTATTTAAATCACTCGAATTTTTCAGTTTGACATGCTATGCTGTTCCGCTATATTTTTAATTTGGCCTCTATTTGTCATCTTGGATTATAAGAGGTAGAAGAAAGTTTTCAATGTAGGTCGGAGTAGTGCCCATATAAAGGTACCTCCTGATTTTACCATATTTCTAAGGATTTGGCTAAAAATGTGTATTTGCGGGGTGAAAATCTTACACAAACATTTCAAGATATCTACAAAATTTTAGAATTTTCTCCATGTAATAGTACCCCCTCAAGTTCACCTTTTGGTGGACAAACAGACAGACATGGTTAGTGGGACTTATGAGGACTCTAATGCACAATGTAAGGTGTTACTGGGTTTAAAAAAGTAATTAACTTTGGCTATTCTTAAATCATTCGGCCCTCAGTTATGAGGTGTAGAAAATACAGTAAATTCCAAATTATTGCTCATTTGACTGGAAAATTTTGCTACGATTTTTACCATACTAAAAATTAATTTAATCCCTTACATGGGGATACGATTAATATATACTTTTTAATAGATTTGTACATCCACACATTTGAAGCCCTCGGTTTAAATATGAAAGCCCACGGCTTAAATATAGGCACAGGTATTTCAAAACACTTTTAATCGACCAGTACGTGAACACTTATATCAGTCATATCAGTGAATAATTATGCTTGGGAAAATATGCATAATAGACAAAAACTACGGGCCGGCAACGCGGACCGGGCCAGCTAGTATATATTATTATCTATATATATAAAAGAAAGTTGTGTTAGTTACTACGCTTATAACTTAAGAACCGCTGGACTGATTTTAACGATTCATACAAATTCGGAATTGTCTCCTCTCCGAAAAGGATAATATCCAAAAAAATCGCGTAAAAATGTGATATTTTAACATTTTCATTTTGACTTTTGAAATGTACAATAGTAATGTTTTATTTTGCATGATTTTTTTCCATTTTGACTTACTTTTTTCTAATGTACATTTGTAGTGTTTTTTATATTTTATTTTTGAGTTCGAATATTAATACCAATTTATTTAATTGACTTGATTTCTTGAGAACTGAAATTGATGTCGGGGTACATGGAAGTGTAGTACCGAATTATGTGGTGGCGAAACGGAATAGATGATATCGAAATAATTTAACGCGGTCACACCAAAGTTAAAAGATAACTACTTTTTCAAAATCGCTAAAAAATCACAAAAAAAGAGATCTCATTGCAAAAATTCTCAAATCGGGAATCTAAGGATCTTTAAACATTTGCTGTAAAAAATCAGCGAACAAGTTGAAGATAATTTCAATTTGTTATTCTTTTTTGTCAATTTTTTTCAATTTGTATTATCATATTGAATTCAGTGGATTTTTTCTGAACAAAATATAGAATAATTTTTCATTATATACAATTTTTCACCAAAAAAAAATTAAATAAGTGCGATATACGATGTTAACTGACATCTACCTTTCAACTCCAGGGCCGACAACGTGGTTTAGCTGGAAGATGCGAACTCATTTAAACAAACAAAAGTTACCGAAAAAGCCTAATGGGGCTAGCGTAGCGTGGACCTACTTCTTTTTTGTGACAATAATCCGTCCAATGAGAGCTCAGAATGCAAAATTCTTTGGGAGTACAATCAGTAAAATACCAAATATAAAGGGTGGAAAATAGTAGAGCGAAAAGAATTTCTATTCTTACAGAAATTCTTCCCAAACATTCGAGATACCTAAAATCGCTTTTGCAGGTCATTATATCGATCATAACTCACGGATAAGGGTGCGACCCGATTTCATATTTATATAACCATCGTATGATTTGAGCTATTATTGGGGTCTTGGCCACTTTTTTCATTTTTTAGGCCCTTATTTGGCATCTTTGTTTCTAAGGGGGTAGATAACCTCTTCGCATAAAATTTGAAATTTTTTGGAGTAGGGCCCATATTGGTCTTGACCACATTCTTCAATTGATTTGGCTAAAAAATTGTATATATGCTACCTTGGGGTAGGGAACCATCATACAGATAATTGCCCCATTTATTTAAGTAAAGTCCCCATTGCAGTATCCCCAAGTCCACTTTCACATCTAATGTGTGATCAGAAAAGAAAATTTTGTATTTTATTGAATTTGTAACCCCCAAGAGAATATTGGTTGGGAACGCAGATTTGGGAAGTACATCTATATGAAATAAATTGTGAAAACACGAACAAATTACAAATATAAGAAAGTAGCATGGGACCGAATATTTGTTGAATCGCCATTGAATTATACTATGATGAAAAATATGGACTTTATGGGGTCTCCAACTTGCAATTTAAATGGCAAATAAAATTAATTCCCATCTTACGGTAATGGATGTAAAATAGCTATATTTTTGATTCGGATTAAAAGGGGTAAATCTAAACTTATTCTAAAATTTGATGCTATTTCCGACATTTTTTGCTTTCATTCAATAAAATTAAAAAAAAATCAAAAAAGTGCATTCCACTTGAAATTCGACTCAATACCAAATTTAGTACATTATCGCTTCTCGTATAATTATACCCTACAACACTATGTGTTGGGGGTATTATAAGTTTGATTGGGCCAAAAATTATGTAACACCTCGAAATATTGGTTTCCCATATAGGAAAGTATATATGGATCTTCCTAGCTCGCCGAGCTGAGTCGATCTAGCTATGTATGTCCGTCCGTCCGTCTGTCCGTCTGTCCATGTTAATTTGTAATCACTCTACAGGTCGCAATTATGGCCCGATCTTCACGAAATTTAGAATGGAGGTGGGGCTAGGGTCAGTATAGAACCCTATTTCTTTTGGAGATGATCGCCAAATGTTTAGGGGTTGAAATGGACCAAATACTGAAAAAATGTCGGATTTTGCAGTAGCTATACAGGTCGCAATTATAGACCAATCGACACGGATTTTCGCATGTATCTAGAGTTTAGGGCGGGGAAGAAGCCTACCAATTTGGGTGGTCATCGGATAATATTTAGCGGGTAAAATAGACCATATCTTTTGTGTTGAAAAAATTCAAAATTTTTCATTAAACAGCGAATATTTTAAATCCCGGCGAAATCACAAAGCCATGACAAGGTTACTTCTGATCTTTACATTGATGTTAACATCCAACAAAACGGATATATAGCAAAATATGTGCGATATATATATCTATCAAAGAAGATATGCTTGAAAAATCTTTTATATGTAGAGAACGGCTGAACTGATTTCGACAGTTCTCATTAATTCAGAATGGCCTTTTGGCAGGAAAGAAAAAACGTGTAAAAAAATCGCATAAAAATATCTCTCTAAAGATGAAAATATTGATTTTGTAAAATTTTCTCATATTTTTTCAATTTTGTCATATTTTTGGCATATTTTCATTTTGAATTAAACATTTGGTAATATTTCTACAGCTAACAAAACTAAGTAGTTAGGATATCAGGATATCATATACAGATCGCATTTATGGCCCGATCCTTACGAAATTTTGCATGGGTATAAGATGAGGGTCAGAATAGAAGCCTACTCTTTTTGGAGATGATCGCAATATATTTAGGGGTTGAAATGGACCAAAAAACTGCAAAATTGTAAGCAGGTCGTAATTATCGCCCGATCCTCACGCACATTTGAATGGGGGTTACCGGACATTGCAAAAGCCAAGCAGTTTTGGATGGCCATCCAAAAATATTCAATGTGCGAAATAGTTTGCCAACTTTTGTAGACAAAATACGAAAATGTCCATTCCAGTGACTTTTTGGAGACTTCACAAATACAGGAAAGACGCACTTCTGACTATTTCGTTAAGGCTGATTTCGTTGAAGAATATAGTCAAATGTCTGTATCTCATATAGATGCGTTTCAGTCAAAATCAATAATAAATGTTAATCTTTTGCCACTTCTGAGAGATTATAGGTCTTTGGGAAATATTGGTTCCAGATCTAGGAAGACCATTTACCAATAAATTGGGAATGAGAAAATTAGTTTAAGTTGCTATTATTCGAAAATTAGAGAACAAAACCTGATGGTTTTCTTTTATTATCTGTCACAATATCTTGTGGAATTCTTTCGACTATCTCGCCTATATAAACTGTATCATTTATTATAGTGTTGTAGGGTATTCAACGGTCGGCCCGCTCGACTGTAGCATTTGCTTACTTGTTTTAGAATGTGTTTTCAAAACCGATACCAACGGCTTCAGTTCGATCCCTTCGCCCAATACGAAATTTAATTAAATTTTATACTTTTTACACTTCTTGGAACACCTTCTTATCCCAGAAACTAAAAGTTATCTGAATATCAAATATCACAATTTTACCTCCATCCTTTGAACCAAGACCAAATTTAGTACCATTTAGTGCTTTTCCAACTCCATATCTAAATTTCAGATACCAACACAAAGTTTACTCAAACTACATAAAGTCGATTTTCCAAAACCACCTCCATATCTTACCCATAGATACCGACAATGACATCTACATCAAATTTCAGGATTTCCAGGCTACACATGAACAGCTACTTTTATATCAAACTAGCTGGCCCGGTCCGCGTTGCCGGCCCGTAATTTTAGTCTTTAATGCTTATTATATCCCCCACCTTGGAAAGGAGGGTATATTAACTTTTTCATTCCGTTTGTAACATCCCTAAATGTTCGTCATAGACTCCGTCTGTATGTCTGTTTATTTAAATTACGATACAGCCCACATTATTTGACGTAGAGCTTCAAAATTTAACAGAACAATTTGTACTGTGTATAGGATGGTTGGTATTGAAAATGGTCCACGTTTTGGTATAGTCCCCATATAACGGTACCTCTCGAAATTCGTTATTTTGACGATTTTTGTCACATTTCTCCTCGGATTTGTCCGCGTTGCCGGCCCGTAGTTTTAGTCTTTAATGCAAATTTAGCATAGCATAATATTTCACAAATCTAGCTCATAAAGGTGAACAAATTTTAATATAAATATTGATTCGACTAATCAAAATAATTTCTGAATAGTCAAAGTTAATTACGCTTTTACACCCATTACCATAGCACCTCAAATTGCGCATTAGAGTCCCCAAAAAGTCTATGTTCTTGTTCATAGTAAAATTCAATGACGATTAAACAATACCCGCGTTGTTGTCCGCCAATCGGTAAACATCACTATAGATCGGCGGGCCTGGGGACTATATGGGGACTGTACCAAAATATTTACGTATGTTGACATTTTTCTGTAAGACGGTTCTCTACTCACAAAGTAGCCTAAATACAGCAAATAATGGCCAAATCAGTTGAAAAACGTGGCCAAGACCACGGTCACAGCTGAAATCAGGGATACATTTATATAAGGGTTATAACAAAACGTGGCCCAACCAATATTCTCTTGGGGGTTACAAATTCAATAAAAAACAAAATTTTCTTTTCTGACCACCAATTAGATGTGAAAGTGGACTTGGAGATACTCCAATGTAGGGACTTTACTTAAATAAATTCCTGTGTGGCAATTATCTGTATGATGGTTCCCTACCCCAGGGTAGCATAAATACAATTTTTAGCCAAATCAATTAATGAATATGGTCAAAACCAAAATGGGCCCTACTCTGAAAATTTCAAACTTTATGCGAAGAGGTTTTCTACCTCCTTAGAAACAAATATGCCAAATAATGTCCAAAATATTAAAAAAGTGACCAAGACACCAAAAAAACTTAAATCATACGATGGTTATATAAATATGAAATCGGATTGTACCCTTATCCGTGAGTTATGATCGATATCATGACCTGCAAAAGCGATTAAAGGTATCTCGAATGTTTGGGAAGAATTTCTGGAAGGATAGAAATTCTTTTCTTACTAAGAGTCCCATTCGCTCTACTATTTTCCACCCTTTATATTTGGTATTTTTCTGATTGTACATTGGACGGATTATTGAGACAGGAAAGAAGTAATTCCACGCTTTGAAATGAGCCCCATTAGGGTTTTTCGGTAATTTTCGTTTGTTCAAATGTGTTCGCATCTTCCAGCTGAACCACGATGTCGGCCCTGGAGTTGAAAGGTAGATGTCAGTTAACATCGTATTTCCCACTTATTTAATTTTTTGGTGAAAATTTGTATATAGTGAAAAATTATTCTTTATTTTGTTCACAAAAAATTTACTGAATTCAATTAGATAATACAAATTGAAAAAAAAATTGACAAAAGAAGAATAACACATTGAAAAAATCTTCAACTTGTTCGCTGATTTTTTACAGAAAATGTTTAAAGATCCTTATATAGTTTGTCAATAGAATGTACTTCTATTTTAAAATTCGATTCCATTAAATTATTTCGACATCATCTATTCCGTTTCGCCACCACATAATTCGGTACTACACTTCCATGTAACTCGACATCAATTTCATTTCTCAAGAAATCAAGTCAATTAAATAAATTGGTATTAATATTTGAATTCAAAAAAAAAAAAAAATAAAAAAAACACTACAAATGTACATTAGAAAAAAGTAAGTCAAAATGGAAAAACATTATGCAAAATAAAACATTACTATTGTACATTTCAAAAGTCAAAATGAAAATGTTAATATAACACATTTTTACGCGATTTTTTTGGATATTATCCTTTTCGGAGAGGAGACAATTCCGAATTTGTATGAATCGTTAAAATTAGTCCAGCGGTTCTTAAGTTATAAGCGTAGTAACTAACACAACTTTCTTTTATATATATAGATGTCAGATTTCATGTACTATTTATTCGCCCAATACCTAATTATACCAAATATAGAACAATGCGATTCTCATACCAAATGTTAAATTTCAAATTCCAAGAACCCTATAGTACATCTATCCTACACTCCATCAGTGACTCTCATCCAAAATCCAGAACTCTATGTCAATCCCTTCGTCCAATATAACGTATTCATTTTTTGGTGCAATTTAGTACTTTTCGTAGCATTTTAAAACGAATTTCCAAAAACCTGCAAAATTTCATGATTCTAGCTTCATCGATTTCGTCTGGGCGCTGATTTGGGCGTCACGTATCGAATCCCAGACAATTCCATTGACAATTCTGAGGGATCACTACCCATTATGAACTTCAAGTACCAAATTCCAAACAATTCCGTTGCACTATGTGTCTTAAACCATCAAAATACCGGATATTTGTAGTACCTGACTGCAGACAAAAGACAGCTCTGTGCAAAGGCAGAGCTTCCTACCACATACGTTTGAACTCAAATTTAAAGACGGCTTGTTATGAATGTCGTTCCTATAAATGTATAACATCCAGGTTGCAGAACTTTTGACACATCAAAATTCCTATGAAAATTTCGTAGTTTTGTAGGAAATCGGCTCGCAAGGAAATGTTTCGTAACCGCAAAATCAGTTTATTTGATAAAAATCGAAAGCCGTTGTTGTTGTCTTTGTCATTAATGTGCGGTTATAAAACGTAAGGAGGAATGGACGAACGATGCACGCAATCAAGTTCAAACCGATTCAACTTAACACTAAACATTTATTGATTGTCATTGGTCTCACCAGCAAGCGCGTTGAATGAATGGTGGTCCCAGGCAAAAGGAAGTGCAGATTTCATTGTCTTGAGTATGAATGGACGGATGATGCTGAAATTACTCCACCCCAAAAGTGAGTCACCATCTTTATTCGAGATTCAAAAATGTATACGCATACAATCATATATATCTACTAGACGATCCATGAAGAGGGTAGAACGACATTCGGTGGCAGTGAAAAACACAAGTTTTTAAATTTCCCTTTAAACTCTTTACCAAACATAAATTGAGATATGTTTATTTACGGGAATGATTTACCATGGTAGATTTAGGAAGGTAAAGTCATACAATTATATGTTACAATTTTTTCAAAATTTTTCGTTTGACAACATCTCATTGTCAAAATGTTTATTTTATTTTATTTATGTAGAGATGGGAACCTGCTTTCTATGCAGTGAAACCAAGACCAAAATGCCAAGATGGGAATGCTTATTTGAAATGACTTTACCCTCTTAATTTTACCATGTGATTTACTTTAATAGACTTAAAAATGATTTCTGCTTGTTTTCCATATTGGCTAATTTTCTTTCAGCGCGGCTTTTACATGAGTAGCCGTACCAGTTTATGACCGTAATGTAATAATAACAGGATTAACCAAAGCCCAGCCATAACATTACTGGTAATGACAACTACATATCCTCTGCATTGCTGGCAATGCAAAATAACTTACTAATATTATACCAAGTTATGAGTAACCGGTGGCATAGAGTGAATACGTCGGACTACAAAACATAATGAACATGGGTCGAATCTACGCGTCAGCAGATACACAAAGATACGAACATACGAAGAGTTTGCCGACGGTCAAACGTCGTTAAACAAGAATCAGAATTCGTAACCTTGGCCATTCCAACCCCCACCAGGCAAACAAAGTGTCGTTGGGTAAGTATTAAGTTCCTATGATATGATAATGTAGGAATAAGGGGTTAGGATGCCGTTGTGTAAGTAGTTACCAACTAAAGGGCTGTAAATGTGACAATTTTCTCTCTTTATGCCATGGAGAGAAAACGCTCGTCGTGTTGTGCCCTGTTTGATCAAACGATAACATAGCGTGACATCCAACCAAATGCTCGATGTCTCGTCATGTCGGTCACACTCAAACCCATCGTCATAACATGTAATGACCAATAAAAGGAAATGTTGAATAGTGTGTCATACAAAAATGTTCTATCAAAAAAACAACAACAATTATGAAACAATTGCCAACGAAAAAGACACACACGTGATGAAGGCACAGCGCAATCGCTACCTGCTTTTCCGATATGTGAAAAAATAATTTTTTTGTAATAAAGAATTTCTTGGCGTATACTAAAATGTTAATCCTTATTAAAAAAAACAATAATCCCCTGAAAATTTTTCTTATTTTGATTATATATTCATAAATGTTTGCCTCCGGTAGTGAGGTGTAAATGAGAATGAGTGCTGCTGTAATTCACGTAACAACACTATATACTTCCATTGTTCAATTCTGTGCAACTTCTGTTATTGAGTGAGAGCCAAATCTCTGCCCACAAACTTTAATTTTAAAAGAACACTATGTGTAGATAGAAAATGGGCAAACAATATTTACCTCTTTTTATAACCAAAATTTTATGACAATCTCCAATAAATTGGGACTATTCAGTATACATTTCATTTTTTCTATTCATTTGTTGATGTCTATGCACATTTTGTTATTAAACTCAATTTTATATGAACGCGGTGTTTGTTACTTCAAAATTACAGCACACACAAAAACACACCCTCACCGTCGAAAGTAACACACACACACTCTCTCAATTTAAGCACACGTACACAAATGACACACAATTTGACGATGACACGGTTCGATGTCATCGTTGACACCCTGCATTAATGGAGAACACCATGGAAATATTCGAGTCAGCCATGCCACGATCGAACCTTACACAATGGCACACATGAATCAAAATGGGGGATGTTGTTGGTTGTCATTGCCTATCAAATACATAGCGCATGATTGAATAGACAAAGTCAATGTGTCGAAAAAAGCATGATTCATACAATTCGTCTTTTGCAGGCCTTATTACCAACACAAAGCTTTTATGTGGTATTTAGACGAAAATGCATTCGCATAATGCATAAGTATGAGTACATCAAAATATTTGATATAACTGTAGTCTTGCCGTATGAATTCGGGTCGTATGCGTGTAAAATAACCAAACAACTTCGTGACTTCCGTGAACTTTCGACCCTGGTCAGTGTTTCTATATATATATTCTTCTATATCTATAAAAAAGGAAAATGTTTGTCTGTTTGTAATTTATGGGCTCGAAACAGATTTTCCTGAAAATTTGCATGTATACTGCAACATCGCCTGAAAGTATCATAGGCTATATACATTTTTGAAATTCCACTTGAAACTGGAGATATAGCATCAGAATCGGAGGTACCTCCCAAAAATTTTGATTTTATATGCACATATCTATAGATCGATTACAGATACAGTCTCCAAATTTGGAATGCGTAACGGAATTTGTAACAAAAATAAATTTGCCAAATTATATTGAAATCGGTTCAGATTGGGATATAGCTCCCATATATATTTTCGGCCCATTTCAAGCATTTGATGCACCAAACACACTATGTATGTCAACTTTCAATGAAATTTGAAACGTGTGATGGTTTTTATCTAAAAAATTGTTTTCCCAAATTGTATTGAAATCGTTTCAGATTTGGATATAGCGTTCGACCGATTTTGTTCATTTGATGCCTCAAACATACTTTATATATATATATATATATATATATATATATATATATATATATATATATATATATATACATATATATATATATATATACTAGCTGAACCCGGTGCGCTTCGCTACCCCTTTTGATTTTAGTTGAATTCAAAATGTTATTTACGAATATATATTAAAGAAACAAATTTAAAAATTTAAAAAAAAATATTACACTACTTTAATGCGTAAATAAACAAAACAATTAGAAAAGCAGTATTATCACATGCATACACATGCATAGCGTTCGACCGATTTTGTTCATTTGATGCCTCAAACATATATATATATATATATATACTAGCTGAACCCGGTGCGCTTCGCTACCCCTTTTGATTTTATTTGTATTCAAAATGTTATTTACGAATATATGTTGGTTAAAAAAACAAATTTAAAAATTAAAAAAAAATATTACACTACTTTAATGCGTAAATAAACAAAACAATTAGAAAAGCAGTATTATCACATGCATACACGAAGGATTTGTCCTTCGGTTTTATTTCTTTCATAGCAAATACCAAGCATGCAGGAAACTGCAATCTTTTGAAGTTGAGTGACATTTCTATTGCAATTAGTGAATTCGAGATAGCAACATACTTCCCCGTAATAAGCGTATTTCAAATTAATAGTTGTGTGCTTTTTTACTGGTAGCCTAAGGTGTTGTGGGTCAATGATTCTTATTAAAATAATATCCCAATCTGATCCGATTTAAATATCATTTAAAAACAATTTACTTTTACACCAAATTCCGCCACACTTTTCATATTTCATTGAAATTGGTGCGTCAAATATGTGAAATCGTCCGAGAATATATATATGGGAGCTATATCCAAATCTTAACTAATTTCCAATTAATTTGTCACATTTATTATTGTAACCAAATTCCGCCACACATTCTGAATCTCATTGGAATTGGTCATATATATCGTATTTTGTGCATGACATGTATGAAATCGGCCAAAATATATATGTTAGCTATACCCAAACCTCAACTGATTTCAATATAATTTGGAAATTTTCTGGTGCCAGGTTTCGTCTCTCTCGCTTTGGGTGCATCAAATATGTGAAATCGGCCGAGAATATATATGGGAGCTATAATCAAGTCAGAGCGAATTTGAATATAATTTGTCAAATTTATTTTTGTACCAAATTTAGTCACTCATGCCGAATTTCATTGGAATTGGAAATACGTATCGTGTTTTGTCCATTAAATATGTGAAATCGGCGGAAAATATGTATGGGAGCTATATCCAAATCTGAACCGATTTTAATATAATTTGACAAATGTATATTCGTTTTAATTTCCGCCACACATTTCAAATTTCATTGAAATTAGATATACATAGCGTGTTTGGTGCATCAAATACATGAAATCTGTCGAAAATATATATGTGGGAGCTATATCCAAATCTGAACCGATTTCAATATAATTTGACAAATTCATTTTTGCTCCCAACTTCGTTACTTACTTTAAATTTCATTAAAATTGAACATACATATCGTGTTTGGTGCACCAATTACATGAAATCGGCCGAAAATGTATATGGGAGCTATATCCAAATCTGAACCGATTTCAATATAATTTGACAAATTTATTTTAGGATCAAATCCCGTCACACATTCCAAAATTTATTTTAATCGAACATTCATATCGTGTTTGAGGCATCAAATGAACGAAATTGGTCGAAAATATATATGGGAGCTATATCCAAATCTGAACCGATTTCAATATAATTTGGCAAATTTATTTATGTTCTCAATTCCGTTACGCATTCCAAATTTGGAGACTGTATCTGCAATCGATCAAGAGATATGTGCATATAAAATCAAAAATTTTGGGAGGTACCTCCGATTCTGATGCTATATCTCCAGTTCCAAGTGGAATTTCAAAAATGTATATAGCCCATGTCTACGATGTAGTCTACGATGTTAAATGGTTATGGACCCACTTTTTATATATGGCTATAACTCGACCAATGATAACTCAAAATGCAAAATGCATTAGGACTGCAATCAGTGAAATACCGTATATAAAAAGACCCTGCAATATGCAGACTATACATAATGGTAGACCGGAAATTCTTCCAAAAACTTCAAAATACTTAGAACGCAGGTACCGTTATACGGAGACTATGCGCAATGGTAAGTAATTGCATTGTGCAACAGCCAATCTGGGGTTATAGATCAAAATCCCAAAAGGATTTCGGTTCCCATACCAAGCATTATCGCAAATTTTAGATAAAGTTTTAAATTTGATACAGTCTTATGGTTTTCATATATAGAATCATTTGAGCCATGTCGGTCAACTTTTTGATATAGCCCCATATAAGAGTATATAACGATTTCAAGTATTTTTTTTTTAATTTTATCTGCACTTTTCAAACTAATTTTGGCAAATTTAGCATCATGAGTTCCATAGAGGGAAGAAAACATCTTCTCAAAAATGTTCAATGTAGGTCAATGTTTCGGAATATCGCCCATTTTATGGTACCTCGTGATTGGTAATGGGTACTATAGGCTATGACAGAAAATTGTCTATGCAGGTCCAGGCCTTCGTACAAGCCCCATATATCAGTACCTCCCTATATTCTGCATTTTGATGATTTAACTACATTATTCACTGATTTTTTTTTTTTCAAGTTTCGCATTTCAATATTGCTATGATATATGACAAAAGTTGCATAAGCAGGTCCATGTTTTTGTATATACCCCACTATATCGTCGGTATTAAGATTTTAACAGAATTGTTGTTTATGTCAAAGTTTGGCCCGGCCGAACTTACTGCTTTTTTTACTTGTTTTAAAAAAGTTTGTGAGACCAAGGCTTTAATACACCCTCTACCCTACACCCACCGGCATTTATTCTGATGCCACGGCCGATTAATACGAGCGAAAAAGCGACCATAGGTTGTTATGGCGGCCCACACCATTGCCGGCGCTTGAGTTCTGGTGTCCAACCGAAGATGCATATTTCAGCTGACCTCTTGGGCAAGTAAACACGATCATTTTGTTTGTTTACAAACTGCTGGACAACAAATGTTTTCTTGTCTCATCACCACTTTTGGCCAAGCGAAGCAACTCTTTAGCTCTTTTGAGTCTATTCTTTTTCTGTTGCGGTGTAAGTTCTAGCACTTTTTGTAATTTCAATGCCTTTACCCCGAGCTCATTTTTCAATATTTGCAGAATGAAACCCTTTTTGCTGATGTTGCTGTTTTCTTCCGTCCACTTCCTTGACGTCGGGCTACGCTACCAGTATCACGGTAACGAGCGATGGTACGAGACACAAAAGAGTTATTCACATTTAAATGCTGGAGTGCTCTAACGATAACCACTTGTGGTTTTCCAACAAAATATAAAGAAATCACACTATCACGCTTGAATTCCATCACGAATAACCTTTTTTCTGGAACCTTCCGGACGAGTGGCTTAGAAATGACAGCAGTCTGAAGTTGGTTGCAGTCCTCACCCTGTATATACTTTGTAGGGTCTATTATGAATATTTCGAGGAGTTACAAACGGAATGACAAAGTTAATATATCCTACATAGAATGGTGGAGCGTATAAAAATGGTGCCACCTACATATGCCAGATCTATGAACTATTATACTTTAAAATAAAATGCGTTAAGGCCGGCAACGTGAATCGGGCCAGTTAGTAATAAATAAATAAATAATGTAATACGTTAAAGTACATGACTTGAGTAGTGCATTCTTTAAAATGTACCCAAATATATTAAATTGAATGCATCCCAGGACGTTTCCTTTAGACACCGAAGAGAATATGTATATTATTTTCGTAGGACATTTTCCGTAGTAACATTTACGTATTATGCAATCAATAAATCATAGTGGGTCAGTCGGTGGTTATTAGTCGTCGCCAGTGCTGGCAAACATACATACATTTGTTTATCTGTGAAGATCAGGGTCAAGTTGTTCAGATTTGTGAGTATAAGAGAGCAAATGCTCGCTGCTATTAATTCTATGATTTAACGTTGGCTATGTGTTTATTCAAAGAATTTCTAATTCCCCTGCCAGCTAACGAAAATCAACAAAGCAAAGATATAAGAACTAGACAAACAACTCACACATTAATCGGAAAACGTGCAAGAATGTGTTTAAAATGCACGCAAATAAAAAAATCATTAAAAAAGCTTAAATGCGTTAATTTCTTATATGAATGTATTTTATACTAGCTGGCCCGGTCTGCGTTGCCGGCCCGTAATTTTAGTCTTTAATGCTTATTATATCCCCCACCTTGGAAAGGAGGGTATATTAACTTTTTCATTCCGTTTGTAACATCCCTAAATGTTCGTCATAGACTCCGTCTGTATGTCTGTTTATTTAAATTACGATACAGCCCACATTATTTGACGTAGAGCTTCAAAATTTAGCAGAACAATTTGTACTGTGTATAGGATGGTTGGTATTGAAAATGGTCCACGTTTTGGTATAGTCCCCATATAACGGTACCTCCCGAAATTCGTTATTTTGACGATTTTTGTCACATTTCTCCTCGGATTTGTCCGCGTTGCCGGCCCGTAGTTTTAGTCTTTAATGCAAATTTAGCATAGCATAATATTTCACAAATCTAGCTCATAAAGGTGAACAAATTTTAATATAAATATTGATTCGACTAATCAAAACAATTTCTGAATAGTGAAAGTTAATTACGCTTTTACACCCATTACCATAGCACCTCAAATTGCGCATTAGAGTCCCCAAAAAGTCTATGTTCTTGTTCATAGTAAAATTCAATGACGATTAAACAATACCCGCGTTGTTGTCCGCCAATCGGTAAACATCACTATAGATCGGCGGGCCTGGGGACTATATGGGGACTGTACCAAAATATTTACGTATGTTGATATTTTTCTGTAAGACGGTTCTCTACTCACAAAGTAGCCTAAATACAGCAAATAATGGCCAAATCAGTTGAAAAACGTGGCCAAGACCACGGTCACAGCTGAAATCAGGGATACATTTATATAAGGGTTATAACAAAACGTGGCCCAACCAATATTCTCTTGGGGGTTACAAATTCAATAAAAAACAAAATTTTCTTTTCTGACCACCAATTAGATGTGAAAGTGGACTTGGAGATACTCCAATGTAGGGACTTTACTTAAATAAATTCCTGTGTGGCAATTATCTGTATGATGGTTCCCTACCCCAGGGTAGCATAAATACAATTTTTAGCCAAATCAATTAATGAATATGGTCAAAACCAAAATGGGCCCTACTCTGAAAATTTCAAACTTTATGCGAAGAGGTTTTCTACCTCCTTAGAAACAAATATGCCAAATAATGTCCAAAATATTAAAAAAGTGACCAAGACACCAAAAAAACTTAAATCATACGATGGTTATATAAATATGAAATCGGATTGTACCCTTATCCGTGAGTTATGATCGATATCATGACCTGCAAAAGCGATTAAAGGTATCTCGAATGTTTGGGAAGAATTTCTGGAAGGATAGAAATTCTTTTCTTACTAAGAGTCCCATTCGCTCTACTATTTTCCACCCTTTATATTTGGTATTTTTCTGATTGTACATTGGACGGATTATTGAGACAGGAAAGAAGTAGTTCCACGCTTTGAAATGAGCCCCATTAGGGTTTTTCGGTAATTTTCGTTTGTTCAAATGTGTTCGCATCTTCCAGCTGAACCACGATGTCGGCCCTGGAGTTGAAAGGTAGATGTCAGTTAACATCGTATTTCCCACTTATTTAATTTTTTGGTGAAAATTTGTATATAGTGAAAAATTATTCTTTATTTTGTTCACAAAAAATTTACTGAATTCAATTAGATAATACAAATTGAAAAAAAAAATTGACAAAAGAAGAATAACACATTGAAAAAATCTTCAACTTGTTCGCTGATTTTTTACAGAAAATGTTTAAAGATCCTTATATAGTTTGTCAATAGAATGTACTTCTATTTTAAAATTCGATTCCATTAAATTATTTCGACATCATCTATTCCGTTTCGCCACCACATAATTCGGTACTACACTTCCATGTAACTCGACATCAATTTCATTTCTCAAGAAATCAAGTCAATTAAATAAATTGGTATTAATATTTGAATTCAAAAAAAAAAATAAAAAAGTAAAAAAAACACTACAAATGTACATTAGAAAAAAGTAAGTCAAAATGGAAAAACATTATGCAAAATAAAACATTACTATTGTACATTTCAAAAGTCAAAATGAAAATGTTAATATAACACATTTTTACGCGATTTTTTTGGATATTATCCTTTTCGGAGAGGAGACAATTCCGAATTTGTATGAATCGTTAAAATTAGTCCAGCGGTTCTTAAGTTATAAGCGTAGTAACTAACACAACTTTCTTTTATATACATAGATAAGAAACTTGTTTCTTATTTGCGTGCACCACACACAGTACGAACATGCATTTACGACCAACAGCTTTTGTTCAATGGAAAGCAGCTAAGGTTGGCCAGGTCGAACTTATAATACCTTCCACCATTTTGAAATTAAAAAAATTACGAAATAATTCAGGTAAAAAGTGTCGCTAAATCATCAAAATGACGAATGTGGGACGGGCGGACAGACAGACTGGCAGACACACAGACGAATATTGCTAGATAGTATAAACATTTTACGTCGATCCAGAATATACATACTTTGTAGGGTCTATCATGAGTATTTCGAAGAAATACAAACGGTATGGTGGAGGGTATAAAAATAAATTCATTCATATTTCACCCAAATGCATTTGTTTCGCTAGCATTTACTAAATACTCTTAAATTAAATTATTCTGAGCCATATTTTTAGATTTGGCTTTTTACACAAGCGTGTAATTTTGCTATCGAATATATGAAAAATAGTATTTATTTTATTGTAATAGCTCAAAATATTTGCCAGAGATACCCCAGATTCATATGAACTCGGAAAAGGATATTTAACACTTTTTGAAGGGTCATCGTCAGGGATTTCAATTTACTAGTCTTTCCTGGGGAAAAAACAAAAACAGCGTTAAGATTGGCCGAACCAAATTTCGTCTACCCTCCACCGTAGATACCCCTGTTTCTGGATCTTCAATGAATATCAATGCGAAGAAAAACTCCAATTTTATGTGTATTTTACGAATTTCGGATTTCTATTTCAATAAATGAAATATTTAAAACGTTTGTGTAGACAAAACTATTTCGCCTGCTTTGCTTGAAAAAGAAATCGATACAAGTTTTCCATTGCCAATTTAAACAAGAGTGGACTCTATTTTCTGCTTATTAAAAGTGACATCTAGAGCGTCACTTTAAATTAAAATTTAGATTCCAAAATTTTAATTTGAATTTCTAAGAAATTGTTTTGCAACGTCAGCAAGATGTCTCTGTTTAGCATTCAATGTATACATAGAGGCGCCATCTTGTTTTCATAATTCACATATTACCGACCATTGTGATAACTGATATTTTCTTCAACCGAACTACCACTCATTGCAAACATTATTACCCTCTACAATTTGAATGTGATGTTTGTGTTGGTAATTATTTTTAACGACTGAACACGCCATCTTGTAGTCAGAAAGTAAACTGGTATGTGTCATCAAAGACATATAATATAATAAAATGGGACCAAAGACACATATTATAATATGATGGGACATTACATTGTTACTTATCTGCAACAGATGGCGCTGGTAGTGGAAAAATATGTTATGTCACAGTCAGTGTTGCCAGTATTGAGGAATTTTCTCCAAAAAAAGGGATATTTTTTCATATTGTTAAAATTCAAGTTGGGGACTTAAGGATCTAGTGGGGATCTTTTTAAAAAATGCGGAATTTGTGAGGATTTTCTTGCAATAAAAATTTTAACTACCTTAAAGTTATCTGTAAAACAATAATGATATGTTTATAACAGAACAAAAAAGTTCTTGGCATCATTGATAAATGATAATTAGGTAGTTGTTGACGTGTCTTGTTTGAAATTTAAGTTTAGATATAATTTAATAGTTTTAATTTATAGAACAGTGTTTGGCTTGCTTGTTTGGGATACCATAGTATTTTGTTGTTGCAAAATCGTCAGGCAAAATCCCATTATTGTTGTTTTTATAAAAACAACGTTTGTTTATGAGTGGAGAACGATGGTAATGTTTACCAGGGGGTAAGGCAGGGAATACCTAGGTTTCGGAAAGAGCCACCAATCCTCATCAGTTCCCTTGTTTCTTGTCTGGGATATTCTCCCCAGAAGTTATTTAAAAAATAACTTCTATGACAAAAAACATTTTTTACCCAAGTGACGAGATCGTAAGCTCAATAGAAGAGGAACAAAAGAATTACATAAAACTAAAATTCTTTTGGAAAATCTTCTAAATCTTACAACCGCACTTATAAACATTTACATCTTTCTCCACTTGTTATGCTTTCGTTCAACCTGAACGAAGTAACATAACCATGTAAGTTTGTTTTGTCTGTTACAACAAAAACCCCTTCGTCGACCGTGCCTGTGTCTATTAATAGAACAGTGTTTGGCTTGCTTGTTTGGGATACCATAGTATTTTGTTGTTGCAAAATCGTCAGGCAAAATCCCATTATTGTTGTTTTTAATTTATTTTAAATAATCCAACACTATCATTAAAATCCGTTCTCTCGTTTACTCTGATGTTTTTCTTTTTTGAATTTTCGTGGAACAAGGTCAGTCAGCCTTTTTAAGTAATAATATAAAAATTAATCGTTAAATCGAAAATAACTAAAATAAAAAATAAATAAAAAACCAAACCAACAGTGTAAAATGTCATGTCGAATGGACAATCAATATTAAAAGAGTAAAGTTGTTGATTGGCTGAATAACTTAACGATCCATCAAAACCCAGACGAAACGGCTGAAGCTAGAATCTTGAAGTTTTGGGAAGGGTCACTCTTGGTTCGCAAGGGTTAGATAAGGTTGCATTTTTGAAAGTTCGTACTAGAACGTTGCGAAAAGTACTAAAAGGTACCCTTTTTATTTAACGAACCAGTAGTGCTAGAATTCTTAAGTTTGTAATGAGGGTCACTGATGGAGTGCCGATTTTCACAATTCCCATCAATTCGGAATGGTATTTTGCCAGAAAAGCAGAAAATCTATGAAAATCGCGGAAAAATATACCAATAAAAAAGTGAATATTTTTTGTTCCATTTGTTCAATTCTTGTCATATTTTTTATCGCATGCAATTTTTTCAATTTGACTTACAATTTTGAATTGTAAATTTTCTAAATGTTTACACCCTTCAACACTACGTTTTGTGGGTATTATATGCATGTCGCAATTATCGTCCGATCCTCACGAAAGTGAGTTAAGGACAGGGAAGAAGTCTAGCATTTTGGATGACCATTGGATTACATTTAGCTGTAAAATGGAATACAACTTTTGCCAAATTCTCCGGTCCAAAAAACTAAGAGTAACCTCTGGGCGGGGCTCTTTGACATTATTTCAAAAACGAAATCTTCCAAAATGGATTTGGATATAAGGGGACTTCAAACATATTGTAGTGTTGTAGGGTATCACATGGTCGGCCCCGCACGTCTATAACCTTTGCTTACTTGTTTAATCTATTTTCCCGAAAATTTCCAGATATATTATGACATCGCCTGAAAGTAACAAAGGCAAAATTAGGCCCCAATTATGGCCTCGCAAACTACAAAGTCAATTTCAAGCCCTAAAGCTTTTTAATCTGACCCTAACCCTGACTCAACGCAAAATTTCGTAAGGTTTGCGTCATAATTTTGACCTGTAGCGTGATTACAAATAAAAATGGACAGACGGACACACATAGCTAAATCGACCAGCTGGGTGAGGAATCGTGGGTGTAGAAACAATATTTCGAGGTTTGTGCCATCTTTGGCGAATTAAGTTGATATTTCCGCTACCCCCGTTTACACTTTTATTTAATACTAGCTGGCCGGTCCGCGTTGCCGGCCCGTAGTTTTTGTCTATTATGCATATTTGCCAAAACATAATTATTCACAGACTGTTATAAGTGTTCATGTACTGGTCGATTAATTTTTAATTTTTAGTCAAATGAGCAGTAATTTGGAATTTACTGTATTTTGTACACCTCATAAACGAGGGCTGAATTTAAGAATAGCCAAAGTTAATTACTTTTTTAAACCCATTAGCACCTCAGATTGGGCTTGAGGGGGTACTATTACATGGAGAAAATTCTAAAATTTGTAGATATGATATGAATTTGTAGATATACAATTTTTGTGTAAGATTTTCACCCCCCAAATCCTTTAGCCAAATCCTTTGAAATATGGTAAAATCAGGAAGCACCTTTATATGGGAACTACTGCGAAACATCGACCTACATTGAAAACTTTCTTCATCCCTTATAAGGCATTATAATCCAAGATGACAAATAAAGGCCAAATCAAAAATATAGCAGAACAACATAGCATGTCAAACTGAAAAAAAAATCACGTGAATTAAATAAGTAAAAATAGTTTTATCCACCTCATAATCGAGGGCAGACTGATTTGAGAATAGTCAAATATAATTAGTATTTTACACCCATTACCATAAGATGGGAACTAATTTTATTTGTCATTTAGCTTGTAAATTGGAGACCCCATAAAGTCCATATTTTTCATCATAGTATAATTCAATGACGATTCAACAAATATTCGGTACCGTGCTACTTTCTCATATTTGTAATTTGTTCATGTTTTCACAATTTTTTTCATATTTCTAAGTTCCCAACCAATATTCTCTTGGGGGTTACAAATTCAATAGAATACAAAATTTTCTGACCACACATTAGATGTGAAAGTGGACTTGGGGATACTCTAATGTGGGGACTTTACTTAAATAAATTCCTATGTGGCAATTATCTGTACGATGGTTCCCTACCCCAGGGTAGCATAAATACAATTTTTTAGCCAAATCATGTGAAGTGAAAGTGGACTTGGGGATACTCTAATGTGGGGACTTTACTTAAATAAATTCCTATGTGGCAATTATCTGTACGATGGTTCCCTACCCCAGGGTAGCATAAATACAATTTTTTAGCCAAATCAATTGATGAATGTGGTCAAGACCAATTTGGGCCCTACTCCGAAAATGTTATGCGAAGAGATTCTCTACCCCCTTAGAAACAATAATGCCAAATAAGACCCAACAATAGAATAAAGTGGCGAAGACCCCAAAAATAGGTTAAATCATACGATGGTTATATATGATCGATATCATGACCTGCAAATGCGATTTAAGGTATCTTGAATGTTCGGGAAGAATTTCTGGAAGAATAGAAATCCTTTTCTTACTAAAAGTCCCATTCGCTCTACTATTTTGCACCTTTTATATTTGGTATTTTACTGATTGTACTCCCAAAAATTGCATTTTGAGCTCTCATTGGACGGATTATTGTCACATGAAAGAAATAAGTCTACGCTTTGAAATGAACCCCATTAGTCTTTTTCAGTCATTTTTGTTTGATTAAAGCACGATGTAGGCCCTGGAGTTGAAAGGTAGATGTCAGTTAACATCGCATTTCGCACTTATTTCATTTTTTTTTTTTTTGGTGAAAAATTGTATCTAGTGAAAAATTATTCTTTATTTTGTTTACAAAAAAATCCACTGAATTCAATATGATAATACAAATTGAAAACATTTGACAAAAGAAGAATAATAAATTGAAAAAATCTTCAACTTGTTCGCTTATTTTTTACAGCAACTGTTTAAAGGTCCTTACAAAGTTTGTCAATAGAATGTACTTTTATTTTAAAATTCAATTCCATTAAATTATTTCGACATCATCTATTCCGTTTCGCCACCACATAATTCGGTACTACACTTCCATGTAACTCGCCATCAATTTCATTTCTCAAGAAATCAAGTCAATTAAATAAATTGGTATTAATATTTGAGTTCAAAAATTAAATATAAAAAACACTACAAATGTACATTAGAAAAAAGTAAGCCAAAATAGAAAAAAAATCATGCAAAATAAAACATTACTATTGTACATTTCAAAAGTCAAAATGAAAATGTTAATATATCACATTTTTACGCGATTTTTTTGGATATTATCCTTTTCGGATAGGAGACAATTCCGAATTTGTATTAATCATTAAAATCAGTTCAGCGGTTCTTAAGTTATAAGCGTAGTAACTAACACAACTTTCTTTTATATATATAGATATATAGATGAAATATTCAAAGCCGGCGCCCGGACATTATCCCCACGGTCATAACCCCATTGCAATTACAGAGATTATATATCATAACCCCCATGATAAAGTAGGGAGTATGACTGTTTGCTTTGCTGTTAAATGTAGTAAACCTGGGTTTGCGTTAGCCGGTGCGAGGGAAAATATCAAGCCCCGGCCGAAGCCCGCCTTCTTACAATGTATTCATAATATTTGTAAGTAGCCTGCCTTTGGCCGAGCCTTAAGATTTTCTCCTCTTAGTACGTCCCGCAACGGCTACCGCGAATCAAAGATTTCTAAAATTAATTATTTTTGTAAGTAGTCCACGCGGAGAGACGAATATTGCTTTTCATTACCTATCCCTAGTGTCGACTTCTAAATCCACTAAATCAAATATTTATTTGGTTTTTCTATCGGCCGCTTTGTAATATACTAGAACTGACGGCGTCCCCGTTTAAATGATTAGTGTTTAATGTCTGCATTTGACTTATTTAATTTAAGCTTTTTTATTTTCAAAAAGACTGGTAACATTGTTTTTATAAAAAAAACAACATTTCACTCAATGTTAGGAGCCATATTTTTCCGGAGAGAGCTTTCAGAAATGCATTTTTTCCAGTCGATTTTAACGCCACCTAGAACTAAAAATTGACAATTTATTGGAAAATGCATTTTGTCCTATCTTTATAGTTTTAGGTCTTTGGTCCCATCTTATTATTTTATGTCTTTGGTGTCATTTATTTATTTGTTGAACCGAATTATCATTCGTTGGGCACGTTATTACCATCCCACAGTTGCTCTTAGGTAGAAAGTCGACAACAGCGTCATCTAGTAGTCTTTTTCGAACTGTTACCGATTATTTTGATATTATTATCAAACATTGAATTTAAGTTTTTTTTGGGCTATATAGTTATTTTTGTTAAAAAGTAACTTTTATCAAAAAATTTCGATACATGTGTAATTTTTCCCATTTTCGCCGTCCGTGGGTAATGTGCAATTTCTGTGGTGGTAACACTGAGTCGTAGACAAATGAAAACAGGATGAAATGAAAAAACTGCAACAAACTTCAGACTGCTGTCATTTCTAAGTCACTCATCCGACAGCTGATAAAAATTATCCATTATATTTATTATATTGTTTACAAGCATACAAAAGCAAGAATTTTCTAGATGGAATTCAAGCGTGATATTCGTGATGGAATTCAAGCGTGATATTGTGATTTCTTTATATTTGGCTGGAAAACCACAAGTGGCTATCGTTAGAGCACTCCAGCATTTAAATGTGAATAAATCTTTTGTGTCTCGTACCATCGCTCGTTACCGTGATACTGGTAGCGTAGCCCAACGTCAAGGAAGTGGACGGACCAAAACAGCAACATCATCATAAATTGTTCGAAAAGTAAAGAAGCGACTTGATCGAAACCCGCGCCGCAGTGACCGAAAAATGGCTCGTGCTTCTACATTTTACAAATATTGAAAAATGAGCTCGGAGTAAAGCCATTGAAATGCCAAAAGGTGCAAGAACTTACACCGCAACAGAAAGAAAATAGACTCAAAAGTTGCTTCGCTTGGCTGAAAGTTGTGAACTGCCGAATGAGAAAACATTCGATGTCCAGCAGTTTGTAAACAAACAAAATGATCGTGTTTACTTGCCAAAGAGGTCAGCTGAAAATGTGCACCTTCGGTTCGCCACCAGAACTCAAGCGACGGTCATGATGATGGTGTGGAACGCCATAACAGCCGATGGTCGCTCTCCGCTCATATTAATCGACCGAATATTATCGCGAAAATATTAAAGCCTTGGGCATCCAAATATTTTGGCAGCAGACCTTGGACATTCCAACAAGACTCAGCACCATCGCACTCAGCACGCGCCACCCAAGAATGGTTATAAAATGAGGTTCCTCGCTTCATTTCCAGCGCACATTGGCCATCAAAATCTCCGGACACCAATCCGTTGGCCTATTGCGTCTGGAGTATTATGGAAAGAAAGGTTAGCACTAAAAATACCAAAGTGTGGATCACCTCATGAAAGCACCTCGCCGGGAATGGGTCAAAATACCGCAGAGCAACATTCGGGCAGCGTGTTACGGTTTCATTGGTCGTTTGAAGGCCATAATTCGTGACAAAGGTGACCAATTCGAACAAATCTAAACTTATTCTAAAATTTGATGCTATTTCCCACATTTTTTGCTTTCATTCAATAAAATTTAAAATAAATTTAAAAATTATGTCTTTTGACTTTGGTGCAGTTTTTTTATATCACCCTGTATTTTCGATTTTTAAACCATCTGAAAGACGTTAAAGTGAAAAAGTATTTGGTCGGGAAGAAATCTAAAGTTCCAACAGTATGTTCATATTTAAGGAAGAACTATAAAATTTGAATTTGACAATTTATGGACGTCAAATAAAAAAATTGCAATGCATTTTGCAAACGGTTTTGCAAAATTCAGATGTGTGTGAAATGTTAGCCCTCTATCTCAATTCGTTCGAAAGATAGCGTGATTACAATACACCGTTGATGGTCAAGATACGGACATAAGTTATTTGTATCTTAATACTCAAAAATGACTATACATATAAAGTTTTAAATGAAAATAACTCCATCATTATAGCACGCGAAAGGATTGCCCCTGATGCTTTCTTAGCGATCCCTTTGACACCTGACCAACCCAAATTAACGAATTTTCGCGAATTCGTATTTTTTAAGATTCAGCTTTCTTTTTTACATATCCTGATATATATTCCAAGAACACCAATATCACCAAATCCGTTTCACTTATACCTAGGGCTTTTGGTGTCTGAGTAAAAACTTCTCGTAACCATCGTCTTAAGAAGATGGGGCTATGTAGGAAGAAGTTTTATTGAAAATAGCCGCGTCGTCCATACTTGTATTGATTCATTCTGTAGAATTAACTTCAGCATTACCCGTACCATAAAGTAATTTTGTATTACGTGCTAAAAAAGACACAACCATATTATTTATTTCAATTCTTGTTCTATGAAAATGTGAAATGAAAACTTTTTCATAGAACAAGAATCCAGCCCCAGAACTGCAAGGATGTAAAACTTTTTGCATTCCATTTTTTTATATTTTATCCGCCATTTTTTATAACCAACTGACTCGTTTAGTAATGTTATTTCAAGAAAAGACTTGCAAAATTGTTTCCCTTTTATATTTTAAAAAGAGCAACCCTAAATTACTTCATTAAAATTCAAAATGTAAAATTTTTGTATTACAGTCTGCTTCCATTAAATGTATGTTTATGTTTACTAAGGCAAGGTGTCTGAAAACTCAATTTCTTCAATTCAAAAAAATAAAATATAAAATATTAAAAATAATATATTTAAAAGAATTTGGTCCGACTAGTCTGCTTCTACATTTTTTCTTCGTTGAAAAGCGTTATAATCTGTTAGCCCATTCTGGTGGCACACCCAAGCCTTCGTCTTGTAGCATTGCTAAATTCTCTCATCTCTGGGAAGGTGCTATTTCAATATACCAATTTTAATTTTTCCCGCAAAGTTCATTTTGCAGAAGAACAATTTTAAAAAAACCACCTAAACGAAAATTTTGACTTCCACAACAAATTTCAATTTGGTAGAAAGAGACTATTTATTTTTATAATTTCGATTTGTCTTACTTTAATTTTAAAAAATTGTACTACTCTTTCACATTATTTAATTAGTCAATTTGCTAAATCGTTTACATTTTTTACTAGACACTTTTCACAGCCTTCAAAATAGTATGTTTCACAGCATTTTTCCACAGAATTATAATAAAATTGAATCCAAGATAGTTTTATCACAAACAATATTTATGGATAGTAGGACAAGATTGTTTCATCCCAAAATTCTACATTTTCTTGCCCGTTAGCGTGGAAAATACGAATTTCTCTTGTCTCTAAATTGGAAATAATTTCAAATTATGTTTATTTTTATTCAAAACAATTCATACACATAATATGTACATGTTTTGACAGTAAAAAATTCTGTAATTTTGCCATGGATTATTCCAGAGCTGCAAGACTAGACGAAAAGAGGATATAATTGTATTTTTTCCAAAGAAATATTGTACAATAAATTCTTTTTATTCATGATTAAAATTTTTCCTGGAAAAATATTGAGATTGTAGTGCATGTTAATCTATCTATATATATAAATGAAAGTTGTGTTAGTTACTACGCTTATAACTTAAGAAACGCTGAACTGATTTTAATGATTCATACAAATTCGGAATTGTCTCTTATCCGAAAAGGATAATATCCAAAAAAATCGCGTAAAAATGTAATATGTTAACATTTTCATTTTGATTTTGAAATGTACAATAGTAATGTTTTATTTGGCATGATTTTTTCCATTTTGACTTACTTTTTTCTAATGTATATTTGTAGTGTTTTTTATATTTCATTTTTGTATTCGAATATTAATACCAATTTATTTAATTGACTTGATTTCTTGGGAACTGAAATTGATGGCGGATTACATGGAAGTGTAGTACCGAATTATGTGGTGGCGAAACGGAATAGATGATTAATGCGGTCACACCAAAGTTAAAAGATAATTACTTTTTCAAAATCGTTAAAAAAAATCACGAAAAAAGAGATCTCATTGCAACAATTCTCAAAACGGGAAAATATCGAAAAAAATTTCCAATGAAATTGAATTTTAAAATAAAAGTACATTCTATTGACAAACTTTGTAAGGATCTTTAAACAGTTGCTGTAAAAAATCAGCGAACAAGTTGAAGATTTTTTCAATTTGTAATATCATATTGAATTCAATGGATTTTTTGCGAACAAAATAAAGAATATTTTTTCTCTATATACAATTTTTCACCAAAAAAAATGAAATAAGTGCGAAATACGATGGTAACTGACATCTACCTTTCAACTCCAAGGCCTACATCGTGCTTCAGCTGGAAGATGCGCAGACATTTAAACAAACAAAAATGACCGAAAAATACTAATGGGGCTTATTTCAAAGTGTGGCCCTACTTCTTTCATGTGACAATAATCCGTCCAATGAGAGCTCAAAATGCAAAAATTATTGGGAGTATAATCAGTAAAATACCAAATATGAAGGATGCAAAATAGTAGAGCGAATGGGACTTTTAGTAAGAAAAGGATTTCTATCCTTCCAAAAATTCTTCCTGAACATTTAAGATACCTTAAATCGCTTTTGCAGGTCATGATATCGATCATAAATAACCATCGTATGATTTAAGCCATTTTTGGAGTCTTCGCCACTTTCTTCTATTTTTGGCCCTTATTTGACATCTTTGTTTCTAAGGGGGTAGAGAACCTCTTCGCATAAAATTTTCGGAGTAGGGCACATATTGGTCTTGACCACTAAAAAATTGTATTTATGCTACCCTGGGGTAAGGAACCATCGTACAGATAATTGCCACATGCATGTAAAGTCCCCACATTGGAGTATCCCCAAGTCCACTTTCACATTCTATTGAATTGTAACCCCCCAAAGAATATTGGTTGGGAACGTAGATTTGGGATATACATCTATATGAAATAAATTGTGAAAACATGAACAAATTACAAACATAAAAGTAGCACGGGACTGAATATTTGTTGAATCGTCATTGATTTATACTATGATGAAAAATATGGACTTTATGGTGTCTCCAATTTACAATTTTAATGACAAATAAAATTAGTTCCCATCTTACGATAATGGGTGTCAAATAGTAATTATATTTGACTATTCTGAAATCAGTCTGCCCTCAATTATGAGTTGGATAAAACTATTTTTACTTATTTAAATAACGTGATTTTTTTCAGTTTGACATGCTATATTTTTCTGCTATATTTTTGATTTGGCCTCTATTTGTCATCTTGGATTATAAGGGGTGAAGAAAGTTTTCAATGTAGGTCGATGTTTCGCATTTTACCATATTTCAAAGGATTTGGCTAAAAATGTATATTTGGGGGTGAAAATCGTACATAAAAATTTCAACATATCTACAAATTTTAGTATTTTCTCCATGTAATAGTACCCCCTCAAGTCCACCTTTTGGCGGACAAACAGACCGACATGGTTAGGGGGACTTATGAGGACTCTAATGCACAATCTGAGGTGCTAATGGGTTTAAAAAAGTAATTAAGTTTGGATATTCTTAAATCAATTAGCCATCAATTATGAGGTGTACAAAGTACAGTAAATTCCAAATTACTGCTCATTTGAATAAAAATTAAAAACTAATAGACCAGTACGTGAACATTTATAACATTCATATCTTTGAATAATTATGCTTTGACAAATATGCATAATAGACAAAAACTACGGGCCGGCAACGCGGACCGGGCCAGCTAGTATATTTATATTTCTGTGTTTTTATACCCTCCACCATACTATGGAGGGTATATTAACTTTGTCATTCCGTTTGTAACTCCTCGAAATACTCATTTCAGACCCAACAAAGTAAATATATCATTGATCAGCGTAAAATTCTAAATCGATTTAATGATGTCGGTCTGTGTGTCTGTCCGTCGGTCTGTTGTAATCACGCTATTTTTCGAACGAATTGAGATAGAAGTCTAAAATTTTGCACACATGTTTATTTTTCCAGTAGGCTGGTTAAGTTCGTAAATGTGCCATGTAGGTCCACGTTTTCATATAGCCCCCATATAAAGGTACCTCACGATATTCGGTATTTTGATGATTTTGGCGACATTATTCACCGGAATTGTTTCAAATTTGGTATTTGAAGTTCGAAATGGATACTACAGCATATGACAGAAAATTGTCTGTGCAGGTCCACGTCTTCGTATAGCCCCCATATAACGGTACCTCCCAATATTCGGTATTTTGATGATTTTAGCGTCGTTATTCACCGGAATTGTTTCAAGTTACGTATTTAAAGTTCGTTATTTGAACTACATTCTGTGACAGAAAATTGTCTATGCAGGTCCAGGTCTTCGTATAGGCCCCAAATAACGGTACCTCCCTATGTTCGGTATTTAGACGAGTTTATATACAATACCCACCGAAATTGTTTGAGATGTCGTATTTGAAGTTCATAATGGATGCTACAGCCTAACAAAGATTATTGTCTATGCTGGTCCAGGTCTTCGTACAGCTCCGATATAACGGTACCTCCCTATATACGATATTTTGATGATTAACTACATTATTCACCGTTTATTTCAAGTTTCGAATTTGAATATGGTAATGACTTATGACAAGCAATACCTATGTAGGTCCACGTCGTATAGACCCCAATATAACGGTAATATACGGTTTATTTAAAATGTTAACAGATTTTTTTAAGTATTTTATTTTTTGAAACTTTCTAAATTCGTTCCAAATGGTGGAGGGTATTCAAAGTTCGGCCCGGACGATTTTTCTAACTTGTTGTTTTTGATTTTTATCGTGCACGACGTTCGATTTTGACGTGTGTGCGGTGGAGAGATCATGCATATTCTCATTTGAGACGTTTTTTTTTTTTTTTTCAAAGGGACATCTCTTTTTTCAAAGAGATGTCGGATACTGAGAAAACAAACATGTTTTTGAGTTGTTGGAAGTTTACGGGTCGTTCAGCACTTTGGGTTGTTAAATGTGAAAAATATAACAATCGGGTTATTAACGAAAATTAATATGAAGTATTGATGATGAAATACCGAAAAATTAATTAGAGACTCAACCAGTTTAACAATTCCTCGTAAGTGGAACCATGGCACAATTACAGAAGGTAGAACAAAGCTACCCCCCAAATACAATTTTTTTCTTTTGGTGCCCTTATCATGTCAAAACATAAACACACTTTGTATATGTGTGCATTGTTATGAATAAAAAATGCAATAATTTGAAATTATTTCAAATTTGCAAGTTTTCGAGGTAAATGAGTAACAAATTGTACAATTTTGTGATAACACTGTATTGTCCTATTATTTTAGATTCCATCTCGTGGAATAACCCTGAAATTCCAGTCTCGTTTCGCGGGTTTTCCCAAAATAAAAATTTTGTTTAAAGAATAAAAAATAGACAAAACCTACTGTTGAATATTTTAAAGTCTATTTGACACTATAAGACACCAGCACATAGTTGCATTTTTCTAGTTTCTTCGAAGTTGAGCAACCTTTCTCATTGAGCCATGAGTGGAACTTCCAATGACCCTCGTATTTCAACTAATAATAATCAATCGTGAATTCATTTCTTTTTTGTACCACTCTTTCATTCAGATTCTTTTATTTCTCTTACCGTTTTCATTTTCTTTATATATTAAGCACACGACTAATATCGCCAAAAATATATTGTCCGTTATCGACATTGTCTGCACAGCACGAAATCAAAATGAATGCATGAACCTTGTGCGGTGAAAGCTTCATGCACACGTACACGATTTTGATGTCATGCATTTTGATCGTCGACGGGGCCCTTAATCATGAGAACCCAATAATATAAACTTTATCTTGGCCCAATTATACGTTCTTCCTTCGGCGAATTAATCTAAAAACAGCTGTAATTTTATCAGATGAAATGTCAAAATTCATGCTTGAGGCGGAGATAAATATTTTCGCCTTAACAGAAGAATTTTGTGGCGAATATGTTTGTTGTAAATTTTTTGTATGTATAACAGTTCTGTTGCATGATAGAAGAATACAGGTAGATGCATCGACGCTTGGGAACATTGATATTTAAAAAAAATATTTTTTTAAATAAGTAAATTTTTATAAGTTATGTTATAAGACACCAATCGGAGGTTGTTATGATATGCCTTTTTGAAAAATTTTTACAAATTTGAATAATTTTTCATTTAAAATTTTCGATTTAAAAATTGGTTTGACAGCTCATTGTCCCAACGACTATGCGATACGACTACTTGTATTCGTCTACCATGGTTTTGAAGTTTGTTTTGGTTGCTGCGAAGTCAAAATTTAATTGACAGATTGTTTGGTAATCAGCTGAGCTGGAAGGGAGACATTATTTTTTTTTTTTTTTTTATTTTTTATTTTTTTTTTTTCGAACGTTCCCACGCCTCACATTCCCACCCCTGCCGACCGAGGGGGCGACCTCCCTTTACGGAGGGATCGCGTACACATCATGATCCGCATCATAATGGGAATTCAGTAGAAAATCTAAAACCAGCTACAGAATTTAATTCATCAGCTAGTTTGTCAAATAATAAAACATGTATGTTAATTGTTTAAAAATAAAATTATTCTAGATTTAATAACTTCTAAACTCATACCAAAATCTACATTACAGTACACAGAATTAAAGTCAACACACATTTTACTAAGAGGTTCGCCCATTGAATAATTCGTGCGGTGAAAATCAGTATATAATAATTGGTAGTATCTACTACATCTAAACGGAACATTAATTCTAATAGATGAAATCAGAAAATCTGAGGGTATATTACCATTTAATATTTTTAGTACAAACATGGAGTTCAACATAATACGTCTGCTTTTAAGTGTAGGCAATCTAATTAATTTTAGCCTGCTAGCATAAGAAGGCAAAACAAAATCACTATTCCAATGTAAACCTCGTAAGGCAAATAGCAGAAATTGTTTTTGCACGGATTCTATTTTATCTGAGTATATTGCATATTGAGGATCCCATACAACAGAACCGTATTCCAATATAGGTCTAACAAGAGACGTAAATAACTGTTTTGTTATATATGGATCAGAAAATTCTTTGGCCCACCGTTTAACAAAACCTAAAACACCATTTGCTTTATTTACCATTGTTATTACATGGCTATTAAAATTTAATTTTGGATCCATCAAGAGGCCAAGATCAACAAATGAATTTACAGTTGATAATGAATGACCGTCAATATTATATTTTAATATCAGAGAAGAAGATCTGGAGAAGCACATATGCTTACATTTGCTTAAATTTAACTCCATACAATTTAACGTGCACCATTTAAAAAGGCTATCTAAATCGTTTTGAAGTAAACTCGCTCGTTTATCACAATTATGGGAAATGAATAATTTAACATCATCTGCGTACATTAACAATTTCGAGTAATTTATGGAATTAGGTAAATCGTTGATAAATAAAAGAAAGAGGACCGGTCCAAGGTGACTTCCTTGCGGAACACCCGATGGAACGTTAATAGTTTTGGATAGATACCCTTCAAACAAAACTAGTTGTGATCTATTTTGTAAGTAAGATGATATCCATTTGACTAAGTTTGTGTTGAAACCCATATAATTTAATTTATATATTAGGAGTTCATGGTTAACCCTATCAAAAGCTTTACTAAAATCGGTATAAATTGTATCAGTTTGTTTACGCTGAACAAATCCTTTTATTACTGTTGACGTAAATTCTATAAGATTTGTTGTAGTTGAAAGACCACTACGAAAACCATGCTGATATGGACTCAATATAGATTGAATTTTCTGTGAAATTACTGCAGTAATTAATTTTTCAAACAATTTTGGTATGGCACTTAATTTTGCAATTCCTCTATAATTTGACACATTAGTAAGACTATCAGACTTATGTAAAGGTATAATATAAGATTTTTTCCAAAAAGTAGGAAAGTGACCAAATTTAAGTGAATAATTAAACAATATAGTTAACGGAAGTGCTAATGTTTCTGAACAATATTTAAGAATTATATTAGGTATGCCATCCGGTCCTGGACATTTAATCGATTTTAAACTACGCAGACTATTGGATACATCATGACGTTGTAGAAAAGGCATACAAATTTGATCAGCCTGTGATAACTTATAAGGATACGAGTCTTTAATTTGGCAAGATGTACTGGAATAGGTTGTGGCAAAAAAATCTGCGAAACATTCAGCAATATCTGTGCCTGTGACAAATTCTTTATTGTTATATTTCAATACTGAGGGCTTTGAGGAAACTTTTCGTTTTAGATTAACAAAATCATAAAAAGATTTAGGATTGGATTTAACATTATTTTTAATCTTGTCTAGGTAAAGATTATACAATCTACGAGACTCTAAAGTATATTTAGATCTAGCAACAGAGTAATTAGTGTAGTCTATTGTTAAGCCTGATTTTTTATATTTACGAAAAAGCTTATTTTTAGAATTTTTTAAACTTGATAACTCAGGGGTTATCCATGGATGTTTATTTGAATTTTTAACTCTAGTGGTTGGAACACATTCCAGTTTAAATCTATTTAAAATATCATAAAATTTATCAATTACATATTCTAAATCTGTATGGCTGTTACACAGGCACACAGAAGCCCAATTTATGGAGGAAATGAGGGTATTAAGTTTTCGAAAATTAGTTTTTTTGTAATTAAGGACTGTTTTAAATGAGTCGGACTGACTTTCTTCAATTACATAACTGTGAGTCATGGAGATATATAAAGTTGGATGGTATATATCTTCAGGAGTGCATATTGGAGGAATTCTGAATATATCAAAATGCTGTGTTATATTTACAAATCAAGAATTTTTCCGTGGGAATTTTTTACACTGTTTATTTGATAAAGATTTAAGTCACACAAACTATTTACAACATCAAATGTATACTGGGTACTGTTCATTTCAAATTGCAAAGGAATCAAAGCTTCAGAATCTGGCATTGGAAGCCATTTAATAGAGGGCATATTAAAATCACCAAGGATCAGAATGCGATCGGAATCTTTGATTTTTTCAGTAATTAAATTTATTTCTGATAAATGCTGATTATAAATGTCGAGTGAAGATGAGGGGGGAATATAAGAGCAAGTTACAAACAATTTAGATTTGCCCAATTCAATGGAAACACAAACAAATTCTATATCAAGAAAATCATTTAGATCAATTAAATTAGTGGTATATTTGGTATCAACTGCAATAAGGACGCCACCACCTTTTTTACAAACACGATCTTTTCTAAATATTTGATATTTTGAACATAAAATTTCACTATTTAATATAGATGTTTTTAACCAAGTTTCGGAGAAAACCAATACATTATAATTGAAACCAATGCTATCAGTATATAAACTGGTTAATTTTGTATTAAGCCCCCTTACATTCTGATAGCAGATAGAAAATGAGTCATTTAGTTTTTTGGCACCGAGTCTGGTCTAAGAGGCAAATGAGCTAAATTATCGGATCTCTCCACAAATTCTTTAATAAATGCCCTAGCAGGCCAAATTTCTTTTAAAATCAACTGTACGAAAATATTGTCAGGCACAACGATTTTGAAAGAAGATCTACTTTCAGAAAATGCAGATCGGAGCTTATAACATTTCAAAAAGTAATCTCCCTCAATTTTTGATTTTATATAATAGTTTATGTCATCGGCCGTTGTTTCTGGTGCAAACCTTGTTGCAAATATCATTTTCATGGCGGGGGCCATGGATAATGATCTTTGGACAGGTTGAGTTTTGCCAGTAGCAGTCTCGGGACGATCACTAGTGATAAGTGAAGGAAATGATAATTCCTGTATGTCACGAGTAGATTGTGAGGTTTTCTTAGAAACCTCACTATCAATATTCATAACATCAGTATTAATTACCCCTTTACCTATACCGCTGTTATCTACCGGAACTGGGTGTGTAATAACACTGGCATACGACTGTTCACGTCCAGTCTCAGTTGTATCAGTGATATTAACTGAGACCGGTTGTGGAACAGTGTTCTCAACAGAAACTATTGCTTTGCGACTAGACATTCCCTTAGTTGGTGCCTTTTTCGCAGCCCTTTTGCGTTTCTGTCCAGAAACTGACGGTGACGACACAAACTCATCTAACTCTTGGTATTTCTCAAACAATGTAGAGAAATTCTCAAATCGGAGTGATAATGAGGAAAAATCTTTTTTCATCGATGTCAATTCCGACTGCAAATCCTTTACAAAATTATAAAAGTCTGCAGAGAGTTTCCTGCATTGCACACAACACCAACGAACACCAACATTATTTCTAATTGTGTCTACTACTTTTGCATTAATCCTAGCACATTTTGCATGCCATTGATTAAGACAAAACTAACAGGTAACACACAATTCATCCTCTGCAACAATATTACACAATTCAAAAGGGCACGACATTTTCTTTATTTTAATTATATCTATTTCTTTTTTAATACACAAGTTCCAAATATTTATTTAAGATTAGATCTGTAGCTGGAATTTTTGTTATTTATATTTATTCTTTTTTATTATTTTTTTTTTTTAATGTTGGCAACTCTTTTGAGATGACAAACAAAACAAGACGATAATGTTACAACAACTAATTAGCTAATGTAACAAAAGAAAGAGGATAAAAGGAAAATGTAAAACTACACAATTTTAAAATTGATATAACTTTAAAACACAAAACAAGATTTTAAAACACTACACCAATTATCACTTTGAGTTACAAATCACTATTGAACACTTTTAAACACTTTTTTACCAGATTAATTAATTTAATAACGCAATAACTATTAATTTTTTTCAAAAGCACGGAGCACCACAATTTTTTGAACTAATCACAACAGGGTTGATCCAATACTTGGATCATGAACTTTATCTTTCACTTTTCATAAAGTAAGGGATAACAAAAGTGGACTATAAATGAAAGATATAAGAACGGACCATAATCTGTTATTCTATTGTTTTGTAACGCAGAGCAATAAAAAAGTTGGTAAAGTAGCAAGTGTTTTCAAAAACTCGTTGTTTACATTCTAATGCCGAATTAGAACAAAAAAGTTTGAGGCAGACGCATTTACCTCATTTGACTTTCTTTTGTCCCCCATAATGTCAATGCAAGGCACAATTTCGGCCACAGTTGGTCTGTTCCAGAACTGCAAGAATGTGAAAGTTTTCACTACGATAACCGATTTTCCCTTTATGTTATCGAAGAAAATAACAAAACTAGAAGATTCTTGCAGGTACTGGAACAGAGCAAGTGTAAATGTTGTCACTGAGCGAAGCATAGTAGAAAAAGAAGAACTAAAATCAAGGAACAATCTGAATGAAATTGCTTATGTTGCTTCGATAGTTCCAATCAGGGAATAATTCCTTTGAACGGGTTCGTTTCGGAACGACACAACTCTAATTGAAAAGAAATGGTTGTGAAAAAATAAATGCCAAGTTCGTATATTATATTTTTTGTGTCCAAGATAGAAATAAATAAACTAAAAAGAAAATAAGTGTATTGAGAGATTTTCGTGGCAAATTCTATGGTGTGCAGTTGTGAAATATTCAAGTTTTCATCAAAAGTGAGTTCGAAGATTTATTAATTCGAAAATCAAAACAAACAAATTAGCAAATTGCAGGTGAATAAAATTGTTTATACTCATTTTTATGGACACACATACACTGGTTTATTTTTACCCAACAACATATTTCACTATTTGTTGTTATTTTTTCTTTTGGGTTTGCAAATTGCAAATTTTTATTCCCAGTAACCAAGTCAGTTGACGATAGTTGATCGGCGTCGCTTTTCGTTTTGATTCCATTTTTGGAGCCGTCGCTAACGAGTGATCGCTCAATGGACAACTGAAATAACAAAGAAATATTTTTTGTTATTACGAAGAAGGGTACTGCAAAAAATTAAAAAAATTGGAAAAGGAAACATTCATGTGAGCCATAAGAAGCGAAATAGTCAGAGAATCGTACTTAGAATGATTGAAAAAAGTGTCTTTGTATAATGAGAGCTAACTTAAAAAACATTACAGTAGTGGTCAAAAGTCAATGCTACTTTCGCATTAGAATTCGCTTTTTAAGCAGGGAACAGCCAGAGTTAATAACATTTAAAAAGCAGCTAAGATCGACCGAGCCAAACTTTTAATTCCCTCTACCTCCAGAGCTTGCAAAATGGGGCAATATCTGGTGTTACAGTTAGACCTATAAAGCCCACTATCACACTAAAACACATCTGAGTAAAATTGTAGCAACCAACTTTATTTCGTTTAGAAGTTAGAGTGGTTGCCACAGATGGACAGTCAGACGGATAAATCTAAATCGACATAGAATATTATTTGGGGGTCTTACAAACGGAGTGACATAATAACCACATACCCCTAAGGGAAATATCCATATTTCCAGATTTTCAAAATTACGAAAAATTTCTCCTTTTTTACATTCATATTTTTAACCCATTAACGAAATAAGAAAATCTTTTAAGTGCCGACTACTGGCGCTCTTGTTCTAATATCGTGTATTAATTTTTGCCCGGGACTGCGCATATAAATTATAAAAACTACATTATAGAAAAGGTATCTTTAATTTTGACCATTTTTACAATTTGATTTTTTACAAATAGAGTTCCGCCTGCTCTTATTCAAATGCCCAAATAAACCAAATTAGTACATCCTCTCCAAGCCATTTTGGAAAGTAGGAACATAATTGCTTATATTAAAATGATTCGTAAGTTGACATTTTGATCTAAAATTTTGGGATGTGTGCTAGGGCAAAATGCAGGGACCCGTGTTCCTATATTTCGATAAAAGCTTTCACGAAATGTTTTTAGACTATAAAATGTTTTTAGAATTACATGCATTCACATTCAAAAAATGATTTAGGACAATATTTAGCGGGTAAAATAGAGCCTAGCTAAACACAATTTTCATAAAAACCTAGAAAGTTAGGGTCAGAATTGAAGCCTATTGTTTTTGAAATTTGGAAAATTTTCCAGATTTTGCAATTTTTTTTGTAAAAGGCAGAACCGCAGCACTTTGGATGGCCATGTAATAATATGTAGCGGGTAAAATGGGCCACAACTTTTGTATGAAATTGTTTTGAATAGCGATTGGCACGTAAATGTAGGGCCAATGTCACCGGCCTTGCATTATATTAAAAATGAAAACGACCAAAATGAGTTTGGACCTGAGGGCACTTCCAACATATTATATTGTTGTAGGGTATCACAGGGTCGGCACCGTATAACTCAAACAAATATTTCTGAATATGCTTGAAACCAAATCGAGAAGACATACATATGCAAAAGCTGTTTGTTTAATTAAATGTAAAGTAATGACTTGCGACTACATATTCGTTAGTTTTTAAGGCTGGAAATACATAAAGAGCATATTTGGCCGGCTTAAGTCATCGGCTGGCTTCTTCGTAGATGAACAAAGGAGTTTTAGGTTGATTTAGTTCGATTTTGGCCCTAGGCTCCTTTGTTCATTTCCCAAGAAGCCAGCCGATGACTTAAGCCAGCCAGATAAGCGGTTTATGTATTTCCAGCCTAAAAGTTTTTTTTTTTAAATATTTGGATACGAGTTGGCTATTATTTGCATTTTCCGTATTTTAAACTATAGCCCCATGCTAAATTTCGTCTATTGGTCTGTAATTGCGACCTGTAGAGCACCTGCAAAATCAAGAAATTTTTCTGTTTTTGGTCCATTTAAAACCTAAATATCTTGCGATCACCTCCTATAAGCTTCTAATCTGACTATGCAACCGCACGTCCATGCCAAATTTCTATAGGAATATTTCAAAATTTATAAAACACCCAACACATAGCGTTGTAGGATATAAAAAATAATCAATTAGATCGCATGATAATATCATTGTTACAGTTTTTTCGCGATTTATTTGTAAACACACGGATCGACCTACTAATTAGGCGGACAGAAAATTTCTTTGGAATTTTGCTACCTTTCCATTTCACCGAAATAGTTTGTTTTATTTTGCAATGCCTTTAAAATTGAGGTTATCTACGTTGTGTGTTTAAATGAAAATAACCAATTTAATATTTAAACGAAATTTATACGAAGATTGTCTTGGTCAGATATTGTTTAATAATTTCGATCTAACCTTTAAAGCAAAATAATGACGATAACAGTTTAATTTTAGACCCTTGTTCACACACAACCGTACGATTAGAAATAACTCAAAATAAAAGTGATTACCGTTAAACTCAGCATACGACAACCTAAGTCTTCAAAACACAGAAGGTATCACATAGTAACAGAACAATTACATCATCTTCTCGTCGTTGGATTCTAGAGGAAATGTAAGCCAGTTACTACGTTAATGGGACATATTTGTCATTGCAAACATTGATTTAGAGGAGGGTCTAAAACACTTTGCTATAACTTGTGAAATAATCTGTTTAAAGAATTACAAGTAAGCAGCTTATATTTAATTTGATATGGTTCTATAAATAGTAATAAAAATTACTTTACAGATTTATTGTGGAATGTTGCTATAGGAAGCTTTACAACAAAATGGACACCATTGGATAAAATGTAAGCTCAGCACCAGTTGAGAATACAATCAAGAAAGGAACAAAACCGATTGTTGCCGTTGAACAGTCGCTTGGGTAAGTATATAAATCAAACAAAGGGTAGACCAAAAGATATATGATGCATGACACCCATTTTTGGCATGACATTTTCATCTAACCTCTGGCAAAGAATTTTCACCAAACTTTCGGCATAACATCTTTTCCACACCTATTTCATGACATTTCAAATTAACTTCGGCATTGCATTTTTATCCAACCTTCGAATTTGATTGAAATCCTATCAGATATTGGTATAGTTCCCATGTGTGTTCCAGCCGATTTGATATTCAAGCTTCTTCAAAGCCGATATCATATACAACTTTGAAATATGTCTTACAAATTTATTTGAAATTGGCCAAGATTTATAGCACCCATATATAATGTCTTCCAATTTAATGCACAAATGTACAAACCACGCAAAGTTTTATTAGTTCTGTCGAAATTATTGTGGATTTATAAAAAATGTACATAACACTTGAAAGTAAATTGCTATCCCTGAAAGTTTTTGAATTTGAATTTTTGTAATATTCGTGAGCTTATCGAGTTAATGTCAATATTGACTTGAACGGATCTTTCTCATATTTTTCTGCTTTTAACATTATTCATGTTCATATTAAATGTTTGACATAGACAAAACAATGTATAGACAACGAGACGCTCAAATCATCTCGGCAGATGTCGTTCATTGCGTTTGTAGAGCTTGAGTGAAAATGTTTATGTTACTTATATCTAATACTAGCTTGCCCGGTCCGCGTTGCCGTTAGCTGTTATTTCGAATTTGTATTTCCATCTTTTAAAATACCATGCTGTGTGGTATTTAGTTTTGTCCACCTCACTCTTTTACACCCATTACCGTAAGATGGGAATTATTTTTTTGACATTTAAATTGTGCGTTGGAGACAGAAATAAGTCCATATTTTCCATCATAGTATAATTCAATGACGATACTTTCTAATATTCGTATCTTTTCATGTTTCTGCCACAATTTCCGACTGAATGAGTCCCAGTTTGACAGAGTTTATTTCATATAGACGTACATCCCAAATCTACTTTACCAACCAATATTCAAACAATATTTACAAATTCAAAATTTTCTTTTCTGACTACACATTGGTTGGAAAAGTAGACTTGGGGGTACACTAATGTGGGGACTACCCTTAAATAAATGCCAATGTGGGCAATTATCAAATCGATTGATGAATGTGGTCAAGACCAAGATGGGCCCTCCTCCGAAAATAGAAAATTTTACCAAATAATGGCAAAAAAAAAAAAATGAAAAAAAATGGCCAAAACCCCGAAAATAGCTTAAATAATAGTATGGTGGTACCAAACCGTGATCGCTTTTTGCGATCATTAAAAAATGTAAAATATACTTTAATTTGGTAGTACCCTTATCCGGAGGTTATAACCCATATCTTAACCTGCAAAAGTGATTTAAGGTATCTTGAAAGCTTAGGAAGAATTTCTGAAAGAATTTCTTACTAAATGTCCAATTCGCTCTACTATTTTGCGCCCTTTCTATTCGGTATTTCACTGATTGCAGTCCCAATGAGTTTTGCATTTTGAGTTCTCATTGGACGCATTAATGTCACATGAAAGAAGTTTTGAAATGAGCCCATAACGCTTTGTCGTTCAATTTTGTTTGTTTAAATTTGTTCGCATCTTCCAACTGAAGCACGATGTAGGAAAATTGAAAAAAAAATCTTCAATTTGTTCGCTGATTTTTTACAGCAATTGTTCTAAGGTCCTTACGAAGTTTGTCAATAGAATGTACTATAATTTTGAAATTCGATTCCATTGGAAAAATTTTTCTCGATTTTTTCTTGATTTTAGAATTTTTGCAAAGAGGCAGTCTTTTTTTGTTAGCGATTTTGAAAAAGTAATTATCCTTTAACTTTAGTGTAACCGCGTTAAATTATTTCGACATCATCTATCATCATCATCAAATTGAAAAAACCGTTCGTACACAATAAAACATTGATATTGTTCATTGCTTATCCTCTTCTTAAATGATTTTATTCGTATAGTTTCACTTACCCAATAAATACATAAAATCTATAACTATAAGTTTTTTCCGTTGCCGCTTTTAACTCCCCAAAAGACCACACATAATACTAGAACAAAAAAAAAAAAAAAAAAAAAAAACTACAAATGTACAATCGAAAATAGTAAATGAAAATTAAAAAAAAAATCATGCAAAATAAAACATTACGTTTGTACATGTCAAAAGCCAGAATGAAAACGTTCAAATTTCACATTTTTACATATTTATATTATTTTATATATTTTTTTTTTTTTTTGGATTTTGTCCTTTTCTGCCAAGAGACAATTCCGAATTTGTTTGAATCATTAAAATCAGATCATGGTTCTTGAGTTATAAGCGTAGTAACTAACACAACTTTCTTTTATATATAAAATGTAATAATTTTTATTTTAACATTTATAACGGGTTTCTACCTGATTTCACTATACTAAATGTTAGAGTCAAATTCAATACATGTTTTGAATATATTTTTTTAATATAAAATTTCAAGTCTGTGCAATGTGGAATGTTTATTATTATTTGCTGGATTCTTGTTCTATTAAAAAATTCTCTGTAAAATGTTCCATTTCAAATTTTCATATAACAGAAATTGAGCACCTGATAATAGAAAAACAACGTTGTTTTTTTTTTTTCGAACGTTCCCACGCCTCACATTCCCACCCCTGCCGACGGAGGGGGCGACCTCCCTTTACGGAGGGATCGCGTACACATCATGATCCGCATCATAATGGGAATTCAGTAGGAAATTTAAAACCAGCTACAGAATCTAATTCATCAGCTAGTTTGTCAAATAATAAAACATGTATGTTTATTGTTTAAAAATAAAATTATTCTAGATTTAATAACTTCTAAACTCATACAAAAATCTACATTACAATACACAGAATTAAAGTCAACACACATTTTATTAAGAGGTTCGCCCATTGAATAATTCGTGCGGTGAAAATCAGTATATAATAATTGGTAGTATCTACTAGATATAAAAGGAACATTAATTCTAATAGATGAAATTAGAAAATCTGAAGGTATATAACCATTTAATATTTTTAGTACAAACATGGAGTTCAACATAATACGTCTGCTTTTAAGTGTAGGCAATCTAGTTAATTTTAGCCTGCTAGCATAAGAAGGCAAAACATAATCACTATTCCAATGTAAACCTCGTAAGGCAAATAGCAGAAATTGTTTTTGCACGGATTCTATTTTATCTGAATATATTGCATATTGAGGATCCCATACAACAGAACCATATTCCAATATAGGTCTAACAAGAGACGTAAATAACTGTTTTGTTATATATGGATCAGAAAATTCTTTGGCCCACCGTTTAACAAAACCTAAAACACCATTTGCTTTATTTACCATTGTTATTACATGGCTATTAAAATTTAATTTTGGATCCATCAAGAGGCCTAGATCGACAAATGAATCTACAGTTAATAATGAATGACCGTCAATATTATATTGTAATATCAGAGAAGAAGATCTGGAGAAGCACATATGCTTACATTTGCTTAAATTTAACTCCATACAATTTAACTTGCACCATTTAAAAAGGCTATCTAAATCGTTTTGAAGTAAACTGGCTCGTTTATCACAATTATGGGAAATTAATAATTTAATATCATCTGCGTACATTAACAATTTCGAGTAATTTATGGAATTAGGTAAATCGTTGATAAATAAAAGAAAGAGGACCGGTCCAAGGTGACTTCCTTGCGGAACACCCGATGGAACGTTAATCGTTTTGGATAGATACCCTTCAAACAAAACTAGTTGTGATCTATCTTTTAAGTAAGATGATATCCATTTGACTAAGTTTGTGTTGAAACCCATATAATTTAATTTATATATTAGGAGTTCATGGTTAACCCTATCAAAAGCTTTACTAAAATCAGTATAAATTGTATCAGTTTGTTTACGCTGAACAAATCCTTTTAATACTGTTGGCGTAAATTGTATAAGATTTGTTGTAGTTGAAAGACCACTACGAAAACCATGCTGATATGGACTCAATATAGATTGAATTTTCTGTGAAATTACTGCAGTAATTAATTTTTCAAACAATTTTGGTATGGCACTTAATTTTGCAATTCCTCTATAATTTGACACATTAGTAAGACTACCAGACTTATGTAAAGGTATAATATAAGATTTTTTCCAGAAAGTAGGAAAGTGACCAAATTTCAGTGAATAATTAAACAATATAGTTAACGGAAGTGCTAATGTTTCTGAACAATATTTAAGAATTATATTAGGTATGCCATCCGGTCCTGGACATTTAATCGATTTTAAACTACGCAGACTATTGTACACATCCTGACGTTGTAGAAAAGGCATACAAATTTGATCAGCCTGTGATAACTTATAAGGATACGAATATTTAATTTGGCAAGATGTACTGGAATAGGTTGTGGCAAAAAAATCTGCGAAACATTCAGCAATATCTGTGCCTGTGACAAATTCTTTATTGTTATATTTCAATACTGAGGGCTTTGAGGAAACTTTTCGTTTTAGATTAACAAAATCATAAAAAGACTTAGGATTGGATTTAATGATTCACCTACGCCCAGACGAAACGGATGAAGCTAGAATCTTGAAATTTTGGATGAGGGTCGCTCTTGGTCCGTAGGGGTCAGATGAGGCTGGGTTTTTGGAGATACGTACTAGAACGGTTCGAAAAGTACTAAAAGGAACTTTGTATTTGACGAACCAGTTCACCTAGAACTCTTAAATTTGGTATGTGTGTGTGATGGATGTACCAAAGAGTTAATTGGAAATTCGCACTATAAATGTACGAAAAGTACTAAAATGTACCATATTTACTACCATTTCGTGTCATGTGAACGGTTAGAGCTAGAAACTTGAAATTTGGAATAGGGATCAAGGTTGAGGAGTAGGGTCGATGTAAGTATGTAGTTGTGGGAGTGTGTACTCATCAATACGGAAAGTACTAAACGATTCTAAATTTAGTACCTTTTGAATTTAGAGGAACGGATGGAGCAGGAATCCTGAAATTTGAAATTAACATTACTGGATGAAGTTTTCGAAATTTTTACTTATGTGCAGGAAAACTACTAAATGGTGCTAAATTTGTCGCAATTTCGATCTGGCTCAACCGATAGAGCTGGAATTTTGAAATTTCGAAATTAGTTCACTATTGTATTCTAGGACTGTGAAATTAAGGTAGTAACATGGCAGAAGAATACAGGTAGATGCATCAACGCTTGGGAGCATTGATATGTCAAAAAAATTTAAATGTTTTTTGAAATATAAATAGATTTTTATATATTTTCTTATACTACGTCAATCGGAGGCTATTATAATTTGCGTTTTTCAACAATTTTTACAAATTTTAATAATTTTTCATTTAACATTTTCAATTCCAAAATTGGTTTGACAGTTCATTGTCCCAGCAGCTGTGTCGACTCGTCTACTTATATTCTTCTGCCATGGGTAGTATCATGGTACTATAAAAAGGTAAGATAAAGCCACCAGCTGATTACAATTTTTTTCTAAGTGTGTCCGTCTTCTGCCAATTTTGTGTATGTATTTATTGTTTAAAAAAAAAATAACAAAATATTTCCAAAATTAATGATTGAAAGAAACGTAAATTGCGGAACGCGCATTAAAGCTATTCGTAAGTTTTGCCATGGAATTGAAAGATCGAACAGTATAGACCATATTTTTGAAAGAAAATGTAGGCATTTCATTCATTTTTCGCGCTATTTAACTCATTTTAAAAATGAGGAAAAATATCGAATAAATGAAAACAACTTGTTGAATGTAAATTTGACAGGAAGCGGGCATAGCCTCAGGGCTGTATTTCTATAGTTTTACGAAGCTGTTCTACCTCCTTATTGTACCATGGGTAGTATTTGAAATGTCTATGTATTTGTACTAAATGGTACCAAATATGGTACAATTTAAATCTTGGGTGAACCGTTGGAGATAGAGCCCTGAAATTTGGAAGTATGATATCTATCATGGTAGAACTAAGAAGGAAAAGTCATGTAATCATATGTTTAAATTTTTTTTCAACTTCATACATACAAACACAAAATCAGACATGGGAACTGTTGTTTATGCATTGAAATTTGACAAGATAAATTGCAGAAAATGCAGAGCTGGGAATTTGAAATAAGGTTACCTTTACTTCATTGTACCATAATTTCTATTGGACTGCATGATACAGGTAGTTATGAAAATGTGTGCTTTAGTGTACAATTTCGATTTGGGTGGGGAAAGATTTTGATGACTGCAAGAAGTAATAATTTGAAGTGCAAGAAGTAATAATTTTTCTATTTTTCTTTTTGGCATCGAACTGGTGCAGCTGAAATAATGAAAAAATTGTGCAATTTGAGGTCTGAAATTAACTGGTGGAACGACTATAAAATTGGGCTTTTCGCTAACGAAGTAGCGGGCACTTGCTAGTTTTTTTATTATATTTAGTTATTTAATCTTTGGTTTAGCGTAGTAAGTTCGTTTGAGGTGGCTTAAAAATGAATTTCTGTGTACGTCCCTGTTTGGTGTACCTATGTTTTTGGGGTCCTTAGAAAGAATTCTTCGTGAACTGGCTGTTTCATTCACTTCCGCTACATATATGTCAAACCATACCTGAATTTAAGTTTAATTTTTTTGATTTTGCCTTAGGAGTGCATATCGGAGGAATTCTTAATATTTCAAAATTTTGTGTTATATTAACAAACGCCAAATCAAGAATTTTTGTGTGGGGATTTTTCACACTACCTATTTGATGCAGATTTTTGTCACAAAAACGATTAATAACTTCGAATGTATACTGGGTACTGTTCGTTTTGGATGGCAAAGTAATCAACGCTTCAGAATCTGGCATTGGAAGCCACCTACTGGAAAGTATATTAAAATGACCAAGAAATAAAAATGCTGATTATAAATGTCAAGTGAAGATGAGGGTGGAATATAAGTACAAGTTACAAACAATTTAAATTTGCCCAATTCAATGGAAACGCCAATAAAGTCTATATCAGGAAAACATCAATTGCAATATTTGATATTTTGAACACAAAATTTCACTATTTAATATATATGCTTTTAACCAAGTTTCGAAGAAAACCAATATATTATAATAAAAACCAATGCTGTCAGTATATAAACTGTTTAATTTTGTATTAAGCTCCCTTACATCATCCAACTTTATTGTAAAATTGGAAAATGGGGGGCCATGTCATTTACACCTATGATAATGCGTCTTTATGGCGTTCCTGCAGGAGCATAGTGCAATAAGATACTGCATACTCCTCGATATTCCAATTTGGACGCTGCTTGAGGATAATACCAATATGTTAAGTGTGTATTTAAAAAAATAAGATTTACTCCATTCAGCACTGCTATCGAAATATTATTATTCTCGCGCTTCTTGGAGAATAACAATTTAATTTTTTTGGGTGACACAATTGGACACAAAACACCCTGTATCAATTCAGCAGTGGTTGGTAATTTACCACATTTCATAGCAAGCGAATACGGTAGTCCTACGTTGGTCGAAATATATGAGAATTTCATTGATCGCCAGAAGCCACAACATTGGTGTCTGACGGGTTTCTTTATGGATTTCTTGCGTTGATTATCCATAAGGTATTGAGTGCCCACATCAGTATTGGATTTTTAACCAGTTCTTTAGGATTTAGTTCGTTGCAACATCATATCATTGCAGGCTGGAGAACTATTTCCCGTAGAAGGTAATTCAATCATACTCGGTCTCTTACATGATGAAAAGATCTCTTTTTTCTCATATCGAACAATCTGTTTGAATCACTTCATCCGTAATCAAGCATGGGCGTTTGAGAGCGTTTTTTTTTTCAACAACAAGTGTTAGTCAAACAGTCAATTGAGTTTTCTCTGCATTATTGTTTATGAAGTATATTTGGACTTTTTATAATATTTGAAATGGAAGAAAATTGTGAGAGTGTAACCAAAAGCGTTGCAAGTGGAAACTAAACTCTGTCTGGTTTTTTTAGAAATAATCCACTGAAGTCTTATTTACCATAAACCGAAATGAAATTAAAATTGTTTTGATTATCAAATGCCATTTATGCCAATTTTTTTCATGGGCAATTCTTTCAGTTATCAAATACATAGCAGATGTACACGACATGACTTCGCTCACATTCGAACTTTGTGTTTTAATCAAATCGAACCATTCACTGTTCATAGAAAAATCATAATATACTAATTCGAGATGAACTTCGTCCTGTTATGAACAACTGTTTGAGGATGAGTGGGTGGATCTTAGCTCAGTGGCCTAGGCCTTGCTGCTTGAAATTACTTCTATTGCAGAAATGGCGGAAAAGATCCATACTTTAGAATGCCACCCATTCTAATAAAATCTGGTATAATTTGACATTGACGCTTATTAGTGCGCATATGTTAAATAGTGGTCGAAATTATTCCATAGCTCTCATATATGGAGGGCTCACTGCTATACCGAACCAAGTCATGAAAAATAAAAAATGCCGAAACTAGTGCCAATGTCCCCGCATATGACAACTCTGTTTACTCTGTAAAGCACAATGTCAAAAAGTGTTTCGTTCCAAAGATAACGTTAAAAAACCTAAGTCCACGACTGTCATTTTCGTTTTTATTCAAAGCAAAAATGAACCAAGTCAGTGTGTTTCACTTTGAATCAGCGTATATATAGATATCAGCAATGATTCAATGTCGATTTAGTGATGTCCATCCATCTGTCTGTCCATCTGTGGAAATCATTCTAGCTTCCGAGGCGTTTGTAGTAGGTTGATAAAATTTACTGAGATGTGTGTTTGGTCTACAGGGCTTTTGGTATTGGAAATGATCGGTATTTTGATGACTTTAATGACATTATTCACCAATTTTTTTTTAAATATTTCGTATTCGGTATTATGATGTTTTTGCGATATTATTTACCGGATTTTTTCAAGTTCCCTATTTGAATATTGTAATGGACTATGACAAAACTTGGCTGTGCAGCTCCACATTTTCGTATATACCCCCATATTACGATAACTCTCTATATTCGGTATTTTTATGATTTTTAAAAGTATTTTTTAATATCCAAATCCTTTCCAAATGGTAGAGGGTATTCAAAGCTCGGCCCGACCGAACATACTGCTTTTTTATTTTATATACTTTACCTAATACACATTAAATATTAGTATGGGCATAATTACAAGAAAATCGTACATTATTCCATATTCATCTCATGTTTCTGGTTGAGAGAAATATTTAGATATAGCAAGTTGTAAAGAATCATCGACTTGTTTCGCAAGTTATGACAGATAAAGGCATTGAAAATTGTGACCCCTTGTGGGTGATGTACCGGAAGGGTTTCGCAGATATATTCCATCTTCACAACAAATATTGTGTTAGCGAAAATGTTTGTATGTGTGAAATCTAAAGGGAGTTGGATGATTATTTCATTTTCTTTCAGTTTTGTTTTTCAAAATTTTAAACCCTGTGTGGGAAGGTACAAGAAGAAATGGTCCGATCTCTACCATCTTTATAACAGATCTTGTGTTGAAGGAAATTTTGAAATGTACCCAATCTGAATGAAATCGAATAATATCGCGTCTTATGAGCTTCATGGATATTCAAAATGTTGACCCTTTGTGGGGATGTTACCAGAGGTAGTGGAGCGATATATTCCATATTCACAGCAGAGCGTGGGTTAATAAAAATATTCTGATCTGTGTAATTTGAACACAATCGGAAAATTTCATCACATTTTATAAAAGTTATAATTATTTAAAATTTTTACCCTTTGTGGGGGAGGTACTTGTTGGAATGGACCACTGGAGCACAGACCGAATAAGGATACCTTTCGAATATGTGATGAACTTAACATGAAAATAAAATTCGATGAAGACGAAAATACAAATTTAATTTGGCAAAAGGAACTTCACTTAAAAGCAGCACAGCTAGCTCGAGACTCACTGAATACAGAAGTGCCATCTGATGAGCACTATTTCTGTACTTTCGACATTCAAAAAGCATTGCCTTTTCCAAAGCTATCAACATCAGTTGCTTATTACAAGCGGAACATCAACTATATTTAGTCATAAAATGAACAATTTATTTATTTTTTTGACTTGGTTCGCTTTAGCTGTAAAACCTTCAAATTTTATTCAGAGTAATAACGAACCAAAGCAGGTTTTTGGTTTTTGAATATTTTTTTAGTAATATATTTAAATTATTTTTCTTTTAACTTTATATCATTAGTTAATTTTGAATATAGACTTTTACATTTTCTTTTGGTAGACTAAAATATTGCTTCCAGAAATTAATTGCAATACATTTACTTTACCTCTAAATATCTTGGAATTATGTTTTTATGACTTAGTTCGGTATAGCTGTGAGCCCTTCATATAACCCTCCAGCTTTTTTGTGTATTTTGTTACTTTTGTTTTTTTTTTTAAATCTTCAGTTTGCGTTCTCGGGGTATAGCGCTAATAATTTCTTAACTTGTTCTTGATGGGTGGTATAAATGACTTCTGAAGAACACCGATTTTACTTTTTATATCCTCCACCATACTAAGGAGGGTATATAAACATTGTCATTCTTTTTGAATGTCCATTCACGTATTCTAATATCGCTCATATATCTGGATATTCGTCATTTTGACGTTTAAGGAAACATTTTCTACCGGAATTGCTTAAAACTAGTATTTGGTGTTCCTAATGGGTTCTTCCTCCTGCCACAGATTTTTGTCTATAAAAGGCCACGTTTTCCTATAACCGAGCCTCCCGATATGCGATTTTTGACGATTTTAGACACAGTTTTTACGGAATCGTTTAAATTTGGTGTTTACTTTTTGTAATAACATACAGTAATCGAACATCGCTTTTGTAGGACTAGGTTTTCCAATAGAAAGAGTTGTCCGGCCACGTAAACAAAGACATGTTGAGTTCTATAAAATATTAAAAACTTAATCCAAAACAAATATTTGTAATTATAGATCAATTGCCGAAATTTGTATTGATTTATATGTAACAGTCAATCTAAAAAAAAATAATGTTTCTCTCTCGAGTTGAGCTTATGATATGGATGAAGTTGGCATTGAAAATTAGAATCTAGCAAAGTCGCACGCATCAATGTATAAATGCATACGCGAATTGATGTGAAACATTTTCGTCTTCCAGTTCGGAAGATTAGAACGCTAAGACCTCACTTTCCGTCACTTTGACGTCACTTGACGAGGACGTATTTTTTAATCTGTTCGGTTGTGTATTCAGTGTGTGGATTTATTTTTTTTTTATCGAAATATAATGTTGAAATCAATAGTTTCTAGGATATATATACATGCTTGGTACGCCATTATTTCGCTCTAGAGACAACTTCTTACACAGCGATCGCACCAACAGCCCACTTTGAGATGATGAAATATGCGACCTTTTATTTCAGTACACAATGAACTCTTATTTCGATTTCAAACAAACATTCTTTACATTGTTTCTTTCTCAGAGTGTTTTTCTATTTTGGTATTTTAACCTGCTTCCGATTCTTGTGCTTGCCGTCATCATTCGCCCACCAGCAGGCGGACAAAACAGCGATGTGTTTTTTGCTACAACAGTTTATGTTTTCGAACAATTTCTCTTGTATTTTGAAAACATGTACGTCGGGTCAGTGTGTGTGTGTGTGTGCGTGTGCGAAACAGGTCTTTATTGTACCTTCTTTGTAAACAAATTTATCGAGCAGTCTCTATGTGCCTTCTAGTGTCCGTCCCGGGCACTGTTGTTGTTTGTTTTTTCCTTTGCAGTTGTCTAAATCTCGTAAGTTTACATTACTTTTTTGGCAAAATTCCCACACAGAAATACATTGAACTTATAATGGATGTTCTTTAGATGAAAGTTTCTCCGATTTAGCCTCCGAAGAGCGAAACGAATTATGAGCGTTGGCTGAATCTTTTAATTTATTCAAATAGCTGATACATTTTTGAATTTTCAATGCTGCCGTGTGCCGTCCATTGACCACCTGCATGAAGAGGAATTTTCCAGGCGTCATCCTTACAATATGTTATTGATATGGATATGCCTGGTTTTAAAAGGTGAAAAGGGAGCGTCTAATTCAATAACATACATTTTCATAGAATCAAATCTCTGAGATACACAAATGAGACATACGTTCTTCATTGTCGATTTGGTCATGTTCGTATATGGCTCATGAATCTTAACCCTTTCAGTGTTTTTGTCAAATATATTTGACATTTAAAAGTACTCTCTTTCTTTGCCATTTTTTGTTTTTCTTACGAACCGTTATTTTTGATATTTTTTAATAACAGACACGTTCGCTATTTAAAAATATTGCAGTTCTATTCTATTAGTTTCGTTTTCGAATTTCTGAGCACATTTTAGTAAATTAGTACGGAATTTCAGAATTTTATATCGACAAAAATTTTCATTGACACTGAAAGGGTTAAGAAGTATGATGATTATATCCGACACCACTCTATGGTTAGTGTTTTAAAAGTTAGTTTTGACTCATTGTTGGTAATGCCTCGAAAGATTGTGAAATAGATGATAACTTTGGGGTGAAAAAAATTAATTTTTAATACTTGTTAGTTATTTACTTTCTGTCAAATCACAAATGCATGAAAAGGTTACTTCTGACCTTTATATTAAGCTAATGCCGTTGATGTATGTAGTCAGATATCGAATATATAACAACGTATATGTAAGAAACTTAGAATGGTCTCGTGGCTCCGGCAAATAACCTTTTTGAATAACTATATATCATAAACACATACAAAAAAATATATCAGGAAAATATTGGTTCCAGATCTATGTAATAATAACAACATTCGACCTTCGCCTAACAATCGAACTATAGGAGAACGAAGCTTTACATTTGAGATAATTCGGGGTATACGTTTATTCTAGTCAAAATGTTGACTTTTACCAGCGGGGCATTTTTCAACCATTGAGAAAATCGTTAGTTATAAATGGATTATTCTACAACTAACTACAAATTAGTTGAAAAGTAATCTGGAGATCAAAAAGCAAAGTAACCACTACTGGTTGATATTCAGGTGACTTTTCAACCAATTTGAAGTTAGTTGTAGAATAATGCATTTACTAACTAACTTACCAGCGGGGCATTTTTCAACCAGTTGAGAAAATCGTTAGTTATAAATGCATTATTCTACAACTAACTACAAATTAGTTGAAAAGTAATCTGGAGATCAAAAAGCAAAGTAACCACTACTGGTTGATATTCAGATGACTTTTCAACCAATTTGAAGTTAGTTGTAGCATAATGCATTTACTAACTAACTTACCAGCGGGGCATTTTTCAACCAGTTGAGAAAATCGTTAGTTATAAATGCACTATTCTACAACTAACTACAAATTAGTTGAAAAGTCATCTGGAGATCAAAAATCAAAGTAACCACTACTGGTTGATATTCAGATGACTTTTCAACCAATTTGAAGTTAGTTGTAGAATAATGTATTTACTAACTAACTTACCAGCGGGGCATTTTTCAACCAGTTGAGAAAATCGTTAGTTATAAATGCATTATTCTACAACTAACTACAAATTAGTTGAAAAGTCATCTGGAGATCAAAAAGCAAAGTAACAACTACTGGTTGATATTCAGATGACTTTTCAACCAATTTGAAGTTAGTTGTAGAATAATGCATTTACATTTACTAACTAACTTACCAGCGGGGCATTTTTCAACCTGTTGAGAAAATCGTTAGTTATAAATGCATTATTCTACAACTAACTACAAATTAGTTGAAAAGCCATCTGGAGATCAAAAAGCAAAGTAACCACTACTGGTTGATATTCAGATGACTTTTCAACCAATTTGAAGTTAGTTGTAGAATAATGCATTTACATTTACTAACTAACTTACCAGCGGGGCATTTTTCAACCTGTTGAGAAAATCGTTAGTTATAAATGCATTATTCTACAACTAACTACAAATTAGTTGAAAAGTCATCTGGAGATCAAAAAGCAAAGTAACAACTACTGGTTGATATTCAGATGGCTTTTCAACCAATTTGAAGTTAGTTGTAGAATAATGCATTTACATTTACTAACTAACTTACCAGCGGGGCATTTTTCAACCAGTTGAGAAAATCGTTAGTTATAAATGCATTATTCTACAACTAACTACAAATTAGTTGAAAAGTCATCTGGAGATCAAAAAGCAAAGTAACAACTACTGGTTGATATTCAGATGACTTTTCAACCAATTTGAAGTTAGTTGTAGAATAATGCATTTACTAACTAACTTACCAGCGGGGCATTTTTCAACCAGTTGAGAAAATCGTTAGTTATAAATGCATTATTCTACAACTAACTACAAATTAGTTGAAAAGTCATCTGGAGATCAAAAAGCAAAGTAACAACTACTGGTTGATATTCAGATGACTTTTCAACCAATTTGAAGTTAGTTGTAGAATAATGCATTTACTAACTAACTTACCAGCGGGGCATTTTTCAACCAGTTGAGAAAATCGTTAGTTATAAATGCATTATTCTACAACTAACTACAAATTAGTTGAAAAGTCATCTGGAGATCAAAAAGCAAAGTAACAACTACTGGTTGATATTCAGATGACTTTTCAACCAATTTGAAGTTAGTTGTAGAATAATGCATTTACTAACTAACTTACCAGCGGGGCATTTTTCAACCAGTTGAGAAAATCGTTAGTTATAAATGCATTATTCTACAACTAACTACAAATTAGTTGAAAAGTCATCTGGAGATCAAAAAGCAAAGTAACAACTACTGGTTGATATTCAGATGACTTTTCAACCAATTTGAAGTTAGTTGTAGAATAATGCATTTACTAACTAACTTACCAGCGGGGCATTTTTCAACCAGTTGAGAAAATCGTTAGTTATAAATGCATTATTCTACAACTAACTACAAATTAGTTGAAAAGCCATCTGGAGATCAAAAAGCAAAGTAACAACTACTGGTTGATATTCAGATGACTTTTCAACCGATTTGAAGTTAGTTTGTAGAATAATGCATTTACTAACTAACTTACCAGCGGGGCATTTTTCAACCTGTTGAGAAAATCGTTAGTTATAAATGCATTATTCTACAACTAACTACAAATTAGTTGAAAAGTCATCTGGAGATCAAAAAGCAAAGTAACAACTACTGGTTGATATTCAGATGACTTTTCAACCAATTTGAAGTTAGTTGTAGAATAATGCATTTACTAACTAACTTACCAGCGGGGCATTTTTCAACCAGTTGAGAAAATCGTTAGTTATAAATGCATTATTCTACAACTAACTACAAATTAGTTGAAAAGTCATCTGGAGATCAAAAAGCAAAGTAACAACTACTGGTTGATATTCAGATGACTTTTCAACCAATTTGAAGTTAGTTGTAGAATAATGCATTTACTAACTAACTTACCAGCGGGGCATTTTTCAACCTGTTGAGAAAATCGTTAGTTATAAATGCATTATTCTACAACTAACTACAAATTAGTTGAAAAGTCATCTGGAGATCAAAAAGCAAAGTAACAACTACTGGTTGATATTCAGATGACTTTTCAACCAATTTGAAGTTAGTTGTAGAATAATGCATTTACATTTACTAACTAACTTACCAGCGGGGCATTTTTCAACCAGTTGAGAAAATCGTTAGTTATAAATGCATTATTCTACAACTAACTACAAATTAGTTGAAAAGCCATCTGGAGATCAAAAAGCAAAGTAACAACTACTGGTTGATATTCAGATGACTTTTCAACCAATTTGAAGTTAGTTGTAGAATAATGCATTTACTAACTAACTTACCAGCGGGGCATTTTTCAACCAGTTGAGTAAATCGTTAGTTATAAATGCATTATTCTACAACTAACTACAAATTAGTTGAAAAGTCATCTGGAGATCAAAAAGCAAAGTAACAACTACTGGTTGATATTCAGATGACTTTTCAACCAATTTGAAGTTAGTTGTAGAATAATGCATTTACTAACTAACTTACCAGCGGGGCATTTTTCAACCAGTTGAGTAAATCGTTAGTTATAAATGCATTATTCTACAACTAACTACAAATTAGTTGAAAAGTCATCTGGAGATCAAAAAGCAAAGTAACAACTACTGGTTGATATTCAGATGACTTTTCAACCAATTTGAAGTTAGTTGTAGAATAATGCATTTACTAACTAACTTACCAGCGGGGCATTTTTCAACCAGTTGAGAAAATCGTTAGTTATAAATGCATTATTCTACAACTAACTACAAATTAGTTGAAAAGTCATCTGGAGATCAAAAAGCAAAGTAACAACTACTGGTTGATATTCAGATGACTTTTCAACCAATTTGAAGTTAGTTGTAGAATAATGCATTTACTAACTAACTTACCAGCGGGGCATTTTTCAACCAGTTGAGAAAATCGTTAGTTATAAATGCATTATTCTACAACTAACTACAAATTAGTTGAAAAGTCATCTGGAGATCAAAAAGCAAAGTAACAACTACTGGTTGATATTCAGATGACTTTTCAACCAATTTGAAGTTAGTTGTAGAATAATGCATTTACTAACTAACTTACCAGCGGGGCATTTTTCAACCTGTTGAGAAAATCGTTAGTTATAAATGCATTATTCTACAACTAACTACAAATTAGTTGAAAAGTCATCTGGAGATCAAAAAGCAAAGTAACAACTACTGGTTGATATTCAGATGACTTTTCAACCAATTTGAAGTTAGTTGTAGAATAATGCATTTACTAACTAACTTACCAGCGGGGCATTTTTCAACCAGTTGAGTAAATCGTTAGTTATAAATGCATTATTCTACAACTAACTACAAATTAGTTGAAAAGTCATCTGGAGATCAAAAAGCAAAGTAACAACTACTGGTTGATATTCAGATGACTTTTCAACCAATTTGAAGTTAGTTGTAGAATAATGCATTTACTAACTAACTTACCAGCGGGGCATTTTTCAACCAGTTGAGAAAATCGTTAGTTATAAATGCATTATTCTACAACTAACTACAAATTAGTTGAAAAGCCATCTGGAGATCAAAAAGCAAAGTAACCACTACTGGTTGATATTCAGATGACTTTTCAACCAATTTGAAGTTAGTTGTAGAATAATGCATTTACATTTACTAACTAACTTACCAGCGGGGCATTTTTCAACCTGTTGAGAAAATCGTTAGTTATAAATGCATTATTCTACAACTAACTACAAATTAGTTGAAAAGTCATCTGGAGATCAAAAAGCAAAGTAACAACTACTGGTTGATATTCAGATGACTTTTCAACCAATTTGAAGTTAGTTGTAGAATAATGCATTTACTAACTAACTTACCAGCGGGGCATTTTTCAACCAGTTGAGTAAATCGTTAGTTATAAATGCATTATTCTACAACTAACTACAAATTAGTTGAAAAGTCATCTGGAGATCAAAAAGCAAAGTAACAACTACTGGTTGATATTCAGATGACTTTTCAACCAATTTGAAGTTAGTTGTAGAATAATGCATTTACTAACTAACTTACCAGCGGGGCATTTTTCAACCAGTTGAGAAAATCGTTAGTTATAAATGCATTATTCTACAACTAACTACAAATTAGTTGAAAAGCCATCTGGAGATCAAAAAGCAAAGTAACCACTACTGGTTGATATTCAGATGACTTTTCAACCAATTTGAAGTTAGTTGTAGAATAATGCATTTACATTTACTAACTAACTTACCAGCGGGGCATTTTTCAACCTGTTGAGAAAATCGTTAGTTATAAATGCATTATTCTACAACTAACTACAAATTAGTTGAAAAGTCATCTGGAGATCAAAAAGCAAAGTAACAACTACTGGTTGATATTCAGATGACTTTTCAACCAATTTGAAGTTAGTTGTAGAATAATGCATTTACTAACTAACTTACCAGCGGGGCATTTTTCAACCAGTTGAGAAAATCGTTAGTTATAAATGCATTATTCTACAACTAACTACAAATTAGTTGAAAAGTCATCTGGAGATCAAAAAGCAAAGTAACAACTACTGGTTGATATTCAGATGACTTTTCAACCAATTTGAAGTTAGTTGTAGAATAATGCATTTACTAACTAACTTACCAGCGGGGCATTTTTCAACCAGTTGAGAAAATCTTTAGTTATAAATGCATTATTCTACAACTAACTACAAATTAGTTGAAAAGTCATCTGGAGATCAAAAAGCAAAGTAACAACTACTGGTTGATATTCAGATGACTTTTCAACCAATTTGAAGTTAGTTGTAGAATAATGCATTTACTAACTAACTTACCAGCGGGGCATTTTTCAACCAGTTGAGAAAATCGTTAGTTATAAATGCATTATTCTACAACTAACTACAAATTAGTTGAAAAGTCATCTGGAGATCAAAAAGCAAAGTAACAACTACTGGTTGATATTCAGATGACTTTTCAACCAATTTGAAGTTAGTTGTAGAATAATGCATTTACATTTACTAACTAACTTACCAGCGGGGCATTTTTCAACCAGTTGAGAAAATCGTTAGTTATAAATGCATTATTCTACAACTAACTTCAAATTAGTTGAAAAGTCATCTGGAGATCAAAAAGCAAAGTAACCACTACTGGTTGATATTCAGATGACTTTTCAACCAATTTGAAGTTAGTTGTAGAATAATGCATTTACTAACTAACTTACCAGCGGGGCATTTTTCAACCAGTTGAGAAAATCGTTAGTTATAAATGCATTATTCTACAACTAACTACAAATTAGTTGAAAAGTCATCTGGAGATCAAAAAGCAAAGTAACAACTACTGGTTGATATTCAGATGACTTTTCAACCAATTTGAAGTTAGTTGTAGAATAATGCATTTACATTTACTAACTAACTTACCAGAGGGGCATTTTTCAACCAGTTGAGAAAATCGTTAGTTATAAATGCATTATTCTACAACTAACTACAAATTAGTTGAAAAGCCATCTGGAGATCAAAAAGCAAAGTAACAACTACTGGTTGATATTCAGATGACTTTTCAACCAATTTGAAGTTAGTTGTAGAATAATGCATTTACTAACTAACTTACCAGCGGGGCATTTTTCAACCAGTTGAGAAAATTGTTAGTTATAAATGCATTATTCTACAACTAACTACAAATTAGTTGAAAAGCCATCTGGAGATCAAAAAGCAAAGTAACAACTACTGGTTGATATTCAGATGACTTTTCAACCAATTTGAAGTTAGTTGTAGAATAATGCATTTATAACTAACGATTTTCTCAACTAAACGATTTTCTCTCTAAAAATTGGCTTAAAAGTAATTGGCTTATAGTTAGTTTAAAAGTAACTAGTTTATATTTAGTTTCAAAGTAATGCAGGAATGGACAATTGTCCACTGCCTAGTCATCCCTATGTTAAAATAGTGAGTTGGCGTAAAGGAAATAAATCAAAAAATAACTAGTTGTGTTTTTTTTAAACTAATTTTAAATTATTTGTTATAAATTGGTATGCTTTCGATCGATTTTATATTTAGTTCTCACCAAATTCGTAATATGTGAGCAAATGGGAAGGATTTTGTCACATACGACCGAATTTAGCCTAGAAGCAAGTATATCAATTTTTGGTGCAAATCGTTTCAGTTTAAGCTATAGCTCCCATATATAAGTTCCTTCCGATTTTATATTAAGGCCTTGCCAAAGTCACAATATACACTCGATAGCAATGATAATGTTACGAGTGGTTACATATAATAGAAAACGATAACTCAGTTAAAATTAGTGGAAATCGATTCAGATTAGGCTAGAGCCCCTCCCACATACACCCTTGTATTTTTGGATTTTGTAACGAAAAAACCAACGAAAATGTCAGTAAAAACGATAGGAGGAGACCCATGTTATGAACAGAAATTGGCTATTTGTTACAAAATTGTATGTGTATGACGGGGAATTTATATATGAACTAATTTGACATATCAACTTTTTGATAGCGGATCGTGCAGGACCATATTCTGTAAATTTTTTCTTGACAATTTTCAATTTTATTTTACAAATCTGTGATAAATTTAGAATTCATTGGGTTTGCCACAATCAGCACAACTCCTAATGAAATTAAATAAAAAAATTAACAAAATAATGGTTATGGAAACCCTAACATAACAAAAGTTTTCTGAAATGGACCAAAGTTTTTGAAATTTCATAAAAACCCATATTAAAACGAATACGTTTGAATACGAACGATTCGACTGAAAGTAACCTTATTTTTACAAAATCAGGCTTTAAACATTCATAACTGTCCTCACCCGACTTGGCTTATTTTCTTACTGGTTTTGTAAGTTATTATTATTTTTGTCTTTAAGAAACGGCAAAATAAATAGAATGGTAATAAAAATAGAACCATTGGCCTAATTTAATAATTATAGCAAAATCGGCTACAAATGTTGCCCATTTTGTCGGAAACCTGAAATGGATTTTTTTATTTGCATTTGGCCCGTTTGTGCTTAATTGTGGTTATTTAGTTATGCATACCAAAAAGGTGGAAAAGTGAACTGTACATTTGCAATATTCCAAAATCATTTTTACTCGAAAACTTATAATTTTTCCTTATCAAATGAACACTGCTGGACCATAAAGTTAAGACAGAGTTGGGATGGAATCGGAGTCTAGACACGACTTCGCAGCACTGCGCAAAACCATTGAACTGGAATCAGAGAATATTTACACAAAATTATAATTGCATTCATAATAAAAATTACACCTGGCATAATTTTTTTAAAATTAAAAAATTGAGAAAATAACGATATTTTAGAAAAAAAAATTAAAACGCATTGTATGAAAATTTGCAAAAAATGAAAATGGTTGCGGACCTATAATGGACGGGGGATAAGAGAGATTAGAGGATAAAAGTGGTTCTCTAAATCAAGAACCGGCACGCAGAACATCAAAACATGTACTTGAACGAAAGCATGTGATTAAGCTGACATACGGGAAGAACCTTAGCTTCTTCAGGTAGATGCACCATAGTGAGCTTTGCCATGGTTAAGGAAAGTGCGCCGTTCAGATATTATGAAATCTGGCGATCCGACTCTGGAGAACATTATTGGGAGATGGTCTGATACAAGTTATCAAGTCACGTCATTTGTCCCCCACGTCGTGTGGGGCATTCTCATTTAACATGCAAAATGTGGACAATCAATCAGCTCTGCCAACGCTGACCCCTTCCAATCAAAATACTTTCCAATCCACAAATTCCACTATCACATCAGTCTTTACTCAGAGTTCGTTGCAATTGAATTGCAAAAACGATGCATAATCAAGGGTTGAAACATCGACATGCAGCGTAAGATGCTACGCTATACGATTCTGGTCGAGAAATGGAGGCGTTGCGTAATTCAACCACAACATTTTCTAATACATCCATTACATTGTACCAAGCAAACTATTGTCGGGGGGTTTGTTCTATCCCAGCACGGTGAAGGCATTCCGGAACGAACATATACACACTGATATGTTGTTTTTACAGGTCAATCCCGCATTGTGCATTGATTGCTGTCCATAGTGGTAAGGGTATTATGTATGTATGTGCATTTGTTTGTAACATGGAGAAGGAAGCGAAATATACTCATAGTTACTTTTGAGGATCTTCATAGAATCACTTTCTAAGTCGATTTATGTATGTCAGTCCGTCCGTCTGTTCATTTATTTTTGTCAACAAAATGCATGTCGCATTTATTATCCGATTTAGATGACAATTTTCAAACAACATTTGTTTGGCCCAAGGACGAACGCTATTGAAATTGGTGAGAATCGGCACAAATTTAGATTTAGCTCCCATATATCTTCAACCGATTTGGGGTTAATTATGCACCAAATGGCCAATACCAGTCCAAATTACCTGAATTTTGGCACATCCAACCGAATTCACTCTAGAAGCAAGTACATCAGATATAGCAAAATCGGCTCAGATATAGCTATGGCTCCCAAATATGTTTTATCCGATTTGGGGTCTTAAGACCCTCACACGCGTAATATGCACTTCACAAGAATGATATTTGGTACCAGAAAACTTATGGTGCTTCTGTCAAATTTTATAGAGAGCGGATAGAATTAGGATATAGCTCCCATATATCTTTATACGTTATCAAGTTTATTGTGCACCAAATGTCCAATATCAGCTCAAATGGACTGAATTTTGGCAATTCCGACGGAATTCAGCATAAAAGAAAGTGCAAACTATAACTCCCATATATACGTTTCATCCGATTTTTGGTTTTAACTCCCTCACATGTGTAATATGCACTCCACAAGAATGATATTTGACACCAGATATAAAATGTCTCCTCTGTCAAATTTGATCGAGATCGGATCATATTTGGATATAGCTCCCATATATATCTTTATCCGATTTGATGTTTATTGTGCACCAAATTGCTTATATCAGTCCAATTACACTGAATCTTGGCAATTCTGACTAAATTTATCCTAGAAACAAACACTTCAAATTTGGTGAAAATTGATTCAGATTTAGCTATAGCTCCCATATATACGTTTCATCCGATTTGAGGTTTTAAGTCCCTCGCATGCGTAATATACAAAACAATGATCTTTGGTACCGGATATCAGATACAGCACAGAAATAAGTGCCTAAAATTTTGACTGACATTCATAAATTGACTTAGAAAGTGATTCTATGAAGATCCTCAAAAGTAACTATGAGTCTATCTCGCTACCTTCTCCATGTTACAAACAAATGCACAAATACATAATACCCTTGCCACTATTGACAGTAATCAATGCACCATGCCGGATTGACCTGTAAAAACAACATATCAGTGTGTATATGTTCGTTCCGGAATGCCTTCACCGTGCCGGTATAGAACAAACCCCCGACAATAGTTAGCTTGGTTGTCGTCGAAGTACGTAACTCCTCCATTTCTCGACCAGCATCATATAGCGTAGCATCTTATGCTACATGGCGATGTTTCAACCCTGGATTATGCATCGTTTTTGCAATTCAATTGCAACGGACCCTGAGTAAAGACTGATGTGATAGTGGAATTTGTGGATTGAGTATACTTTGATTGGAAGGGGTCAGCGTTGGTTGAGCTGATTGATTGTCCACATTTTGAATGTTAAATGAGAATGCCCCACTCGAATACAATGTCAGTGTCACAGTCTGTAACACTTCTTCATAGCCACCTGTTCTGACAAATGACGTGACTTGATAACTTGTCATTTAGGGATCAGAATATCTCGCAATAATGCCCTCCAGAGTCAGATCGACTGATTTCATAATATCTGAACGGCGCACTTTCCTTAACCATGGCAAAGCTCACTGTGGTGCATCTACCTGAAGAAGCTTAGGTTCTTCCCGTATGTCAGTTTAACCACATGCTTTCGTTCAAGTACATGTTTTGATGTTCTGCGTGCCGGGAAAAGCCTACGGATCTTGATTAAGGGAACCACTTTTATCCGCAAATTTCTTTTATTCCCCGTCCATTATAGGTCCGCAATCATTTTGATTTTTTACAAATACAATGCATTTTAATATTTTTTTTATCTAAAATTCCGTTATTTTCTTAATGTTTTAATTTAAAAAAAATTATATTTGGTGTCATTTTTATTATGAATGCAATTATAGTTTCTGGATTAAATATTCTCCGATTCCAGCTCAATTGTTTTGCGCAGTGCTGCGAAGTCGTGTCTAGACTCCGATTCCAGCCCAACTCTTTCTTGACTTTATGGACCAGCAGTATTCCTTTGATAAGGAAATCTTTTATAAATTTTCAAGTAAAAACTCACTTGGAATGTTGCAAATGTAGAGATTACTTTTCCACCTTTTTTGGTATGCATAACTAAGTACAAACGGACCAAATTTGTTTGCAGTACTATTTATGCAACTCGCATGCACAATGTGTTACGGGTCTATGAAGACGGAGGAGATAATGCGATTGACTTGAATGCAGTTACCACGTATGTAGGTATAATAATGTTTTTTTTTTTTTTTTGTTTCCAAATATAGGACATCAGTTCGAGAGTCGTGTGAAAGACCACGAGAGAGGAAAACTGATGAGGGATGCATTAACGAACAAAGAGAAGCTGCACATCATAAAACTGGTTAAATCCTTTTAATTGAATCAAACATATTTGTGTGTACGTGTGTTTTCGTGCGTGGCTCACAATCTACCTATTGTTGTTGCAATAACATGGATTCATTTCATAATCATGTACACTTCCAATAATGCAATGCAAAAGCTTATCCGACCGTTGATAATTAGTTGCCTCGTTTCTCCGTTTACAACTGCATCTAAATGCTGCAGTGCTTCAACTCACTCAAGTTTTTAGATGAAAGGGAGTTGAAATATTACATCTTCAGGGGGCATATGTATATTAAAGTGTTTTAATGGTATTCGACTCTTCATTGGGACTATTTGTAAATAACTAATATGAAGATTTTCAATGGGAACTAAATTTATGGTACGATGTGCAGAGGTTTGGATATGCATTGATTGTCTTTATCCACAATACACAAATTTGAGCTACTGTAATTAGATTTATGAAAAAATATTTGACAAAAACAAAAACATATCTGTAACCTGAGCAATTTATGTAGCAAGGTATCTATTGTTGTTTTTTACCTGTATATTATGTTTTTATGTGATCGAAATATGTGTGGACATTAAATGCTACACAATACAATACGCCATATATACACTAGCGAACAAAAGTCACCGTCAAAAAATTTATTTATTAGAGTCAGTGTTGTTATTAACCAAACCAAACATAAAACTTTGTAATTGTATTTCAATTGGAATAGACTTTCTCAAGGGAAATCTTTAAATTTAGATCGAATAAAAACAGTATAAATAAATTTAACGGTGTTAAGGCTGATACTGAATGGACATTTATATTTCCAATATAATAATATGCAACGGCGCAGTGTTCCAGATGGCAAAGTTAAAAATTGTTTAACTTTTGAGTTCTGTAAAACAAGTACGTATTTATTGATGGTTCTGTAAATGGTAGTTTTTAGCAAGAAGAACTTACAACAAAGTCAAAAATAATCTACACTTTGCAGATACTCGAACTCTTTTCGAACTTTTGGTCAAATCGTATTTCAGCAATGAAAACAAATTTCAAATAATTTCAAAATTTTAAAATTGATCTCAGTCGGCGCGATAAAGGTGTTCAAATGTTCGCACAAACACTTCATCTGTATCCCTTGTTTCATAAAGGGATCTCACCCAAAACCTTCTATTAATTAGGGGATGTGGAGTTCCTAAAACATACAGTTCCTAAAACTACTTGAACACTTTCATGTAGACATATATTTGAGAATAATTTTGATTTATTTTAATATATAAGGTGGGTGTGAGGCGTGATAATGCTTTTGTTTTTGGTCAAAAAGATGAGCACAAGCATCACTGTGTGAGCTGGGGCGTTATCATGATGTAAAATCCATAATTCTGTGTATAGAATATCTTATGATACACCACGCCATTGTAGTCGAAAAAGAGCAGAGGGCAAAACCTTTGCATTCTACTGAACTTGACGTGCTTTTTTCGGTCTTGGCTCTTCTGGACATTTTCATAGGGGTGATGTGCTTTGGTTGCAAAGATTTGTCACCTGTTATAACCTTTTTGAGGTATATGGGGATGTCATATTTGCTTAAAAATTAGCAATTTTGGAACAGCCTTTGCTGCCGCACATTTCATGTCTGAGACTTCCGTAAAAATGTGATGACATGTAGCGAACGGTAATAGATAGTGATTCGACGATTACTCATAATCTTTTTCTTTAAACCTTAAATGTTTTTTTAGGTTGTTGACTCGCCAAACGCCGTAATAAACATTTCATATGTTCTTGCACATTTAATTCAATTGTTTACACGAAACTTAATAGGCATAGTGGTGTAGGGTATCATATAGAACGTTACGTCTATATGATACCATACACCACTATGCCTATTAAGTAGATCTCCCGTAACAAAAAAGTTTATATTGGGAATTTATGTGAAGTAGATCATACTAACTATATACCAAATAACATTGCTGTATAGTGCATGATATGACTTCGATAAGGATTATATTAAAAAAAAAAAATAATTATTGGGGCAATAGGATACACCAGATGGTAAAAATCTATTTAATTTGGGCTGATATTACATATATGGTGAGCAATAACCGTAAGATCGGATGAAGATGTTTATCGCAGTTATATAAAAATCTGGACCGATCTCGTTAAAATTTGGCAAAGGTATTTTCGAGCAGTATCTGATGCCCGGTATGAAATATCATTGTTGTGGAATGCATTTTACGCATGTGAGGGACTTTAACATCAAATTGCATGAGACAAATTTTTGGGAGCAATGGCGTATCTGAACCGATGTTCACCAAATTTGATGTATTTGTGTTTAGAATGAATTCAGTGGGAATTGACAAAATTCAGTATTAGCCATTTGGTGCACAATAAAATTTGACAGAGGTTTCATTTTTGTGGACTGCATGTGAGGGGAAACATATATATGGAGCTATAGCTATATTTGAAACGATTTTCTTCAAATTGTATGTGCTTGAACTCGGTCGGATTTGCAAAATGCAGGTGGTTTGGTCTGACAATTAACCCGAAATCGGTTGAAGATATATATGGAAGCTATATCTAAATTTGAATCGATTGTCACCAATTTCAATGGGGATCGGACAATAAATGCGATCTGCATTTTGTTCACAAAAATACATGGACAGAGGCACGCACAGACTGACATACATAAATCGACTTAGAAAGTGATTCTATGAAGATCCTCAAAAGTAACTTTGGGTCAATCTCGCTCGTTTCTCCATGTTACAAACAAATGCACGAAGAGAAAATACCTTACCCCTGTGTATTGTTGAGTATAAAAATCGAAGAGCAGACCAAAACCAACAAACAAAATCCACCACTTAAAAAAAACTTGAAGAATTAAAAAAAATCAGCTGAAAATCATAGTCAGTTATATGCCAGAGCGTGGCAGACCTTTTTGGAACTTTAAATTCGAATGTTTAGATAATTTCGTTGAAGAATGTGTCTAAAACCGGAAAAATACTCAATATCAAAAGCTTGTGATATGGACCTATATAGGTACTTTCATAGACCTATATAGGTACACCAAATTTGAAACAATTCCTAAAATGTGGGCCTATCTGCAAAATTTTCTACCAGAGATGACTGTGCCCATTGTCAGACCAAAATCAATCTTGAAAAATAGCTAATATAGAGAGATACAGTTATATGTGAGCTTTTCGAAGACGTGGAAATTGAATCTGGAGGTACAAATCAACGTAAAAGATTTGCAAAAAAAACATAAATTGATCTCTCGAAAAGTTCATATTTTTAGTTATTCTACTATTTAGGTAAATTATGTACACATTTGGGGCAGTTCGAATATGTTAAATTTTCGAATATAATATTTCCATTTTACTGGCTGTAAGGGTAAACAGCCCAATTTGCTAAATTGTAGATAAAATCGATATTTTCAGTACCTGCTTAATGCATTCTCATTGTCGCCTGAAAAATTAAATACGGATGTAAACAAAACAATTTAAAAGCAGTAAGTTCGGCCGGGCCAAACTTTGAATACCCTCCACCATTTGGAACGAACGTGGAACGTGGGCCTACATAGGCATTGTTTGTCATAAGCCATCACCATATTCAAAATTGAAACTTGAAATAAACAGTGAATAATGTGGCTAAAATCATCAAAATACAATATATAGGGAGGTACCGTTATATCGTAGCTATACGAAGAACTGGACCTGCATAGACAATTTACTGGCACAGGCTGTAGCATCCATTACGAACTTCAAATACGACATCTTAAACAATTTCGGTGAGTATTGTATAGTCTAAATATACATTTTCAGCTGACCTCTTTGGCAAGTAAACACAATCATTTTGTTTGTTTAAAAGCTGCTGGACAACGAATGTTTTCTCATCGGAGAAAACCCAATTTGGCAGTTCACCACTTTCGGCCATGCGAAGAAACTCTTTAGCTCTTTTGAGTCTATTTTCTTTCTGTTGCAGTGTAAGTTCTTGCACTTTTTGGAATTTCAATTTCTCTACCCCGAGGTCATTATTCAATATTTGCCGAATGGAATATTGCGATATGTTCAGCTCACGAGCCATTTTTCGGCCACTGCGAGGTGGGTTTCGATTAAGTCGCTTCTTTACTTTTCGAATCATTTCTGCTGATGTTGCTGTTTTCTTCCGTCCACTTCATTGACGTCGGGCTACGCTACCAGTACCACGGTACCGAGCGATGGTACGAGACACAAAAGATTTATTCACTTTTAAATGCTGGAGTGCTCTAACGATAGCCACTTGTGGTTTTCAAGCTAAATGTGAAAAAATCACATTATCGCGCTTGGTTCCATCCATCACGAATAACTTTTTTCTGGAACATTCTCACCAAAATGCTTTTGTACGCTTGTAAACAATATAATGGACTGTCACTGGAATAATTTTAACAGCTGTCGGACGAGTGGCTTAGAAATGACAGCAGTCTGAAGTTGGTTGCAGTTTTTTCCTTTTATTACTTTATATTCATTTTAGTAACTACAAACCAAACCACAATTTATCGACAAAATACAGAGAATATGCATTAAAGTGAGAATATAAATAAAGAATACAATTGGTTCGTATGAAGAAATGTAACGTTTAATTATCATAAGGAGTGTTGTCATAATGGTGGTGACAATAACCTGGAATACGATGTTAAAGTCTTGAAGGTGTTTAAATTACTTTTTTGAAACTCTTAGCCTTTCCGTATACATCTGAAGAGGATTCAAAGCTTCAACATTTCTGGAAATCATCTAATCTATTTTGTTGTTCTTGGGTGATGTATTTAAATCGGTCCTTCCGGCATCATCTTCATTTATTCAACTTTAGAAATTGGTCTAACATAGACATGTTGAGAGAATGAAAACCTAATTAAAATTAATATACATATCGATACTATTGTTTAATTTATCATCACAGTAGCTCAAAATATCATTTATCAAAACCGTAAGTTGTATAAATATATGAAGATTTTAAAGTCTCCTACAAAAATGTTTAAAACTATTTTTCCAAGTGTTACCATTCCCAAGGTTCACAATGGTTTTCCATTGGTACACTCCATACATAAAATTCATTGGAACAGAAGCCATTAAGTTATTATTTGGTTAACTATTGTATAGACTTCCTGACATATTTTTTATCACATCCATACTCTCAAAAGTCGGCTTCTACAGTCGGGTGTTCTTCGATTTCATGTTCCCCCTTTTGTTGGAAGTTCATGACTTAGCCATTGAGCACGACTGCCCTCGGCAAATTTTACAAAGTAATCCGAATTTTATACAGCCGCATTTTAAATTTGCAAAAAAAGCATTGAAGAGATTTTCTGGGTCTTTTAAAGCGAATTAGTTTTTTTTTGAACACTTGGTATTTATGGGGCTTTTAACATTTTGTTTGTAATGGTAAATTCTAGCCAAAAATACCAAAATTCGGTGGGAATATTTGCAATATAATTTCACATAATGTGGTTTACGCCTTTTGTGTATAATACAAATTACAGCAAACTGTTACGCCTTTCGGAATTTCTTGAAAAGCATAGTAAAAGTTATTAAATTTTGAAGGAGCGTGTATTTAAGTTTCATATATCAGATTCAATCAAAAACTTTTTTGATTTTTTGGTAGGTACACCTTCGGACATTTCTGGTAATGATATATTCTTCATCATCATAAAATTATATGACGGTTTAGCCATATCCGTCCCCATATAGTTCTAAAATATAACGGTGCCCCCAAAAGGTTCCATTTAATATTGCAGAACATTTTCAATACAGCTCTCATCGAGATATTTTATTTATATTTGGAACTATTTAACTCATTTCAAAATGAGGAAACATATCAAAAAAGAAGGAAAAAAAAATTGCATGTTATTTTGAGCAATTCTGACAGGAAGCGGTTATAGCCCGAGGGTGTATTTCTGTAGTTTTAAGAAACTGTTCTACCTCCTTATTGTACCATGTGAACAAATATTTAACTTTTGGTATGAAACTAAGTTGAAATAATTTTTTTCGGAAAATTCACAGCATCCTTTCATGTTTTGTGTTTTACCGCAATTTAGGACATTCATAAAAAAAACAAATTGTTGCATGTTTTAAAAATACAGGGTGAGATAAAAAACTACAACAAAGTCAAACGCTATAATTTTTACATTTTTTTAATTTAATTGAACGAAAGCAAAAAATGTCAGAAATACCATCAAGTTTTAGAATAAGTTTAGATTTTTTCGAATTGGTCACCTTTGGTACGCAAACGGCCAATGGAACCGTCACACGCTGCCCATGAGGTGATCGACACATTGGTATTTTTTAGTTCCAACCTTGCTTTCCAACATACTCCAGACACAATAGTCCAACGGATTGGTATCCGGAGATTTTTTTGGCCATTTTGCGCTGGAAATGTAACCATTATTGGGTGGCGCGCGCTGAGTGCGATGGTGCTGAGTCCTGTTGGAATATTTGCGTGCCCAAGCCTTTAATACATCCTCCAGAATATTTTCGCGATAATATTGGGCATTTATTCTGATGCCACGGGCGATTAATACGAGCGGAGAGCGACCACCACACCATTATTGGGCGATGGTGCTGAGTCCTGTTGGAATGTCCAAGGTCTGCGGCCAAAATATTTGCGTGCCCAAGCCTTTAATACACCCTCCAGAATATTTTCGCGATAATATTCGCTGCTGGACAACGAATGTTGTCTCATCGGAGAAAACCAAATATTTCAATATTTGCCGAATGGAATATTGCGATATGTTCAGCTTACGAGCCATTTTTCGACCATTGCGACGCGGATTTCGATCAAGTCGCTTCTTTACTTTTCGAACAATTTCTGCGATGTTGCAGTTTTCTTCCGTCCAATTCCTTCACGTCGGGCTATGCTACCAGTATCACGGTAACGAGCGATGGTACGAGACACAATAGATTTATTCACATTTAAATGCTGGAGTGCTCTAATGATAGCCACTTGTAGTTTTCCAGCCAAATATATCACGAATAACTCTTTTTTTTGGAAAAATGCTTTTGTACGCTTGTAAACAATATAATTGACTGTGACTGGAATAATTTTAACAGCTGTCGGACGAGTGGCAGCAGTCTGAAATTGGTTGCAGTTTTTTCATCTCACCCTGTATAGCAGCTATAGCTTATATAAGTAAAGTTAATCCGATTTGTTATATTAGATACAGCCATAATATGAACTATATAACAACCTTATTTGAAAAATAAAAACAGCTCATCTCGAGATCGGTTCAGATTTGGACATAGCTCCCATACATATCTTTATCCGATTTCACACTTTTGTGCACCAAAATAAAGTAAATTTCAGCACATATGACCGATTTCAGTCTAGAAGAATCTAATTTAAATTTGGTGAAAATCGGTAGTTATGGTTGTAACTTCCATATATATGGTTCATCTGATTTGGTGTCTAAGTCCCTCACTACAACAATGCTCTGAAATGTCTCTGCCAAATTTTATCGAGATCGGTTCTGATTCCACATTATAACAGCTGTAAGGCCAAATACGCATTCAAAAAATGGTTTATAGTTGGTATTCACAAAAATTCTCAATACTTCACATGAATTCCCAATACAAACTTTTATTTGTTACAGGTAGCTCTACTCGTTATGTATAGCCGTGTAGTGTATCAAATAGACGACTCTGATTGATATTTACACATTTGTTATTTTTAAGACTCTTAAAACATATTTTGGAGTGGATTTGACTAATGCTCAGTTTTTCTGAGACAATCGAAAATTAAAACGGCTGACTTTACATCTTCCGACTGACTTCACATATGTACCATACGATTTTGTGCAATTTTCGAAGTGAATTTTTGCAGCACTGACAGATTTTGTTTCCATGTTTGTATGTAAATTTTTATTATATTATTATGAACCAAATGACACGAAATGTGAATAAAAACTGAATAGAAAAAGTAATTAATTTTTTCAAATGTGTTATTCTTTAAAAGTTATATACTTTTAATTCATGTTTTTTATTGTTGTTTTGAGGGTGATTGTATTTGAACAATGTACAAATATGAATGTTCGCTCAGGAAATGTTGTGTGGAGAATTAAGTCGTTTTTCCATAGTTAAAGGTCAAACAACGAATAGAGAGCGAATCAAGTGCAGTGGAATTCTCAAAAAAAAAAAAAAAAAAAAATAGTGTTGAAGTGGTGTAAGACGTGTGCCAAAAAAATACATCTATTAGATCACATCTTACTTATTTTGGCGTACTATTTACAAAGATAATGAGTGAATGCATTTAGTTTATTGAGGCTAAAAATTTGCATGTACACAAAAATTACACATGTATCTTTATGCAAAGGCTGATGCGAAGAAAAAAAAACAATGTGGTTTTAAAATTTTAAAATCCATCAAAAAAAATCTAATCTTAAAAAGAACTCATTTGGAATGGTTAGATACGGAATTTATTCATATGGTGGGTAAATTCCCTATAGCACTGCGATATGGTTCTTGGTGAGTTTATTAAGAACGACGAGCAATGAATTTTTTGATTGTGACCCTGAGGCGCATCATTAAATCGAGGTATGCAATCAGTCACCAAACTCAATTGGATTTTTTCGACAGGCAAGCGTTGCTCCTAGCATTGAATTCAAACATATTCGTATTAAAGCTAGTTAAAGAATGTAAAGAAGAACTTGCTAAGATAGGGCGTCTGACCAGAGTAGTTTTTACTTAGATCCCGGTTTATAAGGGGGTTTATTGGTAACGAAAAAGCAGACGAACCAGCTAGAGCGGGATCAGCCACTAGTAATATCTTCAAACACAATCTTTCACAAGCAGAGCTCAGATGGTAAAAACTGAAACTTGTAAAATACCAAAATCTACATGGCCACAACTTCAAACGTACAAAGTTCCTGATTACCCAAAATCGACGGAACTTGAAAAGACTTATTGTGCTGTAACCACTGCGCCACTGGTAACTATGCAAAGCGCCTACATATTCCACGCAATGACTACTTTTGGGTTTAATGTGCAGATATTTACCCAATTTACCGGATATTTCTAATGTTTGGTATTTTGGTTTCGCATTCAAATTCGTATCGCAATATCGATACAGGCCTTAAGTGTACGTATACTTAAGCGGAACAGTGTGAAGACTGTTCGGGAATACAATCAAGTTGCAATGCGAGGAAGCGCAAGCAACCCTTATCCGATTCTCTTTCACCCCAATGCCCAAGTAGTCGTGTTTGTGTGACAGGCCTGTTACAATCTCTTCTGATGTTGCCTCGGCGGCGGTTACCTTAACCTGTTCTAGTTATTAAGCTTTTACGCACTACACTCTCCTCGTGTCGTATATATGCATGTATGTGTTGGTATGGTTGTATGTACGTTGGTATGTAAATAAATATTTTCGTTTTTGAAAATAGGAAAACATTTGGTCGTCTCTTTGGTTGGAAGTCGTCCGTCCATCTGATGCATTGTGTGTCGTATTCTAGGGGGCCTCTTCATCGTCATCATCAACATCGTTACAAAAACAGCAACAGCAATAGCAACAACAACCATCATCATCACATAGCCATCGTGAAAATATAATTTTCATTTGTTTTGGTTTTGGTAGTTGGTTGTTGTTGTTGGTTCGAATTTTCACACACAAATCTTGGTTGTTGGATATTTGAACAATTGCCCACTTCCCCCTTTTTTGCAAACAGTCGGAGAACTCTTAGCTCCGAAAGAGAGCGTCTATAGTGAGGAGAGGACACAATGAGAGGAACGCCGAGAGAGAGACATCAGCACGAGCTCTGTGTATTATAAATCCGTTTAGGCACAATAACGGAATCAACCCAGAAATACTTGGCCCAGTATCAATTTGTACGTTTTCCCATAATGTCTGCCATAGATACGTGTGGACAGCGTTGTCGTGAACGGTGAAAGAAAAACAGCAAAAATAGTTCACAAGAAAAAGAAGAAGAATAGAAGAAAATTTCCAAAAAGAAAATCAGCTCTTTGCAAACGTTCGCCATAGGTCGTCCTGTGTCTGCCGAAATGAAAAAAATCATTGACACCGTTGCTGCCAATTGAAAATATTTTAAAAAAGGTGTGAAAATATTGAATTTCCCCACTGGAAAATCCAAGAGAAAAAATCGAAAAAGTCATATAAAAATTGAAAATCTTTTGATACCACATATAGTACATACATACATGGATGTGATGTGATAGATACACGAGCTTGTATCTATGTTTGGCTGCATGGATGTGTGAGTGTGAATTTTTCGCCCATGTAGATACACACAAACTTTAACCACACGTTCTGTGGTTCGTCGTCATAACGGGCTCGGTCCGTTTTCGTGCATCGGTCGGTACTCGGTTGGTGCGTCTTGTCAGTCGGTCAGGTTGTCAGCCTGTCCCCAAGTGCTGTTGTCGCGTTCGGCGCAATGGTCGTGAAAAACGGAATGATGAAAAATCACAAAAGAAAACCCCAAAGAAAAAATAAATAAAAGAGCAGACACGACATCGAGTGATTCCTCATCTGGCGTTGCCCAAGTTCTGTGTAAACCCCCAGCGCCCAAAATGAATTAAATATTTCTTCCGTTCTTTTCGTGATTAATCATAATCTTTTCCCTACAATTTATGTCGCCCTGATTTCATTTATTGGCGTTGTTGTTGCCGTTGTTGGGGTCTCTACCGTGTTTGTTGTGCCAGGTATCGGGATGTGTCGCCCTCAATAAACAATTTTTCTCTCCGCTCTCGATTTCGTGGAATTGTATTTGCATTCGGACACTGTTGACAAGTCTATTTATTTCTCTGTTTGTTGTACTAGGCCGCTCACTGGAGCTTGCATTGTGGGGGTTTTCCGTTACAAGACACCCTTGAAATACAGTTTTCGTGCGCTCCTCCTTCCTGAAATGAGATTTTGGTTCACGGGAAGTCATTCAAAATGTCTGAGCGTCGTAGGACAAAAAAGCATTCAATGTTTCGAAGGCCTTGTGCTCAGCTCTTGCTCCTTGGTTGCTCTCGCAGGTTGTTACTTCCTGTTGTTGTAAAGCGCAAGTCCTTTATCATTATATTTCTCTCTGTCTCGGTTCACAGCTGAGCTATTGCATTTTCATTGTGCAAACCATAAGGTACTTTCCTTTCCTTTCGACGAATGCTGCACTACTGGTGCTGCCGCTGTTGTCACTTTAATCGGCCAGGTCATTTCACATTTTCTCAATGTTTGGTTATTTTGAGCGTACAAGTGTCCTAGTTGCCTTTTCCTTCAACCTCATTCCATCATTTGCAAGTTCTTATTTTTACTATAAATGCATTAGGCTGCGATCGTGATTCACTTTGACCCAAGTTCTTCGCGAGGGACACAGAACCGCCATTTGCCCATGGCTAATTGTTCGGGAACCGATAAAATTGGATACAGCGCGTGTGTCTGTCGGACAGGGAAGTACGAAAAATGCTCTTTAGATTTGGGTCAACTTTGTGTGTCAGCCCTAGCCATGCACATGGGGACGGGACGTGTGTATACGAATGTAAATATGTGTGTGTGTGCAGGTACGACCTTCGCAAATAACATTGTGCACATAATCGAATGCACTTGGTATTTTAGTGAAGCGTGACCATACGGATTTAAATCAGATTGAAAAAAAAATGGAATGTAAAATATCTTCTTCAAACGTCTGGAATAAAGTCGATCAACAATCACGTTTGCTCCCACATCATTGTATGTTAATATATCGATTGCGTTTGCATAAAACAATTGGGACCATAATGAGGTCGAACTGGCGAAAAACTATGTCAAGTTTGACTAGGTGTTCACCAAGAGGAATCCCCCAATGATATATTTGCACATGTGACATGTATGTAAACATGTCATGACTTGTTTGAAAAAAGAATATACCCAGCTTTATCCAAATAAATCAAAATTTTTGAAAACAAAGCTCCTCTATTATTGACAATTTTCTAGAGCTGAAAAACATACTTTAGCTAAAAATTAGTATTCACACCATCACTTAAAACTGAATGTCAAATTGCCAGTCAATACATGAAATTTGCTTGAAAAATACCATGGCCTACATAAGATCGGCCAGTAAGCTCATCTGACAATTAAGTTTGCCGTCAAGAGACTACTGTGATTTGACTCTTATTATTAATATTAAATTTCAAATCACATTGTTTATTGTCAAATTGTTTTCAAAAATAGTCTTCTTGGTCGACCTTATATAGGCCTTGACCCAGACTATCGGAAAAGAGTGAAAATGAGCAGCAAAATGTGCACCACATGGAAAATAAGTTTTTCTCTTCCATTCACGTGCATATAATGTTTATTAAATGCTTCGACTTGAGACCCGTAGTGGGATTCTGTAACGCATTTTTTGAGTTACCTACAAATGTCGGTAAAATTAAAACGCAAAATTATATATGAAAGGTTCAAATTAAAGATGCCAGATATTACGCCGATTAAGAATATTTACTTTGTAGGGTCTGAAAAGATTGTTACGAGGACTCACAAACGGAATGACAAAGATAATGTACCCTCAATACTGTGTACAAAAGGACCCACATGAATACATACAGTGGCACCTATAATACTTTCTTCTCGTTCTCCAAAAATAAATACATAGTTATTGACTTTTATATACTAAGTTGCACATACTAGGAAGTACTTACTTCCAATGACATTCTCATGTTAAAATAAGGAGTTGTTCGAAAGTCATTAGTTGATAACTATTTTTACCGGGTTGTGATGGTGTAGGGTACAACTTTCGATTCGATTAGCCGGATGTGTTGTTTCCGAGTTTTGCGGTTGGTATCTCGTGAGGATATCAGTGCTTGTTTGTGCCTATGTGAGTGTTGTCGCTGTATTGGACTTTTTCAGCAACGATCCTTAAGAGTTTGATATTTATTTTCGAACAATTATATAAATATGTGTCGAGCGGAAGTAAGCTTGAATACCCCCTTATGATCCCGACTATGAGAGAGAGAATTCAAATTATATTTTATGCAACATGTTTTCTTTTAGTTGTCCCAAATGTGATATTAAATGAACAATAAACGCAACAACAACATCAAAATAATAAAATATAAAAAATGAGAACTCCGAAACAAATTATCATGACTTCATTTTGGCCCATTTCACTGCCAACGTAAAGAACTGAATTTTACTAAAACATCAATAAGTTTCCGACCTGATGATTAGTGCAATGTGAATTCAACTAAAACTGACAACAAAAATAAATGTAATAAAATTCAAAACAAATTTTCCAAAGGAACAAAAACAACTAGCGATATTTTTATATACAAATATATATTTTTTAATTGTACTCACGTACATATGTATGTACCTGTGTTAATGTGTCCCTATTCCTCCTGGTATGTGTCCTCGGATAGTAGTAACATAACTTAATGTAAAAACAACAACAACAACTGGTCATCGACATTAACTACCATGCAGTGAATTCACTCAAGGTAATATTTATTCATTTTAATTAAAATTTCGTTCCTTTGAAATACTGTAAAACTGTAAAATAGTGTTAACTCTGAAGAAGTCATTATAGACTTGAATAGTGTAGAAAGCCGCCTTTGAAATGTTGTAAAAATAATTACTCCTTCATAGGTATTTAAAAAGATTTTTTTAAAATTATAGTTTGTAGTTCAAAAAAATATATACATTGGTTATTGTAAGTTTTTCTATCTTTAAGTTAAAACAGCCCATTCGAAAATAATCAAATCATTCCCATTCGTCATTCGAAAAGTATAGAGAAATATATAGATATACCATATTTGAAAAAATTCGCTTACGTGCTTCGCAAGTTTTGAGAGATATAAGTATTGAAAATTGTGACCCTGTGATTTGGGGGAGGTACAAGGGTCGATATCTGCAATCTTCGTACTAGATCTTGTATTAGTAGAAATATTGAAACGTGTGAAATTTCAAGAAAATCAACGTAGGTACCAGAGGGAGTGGTCGGATCTTTTCGTTCTCCATGCCAGATCTTCGTTGGTAGAAATATTGAAATTTGAAGGTAATTGGACTCATATCTCAAATTTTATAAGGGTTATAATTATTCAAAATATTGACCTTTGTGCAGGAGGAGTGGTCCTACATTATCAATTTTCGAACCCTTATCTTGCACTGATAAAAATATTAGGATTTGCAAAGTTTTCACAAAGTTTCAAAAGTTTTGACCTCTTAGGGGGAGGTACCAGAAGTATAGATAGTTTTTAAATAAAGAAAAAAGTGATTCTTGGTGACTTCCTGTGGGACTCTAGAAGAAACTATAATACATACTCTTCCATATGGCTGGAGAGGGTATATATCACTTGATAGGCCAAAACGTGTCTCGTCGAAATAACGGACCAAATCCGTTTCAGGACATTCGGAGTCGATTTAGCGATGTCCGTCCGTCTACCTGGCTGGTGCGCACTATAACTCTTGAAGGGAGTATCCGATTTGGTCCAAACTTGGGACATCGTAATATTTTTATCAAACTTAGATCGAGTTCGGTGATGGGCAATATCGGTCCACTCCTTCTTGTACCTCCCCCACAAAAGGTCAAAATTTTCACCGAAAATTATTTTACTTAACGAACAAGAAGGAATCATACCACTTTGTGCAAACTTTGGAAATCCCAATATTCATATCAGTTTTAGGTTAGGTGGGAAAATGGAAAATATCAGTCCACTCCAACATGTACCTCCCACACAAAGGGTCAAAATTTAGAATAATTTTAACTCTTCACTACGATTTTCCCACGTCACAATATTTTTATTAGTCTAAGATCTGGGGTGAAGATGGAATATATCTGTCCACTCCTTCTGGTACCTCCCCCACAAATGATCAAATCTTTGAATAACGAAAACGCTTAAAAATGCGTAGTAAGCAGTAAGTAGTAAGCATCCGATTCCCTTTAAATTTCACACATCCCAATATTTCTATTAACACAAGATCTGGTGTGAAGATAATAGATATAGGCACACTCCTTTTGGTATCTTCCCCACAAAAGGTCACAAATTTCAATATTTATATCTCTTCTAATTCGCGAAACAGTTCAGCGATTCTTTTAAAACTTGGTAACCTGAGATCTGATGTGAATATAGAATTCATCGGCTTACTCCTTCTGGTACCTCCGCCAGAAAAGCTCTAAATTTTCACTAATGATTCGTAAAACTTGGAAATGAATGTCAGATGCTCATCCCAATATTTTTTTCAGTATTAGATGAAGTGGAATTCTTCGGTCCACTATAGTTGGCACCTCACGCACATTCTATAATTTTCTAAAAAATATAACATTACTCATGTAAAGATGAATGAAGTAGTCAATATAGCAAAAATCTGGCACATTTAGATGAGAATATAAACAACATTGGCCCACTCCTTTCTCCCATAAAGGGTCCAGAGTTTAACTAATCATAACGCAAGTCAAAATATATTCAAATAAACGAACACTGGCCGAGGGTATACATCAGTCGGCAAAACCGACGGATACTTTTTAACTTGTTTGTATTTCATTTTTAGATATGGACAAATCCAGTTGGAACTTCTGTTTGTAAATAAAGTAAAGTTTCAATCGTAATAAATTAGACTGCATCGGTTTGATTTCCTTAAAGGAATCCTCCATTGAATTGAAGGAGAACTGACACAGTGGTTAGAGTTTTAGTAATTAGCTTTTCGAAAAACTTTGGAATCACACTTAATTTTATTATTCCTCAGAAATCGACCAAATTAGGTTTATTTCCATTTTTGGAGAGTGGAATGATATACTATGTTTTCCAAACATCAGAAGCTTAAGTTATTGAAATTGAAAATAAAATTTCGTGTTTACAGAAACTTACTTGTCATAAGCAACAATTGATAAACTTATTTAGTCCAATTTCCACGCGTAAATTTTGCCGTCAAGAAAAGTACCTTTTTAGATGAGAGAGACATAGAAGACCAGATAAAACCTTACCTTTGGTGATTTGTTCTAAAAAGTATGAAATACTAAATAATTGGTCTGTTCCAGAACTACAAGAATGTAAAAGTTTTTTGCATGTTCCAAAACAAAACATTAACGAAAATGGTCCTGGTAATAGTACTAAAATTGCACTGTCAATTCTGAAATTTGGTTTATAGTTATGTCTGATGAAGTTTACTCGTTTTGTTAGTCTTACCTTTGGGTTACTAAAAAAAGGGTGTCGAAAGCACTAAGTGCTAAATAGTAGAATTAGAATCTTTAAACTTATTTGGTGTGAAAAGTCTCTGCCATGGGAAAGCGGTATCGGTAGACTCATTTGCTAATTTGAATATGGCATTGCCATTTTCTAAATAAAATTTATTTGCATATCTAAAATATTTACGTAGGAGAGTGGAAGATTTTACAAAAATAATAGTACACCTCGAATGAGGTTTAACATTAGGTCCGACTTTGAGGGTCAAATCCACAGAGTTAACAGCTGAAAAAATTTTGTAACGAATTTAATGCCAATTCGACTAAAAATGAGGGATGACAATCTGTTACCAGCATTGTAGGAAACAAGGCGGGATATTGTCTTCATACTTGTTCTATGCGAAACCAATTTCTACGATGGCTGGCTTGAGCCATCGGCTGGTTTCTTCGTAGAGGAAGAAAGGAATTTTAGGTTGACTTAGTTCTATTTTGTCCCTAGGCTCCTTTGTTCATTTCCGAAGAAGCCAACCAATGACTTAAGCCGGCTTAATAATCGCTTTATGTATTTCCACCTTAAGTCTTACATGACTAATCAGACTAATAATTAAGTTTTCGTTGTAGATTATATTCTTCCTTGACTTTTATACCCTCTAAAAGGCGTGAAAATAACAAAATATTTGGTCTGAAATAAATGCAAAATTCTTGCCAGGTGTACGTCCATATTTAAGGAAGAACTGCAAAATAAAAATTTGAAAAGGAAGGGACATAAAAGAAAGTCTTAAAGTCGGGGGGCCGACTTTATGATACCCTACACCACTTTGCTAATTTAGTAGAGCTCCACATAACAATTAAAAGTTTTTATGAGAGAATTCAATCATACAAGCTATGATTATAATTATAATTTAAAGATCAAAGGGCTAAATGCGCCGAAGCATTTGTATCTTTTAAATTCGGACATGTGTTGCCAATTTGGTGCACAAATAATAAATCAGATAAAAATATATATGGGAGCTATATCCAAATCTGAATCGATCTCGATATAATTTGGCAAAGATATTTCTGAGCTGTATTTGATATATTTCCCTTAATATCGTTGTTACGGAGTGCATATTACGGTTGTGGGTAACAAATATAACAAATCGGATGAATAATATATATGGAAGCTATAGCTATATCTGAACCGATCTTCACCAATTTGACACACTAGCTTCTAGACTTAATTCGGTCGAAAGTGCCAAATTCCATCCCATTTAGACAAGTATTAAACGTTTGGTGCACAATAAAAGGTAAATCGGACGAAGTTATGTATGGGAGCTATATCCAAATCTGAACCGATTTCGATAAAATTTGACAAAGATATTTCTGAGCTACATTTGATATATTTCCCCAAATATTGTTGTTGCAAATTGCATATTACGGCTGCGGAGGACAAAAATAACGAACCGATTTCGATCAAATTTGGCATACTTATTTTTAGGCCTAATTTGGGTGTATATGCAAAATTCCGTACTATTCGGGCTGATATTACACGTTTGGTGCACGATAAAAGGCAAATCGGATGAAAATATATATGGGAGCTATATCTAAATTTTGACCGATTATCTCCAATTTCAATAGGCTTCGTCCTTGGGCCAAGCAAATGATCTGTGCAAATTTTCATCTGGATCGGGCAATAAATGCGAAATCCATTTTCGTAAGCAGTGTTGGAAAATGTACATTTTTAGAAGATACTAGTGTGGGTACTAAATAAGCTACAAAGTTGTGGGACTTTAACGGCGGAACAAGCAAAACGTCCCTGTTCTCCTAGAGCCTTTACTAATTTCTCTTTTGGATTTGTAAGTTCTGAGCGTTGGGTTTGTGGGATTCCAATTGTCACATCCTGTTTCTAACGCGTTTCTATCAAGTTAAACAAAAAACAGTCATGCAATAAACGCTGTTATTATTAGCCGTTCCACCAACCACCCAACCAACATGAATTACACATCATCGATTTGTAAAGGTCAGGGCGCTTTGCGGCATGCCAGCCACCTCACAGAAACACGCACATTAGTCTCATCGGAGAATAACAAATTTCCCGCAATGAAAGAGGATGGTTGCAAAGTTGAGAGCAATTAAAAAAATTTACAGAAATATATTAATGGAAATGCAGTGAATCACAAATTTGCCTTGTACAAATTTTGCGTTTGGCTCGCGAGCTGTAGGCAGCTTACAACCACCTATCCATCTGTATTCGTATACCTAAATGTCTTGTATTTTTCTAATTCCTTTTCGGAAAGCATCGATTATAATTTTCCTACTATCTTTCTTTGTTTGCAGATTTAATAAAATATATTTACTGTGATTATGAGTTCCACAAAGTCCCAGGTAGCTGTGGCTACAAATATTCCAAATATGTCATCATCCAATCAGGCGCAACAACAAAAGGACTACAACAGCGAGGAGTCATTGGGTCGGCAGAATAGCTTTGGAATGAATCGAAGGGTAAGTACCTGTCAACCTATCTTGAGTCGGGTATATCATATTCTTACTAGGCTGCTGAGTAGAACCATTCCTCCTGTACTCCACTCGGTCCAAACTAGTCGCCTAAATGTTATGAGTCAGTTGTAAAAATTCCCAACAAAAGTATTTGCTGCATGTGCGCATGTTTCATTTCCACGCTGTTCAAAGGACTTCGCACAGACAAATGCAAACACGCACACTTGTACACTTGTACACATGCAAGCTCCTAAGCTGAATTATTCCGCTCGTGTGGCTGTCATTAACTCGTTCGATGTGCCAAGGTTAGAATTAGGGGGAATGTTCAACGGAATTGTTGAAAATGACAATGGATATGTATCCGTACGTCCCAGCGAACGTTGTGCCCACAAATGTGTGTTCAAAGAGGGGGAAATCCAGACATGAATCTCTGAAAGTTTACACAAATCGTGTGTTTTCTTGGAAATTGTCTTTCAGTCACAACGGCTTTCCTAGAAAAAATGGTAATGTTTATACTCAAACAATTACGCAATTTGTTGTATGGCGAGTTCAAGGCTTTACTGTTCCTTGTCCTTCAGTTGGACACATCTTTTGCATGTGCAATCAGAAATACTCTTACCTTTTTATTGTGATAACAGATGTGGTTGGTGACATTCGAACATATCGTCTGACTCTAAATGTCATTGTTTGACAATTCGGAGGTACTTATAGAATTAAAAATACATATAACAACAGAAATTTGCCATTATTGGGGATTTATAATATCTGATAATGCAGGCATGCCGTTCGATGGCCTAGATTTTCTCAATTAGACTGTGCGACAAAATACATAGAAGAGTCCCTGGAATCCGTCAATTTTAGGTTTATAGTGCCTTCGGCAATATTGCAGATAAAAATACGAGGATTATTTTGGTCCGAAGTATTATTGCAGATATAAGAACTAGGCGAGTCAACTAAGTAGAACCCTTTTTTCCGTAAAGAACAAAAAACATTCTCACTTTTATCTACAATATTACGGAAGACAGTATATACCTAACATCAACGGATTGAAAGGAATCTTTAACTTTAAAATTTCAAAAAATGTGGAAAAGGGCATGGTACAATGAAGAGAAGGTAGGTCAACTTTGAAAAAATTGCAAGTATAGAGGTCTACCTGTTTGGCTTGTAATGTCAAAATTAGTATCAAAACAATAAAACATCAAACAACTTGTTGCATTTATTTTGAATAAATAATTGAAAACCGCGATAACTGAATGAAAGGTCAACACTTCTTTTCAAAATCATGTATTATATATCTCTAAAGGATTATTTCGCTACAAAAACTCTAGATTTTGTCGATGCATACATTGAAATAAATATTTTGAAAACATCCGAATTTGAATATTTTCTGAACAATTTTTTTGTTATTGAAAAGAAAACACATACATAAACAAATGAAGATGACATATTAAGCCAAGAAAATAAAAAAATTAAAATCATATGGTATCATAGCCCTACCTTGATATCATTGTACCGTGGTAGGGGGAGCTTGCTTCACTCGTTTTCTAGAGAGAGAGAGAGAGAGTAAAATTTGCTTGAATTTCTACTAATCTACTCCTCCCGACTACTCTTCTAATTTTTGTCATATCGTTGGTTTATTTGTAAGTAAGTGTATTTCTCCAACCCACAGATGAAAAAGAAACAGGTTATGCAGCGTTGTCCCCAACCTGTACCAACAGGCTAGTGTTGTTGATCTTTTTTGGTTTTTACACAACCTCTACCTGTTCCCAACCTGTACCAACAAGCTAGTGTTGTTGATCTTTTTTGGTTTTTACACAAAATACCCCGGTTCTGGCACTCTCGCGAGTAAAAACGAGCAAATCTACACTCTAATCCAAAATATGTGATATTAAACACAACACAATTAGTATCATATAGATACTACAACACTGTGTGTTGAGTAAGTTTGATTGGGTCAAAAAGTTTGTAACACCTCGAAATATTGGCCGTAGACAATAGAATATGGATCTTTATATTTTGCGGAGATGGGTCGACCTCACTATATGTGTCCGTCCGTCTTTCTCTGTTAATTTGTAATCACTGAGAGAATATAACCCTATTAATTTTGAAGATGTTCGCAAATATATTTAGGATTGAAAGGAACCAATCGACGCCTAAATTTGCATTGCTTTAGAGCGTAGGATTGGGCTGAAGGCAATTTTGGATGGTCATGAGATAATATTTAGATGGTGAAATGGACGATAACTTTTATGTGAATACTTTAATTCTGAAAATCAATTCCCGTCGCAATCACAAACACCTAAAAGGAACTTCCGACCTTTTAATAGATTCTAATTTCGTTGACAAATATGGTCAGATATCGGAAATATAGCCAAATATTCAGAGGAATCTACACCTTATTCAGTTATAATTCGAATAATTTCAATTTTTTTTTTCGTAACATTTCAATTGTAATTCGAGAATTTCATTTATGGTTCGAATTATTTCAGTTGTAATTCGAGAATTCCAATTGTAATTCCAATTATTTCAGTTGTAATTCGAATTATTCCATTAGAAATTACAAATCGAATCATTCGAATTACAATTTGAAAATTTTGAATTATAACTGCAATAATTCAAATTACAATTGCAATTCTCGAATATCAACTACGAATTTTGAATTACAGAGGGCGTAAATGTAGGGCAAATGCCGCGAAATCGTGCTTGGTCTTGTGGATCCGGTCAAACTGCAGGATAACCCTTCTACATGACTATGCTAAGGAAAAAGAGTTTTGAATTGAAATTTGTGATCTTGACGCTGGATTCAACTTCGGTGGTGTATTCGTTAAATATTGATTCCAGATCATTGAGCTTTATTCGAAATGAGAACTTAATGATTACAACATCTGATATTATATTGGAAATGAATACACTACTTACGAATTAGGGAAAGAAACCTGATTTTTAAGTAGTTTATTAGTGGTCCTTGGAATAAAATGAACGGATTGCCCATCATAATTCGAGGGTATCACATTTATGGTGTTTTGTTCTGTTATTTTGGATTTTGTTCTCAAGTCTGATTCTTTGGGTACATAGCATAATTTTGAAATATGTTTGTTATTTTAAGGGTACCATGAAGGGGAAACACCTAACACGGAGTCATGCAATGCGAGAGGCTACATCACCACCGCGTACTCCCACTCCTAGAACATCTGAGTCGTCTTCGCAGCCACAATTGTCACCGAATGGATACCAGCAGCAACACCATCACATGGATGTTGGCGAATCTAACAACAACAATAGCAACAATAACAACAATAAATTGCATACACAATCATCATCAGCAACAAGAGGCAATTCCCCCATAGTGGACACACCATCTGTGATTGTAACTAGTCAACACAAGCAGCAACAGCTATCCCAACAGACACAGCAGCAGCAACAACAACACACTAATGTTTCACTGTGTAATGAGACAGAATTCCCAAAACTAAGTCCTCCTAAATCCAAAGGTGGTGGAGGTGCTGGCACTTCTGGAGGAGGAACGTCCAATTGTGGTCACAACAGTAACGGGCAACAACAACTGCCACCAAACCAACGTTCAAATAGTCTAAATAATAACAGCGAAGGCAATGCTGGCAATAGCAAAAAGTCAAACGGCGAAGTATCGGGATCGAACGATACGCACAACAAGTCAACCGTCACTTCAAATTCTGCCTCTTCAAGTAAGAGTTACAGTCAACCCCAGCAACAGTCATACAATGCCGGTAATGCCTTACAAAAGGCATTAAAGATAACAGATAGTTCTCAATCGCCACAACAGCACCACAGCTCCTCCCCACAATCCAACAGCGTCTATAATTCTCCAATGAACTATCAAATGCATCCTAGCGATGGAAGTCATAGTCAGCAGCAGCAACAGGCAACTTCGTACATTGTATACGACAAAGAGAACCGTTGTCCGCGCAACGATAGCCAAAATAGTGTAAACTCTAACGAAGACATTCATTATTTGGATACGCAGCAGTCTCAATCACAACAACAACAACACATCCAGCAACAGGCACAACACCATCAACAACGTTCCGGTGGAAATAAGAAGCACCGCACTAACTCGAATTCGAAAGGATCAAAACCACGATTGAAAAATATAAGCGGCGGGGGATCCAGTGGGGGCAACTCGAACACAAGTGGCAATTGTGGTCCTGGAGGTGGTGGTGCAAGTGTAGGCGGCAGTATGGATGGTAGCCTGAACAGCAGCAACAACACATCCGGATTTATTTCTAGAGGTGCGTATCAGTTGTACTTCCAATAATTTGTATCAATTTTTATTTCCTTAGTCTTCACAAATTCAGAAAATTCCAACGAACAGTACACAGATCACGGCGGCACCGATCTACTCAGTTTCTTTAAGGAGACGTTGAACAAGAATGTTAAGGATCGCCAATTCTTGTTGAAGGTAGAGAAGGACCTTATCGAGTTTGTGCAGGAGGGAAGGTGAGTAATATGCCCTGTACAATGTCACTTTGTACCTTTAAGCAATATATTTATCTTCCATGTACATAATTGCATAGTCGGGGCGAAATACGCTTTCCCCAGGCTTCGTCGTACAATCGAATGCTGATACATCGAACTGCAGCCTTTTTTGGCATGGAACATAATGTCGACACGGAAACGCAACAGTGTGTAATTGTGGCACCGACCAAAAATACTCGCATACCAGACGTAAGTTCATCCAGCAGTCACAAAGTGAATCCCATCTTATATGCCTTCTCTCTCTTTGTTTCTGACTACTACATATAGATACGTTTTAAAACGTTGGTCATCCATAACCGCGACGATTCGCGGAAGTCTATTTTAAAGCGGGACACACACAGTTTCGATGAGGCGCGCCAAAGTAGCTATTTATGTCCCGATCGTGGAATGTTGGATCGCAAGGCAAAGAGTTTCGAAGAACGGGAAGAAGACTATGATCGTGCTCGTTCGCGTATCTTCAATCGAAGTCAGAATGAGGCCTGCGGCGGCAGTACAGATGACGACAACAATTACATCAGCTGGACTAGTTCAGTTGAACAACAGCAATTTTCCCGAGGCCGCTCCAGTGGAAAAGTACTCAAAATACAAAATGTATGTGCAACTGGTGTTACAACGCATTTCATTTTTATATAACGCATGCAAAATGTTTCTATTTCAGTCGCCAGATGGTCGTGCTGGAAGTGTGGTGACAAAAGGAAGTAACTACAATAATTACGGTCCTTCACAGAGCAGCGCTCCTCCGTTGATGCGAGGCGATTCCGCGAATTCGAATAAAGGGAACAGTGGTGGCAATAATCGAATTTTCTCTAAACAAGAATCGGTTGGGAGTACGAATACATCATGGAGACTGTCTCCCTCTAGTAGTGGGTAAGTTTAAAGAGTGGCTTTCTCCGATTACAGATACAATGAATTTTTGTATGTTTTGCAAGCAAAATGTTAGTTAAATACTTTTGCGTGATGAAACAAAACATAAAAACAATGGATAAAAACTAATTTTACCACTCCGTTGTTTAGCTATAAAACACGCACTCAATCGGTTCAGTCCGATTCTGTCATACCATCGCCAACCGATATTTATGACGGTAGTGATGAACAGCATATGCCAGACCCCTCAATCATCGCTAACATTGAGAAGAACATTGATGCTGCAACATCGCTGCCCCCTTGCGGACTTGTTTGGGCCGTTACAGATATTTCGAATGTGCCAAAAGGCAGTGTTCTGATCAATCCACAAACCCTACAGCCAATCCTAAATTCAGACGGGTAATTTACAAAATTTTAATCCAATCAAGAAAACAATTACAATTTTAGCTCTACTTACTGTCACCACTAATTCTCGCATAACATTAAAACGAACATGTGTGTCTCTATTGGATTTAATATTCCTTAGCCACTTATATTATGGCAAGCACTTGATAATAACCAAACTATTTAAAACCGCGCCACACTAATGAAAGCATGTGTAACATATCGATTTTATTATTGCTGACAAGCAATTACAAAGGACCGACCACTAAGTCATATCTCAGAAATGAAGCCCAAAATTTAGTTATTTTAATCATTTTCTACCTGTTTTTATGTGAAGCCTCGTTATTATTGGGGAAACGTTGATCACAGCGGGTTAAACGAATTATATGACATTGTAAATATCTTGAAAAAAAATGCTTGGTCTCAACTTAAATGTTTACAAATATGTTACTTATACGTTAAATGAGTTTTATTTTGAAAGCAATATTTAATATTCTATGCCTTACAACTTCTGCAACATAACTAGAAATTTACTTTCTGCTGAAAAATTTGTATTACGATGTATTAGTAATTGTAGTGTAATTGTATTCCCAATGTACGTGTATAGATTTCTTTTCAGAAATCCTATGTAACATGTATGACAAGGGATGAGTCCTAGTAATATTTTATTGGTAAAAAAAAAGCAAATGTGCGAACTTAGGGAATCGCTGTAAGGAAACCAAAAGAGTACTGGAGAGCACTTAACTATAAAAAGGATTCAATAAATAAAGAAAATATTTCGTATAATCGAAAATTTTCAATATATAGAATAAATCTGCCTGCGGTCGGTTCGTCTTCGTCGGTTCAAATATGTTACTTATACGTTAAATGAGTTTTATTTTGAAAGCAATATTTAATATTCTATGCCTTACAACTTCTGCAACATAACTAGAAATTTACTTTCTGCTGAAAAATTTGTATTACGATGTATTAGTAATTGTAATGTAATTGTATTCCCAACGTACGTGTATAGATTTCTTTTCAGAAATCCTATGTAACATGTATGACAAGGGATGAGTCCTAGTAATATTTTATTGGTAAAAAAAGCAAATGTGCGAACTTAGGGAATCGTTGTAAGGAAACCAAAGGAGTACTGGAAAGCACTTAACTATAAAAAGGATTCAATAAATAAAGAAAATATTTCGTATAATCGAAAATTTTCAATTCTTCAATATAAAGAATAAATCTGCCTGCGGTCGGTTCGTCTTCAATAGTAACCTTAATAGTTCGATTTTCCATTTTTAATGACAGATAAAAACTCACTTTTTTATAATTTACGTCCGTAATTAGATATTTTGCGCTGACCAGATATTTTTAATATTCGTTTCAACGAAATATAATAAAACTGGTCAGATACCATATTTTGTAAATCTTCCTCGATGTTTATATCGTTCTCTATTAGATACATTATTTCATCCATAAATTTGAATCTTTGTACTCTTTCGACATATCAGGGATTGATTGTTCTTGCAAACAATCAATAAATTTATTTTCTGAACATGTTTTAAACCATATTATTAGCTCCAAAATTGTATTGCGTTAATTGGCTTCGAAGTCCAGACATGTAATTTAATGCTATTCACATTCAGGCAATTCTTTGAACATTCTCTCGCTGTGTATATTAAATAGAAAAATACATATTTGCGTTTATTGTATTTATTTATTCTTTTTGCTATCCTTTTGTTTATAATTCTTATAAATATTTTAGGAGAATAGCTCGTTATGCTGATAAGTCGGTATTTACTACGCACATTGTCATATTTTTTAGACATTGATATAAATAATAATTTAGTTCAGTCTTTTGGTTGGTGGCCAGGGTTGCTAAGTCGGAGCCGAGCAATTTCGATTTTGATTCCGAATTCTCTTTAAGAAAATCATTGACATTTTTACATGTTTTCTCTCCGAAAAATGAGTTGTGAGTCTTTTTATTATTACTTTATATAAAGATAATTTTGATTTGACTAAAGCTTTTGCTTACTTTGACTGAATCCTTTGCTTACTTTTTTACTTCGGAGGAAGCTTTACACGGGAGATATATCAAAATCTGACTGATTAAGACCAATTAATATACGGTAGGCCGGATTTTTAAACAACCGAGTACAAATATTTTTCGTTTTTTTTTTTTTTTTTTTTGGAGTCAATTTCTAAGTCGTGTTTGTAAACAATTTGTCTCGAGTAAGTGCTTAACCAGAAATGACTCGACTCCGCAGCCCCGGTTCGATCAAACGTGTGAGAAGATCTATTTTCATGTCATCCTCATCTTTTCAGCATTTCTGAAGGAATTTCAGCTGGTCTACTCGCTTCTCTTGTTAAGGGATGTTGTGTGTTGTGATGTGTGTGTAATGCGACACATAGTCGTTGGATATACTTCTTCCAAAATACTTTCTTTTTTGAACTCCCCAAACTTATATTACAGCTCTACTTTGAATTTAAATTCCCAAAGCAGTTTGCAAATTAATGGTTATTTTCAACATTCTGTCTATGGACATTGTTCAACGGTGAGAAAAAGATTCAACGCAGTGTACACAAATATTAAACTTCCCCAACTTCAATTCTTCAGGTGGCTGACGTTGCGCCTGTATAGCTCGCCATCTTTACGAATCGTGACATCATTTCCTTTCAGCTCAACAACTTCACATGGTTCTTTCCCAAATGTCGGTGTCAATTTATTTGGGAAAATCACATTTTGCACCAATACATTGTCATCTACTTGAATATTATTTTGCTTTGCACTGCGAACCTTGTCCGCATTCTTTCTTCCTTGTTCTTTATTGGTCGCGTCTAAGTCTTTGGCTTCCGCATCCGCATCCGAAATGTTTTCACCGACATCAAATATAGATGGTATTTTGTCCCGAATTACTTGATTGAAAAGCAGTTCCGTAGGAGCTTTCCCAGTTGTTCCATGAGGGGTGACATTGTACATAAACAGGAACTTTTGAATTTCCTTCTTATAGTCTGCTCCATTACAATGAGCTATTCGCAGACGTTTGACAGTCGAACGATTCATATTCTTTACTTCTCCATTCGCTTGCGGCCAATAGGTTGGAGACGTCATGGTTTCGATATTTTTGTTAGCGCAATAGGGTAGATGTGGTTTTGCTTTTCGTAAGTTAAAACTATTGTTTCATAGGTTAATGCGATATATTTTTGTGCCAAACATCGTGATCATGTACCTCCTTCTGTGAAGGAGTTTCTTGGTTGTTTTGTGAATTTAAGGTCAGTGTTGTTCTTCTAGAAACATTTTATTTTATTTTATATTGCAGACACCTGCTACTCTTTTGGATCTTTTTAAGTTTTCTCGATCTGTAAGAACCCGAAAATGGTTGTACCACGTTTGAATCCTTCTATCCTTCTATGTAAGAATTGCTCGCATTTTAAACAATCTGCCTAATCCTAAGACATATAATTCTTCCCCAGAATGTTATAAGCGTAAATAAAAGGCTCATTTCAATATTGTTTCAAAATTTTCATAGTTTTCTTGTGGTCATTTGTTTTTGTGTTTCCCTTGCATAGCTGATTCTTCTAATGATTCAATCAATTGTAAATTTTGCTCTTCTTTTTTTCTTGTTTTGTTAGTTTGTTTTTATATTTAGTTTTAAATAAGATTTTTAAGATTAAGGATATTGTAAATAGTTAAGAGTAGCCGTTTATAGAAGTTTTTGGAACCGTCAATCAATTGTTAATTTTTTTGTGTTAATTTGTTTAATTTTAAATAAGACTTTTAAGATTAATGGTATTATAATTAATTTAGAGTAGTCATGTATAGAAGTTTTTGGAACCGTCCATGTCCCTATGGGCTAGGTTACTGTATAAATTGAAAATAAATAAAATAAAAAATAAACTCGTCACTGACGACCATTATCTGTGGCAACAGACTTTGGGTAGCTCAGTCGAGAGAACAATTCATCCATGACTATCTCGTTCGATGTAGTTTTCTTTAGAAATATCAATGACCACAAATATGAAATCATTGTTTGGTAATTGTCCTAAAAGATCCATTGCTCGGCATAACCAGGACCATTTTGGTAAAACACGACGAGTCATCGTTGCTGGGTGGGGCGGTCTTGACTATTAGTGGCCACCATATTTTTGATCGCACCCGTCGCTTCATCACCGTTTCGCCTGGATGACCTTAATGCGCCAACGCTAGAACTCTCGTTCTTAACCGGCCAGAAATTACGATTTTGGTAGCTCGTAGGAGAATATTGCCCTACGTATATAACTCTAGTCGAAATGGAAAATATAGGTTGGATGTAACCAAAGTCCATGAATTATTTTTGATGCTTTCGACCGCTTCCCTTAGCTAAAGATCGAATTGGTTCTTTTCCACGATTTCAAGAATTGATACTGCTAGTGGGACGGCTTCTTCAATTATTGAGCTTATACTGATTTCAGTTTGTTGATCAAAAGACGTATTATGTTCAATTTTGCATAATCTGGATAATGAGTCGGCGATGTTATGTTTACCAGCCTGATAAATGATTTTAAATCTCAATGACTGGAGGCGTAACAACCTTCGCTCTATCCGAGCGGGTGGATTGATGTAGGTTTGAAAATTGTTTCCAGAGGCTTGTGGTCTGTTTCCAATTCAAACTTGATGCCCGCCAGATTATAGTAAAGCCGTTCAACGCCCCAAACCAAAGCCAAACTTTCCTTTTCTGTCTCAGATAAACTTTTGCTCGCAAATAATATGACCTGTGGCATGCTGTCGTAAAATTGCAACAAAACCGCTCCGAGGGCCACTGAACTTGCGTCAGCTATTAAGCGAGTGCGCCTTTTTGGGTCAAATTTGATAATGTTGGAGTCCTGGCCAGTTGTTGTTTAAGTTTTAGAAAGGCCGATGACTCCAGTCGAACTTAATATATATTTTTTTTATTAAATCCCTGAGCGTGTCCGTAAGATCAGCCAAATCTGGTTAGAATTTCCCTATATAGGTGACTAAACCCAGGAAACTGCTTAATTCCCTCTTATTGGTTGTCAGTCAAAATATGGTCTAAGAATAGCAGCCTTCTTGCTATCCAAATACATTTATCCCTGTTCAGCATGACATTCGCATTCTCCAAAACTGCCAACGCCTCTTTAAGATTTCCGTTGTGTTCAGCCTCTGTCTTCCCAAACACGATAATATCGTCCAAATAGTTTATGGCGCAGTTACACGCCGCCAAAATGCTTTCCATTATTCTTTGGAAATTTTCTGGCGCCGAAACAATAATTGTTTATATCTGAATAGACCTTTGCAGTTATAAAGGTGGTTATCTCGCGACTTGCTTTTTCTAACTCCAACTGGTGGTACGCATTTTTGAGATCCATCATAGAAAAATATTTAGCACTCTTTTGCTGGGTCATGAAGGAATCGAATGTTGGTAGCGGTTAATTTTTCCGTAATATGGCCATATTCTAAATAAATTACTATTGGAGATGTCCATGGGCTGGGCCCTCTTGTTGCGAAGCTTCATTCAATTTTCCTTCTACCTTCTCTTCTAAGCCAGATGGTACTCTCCGCAATGGCTGTTGGACAGGTTTAACAGACATGGCAATTGTCAGCAAAACTTTAATACCACTTATTTTTGGAAAGACATGGCAGTTCTCGATTTGATTTACCCCACGTCTTAGTTACAAAACGCCCAATTCGATAGTAGTAACTCGACCCAGCAGTGATTGACGGCCGTTCTTAATTACATAAAACGAGGAGATCAAGTTTGAAACTAGATCAATGACAATTACCGCTTCGAACCCAGCTTTCACATTGAGTAAATTATTTCCAGCATACGCACAGATCCAACTTCTTTCACACCGTCGCTTGAGACAAATTGAATGTTTGAATAATTCCGCCTTTTCGCATCTGTGTAACCAAAACCCGGCTGCTTGCGTTTCAAACCTTTCGACTTGTATTTGCAAGCAAAATTTCCAATAAACCCGCATGTTCTGTTGCATTTTGAATTTTTAGCAGCCACATTCAATCTGTTGATTCTTTGATTCGATCTTGTTAATATCGACAGATACATTGGGCAATTTCATTGTTCCTGTCTGGTTGTTTATCTGTTCATGGGTTCATGGACACATTTCGATGGTTCCTGTGAGCGTATATTTTCTTTCTAGAAGTCGTTTCTTCAAATCTTTTGGGGCCCAATTATCAACGAACTTGTCTTATATATTTTTACCTAATATCTCATCATTTTTCTCGTCGAAATGACATTTTGAATTTTGAGCACATCAGCATCAGTTGTATCGTCAGACGCAGCAAGTGCTCCGGAATTGATGTATACAACCTCTTGGAGTTGTGTGCCACCCAAATACAGTAGTTTATTCCTCTTCTTCGCGGTGTCCTTTATTTCCTCTGCATCTAGATATATGGATAATGAACGATACCATTTTCCCACTCTGTGCGCAGAAATGCCTTATCTATGGCATCACAAAGGAAAAGAGATGAGCTCGGTCCCACAACCTCGGAATCACAATCCGACGACAATTTAATGTCCCTAGTTCTCCTTATCTTCAATTAAATACAAAACAATCAAATGTCTTTCCGTATGCTACAATTATCTTTTCCCACAGATGACTATTATCAGTCAATGCCGACAATTTAATGTCTTTTCGCTGCAATTTAATGCAAGGGAATTTGAATTTTCCTTACAATTTGATGCAATTAATCTTGCAATTCTCCAGCTAAGCTAAATATTTACCTCAGTCGCCAATGCAATGACCCGCGGTTCAAAAACACACTCAGATCTTTAAGTTTCATCGTTTTTCAATTCAACATCATACAATTCTTTGCATGCCTACTTAGCTTTTCAATGACAATTTTTATACCCTAGAAACCATGGTAGAAATTCTACCATGATAGAAACTTAAATGTTCAATATCAGCGTTGCCAGATCTACACAACCGGAATGGGCTTTAGCTGTATTAACGCCAGCATCGCATTCAGTATCTTCTCGTTTACTGCACCTTTACACGAACAATTTCTCTTTTAATCCAATGAAACTAATCTGTTTTATTATAAAGTGAACAATATTTGAGACCGAAACTGGTTCTATAACACATTGCTGAAGTTATTAAATTTTTATATCTTTGACATTTGATTATATATTATATATTGAAGCATAATTTTTAAAAATATAATACAAGTATTGTTTTTTATACCCTACAACATTATGCGTTGGGAGTATTATAAGTTTGATTGGGCCAGAATTTATGTAACACCTCGAAATATTGGTTTCCCACATAGGAAAGTATATATGGATCTTCCTATCTCGCCGACCTGAGTCGATCTAGCTATGTATGTCCGTCCGTCCGTCTGTCCTAGTTAATTTGTAATCACTCTACAGGTCGCAATTATGGCCCGATCTTCACGAAATTTAGAATGTAGTTGGGGCTAGGGCCAGAATTGCTTTTAGAGATGATCGCATAATATGTAGGGGGTTGAAATGGTCCAAAAATTGAAAAATTTCCTGATTTTGCATTTGCTATACAGGTCGCAATTGTAGACCTATTGACGCGGAAGTTAGTATGGGGCTAGAGCTTAGGGCTGGGTAGAAGCCTTCCAATTTGGATGATCATCGGGTAATATTTAGTGGGTGAAATAGACCATAACATTTGTGTTAAATAAAAGTCAAATTTTCCATTTTTAATCCCGGCGAAATCACATATAGACGAACAGGTCAATTCTGACCGTTGCGTAAATGCCGATAGTAAATATATCGTATATATGTATATATACAAAGGAAAGGGACGTTAGCTATAATGCTTATATCTCAAGTATGGCTGGACCGATTTTGCAATATGCAATCTAAAAGAATTGCATAAAAAGATGCCAGTAACGATGTTAGTATAGATATTGTAGTATTTTGTGACATTTTTTGTATTTTTTCATATTTTTTATGGCATGCGATATTTTCATTTTGGCTTATAATATTGAAGTGTACATTTTCTAATTTTTTTACCTTACAACACAGGGTCAGGTTATTATATACATTGGGATTGGTATTATCGTCCGATCCTCACGAAAATTTTCACAAGGGCATCGTTAGGCTCAGAAGGGCTAGGCCTATTGTTTTCAAAGATGTCCGCAATATATTTAGGGGTTGAAATGGACCAACAACTGAAAATGTTCCTAATTTTGCAGCCGTTATAAAGGTCACAAATAGAAACCAAAGACACGAAATAGAGGTAGAATGGATTATATTTAGCTTTAAAATAGACCACAACAACTAACAGCACGACGGAGTGCGTAAATATTGGACAAATGTCCCTGGTCAAAAAACTAAGGGTAGTATCTGGGCAGTGATCTATGACATAATTTCAAAAGCGAAATCTTCCAAAATGGATTTGGACATAAAGGGGCTTCTAACATATTGTAGTGTTGTAGGGTATCATATGGTCGGCCCCGCACGACTGTAGCCTTTGCTTACTTGCTTTTTTTTATAAATCTGAGTCAAAACAAATTATTACAAAGGGTTGAATAGGCTCTAAAATATAATTAAAAATTAAAATAAATTCTCTATGACAGCTTTGTTTAGAGAAAATAAAGCAAAAAACGTTTACTTTCTAGTTATGTATTTTATTTAAATAATCGAATATATTGTAACATATGTACGTCCTGCACATGAAATCATAGACCAAATCAGACTGTATAAAAGATCAACTACACTTAACTATAGATCTGAATTGGTTCGTCATCGAATGATTTTGTAAGTTACCTGTTCTCACAGCACCTTCTGCTTCTTGTGCTCAATGCTTTTATATGTACGCCATTCTGTTATTTTAGTTGTTTTAAAATGTTCCCTGCATAAAAACATCTGCTTTAGCATTCTCATTACCAAACACTTAATAAATATAAGTATTTTCGATGCTGGTAAATCAGAAACGAGGCCCTCCAAAGTATTTCTTGTCGACCTAACTGAACAAAGATCATCATAGGTGAAAGCATTTACATTATTTGTCATTTTAGTGATCCGAGCATAATTTGCAACGTGTTTTCACTTGAAGTGGAGGGTTAAATTATCAATGAATTCTGGTTGATTGTATTGAAAGGAATACTTCCACTAGTTTGTGAAGTTCAAGCTCAAGCTCAAAATATAAAAAACACGCTTAAGCCTTTAAAACCAAGTAACACTGCAATTATTATTGCCTTTGGTTAATTAATATTTTTATTCTTTAAACATCATAATGTGACCACTATTCATACATATAAACTCATCTGTCGGCAATCATTTATTTGGAATGGATCGGTGACAAATTGTGCTATGATTTCATATTTGTTATTTATTTTTATTTGCAGTACGGTCTACCACTATGACCCGTCCAATCCTCCGCCAAATCAAGCAATTACAGCTGGTGGTAACAATGGTAGCGGTGGTTCCGGCTCCAGTATGTATCACTCGGTACAGAGTATCTCTTCTCCACAACAAGCACATGCAATGCAAAATACTGGAAAGAAGCAGAATAAAGGTCACCAAATGATGTCGCAACAGCAGCATCCGAAATGCCAACAGCAATTCCATCCCACTGATGCTACACCGCCACCTGTCGCTGTCGCTGAGGCTGTATCCGAGTCATCAACGCAAACGGTTAATGAGGGCGACGATTCAATTGGCAATAACTCGGGTGATATGAATTACCATGATGGTGGTGGTAAATAAGATGCTGCAGCTAGATTATTTAATTGTGTTGTCCATAACATGTCGCTCTTTCAGATGTTTCCAATAAAGATGATAACGACGAATGTGATAATTCGGCCAATGGCTGTCTCAGCATAACCACCACAACATCAACGAAGAATTACGACCGGATTGAAGTCCAGAAATTTAAGAACCAAGCAACAAGTCCTAATATACCCATAAGTGAGCAAGAAGACCTATCAAAGTTTGAGGTATTCGGAACAGCTAGTCTGTGTGTTTGTTTCGCATTTCAATAACTTGTTACCGTTTTGATCCCTAGAATTCCAGTCAAACCCCTACAAATATTGTGATATCATCACAGCAACCGCATATACACCATCAACAGCAGCAAATTCAGAATCGTGAAACACCCCATTCGGCCCGCTCTACGCCGTTTAGCAATAGTGATACACTGACCAAACGGTCTTCCGAGGAGCCTAGAACTAGCTGGACTCAAAGCTACCAAGCTCCCGATGGTTCCACAATATTTCACACAAATACTACGAATGGAAGTAATCCATATTGTACTACCACATATCAGCAAGCGGTATGCAAAACCTGAGACATGCTTCAATGTGTGATTACTAATAAAATGGTCCTTTATTCTTTTAGCCTGATGGAAGCATTTATGCTGTGCCGCAGGGAATGATTTACGCTTATCCACCGCCTGTGGTAAGTTTCAAGGGATTGTAAAATATAAGAATAGGTTACATCTTCGTATTTTAGGAAGGGGAATTCCAAGGGTATTTAATGCCTGTGTTTGACCCATCACAACAACGCGGGGAAACAACGGGCATTTTACCGCCCGGAACACAGACCATATATCCAACAGGTGGTACTACGACAATGGTACCAGTAGCTGCTTATCCAACTGCCCAGTTTACAACAACCAATGGTACTCCTATCTATCCTGGCCAAGTAATATACTCCGGTGAACAGTTTCAAACAGCAGGGACGCCACTGACTGCCGCCGCGCCAGCTGCATCAACAGGTCAACTGCAGCAAATACCAATGACAACGTATCCCATTGGATATCCTTACCCATACAATGGTAAGTATTAATATGACATTATTGGTGTCGTTAACGAATAGAACACAATTGATTCAATGCAGGATACTGGGGCCAAACCATGACATACTACGTACCTCAACAAGCTGTACCCGCCACCTCACTGTTAACTGCACAGGCTCCACCACAAGCGGGGCCTGCTAGTTCTGCCCACGTCGCTGGCGGCGTGAATGCACCAGGTCCTAATGGTATTAATACGACGGCTGGACCGTCAATCAATTCCGCAAACATAAACAATACACAAGGTGCTAATGGCGGATGCTCTCAGAATACTCCCCATCAAAATGGGCCAGCACCGAATTGTTATCAACAACATGTTAATACAGGTGCTGCACTGGTTAGTGGAGGAAACAATCACAGCAGCGGCACAACGTACTATGGAACAGGACGGATTAAGCGACCTAATCCCTCACATTTCTCGAGCAATGGCGGAAATGGTGGTCCACAGGTGCTGACAGCTACCGCATTGTCGAACGGCGTCAGTGCGACTACATATCAATTGGGTCCAGTGCCTACACTGACATTGGCAGCAACAGCACCGGCTGCAGCGGCGACCGGAGCCCCAGCTGCAACAGATCTCAGCACCGGTGGGGCGGCATCCGCTACAGCTACAATGTATGCCCTTCCACAGCATGCAACCATTTTTCCAGCCAATATGTTTCCGTATACAACAAACGCGACCCCAACTCTAGGCCCCCAGTCTGCCGCGGGAATGGCTCAGCAAGCTGCGATCATATCTCAGCATAGCAATCCACAAATACAAGCACACGCCGCAGGCGCATCAGCGGGAGCTTTACATAATCCTCCTCACGCTAATACTGTGATTACGCCATTTTATACAACAACTCACCATTCGAATCCACATGCGGGTATACCGGCTGGAACTCATACAATACACGGTCCTGGTCCGGCAGCAATACCAATTGTAGATCCGGCATCACTGATCAACGCAGCTCAAAATGGGAGTGGTAATCCCACCTATATGACTAGGGTTGGGAGCGCAGGAATGGCCGTAGGCACGAGCAACACTAGTACCTCGCAATCGGCTCCCAGCACTCCGCACTCAATGCCCTCGAATCAGCATCACTCTCAGCGGAACCCTCCTGTGTTTTCGACTCCCCCCATTATGAACAACAATACAGGTCATTACAGCAGCACTAGTTCGACTCCCCATTTCTACGTAGATCAAAATCATCAGTCCGGTAGTGGAAATAATACCAATAGTCCCCATAACACGTATTCCTCAAATGCATACGAAAAGAGGAACAACGGAAATAGCGGAGGAAGTGGAAAGAAAAATCTTCCGTATCAAAGTGCCAGTTTAAGTCGGCAAAATTCATCCAACACAGGTGGATATAGTAGCAATGGGGGAGGTGGAAGTAAGCCGCCATCTTTATTGGGCAACAGCAATAACAACGACACTCGAGCATCCCCTAGTAGCAGTAGCACAAATTCTAGAACACATTCGATGAAAAGATCGGGGGGTAATAATGTTAATGAGAAACCGCAAACTCCTTTACTGAGTGGCCCTCCCAGTTATGCTGGTGGCGGAAACGTGAATAATAACAGTTTTGCGACTGCTGCCACCGTTGAAATAGCTTCTAGCGCAGTACCAATAACAAACGTTGCGAAGCCTCCAATGCGACTGAATGCCTCGGCAGCGGCATTCCGCCATAAGGGCACAGTACCGAACAATTCTGGTGGTGGAAATGTTGTGGAATCTCGGCGGAACCCTGCATCGCAAAGGAATTCGCCAAGCACAAACGCGAGTAGTAGCAATGACAATAGCAACAACAATTCGCCTAACAGTATAAACAATTCTTCCAACGTTACAACTCCGATTGCTGCCAGCTGCTACGCCGCTCCTTCGTATATGATAAATGCTCAGAACAATGGTGGTGAAGTTGCTCTTCCTCACCATCCGCCGCCACCTTCGCTGTACATTACAACAGCAACGGCGCGAGGACCTGCACACATTCCACCACATTTACAAACAGCAGCAGCCACAGCTGGTGGCGCAGCAGCTTCTGCAGCCGCTGCAATGCCCCAACAGACAACCACAGCTGTTCTAGGAGGTGCAGCAGCCGCTGCAGCTGCAGCCGACGTGGCGAATGCCGCTGCAGTGGCTGCAGCTGCTGCGACAGTTGCTCATCACCATCATCCTCAGCCACTGTTGGGGACATACAATCCGGGAGCATCCGGATTGTACTTTAAATATGGTCATACATATTTCGCCCACGTAAGTAGAAGTAGTTTGCAAAATCGTCCTCAATTAAAGTTTATTTTTCCTGAAAACCCGTTTTAGTTGAACCAGGGGCAGAATTTTTGTTATATCAAAAAGAGAAATGAATTTTTTTCAATGGAAATAACATTTTGTAACGAATATTATTTTTCATTTGATATATTCATAGACTTATTATAAGAAAACTGTTTTATGTGTTTCACTATTAAAAACATTAAATTGATGTTGACTTTTCTTAAAAAGTTTACATAGCAGATGGAGCTGATTAGAATTGCGAAAAGTTTTAAATCACACACGATCCTACCGTTGGTACAACCTAGAGGGTTGTCAATTTGTATGTTTCGGACACAAACGATGCAACTTTGTATACAACCCCTTTGTACAACTTCACTTTTGGAAGAGTTCATTTGAGTTAAGATGACACTGGAAATAATTTCGTGCTCTATAATAGCCTTAGTCTTTATTTACTATTATTTTTTGAAATTCCAGTTCATATATTTTTTTTATTTTTTTACATTTTATTTGAAATGACACATTTGATTGGATTTCGTGTTGTTTTGATGTGCAAAACAATGATGTTGCCTCTTTGAAAATAAATACAAATTAAAATTGTATGCGACATGCCCACAAACATTACAATTGATTGGTACAACATGCCAAATATCAAAAAAAATTGATTTTTTGTACAACCGAGACACAACTTCGCACAACCGGGCCACAAACGATACAATCTTGAATAGAACCTCTCCAAGTTGTACAACCAGTTTTTTTCGTGTATGGCTTGCATTATAACATGCTCAATTTTGTTATTGAATATTTATTAAAATGCTAACAACTTTGTATAGATAAAGTATTTATGCATAGTTTCTGCCTCCCCTTCTAACAGTGTTTTATCTTCCCATACATTATCAGGATTATTATACGGAGGCATAAAAATATAGTATGGGACTCCACAGAGTCAAAATGTTGACACCAGATGCATTCCGACGGCAACCCGTTCTACGCTCCGTAACGAATCGATTTAACATCAAATATTGAAGATTTTTCTTCCGACACAAATGTGGAGACTATATGTTGCCATAAACATTAAATATTTTTCTGAGCTTGAAATAATCCTTATATCGTCTGCGCAAGCCATCTTTATTCGTACAGGCAGAATCTATATACTGAAGTCACTATACGCATCATTTAAAGCACTGGCATACAAACCTTGTAGACCTTTAAGCAGCAATAGGTCGGTCTGAGTTAAGTGTGATGGTGGTAAGTGTCCTACGCAAAGAACATATCCCGCCACTTTGACCCCAGTGGACCACCTTACGCTCAAGGAATTTTGTCGATGCTGTAACTGCTTGGGTGCTATCTGCAGGAGCTCTTTTTATACAATCTTATAGTCAGGTTTTCTGTGTAAGGGAATTTAAGCATACAGAGAAAATGAGGTACCTTACCCTCGATCGCAACGGAATAACTTCCGCCAAGGGAAACGCCATTTAAGATCAGAATTGTACATCCGCCAAAATTCGTATTGTGATCGAATTTATAGGCAGAATTTGACTGACCAACTTTAGAATAGTAATTGAAAATTAAAAGCCAATGTGAAGTCTTAGGTGTAATTATATGAGAGTACTTTTATTTTAAAATATTTTTTATCCTTTCGATGTGAATCTCATAGGATGTGCGGGACCAAGTTCAATTCAATATATACATTCTTGAAATAGTAGTGTATTTGCAGTATTAGTTTTAAACAAAGCCCAAACAAAGCTAGATTCTTAAATTTTCGTATAAAGGGTCCCAAGTGTCACCTAAATATGTAACTGAGTTGAAAGACGTACCATAATTTTATCCAAAATTCTTACAGAATAAAATAATAAGATTGACGGAATCAATGAGTGAATGTGAAATGTAGTTTAAGTTATTGTCACTGTTCAGGCGCCGAAATAGCGCTCCGATGAAAAGTGGGAGAAATGAATAGAAATAAAACTCAAACGTTTTAGTTCCTTAGGCAAATAAAATAATGTTTTCTTGATTGCTATTAAATATCAAAACGTTACGAGATTTAATAGTGCAACAAACTGCATCATAATTCCATTCCAAAAAAATGTAGAGAATTCATACTTAAACTGTTACACATCCAACGAAATCGGGTGTGAAAGAGAGTCTCATACTGATCTTCTAAAAGTTCCATCGACTTCAATTTATCCGTTAAGCATTGTTGGGTTCCTGGCCATCGAAACATATTTGGCAATGAAACGGCGAATGAATTGGCAGAAAACATGGATGTGGATCACTGGAAGAAGCCAACTCTTTGTCAATTCTTCCGATTGATAGAAAAACTCTACTCAGGGAAGATTCAACTAAACTGGTTAAATTAATATTTCGAACAACATTTTGTGCAAAACTTTTCTGGAAGAGAACAAAGTCGCTAATCTCCATGGCGAAACCTGAACTAAAAATTGCGGTGGGAGTCAAGTAGGCGGCGACGACACCGACACATGGCATCATTAGTAAACCAAGACGTGGCATCATTAGGAAGTAGGACATTAACGATGTCCGAAATCGGCATTGAGTGTTAAAAAATCTAGCGGATTTATATGGTGTTAGATTCAGGGATCACTAATTGAGTACTTGTTAATTCCAAACTCTTGTAAGCACAAATTGTTTTTGCTACCATCTGCGGATAACAGCCCACTCGTTATTATATAATTACAAACCTTAACTCTATATCCTGATATCTAAATATCAGGTTTAAAATAAAGAACTTATTGAAATTAGCCTTAACCGTACAGTGCAACTGCTATTAAATATTGACAGACAAAGCTAAAATAGCTGATCTATTTAGTTCAGCACATAGCTATTTAGCTCGTTTTTGATAAGCTAACCAACAATAAAGCTAAAAATGCAGCACAAAAAATAAGAAATAGCTTTGATTTCGGCTGATGCTATTTTCGTCTTTGTCGAAAGAATATTTTTGTGGTTTTGTGTTGCCAACGTACAAATTAATATAATACGTACATATGTTTTCGCGCTCGTCAGCTAATCTAAGTTTATTTTAAAACTGTAACTTACCAATATTTTTTTCTAAATTTATTGAATAATATCTCATAAAAATAAAATAAATTGAAATTGATAGGCTTCAATAACATTTGCACATTGTCTATATATGAAACTATCAAATGTATAAAAACGCGATTTTTATTGCATTTCTTACAATAAGGAATTTTTTAAGTAACACAGAACTCAAAAATAAATTTTGTTTCTGTTGGCTAAGCAGTAGCTGCCTTGCTGCTATTTTGGTGCTGCGCTATTTTGATGTTAGCGCTGATTTTTGTAATCCTTCTTCTGGGTACTTTGAGTTGTTAGATCTCGTTCTTTAATGATTTATAAGAATGTTCGTATATTTCACTACGCCCTCCTCCTTGTTTCTTGTACATCTATATCCTTGTTACCGCTCCATTTATGCTTTAACGTTTCATCAATATTTGTACTTTTTCAATTCCAGCCTTCCGTAGCTTTACCAAATAGTCGTCGCTCGCCGTCGACAGATTTAAGACCTCCCATTGCGCAAGTGACGGGTATGTACCCAGCAATGAATATGATGATACCAGGTATAGTATAATTTGTGTTAAACACCAAAATAAACTCAAAAAATTTGTTCATTATTTTGCAGCCCAACCTCGACATCCTGGTCGTCATCCCAACCCCAACTATAAGGGAACACGACCTCGTTGATATCCCCGGTTGTATTGATGGCATGGTCACAACAATAACGTAAACACAATGATGCTATACCAAAAACCTTAAATTAGAATAAGTTATAACGACAACAAAACAAAAAAGTAACTAATCTAATAAAAATCATTAGGCTTAGTTGTAAAATAGATATAAACTGACGGAACATTAAAAATGAAGGAAGTCACAAACGGAAACAGAAGATGTTGTGTGCCACTACTGTGTGTCGTCGTAGTAGCAGGATCGGAAACAATATATTTTATATTTTCGGACTGGCCTAGATTTGGACTACAATAGAAAACTGAAAATCATAACAAAACCGAAATTTATTATAAAATCATACAAAAACATTGGCTTTAATAGGTAAAGAGTAGCATCCAGAAAAATATACTGCAATCATTTAATCCAACTGTCATCTATACGTTCCCACACGCATAGCTACAAATATCTGTGCTGCATACAAAAACAAAAAAAAAAAAAAAACAGAAATTTTCGCAAGTCTGTCATTTATAATTATACACGAAACGACCATCTAGACAGAATTCATTAGAGATCAAAGTGACTCGAGTTTTCTTGAGCTAATACCGTCATAGTGCAGCAACAACTTCCATTCGTGTAATAAGGGAAACGTGTCTGTGCAACAATTTCTGTGCCATCAACATAAATAGAACATAACGATAGCAAACAAAAAATACTTAATTTTTAAGAACAGATTCTGAAAAAACAACACGTTTACACATTTACTCCCAATGATACGCCTTCACAGACACACGAACTCACACAAACGAACACACACATACACACCAAAACAACATACATACAGATACACTAGAAATATACCAGTGACATAATTAAGTCATTTTAATTGAGTATATAAGAATAAACTTAATTATAATAACTATAAATATACTATATAAAAATAACTATTTATGATACACAAGATAAATGCTATATACGAATACATGTATATAATATGTATGTATGTATTTCCGTCTTAACATATACATAGATACATATTAAAAATGTATTGAAAACTCCATGGAAATATATGCTGTGACATGTATTAATTGATTTATATACCCTTGAAAAGATAAAACTTTACATAGGTATAACTCATTAACACATGTGACACTATATATGCACATATATATAAAGATAAATATATATATATATTGAAGAAATGAAAATCATACAAATAATTTTATAGTATTTAAAATGAAATTTATTATATATACATATAATATATATATATTAAATAAATAATATTATTTATAGTTACCTAAGGTAGCATAATGAAATTATTCAAATATATATACATAAATATATATTTAAAAAATATATAACATATAAAAATAAAAACAAATAAAAGACTCCATTGCGAATTATTCCATGGACTTGCAGTTAAATGGCGACGCAACTTGATTGCGTTCAGCTCGTGCCCTTTCTAAGTGAGTAGAACGAACGTGATTTTTACCATGTGTCATTGTCGCATATGTCACATTCAATACATTTTCCAAACTTCATCTTTCATTGCCATGGTTGTGCTGCGAGCATTAAATGTAGTAACTGACGTGTAAATAAAATATACATTGTACTGTTAGCCCTAGCATTTACTACTATTATTATTTACCGAAAATATGTATTCTTTAACACGTTTCATTTGTTCACCCTGTACACACATTTGTTATTGTTTAATTATGATTTTCATAAATTTTTGTTTATAAAAATTTCATTGAAAGTTGATTTCATTGTATCATATGCAAGAATTGTTATATTTTCGAAACCAAAACATTAATAAATTCCTGCAAAATTGAAGTAATTTTTAAATATGCATTGCATTGGTCATTTGTCGTAAGGTTACACACAAGCCCATAATGAATAGGGTATAATGGAAAACAACAAGAAAAATAGGAGGAAATAAAGCAAATCTCCCTTTGAAGTAGCACCGCAAACACCTGATCTGGTCCCTTGCCTTAATTGGTGAAAAAGTCCTGATTATGTTATGAACCATCAAGTTTGTTATGTGAGTCTATTCGTATGTCACAATTTCTTCTTTCGATGATTTGTTATATGTCGGAACACTGGATGAGAAACTTTAGGCCTAGTCATACCTGCTTGTCGAATAGCCGAAATAAGACCAAATTGCCCGTCCGTCGTTCAAAGTCGTCTGATCTGTCTGACTGTAGATGAAGTTTAAATCGCTCTCGAACTCTGGGAAAAATAATGATAGAACGTCAATCACTTTTAATGACGTAACAGTGACTGATCTGAAGAAATGCGCCAGATATTTTAACCGCCTATTTGTCGTCACTCCGGGCGTTGTATTAGATAGGGCGTTGTATTAGATCTTTTCGCGCCAAGGAGGTACCAAACATAGATGACATATTTTCCGATGAATCATACATACGTCGAAACAGTCGTAAGCCTAGACAAATAATAAGAGTTTTTGACAGAATCGTGGTGATTGAATACAAAGGCATATAATAAGATGGGACATTTCATTGTTGCATTGATTCAATAGATGGCGTTGGTTGTGGAGAAATATATTATGACACCGTATCGTAACATTGCATTATGTTATAATGTAACATAGCAGACACTTTAGTAGGATTTTAGCAGATTTTTATATTAACGACATTTTTTCACGACATCTGAATAACATAATTCTGTAAATTTTCTAATGCATTTTTGCCATGTCGTCTACCATCTATTGCCTGATCGAGACAGTAAAAGGCAATATGCATTTTGTTTACAGTTTTATGTTTTGGGAATAAAACGCCAGCCTCAGGTCTTAAGATCTCTGATACTTTTTCAACGTTTTATATACGTATATGATGTTTACAACTTTTCGACAGTCGAAAACTTAAGAAACTGTCGAACAGACCATCTCCGGTACAAACATAGTTTACGATGGGCGATATTGCAAGTGTCATCAGGAGAGCTAAGTAATCCAAAGCGTCCAAAGCCAACCATCAACGCACACTACATCCACAACATAGTACCACGACATATGGCGTGCTATATCCATACATATTAGTTAAGGACTAAGCCAGATCAAACTGTGTCCTAGAACAATGTTAGTAGCCCTTATAAATGGCATTTTATACAGTCAACCACCCACACTGTTTGAGGATGAATAGAGAACTACACTCCGGTGAAGTTTGAAACTTCGGAATATTCAAACTAGTACCAGGACAAGAAGTCCAAACATGGAGTTCTCCAAAGTACGGTCGTATCTCGCTCTCAAGACGACGGATGATGGGACTATCAAGGAGTGGGGTCAATGAACATGTACAACCTTCTACGACATATCCATTTCGATGCATTTTTCCACGGAATTTTTGTAATTTTGGTATTGCAAGTTCCAATGTATAATTCTCAAATACATAATCTCGCCACAGGTAGATAATGTTTAAAAATTGTCATTTTCCAAATTTGTTAATTTCCACCATTCTATGGAGAGGGGTTGGTATATTAAGCTTGCCTTTCCTTTCGTTTTAAGATCACGCAAAGTATATATATTCTTTATCAGCATAAGATTCTATGCCAATTTAGCTATGACCGACCGTCTGTCTGTCCGCCTCTGGATATCACCCTGGCTGGACAAAATTTCACCCAAATATATTTTAAAATGGGTCACATGGGTTCATGAGTTCTACCTCCGATGGCACAACATTGTGTATACAGGTCCACATTTTACTGTAGCCCCCATATGACCTTTGAATATTGTGTATTTTGATGGTTTAAGCCACATTTTGTAACGGATTTGTTTTAGGTTAGGTTAAAGGACGCGCAGTTATCATGTGGCAACTGTTCCACTTGGAGACCTATAGGTCCATTGTGTTCATCCTAGAAGAATAGAATGAACCGTCGCTATAAACAGCTATGCCGCGGAAAGTTGGGTTGTTATGGGCCCAGGCGTCTCTGTTAGGTATGTGTATGTCAGGTGGGTCGAAGCTCAACCGTGGTGAAATATAGAGTTGGCTACCACTCCCACATTCCTTACACGTCTTAGAATCGCAGAATATCCAAATGCTCTGAGTCGAAGAGCACTCCTGAATGCCTGTTCCTCTACATGTATACTCAGCGGACTTAAGCCCAGTAGAGTGTCCAGTGCTGCTTGAGGCGTGCTCCTGAAGGCATCCGTTATTAGTAGGGATGCGGCTCTTTGAACTTTGTTAATGTGTTGTAAGTAGGTTGACTTCTTCAAGGAATGCCACCATACTAGAGATCCATAGGATAGAATGGGGCGAACGATTGACTCATACATCCATTTAATGATGTGTGGTTTGAGGCCCCAGCTTTTACCTATGGAGTTCCTCTCTTAGCTCGTTGCTCTTCCAACTTAATTGGCGGTCGAGGATAGTGCCAAGGTATTTGGCTTCTGGTGAGAGGTTTAAAGTGAATTCATCTATAATCTCCATATCGGTGGTATAAATGAAGGATATTTACGTTTCTTAGTGAAAAGGACGAGCTCTGTCTTGATGGGTTCACGCCTAGTCCATTGCGAAGCGCCCATCGTGATAGGGTGACTAGAGCTCCCTTCATTAGGTCAGAGATTGTTTACAGGAATTTTCCGGCAATTAATAGGGCGACACATCAGCGTATGCGACTACTTTTTTCCCTGTATCTATGAGTATGTTATTAATAACCAAAAGCCAGAGTAATGGTGATAGGACGCCCTCTTGCGGCTTGCCCCTAGTGACCGATTTCCTGACGGATGTTTCTCCAATGCTCGGGTTGATGATTCTGCTGCTAAGCATGGTATCAACCCAGTCTATGAGGAGTTGGGGTACCTTAAGGGTGCAAATACATTAAGAGCTTGAAGTCATGGCTAGGCATATTAATGACAAACTATAATGGAAAACGACGGCAGGATTTTAGTGCGGCTCTGTAATTCCTTTGTGAAATGTCACAAAATAGGCCGTGCCATGACTTCAAGCTTCTTATGTACTTAGCCCTTAAGTTTTGATAGTAAAGCATGAATGGATTCTTACGTGACGTTGTTAAGGGTTCCCTCAATATCGAGGAAGGCAGCCAAGGTGAACAAGGAGCCATTCATGTTTTTCTCTATATAAACTACGACATCATGTTGCGCTGTTTTAACAGATTTACCTTTCATGTAGGCATGCTGAGCAGTACTGATGGCAGTCTTGGGTAGTAAGGATCTGATCTCTATGTCTATCAGCCTTTCCAATGTTTTCAATAGGAAGGAGAGTAGTCCTTAGGAAGTGAGTAACTAGGTTCCCCGCTTTGGGGATATAAGTGGCTGTGACTTCTTTCCATGATTCCGGGATGTTAGATAGACACAGACAGGCTTTAAAAATCTCCCCCAGTATTGGGGATATTGACGCTGAGACCCGCTGGATCATAGCGTGAATAATGCCGTCTGGTCCTGGGGATTTAAAAGGCTTGAATATGTTTATACCCACTAAATTTTGAATAAGCTTACAATTCTGTCAGCCAAGTTTTGGTCTCTAGCCGTATAGTGACGATGCACTTGATCGGTTTGCCGATTGCTTACCGTGTCAATACAGCCGGGGAAGTGGGTGTTGGCTAGCAGATTGAGAGTCTAAAGTCCAGAGTCAGTCCATGTGCCGTTAGTCCGTTTTATACTTCCTATGGATTTAGGATCCTTCGAAAGGACTTTACGAAATCTGGAGGCATCGCTGACACCTTCTATCGACTCGGTGAAGCATACCCAAGATGTGCGCTTGGCCTTCTTGATCTCACTGTTGTACTTGTTAAAGGATGTCTTATAGGCCTCCTAGTCCATACGTAGTTTGGTCTTGTTGGCCCTATTGTACAATCGTCTACTGTCCCTCCTTAACTTGGCTAAATGTTTTGACCACCAAACTGGTTGACATTTTCTGCCTGGGTAGGTTAGGGGACAGACTTTTTCATAGCAATCAAACAAGGCACTCGTTATCGCATTTACGGAGTTGTCTATATCGAGGGTTGAGGTTAAGACCATGGTACAAAGAAGAGAAGGTAGGCCAACTTTGAAAAAATTTCAAGTATAGAGGTCTACCTGTTTGGCTTGTAATGTCAGAATTAGTATCAAAACAATAAAAAAATCAAACAACTTGTTGCATTTATTTTGAATAAATAATTGAAAACCGCGATAACTGAATGAAAGGTCAAAACCTTCTTTTCAAAATCATGTACTATATATCTCTAAAGGATTATTTCGCTACAAAAACTCTAGATTTTGTCGATGCATACGTTGGAAATAAACATTTTGAAAACATCCGAATTTGAAAATTTTCTGAACAATTTTTTTGTTATTGAAAAGAAAACACATACATAAACAAATAAAGATGACATATTAAGCCAAGAAAATAAAAAAAATTAAAATCATATGGTATCATAGCCCTACCCATGGTACAATGATATCAAGGTAGGGCTATGATACCATATGATTTCAATTTTTTTATTTTCTTGGCTTAATATGTCATCTTTATTTGTACATGTATGTGTTTTCTTTTCAATAACAAAACAAATTGTTCAGAAAACATTCAAATTCGGATGTTTTCAAAATGTTTATTTCATCGTATGCATCGACAAAATCTAGAGTTTTTGTAGCGAAATAATCTTTTAGAGATATATAGAACCTGGTTTTAAAAAGAAGTGTTGACCTTTCATTCAGTTTTCGCGGTTTTTAATTATTTATTCAAAATACATGCAACAAGTTGTTTGATTTTTTTTATTGTTTTGATAGTAATTCTGACATTACAAGCCAAACAGGTAGACCTCTATACTTGCAATTTTTTCAAAGTTGACCTACCTTCTCTTCATTGTACCATGGCCCTACCTTGATATCATTGTACCATGGTTAAGACCATGTTGTCGATACAGTGAAGCCTATGTATAGCCAGCTCCATAAATTTGTCCCAATTTGCCTTCCTTGGGTTTCTATGAGGTTTTTGATGAATTCCCTCTACAAAGATTTTGAAAACTATCTTCCGGTGGTCTGAAAACGAGCACTCAGTAGAAACTTTCCAGTCTTGTATAAGAGATTCATCCTTGTTAGTAAGGGTGAGGTCACTGACCTCTGCCCCGTCTTTGATTTGAAATGTTGCATCATTGCCCCTATTACATATTTTGAGATTATATTTCAAGATAAAATCAAAATGGACTCGCCTCTGACATTGGTATCGTTGCTGTCCCATTGGAAGTGGTGTGCGTTGGCATCACAACCCATAATTAGATGCCCTTTGCCAGCCAGATCTTTAAGCAGCTCCTCTACTTCGTGGCCAGATGGGTCAGGTCGCTCATACGGTAGGTAGAGAGAGATGAAAATGGGAACCCTCCCGGATTTAGATTCCATTCTCACCACAGTAACGGCTCCTCCACTGTAGTTGCCAAGGAAGATAAGTTTTAAACTCTTTTTGACAACAATACACGTCCTTACCTTATCGCCATTGGAGACCGCTTAAGAGACGTACTGCGCACTCCCTAGTCCAGTTACCCTATTATTGTATATATAGGGTTCCTGAACCAGGGCTATGTCTACTACAGCTTTCGTGAGGGATAGGAGGAGTTCAGCAGCAGCTGCTTTGCAGTGATGCAGATTAATCTGCATGATGCTAAGTAGCTGCTGTTTTCTTCCTCCTAATGAAACGGCGTTAGTCGAAAACGGATCCAGCCGGTGCCGAAGTGCAATTTTCCCCCACCAGCTTGAAGGTACTCCTGGCCATCCGCATCCATAGATACTTTGATGACCAGGCCTCCTCCCTCAGTGCTTGAACTGATAAGACGCCAGTTGTCTGTTCTGAGGATGGGGTTTTGTTTGCCCAGTATGGTCAGGATGCGTGCCGGATCCACAGATGTTGGTGGCACCCAAGCTGTCAATACCTTACTACAGGGGATGTCCTTTAAGGATACAGCCGCCAGATCACAGCCTTGCCAGAGATCGCGAAATCCAAATACTGCGGTGACTAGGTAATCCTTAGATTCCTGGTTTTCACAGCACATGACTGAACCACGGGTGGGTCTACCCTACTGTTGATAGCAGATGGTTCTTTTCGGTGGTTCTTTTCGAACTTTGCAATTACCTTGAGGTCCATCTTAATCAGAATCCTCTCACTCTCCGTTATCTGCGCGGGGTCCTGGCCGATAAATTTCTTGCAGTAATTTACCGACCTTTTATAGCTCCGCCTTGCTTTCGCCTCCTTCGGGTCGGCGCCTTCGTGAGAGGTAGGGTTGCTGGTAGAATTCCTGCCAGCACCTACGTTGATGGCGTCTTGCCGATCGAGGCTTGTAACATCGGAGGTGATCGACGATGATCCCTCTGCACAAGTATCGTTGGGAGTGTTCTAAGCCAGAAGGAACACTTTCCTGACTGAGCCTCAGCGTTTTTGTCTTTTCCAGGAGAGCGGACAATTGTTCACTGTGTTTGTGGATACTGTCTTGTATTACGTCACTGTAATTCAGTATCGAGTCGTCCCCTCCCGAGTTAAAAATCGAGTCCTGTAGCCGGTCTTTGGTCGTTGCTTCTTCCGGAGCAATAGTGTCATTGGTGTTTGTTGGGGGGTTTGGTTTTCTGTTTGTTTATATTTTTGTTCTCCATGTGAGTGTCGGACTTGGAGGAGACGAGGTCCGCTATGGCATAGCCTCCCTACCATAGTAAGGACTTGGCAACTAAGCCTGTTACTCACTGAGGCGCCCAGGTATCAGTGAGGCAACCGTACGAATAAAGTCGGTACCCTGACTGCGAACCGAGGAACACTGATGGGCACGGTTTACGTAACACAACAGCGTTAGAGGGTCTTAATCTTCGGTAGACCAACACCGATCACTGGATAATTTGAGGCGCCAGTTGTTCGTCTCGTCGAACCAGGGATCATGGGCACTCGGATATTTGTTCCGAGACTCTCCCCCCGGTACCGCTGAGTTGTCCGCGACTGCTTATTTATTCGCAGCTATTGGGCGTTCCACTATCCGCAACCTGTGGACGCGTAGCATCCAGCTATGCTTCCGATAACGGCCGGACGGATTTGTTTTGGTAATTGTAGTTCGTAATAGGTTCTCCCTCCAGTGGCAAAACATTTTCGAGCTTTCCTATAGAGCCCATATAACAGTATTTTGACGATTTAGGCCACAAAAAGCACGGGATTTATTTGGTATTTCTGACTCGCAAAAAATAAAAATCCTTGTGGTAGAAAATTGTCTACACATTGCGTCAAGGGTATGTTACTTGTTAATTTTTATAATGTTATACAGCGTTACAGGTCCACGTTTCCATATTGATGCATATATATTTATACCCAATTTTCGAGATTTCACTCATTTTGGCTGCATTTTCCGACAGAATTTTTGAAATTTGGTATTGTAAGTTCCTAATATATAACTCTCAAATAATGTATATCGACACTGGTAGAAAATGTTTTCAACCGGTGGATGGTATTTTACTTTACAGTTTTTTTGCTTGTTACATCTCAAACAAGTATTTGAAAATTGTACTATTTTCCAATGTCTTTTAATATTTCTAGTGTTATACAGTCGTATATTGTCGATTTTAAAGACACATTGGCAGACACAGATGTTATAAAATTTGTCGATTACGACATATATTTGTAGAAGAACAGCGGTTGGTTGTATGTTGGGAGACATTTCCAGTCGAGAGGTGAAATAAAAACAAGTAAAAGAGCGGCAAAGTTCGGCGGAGCCAACTTTTGTTTAATTTTACATTTAATACTCTCCACCATTTGGAAGAAACTTAAAATTTTTCAAAAAACAAAAAGAAAATCCGTCGAAAAATACCTTTCAAAACGAAAACGTGGTCCGACTTAGCCTTCCTGCTGGCGAAATACACATGTGTGCAAAATTTCAGCCTTCTATCTCAATTCGTTGCAAAAATTCCATATTTTTGTCAAAAGAAGTCTCTTTGCTCGACCTTATATGGACATTGGACAATTCGTCTCATATCAGTTCATAAAGAATTAAGACATATTTTTAAAGCTTCGCTGTTCAGAATGAGCTTGCTTCCTATTATCCAGAGCGACGTCGGATAAGGATTGATTGTCGATCGGTTATGGTAGCAGTAACATATATTCAACGGGGGTGTAGCTAAAAAGGTAGAGCGTTGTATGCGGCCCCACCAAGGACGGCGTTCATACTGCAGTGGTTGATAACAATGGTGACTGCATCAGAATTAATGCTTTTTAGGGTGTCTGAAAGGCTTCTTGATCTAGATACCCTCTTTCATACCTCTGAATCTTCCTCTATAGATCATGTATGTCCATCCAGACACCATATCATGTTATCTCACGGTAACACCCAAATATGTATTGCAACGAACACTTGTAATTATTCTGACGCAAGGGTCGAACATCATGTAAATAGTCCACTGGTGTCATGCTGTCCTGTGAGCGGCATTTTGGCAGATCTGAATTCTTCTCCACTGCGTTGCACCAGCATGCGCACCAAGAGCTGCAAGTTATCGCCTTAAAGACATTCTTCCTACTTTTTAATTTATCGCATATAGTATATAGCTCAACATACTGTTGAATGCCAGGAATCACATTTAGATGTTGTGGATAGTTTGTGGTCGGAATTATGTGTTTCTGGATGTGCACTACTAGTTAAATATATGAAAGAGTATGGCCGTTTTTTGTGGCGGATATTTTCATATTCCTCGCTTGGCAGGCATCATCAAACTCTTTGAAATATATGTTCAACCAAAAACGTAAGCCATCAACGACAGGACCCAATGCCATGATCGTGCAATCATCCACATACGATACGAGACATTTGTAAGGCAAGGAATTCTAGAAGGCAGAGGTGAAATCGTTTCGGAGATTTCACCCTAACGTGGGGAACTCCCTGCCCACTCTACGGGGTTTGAACCTCTTTTTCCGGAATTCATCGTACGACTGATGTACACATATACAGGGTGAGATAAAAAAAAAAAACTGCAACAAAGTCAAACGTCATAATTTTTACCTTTTTTTTATACCCTCCACCATAGTATGGAGGGTATATTAAGTTTGTCATTCTGTTTGTAACACCTCGAAATATACATTTTAGACCCCACAATGTATATATATTCTTGATCAGCATAAAATTCTATGTCGATTTAGCGATGTCCGTCCGTCTATCCGTCTGTGGAAATCATCCGATCGAATTGAAGTAGATTGATAAAATTTTACTCAAATGTATATTATGTCTGCAGGACTATTGGTATTGAAAATGTAGGTCCACGTTCCAGTATAGCGCCCACACAACGGTTCCTCCCGATATTCGGTATTTTGATGATTTTTGCGACGATATTCATCGAAATTTTTTCAAATTTGGTATTTGAAGTACGAAATGAATACTACAGCCTATGACAGAAAATTTTCTGTGCAGGTCCACGTCTTCGTATAGCCCCCACATAACGGTACCCCCTGATATTCGATATTTTGATGATTTTAGCTATATTATTCACCAGAATTGTTTAAAATTTGGTATTTGAAGTTTGTATTGGATACTACAGCCTCAGACAGAAAATTCTCGTGCAGGTTCACGTCTTTGTATAGGTCCCATATAATTGTGCCTTTGTTGATTTTAGCGACATTATTCACCTGAATTCTTTCAAATAGGGTATTCGATGTTCAGAGTGTTATCTGTGTTATTATCTGTGCAGGTCCATGTCGTCATATAAAACCTAATTTAACAGCTACATGTGATTTTTTTTTAAGATTTTAACAGAATTTTTAACGGATTTTATTGTTTTTGAGAATTACCAAATTCGTTCCAAATGGTGGAGGGTATTCAAAGTTCGGTCCGACCGGACTTACAGCTTTTTTACTTGTTTTTAATTTTATTGAATGAAACAAAAAATGTCAGAAATAGCATCAAACTTTAGAATGAGTTTAGATTTGTTCGAATTGGTCACCTTTGACCCGAATTATGCTGCCTAAATGTTGCTCTGCGGCATTTTGGCCCATTTCCGGCGAAGCGCTTGCCTGACGTGGTCGACACTTTGGTATTTTTTAGTGCCAACCTTGCTATCCAAAATACTCCAGACACAATAGTCCAACGGATTGGTATCCGGAGATTTTGGTGGCCAATGTGCGCTGGGAATGAAGAGAGGAACCTCATTTTGTAACTATTCTTGGGTGGCGCGTGCTGAGTCCTGTTGGAATGTCCAAGGCTTTAATACATCCTCCAGAATATTTTCTCGATAATAATCGGCGTTTATTCTGATGCCACGGTCGATTAATACGAGCGGAGATCGACCATCGGCTGTTATGGCGGCCCACACCACCACCCTGGCCGGCGCTTGATTCTGTTGGCCAACCGAAGGTGCACATTTTTAGCAAGTAAACACAATTATTTTGTTTGTTTACAAACTGCTTTCACCACTTTCGGCACTTTTGATTCTATTTTCTTTCTCTTGCGGTGTAAGTTCTTGCACTTTTTGAATTTCAATAGCTTTACCCCGAGCTCAATTTTCAATATTTGCCGAATGGAATATTGCGATATGTTCAGCTCACGAGCCATTTTTCGGCCACTGCGAGGCGGGTTTCGATTAAGTCGCTTCTTTACTCTTCGAACCATTTCTGCTGATGTTGCTGTTTTCTTCCGTCCACTTCCTTGATGTCGGGCTACGCTACCAGTATCACGGAAACGAGCGATGGTACGAGACACAAAATATTTATTCACATTTAAATGCTGGAGTACTCTAACGATAGCAACTTGTGGTTTTCCAGCCAAATCACACAACCATGCTTGAATTCCATCACGAAAAATTTTTTTTCTGGAAAATTCTCATCAAAATGCTCTTGTACGCTTGTAAACATTATAATGAGCTGTCACTGGAATAATTTTAACAGCTGTCGGACGAGTGGCTTGGAAAGAAAGGACAGCAGTCTGAAATTGGTTGCAGTTGTTTCATCTCATCCTGTATAATTGATTATCTATCCGTCAGTATCCATCTAAATATTGTCACGATATTGGTGCTATCGAACACATTTCCTGCATACAGTTCATCTTCATCAAGGACGGTAAGTTTTGTATGGGTTTGTGGGTTTTGGCACGAGGTGATACTTTGCTAAAAGAAGAACTTACTTCATAACCAGTAAAGAAAGTCTTCAAGTCGGGCGGGGCCGACTTTATGATACCCTACACCACTTTGCTAATTAAGTACAGCTCCACATAACAATTAAAAGTTTTTATGGGAGAATTCAATCATACACGCTATGATTATAATTATAATTTAAAGTTCAAAGTACTAAATATGCCGAAGCATTTGTATCTTTTAAATTCGGAATTGTATTGCCCATTTGGTGCACAATTAATTTGAAATCGGATAAAGATATATATGGGAGCTATATCCAAATCTGAACCGATCTCGATAAAATTTAGCAAATGTATTTCTGAGCTGTATTTGATATATTTCCCCAAATTTTGTTGTTGCAGAGTGCATATTACGGCGGCGGTGGACAAAAATAGCAAATCGGATGAACAATATATATGGGAGCTATAGCTATATCTGAACCGATTTCGATCAAAATATGCAAAATTCCATACAATTCGGGCTGATATTACACGTTTGGTGCACAATTAAAGGCAAATCGGACGAAGATATATATGGGAGTTATATCTAAATTTTGGCCGATTATCTCCAATTTCAATAGGGTTCGTCCTTGGGCCAAACAAAAGATTTTTGCAAAATTTCATCTGGATCAGGCAATAAATGCGACCTGTACTTTGTTTACAAAAATACATGGACAGACGGACGGACGGACATGCATAAATCGACTCAGAATGTGATTCTATGCAGATCATCAAAAGGAACTATGGGTCTATCTCGTTTCCTTCTGCCTGTTACAAACAAATGCACAAAGACATAATACCCTGACCACCTTGTGGTGTAGGGTATAAAAATCAATTGTTGTTCGTTGGTAATGGAATCAGTTGAGAACGGGTGGACCGATTTGAATAATTTTTTGTACAACCATTCGTCATACCCCGAGTTAGGTTTTTAAAGAAAAAAATCCTTATATTTCCCAAAATAATGAAGATATCGGTTTGAGAATTATTACACGAGATACTGTTGGCTTTCCATCCAACCCTAAGTATTTATTTAGGGGCTGACGAACGCGCCTACTTTTAAATCTTTCTCTCTATATGTAAAAGAAAGATGTGTTAGTTACTACGCTTATAACATAAAGACCGCCGGTATGATTTTAACGATTCAGACAAATTCGGAATTGTCTCTTGGTAGAAAAGCATAAAATCCAAAAAAATCGCGTAAAAATGTGAAATTTTGATCATTTTGACTTTTAAAATGTACAATAGTAATGTTTTATTTTGCATGATTTTTTTTTCATTTTGACTTACTATTTTCGAATGTACATTTGTAGTGTTTTTTTTTTTGTTTTTTTTTTTTTTTTTTTTTTTTTTTGGAATTCTAATATGATGTGTAGTTTTTTTGGGTAGTATAAAGCGACACGCGAACGGATAAAACTGTTATTTATAGATTTTATGTATTTATTGGGTAATACGAATAATATCATTTCAGAAGAGAATAAGATATGAAAATTCTAAAATCGGGAAAAATAGAAAATTTTTCAATGGAATCGAATTTCAAAATAACAGTACATTCTACAGACAAACTTCATAAGGACCTTTAAAAATTTGCCGTAAAAAAATCAGCGAACCAGTTGAAAATTATTTTTCTTTTTTCAATTCTTTCTTTTTTCTATATTGAAGTGTACATTTCCTATTGTTTTCAATGAATGAATAATATTAAACATGAAATGAGTGCATAATAAGATGTTAAATGGCGATCTTTCATGTATAAAATTGGCATTTAGCTTTCAACTCCAGGACCTTCAGCTGGAAGATGCGAACACATTTATACAAACAAAAATGACCGAAAAAGCGTTATGGAGTTCACTTCAAAAAGTGGGCCTGCTTCTTTCATATGACAATAATTCGTCCAATGAGAACTTAAAATGCAAAATACATTGGGACTGCAATCCGTGAAATACCGACTATAAAGCACGCAAAATAGTAGAGCGAATTCCTTCCAGAAATTTTTCGTAAACATTCAAGATACCTAGTAGTCAGATCTGTGATTTATTATGCTTTAAAAAATACGCATTAAAGACTAAAAGTACGGGCCTGCAACGCGGACCGGGCCAGCTAGTAATTCCAATAAAATATAATTTGAGTAAAAGTTAGGCAAATAATCTTCAATTACAGTGATGTATTTAACTTTAAGTCGAACAAGCAAACAATTAGTCACAATGTAAGTGGAAAATAATTAAACAAATACAACATTTATGATCTGTTCCAGAACTGCAAGTATATAAAAGTTTTTACTATAATAACCGATATTCCCTTTATGATATCGAAAAATCGCAAAACTAATAGATTCTTGCAGGTTCTGGAACACAATTCTATGAATTGCCTCGTTACAAATTGCATTTATTGTTCATCGTTCTAGTTTTGCTCTCTGCACCCTGCACCGAAACAGAAAGCAGCTGCTTATGAAATGCGTGCGGTGATTTCTCAGATGATAAGCTTAACAAATATTCAATCACCGTGTTTCTGCCACAAACTCTTATTATGAAGAATGTATGATACGTCATATATGTCACAATTTCTTACAGGCCATCCATGGTGCTCAAAAGCTCCAAGGGTCAAAAAACGTCTTGTGGACAGTTGAGTTGGGGGATTTATAGGGGCACATCATTCCTAAACAAAGATTATATTAAAATCCCTTTATGTGTCTCACCATTTTGTCATCGCCATTGTATTTGAAAACTGAGGTTCAGTTTTCTTCGGAAATGAAATTTGTTCCAGAATCGCAAACAATCCTTACTCACTTGAATGAACAATAAGAAGACGTTTTAATGGTGAATTTTTGAATAAAAATTTATTCGATATAAATCTATATCAGATTTTTGCTTTTAATGAAGGAACTGAATTTTTCATTATACCATGAATCTCATTAAAATAGAATGAATCTCATTAGAACGAATGAATAGAAGTTTTTTCGATTATACCTTGCGACTCATTCCAAAGAGTGCATTTTATTCATGCTATAGAAACAAAATGGACTGGACGACTCATGCACCGGCGAATGAATTGTATTATTTGATCCATACTTTTGCTAGGTACCTATTTTTAATTTTTCTCAACTCAAGTTGAACATATGTATTTACATATGAGCTAGCAGAACCCGATGCGCTTCAAAATGTTTTGTAATGCTTTAGGATATACAATATATATTTTTTTTCAACCATTTAGTCCGCAAGCACGAAGAGTTTGTCTTTGGGATTTATTAATTGTCATAGCAAATGCCAACCAAGCTAAACGTCATTTTTGTAGCTATTGGAGGGATCCTCGGTAGCAATACTATCAACCTACATATTTCCCGGTAATAAACGTAGCCTCAACTAAGTAGATTTTTTTACTGTTAGCCTAGTTAGCCAAATTCTGTTACACATTTCAAACTTCATTGAAGTTTGACATACATAGCGTGTTTGGTGCATCAAATACACTAAATCAAGGGAAAAATGTATTTAGAAACTATAACCAAATCTGTCCCGAATTCAATGTTATTTTACAAATTTATTTCTAGATTACATTGAAATTGGAGATACATTTCGTGTTTGGTGCATCAAATACATGAAATCGGCCGAAAATGTATACGGGAGCTATATCTACATCTGAACCGATTTCAATATAACTTGGAAAATATTTTTTAGATAAATTCCACCAAATTTCATTGAAATTTGGCGTACACAGCGTGTTTTATCCATCAAATATATGAAATCGGCCGAAAATATATATGGGAGCTATATCCAAATCTTAACCGATTTCAATATAATTTGGCGAATCTGTAATCGATCAATAGATATGTACATATAAATTCTAAATTTTTTGGAGGTACCTCCGTTTCTGACGCTATATCCTCAGTTCCAAGTGAAATTTCAAAAATGTGTATGGCTTATGTTACTTTCAGTCAATGGAAACTTCCAGGAAAATCTGTTCAGCGGTCTTCGAGAGAAGAAGATGATACAGGTTTAACTAATGCCCAACGTACCGTTCAAAAATACTCTTCGTCCGCATTATAGTAAAATGGTTCATATTTTCAATTCAACCAAATAAAAGCAAGGTTAGCTCAAAAAAAGTTCCAAACATGTTGAAGTTGTTCGACAGTGAATATTTGTACGCCCGACGTATTTCGGTAGCATTTATGTAAATAGATGTATTCAGCTCTTGTAGTGAAAAGCGCCGATGTAACGACTTTGCAATTAATCCTTTTCTCTTCGATTCTATTTTGTGGAATAACTCCAACATTCCAAGACTCTAGCATAGAGTTTATTATATCCTTAGCTATATGGAGGGTATATATCATTTGAAACGGCCAAACGTGCCTCATCGAAATAACGGTTTTAGACCCTAGGTCTTTTTGGACAAAACCCGTTTCAGGATACTTGGAGTTGATCTATCGATGTCCGTCCGTCTGTCTGACTTGTGCGCACGATAACTCTCGAAGGCAGAATCCGCTTTCGTCCAAACTAAGTACATTATCAAACTTAGATCGGCAACCTCGGTTCACTCCCTCAAAGAAAGTAATTTACTGTACACAAAGAGAAAGGATTGTCCGATTTTGCTTCAACTTTGCAAATCCTAATATATGTATCAGTTCTAGGTCAGGTGAGAAAATGGGCAATATGGGTCCACTCCATCAAGTACCTGCCCCACAATGGGTAACAATTTTGAATAATTATAACTCTTATAAAATGTGATGAAAGAGTCTGTCTGTCTTAAACTTACACACAATACATTATTGTTATTAACCCAAGGTTTGGTGTGAAAATGGGATATATCGGTCCACTTTTTCTGGTGCCTCAGCCACAAAGGGTCAACATTTTAAATATCCATGAAGCTCATAAAACGCTAAATTAAAATCCAATTCCATTCAAATTTGGTAGATCTCAATATTTCCATCAACACAACATGAATTATGAAAATGGAATATTTCGGGCGACTACATCTGGTACCTCACGCACATTTTAAAATTGTCTAAAAATTATCGCATATTGCATAAAAAGTGTAGGAAATAACCAATATAGTCCAAATATATTTGAATAATCATAACAGAACATTGACTGAGGATATACATCTGTCGGCAGAACCGACTGATAATTTTTAACTTGTTTTACATGTACAAGGACCAAGCGAAATTGTATGGAGGCCACACATAAGCAAAAAAGGTGATTTAAATCCACTGTAGGAAATGCCAAAAATGTATATAATTGTCTTAAAAACAATATCCACAATTTACCAAGTATTACCCAAATCGTACCATTTCATATTTAAGCTCCGTGTATAAGTTCCATAGCCGTTATATTCATTCCACAACTATAATGGATGACATACTTTTCTTTGCACAAATTCCACATAAAGAGCTATTAAATATGCATAGAGGTGTAGGATATCATGTAGTTGGTACGCCCGAATTTTGTTCATTCCTTATTAGTTTTAATTTGTTATTCGTTTTAACATATGCGCGGATGATTTAGCATTTCGTCGATCCGTAAGACCAAAGATCGCGTTGCTCTGGTTTCTTAAAACGTCGACGTTGTTATGGCGGCCCACACCATCACCATGGGCGGCGCTTGAGTTCTGGTGGCCAACCGAAGGTGCACATTTTCAGCTGACCTCTTTGGCAAGTAAACACGATTATTTTGTTTGTTTACAAACTGCTGGACAACGAATGTTTTGCCATCGGAGAAACCCAAATTCGGCAGTTCACCACTTTCGGCCAAGCGAAGCAATTCTTAAGCTCTTTTGAGTCTATTTTCTTTCTGTTGCGGTGTAAGTTCTTCCACTTTTTGGAATTTCAATGGCTTTATCCAGAGCTCATTTTTCAATATTTGCCGAATGGAATATTGCGATATGTTCAGCTCACGAGCCATTTTTCGAACATTGCGACGCGGATTTCGATCAAGTCGCTTCTTTACTTTTCGGAAGAAAACAGCAACATCAGCAGAAAGATGTTGCTGTTTTCTTCCGTCCACTTCCTTGACGTCGGGCTACACTACCAGTATCACGGTAACGAGCGATGGTACGAGACAAAAAAGATTTATTCAGATTTTATGCGATTTTTTTATATTTTATTCTTTTATGCCAAGAGGGCATTCTGAATTGACAAAATTTGTCAAAATCCGTCCAGCCATTCTTGAGATATAAGCATTCTAGCTTACATCCCCTTCCTTTGTATATACACATTGTATATATTTCGCTATATATACGATATATTTACTATCGGTATCTACATAACGGTCAGAATTGACCTGTTCGTCTATTTGTGATTTTGCAGCAATTAAAAATATTCGCGGTTTAATGGAAAATTTGACTTTTATTTAACAAAATGTTATGGTCTATTTCACCCACTAAATATTATCCGATGACCATTAAAATTGGAAGGCTTCTGCCCAGCCTTAAGCTCTAGCCCCATGCTAACTTCCGCGTTGATTGGTCTATAATTGCGACCTGGAGAGAAACTGCAAAATCAGGAAAATTGTCAGTCCTAAATATTGTGCGATTATCTCCAAAAGCAATAGTCTTCAATTCTGGCCCTAGCCCCACCTCAATTCTAAATTTCGTAAGGATCGGGCCATAACTGCGACCTGTAGAGTGATTAAAAATTTACATGGACAGGCGGACATACATAGCTAGACAGGACATACATATATACTTTCCTATGTGGGAAACCTATATTTCGAGAGGTTACATAATTTTGGGCCCAATCAAACTTATAATACCCCGAACACATAGTGTTGTAGGGCATAAATATTCGAATATAAATTTATAGTTCGAAATTCCCAATGAAGTTATTGTACGCCTTTATTTTTATCGCACCATATTTTTTCACTATATGCTTCTTCCTTAGGAGGTAGAACCCATTACGTGATCTTAGCTGATTTTTAAACAATTCTCTAGGAAATACTGGTTAAAACGTAAAAATACAAAATGACAGAGGTATATCTGCTTTTTACGAATTTGGCTAAAATCATATGATGTCGTGAACCTGCAAATTGAAAACAGATCTGTGCAAAATCTTAGATTCCTGTGACACGTAATCACAATACATGGACGAAAATAGCTAAATTAAGTTAGCATTTTACGCTGATCTAGAATATATGTATTACGGAGTGACAAACGTAAAATGCCTTCCATAGTAAGGAGGCACATAAGTGTAGAAGTAACCATTACGGGCCCAGATCCATGCGCTCGTGTCTCTGGATTATAAGATTTAATCCATTTTCAGCTTACAACTATACTTTCGCAGGAGTGATCACAGGCAGCATTGTAATTTAACATTTTATAAATTTTAATTCGTGATTTCCTATTTATTAATCCATATTTCAACAAGTTAGAAACTATCAGTCGATTTTGCCGACAGATGTGTACCGTCCGCCAAAGTCCGTTTTATACAGATATTGACTTGATGTGTGAGAATTGGATGCTCAATTCACATTTTATTATCGTTTTGGTTATACCAAATATAAATATTAACATTTGTCGAGTTTGAAAGGAATCGTATGCTCATTTCGCATTTTACGAGCTTCATGGCTATTCAAAATGTTGACCCTTCGTGGGAAGGTACCAGAAGATCAGACCAGATCTTATGTTAATAAAAGTGTTAAGATGTGTGAAATTTTAAGACAACTGGACTCTGATTTCACCATTTTTGACTGGAAGGAGTGGACCGATGTTGTCCATGTCCAAACTCGATCTAAGTTTGACAATAATATTGCGATGTACCAAGTTTGGACCAAATCAGATACTTCCTTCAAGATTTATCGTGCGCAGCAGTCAGCCAAACAGACAGACGGACGGACACCCCTATATGGTCTATAAATGTCCTGAGACGGATTTGGTCCAAAGAGACCTATAGTCGAAAACCTTTGTTTCGATTTGGTCGCATCATGGGGACAATTATAGTTTAGTAAAACCTCTGGGATTTTTTTACTTTGCGGGACTAACCCGGATATTGGACACAAAAGTCCGCGACCAAGGACCGGGTTTGATCCGGATATACTATACTTATTCAACATGTGGTGACATTATGGGGTAATTTACTGCGATTCAGGAGTTATATCTAAAGTGTCGATATTTGTACCCGACTTTTTTTAAAAAAAACTCCAAAAAGTCAAAAAGGGGTTTACCTTTCCAAAATGATACAATATGTACTATTATCATTCTGGATACTTTCATATCTCTCAAACGAATATTTGGCTTTGCAATCTCAAGAAGTCTACTGCGCAGAAGATTGCAAAACATCAAATTACAGTCATGTTACTCGATCTTGAAAACAGTTAAATTGGCCGGTACGTGAACCAATATTTACATTTTTGTTTATTTCTGTTGAGAACCATACAAAATGCTCTTTGTTCGACCGTATTACCCAAATGCGGAGGGAAAATTTGAAAAGATGTGAAGAAATTAAAAAATTCTCACACATGCGCTTTCGCATTGCTATATAGCTCAAAATCTTGAAAAAAGAAAATAAAAGCAATGCAAAATTTGCAAAAAATATATAAAACAAATACCACGTTTTTCATCTCCAAATATTCATTTTTTTATGAATAATATCTATAATTATAAATTTTTTCCAAATATAGCATTTGTTAATAAATCAAATTTCGTGCAGGTAAGCGTAGAGGCGGTGATGATTATGCATTTTAGTACAACTTCATGGAATTACTCAACGATCTCAAGTAAACTGTCATTAACACAATTCTAAAAATCTGATCCCTTAACTTGATATGAAGGGCTCACAGTTATACCGAACTAAGTCATAAAAACATAATTCGAAGATATTTAGAGGTAAAGTAAATGCACTGCCTTTAATATCTGGAAGGAATATTTTAGTCTACCAAAAGAAAATGTAAAAGCCTATATTCAAAATTAACTAATGATATTAATTTAAAATAAAAATAATTTAAATATATTACCAGAAAAATATTCAAAAACAAAAAAATCTACTTTGGTTCATTATTACTCTGAATAAAATTTCAAAGTTTCACAGCTAAAGCGAACCAAGTCAAAAAAATAAAATAAAGTGTTCGTTATATGACTAAATATAGTTAACTTTAGCGATTAATTACCCACTAGTTTCGGAGTTTTATTTTAAGTCATGTCTTGGTTTGGCGACTGGCAGCTGGCAGCTGCGGGTGCTTCTATTGTAATTGATAATCATTGCGATTTTTAGGAAAATAAAATAAATTATTATTTTTTTTTAAATAAATTAATGTTAACAGAGATAAAGGAACATTTAAGGTTTCAAAAAATAAGAAGGTAAAGTCATGCAACTATATGTTTACATTTTTATACCTTTCACTGACTTGGTTTATTACGTTTGTAATTCCGTTTGTAACACCTCGAAATATACATTTTAGAACCCATAATATATTCTTTATCAGCATAAAATTCTATATCGATTTAGCGAGGTACGTCCGGCTGTCCATCTGTCCGGTTGTCCGGTGATACTAAAACGTTCATTTTTTGCAAGGATGGTTTTTTTTTTAATTATGGTTAAAATGTAGAATATACTTGAAATCGGGTTGTTCCGTTATCGGGGGTTATGACCCATATCATGACCTGCCAAAACGATTAAAGGTATCTTGAATGTTTAGGAAAATTTTCTGGAAGGACTTCGCTCTACTATTTTGCGTCCTTTATAGTCGGTATTTCACGGATTGCAGTCCCAATGTATTTTGCATTTTAAGTTCTCATTGGACGAATTATTGTCATATGAAAGAAGCAGGTCCACTTTTTGAAGTGAACTCCATAACGCTTTTCGGTCATTTTTGTTTGTATAAATGTGTTCGCTTCTTCCAGCTGAAGGTCCTGGAGTTGAAAGCTAAATGCCAATTTTATACATGAAAGATCGACATTTAACATCGTATTACGCACTCATTTCATTTTTAATATTATTCATTCAGAATTGAAAACAATAGGAAATGTACACTTCAATATAGAAAAAAGAAAGAATTGAAAAAAGAAAAATAATTTTCAACTGGTTCGCTGATTTTTTTACGGCAAATTTTTAAAGGTCCTTATGAAGTTTGTCTGTAGAATGTACTGTTATTTTGAAATTATTATTCCATTGAAAAATTTTCTATTTTTCCCGATTTTAGAATTTTCATATCTTATTCTCTTCTGAAATGATATTATTCGTATTATCCAATAAATACATAAAATCTATAAATAACAGTTTTATCCGTTCGCGTGTCGCTTTATACTACCCAAAAAAACTACACATCATATTAGAATTCCAAAAAAAAAAAAAAAAAAAAAAAAAAAACACTACAAATGTACATTCGAAAATAGTAAGTCAAAATGAAAAAAAAAAATCATGCAAAATAAAACATTACTATTGTACATTTTAAAAGTCAAAATGAAAATGATTTTTTTTGGATTTTATGCTTTTCTACCAATAGACAATTCCGAATTTGTCTGAATCGTTAAAATCATACCGGCGGTCTTTATGTTATAAGCGTAGTAACTAACACATCTTTCTTTTACATATAGAGAGACAGATTTAAAAGTAGGCGCGTTCGTCAGCCCCTAAATAAATACTTAGGGTTGGATGGAAAGCCAACAGTATCTCGTGTAATAATTCTCAAACCGATATCTTCATTATTTTGGGAAATATAAGGATTTTAGATAAATCGAAATAGTCGGCGTAAAAGTAGGCGTGGTCAATATTTTTTCTTTAAAAACCTAACTCGGGGTATGACGAATTATTCAAATCGGTCTACCCGTTTTTATATATATAGATTGTACATACAAATCAGAGATGGGAACCTGCTTTCTAGCCAGGGAAATTTGACAGAGTAAATTACACAAAATGCAGAGATGGATATGCTTATTTGAAATGACTTTACCTTCTTCATTTTACCATGGTTTCAACAAATATTTACACATAAAAAATTCGTCATTTCCGTCTTCATCATTTTTGGGGCAGGCAAATATTCCTCATCTTCATTACTGGAAATATCACTATCACTGCTATTATTACTATCCATTTGTAGAAAACACTGACTTGGTTCATTTTGCTTTGTCGAAAAATCGAAAATGACAGTCGTTGACTTAGGTTTTTTACCGTCATCTTTGGAACGAAACACTTTTTGACATTGTGCTTTACAGGGTAAACAGAGTTTCCATATACGGTGCCTTGGTTCGGTATATCAGTGAGGCCTCCATATAATTTACTGGTAAACATTTCTTGATAATTTTTTTTTAAATGTTCCCATATTTTTTTTTATACCCTAAAACACTATGTTTTTGGGTATTATAAGATTGCCGGGGCCAAAAATTATGTAATACCCCGAAATATTTTCCAAGACATAGGAATCTATGTATGGATCTACCTATGTCGCCGAGCTGAGCCGATTTAGCTGTGTATGTCCGTCCGTCCGTCTATCCATGTTAAATAGTAATCACGCTACGAGGTCAGAATATAAGGCTATTGTTTTGGAAGATGTTCTCAAAATATTAAGGGTTTGAATTCGACCAAAACTGGATAAAATTGTCTGCATATTGCAGTCACCCTACAGTTGTCAACCAATGATCAATATTCATGAATTTTTTTACGAGGTTAATGTTTAAGATATCGCTGAAGTTAAGCGTTTTGGCTAGTAATCGGATAATAATGTGTGACAAAATACCAAAATTGCCGCCATCACGAATACATGAGGAGCACTTGGTTGATAAATATCGCCAAATATCGGAAATATATAGAGACATTTTCAAATGTTTTTTTGAATACCAATTAACACGACATAGGGCGTAAATGAAGGGCTATGTGACATTATATAAAGAATGAAATGTATATAAACTGTTCAATATGCATGGAAAAAATTTTATTAAAAAAAAATATTATTAACAGATAAGATGTTGTTCGCAAAGAGAAGCAATTAAGTTCAATATTTGCATTTAGTATGCAGTAGATATGGAGATATTTCTCAAAACTAAAAAAAGGGAGACATGTTAAATTCGATCTGAGAGAACTGCTCCGCCCATAAAGTACGGAAACAGAAAACTAGTAAAAATTTTAAATTTAGATGGCAATCCTTTAAAACCAACATTTCAGTCAGTCAGAACCTCGCAACCATGTTCTTATTATAACCTCCACCTTGCAAAGGAGGGTATTTTAACGTTGTCATTCCGTTTGTAACATCCCTAAATATTCGTCGTAGACCCCATAAAGTAAATATATTCATAATCAGCATAAATTTCTAGGTCGATTTAACGATGTTCGTCTGTCTGCCTAAACAGCCGATACAGCCCACATTATTTGACGTAGAGCGTCAAAATATAGGAGATCAACTTGTAATGTGTCTAGGATGGTTGGTATTGAAATGAGATATGTCGTTCCCGTTTTGGTATAGCCCCCATATAACGGTTTGGTATAGCCCCCATATAACGGTATTTTGATGGTTTTTGTCACATTTCTTCGCGGATTTGTCTAAAAATTGATATTTGTTAGTCATAATGGGTTCTAGCTCCGGTGGCGAAACATTGCATTTTTAGTTCCACGTTTTCCGATTTGCGGTATTTTGATGGTTTTTGTCACAATTCTTCGCGGATTTGTCTAAAAAGGGTATTTGTGTGTTCTAATAGGTTCTAGCTGCGGTGGCGAAACATTGTATGTTTAGGTTCACGTTTTTGTATAGCCATATATAGCGGTACCTCCCGATATTCGATATTTTGATGATTTTTGCCACATTTTCCCCACGAATATGTCTAAAAATTGGTATTTGTGGGTCATAATGGGTCCTAATGTTTCCTTTACCCTAGGGTGGAGGGTATTAAAAGTTCGGCCCGGTCGAACTTATGTTTTTTTACTTGTATACGAAAATCCTTTTGAATATATTTTGAGTCCACATATATCATATTCGATGCCTCTCTTTACGGGTTTCCGCCATTTTTTGGCGATTTCGGATTAACATATTTATATAATATTTCTAATGCATTTTTGTCATTTGTAATCTGTATTGAAATGGGACATATTAAACTTCGAGCTGGTATGGCCTCCATATAACAGTATTGCCTTAAAATGTATGGCTGGTGCCCATATATGTCTTCATCCGATTTCACGTTTAAAGTGCCTACAAAGTTCAAAAAGGATGGATTTTGATGAGAATAGATTCAGGCTCAAATGCCTTCGTCTAATTTAGTGGAAATCGAATCAGAGTAGGATATACCTCCCAAATATTAGTTCCATTCTGCTTCAGATTATGAATGCTGTAATAATACGCATACTGCATAATACGCATTCCAACATGATCATATTTGGTATGATTTAATTCGCATAAATTCCCCATAAAAACTTTTATTTATTATGGGTAGTGCTACTACATAAATATGCAAAGTGGAGTAGGGTATCATAAATTCGGTCCCTTCCGACTTGTGGCCTTTCTTTACTAGTTTTAGTTTACCTTTTATGCTACATTAAGACCATTGCCTAAAGAAGTCATAATTCACCAAATAATATGTCATCAGTTATTGGTTTTTGGTGTAAAGCTTGAATTCTGATATATGTCTACCAAGTTGCATCTTACGATTCGAACCAATACGAAATTTAAATAACAATAGGAGTTTCAAAGGCTTCCAGCAAATATCAATAAATTTAAATTATGGATGCCCATCAAACAATCCAAACAGCAGGCACGCACAGGGGCAGCTTCGTTTCGTTCCATTTACCAGCCCACATTTTTAAATGTCACCAGAAACAATGTGAAGCGGCGATAGAGCTAATCTTAATCCATTTGATTTGGCCGCTGCGCTGGTGCAGTAGTATGGGGGTAAGTGTTGACATGACATCTTGAGCTGCTTCCAATAAATTTGTGTTCAGCTTGGGCGCTATCTATGCATCTATCGGTTACCCAACTACCAGCCTCAGACAAAAACAGTGCTGGCCTTGCGAGATTTTTGAAGAACGAAACACAAAGAGAGACACATGGCAGCGTCGCACTCATCCTTTCATCTGTGACCTTTGTTAGATATCTAGACATTGCCCACAACGATACAGCTAAGCGAAGGTGTAGACATTTAGTGGCACTCTCAGATGCCATTGGAGAATTTACAACAAATTTATTATCCTACGATAGACCAACAGGTTGACCCTTGTCAAATTCCATACTTTGACATTTCACTTGTCTTTGCAGCCAGCATTCCTGTTGGTATTTCTTGCGGCATATTACTCGTTCTGGCGTAGTACTGCGCACACACACGCACAGCGACTCAGGTACATCGGGCCATTTCATGTGGCCGAGTAAGGTTTCTGTGGTCGGTCACACGCTCACTTTTTTTATTTTTGTAAAATATTGTTTAAGTTAAATAAGTTGTCACACAGTTTACTAGGAACAGTGCTCTTTCAGATGGTAATGCGAATGATGTGGGATGTTCCAAGGTTATTCTTCAGAATATACTCAATAAGATGTGTGTTTATCAAAGTCTTTGTTTTTGCTCGGATTTAAATCGTATTCCCGTTGTCAAAGGAAGAATTTTAAGGCAAAATACAAAACATTTTTACATATTTAGTCAACATTTATTTGGGTTTGATAATAATCAAATACAAATCTATATATATAAAAGAAAGTTGTGTTAGTTACTACGCTTATAACTTAAGAATCGCTGGACTGATTTTAACGATTCACACAAATTCGGAATTGTCTCCTCTCCGAAAAGGATAATATCCAAAAAAATCACGTAAAATGTGATATATTAACATTTTCATTTTGACTTTTGAAATGTACAATAGTAATGTTTTATTTTGCATGATTTTTTTCCATTTTGACTTACTTTTTTCTAATGTACATTTGTAGTGTTTTTTATATTTTATTTTTGAATTTTTAATTTGAATTAATTGACTTGATTTCTTGAGAACTGATATTGATGGCGGGTTACATGGAAGTGTAGTGCCGAATTAGGTGGTGGCGAAATGGAATATCGAAATAATTGAACGCGGTCACACCAAAGTTAAAGATAATTACTTTTTCAAAATCGCTAAAAAATCACAAAAAAGAGATCTCATTGCAAAAATTCTCAAATCGGAAAAAAATCTAAAAAAAATCATTGGAATCGAATTTAAAAATAATAGTACATTCTATTGACAATCTTTACAAGGATCTTTAAACATTTGCTGTAAAAATTCAGCGAACAACTTGAAGATTTTTTCAATTTGTATTATCTTATTGAATTCAATGGAATTTTTTGTGAACAAAATAAAGAATAATTTTTCAATCTATATAATTTTTACCAAAAAATTAAATAAGTGCGAAATACTATGTAAACTGACATCTACCTTTCAACTCCAGGGCCTACACCGTTTTTCAGCTGGAAGATGCGAACACATTTAAACAAACAAAAATGACCGAAAAAAACCTAATGGGGCTCATTTCAAAGCCTGGACCTACTTCTTTCATGTGACAATAATCCGTCCAATGAGAGCTCAAAATGCAAAATTCTTTGGGAGTGCAATCAGTAAAATACCAAATATAAAGGGTGCAAAATAGTAGAGCGAATGGGACTTTTAGTAAGAAAAGGATTTATATCCTTTCCAAACATTCAATATACCTTAAATCGCTTTTGCAGGTCATGATATCGATCATAATTCTCGGATAAGGGTACAACCCTATTTAACCCATATTTATATAACCTCCGTATGATTTAAGATATTTTTGCGGTCTTGGCCACTTTTTTCTTTGTTTGGCCCTTATTTGGCATCTTTGTTTCTAAGGGGTAGAGAACCTCTTCGCATAAAATTTGAAATTTTCAGAATAAGGTCAATATTTGTCTTGACCACATTCATCAATTGATTTGGCTAAAAAATTGTATTTATGCTACTCTGGGGTGGGGAACCATCATACAGAGTGCCACATAGGAATTTATTTAAGTAAAGTCCCCATATTAGAGTATCCCCAAGTCCACTTTCACATCTAATGTGTGGTCAGAAAAGAAAATATTGTATTCTATTGAATTTGTGACCCCCAGGAGAATATTGGTTAGGAACGTATATTTGGGATGTAGATCTATATGAAATAATTTGTGAAAACATGAACAAATTACAAATATAAGAAAGTAGCACGGGACCAAATATTTGTTGAGTCGTCACTGAATTATACTATGATGAAAAATATGGTCTTTATGGGGTCTCCAACTTACAATTTAAATGGCAAATAAAATTAATTCCCATCTTACGGTAATGGGTGTAAAATAGTAATTATATTTGACTATTCTGAAATCATTCTGTCCTCATTTATGAGGTGGATAAAACTATTTTTACTTATTTAAATCACTCGAATTTTTCAGTTTGACATGCTATGCTGTTCCGCTATATTTTTAATTTGGCCTCTATTTGTCATCTTGGATTATAAGAGGTAGAAGAAAGTTTTCAATGTAGGTCGGAGTAGTGCCCATATAAAGGTACCTCCTGATTTTACCATATTTCTAAGGATTTGGCTAAAAATGTGTATTTGCGGGGTGAAAATCTTACACAAACATTTCAAGATATCTACAAAATTTTAGAATTTTCTCCATGTAATAGTACCCCCTCAAGTTCACCTTTTGGTGGACAAATAGACAGACATGGTTAGTGGGACTTATGAGGACTCTAATGCACAATGTAAGGTGTTACTGGGTTTAAAAAAGTAATTAACTTTGGCTATTCTTAAATCATTCGGCCCTCAGTTATGAGGTGTAGAAAATACAGTAAATTCCAAATTATTGCTCATTTGACTGGAAAATTTTGCTACGATTTTTACCATACTAAAAATTAATTTAATCCCTTACATGGGGATACGATTAATATATACTTTTTAATAGATTTGTACATCCACACATTTGAAGCCCTCGGTTTAAATATGAAAGCCCACGGCTTAAATATAGGCACAGGTATTTCAAAACACTTTTAATCGACCAGTACGTGAACACTTATATCAGTCATATCAGTGAATAATTATGCTTGGGAAAATATGCATAATAGACAAAAACTACGGGCCGGCAACGCGGACCGGGCCAGCTAGTAAATGATAAATGAAATAAATAAATGATTTTTATTTAAAGCAGAATTTTTCTAACAATGTTATTTATTAAAAAAAAAATCAGTACATTATACAGGGTGAGATAAAGAAACTTTAACAAAGTCAAACGCCATAATTATGACATTTTTTTTTAAATTTTATTGAATGAAAGCAAAAAATGCCGGAAATAGCATCAAATTTTTGAATAAGTTTAGATTTGCTCGAATTGGTCACCTTTGGCACGATTTATGGCCTTCAACCGGCCAATGAAACCGTCACACGCTGCCCGAATGTTGCTCTGAAGTATTTTGGTCCATTCCCGGCGAAGCGCTTGCATGAGGTGATCGACACTTTGATATTTTTAGTGCCAAACGTGCTTTCCAAAATACTCCAGACACAATAGTCCAGCGGATTGGTATCCGGAGATTTTGGTGGCCATTGTGCGCTGGAAATGAAGCGAGGAACTTCATTTTGCAACCATTCTTGGGTGGCGCCTTCTCATTGCGATGGTACTGAGTCCTGTTGGAATGTCCAAGGTCTGCGGCCAAAATGTTTGCGTGCCCAAGGCGTTAATACATCCTCGAGAATATTTTCGCGATAATATTCAGCATTTATTCTGATGCAATGGCGATTAATATGAGCGGAGAACGACCACCGGCTGTTACGGCGGTCCACACACTCACCATGGCCGGCGCTTGAGTTCTGATGGCCAACCGAAGGTGCACATTTTTAGCTGACCTCTTTGGCAAGTAAAAACGATCATTTTGTTTGTTTACAAACTACTGGACAATGAATGCTTTTTCATCTGAAAAAAATGGGCAGATTACCACTTTCGGGAAGCGAAGCAACTCTTTAGCTATTTTGAGTCTATTTCCTTTCCGTTGCGGTGTAAGTTCTTGCACTTTTTGGAATTTCAATGGCTCATTTTTCAATCTTTGCAGAATGGAATATTGCGATATGTTCAGCTCACGAGCCATTTTTCAGCCACAACGACGCGGGTTTCGATCAAGTCGCTTCTTTACTTTCCGTTTACCACCAATATCACGGTAACGAGCGATGGTACGAGACACAAAAGATTTATTATCATTTAAATGCTCGTTAGAACAATAGCCACTTATGGTTTTCCAGCGTAATATAAAGAAATCTCACTATCACGCTTGAATTCCATCAGGAATAACTTTTTTTCTGGAAAACTCTCACCAAAATTCTTTTGTACGCTTGTAAACAATATAATAAGCTGTCACTGAAATAATTTTAACAGCTGTCGGACGAGTGCCTTGGAAATGACAGCAGTCTGAAGTTTGTTGCAGTTTTTTTCATCTCACCCAGTATATAGTTAAAAGTCGTGCCGCCAAGAGTTTTTTTGCGGGGAATCCATAAAAAAATCGAAAACCCATTCAAACTATTTTTAATTACGCATCCTCGGCCAGTAAGACCATCTGACAACTAAGTTTGCCGTCAAAAGAAATATTGTGATTTGAAATTCAAAGTGAGTCAAGTTATTGACAAATTGTTGTCAAACCAGTCCTCTTGGTCGACTTTACGAAAGCCTTGGTTTCTTTTTCTTTTCTTTTTTGCTTTATAGACCACGGTTATGAGCAAATCACACATAAAGCCCAAGTGAGTTCCATCTACTCTGTCAAAGTACATAATTACGTTTTAAGTTGGAATTGGAAAATAAAAAAAAAAATGTGCGAAACATAAAAATATTTTCAATTTCGTAAAAAATCTCTGTTCCTTCACATCTTCAAATTTGTACTTGAAAATTCTTTACACAAAAAAAGCAGTACAATTCAAAGGAGCTCTGTGATTTTAACATCTTGAAAAAATGTCAAATTCAATTGTGTTCTTGAGTGCATTGTATAATATTATATGACAATTATTCAAAAAAACAAAAAAAAAAAAAAAAACAGTAAGGAAAAGTCAGATGTCGGGTGGGGCCGACTATATGATACCCTACACCACTATGCATATTTCGTAGAGCTCCCGTAACCGATTTTCTGGTTTCTGGACTGAATTCGGTGGGATGTACCAAAATACAGGTCATTTGGACTTATATTAGCCAATTGGTACACAATTAAGATATATGGGAGCTATATCTAAATCTGATCACCAATTTCAGTAGGGTTCTTCCTTGGGCTAAACAAATATTGTTTGCAAAATTTCATCTCAATCGGATAATAACTGCGACCTGCATTTTGTTCAAAAGAATACACGGACGGACGGACTGACATGCATAAATCAACTTAGAACTTTATTCTGTGAAGATCTTCATGTTACAAACAAATGCACAAAGACAAAATGCCCTTATCGCTATGTGGTGTAGGGTATAAAAAATAAATAAATATTTGAAATAAATCTTTAACGATTGAAAGGATGTGATTTTGTAAACAAATATAGGCCCTTCATTCCGTTTTCGTGTTTTTTTTTTTTGTTTATTTACTCAAAAAATCTCAGTCTATTTCATTTCCATTATCGCGTTACAAACAAATGTACAAAAACATAATCACAGAAACTAATTCAAAATCTTTTGCATTGACCACACGTGTAACGTCGTCCAAGCGTTTTGATTCGTGTTTATTCGTCCCTGTCTATTGACCGATATGGTCTTTTTTTGTTGATCTTCTCAAAGGTTTCTTTTTTTTACATGAAAGAGGAAACATGTGTTGGCTGCTTCAGAGGTCCAATATTGTATTGTTCAATGCCAGAATTTAGATGTCTTTAACATATATTTTTGTTGCTTAATTGATGCCTCAAATTTACTAGAATTGCATCTCGAAGAAAATGTGCGGTTACCAAAACAAATAGAAAAAATACATCAATGGCAGATTGACCTTCATCCACCTGTTGTCAGTGGCATTAGGTACCACCAAAACATAGCCAACTAAATGTGTGTGTGTCGACCTGATGTAATGAAATAAAGAGATTGTGGGCAATTCCATTGTCATCCACTTGTAGGAGGGTGCGTGGTAATTCATCCCTCAAACCTTATATCAGATATACTTATCTACCTCAATAGAGGGATCCTATTATCTTGTCAATGGTCATGTTTCCATTTTCGTTTGACTTCGACGCCAGAGAGAGTTTCAATATGTTTTGTTTGTTACTGATATTTACAATAGCCGGGCTAACTCCTATTTTATAGAGCTACAATTTCATGTCATACACAACAAAAAAAAAAAAAAAAATTCAAGTAATTTTTTAAATAAATTGCATTACCTGTGTGCATTACAGTTTATGGGAGCAAAAGTCATGAGGATTAATATATCTAAGAGTATATCTATCTAGTATCTTCAATGTTGAGCAATATCTACATTGACATTTGACAATTTATTTTCTTACGTGTTTAAAACAGAAATTAATAATAGCAGAAAATGGAATGTTTGCAATTAAAAAATATAACATTTTGGGGAATTTTAAAATTTGAAGTAGATCAAACCAACTATGAATCTTATATGGATGCGTATCATGGCTTTAGAGTAGTCACAATTTGGGATCTATATCCAAATCTGAATCGATTTTCAACAAATTTGACGGAGGCTTTCGTACCTCTACCTCTGCCTTCGATAAGGATTTTATTAAAAACTATTTATTGGAGCAATAGATATACCAGACCGAATATAAAAAATGCATCCAATTTGGTCTGATATTATATATATGGTGGATGATGCATTTCGAATGTATATAAAATTCAGAACCGATCTCAATAATATTTGGCAAAAAATTTACCAAATATCATTCGTGTGGAGTGCATATTACGCAAGTGAGGGACTTAAAACCCCAAATCGGATGAAAAATATATATATGGAAGCTATAGCTATATCTGAAAGGATTGTCTCCAAATTGTATGTGTATGCTTTTAGATTGAAATCGGTCGGATGTGGCAAAATTCAGGTCATTTGGTGCCGAAATCCGAAATCGGTTGAAGATATATATGGGAGCAATATTTAAATTTGAACCGATTCTCACCAATTTCAAAAGGGTTCGTCCTGGGGCCAACAAATATTGTACGGAAAATTTTGTCTCAATCCAATAAAAACGTACGTGTGCATTACACGGTGGCATTTTTGAGCATTCCGTTATATATGTATATATTCATTAGAACGTACATATGCACTAGCGTAGGCTTGTTTTTTTCCGAGTCCCAAATTGTGTATGTGTGTGTATGACCTCCAAATTACAAGCTTATAAAATATTAAAAATTATTATATACGTAAAAAGTCTGTATCATGTTCATAACCTAAATAACCTAAAAAACACAATTGTGAATGAAAATAGTTTGAAGTTTCAAATACAGTTGCAACTAAAGTCAAATTTTCCATGTTAATGGGTAATATTACAATTTTAAATATTGTCCCTCTATCTGGGATTCAATTTCAACTTTAACACATCGTTCGTGGGTACATTCAACAACAGACGACTTAATTTTTATACCCTCAGCCATATGGCTACAGAGGGTATATATCATTTGATACGGCCAAAACGTGCCTCATCTAAATAATGGTTTTAGACCCTAGGTCTCTTTGGACCAAATCTGTTTCAGGACATTTGGAGTCGATCTAGCTATGTCCGTCCGTCCGTCTGTCTGGCTGGTGCGCATCATAACTCTTGAAGGGAGTATCCAAACTTGATACAACGTAATTTTTTGTCAAACTTATATCGAATTCAGAGATGGGCAATGCGGATCCACTCCTTCTGGTACCTCCACCACAACAGGTCGAAATTTTCAAAAAATATATTTTCTGCACAGAAAGACCAACGATAATCTGAGTCTGCTCCAACTTTGCAAACCCTAACATTTGCGTCAGTGCTAGGTCAGGTGCAAAAATGAACAATAAAATGTGATGTAAAAGTCCGATTGTCTTAAAATTTCACGCATCCCAATAATTTTATTAACCCAAGGTCTGGCGTTTAGATGGAATTTATCGGTCCGCTCCTTCTTGTACCTCTCCCACACCCAAAAGGTCGAACATTTGAATATCCATGAATCTCAAAAAAAAAACGCGAAATAAACATCCAATTTCATTTAGACTTGGTACACCTCATTATATCTATCAACACAGGATCTGTTTTAAAGGCGGTAGAGATCGGACCATTCGTTCTGGTACCTCCCCACAAAGGCTCAAAGTTTTGAATAACAAAAAAGGTTTATGAAATCCGAAATAAGCATCATGTTCTCTTTATATTTCACACATTCCTTTCTTTCTACTAACACAAGATCTGTTGTGAAGACGGGACATATCGGTCTACTCCTTCTGTTACCTCCTACACAAAGGGTCAAAATTTTAAATATCCATGGAGCTTATAAAGCGCGAAATTAATATCCGATTCCATTCAGTTTTGGCACATCTCAATATTTCCATCAACACAAGATGGGTTATAAAGATGGTAGATTGATCGGACTACTCCTTAGAAACCAAATGCTCAAAGTAAGCCAAATGAGCATTCAACTCCCTTCAAATTTCACACATACAAATATTTTTGCTAACACAAGATCTGTTGTGAATACAGCCCTTAAGGTGGAAATACATAAAGCGCTTATCTGGCTGGTTTAAGTTATCGACTGGCTTCTTCGGAAATGAACAAAGGAGCCTAGGGCCTATGTCAACCTAAAACTCCTTTGTTCATCTACGAAGAAGCCAGCCGATGACTTCCCAACATACCAAATTGACTTGAGAATAATATTTTAATAAGCTTACAAACATAAGCCTAAAGCTTGAGAAAATCTTGAGAAAGTATTGAGAAATGTTTGTTTAACAATTATAGAATAATCGAAAAGGAACCCTTATTCATAAGCTTATTCTTGTAATTGCAGAATAAGCTTACGAAAGTAATATTTTATAAAGCTTATTTTTTCAATGGTAAAAAATATTTATTTATTCATTTTTTAATTATTTTACACATTTCATTCATTGATTGCCATCCCAGCTGTCACTGCATCCTGTTGTCTTGATACCTAGATGCTTTCTTTCCCCTTATTTGAGCTTCTGTATCTCCTCCACTTATTCTTCACTTCTGTTGAATTCCTGCAACTTTTTGACGCCTCCATTCTGAAATGAGATTGAAATAATTTATACTACAGATTCCCAGATTTATTATTCATCATTACCTTACAGTTTCGTCCGGAAATGGGTCCTAAATTCGCGTGATTTTGATTTTAACCAAAGAAAATAATTTTTTGTTGACAATTTTCACAAAAAAAATCAAAACAAATTTGTCAACAAAGGACAGATTTGAGAAAAGTTTGTGCAAAAAAGTGTTTCTCAAGCATTGTTGAAAAATTCTTATGATAAACTATTTTCATAATATTATTCTCAAGCTGTATTGTATTTTTGGTATGTTGGGTTAAGCCAGCCAAATATGCTCTTTATGTATTTCCAGCCTTAGGCTATGCCCGCTTCCTGTCAAATTTGCATACAAACAAGTTGTTTTCATTTATTCAATATTCTTCCTCATTATTTTTTAAAATCAGTTAAATAGCGCGAAAAATGAATAAAATGCTTGGTTTTCTTTCAAAAATATGATCTAAATAGTTCGATCTTTTGATTACATGGCAAAACTGGCGAATAGCTTCAATGCGCGTCCCGCAATGTACGTGTCTTCCAATCATTGATTTTGAAAATATTTTGTTTCTATTTTTCAAAACTATACATACATACACAAAACTGGCAGAAGTCGAGCACACTTAGAGAAAAAAAAATGTAATCAGTTGGTAGCTCTACCCTACCTTTTTATTGTACCATGTTCAAGAGTTACAATTTTCAATACTTTTATCTGTCATAACTTGCGAAACAAGTCAGCAAGTCAGCTTTACAATTTGCTATATTTAAATATTTCTCTCAACCTGAAACTTGGGATGAAAATGGATTTTATGATGATGTTTCCAATATAGACGAAACCTAGGACGTCACAATATTTATATCGTATTAATTTAGGTCCGATATGAAATGGACAATATAGGCCTATTCCTTCAGAACCCACTCCATAGAGGGTGAAGAGTTTGAATAATCATAACGGAAGTCAAAATATATTTAAATGATCGAATTTTTCCGATCCGGTATAGGTCAAAATTATAGACCGATTGAAGAAATATTTGGCTGGTGAAATGCGCCATTGTTTTTGTGTGAAAAATGCTACAATCTCTATTCAATCGCGAATATTTTGTATGTTTCCTGGCGAAATGATATGTACATGAATAGGGCACGTCTGACCTTAAAATTGATGCAGATTTCGTTGAAGTCTATAGTCAGATATGGGGTACGGAGCAAAAAATAATTGAAATTATTGTAATGAATACCCATAGGCACGACAGAGGACGTAAATATGTGACGAAAAATATGCGGTTTACATAGCTATGCGACATTATTTCTTGAATGACATGGACCAGAAACATACATACGTTTGAAATTCATGAACTATTCATTGAGCTTGGAAAAAGTTTACTATGAAATGAATAAAAAAAAAGCTTTGAATGTGAAATTTGTGATCTTTCCACTAGAGCCAATTGCGGTGATGTATCGTCTAATACGGATACTTTGCTTTTGTAATTTTTAAAGGTCGTATATTTTTTTCCAAATATTGGTTGCAAGTATATGATCATCATGCTTTTAAATTGGAAATGAACTTTATTAAATGAAAGCAGAAAATGTCGGAAATAGTATCAAATTTTAGAATAAGTTTAGATTTGTTCGAATTTGTCACCTTTGGCATTTATTATAGCCTTCAAAAGGCCAATGAAACCGTCACACGCTGCCCGAATGTTGCACTGCGGTATTATGACACATTCCCGCGCTTTCTTGAGGTGATCGACACTTTGGTATTATTTATTAGTACCAACCTTGCTTTCCAAAATACTCAAGACACAACAGTCCGACGGAATGGTATCCAGAGATTTTAGTGGCCATTGTGCGCTAGAAATGAAGCGAGGAACCTCATTTTGTAACCATTCTTGGGTGGCGCGTGCTGAGTGCGATGGTGCTGAGTCCTGTTGGAATGTCCAAGGTCTGCGGCCAAAATGTTTGCGTGCCCAAGGCTGTAATACACCCTCCAGAATATTTTCGCGATAATATTCGGCATTTATTCTGATGCCACGGTCGATTAATACGAGCGGAGAGCGACCATCGGCTGTTATGGCGGCCCAAACCATCACTATGGCCGGCGCTTGAGTTCTGGTGGCCAACCGAAGGTGCACATTTTCAGCTGACCTCTTTGGCAAGTAAACACGATAATTTTGTTTGTTTACAAACTGCTGGACAGCGACTGTTTTCTCATCGGAGAAACCCAAATTCGGCAGTTCACCACTTTCGGCCAAGCGAAGCAACTCTTTAGCTCTTTTGAGTCTATTTTCTCGCTGTTGCGGTGTAAGTTCTTGCACTTTTTAGAATTTCAATGACTTTACACCGAGCTTATTTTTCAATATTTGCCGAATGGAATATTGAGATATGTTCAGCTCACGAGTCATTTTTCTGCCACTGGGACGCGGGTTTCGATCGCTTCTTTCGCTTTTCGAACGATTTCTGCTGATGTTGCTGTTTTCTTCCGTCCACTTCCTTGATGTCGGCCTAAGCTACCAGTATCACGGTAACGAGCGATGGTACGAGACACAAAATATTTATTCACATTTAAATGCTGGAGTGCTCTAACGATAGCCACTTGTGTTTTTTCAGCCAAATATAAAAAATCACACTATCAAGCTTGAATTCCATCACGAATAACTTTTTTTCTGCAAAATTCTCACAAAAATGCTTTTGTACGTTTGCTAACAATATAATGGGCTGTCACTGGAATAATTTTAACAGCTATCGGACGAGTGCTTAGAAATGACAGCAGTCTGTCAGTTTTTTTTTATCTCACCCTGTATATTTCAATGTCTTGAGGGATTCTTTCGTTGTATTCCAAGGGTAACACATCTATAGAAATTTTACGTAAGTAGTAGTGCTGTAGGTTATCACACGTTATACATCAACGGCTTCCAGAGGTACAAAAAAAAGAACAAGTAAAAAAGCAGTAAGTTCGGCCGGGCCGAACTTTGAATACCCTCCACCATTTGGAACGAATTAGAAAATTTTCAAAAAAATAAAATCCAATAAAAATTCTTTTAAAATCTTTAAAATATCTAATATAGGAAGGTGCCGATATATGGGGGGATATACGATATTGTGGACCTATAAAGACAAATCTATGTTTTCGTGTAAAGTACTCACAAGGAACTCCTTGTATGGATTTCCAGATAATTCCATTGGAAAAAGTGGCTAAAATCATCAAAATACCGAATATACCGATATTGTGGACCTATATAGACAATTCCGTTTCAGGGGTAAAGTGCTCACAAAGAACTCAGTGTGTGGATTTTCAGACAATATGATTGGAAAATGTGGCTAAAATCATCAAAATACCGAATATCGTGGGGTACCGTTATATGGGAGGTGAAGTGCTCACAAAGAACCCCTTGTGACCATTCCGTTGAAAAATATGGCTAAAAACATCAAAATACCGAATATCGGGGGTACCGTTATATGAGGGCTATACGATATCGTGGATCTATATAGATAATTCTCTGCCGAGGTATAAAGTACCCACAAGGAACTCCTTGTGTGGATTTTCAGACAATTCCGATGAAAAATGTGGGTCAAATCATAAAATACCGAATATTGGGAGGTACCGTTATATGGGGGATATACGATATCGTGGACCTGTATAGACAATTCTCTCTCGGGGAAAATTGAAAAAAAAAATGAATTGAAAAGCGTGACTAACATCATCAAAATACCGAATATCGGGGGTTACAGTTATATGGGGGATATACGATATCGTGGACCTATATATACAATTCTTTTCGAGGAGGTAAAATGCCCACAAAGGACTCCTTTTGTGGAATTTCAGACAATTCCATTGAAAAATGTGGCTAAAATCATCAAAATACCGAATATCGGGGGTACCGTTACATGGGGACTATACGATATTGTGGACCTATATAGATAATTCTCTGCCGAGGTATAAAGTACCCACAAGGAACTTCTTGTGTGGATTTTCAGACAATTCCGTTGAAAAATGTGGGTAAAATCATCAAAATACCGAATATCGGGGGGTACCGTTATATGGGGGCTATACGATATTGTGGACCTATATAGATAATTCTCTGCCGAGGTATAAAGTACCGACAAGGAACTTCTTGTGTGGATTTTCAGACAATTCCGTTGAAAAATGTGGGTAAAATCATCAAAATACCGAATACCGGGGTTACCGTTACATGGGGACTATACGATATTGTGGACCTATATAGATAATTCTCTGCCGAGGTATAAAGTACCCACAAGAAACTCCTTGTGTGGATTTTGAGACAATTCCGTTGAAAAATGTGGGTAAAATCATCAAAATACCGAATATCGGGGGGTACCGTTATATGGGGGCTATACGATATTGTGGACCTATATAGATAATTCTCTGCCGAGGTATAAAGTACCGACAAGGAACTTCTTGTGTGGATTTTCAGACAATTCCGTTGAAAAATGTGGGTAAAATCAACAAAATACCGAATATCGGGGGGTACCGTTATATGGGGGATATATGATATCGTGGACTTATATAGACAATTCTTTTTGAGGAGGTAACTCCTTTTGTGGAATTTCAGACAATTCCATTGAAAAATGTGGCTAAAATCATTAAAATACCGAATACCGTGGGGGTACCGTTACATGGGGGCTATACGATATCGTGGACCTGTATGGACAATTCAATGCCGAGGTATAAAGTACCCACAAGGAACTCTTTGTGTGGATTTTCAGACAATTCCGTTGGAAAATGTGGGTAAAATCATCAAAATACCGAATATCGGGGGTACCGTCACATGGGGGCTATACGATATTTTGGACCTATATAGATAATTCTCTCTCAGGGGGTAAATTACTCGCAAGGAACTCCTTGTGTGGATTTTAAGACAATTCCATTGAAAAATGTGGCTAAAATCATCAAAATGCCGAATACCTGGGGTACCGTTATATGGAGGCTATACGATACTGTGGACCTATATAGATATATATGTACCCCCGATATTCGTTATTTTGATGATGTTAGCCACATTTTTCAATGGAATTGTCTGAAAATCCACACAAGTAGTTCCTTGTGGGTACTTTATGCCTCGTTATATGGGGGCTATACGATATCGTGGACCGATATAGCCCATCTTCGAACTTGACCTGCCTGCAGACAAAAGAGAGATCTGTGCAAAATTTTAGCTTCCTATCTTAATTCGTTTAAACTGTAGCGTGATTACAACAGACGGACAGACGGACGGACAGGGCTAAATCGTCTTAGAATTTTACGCTGATCAAGAATATATATACTTTGTTGGGTCTAAAATGATTATTTCGATGAGTTACAAACGGAATGACGAACTTAATATACCCTCCATACCTTTTTTGGTGGAGGGTATAAAAACGCTGAAAATTAACATTTTACTTAACAGTTCCGACACGCAGCTAGTCGCTTTGAGAGTATTTCGACTCTAACAGTGTATAAAAAAATTCAACTTCCCCACCTTGGTAAAATATTTTGTACGTCCGTATTACCCAAATTATCTACGAATAAAAACGCTGTAAGCATTTATACTTTTTTGTTAATTCTCCCAATTGTAGCATTCTCCAATTAAAAACATTCCCCTTTTTTGTTTACTTCATTTCTTTTTTCAACACGGAAATTTTGTATTTGGGTAACCGACGTATTTAGGTGACTCTTTTGCAAGGCACACACGATACAACCGTTGGTACCACTTTGAGGGTTGTTGGTACATTGTGCCAAATGTCAACAATTTTTGATTTTTTGTGCAACCGAAACATAATTTCGTACAATCGGCCCACAAACGATACAATCTTGAATACAACCTCTCCAAGTTGTTCAACCAGTTCTATCGTGTGTGGCTTGCATTGAGGTGAGAGTACATAAGCAGCTTGAAGTTTTCGAATGGTATATTTTGTGACATATCATAAAGCGATGCCAGAGCCGCACTCGAATCCTGCCGTCATCCTCCCTTATAATTTGACATTAATATGCCTAGCCATGATGCCACGCTGCTTATGTACCCTCACCTTTACAGCGTTACCTAAAATTCGACGTACTCGGTCGACGTAATTCACCACACATATGTAAAACACATGTATTTATATGAGAGTTACCCAAACACATCGGACGTACAACATTTGAAAATGTTCAACTTTGACAATGAAAACGATTCTTGTTTGGGTGCTTAAAATAGAAATGAAGTATACATCGGAAAATATTACAATGAGGCGAATTTATTAAAGTATTAATTATACCCTACACCACAAGGTGGTCAGGGTATTATGTCTTTGTGCATTTGTTTGTAACAGGCAGAAGGAAACGAGATAGACCCATAGTCCCTTTTGATGATCTGCATAGAATCACATTCTGAGTCGATTTATGCATGTCCGTCCGTCCGTCTGTCCATGTATTTTTGTAAACAAAGTACAGGTCGCATTTATTGCCCGATCCAGATGAAATTTTGCAAAGATCTTTTGTTTGGCCCAAGGACGAACCCTATTGAAAAGATAATCGGTCGAAATTTAGATATAGCTCCCATATATATCTTCGTCCGATTTGCCTTTTATTGTGCACCAAACGTGTAATATCAGCCCGTATTGTATGGAATTTTGCATATGCACCCAAATTAAGCCTGAAAATATGTATGCCAAATTTGATCGAAATCGGTTCAGATATAGCTATAGCTCCCATATATATTGTTCATCCGATTTGTTATTTTTGTCCACCGCCGCCGTAATATGCACTATGCAACAACAAATATTTGGGGAAATATATCAAATACAGTTCAGAAATACATTTGCTAAATTTTATCGAGGTCGGTTCAGATTTGGATATAGCTCCCATATATAACTTCGTCCGATTTACCTTTTATTGTGCACCAAACGTCTAATATTTGCCCAAATTGGATGAAATTTGGCACTTACGACCAAACTGAGTCTAGAAGCTAGTATGTCAAATTTGGTGAAGATCGGTTCAGATATACCTATACCTTCCATATATATTATTCATCCGACTTGTTATATTTGTTACCCACAACCGTAATATGCACTCCGTAACAACGATATTCAGGGAAATATATCAAATACAGCTCAGAAATATCTTTGCCAAATTTTATCGAGATCGGTTCAGATTTGGATATAGCTCCCATATATATCTTTATCCGATTTCAAATTAATTGTGCACCAAATGGGCAATACAATTCCGAATTTAAAAGATACAAATGCTTCGGCATATTTAGTCCTTTGAACTTTAAATTATAATTATAATCATAGCGTGTATGATTGAATTCTCCCATAAAAACTTTTAATTGTTATGTGGAGCTCTACTTAATTAGCACAGTGGTGTAGGGTATCATAAAGTCGGCCCCGCCCGACTTTAAGACTTTCTTTACTGGTTTTAAAAACGTGATTATTTGGTAGGTTTTCGGGTATGGACCTGTCGTATTTGTGTAATACGGACGTATAAAAGATTTTATTACAGTCGAATTTTAGGTTACGCTGTTATTTAAACACATTAGTTTTATTTGTGTGGTGAATAAGGTCGATCGAGTGCGTCGAATTTTAGGTAACCCTGTGAAGTTCAAACAATACTAAACATTAGGAATGTTAGTTTACTCGATAATTTGTACAAATTTTATAAAAAATTGTACTGGAAGCTGTTCGTTTATCTAAAAGTCCAGTAAGTGAGAGCAAAGTGAGAGAGACATTTTGACATTTGAGTTACGGAGTGTTTGTAAATTCTTACTGGTAAAATTTCCCCAGTAAGAATTATCGAGTAACATCAGCTGTTTAATAATCAGTGGTTTTGTGAACAAACAAACAATTTGAACCTATAGCTATTAAATTTATTAACAACAAGTAAAAAAGCAGTAAGTTCAGCCGGGCCGAGGAGGGTATTCAACCTCCATCATTTAGAACGAATTAGAAAATTAAAAAAAAAAAAATAAAAATAAAATCCATTAAAAATTCTGTTAAAATCTTTAAAATGCCTAATATATATATACGATATTGTGGACCTATATAGACAATTCTATGTCTGTTTGTAAATTACTCACAAGGAACTCCTTGTGTGGATTTTCAGATAATTCCATTGGAAAATGTGGATAAAATCATCAAAATCCCGAATATCATGGGGTACCGTTATATGGGGGATATACGATATTGTGGACCTATATAGAGAATTCTCTGTCAGCCCTCACAAAGAACCCCTTGTGTACAATTTCAGACAATTCCGTTGAAAAATGTGGCTAAAATCATCACAATACCGAATATCGCGGGGTACCGTTATATAGGGGCTATACGACATCGTGGACCTATATAAATAAATCTCTTCCAAGGGATAAAGTACCCACAAGGTACTCCTTGTGTGGATTATCAGACAATTCCTTTGAAAAATGTGGCTAAAATCATCAAAATACCGAGTATCGCGGGGTACCGTTATGTGGGGGCTATACGATATCGTGGACCTATATAGATAATTCTCTTCCAAGGGATAAAGTGCTCACCAAAAACTCCTTGTGTAGAATTTCACACAATTTCGTTGAAAAATGTGGCTAAAATCATCAAAATACCGAATATCGGGGTTACCGTTATATGGGGCTATACGATATAGTGGACCTATATAGATAATTCTCTTTCAAGATATAAAGTACCTACAAGGTATTCCTTGTGTGGATTTTCAGACAATTCCGTTGAAAAATGTGGCTAAAATCATCACAATACCGAATATCGCGGGGTACCGTTATATAGGGGCTATACGACATCGTGGACCTATATAAATAAATCTCTTCCAAGGGATAAAGTACCCACAAGGTACTCCTTGTGTGGATTATCAGACAATTCCTTTGAAAAATGTGGCTAAAATCATCAAAATACCGAGTATCGCGGGGTACCGTTATGTGGGGGCTATACGATATCGTGGACCTATATAGATAATTCTCTTCCAAGGGATAAAGTGCTCACCAAAAACTCCTTGTGTAGAATTTCACACAATTTCGTTGAAAAATGTGGCTAAAATCTTCAAAATACCGAATATCGGGGTTACCGTTATATGGGGCTATACGATATAGTGGACCTATATAGATAATTCTCTTTCAAGATATAAAGTACCTACAAGGTATTCCTTGTGTGGATTTTCAAACAATTCCGGTGAAAAATGTGGGTAAAATCATCAAAATATCGAATATCGGGGGTACCGTTATATGTACGATGTCGTGGACCTATATAGACAATTCTCTCTCAGGGAATCAAGAATTTCGGGCAATTCCATTGAAAAACAAGTAAGCAAAGGATATAGTCGTGCGGGGCCGACTATGTGATACCCTACAACACTACAATATGTTAGAAGCCCCCTCATGTCCAAATCCATTTTGGAAGATTTCGCTTTTGAAATTATGTCACGGAGCACTGCCCAGATATCACCCTTAGCATTTTGACTAGGGACATTTTTCCAATATTTATGCACTCCGTCGGGCTGTTAGTTGTTGTGGTGCATTTATCAGCTAAATATAATCCAATGGTCATCCAAAATGCTAGAATACTTCCCTGTCCTAAACTCTCTTCACAGGCGTGTCGATTGGCTTCAATTGTGTGATCGGGAAAACATTTCTGTGTTTGCTTAATTTGAACCCCTAAATATTTTGAAATCATCTCCAAGAAGCCTTTCTGTATCTCCAAATTTAGATTCATCTATATGATTTGCTTGTCTACGATATTTGGCTATATTCGTCAACGAAATCAGCATAAAAAGCCAAAAGTTCGACTTTTCTGTATTTCGGATATCGGCTATAAGTAATGTTAGTATTTTTTCACTTCAAGTAGTGGTCTATTCTAACCGCTTCGTGACGATCGAAACCAACCTGTGTTGGAAAGTGCAAAAATATTACAAAATATACACTTCAATATTATAAGTCAAATTGAAACAAGTAAGCAATAGCTATAGTCGTGAGGGGCCGACCATATGATACCCTACAATACTACAAAATGTTAGAATCCGCCTAATGTCTAAATCCATTTTGGAAGATTTCGCTTTTAAAATAAGGTCACGAAGAGATTTTTTTGTTTTTGGTTCATTTGAACCCCTAATATTTTGCGATCACCTCCAAAAGCAAGAGGCCCCTCTGTATCTCCAAATTTAGACTCATCTATATGATTTTCTTGTCTACGATATTTGGCTATATTCGTCAAAGAAATCAGCATAAAAAAACCAGAAGTTTGCCTTTTGTGTACTTCGGATATCGCCTGTAAGTAATGTTGGTATTTTTTCACACAAAAATAGTGGTCCATTCCACCCGCCGTCCTAAACTATAACTTCATGCGAGATTTCGTGTCCTTTGGTTTCTATTTGTGACCATTATAACGGCTGCAAAACCAGGAACATTCTTAGTTGTTGGTCCATTTCAACCCCTAAATATATTGCGGACATCTTTGAAAACAATAGGCCTAGCCCTTCTGAGCCTAACCCTACCCATTTCGTGTGGATTGGACGATAATTGCAATCTGTATATAATATCCCCAACCTGTGTTGTAAAATGAAAAATATTACAAAATATACAATTCAATATTATAAGTCAAATTAAAAAATCGCATGCGAGAAAAAATACGAAAAAATAAAAAAATGTCACAAAATACTACAAAATGTATATTAACATCATTATTGGTATCTTTTTATGCGATTTTTTCAGATTTTATACTTTTATGCCAAAACGGCATTCTAAATTTACAAAATTTGTCAAAATCGCTCCAGCATTCTAGCTAACATCCCCTTCCTTTGTATATATACATTGTATGTATTTCCCTATATATATCCGATATATTTACTATTAGCATCTACGTAACGGTCAGAATTTACCTTTTTGTCTATTTGTGATTCCACCGGGATTGAAAATATTCGCGGCTTAATGGAAAATTTGAATTTTATTTAACACAAATATTATGGTCTATTTCACCCACTAAATATTACCCGATGACCACCAAAATTGGAAGGCTTCTGCCCAACCCAAAGCTCTAGCCCTATGCTAACTTTCGCTCCGATTAGTCTATAATTGTGACCTGTAGAGCAACTGCAAAATCAGGAATTTTTTCAGTTTTTGGTCCATTTCAACTCCTCAATATTGTGCGACCATCTCCAAAAGAAATAGGGTTCTATTCTGACCTTAACTCCACCTACATTTTAAATTTCGTGAAGATCGGACTATAATTGCGACCTGTAGAGTGATTACAAATTAACATAGACAGACGGACGGACGGACATACATAGCTAGATCGACTCAGCTCGGCGAGATAGCAAGATCCATATATACTTCCTATGTGGGAAATCAATATTTCGTGGTGTTACATAATTTTTGGCCCAATCAAACTTATAATACCCCCAACACAAAGTGTTGTAGGGTATAAATACCGAATATCGGGGGTACCGTTATTAGGGGCTATACGATATCGTGGACCGATATAGCCCATCTTCGAACTTGACATGCCTGCAGACAAAAGAGAGATCTGTGCAAAATTTTAGCTTCCTATCTTAATTCGTTTAGACTGTAGCGTGATTACAACAGACGGACAGATGGACGGGCAGAGCTAAATCGTCTTCGAATTTTACGCTGATCAAGAATATATATACTTTGTTGGGTCTAAAATTATTATTTCGATGAGTTACAAACGGAATGACGAACTTAATATACCCTCCATACTTTTTTTGGTGGAGGGTATAAAAATGGATAGGGAAAACGTAAATAAAGATGAAAAATAAATAATATAAAAACGGATGATGAGCTATTGTGTTGATTTAGGTGTCAAATTCACTTAAAAAATTGCACATCCATGGAACACCATTGTCCATGTCGATATCAATTGGAAATCCAGGATGCAGATGGTATCTTTTGCATTGGAACGGTTTATGTTTGTTATTATTCACCAGCAAATGACCGCTACTTTGTATGCGGAAAAAGGAATTTATATTAGGTGAATTTATGAGTGATTAATTAATTATTTTGGAAAACACACATTAGCTTGGAAATTTTATAAAAACAAAATTGTATTCGTTTTTAAATGTACACCCAATACCAATACTTGACGGACACATAAATACACATTTCCAAAACCACAACAAATGAACAGTGACCCTAATAGTACGTTTACCCTTACCAAATCGAGTGGATTTATTCCATTGCATATGCGTCAAATGATATCCGCTGGATTTGAGACCGTGCAAACCAAATTTCAGCCCAAACCAACGTGTACTAATACAGTTCGTACACTTAGTACACATTTTCAAAAGACCTCCTTATGTAATTTTTCATTAATGGATTTTCATGCCAAATGTCAAGATTTTAATTCCAAATAGTACCAAATTTAGTGCAATTTACTACTTTTGGTACACGCATTGTTAGAATTTCGAAAAACACTTTAGTCTGTCTATCTTACACAACATCAACGATTTTCATTCCTTCTTCGAATACCAAAGTTACCACCGCTTAATAGTTTTCGTACTCGCTTTAATTTGAGTGTTAAAAGCCTACCTGATATAGAACATCTGTAATAGCCCCATTTGAAAATTCAGCTCAATTTTTGGTATTGTAAACAGCTTAGCTACATTTTCCATTCAAATTAGCTGTAATTTGGAATTTGGAATTTGTATTTCCAACATTTAGAATACCGTAGGTATTTTCTTTTGTCTACCCTATAATTGAGGGCAGACGGTTTTCAGAATATTCTAAGATAATTGCTCTTTAACACCCATTACGGTTAGATGGGAATTATTTTTTTTTTTGTCTTTTATTGTGCGTTGGAGACCCAGACGACTAAACAAATGTTCGGTCCCGTGCTACTTTCTAATATTCGTATTTTTTCATGCTACTATTTCATTTCAATATTTGCCAAAATTAGTATGAAAATATGATTAAATTTTAAAATATACTTGAAATCGGGTTGTACCCTTATCCGGGTGTTATGACCCATATCATGACCTGCAAAAGCGATTTAAGGTATATTGAAAGTTTAGGAAGAATTTCTGGAAGCAAACAAATCCTTTTCTTACTAAATGTCCTATTCGCTTTACTATTTTTGCACCCTTTACATTCGGTATTTCACTGATTGCAGTCCCAATGAATTTTCCATTTTCAGTTCTTATTGGACGGATTATTATGAAATGAAAGAAGTAGTTTCACATTTTGAAATGAGCCCCATAACGATTTGTCGTTCGTGTTTGTTTAAACGTTTTCGTATCTTCCAGTTGAAACACGATGTAAGTCCTGGAGTTGAAAGCTAGATGCTAGATTATAGACATGAAAGATGGCTACTTAACATCATACTGCGCACTAATTCCATTTTTAATATTATTCATTCAGAATTCAAAACAATAAAATGTGTACACTTCAATATAATGTCAAATTAAAAAAAATTACAGCAAAATATTGTTTTCATTCAAATTTTTATTGGCATATTTTCACTCGAGCCAAGATTCCATTCCGAAATTGTATGAATTGTCAAAATCCGTGAAGCCGTCCTTGAGTTATAAGCGTAGTAACTAACATAACATTCTTTTATATGGTGAAAATAATTCTTTGCTTTTATCCTCTTCTGAAATTATATAATTCGTATAGTTCCAATTACCCAATGAATACCTAAAATCTATAACAGTTTTGTCCGTTGTCGCTTTTTACTGCCCAAAAAGAATACACATCATATTAGAATTCAAAAATAAAATAAAAGAAGTGAGCAAATGCTATAGCCGTGCAGGACCGACCATGTGATACCCTAAAACACTACAATATGTTAGAAGCCCCCTTATGTCCAAATCAATTTTGGAAGATTTCGCCATTTATCCAAAATGCTACAATTCTTCCCTATCCTTAACTCTCTTCTCAGGCTTGTCAATTGGCTTCAATTGTGTGATCAGGAAATGTCTTTGGGTCATTTGAACACCTAAATATTTAGCGACAATCTCCAAAAGCTGTATCTCCAAATTAAGACTCATCTATATGATTTGCTTGTCTAAGATATTTGGCTATATTCGTCAACGAAATTAGCATAAGACAGAAATTCGCCTTTTGTTTATTTCGGATATCGCCTGTAAGTAATGCTGGAATTTTTTTCACACAAAAGTAGTGGTCCATATCATGGTACAATGAAGAGAAGGTAGGTCAACTTTGAAAAAATTGCAGGTATAGAGGTCTTGGCTTGTAATGTCAGAATTAATATCAAAACAATAACAAAACAAATAACTTGTTGCATTTATTTTGAATAAATAATTGAAAAACGCGATAACTGAATGAAAGGTCAACACTTCTTTTCAAAATCATGTACTTTATATATCTAAAGGATTATTTCGCTATAAAAACTCTAGATTTTGTCGATGCATACGTTGAAATAAACATTTTGAAAACACCCGAATTTGAATATTTTCTGAACAATTTTTTTGTTATTGAAAAGAAAACACATACATAAACAAATAAAGATGACATGTTAAGCCAAGAAAATAAAAAAATTAAAATCGTATCCCAACATACCAAAAATCCAATACGGCTTGAGAATAATATTATAAAAATATAATTTTTCAACAATGCTTGAGAAACACTTATGCTTCACAAACTTTTCTCAAATCTGTCCTTTTTGACAAATTAGTTTTGATTTTTTGTGAAAATTGTCAGCAAGAAATTATTTTCGAGTTTTGCCTTATTATTTTCTTTGATAAAAAAAAAAAACGAAATCACCGAATTTAGGACACATTTCTGGACCAAACTCTTAAGGTATGGATGAATAATAAATCCGAGAATCTTTGACATATATTATTTCAATCCCATTTCAGATTGGAAGCACCTTTGTAAAGGCTGCAAAATCAGGAACATTTGAAGTTGTTGGTCCTTTTCAATCCCTAAATATATTGCGGACATCTTTAAAACAATAGGCCTAGCCCTTCTGAGCCTTTCGTGAGGATCGGACGATAATTGAAATTTGTACATAATAACCCTAACCTGTGTTGTGAGGTGAAAAATTATTAAAAATATACACTTCAATTTTGTGATATTTTTTTATTTTTTATCGCATGCGATTTTTTCAATTTGACTTATAAATTGGAAAAAAATGCGATAAAAAATAAAAAATGTCACAAAATACTACAAAATCTATATTAACATCATTATGGGCAACTTTTTATGCGATTTTTTTAGATTTCATACTTTTATGCCAAGAGGGCATTCTGAATTGACAAAATTTGTCAAAATGTGTCCAGCTATTCTTGATATATAAGCATTCTAGCTAACACCCCCTTCCTTTTTATATAACCATTGTATATATTTTGCTATATATATCCGATATATTTATTATCGGCATCTGCGTAACGGTCAGAATTTAAGCCCTAAATATTATGCGACCATCTCCAAAAGAAGGCTTCTGTTCTGGCCCTAGCCTCAGAATACAAAATTTTCTGATCACACATTGGTTGGGAATATGGACTGGGGGTACACTAATATAGGGACTATACTTAAATTAATGCCCTTGTGGACAATTATCTCTAAGATGGTTCTCTACCCCAGAGAAGCCAAATACAATATTTTAGCCAAATAAATTGATGAATGTGGTCAAGACCAAAATGGACCCTACTCCGAAAATTGAAAATTTTATGAGAATATGTTATATACCCTCCTAGAAACAAACATGACAAATAAGAGGCAAAAAAGCGACCAAGACCCCGAAAATATGTGATCATTTTTTGCTAGTATAGTTTCTTCTTAAATAACCAACATTTGCCGAAATTAGCATGCAAAATATGATTACAATGGAAAATATACTTGATATCGGGTTGTACCTTTATCCGGGGGTTATGACCCATATTACAACCTGCAAAAGCGATTGAAGGTATTTGGAACGTTTAGGAAGAATTTCTGGGAGAATAGAAATCCTTTTCTTACTAAATGTCCAATTTATTCTGCTATTTTTATTCGTAAAAGTAGATGCCAATTTTATACATGAAAGATTTAACATAATATTGCTTGCTCACTTCATTTTTAATATTATTCATTCAGAACTCAAAACAATAAAACATTTACACTTCAATATAGTATGTCAAATTGAAAACATTTCACGCCACGTATGAATTGTTAAAATCCGTCTTGTGTTATAAGCGTAGTTACTAACATAATTTTCCTTTATATGGTGACAATAATTCTTTATTTTGTTCACAAAAAACGATTGAATTCCATATGATAAGCTAAATTGAAAAAAAAAACATCGTACTTTATATTAAATTGGCCGATAAGGAAGAACAAATTGAAAATAGAAAATAATCTTTGAAAAAATTTGTTCGCTGATTTTAAAGGTCCTTACGAAGTTCGTCAATAGAACGTACTATTATTTTGAAATTAGATTCCATCGAATCAATTTTCTCGAGTTTAGAAAAAACAAAAACACTACAAATGTACATTCGAAAATAGTAAGTGAAAATAGAAAAAAATCATGCCAAAGAAAACACTACTATTGTACATTTCAAAAGTCAAAATGAAAATGTTCAAATTTAACACTTTTTCGCGATTTCTTTGGATATTATCCTTTTCCGCCAAGAAAAAAAAAAAACAGATCAGCGGTTCTTGAGTTATAAGCGTAGTAACTAACACAACTTTCTTTTATATATATAGATTTTATGTGACGAAAACGTAAAAACAAATAAACTGTATCAAAATATGTCTGAAAGTCTAGTTTTTAATTTCGTCTTTGTCGTGCCGACATATGACTTTTGGCATACGTCAGCGTCGTCCCCATTACATGTTATCCTATAAACTACATTGCACTTGTCCTCATTCTTAATTTTAGATTTTGTTTTACTAAACAGACTGTCGACATTATTACGAGATTTAAACGCTAATTGATAGTTGTCCTTATTGTAAATGTTTGATTTACCAAGTCTTTCTGAGAATCCCGGGATGTAAGTAACAGCTTTATATATCTTTCCTTGTCTTGCCTCCTTTATTTGGTCCGTTTTTGCGTGTATAATTAGGTCGTCAATGGTGCTTTTTGGAAAATCATTTTGGCTTAATATGTGGCAACTACATGTCATGTCATTTAGCTGGGGTGTGCGATGGGCAATTACGACGCTCTGTGCATGTAGCGGTGTCGTGACAGCGATGAAGATATGGCGACGTCGCGAGGGGCGTTACTGTATCCATTTGGTTTTGGTCAAGTGCAAACCAAACAAGATTGTTTCCAAACAACTCAGGTTGTTTGTATCTTTTGCTAGATTTTCTTGGAACCTCGAAACACTTGGACATTCGCGTTCTGGCTAATGGCACATCAACCATCAGTCTGGAACAAATGGCTGGAGGTGTGTGAGTGCGACGTTTCTGTTCTTGTGTTGCCTCAGTCGCAAGTGTTTTGAAATCTGATCATGAAAAACAAACATACCAACAGTAAAGGGAGCGAGCTCGCCATGCCATTTCATTGGGTGGTATTCGCCCTGGCCGCAAAGAATATGGAGCGAAAACACACTCAAAAGTGACAGCTGCGCACTCAGAGCGAAGCAATGTAAAAAGAGCATAACAACGAATTCCCACTCAAAATGGGTCTCTCCACGTACCAACTAACCAAACTCGTTCCGTTCAAATTTCGCCGAAGAGGAGGTGCTTCGCTAGTTATCCGCCAATCAATAACCACCCTTATTTGGCCAAGACCCACAGAGCCGCTGCACTCACTTCGAACTACTGCAATGTCTTCACATTTCTCTGGGTGGATGAAGTTCCAGTTGTTGTCAATGTTGGTGGTGACTGAGTGCTTGTGTGAGTTTGTGATCATGGACATGGATGTTGTCGATATTCGTCGGCTGGCTGGCTGGCTGACTGGCTGGTTGGTTGGTTAGCTGCTTATCAGACTGGTTTGTGCCTCGTTGATGTTGTTGTTGCTCCATGAGAATTAGCCAACTAACAACCACTTGTATTCTACTCGTCACTCGGTCGCAGCGAATCCGTTTGAGTGCTCTTGCCGCCGCATCTGAATGCTGTCGGCCTTGTGTTCAGCTTCTGGCTCTAATCAGTCCAACGAGTGGTCTTGCGTTGTAACGACGTTTTGTATGGAGGGTCTGTGTGAATGGCATCAAGTTTTTTAGTGTTTGGCTTGACGTGGTTGTCCTCCTCTTCAGCTGGCGCATTACGAAAGATCTAGCCACATAAATTTCGTGGTCGTCTATTTGCGTCCGCGTTCGCGTATCACACGGTAAAAAAAAAAAAACAAAATCAAAAAAATAAATAAATTGAAGAAACATAAAAATTAATATCGGAACGCCATTGTTGGTGTTTTCAAGTGCCGTTATATGTTGTAATCAGACCGGGAAATGTTCAAACATATCAATATTTTCGAAACCAACTAAAACATGATTGGATAAAACATAGAAAATAGATTGAAGGTGTTTTTTCAAATCAAAACAAAAAAAAAATAAGAAATAAATAAAAAGGAGATTTTCCGTACAAAAATATTACACTAAGTACAAATAAGAAAATTCCATTAAAACTGTGAAAAGTTTAACTCCATCCATCTGCCGGAATCAAAAAGTTAAACACTACTACCTACATAATCGGAATAGGTAGTAGATAATCGATCAATATCCGGAATTAGCATCTCTATATAGGTATCTCTGCTGTGGATTAAAAACCGCCAAAATTGTGGAGGCACTTAAAATGAAGGTGAGTGTCTATTATCTATCTATCTAAGGGGATTCTCTTGGGAAGCTTAACCGTCGGCATATAGAACAACTATGGATGGATTCGTTTCAAATTGTAATGGGTGCTAGTTACTGTCGTCCGGCGGAGAGTTACAAGCAGTTTTTAAGACATTTATAAGGGTTGTACTTCAAAAACAATGAACATAATAATATAAATATAATTTGATTGCATGGAGTCTTCTTTTCAATCCTTTATGGACGAATACACTTGACGGACAAAACAATGTAATTTACATCCTCCCATGCTGATTTTATAAATCTGTCTTAATGGAAACGTACATACTATTGCATATGTATAGGAATATGTATGCGACAATAATTTTTGCGAAAATTTAATTTTTTAGCAGTCTTCAATATTGAGCCACACATAAATTTGCTAAAATGGATTATTTACAATTTTTACTAGGATGCAATTACCGAACACTCATCTAAATTTCCCATTTCGTTGGCAACACCTCTTAATGTTTGTTAGATACAAAAATATATTCTTTAATTGCGTCAATTTTACAATTTGGAAAATTACGGAAATGTTCACACTGGACCTTTTAAGGTTGGTACAAAAGTTTGAATTTTGCCAATCATGTTTGATATTGACAATGGACTTGATCTGAATACGTTTTGGTATTGCGCACTTATTTTCGATGTTTGGAAGGCTTCAAAATTAGTTAAGAGACCATTAAACCATTAAACAGTAGACCTGCATTAAAATGTGTGTCCAAAGAGTAAACTTACCGACTGAGAACCCGATTTGTCCAATTACAACATTTCGGGTTTTCTATCTAATTCAACAGAAATTTAAAGCAGTTCCACTTTTTAGCTTTTTAGTGTAGAGGTTTCGGTATTTAAAATATATAGCCTCAATTTTCTATCGAATTGTTTTTAATTTGACACTTAGAGTTCTCATTGAATAGAACGTCTCATTGGCTGTTTTGTTTGTTTTGAAATTTCTAATGGACAGAATATAACTTTGCTAAAAATCCGAGTCGTTGGATAGTCCCACATAACGGTATTGTTAATATTGTGCATGTGCATGCATATTGTTAATATTGTGTGTGCCAGATTTGGGTTGGATTAGTAGAATATCCATGGAAATATTTTCAAACAATTTAGTTATACTTTAAGTTGCCCTTATGGCGAAGGGTATAAAAAGATCAATGTGATCGAATTTAATGACCATTTTTCGGCTTTTAGACCCGAAAAGGCCAATCTACGGGAGTTACTTTCAGGAATCGAGCAAAAAGAAAATAACGTCATTAAATCATACGATATATTTTAAACATCGTCAGCCTATATATATGAAAGATGAAATTGGCATGGGGCAAACTGATCCGTTTACTCCGATTATTTATATTTTAATTCCTTGAGAAACAAAATGTTTGTATTAGAACCTACAACGTCGATCCATCTATATGTATTACTCGGGTGTATGTGTTGTTTGGTAGTTGCCAAGAGAGATTGGAATGTGGGCTATTTTGGCCCACTATTAAATATCATATTCATATAACAAGGTTTAGTCAAGTTTCCCTTCAAAATTTCCTATATCTTGGTGTTTTCTCTTCTCTGCGGGAAATATAACCCGACCAACATTTTCCTGCCGACGTTACTGGAAACCCGTAACTGATTTTCCCATATGGTGGACAGCATAAATAGTTCGTCCCGACCAATTATTTCCTCCGTTGTGTTTTTTTTTTCACGTACGAAAGGACCACATAACATTGTGAAAAAAATCTCATGACTCTATTTTAGAATGATTTTTTTCTCTATTGGCAGTACCTTATTAAAAAATGCGATATTCACTTCTGTGGTCAATTTCGTAGCAATCAAACTATAATTGCGAAATCTGGCAGTTTATTACATTAACGGAACCCATGTACATATTGGGTTATTTCTATATATATATCCACGTTGTTGGCATCGTTGAAAATGTCAAGAGTTCATCTTCCAAGCATAACCTCTGTATCTTCTTCTTATTTAATCCGAGTACTTTGAAAATAGCATGTGCTGTAGATTGGTCTTCACAAAGAGTAGTTCTAAATGACTATCTCATATCCTTTTCGTTCTTGGATTGAGACACAAAATCTGGCAAAAGACTGTTTTGATTTGGTCATTAGAGGTGAATTTCTAATAATTTCTGATAATTTTACTGGAATGTATAGTTAGTTTTTCGATTTTAGTTTCGAATTTGAGACAATTTTTTTGTGCCAATTCTCATTTGTTCTTTTTTCAATGCAGACTTTATCATTATTTAAATGTAAAACAAATGGTCCGTTTAGAGGTTGCTTTTCAACAATGTGCGCTAACAAAATGGAATGTCACTGAAATTGCAATGTGAAATTTCCATGTTTTCAATATTTTTTTCACTTTGCCAAATATATTTTCTTGACCATTTCCTGGAGGTTTCATTGGTGAATAATGCTCCACCCTATGTTATCCCTCAACTACTGTGTTGAAATGTCCTTGTTTTTGAAAGGAGAAAAGCGTTAACAAAAAAACGAACAAATATTTTGAGATTGCAACAGATTGTAGCAATTATCAATATTTTTGTGATCAATTGACGAATGAAACGTCTGAGTCATGGCTGGCATTCAGATGCAGCTATCATCACCCAGCACAATGGAATAGCTTTGATGGACGTAGCGACTCAAGATGAGCGATGGAAATTCATCGATGCTGATAGTTTCAATTGTAAATACCAATGGACGGTTGGATGGATCATAAATTCAAACAAAAAAGTTTACGATAAGCGTAAGGAAAGAACAACAAAAAATGAAACAGACTCCAAAACTTTATTGACAGGCGGGTCTCGCAGATCAACGCTTTGAAATGCCCAGCTGGAGATTGGCAAGTAACATTTAATGCGTTGGGCCTATTGGTGAAAATAAGTTGTTGTTCTCTGCGGGACTGTGTTGTTTGTGGCATTTTCGTGGGGCATCATGCTGTTGAAGTAGGTGGTGGGGAGATGAGGTGCGCTCCACACAAAACCTCAATGCGGCAAAGTGATTCTGTCGAAAATATTCAACACTATCGGAATAAGTCTTCTTTATTTCGTCAAAAACTGTTGATGTTGTCGGCTTTTTTTGTTTCGGATCGTGTAGATTCAATTCACTTGGGTTGTGAGTGATACAGCAGAAAAATCGCCCAACAACAATGTAGACGATTTTATTGTTGTAACCACATTAATACGAATATATATTTAGTATAACGTCGATCCGCCGTTTATGCAGATCGTTTTGATAATGCCCATACAGAACAAGTGTATGTGTGAGTGCTGTAAATAATTCGCCCGGTCGTTCATTCATTCATTCATCCATGTTGGTCTGGACATCATTTCCATTCCATAGAACTGTGGAGGAGTCTGTGTGCTGCTACGTACATATCTTACAATGATTGAATTCCTGCCAAAAAACAATAAGTTTGGTGTTTGCCGTTGTTTTTTCCACTGTTTAAAAATCTACATTCGGGGCAGTGGTGGCGGCGGACATCCATCGCATTAATCAGCATGAATGTGAATTGTGTATTCGTTTCTGTTTTTCTTCGATTCCGAGTTGAAATCGATTTGAGCTGAGTGTGTGCGATTACCCGTTTCCCGTTTTTGTACGATCAGAGATGTTGCTGAGATATTTGCGCTTAAATATGCCGCCATCCCGCTGGGTATTTTTGATAACTTTTAAATGCTTCAATTTGCTGTTAATTTCTTCAACACATTTCCCTGTTCGACGGAGGTATACATTTGCTGGTCGGTGTGTGCGTAGCGATTAGATGTGTCAGTGTTTGTGTTTGGTTTGGTCTGATCCATGTTACACGATGATAATCCAAATGTTTATGATAAATACCACCCACACAAATTTCTTACGCGTTTAAAAATTATGAGCGTTCCTGCATTTGAACGTGTGTGTGTGTGAGTGTGTTTTGCTTTCTTAATGTGAATATTTATATTGTCGCCTGTATTGCGGTGTGTTCGTTGTGTATCGGATTTCATTAGCGTCGATAGTCAGTTAAAGGTGTTGTTGATACTCATAATTTCCATATTTAAATTGTTCAAGAGTCCAAATAATCGATGACATTAGTAATTAAGCAAAACAGTAACCAATCGATTATATTCGACTAGTCAGTCAGTCGTCCGCTATGCCAAAAGAGGGGAACTAATTGACCCTGCGTGGGAACTTGCAACAACTTTTGTGTTTTGAACTCCCACTCATTGTTGCAGTGCACTATGGGGCTGAAGCAACGTTTTTGAGGCAAAAATCATTTTTTTTTTTTTGAAATTAGTCATTTTCATGAGTTGTCAAAGATGTCAAATTTTCTTTTCGAAGTTTCCTGAAATTTTTAACTTAATCAAGCCTTATATTATTATTGGCGCCCAATAAAAACTGTTCGCATTATTTTAACAACAACAAGTAAAAACCAGTAAAGAGAGTCCTAAAGTCGGGCGGGGCCGATTTTATGATACCCTACACCAATTTGCTAATTTAGTAGAGCTCCACATAACAATTAAAAGTTTTTATGATTATAATTATAATTTAAAGTTCAAAGGACTAAATATGCCGAAACATTTGTATCTTTTAAGTTCGGACTTGTATTGCCCATTTGGTGCAAAATTAATTTGAAATCAGATAAAGATATATAAGAGAGCTATATCCAAATCTGAACCGATATCGATAAAATTTGGCAAATATATTTCTGAGCTGTATTTAATATATTCCCCCAAATATTGTTGTTACAGAGTGCATATTACGGCTGTAGGTAACAAATATAACAAATCGGATGAACAATATATATGGGAGCTATAGCTACATCTGAACCGAACTTCACCAAATTTGGCATACTACCTTCTAGACCCAATTCGGTCGTATGTGCCAAATTCCTTCCCATTTGGGCAAATATTAGACGTTTGGTGCACAATAAAATGTAAATCGGACGAAGTTATATATGGGAGCTATATCCAAATCTGAACCGATCTCGATAAAATTTAGCAAGGGTATTTCTGAGTTATATTTGATATATTCCCCCAAATATTGTTGTTACAGAGTGCATATTACGGCTGCGGAGGACAAGTATAACAAATCGGATGAACAATATATATAGGAGCTATAGCTATATCTGAACCGATTTCGATCAAATTTGGCACACTTATTTTCATGCCTAATTTGGTTGTATGTGCAAAATTACATACTATTCGGGCTGATATTACACGTTTAGTGAACAATAAAAGGCAAATCGGACGAAGATATATATGGGAGCTATATTTCAATAGGGTTCGTCCTTGGGCCAAACAAATGTTGTTTGGAAAATTTCATCTCAATCGGATAATAAATGCGACCTGCATTTTGTTCACAAGAATACATGGACAGACGGACGGACATGCATAAATCAACTCAGAAAGTGATACTATGGAGATCCTCAAAATTAACTATGGGTCTATCTCGCTTCCTCCTCCATGTTACAAACAAATGCACAAAGACATAATACCCTTACCACTATGTAGTGTAGGGTATAAAAACAACGTGCAAAATATTGTATTCGAAATAAAGTGTATTGTTAAACGTTGTAAATTTTCAATTGGGTGAATGTGTTGTGTCTTTTAGGCATAAAATCGCATGAAATATATATATGAGAGTTATAGCTATAAAGGAGTTGATTTGGTCCAAATATGGCAGACTTTAATCTTGACGAAATTTTGCCGTATGATCCAAGACACAAATTAATTGGACAAAAATAACACAGTTGGTGTTTCATATACAATCAATATGAGGGGAATATATATGGGAATTATTTGTAAATCAATTTTATTCCCTACGCCACACTACAGTGCAGGGTAATATGTCGCAGTGAATTTCTTTGCCTTTCATTTGATGATCATCATCCGCCTTTATTGTCTAAAAACATTGCACACATTGTAATGAAATGTTCCACAAATCATTTGTTTGTTTTGATAATCGGATCAGGTTTGAATATAGCTCCAATATATAGAGTCGTCCAGTTTCATAAGTTGTGTGCCCCAAATGTGTTATATCAGCTCATTTTTAGTCTTAAATGCATATTTTGGAAAGCATAATAATTTCCTGATCTGGCTCATATATGTATGTAGGAGTTATATGTAAATCTGAACCGATTTCGTTCAAATTTGTCAAAAGTATTTTTAAGGTGTACCGAAAAAGCGCGTACAGAATATCATTGTTATAGCATTCAATGATGAAACTTTTTTGTGGGATCTGAGGCTCAGTGAGCGTGAATGGTGTATTCAACCATTTGGACATTCGGTCTTTGTGAAGTATGTGGAGTCGGGTTTTATCAGTGGCTTTATATCACCTAGGCAACAATTCAAAATACTGGACATCCACATACCTAGCAGGGACATGTAAATCCAGAATTCAGCGATATAGCTATGTATACTGATGGTTCTAAGATGGAAAGTGGAACGGGAGCTAGTGTTTTCTGCGAAATCCTGAATATTTTGAACTCATTCAAATTGTAGCGTATTTCAGAGAGAGATCTTTGCCGCTAGGAAAGCCGTAGAATTGCTGATGAATAGAACAGTTGAATTGAACGCACCGGTGACTATATATGTCGATAGTCAAGCGGCTAGAGCGCTAAATTCATAGACCGTCAAATCTATGGCAGTACTGGAATGCCGGATTGATCTGGAAAAAGTGAAGTCCTTTGTCAAGCTTTGTTGGGTCCCTGTCCACAGCAACATCTATGTCAATGAGTCAGCAGATGAATTGACAAGACGTGGCTCCGAGTCGACTGTTCTCTGTTGAGATTGAGAGCTCGCTGAAGCCACCCTTGTGCCAGATAATATAGAAACATTTTTTTTTGGAAATTTCAACATTCTGGCTAAATGCAAGGAGATGACTTCTAATTGGTGGCTGACGATACTTTGTCGAGACGAGGAGGAGATAGAAACTGCGGAACATTTATTGTGTCATTGTCCAACTGTCCAACGATAATCTCTTCCTGAATACTCTTCAATTTCCACACAATCTCTTTTATATCACTATATCTTTACTTCTCTACTTGCTTGATGCCTTCTCTCTAAACTAGGATGATCACAATAGACCAGTAGGTTTCCGAGTGAAGCAATTGCTTAAGCAACTGCGCATCCTCTAACCTAACCTATATGTTTGAGCTATATCTAAATTCCAGCCGATCCAAAATAAATTTGGCAGATGTAGTTCTCATTATAGCCAGGACCTGAAAAAGAACTTTTTAAGGTCCACGGCATCCCTGTGATTTTTGCCTCAAAACATGCCATTGGCCTCATAGTGCAGTGACAAAAATAAATAATTGGACAAAATGCAAGACATTTTTTTGGACTTGTGTACTTTCTTTTAGACAACTAATAAAACAACAGCACAATTCAATATCTATTTTCATTTTTTATGTGGAAATTAGCAATGTGTCATGTGGATGATTCAGTTCCAACCCATTTGGGAATACTGTTGAGCGGAATCAAAAATGAATAGAGGAAATAGAAAACTAGAGCAACCATACACCAATAGGCTACCCTCAAGTTATTTTGTTGTGCTAACTAGCTGCAGCATAAAACGGTTACCTTCGGATATTTACTAAAAATGGAGGAACCGTATTTTGAGTGTTCGGTTAAAACTCTTACTTGAGGAGGAATTACTTAAAAGGTTATTTAAAAAACGGCTGGCAAATACATCTAGCTCTTGTTATGAAATGGACAGTAGTCTATATGTATATACAGCGTGAGATAACAAAACTGCAAAAAAGCCAAACGCCACAATTTTTACATTTTTTTTTAAATTTTATTGCATTAAAGCAAAAAATGTCGGAAATACCATCAAATTTTAGAATAAGTTTAGATTTAATACACCCTCCAGAATATTTTCTCATCGAAGAAACCAAATTCGGCAATTCACCACTTTTGGCCAAGCGAAGCAACTCTTTAGCTATTTTGAGTATATTTCCTTTCTGTTGCGGTGTAAGCTCTTGCACTTTTTTTGAATTCCAATTTTCAATATTTGCCGATATGTTCAGCTCACGAGCCATTTTTCAGCCAATGCGAGGCGGGTTTCGATCAAGTCGCTTCTTTACATTTCGAACCATTTCTGCTGATGTTGCTGTTTTCTTTCGTCCACTTCCTTGACGTCGGGCTACGCTAACAATATCACGGTAACGAGCGATGGTACGAGACACAAACGATTTATTCACATTTAAATAGCCAAACGATTTATTCACATAACGATAGCCACTTGTGGTTTTCCGGTCAAAAATAAAGAAATCACGCTACCACGCTTGAATTCCATCATGAATAACTTTTTTTCTGGAAAATTTTCACCAAAATGCTTATAAACAATATAATGAACTGTCACTGGAATAATTTTAACAGCTGTCGGACGAGTAGCTTAGAAATGATTGCAGTTTGAAGTTGGTTGCAGTTTTTTTATCTCACCATGTATAGAACACCTACAGGCGAGTATACATAAGAGACTTTTCTTTCTGACATAATTTATCGACGAAAATATTTTTATAAAAATCAGAAGCTATGTAGTTGTTACAAAAATGAATTCAGTAGAAATTCCCTTGTTCTAAAATGCACTTTTGACATTTAAAAGTTGGGGAAAGTACCACATCTTCCAAGTACCAACAATTCCAAGTTGACATAATTTTTCGGAGATCTATAGATTTATCTTAAATGACTTGGAGTTTTTTTTAACCATTTGAAAATTTTGTTTGATATTTAAAACATCCCAATTGCGATTTCAATCTCAATCCCAAAAAGGACAAATAATAAAAAACACCTAACTATTTATATTCATGTTCACTTCAAATCTTTGGAATTAAATTCGAAAGACATATGTATTTTTTCTTTTTTTTTGCCTACGAAGATCTCAATTGGATGCCACTAGGAAACAAGATCCGCGAATTTGTACGGGTAAAACATTATTAGTTATCAATAAAACATTGTTCATCGGGGAAAATAGATTCAGTGAAATTTGTTTGCTCGCATCGACATTGTTGGTCATGGGTGTGAGTTTATTTACCCGCAGCATTCCTCCCATTCGGCCGTGTAAAATATTGGTAATCGCCGTCGTACAATGGAGGACAAAAAGGGGACGAATTGCAATGCTATGTGAAGAGATTTAATCCAGCGGTTTGTTGCGGTCGACTAGCCGTAAAACTCATGAATCCTCTTTTCGAATTTATGACCAGCTACGACATGGTGTGAATTTTCGCTTTATAATACGATTTTCAAGTAGCATTATGAGATGTGTTCTGTTTGGGCGCCGAACAAAGGAAAGGTAATTTTATCTATAAAATGCTTATGTCATGTGATGTGACGTACACACAAACATTATCGGAGGAAATGCTTGTAAAGGACTCAAAGGATATGCAAGCGAGCGGTATTTAACACATTGTCCTCGACGTCTGTGTGTGTGTGTGCGTGTCTATTTTTTAAGAGGCATTTGTTAGACTCATTTGTTTTCCATACAAGCATTCTTAAAGGCTATTTTGTGGATTTAAGACGCTTCACAGAACAATGGCCACTCGAAGGGATGCCTTTTGTTTTGGGAATACTGTTATTCATTTCTGAGGCGAAGGCAAACGCCGTCGGAGGTGGTTGCAATGATTGGGCCACAATATTTTCTTTGTGTGCGAGCGCGCCCTGGACAATTTCATTTCCATTAGAGTCTGTGTTCCCTATTGCCAACAATTCACAATTACCTGCTAAAAATCATGCTGACTTTCGAAATGCCTGTGATTTTACACATTTCCATTGTTCTGCTTTGGTTTTAGGGGAAGTAGCAGTATGTTTGTTTGCGACAAGCGGATCATTGTACTAGGCGCATGCGCAACTGGCCATAAAACAGTAAAGGTGTGATTTCTAACAGCCCTCCACTTGAGGTGAGAGAGGGGCAAATGCAATATGTTTCTCGTTTGTTTGATGTTGTTTGTCACAAGTCAAGATGCTGCTTTGTCTCTTCGCTTTTTGTGGTCTTTTGTTGTTTTCTTTGTTCTGCACACAAGACAAGGAACTTGGCCCATTGTCTTGGAAGAGGCAACATAGAGGTTGGTAAGTCAATTACGAAATCCGAATTTCAAAATCCTTGTATTTTTCGTAAAGCGCCTTAGCGATAATGAGGGTTGTTGAGATCTAATCACCCTCAAGGGATACAAGGGAGAAAATCTGTCCTCGGCTATTGCACTGGCCATCTGTGCGCTGGACATTGACATTGTCAGCTTAAAAAGGTGTTTTCCAAAATTTAGCCAATTTGTATTTGGCGCACGCATCGCAGCCATGATATGCACTATCAGATGCCCAACAATTGGTCATCTGATCAAAGATGGAGATGTGATTGGGAAGAAGTCAAATGATCTCATTTGTGTGGGTTCACACGGCGTTTGTTGTCCCATACCAAATTCTCGGGGTATGAATAAATAATTGGAAATGTGCGTAATTTGTGTTGCCACAATGGTGGGGCGGGTACAATTTTGGTCTTATTTATGCTCGCTTCAATTTGATTTGGTCATAAATACAAACGGCAGCCGTCTTTTTTTCCGAGTTCTGAAAATGATGACAAAACATTTGACCAAACAAGCGGTGACTTACCCATTTTTAAAACCTAATATTGAAAAATCGAATCCATTGGTCCAAAACGAATTCATAAATAACACAAAAATGAATTGGGATTTCTTTGCTTAAAATTAATATGAAAATTATGTTTAAAACAACCATAACCACACAAAACAAGTCGTCTAATTAATATTCAATAGTCGACGATTATGAATATTTCAGAAACCAAAAATATTCAACATATGGATGGCCAATCTTGCCGCTTTCAGATGCTGGCTGGCCCATAGATTTGTTTTATGTGTTTCTGTACGTTTGCTCCCTTCTACTCTTCTGGCGAGATGTTGCGTCTTTTGATCAATAGATTTCCTGCTGTGCCATTGACATGCCAACGCTGATGAAAATAACCAAGTGTTGCATTAATAATCTTTTTTTTTTTCAAAATTCACTTTTATCGACTCCTACTTTATTTCTATTTAGTTTTAGAAGGAAAATTACTAAAAATCCCTGTGAGGAAAAGATCAAATGGGACGGACCCATAACTAGTTTGAAAGTTTGATCTTATACGCAATGCGTGAAAGAACCTTGATCTTTTTGAAATTGATATTGAGTTGTGGTAGACATTACTTTTAAAATGAGCTTGCACACGGGATTGGGTCTTAAGTCCCCGCCCCTCACAAGCAACACATTCGTACATAATTGAGATTGAAAAGAGTGTGGCAAAGTCTTCAAACCATATTTTCATTTTTTTGTACGATAATTTTCTTGATTTGTCTTGTAACCCAATAGTTTAATGAGAAAATTTTACTCGAAAAAAGACATATTGTGTCAAAAGACATATTGTGATTTAAAATCTAAAGGAAGTCCGATAACTACAAAATCTGCTAATTTTTGCTCTGTTCCAGAAACTGCAAGAATCTACTATTTTTGAAATTTTCTTTGATATCATAAAGGGAAAATCAGTTATCGTTGTAAAATATTGTACTTTCTTGCAGTTCTGGAACACAAGTAGTCTTCTTGACCGACCTCATGTAGGCCTTGTACTATACTTTGAGAAAGTACCTCATTCCATGACAAACATATGAAATATTTATACCCTACAACACTATGTGTTGGGGGTATTATAAGTTTGATTGGGCCAGAATTTATGTAACACCTCGAAATATTGGTTTCCCATATAGGAAAGTATATATGGATCTTCCTATCTCGCCGAGCTGAGTCGATCTAGCTATGTATGTCCGTCCGTCCGTCTGTCCATGTTAATTTGTAATCACTCTACAGGTCGCAATTATGGTCCGATCTTCACGAAATTTTGCACGAAGATGGGGTTTGGGTCAGAATAGAAGCCTATTTCTTTTAGAGATGATCGCCAAATGTTTAGGGGTTGAAATGGACCAAATACTGAAAAAATGTCGGATTTTGCAGTAGCTATACAGGTCGCAATTATAGACCAATCGACGGAATTTCGCATGTAGCTAGAGTTTAGGGCAGGGAAGAAGCCTACCAATTTGGGTGGTCATCGGATAATATTTAGCGGGTAAAATAGACCATATCTTTTGTGTTGAAAAAATTCAAAATTTTTCATTAAACCGCGAATATTTTAAATCCCGGCGAAATCACAAAGCCATGACAAGGTTACTTCTGATCTTTACATTGATGTTAACATCCAAGAAATCGGATATATAGCAAAATATGTGCGATATATATGTCTATCAAAGAAGATATGCTTGAAAGATCTCTTATATGTCGAGAACGGCTAAACTGATTTCAACAGTTCTCATTAATTCAGAATGGCCTCTTGTCAGGAAAGAAAAAATATCTCTCTAAAGATGAAAAAATAAAAAAATAAAATTTTCTCATATTTTTTCAATTTTGTCATATTTTTGGCATTTGAATTAAACATTTGGTAATATTTCTACAGCTAACAAAACTAAGTACTTAGGATATCAGGATATCATATACAGATCGCATTTATGGCCCGATCCTTACGAAATTTTGCATGGGGATAAGATGAGGGTCAGAATAGAAGCCTACTCTTGTTGGAGATGATCGCCATATATTTAGGGGTTGAAATGGACCAAAAAAAAAATGCAAAATTGTCAGCAGGTCGTAATTATCGCCCGACCCTCACGCACAACTTTTGTAGACAAAATACGAAAATGTCCATTCCAGTGACTTTTTGGAGAATTCACAAATACAGGAAAGACGCATGTCTGACTATTTCGTTAACGTCAAATATCTGTATCTCATATAGATGCGTTTCAGTCAAAAACCAATAATAAATGTTAATCTTTTGCCACTTCTGAGAGATTATAGATCTTTGGGAAATATTGGTTCCAGATCTAGGAAGACCATTTATGTGCAACATCTACCAATAAATTGAAAATGAGCAAATTAGTTTAAGTTGCTATTATTCGAAAATTAGAGTTTTGATTTTATAAAAAGAAGGTTTATTGAAAAAAATCCTACTACTGATGTGGACTACAATGTTTCGCCAAAAAACAAGCGACGTAAAATAAACATCTGAGTCTATATACCTAAATCTAGACCGATTACCACCAATTCCAACATGAATCGTATTTGGAAAAAATATATGGGCTGTAGGTTCATCAGGATTTCAAAGTTACCATACCATCTTTTTGTTCAAAACTATCTACTCGAATTCAGTTCAGTGAGAGGCGATTATCATGTCAAACTGATTGAAATTGAATTCGGTTTCATGTTGCCGGGGTCTAGTCTAACAAATTTGACGTGGTAGGAGGAGTGTTGGTTTGACGTGGTATTCATTTGTCTTAATATTCGTAGAAGAAACACAGCTATGTACATATGTGCCTGGAGGAGTACAATCAAATGTCTAAATAGTTTTCTAACACGCAAAGCATGAACGCAGTAAAATGATGAACTTGTAATTTACACTATGCAACAAATGTAGGACACAGGAAATTCTGAAAAGAAAAGATTTCGACTAATGTGAAAAAAATTAATAATATTTGTTTCTATTTCATCAGCTTTCCAAAGACTGTTCCTTCTTAATTTTAGTTTACGGCAAAAATATTCCAAATGGCATATTTTGAAGACGAGGTGGAAAACCTTAGACGAGGTGGAAAATTCGTATGATGCTTATTTAATTTGTTTCGTTCGGATTACAAATATGTTTGATATTCATTAAAATAATCAATTTCGATAAATATTCGAGCACACACATTTTGTCCATCGTTTCGTTCTCATGATAGTAATCTTGGCCACCTCGTCATGTTTGGTTTTCAGGTATTTCTGTAGTTGCAGTTATGTTTGTATCTTGAAGTACATACAAACATGCACGCTTACATACACACAATGCAAGTGAATTTAACAAGTTTTGAATTTATTATTGTTATTTACAACAGAATAAAAAGAGAGAGGTGCAACAACTATAAAATACACAAAGAAAATAGCCAACGAAAAAGAAACACACCAATGTTTCCCCCTTTCTGTCAGTTCTATTTCTGCTTATGCGAGTCAATTATGGACATTTATTTTATTATCTGAATTTTAAATAAACCAGCGCAGGTTAGCTTTTCCATCTAACCAACCAACCTCCAAAGTTCAGTGAATAGTTTTCATCAGGGGCGAATCGGAAAACTAGAGGGGCCCATATACGTTTACTATGATATGATACAATCATATATGCCCTGCCATAAAAAACTGTTCCGAAAGTCACTTAGAAGTCACACCTAAACGAGGGAAATATTATTTTCTCATTGCGGAAGTTACATCTTTCGGGAACCATAGGAACCACGCTTGCCATAGATTTACTCACACATTAAATTTATCATTTCAAATGATGTCTGGTTTGGGAATCAAAGCCGGGTGTTATACAACTGGACTACTGTGTCTTACATGTGTTTAATTCTTAAATAAGAAGTCACTCCTTGGAAGTCACAAAAAAGTATCTACACACGCGATAAAAGAGATTACTATTATAATACGAAGGAATTGTTTGTGTAATTCGCCAACAATGTTCTCTTATCTTCCTTGGCACCGCTTAGTAGTAACTCCTCGACAACAGAAGGTAGACAGCAGTACACCTAAGTCTGTTTTTACACGGTCTTTTTGTACACGGTTTTGATATAACACGGTTTGAAAATTAAATATTTTTAAATTTTTTACACGATTTTATTCCATTTAGCACGATTTGAAATTTAATGTACTTAAATTTTTCTGTCAAATTTAATTTTTGCGAAGTATGTTCATATCACAAAAAAGTATTTATGAAAGATAGTTTGCGAACACTAGCTTAATTTAGGGAAATTCCTTTTATGTTCATACAATAAAATTTACTGGTCAGAGCCAAATTATTCCAGCGATGATAGTGAATGTATACGCGTCGAAGCAAACGAATGCGAATAACTGATGACGACAGCAATTAAATTTATGTTGTTGTATATATGATTATCACTTATTCTATTTTATTTTATTTTTTACCTTAAAAATTTAATAACCTATTCTTTTCGTTCACAACATAGTTTTTTAGTTCCTGAACTTGCCATACATTTAATTTATATTACTTTTAAGATTAGAGTGCATATCTTTTTTATCATTAATTACTATGCTTATGAAAATAAGCATTATATATTTGATTTAATAAAATAAACATAAATTCTTGTTTTTCACTAATTTTAATAGGTTTTAGAGATTAGGAACATATAATCCATTTAAGTATAGGATCAATGTCTTTTTTTACACGGCTTCTTCTGGTAGTTGTGTTTTTGTAATTGTAGGGAGGCAGGTTATAAGTAAACTTATTCTTTGTTTCAAATAATACAAAAGTGTTATAAAATATTCAAATTAAGTTGCAACAAAAATTGTTTGCTTCCACCTTTAGAATTTTACGAATTTCACTTTTTTTGTTCTTGACGAAATAAAGTATCGAACGAATATAGGACTCGTTTTGCTTTTCACCTTTATTTGGCAAAAGTAATTCGAACTAACAACAGGAACGTTGCACTTATAGTTACTTCAAAGTTCGCATTTTTTCATTTTCTTAAGAGAGTGTAAAACAAAGTCAAAACATATGTTCCAATCTAGTTCTAATCCGTTTTAGCCCATAGAATGTTCCACTGTGTTGTGGAGACTATTCAAACTCAACCCAAACAACAGTTACACCTCATGAGAAAACAACATTACAGAGATGTGTTTTTTTATTTATTTTAAGTTAATCTGGAGCGTATTGAAAGGGAGGTGCACGTCTTGGTAAAAAATAAAATATATAAAAATGGTGAAGATATAAATCCAAAATTCTTGGTCTATACTTAACCAAATCTGGCCCGATTTTGTCCATAACCAAACTACGCTCTCGTTCCATACTTCTTCTAAACGGCAACGTTAAATTGCAGAAATACCAAGAGATGAGTTAAAAAAAGAAAACGAGGTACTCTAAAAAGGGGAGGGGATGCAGAAAAAACTTCATTAACACTTAATGTCAATTCATGCAACATGTTTTCGCAAAATTTATTTGCTATATTAATTTTAAGAGTTGTGGTTAACTGCTCTCACACGCAAACACACACGCACACACTCAAACATGACTAACTGCAAGTTGTTGCAGCACAACCTAGCTCAGAGACTGCAATCGGCTGTCTTTGGCCATTTCTTTTCACAGAGACGAAATAATTTAATAAAAACATTCAGACGAAACTGCATTCGAAATTGGATAGAACTTTGATCGAGAGACCACTACAAAACGGAATGGTTCCAGCTTTACGAGGAAATACGTGTGTATGCAAATATTGTGATAGCATAGATTATGCGAACGAATGCAGAATTGTCAGCGACAACAGCAACAACACGTCAACTATCATCAGCAGCGCGTTCAGCTCCGCCGTCCAGCCTCGATCTCCAAGAAATCATAAAATTTATTTTACACACCACTCGGAACATTATTTTATTTGACAGTGTTGTTGCTGTTGTCGTCGTTACTCCCGTCCTCGTTGCTGTCCATACATTTTGGGATTTCAGCAAGTTCAAAACCTGGTTTCGCCAGTCCGCTTGTGATATCTTTCGACAAGTGGTGGATATTAACAGACTTGTGATATGTTTAGCCGAATGGATGACAGCCATTGGCCATAAATGATTGGACCTCTGCCGATACCGGTGGCAGTTTTGGTTAAACTGTGGACGTCATAAACTAAAAACCGTAATTTTGACAATGGAATCATTATACCCTACACCACAAGGTGGTCAGGGTATTATGTCTTTGTGCATTTGTTTGTAACAGGCAGAAGGAAACGAGATAGACCCATAGTTCCTTTTGATGATCTGCATAGAATCACATTCTAAGTCGATTTATGCATGTCCGTCCGTCCGTCTGTCCGTCCGTCCGTCTGTCCATGTATTTTTGTAAACAAAGTATAGGTCGCATTTATTGCCCGATCCAGATGAAATTTTGCACAGATCATTCGTTTGGCCCAAGGACGAACCCTATTGAAATTGGAAATAATCGGTCAAAATTTAGATATAGCTCCCATATATATCTTCGTCCGATTTGCCTTTTATTGTGCACCAAACGTGTAATATCAGCCCGAATTGTATGGAATTTTGCATATACACTCAAATTAGGTCTCAAAATATGTATGCCAAATTTGATCGAAATCGGTTCAGATATAGCTATAGCTCCCATATATATTATTCATCCGATTTGTTATTTTTGTCCACCGCCGCCGTAATATGCACTCTGCAACAACAATATTTGGGGAATTATATCAAATGCAGCTCAGAAATACATTTGCTAAATTTTATCGAGATCGGTTCAGATTTGGATATAGCTCCCATATATAACTTCGTCCGATTTACCTTTTATTGTGCACCAAACGTCTAATATTTTTCCAAATGGGATGGAATTTGGCACTTGCGACCGAATTGGGTCTAGAAGCTAGTATGTCAAATTTGGTGAAGATCAGTTCAGATGTAGCTATAGCTCCCATATATACTGTTCATCCGATTTGTCATATTTGTTACCCACAGCCGTAATATGCACTCCGTAACAACGATATTCAAGGAAATATACAAAATACAGCTCAGAAATACATTTGCGAAATTTCATCGAGATCGGTTCCGATTTGGATATAGCTCCCATATATATCTTTATCCGATTTCAAATTAATTGTGCACCAAATGGGCAATACAATTTCGAATTTAAAAGATACAAATGCTTCGGCATATTTAGTCCTTTGAAATTTAAATTATAATTATAATCATACCCATAAAAACTTTTAATTGTTATGTGGAGCTCTACTTAATTAGCAAAGTGGTGTAGGGTATCATAAAGTCGGCCCCGCCTGACTTTAAGACTTTCTTTACTGGTTTTTATTTTCTTTTTTTGAACTGAATGAGGTGGGAGGGATTGACTATCAATAAGCCAAATGGGGAATCGTATAGACATTGATAATTAAGTGACTGTTTCAAAACCAAAGAAAGGCTAAGCTAGTTTTCACAATGGTACAGTTTGATCGATTTTGTATGTATCATTACATACATTACATGTCCTCAAATATATAAAACACATAAGAAAAAAAGTATGCAAATACTATAGCCGTGCGGGGCCGAACATGTGATACCCTACAACACAAATCTGACAAAATGGACCTAAGGGGGCCCATCGTTTTCGAAACGTAACATTTGTTTTTTTGACAGGGGAAACTTTCCCATATATACGTTCTCTGTCGTGCTGATAGGTATTCAAAAAAAATTCACACGAAAGGTGTGGTCCATTTTACCGCTAAATAAAATCCAATGGTTATTCTCCTTATGCAAAATTCTGTGTCGTTTGGTTTCAAATTTTGACCTATAGAGGGACTGCAAGTTCAGGAGGCTTCAGTTTTGACCCTAATCCTACTCCTGTGCAAAAATTTAGTGAGGATCGGACAAAAATTGCGACCCATAGTGTTGTACAGGGCACAAAAATAACTTTACAAAATTGAAAGTCAAATTGAAAAAATCGCATGCGACAAACAAATATGAAAAAATTAAAAAAAATATTCACTTTTTTATTGGAATATTTTTACACGATTTTCTTAGAATTTATCTTTTTCATTAGATATACCAACAAGACAATTATATGTTTAAAAATTTCAAGCTTTTACGTGGTCCAAAAATGTTTATTTATCCATATGTACGTGTTTGTTCAACGAATTGTTCATATTTCATTCTTTACAATACATACATAAATTCATATTTGCATCGGTTTAAATGATATTTTCTTACCTTTGACCTTTTCCTTTGACAACCATCGATTTTGCAAAACCCGCTAGAGAAGTTTACAAATAAAATAAGAAAACACGATCTTCACACTAACTGAAGAATATTTGTATGGTTTTTTAAGAGTATTCAAAATTACCGATGCAATTTTTTTTATAAAATTTATACCAATTATCAAATCTGTTTTCAGAATATTAATAGCAAGTTGGTAGCAGAACATCTGTTGGCAAAATATGTGTTATATGTATTTATGTGATTTCGGAATAAAAGTCAAAATAAAAAGAGAGAATATATCTGAAATATTTCTAATGACGGAATTCTGGTATTTTTTGTGAAGCCGAGAGGGAAAAACAAATGACCCATGCAAGGCAAAGGTTTTTGGTTATAAAGTACTTGAATCTGAAGACGGTTTTGCATTTTCTGATAAAAAAGCATCAAAAATTATTCATAATTAAATATTTCAAATACAATCTTTATACACAATTTCCTCAGATATTGAATGATATGTGTGCGTGTGCAATAAAAACACAGTTTTAACTCTTCAAAATTCCACTGGACCCAACAGGTTCTTCATTGTTTTACAAATCGTCGCTTCTTTTTTCTTGGGAAGCTGTAAAAAAATATATTTTCCCTAACCCATTAATATTTATACCCTACACCACGTAGTGGTAAGGGTATTATGTCTTTGTGCATTTGTTTGTAACATGGAGAAGGAAACGAGATAGACCCATAGTTACTTTTGAGAACCTTCATAGAATCACTTTCTGAGTCGATTTATGCATGTCCGTCCGTCCGTCCGTCCGTCCGTCTGTCCATGTATTCTTGTGAACAAAATGCAGGTCGCATTTATTATCCGATTGAGATGAAATTTTCCAAACAACATTTTTTTGGCTCAAGGACGAACCCTATTGAAATTGGTGAAAATCGGATCAAATTTAGATATAGCTCCCATATATATCTTCATCCGATTTCGGGTTAAATGAGCACCAAATGTCCACTATCAGTCAAAATTACCTGAATTTTGGCACACCCAACCGAGTTCGGCCTAGAAGCAAGTGTATCAAATTTGGAGAAAATCGGTTCAGATGTAGCTATAGCTCCCATATATATCTTTCATCCGATTTGATCTTTAAGTCCCTCACATTCCTACTATGCACTCCACAACCGTGATATTTGGTACCAGGTATTAGATGGAGCACAGAAATAGCTGTTTTAAATTTTATCGAAATCGGTTCAGATTTGGATATAGCTCCCATATATATCTTCATCCGATTTTGGGTTAATTGACCACCAAATGGCCAATATCGGCCCAAATGGCCCAAATTTTGGCACATGTGACCGAGATTAGCCTTAAAGCAAATACAACAAATTTGGAGAAAATCGGTTCAGAAACAGCTATAGCTCCCATATATATGTTTTATCCGATTTGGTGTTTAAGCCTCTCACATTCGTAATATGCACTCCACAAGAATGATATTTGGTACCAGATATAAGATACAGCCCAGAAATAGCTGTTTGTAATTTTATCGAAATCGGTTCAGATTTGGATATAGCTCCCATATATATCTTCATCCGATTTCGGGTTAATTGTGCACCAAATGGCCGATATAAGTCCAAATGGACTGAATTTTAGTACATCGGACCAAATTCAGCCTAGAAGCAAGTATATCAAATTTAGTGAAAATCGGTTCAGATATAGATATAGCAACCATATATATGTTTCATCCGATTTAGTGTTTTAGTCCCATACATTCGTAATATTCACTCCACAACCGTGATATTTGGTACAAGCTATTAGATGGAGCATAGGAATAGCTGTTTTAAATTTTATCGAAATCGGTTCAGATTTGGATATAGCTCCCATATATATCTTCATCCGATTTAGGGTTAAATGTGCACTAAATTGTCAATATCAGCCCAAATCACCTGAATTTTCGTACATAAGACCGAATTCAGTCTAGAAGCTAATACGTAAAATTTGGAGAAACCCGGTTCAGAGATAGCTATAGTTCGTAAAATGCACGATAGAATTAGATAGATTTTGATTTGTGCCAAATATCTCATAGAGCTCTGAAATGCCCTGTATAAACCTTTTTACGAGAGCTCTACTAAATATGCATAGTGGTGTAGGGTATCATATAGTCGGCCCCGCCCGACTTTTGAGCTTTCCTTACTGGTTTTATTTTAATAAATCGTTGTCATTTGTTTTATTATTATTTTTATTGAAATATTTTAATTTTGTAGTCGCTATTGTTGTTTTTACATTTTTTAATGTTCAAATTCATAGTAGGGCATTGAGCATTTGCTCATCTCCATTTGCTGGCATTTGCCAGCTAGACGCATGCTTCGCTTTGTCTTTTGGCTCAAACAATGGGAAGAATAGCTTGCGTCAGGTGTTATGGGCACACTTCTATGGTCTTGTCCATCTGTGAAGCCAAGTCGGTAGTTAATTTTGTGTCAATCTTTGTCCGTTTCATTTTTTCTTCATATATTTAACATTTTTCATAATTTGCATTTTAATTTTGATTTTGAAAATTATTTGCATATGAAAAGCTGGCAGTGTGCGATAGCAGATTGGACAATGTATAGCTTTAAGGCATTTAACAAAGTACATACATACATACGGTAGCTCTAGTAAAACACATATCTGATCAGACCAGATTAAAACCTTTGAGCTCAAGATCCATTGGTGCAGATCTCTGGCCAGAGATTAGTAACAAATCGGGGAATTAGTTCAACTCTAACGTACTTATGAATGTATGAATAAATAACGGGTATACAATGTTCGTCATTTCATTTTTATGTCAAGAAAATAATTTTTTATGATTTTTCCATCAATTATATAGTTATACTCATATTTAGTTTAAAATAGTTCGAAGCTTTAACTTTTTAAGGACATTAAAAAAAAAAACTAAGTTACTTATTATATATTAAATGTCATGAAGTACTTTACACATTGTCATATTTTCAGGTAATGATAGAAATATGGGTATGATTTCTCAAAATGGTGATTTTTTCAAAATTTGTGGAGGATATACAGAAACCCCTGTACCTGAAAATATGACAATGTGTAAAGTACTTCAGCAAAAAAAATAAAATAAAAATAACAAAAACTAAATAAAAACTGAAGTCGATTCATGGCTTATGGTCTACCAATGGAACGATTTAAATTATTTATTTACAAAATAAAGGTCAATTTAACAAGGTCACGCAGGATTCGAATTTAGACCTTAGTCATATCTTGTTGTCAAAAGTACTTCAGCGTAAACCACGAAAAATAAACAAATCAGAAATTCGCTGCAATGTTATTTTGCTGAGGGGAAATATTTATTTGAATGCAGGAGAAGAGATTTCGCTTCAGTAGAACTAAACAAAGTTTTTACAACTAATTCGATTTGATTTCAATATCAAACTTTTGAAATCGACCCTCGTATTTCCTCCTCGATACACAAATGTGTATTGGGCATATGCGACTGTGAAATCCAAAACTTTGGATATTTAAGTAGCCCGTTGTCGCATTGCCCGTTGATGCTGCTGGTGCGCTGCTGCTATTATCTGGCGGCATATTTTGTGTGTTATTCAAATGTCCAACTGCTGTAGAAAAATTAATGTCAACTTAAGATTATTTATAAATTTTATGTTATTGGCCAGAAACAAAAGACCAAAACAAGTTTAGTGAACCGAAATCATAAAAAGTCAATATCTCTTCACGAGCTATGGCGACAACAACGAAAGCAAGCCCCACAAGAGTCGGATGGTCAGGTAAGATGATAAACAGTAGTAAAGATATGTTTTAGACAATTTCTTTGTTGTTGCTGTAGTTGTTGTTGCGAGACTGGTTCGAGGGCGCTACACTATGGCCATTATTCGGTGAAGAAAGCGTTATAACCTATAAACCGGAGATAATCCAATACAATGTTGTTGATAATGTGGACCTGTACCCAGTTGCATACACATGTATGTCTGTCATCTGACATGGAGAGCGTACATCCGCCTCTCGGTAATTTTATAGGAATGTTTGTTGTGTCCGCTGCCAGTGTTGCCATTACTTTATGGCCATTCCCAAATGAGTGAGTGCGAGCGAGCGACGAGGGCACAGTTCCAGTGTAATTTTTGTGGGAAAATATTTAGACACATTTTGCTGTCGATTTCAATATAGCGTTGCTGTTCTGTTTTAACAGGAACAGCAACGAGTTAATATGTAAATTTTTTTTTCAGTTTTGTCGTTCAAACTGAAGAAAGTCATAAAAACGTAACACTTTTTTTCTTAAATACTTGACAACACAACGACGCCAACCACACTCGTTGTGCCCACTGGGCCGGCCAGTTTTAAGAGCGCGTTCGGTTCGCATCGACCATAAACTCCATATCAAACAGCATCCAATCCATGCTCCATGTAATCCCGTTCACACATAACCCATAACTTTTGTCAAATGCTAAGAAAAAAAAACGAATTTAAAAACCCCCAACAAAAACAAAACAGCCAGACAAAACCCCAAAGAGAGACACAATAAAATGTTGTCAACACGATCAGCTTATGTGGTCAATAAAAATGTACAATCTTACCTTCTGTTTATGTTTAGTAATAATAATAAAAAATATCTATAAGTAGACACACACACACACACTGTCGTCCCAACGACAGTCACATAGATAGACAGGCTCAAACGAATAGCTGTTTGTTATCTTTTACGGCGGCACGGAACGCCGCGTTATGCTCTGCCCCAGTGATCGCCAATCTTCCCAACCCAACTCTGTCTCAAGTGATTCACACGAATGTTGGTCATAAATAAGAATCGATCGACTACTTCATATATCTTGTGTTTTCTTTCTGTATCGATTAAATTAAATATATATATATATTTTTTTTTTTGGACACAATGGATCGATTTCTCTCCCAAATGTTTCTATTTTCGGGGTGATTCAACAAAAGTGGCAGCACTTAAAATTAGTCGTCATCTACTATAAGTCAGATATGTAAATAAACTTTGATTGGTATTGAAATTCAATGCGGTTAGCTGTGACCTTGCCAGCTGCCAATTCATTTTAAAATTGTAAAGTAAATTCCAACAATATCTTGTTTGAAAATTATTCGAACGAAACTGGTGTTTATACATAAAAGTAACGCACTACAGCAACACCATTTTCACAGAACAAGATTTCGTCACATTCTAGGATTTTGTTAATTTTTTATTCGTATATGATATTGAGAATTAAATAATTGTGCAATTTAATAATGAGTTCTTGTTACATTTTTTATAACAACTTTGAGTTTTGGACTCACAACAGATAGATGTCACCTGAAAAAAATAACGATTTAAATGAATAAAGGCTTCTATCAAATTTGGAATTTGGAAATGGAACGCATATATATATACTTTTTGTGTGTAAGTAGGTACATACTATGTCAAAAGAAAGTGACAGCGCGCAATCTCATAACAGCCAAAGTCATAGGAATTGTTGCTGTAATTATTGTGTCCGTGACATGAATAGCGCGATGTATGAGCGCAGGAAAAGCAAAAGGATACACGGACATATACAGACATGTAGTACTTAGTAAACGTATGTAGGTATGTATACATAACTTATAGAGACATATACGCATTAATGTATACGAGAATACCTAAAACATGCAGACGTCTATTTCCAATTGAGGCAAAAAATGTCAAATGCGGTTAAATGCCACTGACAAAACCTAAACAGAATTTGTGTAACTTTGTCTCAAAGCCAATGTGTGTGTGTGTGTTATATGGCTTTGTGGTTAGGGGAAAATGGGATATGCAAACGGTCTATACAAATATATGTACATTTGGAAAAGTTGATAAAAAAAACTAATTTGTAATATGTTGTTGGAATTTGAAAATTTAATTTTAATTTATATTCATTTAAAGTCGATTTAAATGGAGCTATCTAAGTTTTCTGAAGTATAACCGATTAAAAGTTATTCATAGAATCATGGACCCTATTCAGGAACTTTTGAACAACTTTGCACATTGTTTATGCTTGTTTTGTTGCATTAATAAAAGAAATTTTAATAACTTTTCAGTCGATTAAAATTATTGAATCACTGACAGATCTAAGATTTACTTATTGTTTAAAAGTAATACATATTTTACATTGGCTTTTGTTCTTTCCAAATGAATTATTAAAAAAAAAATTTAGAGAAAGCGGTAATTCCTTGTTATTTATGGTTTCTTTTTAATAATACCCATCTTTTATATAATATTGTAAACATAAAATTTTTCTTTAGAAACACTTGTTGGACGGTAGTCTGTCTATTAAATTCGTTGCCAAATATATATAGCATTTTCAGATTAAATGAAACCTTTTGCAATTCAAATGAAACTTGTTGCAGCGGAAATGAAATCTTTTGCAACCGAAATGAAACTTTTAAATTTAAAGAAGGAAAAATAACAAAATATTTTTATTTTTACTAGTTTTAAAATTAAATCAATTAATTATAACTAATATTTTGATAAAGAGGAATTTTTATTGATTGTAAATATCTACATTTTTATATTATTTATTAAATTTTCAATTATTGTAATAACAAATGGTTCTTTATTGATTTGATATAAAATATTTCCATATTATTAGATTCCAAATGCTTAACGCTAAAAATAGAAATTTAAACAAATTTTGGCCTTTATAGGTATGGGCAGGACTGAAATGCGAAATTAAGCATTACTGCAATATTTTATAGTTAAAGTATACAATTATTCTTACCTAATAAAGGATTCCAGCTTCACAGCTTTATTGATTATGGAGATTATGGATTTCAATACCAAACATCCTAGACACAATAAAATGTTGTGCCAATTTTCGAAACTCTTCATCAAATCTCAAAATCATGATTTCAATAGACAGACGGGTGGACATCATTAAATCAACTTCGATCATGATTGTATAGAGGTATTACAAACGGTATGGCAAATTTAGTATACCCTCCTTTCCATGGAGGAGGTTATAAAAATGTGTCTAATTCAGGTCTTTTGGAGGAAATATCTTAAAAAACTTTTTTATGGAAGCTGAAAATTTAAGCAATAATGTTAAGAAAACATAGATACTAATGATCAATTAAAATTCCTCTTTAACTATATATTAGTTATAATTAGTTGATTTAATTTTAAACCTACTAAAAATAATTTTTTTTTTTTTTTTTTTGTAATTTTCCCTTCTATAAATCTAAATCATTTCCACTACAAAACGTTTCATTTCCACTGCAAAAGGTTTCATTTAATCTGAAAATGCTATATTAACATTAATATATGCTGCCATTCTGAAATTCCATTTGTTTCTGACATATTTAATAAAATATCAATTCCATTCTGAAATTCCATTTGTTTCTGACATATTTAATAAAATATCTATGTGTACAGGGTGAGATAAAAAAAAACGCAACAAAGTCAAACCCAATCAGATTTTGGTGGCCATTGTGCGCTGGAAATAATGCGAGGAACCTCGTGTAACCATTCTTGGGTGGCGCATGCTGAGTGCCATCACCATGGCCGGCGCTTGAGTTCTGGTGGCCAACCGAATGTGCACATTTTCAGCTGACCTCTTTGGCAAGTAAACACGATCATTTTGTTTGTTTACAAACTGTTGGACACCGAATGTTTTCTCATCAGAGAAACCCAAATTTGGGAGTTCACCACTTTCGGCCACTGCGACGCGGGTTTCGATCAAACCTCTTCTTTATATAAAGAAATCACACTATCACGCTAGAATTCCATCACGAATAATTTTATTTGTGAAAAATTCTCACCAAAATGTACGCTTTTGTACGCTTGTAAACAATATAATGAGCTATGACTGGAATAATTTTAACAGCTGTCGGATGAGTGGCTTAGAAATGACAGCAGTCTGAAGTTGGTTACAGTTTTTTAATCTCACCCTGTATGAATATCAAAATGTAAGAACTTGTTATAGCCTGCCAGATATATTCGCGTTTGCGTTGGGGCAAACATATGTGTGAATCAGAAATCAGTGAGAAAAATATCTAAATTAATTTCAATTTTCAAACATCGATTTGAATATCGATTAGCACGACATAATTACAATGATTAAAAAACCAACATAACACTTGGGCATGGCTATGTGATACTTCAAAAATTGACCCTACACCTTGCTTGGGAAAAATAGATTTGAATGTAAAATTTAGAATCTTTCCGCTGAAGCCAATTGCGGTGATGTGCCTACTTCCTAAAATGCCGATGCTCACTTTATCATAGTGTCCAAGTCTGTTTTGTATTCGCATGTAAGATTGGATTGAAAATAAACTGCACCCACTCATATTCGTGCAAAAGAAATCGTAAGATAATTCAATTCGTTGTTGCTGTCTCCGTATAGGGGTATCCTCCGATTTAAATTCTTTTTTAGATTTTATCCATTATATTAAACCCTCACAAAAAAAATTCTCAACCAGATCTACGTTTTAAGACTTATATTCTGTAGCTTGATCGTCAGTGTGATCAAACAATACGAAGATTTGTAATAAACAGTAAAAAATACTGACACGTTCGTCTGTATAAATTAAAATAACACTAGTCCTTTTATCAGAAAACACACATACACATGCAAAGATACATGCATGTACGTACATAGACATATGTGCTGATAAAAATGTATTTAGAAACAAATTGTTGGCACAGTAGCAACCCACAAACATGGCAATAATCGAAGTCATCGTATTACTTTGTATTTGTAGTACAAATGTACAAACATATGTAAATTGTTGCATACGTACCTATCTACATCACAGGCACTATATGCATGTCTGTCCTTCCATCTACCATACCCTTCGTAGGTACTTATTCAATATTTTTGTTTTTTTATTTCATATTCATTTAAAAGGGCAGGCGTGCGTCAACGGGACTGACTCCGGCTTGATTCGTCGTATCCTATTCTTAGTTGGTAGTTGTAACGGAGTTATGGCCTCCTTCACTCCTCTCTCACCCTCCCCTGGGATGGACATTTTATCCTGGCTGAGGCATGCGGTTATGAGTGTTTAATGTGATTGTGAGCCTGAATATTTGTCCTGTCAATGTAAATGTTTGCAAGTATTCGATTGGGTGTGAGTGAGTCGGTATGCGTTTGTATGCGTGAGTGTCGCCTGTGTTTGTGCACAGACAAAAACAATATGTTTGAATGCCTAAATACGGACGTGTGTAACCATTACCCATTTTAAGCGATCCATTGGTTGTGCGTAAACAGAGCCCAGACAGCTGGAAGCACAAACTCATGGTCTCATAAAGGGACGGACGGACGGTTGATCGGACAGACAGACAAACTGACAAGTACTTATTACTACAGTATCTCATTTTAGGGGTATCTTTCAATTTGCCATTGTTGCACCACTTGAAAAGTTACGAACCCCAGTGTTTTGTGGTCTTCCCTTGTTGTAGTGGTTAGCCTATGTATGAACGCAATCACATACAGTACCTGGGACGCAACCCCACACTTTTGTGGACATTTGTACACACATACATACTACATGTGTGTATTTTTGTTATGTCATAAATAATTTTGACATGTCTAGCGTGGTGTTGCAACAAGGAAAACATTTGACTTTGTGCCATGGTCGGAGCATAAAAAGGGACTACAAATTTAATATTGTTGTTGTTTTTTTATGTTTCTGTTTGGTTTTATTGCGGCAGCTAACCATACACTAGCGCCTTGCTCTTTCTGTCTTCATGAGAATCGTAATTGAATAGTGTAATTCACAGGGTTTAACTAATTCGTAGCACGCAGAAACTTGGGTGCGAATTGCCTTCGATGAGGTGGGAATTGGAGAGGAAACAAGGGCCCTTCACAGGGCCCATCACATCGGACGAATATGAATACGGATCACATTGTTATTTGAACAGTTGTTGGTTAACGCTCAGAGACACGGCCGCATTTTGTAGACGGCGAAAACAATACACTTGTCAATGGCGGCAAATTGATTGTTGTGAGCGTTTGTTTCTCTTTAAATATTTATCGGTTCTTTACAAAAATACCTACATACATACATAGCTACATATGTATTGCGAAATTTGCAATTTAATTTGTTGAGTGGCCGATTGAAGTTTTACCGCCCAGGCACAACAGCATTTTTACGTCACCATATTTTTTTTTGGCTGTGTGTATTCAGTTGGATTTTTTAAATAAAAAAATTAACAAATTTGCGGCAATATTTTATATTTAAAGCATCACCAGCACGGCGGCTTAATTGCCTTTTGATTTGTTCCCTTTTTATGTTTGTCAAATTCAAATATAAAGTTCTAGACTTAAAAATTCTTATGGGGAAATTGTTAAAGAAAGTCCTACAAATAGAATACTAATTATGCGATTAATGCTACGTTAATTATGTTATTAAATATATTAATTAATGTGTACAACGGCAAGCGACAATGTCTATATACCTAGGTGAATTAGGAGCTGTTTCAATATATTATGGAATAACAGATAGAGTGTTTGCTTTCTATTTCAAATTTCCAAGACCTCTGCTTTCAATGGTGAGTTGGGTACACAGCCATATTTAAAAAACACTCCACTATATGTCTGAAGATTGGCCTAGAAAAAATAAATAAATAAACATACATCTTTGATACGTGTAAAATGCTCAATCGCTTTGGCAGAATTTTCGGATATGTATCATTCTAAGCTTTTAATCAGTTCGTCATTTGTTGCCCAAAACTAATGGTCATACGGGTCCATACAGTCGCAATTATCCTTTGATCATGCAGTCTATTTTAGAATTCCCATTCGTGGTTGGCGGAAATGTTCAAAGCTCCTCTTGAGATTCTCCAAGCTTCCTTAAAATAAATTAATTATTTCCTCAAAGCTAGTTGAGGCCAACAAATGTAAAGGAATTGTAGAAAAATTTATTATTATTCGCGCACGAAGGTTTCAAATGAATCGTTTTTAGCCAAAAAACAAAATACCTTAAAGAAACTCTTTATTTTCACAATTATTTAAGAAATGATAATTTTTTTTGGAAAGTTAAGCCTTTTTATACCCTACACCACAAGGTGGTCAGGGAATTATGTCTTTGCGTATCTGTTTGTAACAGAAAAAAGGAAACGAGTTAAACCCATAGTTCCTTTTGATGATCTGCATAGAATCACTTTCTGAGTGCATCTCCGTCCGTCCGTCTGTCTATCCGTCTGTAAACAAATTACAGGTCGAATTTATTGCCCGATTCCGATGCAATTTTCACAAATCATTTATTTGACCCAAGGACGAACTCTATTGAAATCGGAGATAATCGATAATATTTAGATATAGCACCCATATACATCTTCGCCCGATTTGCCTTTTATTGTGCACCAAACGTGTAATATCAGCCCAAATAGTGTGGAATTTTGTACATACGATCTAATTAGACCTGAAAATAAGTATGCCAAATTTGATCGAAATCGGTTCAGATATAGCTATAGCTCCCATATATACTCTTCATTCGATTTGTTATTTTTGTCCTCCGCAGTCGTAATATGCACTCCGTAACAACGACATTCGGGGAAATATACCAAATGCAGCTCAGAAATACCTTTGCCAACTTTTATAGAGATCGGTTCCGACTTCAAGTTAATTGTGCACCAACAAGCCCGAATTGAAAAGGCACAAATGACTAGGCAAATTTAGTAGAAATCGATTTAGTGGAGAATATTCCTCGCATATATTAGTTCCTTTGGTCTTAAAATTATAACTTTAATCATTTAACTCTCACAAATTCCCCATAAAAACTTGTATTTGTTGTGTGAAAAGTGGTGTGAGGTATCATAATGTCGGCCCGCCCGACTTTAAGACTTTCTTTACTGGTTTTTGTTTAAATTTTCCGTATAAACAGGTTACGCAAGAAGAAGATTTTATGCAACTATATTATTATCCTTGTTAAGTGTAGACGAAATGGCAACGCAGAAAAATAATCCTTTAGAACATCTTTCTGAAATTTCCAAAAATATTTTCTTTGAACATTTTCCTGCTCTCAAAATTCCCATTTTTATCTATGGGAAAGTGGTTGGGCCGAGCAAAAATGTATGTACTGCATTTGTTTTGTGATATTTGTAATCAATCGAATAAAATGTAATTATTTGAATCCTATACAAGGAAACTCAACCATGGCCGAGGGAATGGAAACAATGTATGGCATAATCATAAATTGTATCTTGCACCTTGCGCCCAACTAAGACCTTTGCGCATATTTATTGGTTATCAAGGCTAATGTCCAGGTTTTGTTGGTACAATAAATTTTCAGACGTTGCTTGATCGATATATGGCCTGTAGGGGGAACAGCGAAACATTTTTATATGACTCCTTCAATTCACCCCACTGTTTCTCAACAGATGCTAACACAGTCGTAAGATTTTATTGACTCAATAAAACGGACAAGATGCTTGAGATGCCTACGAAATATTGACCAATATTTCAAGCAAGTGGCGAGTGGTAACTTGTTCTAAACATCATTTGTTTGGTAAAACAAAAACACCCAAAACAAAAGTTCTGTGGATACAATGACATCTCCACAGCCTATCTACAATTATTCGATTATTTCCCTTCGTCAAATATTGCTACTGATTTCCAGTTTTCTTCCAAATTCTTTCCAACTTTAAAAATCGAATCCGAACAATAAAAAAGTACAAATTCAGCATGAAAAGGTCCACATCATCTTTTATCTGGCGTTGGTATCTGACTGTCAATTTCGCTTACACACAACATCATCAATTGATCGATCGATTGGTCGGCAGATCTGCCGACGGCCCGACGAATGGATTGCTGGGACGTTTGAATAGATGGATCGCATGGTTACTTAGATTGTTGACAAAGATTTCGTAATCGTTGCTAAGGCCTATTGTTGTCGTTGTCTGTCATTTCACTAAAAAATCGATGTATCTTTCGTGTCGATTGAGATATCCATTCCATCAATAATGACTGGCGTTTCATTGCCTGCAGAAGTGAATTCGCTGTGCCCTGGTTGGCCGCTCAAGACGTTCACGATGACAACTGTCAAATGTGACCAAAAAGAAATCACTTGTAAATTTTTGGACAATTTTTATGATTTGTCATCACCTCACCATACCCTCGGGGCAATAACAGTAACAGCAACAACCACAACACACACACACACACACACACAAACAAACAAAGGCAACATTGTTCACCAACCATGAAATACAATTCCAATAAAAAAAAAAACAGTATTCATTTTATACTGAATATCTTTCGAATCGTACGGTAAACACCGTGAGAATGCCATTGGCATTTATTGACGTTGTTGCCAGCAATCTCTACATTCTTGAGTAGTTCGATGGAAATCGTTCGGATAGACTACATTCGTTGACCATTTTAAGCTTATAAAGATGTTAAGTGTGCAAAATTCTCTCAAATGACTTGTAGGAAAATGTGTATGTTTACGAAAAGGCCTACACACAGTGTTACATATTGTCCTCACAAAAAAGTACGTGTTTCGATAAGCCTTTTTACCAAACCCATTTCTTACACGATATTCGGTAGCTATTTTTGAAAACAATGCTTTTAAAAATCCATCAAAAGAAAGTGAGTTGAAAGTTTTAGAATACAGCAATTACAGCTTTTATAGCCTGCACCAGGATAGGGAGGGTTCGTTGAGTTTGTCATTTTGTTTTTAACTTGTCGAAATAATCATTTAAGAACTTATATAGAATATTTCCTAAATAGCATACAATTCTACAATTCGCTGTATCCATTAAAAGAATAAACATATGTGCTTCAAAATTTTTTTTATGTTTTGTTCAAATTGTGTTATTTTAACGGTGCCACCGGATATCCAGTATTTTGAGGTCTTTTCCATCGTATTAGGTGAAGTTAAAATATGTGTTGTAGAAATAAATTGAAATGGTGCCCTTAGACTAATTTTAAAATATATCCAATCTCCAATGTAAAAATCTCCAATGTAAAAATCTCCAATGAAATTATGACTCTAAAAAAATTAATGAGAGACTAAAAAGACCGGGATAATATACATGAAAAAGGACTAAAAGCATGATTACATATAATGAATGCACTGGATTTCAAACAAATGTGTAGAGCGTTGTAGTCCTACGTTTATATCCAATCACCATCGCCCTATCGTGATTTTCAATGAATATTTTCATATATTATCACTTCTAGAAATTAAAATTTCACAACAAAGTTCTTGCGAGTACAGATAAATTAGAACAAAGGTAGGCTATAATTTGAATCGGTATACATATATATTTTTTCATTTATTCATATTTTGTTGTAATTCTTTATTTTACTTCGCCAATATTGACGTTAGCTAAATGCGCTGTCGCATTCAAGTGATTGGAGCTAAACGGCTTCATAGCCAGTTTGGCTAACAAATAATGCCATACAACAAAATTAATTATTGTGCATTGAGTTTTTATGCCAAATTAAATAATAATTTAAGCAAACAATTGTTGGCGCTGCTTCTTCCTTCCTCTTCGCCTCTATTTGCAAAGTTATGTAAAAATATGCGCCTAGTTTGAATGTTTGTGTTTAATTTGATTCATTGTTGTTTTAATTTTAAATATTAATTATAAAACGTATTTGTTCGTTAAGTGTAAACATTTACATGCGATGGTTAAAAAACAATATATATTTATTTTTCTTTTGCAATTACAAATGTTAACCCGATAACCTAGCGGAACGCAAGTTGCTGGTAGTACTTTTTTGCATTAGAAAACTTGAACTGGGTCTCAAAATCTGAGGTGAAAACGGTTGTAAATGAAAAAATATCAAGTGAACAATAATTTCATATTTTCATAGAACAAAAATCTAGACCCTAAAGTACACACATACTGCGTCAAACCTACCAAATACGGCAAATTGTATAATTTACCCAATCCCGAAAATACAAGTTTGAAAAAATGTAAGAGAACTTGCTATAAAAGCTGAATATGTTAATATTGGAAATGTACAAAATTGTTTACAAAAGTAAACTTTTCGGAGATGTTGAGGTCCGGGGATTCCTCCTTGCGAACTTTTCTGGCTTGTTGTATTTCAGTTAAAAAAAATCAGTAGGAAAAATTCCCGATTTCTTTTGCCGAATTGTGCGCTTTAAGTTGTGTACAAGAGATGTTCCAATGTCTGATGCCTGGCTAATTCTTCTAAGTTTTCAAACCCCACAAGATCTTTATGATCAGAAATCCAAAGAAGGTTACATTTGCTAGACGGTCCGACTTTTTGTAGAATAATTTTGTACGATTCCGTTGGTGCCTGGAGATCTGTGTGATGAGTAAACTTTTTCGATTGATTTCAATGTTATTTTAAGTCCGCGTTTTTGCGGTTCGAATTTCAATGAAGGAGAGTTGTAGTAAGGGATCCGGAATCCTTAATTTGTATATATATTTTACATATATTATCTAGCTCAACGTGTCTACAATTAGTGTAACTTTTTTTGGTATTACTAGCCATAGACTGTCCCCAGCCATTGGACGTAACATTTATTTGTTGGCTGTTTTTGCTTAAAAACACTTTTTATTTGAATACATTTTAATTTTAATTCTTCCTTGCCGAAGAAAAAGAATAGCCGTTATCAAACAGAAGCCGCTACAAATTGTGAACCGAACAAAGATTTATCGTTTTTATGTAAAATTTAAATTTCGGATTTGTTTAAAATTCAATTTTGTTTTAACATCTTTTGAACTGTTACGTTTGCTTTGTTTGCCCAAAATGTTTCATAGTGAAGAGGGCGGGGGGCGACAAAGATGCTGTGATGACATCGACTGGTGTGCTTTACTGGCGTTGTTGTTATTGGTGACCCTTTAGGTGGCATCTCCAGTGATTTATGACGAAAATATTTATTTTTAAATACAAAGTTGTGGTCACTTCGTCCGTAGATATTGTCTATTTTTTTTTTAAAGTAGTTGGAAGAATGACATGGCTGCTTAACATAAATAAATGGCAACCAACTAAATCGTAGTTATAGCAGGGAACATGGATAATAATATTAACAATTCTCAAATTACAAAAAAAAAGGATGGTCATTGAATATTTTATATTTTCAAATACGATAACAAAGTATTTCGGAAGCCAGTTCTTTAAACATGATCAGGGATAGCCTCGATAATACCCAACCAGCTAGGTCATCATCTGTGCTATATGTATTCTTTTATTTTCATTGTAGGTATATCTGAAAATTGGGGTGTACGATATTATCACATTAAAATATTGCAAAGAGTTACATCCGGTAAAATCCACGAAGAAAACATGTGTTTCGGGAAATGTATGCGTTACTGTTTGAGACTGTTTATAGAATCTTTTCATAATTGTAATTTCAATAAATAAAAATTAGTTTTAAATAATCCGCTCAACGATCAAAATTGTACTTTCATTTACTGGACATTTGGTTCAATGTAAAGGATATAGAAATAAATTATACAAACAGTTGGGTTATCGTACACACCTAATATTCTTGCAGTTTACAGCCCATTACCAATCTATTACCGAACTGAAAGGTAGTTTTCCATTTAAGAAATAATGACTTGAATTTTTATTTAACTCAATATTTTTTTGTCAACAAACCAATCGCAAATAGTTGTTCTTAAATGTTGATATATTTTAGCTTAGGAACATTTTGTTAATTTTATTAATGTTTTTGATTTTCATTACAGACTGAGCTGCGTTCTTGCGCAGCGTGTGGGGAGCCAATTTCAGATAGATTCTATCTAGAAGTTGGTGGCTGTTCGTGGCATGCGAATTGCCTGCGATGCTGCATGTGTATGTGTCCGCTAGATCGCCAACAATCCTGCTTCATAAGGGAACGCCAGGTCTATTGCAAAGCGGATTACAGCAAGTAAGTTCCATTCCAGATATAAGTCTATACATTTTCTTTTTTATTTTTGGTCCCAAGATTAGAAAAAGTTTTGTCACATGCCGCCCACAGACGGCGATCGAAACATAGTTTCCCTTTCCCCAAATATGTATGTTCAGGTGTTCAGAGAAAAACATTTTCCCACATCACAAAAGCACCTGTGTGAGCTTGTCTGTGCACGGACTTGTATGTTCAGTCTTAGACGTGAGAATAGATGGATATTTATTTCAATATCTAAATTATAAATGTCATCATTTGGCTTCGCGTTTAATCCGTAAGACAAACAACGAACTTCAAACAGTCCTCTGCGTTGAGTCCCAATCTCACCGATTCATATCATACTTCGTCTATCAAGACGACAACAACGCATAGCAAGAGGGGGACAATGAAAATATTAGGTCGACTGAATAGTCAAAGAATCAGAAGATAGCTAGTGCTACGGGTGAGAGAACGAGGAGAGCTAGACAGAGAAAGCGATACAAATTAATAATAACTGATGTTATGAATGTTGTGGTGAGCCACTTCATCATCGTCATCATCATGATTCGGATTCAATAGATCGCTGCGTTCCTGCCACTGCCACTCATGCATGTCTTGTCAACATCCGATGTAGACGTATGCATCATGCTTCTCTCAGACTGGCCAACTACTCGTGCCGACACAAGGCAGTTCGATCAAGCCGACGCACTGGGTCCGCACTGTTGAAACAGCATTCGATTGTATCTGCGATGAATACAAAAGTATCGCCACACAATAATAGCAAGTGCTGAGCAAAGAGGAAAAGCCCAAAGCCAAACACGCCGACGGAAATAAGAAAAACATCAAATGTTTATAGGAGACTGTAAAAATATTTGTTTTTCAAGTCGAGCATAATAAGTTTGAAAATGTAGAGCTGTGTCGTGTCGCTCAAACCAAAGGCCCAATGCGTTAGAACAAACTTTGGCTAGGTGCAATGGACATCTTTTTGCCAACACACTTGACGACACGTCGAACATAACAATAGCATACTTCCGGTATGTCAGACATCTCAGGAAAAACAAAGAGATGTGTTTTGGATTGTTTTTTGTGGCAGACTTTTTATTATCTTTCGCGCGACTGTTGAAATAAAAACACTTTAAATCTATATTTTTTGTTTTCGTTTTTTATTCTTTCTTACAGAAATTTTGGCGCCAAATGTTCGAAATGTTGTCGCGGTATCTCTGCCTCCGATTGGGTAAGACGAGCCCGTGATTTGGTGTTTCATTTAGCCTGCTTCGCGTGCGACCAGTGTGGTCGACAACTTTCCACTGGTGAACAATTCGCGCTAATGGAAGACAGAGTTCTGTGCAAATCCCACTATCTGGAGACGGTGGAAGGAGGCACTACCTCAAGTGACGGTAAGTTTAGCGCCAGCTTTGTTTTTGTAAACTGTGTAGTGGTTGTTAAACGGTAGCAGCTTAACTTGTCACATGACGAATAAAGTGTGTGTCTGTGTGAATGTATGTATATTGTGAGCCACGTACAAATACATGTCGGAACCTGACAAAACCATGTCAGTCACAGCCAAAACAGCTAAACCAAATAAGCACAAACTACTTGACGCCATCCATTTGACCATCCATCCATTCGTCTGACACTCCTTCGTCCCACAAAATCATTTCATTTATTTATGCCGACTAGGTAACGGAGTCAATTTTGTTACTACACTTCCTGACACAGTCAATCCGTTCATGCACATGTTAGTCCCGGCCACCGTCCATCAGTCAGTCAACCGTTTAGCCAACAACAAGTTGGCAAGAAACGTGCTTCGAAGTTCATCTTCCTCCCATCCCAAACCACTTAAATTCGCCATGCATGCGGACAGCGAAAATGTCCAAAAGTGACACATTTAAAATAAAATCTCCCCAGTTATTCGCGAGGCCTTCAGCATGCCGTGATGGATGGTTCTGACTTGGGACGACATACATACACATGTTATGCTGCATAATTCACAATTTGAATACTCGGACATATTGTTGGTGGCATGTTTAATCCCGTGCATGAGAAAAACTGCATAAGATTGTTAATAGAATAGAGGATGAAGAGAATGCAGGAACGTAATATCAAACTCTTTCAGTGCGCATTTGAAATTTGTCCTCTGTGACACGTTATTCGTTCAATATCCTCATATTCTCCAATGATGATGATGACCTATTCAATTCTGTTTCCCTTTCAGATGGCTGTGATGGTGACGGTTACCACAAGAGCAAAACGAAACGAGTCCGGACAACGTTCACCGAAGAACAGCTGCAAGTATTACAGGCCAACTTTCAAATAGACAGCAATCCCGATGGCCAGGACCTGGAGCGTATCGCCTCTGTTACGGGCCTGAGCAAGCGGGTAACGCAAGTTTGGTTTCAAAACTCCCGAGCACGTCAGAAAAAACACATACATGCTGGTAAGAATAAAAGTAAGTAGTGTTGTAGTAGTTGTAGTGCGGTAGCGGTAGCATATTACTAGACATACCTACATAATTTGCCATATACATATGTATGTAGATGCTGAGTTTTTGTTTGTTTCGCAGTTGTACGTAGAATTCCCTAGCTATGGACCTTCAGACAATCTTGTTCCGATTTTCTGAATATCCGAACTTAAATGTGTTTGTCGTAGATGTTACTTACATACTTATAGAAATATTTTCTACAACATATTTTTGATTGTAGTGCGTGAACCCGAAGGAAATTCATTTGCCCGCCACATCAACCTGCAGCTTACCTATTCGTTCCAGAATAATGCTCAAAATTCCATGCAATTAAATGGCAATAAATCCGGATTGTATCCAGCTCATGGTAAGTATTACGAATTAGTCAACATATTATAAGAATCCTAGTCAGGTGATAGTCGATAGTCTTCCAATTACTCATAGTTCTCTTCCAGAACGACGGACAGTGCTTCAAAATTCGATTTTCGTTACATATTACAATCGAGGAAGGCAAAAAATTAGGTTTTAGTGATAGGGGAGGGTTGTTGAAAGAATTGCTCAAGAAAGATACAATGATTTCTCGGAAACTATAAATGATTTCGAGTGATATGCTCTTGAAAAAAATGGAGATTAATTGATTGCTTTGTAAATAGTTACAACTCTAAAAATTGATTAGGTTAACAGACAAGCATTATAAAGGCAAAAATATAAATTGGGTAGTCTCTTTGCAAAAATATGGCTAAGAGTGTCTTCCTCCTTCCCACATATATTCTTAAAGGAAATTTTACAAGAAATGACTGATATTGGCCAGGAAAATGATCACTATGCGGAGGACTTAGTAGAAATCCACCGTCAAAAACCCTTAAATAAACCAATGATCTAACAGAAAGTTCAATTACATAATCTAATTTAACAAAACGCATCTTGAACGAATACTTGTTTTTAAATTTTTACCTACTATAAATCTCATGGCTAATTTTTATTTTTTTTTGCTTCCTTTTCAGAATCTTCAATGGATGAATTATCACAGGATTCCAGTGTGCATTGTATGCAAAGTGAAGTGTGACTTAATCTGTTAGAACCTAATTAGATCAATTACCTTACCTTATTATTAGAGTTATGTTCTTTTTTTTTAAGAAATATTGAAAATATTTTATAAAACAAAATGAAAACGTCCTAATCCTAGTCAAAATTGCAAAATCGTCCAATTCTAAAAAATACAACAAAACAAAATTAAATTAAATGAAAAGCAAAACAAACAAACAAATCGATACATGTCTGGAGAAACGTAATAGCAGCCAACATAAAAAATTTAATCGACATTTATGTATATGTGCATATGTGTATCTATGTATATATATATATGTATGTACACTTGTATATTTGCGTCAAATCTATGACTATATTTATATAAACATTCTACGGAATACATTACAGATGGGCTATTTGCAGTTAAAAAAACCATAAAAGCAACAACAAAAACACAAGTCCTTAGGAATTTTTTAACAAAATATTTATGACAATTTTATGCAATGAGACCTAATTTAATTTAATATCTGTCCCCACCTTTGTTGTATTCATAGTCCTTGCTAAAATAATTAGAATATTTTAATTTTGCTTGTGTGTGTTTAAGTGAGCGTACTGGCTGGTGAGTGCAAAGGATGAGTAGCACATAGGAGATTGTGGCAAACTTTTTCCTGCACATAATTCTGGAATAGCAGTTGATATTTTTCGATTTCAGAAGTTGTATATAGGAGTATAAAATGTTGTATTTAGCAATACCACCACACTTTTCTTTTGAATTCTCAAGACACAGTGAATTTTCTAAGCATTTGCTATTAAACAATTCATTCCCCATATTTTAAACGACGGAAAAGTTTACAGGGCAATATAGGTTTAAATACACATTCTAATTGTTTGATTTTTTATTAAGTCGGCAGCAAAGTTGTTTTAAATATTGTTTGATAGCATGGGTAATATTTATTTAAACCCTTCCATAACTGAATTTTGGGCTCAGCATATTGGTATTACACTTAAATACCTAAATCTTTGATGCAGAAAATAAACAGAAATTTAGTTGTTTTAAGTTACTTCGATTAGCCATCGATTTCAAAAAAAAAAGTCAAAATCTAGTTCTTGTTATGAAAAAACTATTTAAGGTTATGAAAAAAAAAACTGTTAGCAAACTTAATTGGTCGTCCTACATTCCTTTTAAAGGCTCCTCACACACACACACACATACGCAAAAAATATTTCAAATTATTTCTTCCATTTCTGATTTGGTATTTTTTATTTTCCGATAAAGTCGGAAGCTTAAATGGCTTCAGTTTTTAGTGTGTTTTAAGATCCCCTATGTTATGGTAAAAGTCATGTTAAGTCAACTTTGATTTTGTAGCGCCAGCATATAATGTTGATTTGATTAGATTCCAATGCTAAGTCATGTTTATAGACCAGTTCTCCCACAAGTGATAATACCTCTGTTGTCCACACCGACACACACCCTATATCATTTACATATGCATGTGTGTGCGTGTATCTATGTCATCATGTATTAAATCCAATTGCCAGATCCTGGAACTTGTTTAGTTGTTATTATCATCCACATATTTCAGTAGCCCGGTGTGTGCACTACGAAATTTTACTCAAGTTAATGGACTATGAATGACCATTGTCGAATGTTGACAATTGTCCTAAGCTAAACACACATTGTATCGGTTAGTGTATTCAAAGAGAAAATTATTTTAAAAAAAACAACAACTTCGATGCACATTTCCGATCTAACCAACTATGGACACACAGACAGATATTCAAAACTAAATGGTTTCATTACAGCTGAAAATCCGAATGCCAGCATCCGGATGCATTCATTGCATTGCATACATACATGCATATCTATGACTCCAGTTGGTGTTAGTTATTACGTATATCATACACACATGTATGCTTATGGATAGATGAGGACACAGCCTGCCACACTTTATCCATATACAAAGACACATACACACATTCGTAGGTACATATATACATATGTATTTACATGCTAATATCCATCGTATGTATTTAGTTAGACAGATATACTGTAAATTAATTTAGATAAACAATTTGTCCCTGTAATTTATATTTAAGAATGATTAAAAATAAAACTGTTGTTATTGTTTATTTCTTGTTCGGTCCTGTTACTTCCTATGACCACATTCCCTGCATCTTTATATGTTTCCCTTCTACCCGCCCTCTTTGCGACGCAACTAAAAACAATTTTCGTTTGCATACATGCATGTACGTATGTATGTATGTATCGGAGAGATTCAAAGTTTTGTACAATACAATTTTCCTTTAAGTTCTAAGTTAAATTATTTAAATGAAGAGATGTTTAAATTTAAGAGAAATGTTTTGTAGATAATAACAATTATAATTAGGCATTTGTTTTGTAAATAGTAATTGCTATATCATATAAAAGTATTTATAACAACCAATAATAATGAAAAGAAAAACAACAACAACAACACATTCGTATATATATACACAAAATCTATATGAAAATAGAAACGAAAGAGAAAAGATAAATAAATACAAAAGCATTTTCAAATTTAACAACATTCAAGTGTTTTCATTTATTTTGGCAAGTTTCTCCGCTTCTTTGAAAAATGTTTGATGGCGATCTTTTATTTTGGATATGCGAAACATTCGTAAAAAGATGGAGGTGATCAACTTACAGAAGTGGATGCATTTATTCTACAAAAAGAGTAGATTTGGTTTTATCAATAAAACAATATCGAGTTAGAGAGTATCAGTCGGTTTGCCGACAGAAACATACCCACAGCATATGGCGCTTTGCATTTTAACCAATCGGCCACTGACCGGTTAGCACCGCAATAGTCCTGTCAGGTTCCGGCGAATTTGGCAAATCAGGAATCAGATTTTGATATCTTACAAGTTTCAATCTTGTCCCGTGTGGACTGGTGCTTGTGACACGTGACCGACACCTTTGGAAGTTCGTTAGAGGCAGATACCACTCTAGCTAGTTCGTCTGCCTTTTCGTTACCAATAAGATCTGGGATCCAAGAACTATTATGGTCAGAAGCCCTATCTCAGCCACTTCTTCTTTACGTTCTTCCACTAGCTGTGATGTGACAATGTTCAATGCTAAGAGCAGCGCTTGACTTTTTACAAAATTTCCTAATTACTTGGTAAATGGTACTGTAGAAGTACAAGCTTCTCTTATGGCTAATATTTCCGCGTGGAGAAACCTGCAGTCTTCAGCTAGCTTTGTGGATGTAGATATATTTGTTTCTTCAGAGTAGACACCAGAGGCAACTCCGGAGTTCATTTAAGAGCCATTTTGCACCATTGTATATGTAGAGGGCTTCTGCTAGGCAAGTTCTCATTGACCCTGTCACCCCGATGCATACTGATCTTTTCCACTGTTGGTCACCCAAATAGTGCTCCATATGTGAGTATTGCTCTTATTATGCTGATGTACATCCGTAATACCATTTTGAGTTTGAGGCTCTAATGGCTTCCAAACATTTTACGACATAAGTAGCGTGCAACGGTTGCATTGTAAGCACAATGACCCATTTTGAACTTAGGATAACGCCTAAATATTTGGCGAGATCTTACATTGAAAATAGTAGTTTTCCAGGATTCACCATTCCAAACATCCAAAAAGGCAGCTCCAAGGATATTTAATAATTCTAACTACCACCTACTGTGTCTTTCGAGCGCTCTTTAAGGTAAGCGTGTTGACTAGAAGGTGTGTTATTTGGGTTATCCATCTTTCCTCGAATATGCACGACGATGAGTCTTTCGATCGTTTCAAGCTGGAACGATGAGAGACTTATGGGTCTAAAGTCTTTAGCATTTTTGTAACTACGTTGTCCTGTTTTGGTAATTGAGTAGTTGAGGGATCTGCTGTAGATGTGCACTAACTAAAGAAAGTGTGTTTTCAAATATTAAACATGATCTAGGCTAACTATTATCCTTCTTGTATATGGTCTTGTAACCTCTGTTAACTAAGCATTTTACTTCGTTTTCGTAAACGCAGTGTTCTTGATGCCTATGTCAAGCTAGATCCTCCTCCAAAAGAAGGATCCGTAGGTTATCTGAATCGAAGGGGGGCGAAGATGTGGATTTGATTTATAAGATCACATAAAACATAAATTTGCCTCTGTCAAGTTAAATGGAAATCAATTCAGATATAACTTTCACAGTTTAGCCCGACTTTTGTTTTTCAGTAGGTGGTTCATCGGGATTTCTTTTACCAATGTCGTCCGAAGTATCGCTAAGCTTAGCTATGTTTTCTTCAGGAGTCCCTTTGAGTACTTGTCCATACTTTTCTTTGATAGCCCAAATAGCAATTTCATTAAAGGGTCGTTTTGTTGTAGATGACAGAATGCTCTCGCGTGAAGTAAGATGTTGTGAGAGTTGTGGGGGATTGCATCAATCAGTCTTCTTTAGACACTTGTCGGCCATTCAGATCCTCAACATAGCTTGATCCTGTATATATTTATATGTCGCTCGTCCCTAGGAGAACTATTACAGCCGGGATTTGGAAAGTCATTGACGGAGACAAGAGACCTATACTTTATCTTTTATTTGTTTGATATTCAACGAAAAATTCGGAATTTAAATAAATAATCAGATGTTAATTCTTCTATTATCGAAATTTTCCACTTTTTTCATGAAGTTTTGTAAGAATTGCAAAGTGGCTTCCTTTTTTCTTGAGCTATTGGCATAGATCTCAGCTTTCACGTGGGCCCAAAAAGATAAATGGCTAGACGTTAAAACACAAGGTCTTGGTGACCTTCGAGAAATAACAGGCCAAAACCTTTTCTAGGAAAATAGCATTGCTTGTGTGGTGTGTGGCTTTGTTTTGTACAAAAAAAAAAAAAAAAAACTTGTCCAGACGTGTGTCAGAACTCTACTATAAAACAATTATTTATCATTTCTTGATCCATTCACCGTACCTGTTGATCCAACCTAATTTTTGATAAATAAGCCGGACCATAAACCGTATCAAACAGTCACACGTTGAGAAGGGAGAGACTTCTTAACAATAACGCTGGAGTTTTTTTTGGAAATGGGTCTCATTTGTTGATTTTTCGGTTAAATTCCGGATCATTTTCATGCAATTCAGAAACCCTATCAGCGAAGACACGATGTCATTGACGATCGGCCGTGTTGTTTTTTGTCTTAACTGAACTTTATAAGCCGCAAGATCAGAGTCTTTGTGCAAAATACGGGCTACAGCAGAAATATTTCGAGTTGATATAGGAACTTCGTTCTTTAGATCGGAAACCAGAGGTATTTGCTCTTTACATGCGATGAATATCGTCGGCACAGAGTGTGGGCATACCACTATAAAGCCACTTATCGTTAGCAAACTTACTTTTCACTATCTAATTCTGTGCAAATTTTCAAAAACGCACTTAATGCTCAAAACCTTTCAAACTCAAAGCTAAAGAACAACCTGATCGCTTAATTACATTATGGTATTCTCCAAGATTTTGTTTTATTTAGGAAATTACAAAATTCCCCTCCTACACAATATTCGTATCATAGACACCCAATAAAAGTGGAGGTTTATATAATATCTTTGGTTCTTTTCAATTTCACACATACTTATGAAATCCTTTCGAATTTTAAGCCTGCCCACCAAATGACAATCAAACAAGGCGTTTAATGGTAAACATGTTCGGTGTTAATAGGACTTTGAAACTTTGCATTCCTTAACTGGAACTGATCAAAACCTTCCTCTTATCAAAATGTCCACATGCTCTGTAAGTTTTTAATGCAACATTATGAATAGGAAATTAAAGATCTGCAAAATAACGTAAATGTGTTAATTTAATATTTTGCAATGAGTGGAACCTCCAATCCGAAACCGAATGACGACAATGGCCAGACACAAAGAATAACGACAAGTGTTTGAATGAATTTGAGAAATGATGCCATCACCATCTCAAGAATCCATAAAGCGAAAAACTTCATCGTGAATTGGTAGGTACTACTCAGAGCCGGAGCGGTGGCGAGGACATTTTATGGTAATGATTAATGTTCGCTTCGTCCCTGTTCGAGCGCATAGAACGACAATGGGAAATTAATGATACAGTTGTATCTCGAATCGAAATTATTTTGTTTCGAGTTAAGCTTGAAAAGCAAACAACGATAAGAATGATCCATGTAATGAAAACAACATTGATTCGTCGACCACTTTGTGGCTGTCCACTCATAAAAGGAGTTCAGAGCTCTGCTGATGATGGTGCTGGTGCGGATGAAAAGATGAGATCTTTGACGAAGATAAACAAATGCAGACTTCGAGGAAGATGTCATGCCTTTTTACGCCTGCAAACAAACACATCGCATTTCGGCAAATATCATATCATTCACAGCACAAGCCGTGCACCTCCCTTCTCCAGGCACTCCTCTCGCCACATCGCACATGTGAATTTGTCTGGGACAGGTAAACAAATGAGCAACCTCCCAACGATCACAATCTATCATTTATTGAGGAATTGAAAACTCTGCAGTTGTAAATGGGAATGAGAACCTGTTTGGGAACAGCGGACCACGTTGACGGGTGGCCAAGATTGAGTGCTGGCGGATTATGAGATGCAAGCGAACAATATGTCCATTATTAATGATGTTAGCGATTTGTTTATGTTTACTTGGGAACTGGCCTCAATATTCCTGCTCGAAAGTAAACATTCAATGTTACGACATTAGCGCTGGAAGTGGCCCTGTCCAACATGCCGAACTGCATATTCGGCCGAATGCACTGGGTTACACACTCGAGGAGGCACAACTATGAGCTGAACTTTGTTTCTCAAGTTCACCATATGGGGTATCCGAAGCTGGCGGCATAGCTTGATTGTTCGTTGGAGGGCGGGGTGCCGGTGTATGGCAAAGATTTGATGACGGTGTTATCTCAAGCGTGTGTCCTGTTCGGCTTGAGTGCATAGTCACGCAATGTTTAGAAGTAGGAAGGTACGAATAGCAGCAGTCATGCTGTGTAAAAGACTATTGCACTGCGAACTCTAATCGTATCATGTTCCTCGGGGTAGGTGCCCCAAGTAAAATATTCGATTTATGGATAGTGGCACAGAAATGACGGCAAGTTGGACAAAACGCTATGCTAATCGTCAGATCTAGTCTTTAGATAAGTATGTCTGAAGGTGACAACTCTCTGTCCAGCAAAATTTTGGTACACATATCTCTATACCAAATAAACTCAAATACATTTTGACACCCGTAACTACTTAAAAAACAGACTCCTAACCTCACATTCTAACATAGACCAGTCCAAAATTACCCAGCAAAAAATTTCATTACAAATCTGGTTAACAACCTATTATTTCAACATGGACATGTCGCAAGGATGTATGTCGAACATATTTTCTGGCCACTAAAAGTCGATGGATAAGTACAGATATAACGACATTTAGTCGATAAATCAGCATTAATAAGTGTCCAAAAAACAGCTACTTTTCTTTTGCGATGCAAGGTTTTTAAAATAATGGACTGGTAATTAGATTTGCAATGTGTATTTTAGCTAGATAAGCTCAAAACATTAGATGTTTGGGCCAGCAAGTTGTAACACCTTGAAATATTGATCTTAGACCCACCATAGTAAGATATTCCTGTATCTCACTAAGCTGAGTCAAACTAGCTATGTCGAAAGTATGTCCCGATACGAGTTTGAACATGGATTAAGTGTTACTGTCAAAATAGAAGCCTGTTGTTTTTGGAGAGGGTACAATGGACCAAAAACAGAAAAAATCTTCATTTTGCAATATAAATTGTGCATGACCTCGCTACTTCAGTCAAAGCCCGGTATAACACTTTGCATGACATGTTCAGTCCCTCCAGATTATAGCTTTTGTTTACTGGCTTTGAATTGTATTTTTGTTTGCTCGATGGACATGCAATTTTCTGATTTTTTACGGTTTGTCGGGAAACTATTCTTTTTTTTGTTGCTTCCCTGGCCCAGAGCGCCAGCGACCATAGGTTTTGTGAGGAAAGTGCACACTGCTCTTTACTTGTAAATAATTTCTAATTTCAGAAATTTTCCTTGTTAAGACGAAAATCATATGTTTATGATTTATGTGTTTATATTTCTTTCGAGACGAGCTTGATGATCTGAAGTTTGCACAGAAAAGGAAAGCCACATAGACACTATCACACATTTATCATTATGTGGCACATTTCTCCGTTGGTTAAGCGGCTCATCAGGCATATTTGGTTGGAAGATGGCTTACAAGGGCCGTTTTTTGGAAAGTAGTATTTATTTCGAACTTATGCTTAATCGAAGCATATGTGAAATAAACACCAGAATCACTCCAAGTTCTACTAGATTTGCTATTTCACGGCAAAGCTTGTTTTTGTAGAGATGGATTTTTTTTGTCCACAACAACTACAATGCTTCTACACCTGTTGTAGTGCTGCTGTAGAAGACTGGTTAATGGATCTGAACGTTGAGGCGGCTACTTCTAGTTGGCTGCACATTAAGGTGCGCGGTTCATATCCCACAGCCAGGTTCGGCTGAATTTTTAATTTTAGAGTCTGGAAGTACTATGGGGGCTATATGAAAATGTGAATCCATATGAACAATGTTATAGTGGTGCAATATTCCGCTACTAGATGTAGAATCATCTATAAACACTTAATACTTAATGTCGAACAATTCCGACGAAAAATGTGGCTAAAATCGACAAAATACCGATTATCAAGAGGTATGGTTGGTCCGACTAAAAGAGCGTCGAAATGCGAAATTATTCCCTAGTTCTCTTCTTTTCAAAATTCGCAGATTGAAATATTACAAACAACATTAGAAATACTCTAAAAATGCAAAATGTAGGTCCAAACTTTGTAGTACGATCCCCCAAAAAAGTATGAAGGGGAATTTTTTAGCTATTGTCTTTTTGGCAATACCGGCTAAAACGTTTTTTATTTCACTGTCACAAATCTTCCGTTTTGTTTATAACTTAACCATTAGTCGCCTTACAAATGAGGAGCGCTAAAAATGTTAAAAATGTTCATCGAAAAATGTTCATCAAGTGTTTTTTCTACTTGGCGACGAAGCAAATTTTTGATTCGATGGGTACGAAAATAAGCAGAATTGTCGACTTTGGAGTGAAGAAGCTTTCCAAAAGCTACCAATGCATCCAGAAAAAGTCACAGTTTAGTGTGGTTCATTGTCTGTTGGCATCATTGGACCGTACTTCTTTAAACATGCTGCGAATCGCAACATAACTGTGAATGGTGGGCGCTACCGTGAGATGATAACCAATTTTTTTTTGCAGAGCTTGCTTTGTGCCTGTCTTCTGCCTTCAACAACACGATGCCGCATGCCACACACAGCACGCTTTACAATACAATTATTGAGAGGAGAGTTCGGTGAAAATTTTATTTCACGTTCCGGACTTGTCATCCAATTTATCACTTTTCAACTATTAGACGAACCCGCTCGGGAGACAACATTGAAGCTATCATTGGTGAAATACCGGTCGAAATGTTGGCCAAAATTGACTGAGCGGGAAAAAATTACCATTCGGGTTGCAGTCGCGATCAGTACTTGCATAAAATAATCTTCAAACATTTAATTAGGTTGGCCATACTATCATTTTAAATAAAGATTCCATTAATTTTATATATTTTTTTAACTTTCTTATATTTCTTAAAAAATCACCCTGTAGCTAAATCCTGAGGATATATAACGTTGAGTGGTACCGACTGAACCTTTCTAACGCGTTGAAGGAAAGTTTTCATTTCACATTTTTATAGAACAAGAAATGAAAACCTGGTACTTTCTATAGTATTGCTCTATCAAAACTTTAAGGTCAAAATAACCCGTCTTAAAGTACCTCAATTGCCAGCTTTCATTCCGTTGTATCACCACCGTCATATTTAGAGGAACTTTTCATCTGAGGATACTATCATCGATCGTGATAAAGCAATATGCTTTGTTCGAGCACAAATTGATTCGATAAAATGACATGACAAGAAAACGCACTGCAAACACACACATATACACACTCACACATGGAGGAACACAACAAACATCCAACGTTTATTGTTGTCGAATGGAAGTCATAACATAAATAGTCGTAAGTGATGAAAACCTGGTATCGTTTACTCCATTGCTGACTCAACAATAACATGATTTAGTTGTTATCTTTTGCCTAGCTATGGCTCACTCGTGTATCCGAGGAGGAGGTGGAGGAGGAGCGGTAGGAGAAAGGGGAAGAAGAAACAACAGCAACTATTACGATGACTATGCCTCCACTTGGAGTGAAGTGCAGAACGGTCGCTAGCCCATCTACACTGGCGGGAGACTCTGCAGAAGCCTCGCCCGGCAGGAAATCGTTTCTTTCAGTTTTTCGTAGTGTCATCTTCGGATGTCTGTGTGTACATAATTTAGGCTTATAATTCAATTAATATTAAACAAATAAGAATCGCCAGAGATGAGTTGTTTGTCTTGGCGTCGGTCGACAGGGCAACTCGCGGCTGGAAGGGGTTGCACTCGCTCGTACTCATTCACTCACACACTCACTTCGTTATTGACAACGATCGATCGTACGACTGACGTTGCATTCTCGGTGCAATCTTTGAAATCAGTTCCAGGCAATGGGATTTGAAGATCCCAATTGTTGGTGGCATGATGATGCCTTGGAATGCATTGGATATCGTCATTATGTCTGGCATGTTTCGAGGAGTGTCCCTTGTGGCTGGCCGCTGAGATAGATCTTCGATGTATGGGCAGGTGATGATTTGTACATTTTGATCGTTTCTGATTTGTCTTGTTTATTCACGCACTTGACCGGATGTTTTTCTAATATGATTAAGATGTTGAATCGAAAGTATCTCAGTCATGTATTATTCTTTCGGATAAATGAAGTCTTTCAGTGCCACAGTTGAATGCACCAAAAAGTACTCCCAAGCTTCCCCAGCCGAATATGGTAAACACTGAAATGTGCATGTGGTGGTTTCAATTCATGTGAAACCTTTTCGAAATTGGATGCATTTTCTCCCAAATTAAGTGAAACATAAGTAACCTCTGGCAATGGCCAATTTTAAATATCAAAAGGTCTCTTTAGCTTAGGATGCACATGAGATTACGATTTTACTGAACCTTTATGAGTTTTCGCCGCTCAGGAGGGGGAGGAATCTCAGGCGTCACTCACTTCCTTATACTTCTTCAGATAGTTCCTAAGATTGGCAAAACTTCAAAATGTCTCAAAAGAGATTAACTATTAATAATTTACCCCTAGCCGTGGAGGGTGCAGATAGTGGACCGTTATGTAAATAACAAAATGTTGACCCTTTTTAAATATTCGATTTCCCAATCTATCTAAATATATAAGAATAGTAGCTGAACCCGGTGCGCTTCGCTACCTCCATTGACTTTGTTGGTAAAAAAATAAAACAAATTAAAAAAAAAAAAAATTACAAAAAAATAATACTTTAATGCGTAACTAAACAAATAGCTCGGTGAAAACGAGTGAGCATGCCTGATGCTGACCATGAGAATAGCAGGAACATGCCAAATTTAGTCCGGATATATATATATATATATATATATATATATATATATATATATATATATATATATATATATATATATATATATATATATATACTAGCTGGCCCGGTCCGCGTTGCCGGCCCGTAATTTTAGTCTTTAATGCGGGTATATTAACTTTTTCATTCCGTTTGTAACATCCCTAAATGTTCGTCATAGACTCCGTCTGTATGTCTGTTTATTTAAATTACGATACAGCCCACATTATTTGACGTAGAGCTTCAAAATTTAACAGAACAATTTGTACTGTGTATAGGATGGTTGGTATTGAAAATGGTCCACGTTTTGGTATAGTCCCCATATAACGGTACCTCTCGAAATTCGTTATTTTGACGATTTTTGTCACATTTCTCCTCGGATTTGTCCGCGTTGCCGGCCCGTAGTTTTAGTCTTTAATGCAAATTTAGCATAGCATAATATTTCACAAATCTAGCTCATAAAGGTGAACAAATTTTAATATAAATATTGATTCGACTAATCAAAATAATTTCTGAATAGTCAAAGTTAATTACGCTTTTACACCCATTACCATAGCACCTCAAATTGCGCAAAGTCTATGTAAAAAAGTCTATGTAAAATTCAATGACGATCATAGTAAAATTCAATGACGATTAAACAATACCCGCGTTGTTGTCCGCCAATCGGTAAACATCACTATAGATCGGCGGGCCTGGGGACTATATGGGGACTGTACCAAAATATTTACGTATGTTGGCATTTTTCTGTAAGACGGTTCTCTACTCACAAAGTAGCCTAAATACAGCAAATAATGGCCAAATCAGTTGAAAAACGTGGCCAAGACCACGGTCACAGCTGAAATCAGGGATACATTTATATAAGGGTTATAACAAAACGTGGCCCAACCAATATTCTCTTGGGGGTTACAAATTCAATAAAAAACAAAATTTTCTTTTCTGACCACCAATTAGATGTGAAAGTGGACTTGGAGATACTCCAATGTAGGGACTTTACTTAAATTAATTCCTGTGTGGCAATTATCTGTATGATGGTTCCCTACCCCAGGGTAGCATAAATACAATTTTTAGCCAAATCAATTAATGAATATGGTCAAAACCAAAATGGGCCCTACTCTGAAAATTTCAAACTTTATGCGAAGAGGTTTTCTACCTCCTTAGAAACAAATATGCCAAATAATGTCCAAAATATTAAAAAAGTGACCAAGACACCAAAAAAACTTAAATCATACGATGGTTATATAAATATGAAATCGGGTTGTACCCTTATCCGTGAGTTATGATCGATATCATGACCTGCAAAAGCGATTAAAGGTATCTCGAATGTTTGGGAAGAATTTCTGGAAGGATAGAAATTCTTTTCTTACTAAGAGTCCCATTCGCTCTACTATTTTCCACCCTTTATATTTGGTATTTTTCTGATTGTACATTGGACGGATTATTGAGACAGGAAAGAAGTAGTTCCACGCTTTGAAATGAGCCCCATTAGGGTTTTTCTGTAATTTTCGTTTGTTCAAATGTGTTCGCATCTTCCAGCTGAACCACGATGTCGGCCCTGGAGTTGAAAGGTAGATGTCAGTTAACATCGTATTTCCCACTTATTTAATTTTTTGGTGAAAATTTGTATATAGTGAAAAATTATTCTTTATTTTGTTCACAAAAAATTTACTGAATTCAATTAGATAATACAAATTGAAAAAAAAAATTGACAAAAGAAGAATAACACATTGAAAAAATCTTCAACTTGTTCGCTGATTTTTTACAGAAAATGTTTAAAGATCCTTATATAGTTTGTCAATAGAATGTACTTCTATTTTAAAATTCGATTCCATTAAATTATTTCGACATCATCTATTCCGTTTCGCCACCACATAATTCGGTACTACACTTCCATGTAACTCGACATCAATTTCATTTCTCAAGAAATCAAGTCAATTAAATAAATTGGTATTAATATTTGAATTCAAAAAAAAAAAAAAAAAAAAATAAAAAAATAAAAAAAACACTACAAATGTACATTAGAAAAAAGTAAGTCAAAATGGAAAAACATTATGCAAAATAAAACATTACTATTGTACATTTCAAAAGTCAAAATGAAAATGTTAATATAACACATTTTTACGCGATTTTTTTGGATATTATCCTTTTCGGAGAGGAGACAATTCCGAATTTGTATGAATCGTTAAAATCAGTCCAGCGGTTCTTAAGTTATAAGCGTAGTAACTAACACAACTTTCTTTTATATATATAGATATATATATATATATATATATATATATATATATATATATATATATATATATATATATATATATATATATATATATATATATATTGTGCATAACATACATTAAATTGTAACAGATTTTTTCTCTCTGTCCGAATTTCATTGACAAACATATCGCATTGGGTGCATCAAATATGTAAAATAGGCCAAAAATATATATGGGAGCTACATCCAAATCCGAACCTTCTTCTTCTACTATATCTATAAAAGATGAAAATTGTTTGTAATTTATGGACCCGAAACCCGCAGAACAGATTTTCCCGAAGATTGCCAAGTATACTACAACATCGCCTGAAAGTAACATAGGCTATATAAATTTTTATACCTTACAACATTATGTAACACCTCGAAATATTGGTTTCCACCATAGGAAAGTATATATGGATCTTCCTATCTCGCCGAGCTGAGTCGATCTAGCTATGTATGTCCGTCCATCGGTCTGTCCATGTTAATTTGTAATCACTCTACCGGTCGCAATTATTGCCCGATCCTCACGAAATTTGGAATGGAGGTGGGGCTAGGGCCAGAATAGAAGCCTATTGCTTTTCGGTATGATCGCGTAATATTTAACTGACAAAATTATTGATTTTGCAGTTGCTCTACGTGTTGTAATTATAGAAGAATCGACGCGGAAGATAGCATGGGGCTAGAGCTTAGGACTGGGCAGAAGCCTTCCAATTTTGATGGTCATCAGGTCTATTTAGTGGGTGAAAAAGACCATAACATATGTGTTAAATAAATATTAAATCATTTTTTATTTATTCATATTTTTATCGCCACTACACCTCTACTTTTGTGTGAAAAATACCAGCATTACTTTCAGGCGATATCCGAAATACACAAAAGGCGAACTTAGGGGTTCAAATGAACCAAAAACAGAAAAACATTTCCTGATCACACAATAGTAGCCAATTGATACACCTGAGAAGAGAGTTAGGGACAGGGAAGAATTCTAGCATTTTGGATGACCATTGGATTATATTTAGCTGGGCAGTGCTCCGTGACATAATTTCAAAGGCGAAATCTTCCAAAATGGATTTGGACATGAGGGGGCTTCTAACATATTGTAGTGTTGTAGGGCATCACATAGTCGGCCCGCACGGCAACAAAGTATATACATTCTTGATCAGCGTAAAATTGTAAGTCGATTTAGTGATGTCCATCTGTCTGTCGGTTGTAATCACGCTATCTTTCGAATGAATTGAGATAGATGGCTAAAATTTTGCACACATGTTTATTTTTTCAGTATGCAGGTTAAGTTCGTAAAAGGGCCATGTAGGTCCACGCTTTCATATAGCCCCCATATAACGGTACCTCCCGATATTCGTTATTTTGATAATTTTAGCGACATTATTCACGGGAATTGTTTCAAATTTGGTATTTGAAGTTCAAAATGGATACTACTTCCTAAGATAGAAAATTGTCTGTGCAGGTCCACGTCTTCGTACAGCCCCCATATAACGGTACACCCCTATATTCGGTATTTTGATGATTTTAGCGACATTATTCACCGGAATTGTTTCAAAATTGGTATTTGAAGTTCGTTATGGGAACTACAGTCTGTGACAGGAAATTGTCTGTGCGGGTCCAGGTCTTCGTATAGGCCCAATATATCAGTACCTCCCTATATTCGGTATTTTGACGATTTTAGGTACAATACCCACCGAAATTATTTGAGATGTGGTATTTGAAGTTCGTGATGGATGCTACAGCCTGTGACAGAAAATTGTCTATGCTGGTCCAGATCTTCGCACAGCTCCAATTTAACGGCACCTCCTTATATACCATATTTTAATGATTTTAGCTACATTATTCACCGTTTATTTCAAGTTTCGAATTTGAATATGGTAATGGCTTATGACAAACAATGCCTATGTATATCCAAATCCTATATTAAGGATTTGATTTTTTGAAAATTTCCAAATTCGTTGCAAATGGTGGAGGGTATTAAAAGTTCGGCCCGGCCAAACTTATTGCTTTTTAACTTGTTTATGCTGATTTAGTTGACGAATATAGCCAAATAAAATCATACAAATGAGTCTAAATTTGGAGATACAGGGGAGCCTCTAGCTTTTGGAGATGATCGCAAAATTTTTAGGGGTTCAAATAACCCAAAAACAGAAAAATTTCCTGATCACACAATTGAAGCCAAAAGACACGCCTGAGAAGAGAGTTAAGGTCAGGGAAGAACTCTAACATTTTGGATGACCATTGGATTTTATTTAATTGTAAAATGGACCACAAAAACTAACAGCACGATGGAGCGCTTAAATATTGGTCAAATGTCCCTGGTCAAAATGCTAAGGTTGATATCTGGCCAGTGCTTCGTGACATAATTTTAAAAGCGAAATCTTCCGAAATGGATTTGGACATAAGGCGGCTTCTAACATATTGTAGTGTTGTAGGATATCACATGGTCGGCCACGCTCGACTACAGAATTGTCCATATTCGACGGACCCATCTGACAACGCCATAACTTTTGACAGAGATGTCACATCGCTTAATGACATACCGCGTTTGAAGCGTCAGTCCAAGCAAATTTTTACCATGAGTCAATACACGCCACGCGAGCGCTCTGAAATAGTTGAAATTTACAAGGCTCTTTCTAATCCGAAGAGGCCATATAAAAGTCGACCAAGGCGATCGGGCGAGAATATCGCTGCCGTACGAGCCAGTGTTAAAAGGTCCCCAAGAACATCCCAAAAAACGCCGTTCTCAGCAGTTGGGTATGGCTCGGTCCACTTTACAACGGATTATTCGCATTGATTTGCATTTGTTCCCGTACAAAATTCAATTGACGCAAAGAATGTTGCCTGCCGACAAGCCTCGTCGATTGGAATGGGCCCAAAGGTCCATCTAATATGGGCGACCCTGTATAGCCTTTTGTATAAATTCCACTTGGAATTTATTCCCAAAAATTTATTTTTTATATGCACATACCTATTGATCGATTACAGATACAGTCTCCAAATTTGGAATGCGTAACAGAATTTGAAACAAAAAGGAATTTATCGAATTATATTGAAATGGGTTCAGATTTAGATATAGTTCTCATATACATTTTCGGGCCATTTCAAGTATTTGATGCACCAAACACGCTATGTATCTCTAATTTCAATGAAATTTGAATATACATTTGCCAAATTATATTGAAATCGGTTCAGATTTAGATATAGCTCCCATATATATTTTCGACCGATTTCGTTAATTTGATGCAGCAAACACGATATGTATGTCCGATTTCAATGAAATTCAGACGGAGAGACAAAATCCGGTGCCAAAAATATTTGCCAAATTTTATTGACATCGGTTAAGGTTTGGGTATTGGGTATATATTTCGGCCGATTTCATGCATGTTATGCACCAAACACGATATATATGACCGATTCCAATGAAATTCAGTATATGTGGCGGAATTTGGCTACAAAAATAAATTTGACAAACATTTGACGCACCAATTTCAATGAAATATAGAAGGACTGGCGGAATTTGGGATAAAAGTAAATTTTGTCAAATTATAATGAAATCGGTACAGATTGGGATATGATTTTATTAAGAAGCATTGACGAATAACGCTATGGCAATGGTATTAGGCCAATAGTAAAAAACTACACAGCAATTTAATTGAGGTTACGATTATTACGGGGAAGTATGTTGCTACCTCGAATTCACTAATTGCGACAGAAATGCCACTTAACTTTAAAAGATTGCCGTTTCCTGCATGCTTGGCATTTGCCATAAAATTAGTAAATCTGAAGGACAAACTCTTCGGGTATGCATGGCAAGTTCCTGGTTTTCTCATGGTCAGCTGTTCCTGTCATGTTCACGCGTTGGTAGGCCGAGCTATTTGTTTATTTTCACATTAGGTATAACACTACTTTTTTATTTTAAATTGTTGAATTTGTTTTAATTTTTTAAATGAACATATATTCGTATATAAAATTTTGAATGCACATTAAATCAAAAGGGGTAGCGAAGCGTACCGGGTTTAGCTAGTTTCAATATTATTTTGACAAATTTATTTTATTGACGATATATATCGGAAACAATAAAGCTCTGGAATTGAAAATATATTTTTACAGTTACTGTGGTACCATTATACGGTACGACACAAAATATAATTACAAAAAAACCCAGAAGATTAGAAAAGTAGACGTAAAAATAGGAGTCCCGTGCATCGGTGTGTAAAGGACAAGATGCAACCTATTCCACATTTTTTAAATTATTGGAATAAGATCCCTTCAAACTCTTGCAGTTTAGGCATACCGTGTCTGAAGTAATATTTCTTTTTTACAAAACGATGAATGTTATGGTCTAAAATTGTAACCCTTAAGCTAGTCACCATAGGGGTCTTTTGGTTCTTTTTTCATAAAATGTTTTGGAAAGACTAAGACTTGGGGCACACAATCTAAAATGGTCTAATGGCGGGCATATTAAAATAACCATATACATTTTTGAATAATGAAACTTTTTGTAGAATGGGCCAGACAACTTTTCTTAAATCACATATGGGTTTGAATATCCACTTACATAAAATGGACTTTACTACTCTCAGAACTTGCGGGGAGGATGATAAAACCTTAGAGCAGATCTTCAGGTTATCTGTATGTTCATATGGACTTGTGGTAACACAGGCTTCGGCCAATATTTACACAAACTGTATCGTAATTCATACAAATCTGAAAACAATACACAAATAAGATTTTTTAAATATATTTGAATTGTCGAAAATATTATTTTGAGGGCCTTACCAAAGTAGTTGTGTTGTATACACAAATATCCAGCTTCTCCCCATAACGAAGTATTTTGTACGGCCGTACTACACGAAATCGCATGGGCCCTAACTCAATTCAAATCAACCAAAGTTCAAAAACTTTAGAAAAATTTAATTCCTTTGACAAATAAATATTATGTTTTTATTTTCTAATTTGAATACTTCAATTCAAATAGCCAAAAGACTATCACTGCGTTACCTAAAATTCGACGTACTCAGTCGACATTTTTCACCACACAAGTAAAAAACATGTACTTATATGGGAGTTACCCAAATTCGTCGGGCGTATGAAATTTCAAAGATATAAAATTTCAACATTGAACAATTTCTTTTTCCGATATGGACCTGACGTATTTGGGTAATACGGACGTACAAAACATTTAACCATAGTGGTGAAGTTGAATATTTGTGTACGCTACGTCGAATTTTATGTAACGCAGTCAAAGTTGCCAACATGGTAGAATTAGTGTGTTAAAGTCATGCAATCATATGTATACAATTTTTTATACCCTACACCACAAGGTGGTCAGGGTATTATTTCTTTGTGCATTTGTTTGTAACAGGCAAAAGGAAACGAGACAGACCCATAGTTTCTTTTGATGATCTGCATAGAATCACATTCTGAGTCGATTTATGCATGTCCGTCCGTCTGTGCGTCCGCCCGACTGTCTGTGTGTCCGTCTATCCGTCTGTCCATGTATTTTTTGTAAACAAAGTACAGGTAGCAATTATTGCCTGATTCAGATGAAATTTTGGACAAATAATTTGTTAGACCCAAGGACGAACCCTATTGAAATTGCAGATAATCGGTCAAAATTTAGATATAGCTCCCATATATATTAACGTCCAATTTGCTTTATATTGTGCACCAAACATGTAATATCAGCCCAAATAGTATGAAAATAAGTATGCCAAATTTGATCGAAATCGGTCAAGATATAGATATAGCTCCCATATATTGTTCATCCGATTTGTTATTTTCGTCATCCGCAGCCGTAATATGCAGTCTGTAACAACGATATTTGGGGAAATATATCAGATATTACTTAGAAATACCCTCGCTAAATTTTATCGAGATCGGTTCAGATTTGGATATAGCTCCCATATATATCTTCGTCCGCTTTGCCTTTTATTGTGTACCAAACGTGTAATATTAGCCCAAATAAAATGGAATTTGGTACTTACGACCAAATTGAGTCTAGAAACCAGTATGTCAAATTTGGTGCAAATCGGTTCAGATATAGTTATAGCTCCCATACATATTGTTCATCTGATTTGTTAAATTTGCCCTGCATAGCTATAATATGGACTCCGTAGTAACGATATTCGGGGACATATATCAAATACAGCTCAGAAATACCTTTGTTAAGTTAATTGGGCACCAAACGGATAATACAAGCCCGAATTAAAAAGGAGCAAATACCTCGACAAATTTAGTATAAATCGATTCAGAGGAGAATATTCCTTCCATATATTTGTTCCTCTGGTCTTTTAATTATTACTATAATCATAGTAGGCATGGTACAATAAGGAGGTAGAACAGCTTCGTAAAACTACAGAAATACAGCCCTGAGGCTAAGCCCGCTTCCTGTCAGAAATATTCAAAATTATAGGCAACAAGTTGTTTTCATTTATTTAATATTTTTTTGGCCATTTCTAAAATGGGTCAATTAGAGCAAAAGATGAAAAAATGCCTGGATGTTCTGTCAAAAATATGATCCTAAGTGTTTAACCCTTTCAGTGTCAATGAAAATTTTTGTCGAGATAAAAATCTGAAATTCCGTACTAATTTACTAAAATGTGCTCAGAAATTCGAAAACGAAACTAATAGAATATAACTGCAATATTTTTAAATAGCGAACGTGTCTGTTATTAAAAAATATCAAAACTAACGGTTCGTAAGAAAAACAAAAAATGGCAAAGAAAGAGAGTACTTTTAAATGTCAAATATATTTGACAAAAACACTGAAAGGGTTAATCTTTCAATTCATTGGCAAATCTTGTTTATATTACTAATGCGCGCCACGCAATTTAAGCTTCTTCCAATCATTGATTTTGAAAATATTTTGTTTTTATTTTTCAAAACAACAAATACATACACAAAATTGGCAGAAGTCGGGCACACTCAAAAAAAAAATTGTAATCAGCTGGGAGCTCTTCCTTACCTTTTTATTGTACCATGATAGTAGGTATGATTTAATTCTCACAAATTCCCCATAAATACTTTTATTTGTTATGTGAAGCTCTACTAAATATGCAAAGTGGTGTAGGGTATCATATCATAAAGTCGCCCACGCCCGACTGTGAGAATTTCTTTACTGGTTTCCTTTAATAGCGTAAACAAATAAATCGATAGGTCTACCCTCACGTGAACATACCAGGAACAGCTGACTATGAGAAAAGCAGAAACGTGCTATATTTATTCCGCATGCACAAAGAGTTTGTCCTCGAGATTAATTAATTGTCATAGCAAATGCTGTACGCTTCGCAATTTTATTAAGTTGAACGGCACACTTACCCTATCCTCAATTGTTGTACAGTTTTTTCTTTAATGTTAGCCTTGCACCATAGCAAAGGCGAGATGGGTCTATGTTCCTTAATTAAACAATATCCGAATCTGAAACCTTTTGAATATAAATGGACAAATACATTTTTAGACCAAATTTAATCAAACATTCCAAATTTCAGTCATATTTGACATACACAGGGTGTTTGATGTATCAAATATATATTAAATCGGCAGAAACTATATATGGGTTCTATATCCAAACCTGAACAGATTACAATGTAATTTGACAATAAAAAAAAAAAAAAAAAAAAAAAATACCAAATTCCACCACATATTACAAATTTCATTGAAATTGGGTATACATAGCGTGTTTCATGCATCAAATACATGAAATGGGACGAAAATATATATGTGAGCTATATCCAAATCTGAATCGATTTCAATATAATTTGACAAATTAATTTTTGTTCCCAATTCTCTTACTCATTGCAAATTTCATTAAAATTGGGAATACATATCGTTTTTGATGCATCAAATATATGGAATCGAACGAAAATATATATATATGGGAGCTATATACAAATCTGAACTGATTGCAATATAATTTAAAAAATATATATTTTCGTACCGAATTCAGTTACATATTTCAAATTTCATTGAAATAAGAGACATGAAATCGGCCGAAAATGTATATGGGGGCTATATATTAAAATCTGAACCGATTTCAATATAATTTGGCAAATCATTTTTTGGGAATATAGGGTGAGATGAAAAAACTGCAACCAACTTCAGACTGCTGCCATTTCTAAGCCATTCTAAGCCGTTCGACAGCTGTTAAAATTATTTCAGTGACAGCTCATTTTATTGTTTACAAGCGTACAAAAGCATTTTGATGAGAATTTTCCAGAAAAAAACTTATTCGTAATAGAATTTAAGTGTGATAGTGTGAATTCTTTATATTTGGCTGGCTATCGTGAGAGCACTCCAGCGTTTAAATGTGAATAAATCTTTTGTTTCTCGTACCATCGCTCGTTACCGTGATATTGGTAGCGTAGCCCGACGTCAAGGAAGTGGACGGAAGAAAACAGCAACATTATCAGAAATGGTTCGAAAAGTAAAGAAGCGACTTGATCGAAACCCGCGTCTCAGTGGCCGAAAAATAGCTCTTGAGCTGAACATATCGCTATATTCCATTCGGCAAATACTGAAAAATGAGCTCGGGGAAAAGCAATTGAAATCCCAAAAAGTGCAACAACATACACCGGAACAGAAAGAAAATAGACTCAAAAGAGCTAATGAGTTCCTTCGCTTTGCCGAAAGTGGTGAACTGCCGAATTTGGTTTTCTCTGAGGAGAAAACATTCGTTGTCCAGCAGTTTGTAAACAAACAAAATTATCGTGTTTACTTGTCAAAGAGGTCTGTTCAATTGGCCATCAGAACTCAAGCGCCGGTGAGGGCCGCCATAATAGCTGATGGACGTTCTCCGTTCGTATTAATCGACCGTGGCATCAGAATAAAACCGAATATTATCGCGAAAACATGCCAGAGGGTGTATTAAAGCCTTTGGTACGCAAACATTTTGGCCGCAGACATCCCGACAGGACTCAGCACCATCGCACTCAGCACGCGCCACACAAGAATGGTTTCAAAATGAGGTTCCTCGCTTCGTTTCCAGCGCACAATGGCCAACAAATCTCCGGATTCCAATCTGTTGTACTATTGTGTCTGGAGTGTTTTGGAAAGCTAGGTAGGCACTGCCAACCAAAGTGTCGATGACCTCATGCAAGCGCATTGCCGGGAATGGGCCAAAATACCGCAGAGCAACATTCGGACAGCGTGTGACGGTTTTATTGGCCGTTTGAAGTCATTATTCGTGCCAAAGGTGATCAATTTGAACAAATCTAAACTTATTCTAAAATTTGGTGCTATTTCCGACATATTTGCTTTCATTCAATAAAATTTAAGAAAAAGTAAAAATTTGACTTTGTTGCAGTTTTTTATATCACCCTGTACATAGCGTGTTTAAGCATCACATTTATGACAACCATGTTCATTTTCGCTTCAAATTCCGTTGCACATTCCAAATTTCATTAAAATTAAAGATTCATAGCTTGTTTGGTGCATCAAATACATGATATCGGCCGAACATATATATGGGAGCTATATCCTAATCTGAACCGATCAACCAAATTTGCAAGGTCTAAGAGCCAATCAATGGAAAAGTAGAATATTGGACACTCGTTTAGCTAGTTTTATTGGTACATTGTAACCAAATCAGTGTATATATCGGTTATTCAATGAAGTATTGACAATTCTCACTTCTGGCAGAGTTGTCAAACTAAATAGCAAATTTAGTCCAGGGGCTTGATTCTTGTTCTAAGAAAATTTGAAATGAAAAATGTTTTCTTTATAATTTTTTATACCCTACAACACTATGTGTTGGGGGTATTATAAGTTTGATTGGGCCAGAATTTATGTAACACCTCGAAATATTGGTTTCCCATATAGGAAAGTATATATGGATCTTCCTAGCTGGCCGAGCTGAGTCGATCTAGCTATGTATGTCCGTCCGTCCGTCTGTCCGTCTGTCCGTCTGTCCATGTTAATTTGTAATCACTCTACAGGTCGCAATTATGGTCCGATCTTCACGAAATTTAAAATGGAGGTGGGGTTAGGGTCAGAATAGAAGCCTATTTCTTTTGGAGATGATCGCCAAATGTTTAGGGGTTTAAATGGACCAAATACTGAAAAAATGTCGGATTTTGCAGTAGCTATACAGGTCGCAATTATTGACCAATCAACGCGGAATTTCGCATGTAGCTAGTGTTTAGGGCGGAAAAGAAGCCTACCAATTTGGATGGTCATCAGATAATATTTAGCGGGTAAAATAGACCATATCTTTTGAGTTGAAAAAATTCAAAATTTTTCATTAAACCGTGAATATTTTAAATCCCGGCGTAATCACAAAGCCATGATAAGGTTACTTCTGACCTTTACATTGATGTTAACATCCAACAAATCGGATGTATAGCAAAATATGTGCGATATATATGTCTATCAAAGAAGATATGCTTGAAAGATCTCTTATATGTCGAGAACGGCTGAACTGATTTCGACAGTTCTCATTAATTCAGAATGGCCTCTTGGCAGGAAAGAAAAAACGTCTAAAAAAATCGCATAAAAATATCTCTCTAAAGATTAAAATATTGATTTTGTAACATTTTTCATATTTTTTCAATTTTGTCATATTTTTGGCATATTTTCATTTTGAATTAAACATTTGGTAATATTTCTACAGCTAACAAAACTAAGTAGTTAGGATATCAGGATATCATATACAGATCGCATTTATGGCCCGATCCTAACGAAATTTTGCATGGGGATCAGATGAGGGTCAGAATAGAAGCCTACTCTTTTTGGAGATGATCGCCCTATATTTAGGGGTTGAAATGGACCAAAAAACTGCAAAATTGTCAACAGGTAGTAATTATCGCCCGATCCTCACGCACATTTGAATGGGGGCTTCCGCACATTGTAAAAGCCAAGCAGTTTCGGATGGCCATCCAAAAATATTCAATGTGTGAAATAGTTTGCCAACTTTTGTAGACTAAATACGAAAATGTCCATTCCAGTGACTTTTTGGAGAATTCACAAATACAGGAAAGACGCACTTCTGACTATTTCGTTAACGCTGATTTCGTTGAAGAATATATTCAAATGTCTGTATCTCATATAGATGCGTTTCAGTCAAAAACCAATAATAAATGTTAATTTTTTGCCACTTCTGAGAGATTATAGGTCCTTGGGAAACATTGGTTCCAGATCTAGGAAAACCATTTACGTGCAACATCTACCCATAAATTGGAAATGAGCAAATTCCTTTAAGTTGCTATTATTCGAAGATTAATTAATTAACACAATATCTTGTGGAATTCTTTCGAGTATCTTGCCTATATAAACTGTATGGTTTATTACAGTGTTGTAGGGTATTCAACGGTCGGCCCCGCTCGACTGTAGCCTTTGCTTACTTGTTTCATTTGAGTTTTTTTTTCAATGAGTTATTCTAGATAATAATATAATATTGGTAACGGCTTGGTTGGTCAAAACTCAGCACATATATAAAACTTATCAAATCTAGATCGAATTTGCTAAAATTATATCCAGTGTATGGGATATATCGGATCTTTCTCCCAACAAAGGACTGAAAATTCATAAATTATTTATCGTTCGTCTACTCATACAGTGGTATAACTCTAAAATGCGGTTTTTGAGATAGAGATTTCTATTTTTTCGTCGAACTTTACTTTCCAATATTCACGTAAATGCCCCTAGAACTCAGCCCTCTTGCTTTTTAATTGAAGTTTGATATAAATGAATGAAACAGTAAACTATGTTTATGAATGTCTTACATACTTCAAGCCATGCTTGACCTTGCACGTGGATTTATTCCTGATATCTGGTGGCCTCGTTGCAAATAATTGTGCATGTAGTTGTATTGCTTTTTATGTAATACTATGTAATACTAAAAAAAATCATTTTTCTTCTGCATTTTTTAAGATGTGACATTCGCTGGGTAGAGAAGCGATATATACAATGCAGAGCTGTTTTCTTTCTCTTGCACGAAGTTTGTGTATATATTTCTGAAATTTGTAACTTCTCGAAATAACTTCTTCTCGAATAACTTATCAACGTTCTTCGCGATATTCATTATTTTTTGGGCAGCACTAAGGGTCAAATTTGTCTCGTCTTAAGCCTAAGATAGACTCACCTTGGTACGAAGTAGTTATATATACTTCAATTCATAGACTCTCTTAAAGTTCTCCCTCGTCTATTGCATTGCAATGTCGTCTTAGGCTGGTGCCCAGTTTGCATAACCCACGACACAGAAATGAAAAGTTGTCGGAAGCCGATGAATACAACATGAATACGCATCTACCGTGTACTTCTGACTTTGTGCATCCCTGCTCGTATCCAGACTTCTGCAAATGCACAAACAACTGCCAACGTCAGATAGAGAACTCGGACTGTAGTGAATCGAAAACCAACAGCCTGTCCGTTCGACTTGGACTAGGTTTTGGGGGAGGTGGTGTTGGAGATGTGAAGTAATGTGTTATGATGTTCTCCTTCGCATGTGAATTGGTTGATGTTTGCACATCAAACAAATGCAAGTCAGGTAAGTTTGCATTAACACCACTGAACTGCAGGGAAGTGGACATCGACCACAGCGGAGTGTGGGCTGCGGGTTGCGGGATGTCTTCTGTTGAGGCAAACAGACAACTGGACGGAATGGTAACAGTAACTACATGGTGACCGTTGGCCTCTTACTGGGCCAACATTTGCATAAAGGTGTAAAAAGTCTAAATGTGTTTGCAATGCAATACACGCAACTCCTGCTAGTCAGTCGGCCAGCCAGCCAGCCAGCCAGTCAGGTCGTCTGTCATAAAACAAGAACACAGAGAAGAACAACAGCAACACCAACTGCAAACATCAACAACAACAGCGACAGCTAACAACGGGAATCGGCGCAAACACAGAAACAGAAGCAACAACATCATCGACACCATCCGTGGAGGCTGAATAATCAATGTTATCCAAATGTCTTTAACAATTACAACAATCAGCCAAGCGATGCACAGTGCTTGGCACGATCCATTGCCTTAACGGAGCGAAGAAGACAAATCAGTGCGTTCATGTCTGAGACACACCACCGCATCACTGTTCCATCAAGGAATTGTGTGCGGTAACCACACAAATCTGCACTCAGTGGGGAATTGAATAGGGTCGTCCTTGCAATTGTTTAAGCAATCTATCGCAAGCAGGAGTGCTGTTCTCTCACCTCCATGCATTTCCGACAAAGTTCATGAAATACCCGCCAGAATTGGGCCAGACATTGCAAGGCCTAATTGCTATTTTGTCTCTGCAATCGAACAATTCCAGATATCCAATGTTATTTCGGAATGTCCATTAATATTACCTTATTATTATTTACTGACGAAAAAGGGATGGGAAATGGGGAAACACCTGTAGAAAATGAGCTTTTAAAACCCGAATAAAAGAAGAGTGTTTTGTTTTGGAAATACAATATTTCTTCCGGATGAGGAGAGCAACTTCGACAGTTAGATTAATGAGACTTTCCAATTTCGCACCGTAACGCATTCACTTTGCGATTGTGATGTTTTCTTGCCGGATTTTACTGTTTGTTGTTCGATAAACTTTTGAAAAATTTTTTAGGTCAGAGATAATTTTCTTAGTATAATTTACTGACTATTTTTTTTTACCGAGAAAGATGATCTAATGGAAAAGTGCATGTGCGTTTAAAATCTTTGTAAAGGTATCGAGAAAATCTGAGTTGCCAGAAAATCAGATTTTTCAAAATTATGCAGAAAAAAATGTCAGACTAGTTGAAACCAAAAGACCAGTGCTACGATATTGTGAGGTCTATATCGTAAAGGGGACTTGTATCACACACCTAACTGCACCTAAATACGGATATAAATAAAGCGGCACCATTAAAGTACTTAAACTTAGGAGGAGACCCATGTGAATTCATTTGGTACAACGGTGTTACCGTTATATGGGTACTATGTACAGATGTTGACCTATTTGCATATGTTGTACCTAGTTGACATGCTCATCTAAGACCAAAAAATAACTAATTCCATTGCAAAATGTGAAGTTGGCATACTTAACGCTAACTATCTATACCAATTATTGGTCGATTCCGTTCGAAAATATGATCGTGCTTTTAAAAATCCAAAACTTTGATCGATTTCGAACATATCAGGAACTGTGTGTGACACGCGCAGTATCAGCTACTCGTATGGAGAAACACCCCAGACAAGGAACTCCAACATTTCAAGTTTAATACATTAACATGAAGTACGGCGTGCGCCCCATATCTTGCTACAAGGCTAGCAGATACGAACATGCAAAAATATCCATTGGGGTCGCTGGTACTTCAAAATAATTTTTGACAATTACAAGGTCTGGTAGCTTAGCAACGGCACTTAAGGTGAAGAAACAGCTTAATTCGTTACTACTGGAAGCAGGGTATAGACTACGAAATTGGTGTGCTAACCACTGGAAACTGTTGCATGGAGTTCCCCCAGAAGATAGAGAAGCAGATCTTAATTTTGACAAGTCATGAGCCGAGCTTTTGGGATTAACGTGGATTCCCCCAAGCAGTCCGATGTTGTTTGAAGATTGACGTGAATGAATGTACCATCATAACCAAGTAGAAAGTCACATCGGATTTGGCAAGATTCTTCGTCAAATTAGGAATTGCAAGTACTGCGTTGTCAGCAGCGAAGATCTTTATTCAGCAGCTGTGGAACAATAAAATTGGCTGCATAAAAAGACAGCATATTGGTTATCGTTCCGAGAAAGCCTGAAAATATTAAATGATTTCACATTAACCAGACACATGTTCGACAAAAATTGAGATACAAACATTTGTGGGCGTTCGAACATAAAATGAATATGGACAATATTTTAGCAATTTAGTCGACCTCTTTCTATGTTAATGAAATTACCACCGACGGATAGACAAATGCTGACCAAGAAAATATACCAAAAATATATATTGCTTAACAGATCTAATGAGACCATTTTTTGTTTCTACTTGCATACGCAAAATAGAATGCAAAATTGCCGAAAATGATGTAGCACTAAAGCTATTGTGGAGACAAAATGTATTCATTCGCTTTATCAACATTTTTGTATAGGGCTTTTGAGTATAGAGAAAATTGAGTGTATTCACTAAAGCTCACGATAATTCTCAATGGCAGTATTTCGTTAAAACTTAGTACACTGCAATATTATTACGATTGTCTTCCAATACCGCACATCCCAATATTTCTAGCAACTCTAGATCTGGTATAAAGATAGGAAAAGGCGGATCACCTCTTCTCTACCACAACGAACCAATAAATAAATATGACGCTTGTAACATACGAATCAAGAACATATAGAACTGAATAATTATAACTCATTGTGGAATGTAAAATAATTCACCAATACTTCTTTTAACTTCGAACAATGCTATACATCAATCAATATTAGATCTAGTGTGAATAAGGAATTGATCGGACCACTCCTTTGGGTATCTTTCCCTCAGAGGGTCAATATTTCGCACATTGTAATATTTTCACTAACATTCGGATCTTTGTGATGTGTTCCCAAAAAAGTTAACATAAATTAATGCTGGATATATATTTGTCGCCAAGCCGACGTATACTTTTTAATTTGTATTTTAATTTGGGCTGATATTAACCATTTGTTGCAAAATAAATGTGAAATCGGATGAAGATATAAATGGAAGCTATATCGAATTCTGAACCAAATGATATCTGGTTTCAAATATGATTGTTGTGGAGTCCATATTCCGAATGTGAAGGACTTAAACTCCTATTCGGATGAATCATAAATATGGAAGCTATATCTGAAGGGGTTTCACCAAATGTACAGGGTGAGATGAAAAAACTGCAACCAACTTCAGACTGCTTTTTAAGCCACTTGTCCAACCGCTGATAAAATAATTCCAGTGACAGCTCATTTTACTGCTTACAAGCGTACAAAAGCATTTTGGTAAGAATTTTCCAGAAAAAAAATTTATTCGTGATGGAATTTAAGCGTGATATTGTGATTTCCATATTTTTGGCTGGGACAACCACAAGTGGCTACCGTTAGAGCACTCCAGCATTTAAATGTGAATAAATCTTTTGTGTCTCGTACCATCGCTCGTTACCGTGATACTGATAGCGTAGCCCGACGTCAAGGAAGTGGACGGAGAAAAACAGCAACATCAGCAGAAATGGTTCGAAAAGTAAAGAAGCGACTTGATCGAAACCCGCGTCGCAGTGGCTGAAAAATGGCTCGTGAGCTGAACATATGACAAAATTCCATTCGGCAAATACTGAAAAATGAGCCAAAAAGTGCAAGAACATACACCGGAACAGAAAGAAAATAGACTCAAAAGAGCTAATGAGTTCCTTCGCTTTGCCGAAAGCGGTAAACTGCCGAATTTGGTTTTCTCCGATGAGAAAACATTTGTTGTCAAGCAGTTTGTAAACAAATAAAATTATCGTGTTTACTTGCCAAAGAGGTCAGCTGAAAATGAGCACCTTCGGCTGGCCACCAGAACTCAAGCGCCGGACATGGTGATGGAGTGGGCCGCCGTAACAGCCGATGGTTGCTCTTCGCTCATATTAATCGACCGTGGCATCAAAATAAATGCCGAATATTATCGCGAAAACATTCTGGAGAGTATATTGAAGCCTTGGGCACGCAAACATTTTGGCCGCAGACCTTGGACATCGCAACAGGACTCATCACCATCGCACTTAGCACGCGCCACCGAAGAATTGTTACAAAAGGAGATTCCTCGCCTCACTTTCAGCGCATTTCCGTTGGACTATTATGTCTGGAGTATTTTAGAAAGCAAGGTTGGCATTAAGATATACCAAAGTGTCGATCACGTCAAGCAAGCGCTTCGCCGGGTTTGGGCCAAAATACCGCAGAGCAACATTCGGGCAGCTTGTGACGGTTGCATTGGCCGTTTGAAGACAATAATTCGTGCCGAAGGTGACCAATTCGAACAAATCCAAACTTTTTCTAAAATTCGATGCTATTTTCGACATTTTTGCTTTCATTCAATAAAATTAAAAAGCAGTTTGCAGTTTTTTATCTCTCCCTGTATATGTGAGCTATATGCAATTCTGAACTCATATTCTTAAAAATTTCCAGACATACTTCTGGACTAAACCTGGCCGAGTGTACTAAAATTGATTTGATTCGGACGCAATCGGTGCACAGTACTTACATATACGCAATGGAAATTGTATTTTAAATCCACTGGATTTGTTGCATGCATTTTACTTAACACGATCGCGGAAGTAAAGGTTATAGAATTTATTTTCACTCTGATGCAGAATGATGTGAATGCTATAGCATTCAATTTGGACATTTACTTATATAATGTTTTTGCACTTTAAAAAAATATTGACTGATACTGATTTTTACTGATACTGATTCTTTTAAGTTTGCGGAATATCCAATTCATACCCAGGACGACCGGGCACTGTATTTTTAAAATACTGGGACACAGCTTCTATTTTTAGATCGTTAAGCACTTGTGTTCACACATGTTGTCAATCATTTATTTAAAGAGGCCCAAAGGGTGTCTGCCAGTTTCGTCAGATACGCTCATGTCTCGAACATATTCACATAGTCCCAACACTTTGGACTCGAAACAGTGGCCATTTTTTAAGGAATATTACGAAAAACTATGTCTACATGGACATGTCCATTTCCATGTTCATGTTCATAGGCTTTGATTCATTGAGATGCACTTGAAAAGGTGGGTACGAGGTGCAGATGCTCTCACCACACGAATGCATGTTTCAACACGAATGCACAAATGACATGATGTCTGCTCGTTCGAATAATCGTTGCAGCTCCCGAGTAAAGATGTTCTTCTATTTGCGTAGATTCATGAATTTATAGACGATAGCCATTCCACCGCCCGCTGGGAGGCGTCATCCACAATGTCAGTTCAGCACTACCGAACCGGCAGAGAATAGCGCGCGACACTAGCCGCAATCGCTGTCTGATAACATTTCATGCAATCAATTAATAAATGGTCGATTTCAAATCGATTGGACCATTTTCATTGAATCGAGACAAGCGTCGTGGTCATTCGATCTGCGATCTGAGCAGGAGACGCGACTACTTGCAGGTTCTGTTAACACCTTTGGCCATTGGTGAGTGGGGGAGGTGAATGGCGTTGTGACACTTCGGGCGATGACCAAAATTTTAATTAACGCATTTTTACTTATGAATCTAAAGCAAATCGAAGCCAACAAACCAAAGCAAGACCGAGCAGCGTAAACGTTGTACAAATTTTACCCAACATGTTGCAGGGTGTTAATTGGCGAAAATTCCATGTTTTAATGTGCGTCAACAAGATGTTGACTACCACAACCGTAGATGTTGACTACAACCACCGGTGTACGGTCGCAGGACTTCGACAGTAGGCAAATTTTGGACAGCAGCTAGCCAGTGGTGGAGTTGTCGTCGGTCGTTCATCTTGTCGCATTGAATGTTGTCAATAAGTTTTTGCTTTATTAGCCACTTTTGGGTGGTTGCATATTCTCTTCGGGGCCGAGTGGTTGAGCGTCATCGCAGCCGTAGCCAGCCGATTTCTGGTCATCGGTGGAAGCTTGTCGATAATAATGCACGTTAATATGTAGATTTCTACAAGGCAAAGCGTAGCCGTAATGATGAAGTCAATTGGTGCAAAGCAGATCTGCATATGCATATGCACACAAACAAACGTGTGTAGGTACGTATGAATGTGTTTGTCTTACACGACTGGTGTGTTCTTAGTCGACCACCACTGTTAGCGGGCTCTTCATCTCCCCAGCGTATGTATTGTTCATTTGGATCAAGGAATATTCAGGGACTAGAGAACGAACATATGTCACCGCCACACTGTGAACTTTGTCGAACGGAGTGTAGCAGTGTCAAAGACTGCACTTAATGAGCATCCAGTTGCAATGTCAAATTTGGAATAGCTTATTCCGAGCCGAAATACAATCAAACTGAGTTGCAATACCAATTTATTTTTCAAACCAAAAAAAGTTTTGGAGAATGAATTTGCCAGACATACGTTTAACATTTCTATGAATATTTCAGATCGATAATCTCAAAAAAAAAAAAAAAACAGGACTGAAGGTGAATGCGAAAGAGAACATCATTCCAAGTGTGTTCTTCACATTATAAATGTTTAACTTAATAAAACATAAATATTTTAAAAACTTACTGCGGTATAGAGCGTTACATCTTTATGCTTTTGTTTGTAACATGCAGAAGGTATCTAGGTAGACTTCTGGTTCCTTTTGAGGAACTAAGTCATTTTGTGGAAATCCGTCCGTCCGACGACCCATGTATTCTATTAAGCAAATTAGCATTTATATATATATATATATATATATATATATATATATATATATATATATATATATATATATATATATATATATATATATATATATATATATATATATATATATATATATATATATATATATATATATATATATATATATATATATATATATATATATATATATATATATATATATATATATATATCCGATTTCAATGTTTATTGTACACCAAACGCGTAATATATAGTGTTAGCGGGTTGGTGATTGCGAATTGCTGAATAGTTGGGTAAGAACTAATATGAACTATTTGAAAAGGATATGTGGTGAACAAATTCAATATACAATACCCTAATACAAACAAACAAAATATATGAAATATATGCCAACATAATTGGCTGAGAATTTGTAAAGCAATTTAGAAGTTTCATGAATTTATTCATCTAATTCTGTTGGAAATGTGGTCAAAACCTGCAAAATACCGTGAAAGGGGCAATAACTCCATATGGAAGCTATAACAAAATGAACATGTTATCAAAACCGTTTTAAATCCCGAAATTGGGCGGTATCGTTATGTGCGGGCTATACAAAAACGACGACCTATGTCTATAAATCTTGGTATGCCACCAAAAATTTATAAATACCAACAATTATCTTTTTGGATATTTAATAAAGTTTCCTGATAATTCTACCACAATTAGCCACTTGCTTGGGATCAAAAAAGTGGTTTCCAATTACTACTACATATGGGGAAAATGGACATGAAATCTCCCAATCGCATTTTTCTCCTGGTTCACAAAAGAAAGAAACATATCCCCCATGTACTCAAGGAGTGATATAACAAAATAATAATAATAATAATAATAATAATAATAATAATAATAATAATAATAATTTTAATGACTATTTGTTTACTAACACATTTTTTTAACCTACTCCAATCTATGGTACAGAGTATTGGTACGTTTGTTTGAATTTTAGACAAGTTAGAAACGTAATCTTCGAAAATTCAATTTTTAAGACCATGTACAGGCTGAAATAAAAAAACTTCAACAAAGTCAAACGTCATAATTTTTATATTTTTTTAAGTTTTATTGAATGCAAGCAAAAAATGTCGGAAAAGACATCATAGATTTGTTCGAATTGGTCACCTTAGGCAAGAATTATGGCCTTCAAATGGCCAATGAAACCGTCTCACACTGCCAGAATGTTGCTCTGATGCCACGATCGATTAATATGAGCGAAGAGCGACCATCGACTGTTATGGCGGCCCACGACGTCACCATGACCGGCGCTTGAGTTCTGGTGGCCAACCAAAGGTGCTCATTTTCAGCTGACCTCTTTGCCAAGTAAACACGATCATTTTGTTTGTTTACAAACTGCTTGACATGAAATGTTTTCTCATCGGAGAGTTTACCGCTTTCGGCCAAGCGAAGCAACTCTTTAGTTCTTTTGATTCTATTTTCTTTCTCTTGCGTTCTAGTTCTTACACTTTTTGGAATTTCAATGAACTCGTGGTAAGTTCATTTTTTAATATTTGCCGAATGTAATATTGCCATATGTCCAGCTCACGAGCCATTTTTCGGCCACTGTGACGCGGGTTTCGATCAAGTCACTTCTTTACTTTTCGAACCATTTCTGCTGATGTTGCTGTTTTCTTCCGTCCACTTCCTTGGCGTCGGGCTACGCTACTCACGCTGAGGAGCGATGGTGCGAGACACAAAGGATTTATTGATATTCAATTGCTGGAGTGCTCTGACGGTAGCCACTAGTGGTTTTCCAGGCAAATATAAAGAAATCACATTATCACGCTTGAATTCCATCACGAAGTTGGTTGCATCTCACCCTGTATCTCAATAATGGCTGGACCGATTTTGACAAAAATGGCTGGACTACCGCATATCGGGAGGTGCCGTTATATGGTGGCTATACGAAGACATGGACCTACATGGCCCATTTTTAATACCAAAAGTCCTGCAGACATAATACACATTTGAGTAAAATTTTATCAACCTACTTCATTTCGTTCGGAAGCTAGAGTGATTTCCACAGATGAATAGACGGACGGACATTGATAAATCGACATAGAATGTTATGCTGATCAAGAATATATATACTTTATGGGGTCTAAAATGTATATTTCGAGGTGTTACAAACCGAGTGACAAACTTAATATACCCTCCATACTATGGTGGTGGGTATAAAAATACCAACATTTCCATTTACTTGTCTTAATTATAATTTATTTATTTGTATTTGCTTGACATTTTTTCAATTTGACATGATATATTTAAGTGTACATGTTTAATTTTTTTGAATTCTGAATGACGGATGTGGCATCTAGCTTTCAATCCCAGGACCTACATCGTGCTTCAGCTGGAAGATGCGAACACAAAACGTTGACCTACTTCTTTCATATGAGAATAATCCGTTCAATGAGAATTAAAAATGCAAAATTCATTGGGACTACAATCAGTGAAATTCCGACTATAAAGGGGCACGGCAATCTACAGTCTATGCAAAATAGTAGAGCGAAATATACGCTCACGTTTTTGTATTTATGCTACTCTTTTCCACATAGGCACTTATTTTAGTCCACGTTCCCAACCAACATGGGGGATTGATAAATTTTAAATGCTAGTGTTGGTATTAGGTAAGAAGAGAAAATTTTGCAAAAAGCCTATGGCTGAAAAATAGGATCAGGCTTTTCAAAATACTTAAAACCGACGGTAGGTGAACATATATTATCATTTTTGCCATGAATATTTATTTCTTTTTAGAAATTGCTATCGACTAAAAGTGCGGGCCAGCAACGCGAACCGGGCCAGCTTGTATTAAATACCTGGCTTACCAAAATATGTTCCAATTCAGACGGCATACAGCAGATAATTTGTTTGATCGAAGACTAATCTATATATTTTTCAGAGCAAATAGTATTGATTATATATTTTTTCATTTACAAATTAATTGTTACGGGAAGTGCAGTGATTTGAATCGGACCAAATACATTGTTCATTTATTTGTTCGTTATTTGAACTTTCTAATTTCACGGCGAGCCGTGTGAACATTGGCACCAAGGGACACTTTATTTATTTCGTCTCATCAGTGCACAAAACAATTGCCAAGGAGTTGTAGTCTGCAGCCTGTCTTTTTGAAATCAGCTCTGAAGTCTGCATTTTCGAATTCATATCTGCAGTTGTCCAATGGCTATCAACATCTCCAACAATGAGGATTGTCATTGAAATCCTTAAATTATTGCAATCGCCGTTTATTAATGTCAACAAACAGAATGCAGAAAATGACTTTTCAAAAGAAGGGCACAAGGAACCAGGCAGATTTGCTGAATGAGGACAGCAAAACGGAACGGCTGCGAATACAAAGCAGAAGATGAAAAGCCACGTATAGCCATATTTTGTAATAAGAATATTTGTTACAGATCCAGATAAATGAATTATGTTGCATAACAAATCGCTATAAAGTGAACTTTGGCTAAGATACCCAGCTATGACTCGAAAACATGTATCGTCCGTTGCTTCGGCGGGTCATACCCACTGAATACGACTGGCAGCAAATAGAAGCTTTAAATATGACTTAAAAACATATGTCACAAACACTTTGCCGATGGTGCGGAACTTTGCACTAAAAGAGCCACCGAACATTTAAAGATTCTCGAAACTGGAGACAGATCATACATGCCTGCCCATTGCCTTTACAGTAATAATCATTAACACCTCTACCATTTGGACGGAAAAAGCGAAAACAGTGGTAAAGATTCAACAAATTTGCAAATTGAAAATCGAAACCGATATAAAGCTCCTTTCTGGAACCGTTCATACAAAAAAAAAAATCTAGTTTACAAAAAAAGTTGTGTGAATAGCCAATGAAAATCTCTCTGAAAGCTCTCTTTGTCAATCGTAGGTGAAATGCTGTGATTCCTTTTTTTTACGAACGCTCCCAATGCCACTCATTTCCCACCAATGTCGACCGAGGGGGTGACCATCCTCATACGTAGGGATCGCGTACACATCATGATCCGCTCCATAATGGGTTATCAGCAAGCGTTTGTAATTCCAGCTAAAGAAAATAAATTCATCAGCTGGTAAAAAATACAATTATCTGTATACAATCTATTGATCTTTTAAATACAAAATTATATTAGATTTTATTGTTTCTATATCCATACCAAAAACTGCATAAAAATATAAATAATTGAAATCAACACTCATTTTACTGACAGGATCACCCATTGCATAGTTTGAGCGATGTAATTCAGTATATAAAAATTGATAATATCTTCTAGTTCTAAAATGAACATTTATTCTAATAGATGAAATAAGAAGATCAGATGGTACAGTACCGTTTAAAATTTTTAACATCATTATAGAATTAAAAATAATGGTTCTACTTTTTAATAATTAATTTTAACCTGCTAGTATAAGAGGGTCAAACAAAACTATTGTTTCAATTTAAACCTCTTAAAGCAAAAAGCAAGAATTGCTTCTGCACGGACTCGATTTTATCGGAATAAACATTATATTGAGGGTCCCACACAGAGGAACCCTATTCTAATATTGGTCTAACAAGAGACGAATATAGTTGTTTAGTCACATATGGATCAGAAAACTCTTTGGCCCAACGTTTAATAAAACCTAAGACACCGGATGCTTTATTTACCATAGTAGTAAGATGGTTATTAAAATTTAATTTGGGGTCCTCCAAAAGCCCCAGATCAGTGAAGGAATCTACAGTTGATAACATATATCCATTTATACTATAATGATTCGATATAGGTTTCAACCTAAAAAAACACATATGCCTACATTTTTCTTAAATTCAATTCCATGCCATTGAGATGACACCAATTAAAAAGGCTATAAGTTTGCATGAAAAGCGTACATCAATAATTTGGAATACTCAATTGAACTAGGTAGATCATTAACAAACAATAAAAATAGAACTGGTCCAATATAACTTCCTTGTGGAACACCAGATGGAACATCGATAGCTTCAGAATGACAACCTTCAAACATAACTATCTGTGACCTATCGCCCAAATAGGATGAAATCCATAAAACCAAGTTTCTATCACATCCTATACGTTCAAAACAAAAGTAAATTATGATTGACTTTATCAAATGCTTTGTTCCGTATAGTATCATACATGGTAAAAGAAGCATTGATATGTCAAAACAAGTAAGCAAAGGCTATAGTCGTGCGACCATGTGATACTCTACAACACTACAATATGTTCGAAGTCCCCTTATATCCAAATCCATTTCCATTTTCAATTGTGGGCGACTACAAAATTAGAAAAAAAATATTTTTTTTAGTCTATTTGCACCTCTAAATGCACATCTTAAGAACAATAGGCTTTAATTCTGACCCTACCCCCATGCAAAATTTCGTGTGGATAGGACGATAAATGTGATATGAATATAATACCTTCAAAACGTAGTGTTGGGGGGTGTAAAATTTTAGAAAATTTACAATTCAAAATTGTAAGTCAAATTGAAAAAATCGCATGCGATAAAAAATATGACAAAAATTGAAAAAAATCGACAAAAATTGGTATATTTTTCCGCGCTTTTCTTAGATTTTATCGTTTTATGGCAAGAGGCCATTCCGAATTGATGGGAATTGTGGAAATCGGCCCAGCGGTTTTTGATTTATAACCAGAATAAATAAGATAAATTCTATATATTGTACCTATATATCTATATATCCGATGTCTTGGCTATTAGCATCACTCTAACGATCAGAAGTGATCTTTTAATGTATTTGTAATTTGGCTGGGATTGAAAATATTCGCGGTTTAGTGGACATTTTCCTATTTTCTTACATAAAAGTTAGGGTCTATTTTACCCGCTAATTATTGTCCGATGGCCGCCCAAATTGGTAGGTTTCTGCCCACTCATAAACTGTAACTCCATATAAATTTTCGCTTCGATTGGTTCATAATTGTGACCTATAGAGCAAGTGCAAAATCAGGAAATTTTTCTGTTTTTGGTCCATCTCAACCCCTTAATATCGTGCGATCATCTCCAAAAACAATAGGGTTCTATTCTGACCATAACCCCACCTCCATTTTAAATTTCGTGAGGATCGGTTCATATTTGCGACCTGTAGCTTGATTACAAATTAACATGGACAGACGGACGGACGGACATACATAGCTAGATCGACTCATCTAGGCGAGATAGGAATATCCATATATACTTTCCTATGTGGGAAACCAATATATCGAGGTGTTACATCATTTTTGGCTCAATCAAACGTATAATAGTGTTGTAGGGTATAAATATAAAAGAATGGATACGTTGCCGCTCAAAAGCTGTTATAATATGTGGTTTCCAGCAGATTGAAATAATCTAAATGGGCTTCTATTTGAAGTTTTGAATTTCAAAAATGTTTTGTTAGTTCATTGTACCAGGAGCTGCTTAGTCTCCTAATTGCATTTAGTTTGTTGTTGAAAGTTGACTAGTAGAGGTGTTTGTTCAAAAATGGCTTCGACAACACGATTAGTGTACTACCAAAAAATGTGGTACTTACAAACAATACTATAGCAATATTAGTTTCCTCTGAAACCAAACTATAACTGCTCTAAAGCCAAACGTTGATAGGTGGTATGATCTACTTCAAATAAATTATGATCTACTTCAAATCTCTGATGTGCCTCTTGCAGTTGAGTGTAACACAAAATTGTGTTTGCTACGGTTCGTGTAACTTCAGCACTTCATTGTTCGTTGGGATCCAATTGAAGTAGAATTCGTGTCCCCTGTTCGAAATTATTAAGCGTTTCAGTCAACTATTTGGATGTTAATTCCTTTGGTGTAGGAGTCACCCTATCTGTGTCCTCAATATTGTGATCTGATTCGAATTGCAATAGTTCTTCAACTGTAAGCGACTCACGCTCTGAATTCAGCACTTGTGTATGTATGTTTTTGTTTGTTTACAATTATTACCAAAACGGTAACTTAACGATTTCTTCTGGCCGTATAACGATTTGGTCCAGAAGTTTAAAGACATTTACAACATTACCCAATTAAAAAAAAAGTATGCGTTTCAACACCTAAATCATAACCTGATATGCTGTTGGAACCACTGTCAACTTCAGCAATCACCAGCAAACTCCATATTCTGGCCTCCGGAGTTGTGCCATATAGTCGCACCTCAAGTGAGTGCCATAGCGGCAGCACAACATTAACACCGACAATATTTGGTTTGAAAATAATTCAGAATGTACCGAACGGAAAATGTGATCCGAATGAAGTTCACCAATGACACGATACACCGCGATATGAGTATCTCATGATATACGAAGCCAACATGACAGAGTCCACATAAGATTAACCATCCACACTGAATTCATGGCATACGAGCGTGTGGAGATTGCGGGCATTCAGACTTAAGGTTAAGCAGCCAAACATTTTGATTTATCGAGCGAGTAATGTAATATTCTGTCACTATTCAAAAAGAGACCTTTTTGAAGTGGATTATACCAACCCTCTCCCCTTATCACACCTTGTTGTCTGGCACAGATGTTGGGCACCGTCAAACGAGAGAATCTCAAACGGCGGTGTGTGTGTCCGTTCATTTGGCCAGATTTGCACCTAACTGCGTAGCTGTGTTCGGTTTGCATGCAACTCAATGTCCTGCTGAGTAGCGGTTAAATGCACGTTTGAAGGTGGAAACCGATAACTGCTACTATAAATCGTGCTATTAAAAGGGATTTGCAAACGCAACAAATACAAAAGTTAGCATTGACTAAAGCTTTTATTGCAGATTAGCGTGTGCCTTAGATTTCCCTCAGTACTCCAGAGTATGTATGTATGTGTTTATAGTAATCTATGAACCTTCATTCCATGAGGAGTATTTGATGAAAGCCAATGAGAAGCAATATTTGTATCAAACATTTCTTCTTCTTTTTTATATAGAGAACTAGCCCCTTTAGATTTTATATTCATTCATGCGAATATTTTATAGTATTTTAATCTATACAATTTTAATGTTTTATTTTGCACGATTTTATCCACGTTTTTGAATGTATATTTGTAGGGTTTGAATGTTCATTTGTAGGTTTTTTTCTTTGAATTCTAATATGATGTGAAGTTTTTTAGGGTAGTACAAGGCGACAACGAACAAAACTGTTATTTAAATATTTTATGTATTTATTGGGAAATTGGAACTATACGAATAATAACATCATTTCAGAAGAGGATGCAAAATAAAGAATTATTTTCACCATATAAAAGAAAGTAATGTTAGGTACTACGCTTATAACTCAAGAACGGCTTGACGGATTTTCACAATTCATACCATTTCGGAATGGCATCTTGGCAAAAAATAAAAAAATAAAATATAATACGTGAAAATATGTATGAATGTAACAAATATTTTTGACGTATTTTTTCAATTTGACATACTGTATTGAAGTCTACCTTTTTATACCCTCCACCATAGTATGGAGGGTATATTAAGTTTATCATTCCGTTTGAAACACCTCGAAATACACATTTTAGACGCCACAAAGTATATATATTCTTCATCGGCATAAAATTCTATGTCGAACTTTAAATACCAAATTTGAAACTGTTCCGGTGAATAATGTCGCTAACATCATCAAAATACTGAATATCGGGCGGTACCGTTATATGGGGGCTATACCAAAACGTGGACCTACATGGCCTATTTTCAACACCAAAAGTCCTGCAGACATAGCATACATTTAAGCAAAATTTTGTCAATCTACTTCCATTCGTTCGGAAGCTAGATTGATTTCCACATACGGACAGACGGACAGGCAGACGGACATCGTTAAATCGTCTTGGAATTTCATGCTGATTATGAATTTATATACATTATGGGGTCTACGACAAATATTTAGGGATTTTACAAACGGAATGACAAAGTTAATATACCCTCCTTTCCAAGGCGGAGGGTATAAAAAGCTGTAAGTTACCTGTAAATACCCTCCAATATTTGGAACGAATTTGGCAATCTCGAAAACAATAAAATCCGTTAAAAATTCTGTGAAAATCTTAAAAATATCGAATGTAGCTGTTATATTAGGGTATATACGACGACATGGACCTGCATAGGTAACTTTTGTCATAAGCCATTACAATATTCAAATGCGAAACTAAAAAAATCGGTGAATAATGTAGTTAAAATCATCAAAAACCGAATATCGGGAGGCACCGTTACATGGGGGCTATACGAAGGCGTGGACCTGTCATAGGCTGTAGCATCTATTCCGAACTTCAAATACCAAATTTGAAACAATTCCGGTAAATAATGTCGCTAAAATCATCAAAATACTGGATATCGGGGGTTACCGTCATATGCGGGTTATACGAAGACGTGGACCTACATGGCCCATTTTCAATACCAAAAGTCCTGCAGACATAATACACATTTGAGTAAACTTTTATCAGCTTACTTCCTTTCGTTCAGAAGCTAGAGTGATTTCCACAGACGGATAGACGGATGGACACCGCTAAATCGATATAGAACTTTATGCTGATCAAGAATATATGTACCTTGTAGGGTCAAAAATGTATATTTCGAGGTGTTACAAACGGAATGACAAACTGAATATACCCTCCATACTATGGTGGAGGGTATAAAATGAAATGAGTGCGCAATACGATGTTAAATGGCGAACTTTCATGTCTAAAGTTGGCATCTAGCTATCAACTCCAGGATCTACATCGTGCTTCAGATGGAAGACGCGAACACATTTTAACAAACAAAAATGACCGACAAAGCGTTATGGGGCTCGTTTCAAAACGTGGACCTACTTCTTTCATATGACTTCGAATGCAAAATTGGAACTGAAATCAGTGAAATACCGAATGTAAAGGGTGCAAAAATAGTAGAGCGAATTTGACATTTAGTAAGAAAAGGATTGATGTCCTTCCAGAAATTCCTCCTACACTTTCAAGATACCTTAAATTGCTTTTGCAGGTCAAGACATGGATCATAACCCACGGTTGAACCTTATTTCAAGTATATTTTACATTTTAACCATAATTTGAGAAGAAACAATCCTTGCAAACTATTATCACCTTTTGGTATAACCATCATATGATTTAAGCTATTTTCGGGATCTTGGCCACTTTTGGCCACAATAAGCCGAATATGATCGCGAAAATATTCTGTAGGGTATATTAAAACCTTGGACACGCAAACATTTTTGCCGCAGACCTTGGACATTCCAACCGGACTCAGCACCATCGCACTCAGCACGCGCCACCCAAGAATGGTTACAAAATTCTGGAGTGCTCGCTTTCTAGCGCACAATGTCCATCAAAATCTCCGGATTCCAATCTGTTGGACTATTGTGTCTGGAGTATTTTAGAAAGCAAAGTTGGCACTAAATATACCAAAGTATCGATCTCCTCAAGCAAGCACTTCGTCGGGAATGGGCCAAAATACCGCAGAGCAACATTCGGGCAGTGTGTGTCGGTTTCATTGACCGGTTTAAGGCCATAATTCGTGCCAAAGGTGACCAATTCGAAGAAATCTAGACTTATTCTAAAATTTGACGCTATTTCCGACATTTTTTTGATTTATTCAATAAAATTTAAAAAAAGGAAAATTTTTTTTAGTTTCTCCATCAAAAACGTAAACCAACAAATCGTTCGGTCTACAAACACATGAACATGCAACGTACAGTTGGCCATGAGAAAAGCAGGAACATGATAAATTTAGTCCCCATACACGAAGATCTTTTAAAGTTGAACAGTACTTTTGTTGCTATTAGAGTGATTCTAGGTAACAATTCACATGAACCTACATACATACTTCCCCGTAAGAATTTTAGCCTCAATTTAATTTTTGTGTACCTTTTACTGTTAGCTAGTAACATTGCAAAGGCGTGGTGGGTCGAAGTTTCTTAGTAAAATATTATCTAAACCTGAACATCTTTTAATATAATTTGACAACATTTATTTTTAGGCCAATTGCGTGTTTGTTGCTTCCAAACACGACATCGACATATTTTATGGGAAGCTATATTGAAGTCTGAACCGCTTTCAATATAATTCGACAAATTGCAAATGAAAAGTTATATAACCTATTTTACTTTCTGGCAATGCCGAAGTAAATTTGGAAATTTGCACGAAAGTGGGCTTAGCGGTTTTTAGTCCCTAAACATTTTCCTCTTTTATATATGTATTGAAGATTCATATTTTGTATGCGTGCTTATGTGTTTATATGTATGCATACATTCATACATATAGGATAAAAAAACCGCAGATTTCCTTGAACTAATCGGAGTGCGTGGTGAGCATGGGCTACATTATTTTATTATTATAATTTTTTATATATTATTTTTGTAGATTTCGCAGTGAATGAGACATATGCCATGTTGAGGGTATTTGCCAGTCATTTATAAAACACTAGCTAAACCCGGTGCGCTTCGCTACCCCTTTTGATTTTATATGCATTCAAAATTTTATTTACGAATATATGTTTGTTAAAAAAAAAAAATTAAAATTAAAAAAAATATTGCACTACTTTAATGCGTAAATAAACAAAATACTTTTACACCAAATTCCGCCACACCTTTCATATTTCATTGAAATTGGTGCGTCTAATATGTGAAATCGGCCGAGAATATATATATATATATGGGAACTATATCCAAATCTTAACTAATTTCCAATTAATTTTTCACATTTATTATTGTAACCAAAATCCGTCACACATTCTGAATTTCATTGGTATCGGTCATATATATCATGTTTGGTGCATAACATGTACGAAATCGGCCGAAATATATATGTTAGCTATACCCAAACCTCAACTGATTTCAATATAATTTGGTAATTTTTTCTGGTGCCAGATTTCGTCTCTCTCGCTTTGGGTGCATCAAATATGTGAAATCGGCTGAGTATATATATGGGAGCTATAATCAAATCTGAGCATATTTGAATATAATTTGTCAAATTTATTTTTGTACCAAATTTAGCCACTCATGCCGAATTTCATTGGAATCGGAAATACGTATCGTGTTCTGTGCATTAAATATGTGAAATCGGCGGAAATTATATATGGGAGCTATATCCAAATCTGAACCGATTTTAATATAATTTGACTAATTTATTTTCTAATCAAAATCCCGTTACATATTCCAAATTTCTTTGGAATCGAACATACATAACGTGTTTGGTGCATCAAATACATGAAATCGGTCGAAAATATATGGGAGAGCTATATCCAAATCTGAACCGATTTTAATATAATTTGAAATTAGAGATACATAGCGTGTTTGGTGCATCAAATACATGAAATCGGTCGAAAATATATATGGGAGCTATATCCAAATCTGAACCGATTTCAATTTAATTTGACAAATTCATTTTGGCTCCCAATTCCGTTACTTATTTTAAATTTCATTAAAATTAGAGATACATAGCATGTTTGGTGCATCAAATACATGAAATCGGCCAAAAATGTATATGGGAGCTATATCCAAATCTGAACCGATTTCAATATAATTTGACAAATTTATTTTCGGATCAAAATTCCGTTACGCATTCCAAATTTGGAAACTGTATCTTTAACCGATCAATAGATATGTGCATATAAAATTTAAATTTTTGGGAGGTACCTCCGATTCTGATGCTATATCTCCAGTTCCAAGTGGAAATTCAAAAATGTATATAGCCTATGTTACTTTCAGTCGATTTTGCAGTATATGTGGAAATTTTCAGGAAAATCTATTCAGCGGTTTTCGAGTCCATAAATTACAAACAAACAAACAAACATAAAAACATTTTCCTCTTTTATAGATATAGATTATAAAAATAGTATGCGACTCATTGGTTACACCAAGATCTTATTTTAGAGGCAAAAGCACCGACTACGCCTTTTTCTGAAATTCGTCGTTTCTCATAAGTGAGCAGGATTTCACCACTGGGCAAATAGCCTAAAAGATTTTTAAAATTGAAAGGGACGAGCGACTTCCCTGAATTGTATTTTTAACAATGTAAAAAGTATCAGTCGGTATTGTCGACAGATGTATCCCCTCAGTCTATGTACGATTGTTTAAATATCAAATTGTTTTCCCTCTCTAGAGGAGGTTCGGAAGGAATGGAACATAATTGTCCATTTCGTATCGGACATAAATAAAATAATGTGCCAGGTCTGGACTATATTGGTTACTTCCTTCACTTTGTGTGGGAAATTTTTAGAAAATGTTAAAATGTACGTTCCATACTTCATATAATACAGAAACAGCTTCACATAGCAAATAAAAGTTTTTTTTTTTTGGGGAATTTGAGAGAATTAAATCATACCAACTATGATTAAAGTTATAATTTAAAGACCAAAGGAACTAATATATGAGAGGAATATCCTTCTCTGAATCGGTTTCTATTAAACTTGCCGAGGCATTTGTACTTTTCAATTCGGGCTTATATTGCCTATTTGGGGCACAATTAAACTGAAATCGAATAAAGAAATATATGGGAACTACAGGGCCCATTCCAATCGACGAGGCTTGTCCGCAGGCAACATTCTTTGCGTCAATTGAATTTTGTACGGGAACAAATGCAAATCAATGCGAATAATCCGTTGTAAAGTGGACCGAGCCATGCCCAACTGCTGAGAGCGGCGGATGTTCTTAAGGGACCTCTCAACACTGGCTCGTACGGTAGCGATATTCTCGGCCGATCGCCTTGGTCGACTTTTATATGGTCTCTTCGGATTAGAAAAAGCCTTACCAGTCGAACATTTTTCGTATAAACACTTAATGGTGTTCTTAGAAGGCGCACTTCTCACATTTTGATAAATTATGATAATAAATTTTGATAAAATTTAGCAAAGGTATTTATACCCTACAACACTATGTGTTGGGGGTATTATAAGTTTGATTGGGCCAAAAATTATGTAACACCTCGAAATATTGGTTTCCCACATAGGAAAGTATATATGGATCTTCCTAGATCGCCGAGCTGAGTCGATCTAGCTATGTATGTCCGTCCGTCCGTGTGTCCGTCTGTCCATGTTAAATTGTAATCACTCTACAGGTCGCAATTATGGTCCGATCTTCACGAAATTTTGCACGAAGATGGGGTTTGGGTCATAATAGTTGAAATGGACCAAATACTGAAAAAATGTCGGATTTTGCAGTAGCTATACAGGTCGCAATTATAGACCAATCGACGCGGAATTTCGCATGTAGCTAGAGTTTAGGGCAGGGAAGAAGCCTACCAATCTGGGTGGTCATCGGATAATATTTAGTGGGTACAATAGACCATATCTTTTGTGTTGAAAAAATTCAAAATTTTTCATTAAACCGCGAATATTTTAAATCCCGGCGAAATCACAAAGCCATGACAAGGTTACTTCTGATCTTTACATTGATGTTAACATCCAAGAAATCGGATATATAGCAAAATATGTGCGATATATATGTCTATCAAAGAAGATCTGCTTGAAAGATCTCTTATATCTCGAGAACGGCTGAACTGATTTCAACAGTTCTCATTAATTCAGAATGGCCTCTTGGCAGTAAAGAAAAAACGTCTAAAAAAATCGCATAAAAATATCTCTCTAAAGATGAAAATATTGATTCTGTAAAATTTTCTTATATTTTTCAATTTTGTCATATTTTTGGCATTTGAATTAAACATTTGGTAATATTTCTACAGCTAACAAAACTAAGTAATTAGGATATAAGGATATCATATACAGATCGCATTTTAGGCCCGATCCTTACGAAATTTTGCATTGGGATAAGATGAGGGTCAGAATAGAAGCCTACTCTTTTTGGAGATGATCGCCATATATTCAACGGTCGGCTCCGCTCGACTGTAGCCTTTGCTTACTTGTTTTGAGTTGTATTTAACATATTTCCCAAAATATCGTTGTTATAGAGTGCATATTACGACTGCGGAGGACAACAATAACAAATCGGATTAACACTATAGATGGGAGCCACAGCTATATCTGAACTGGTTTCGATCAAATTTGGCATACCAATTTCCAGGATTAATTTGGTCGTATGTGCAAAGTCCCATACTATTTGGGCTAATATTACAGGTTTGGTGCACAATAAAAGGAGCTATATCTAAATTTTGGCCGATTATCTCCAATTTCACTTGTGAAAAATTCCATCGGAATCGGACAATAAATGCGACCTGTACTTTGTTTACAAAAATACACGGACAGACGGACGGGCGGACATGCATACATCGACTTAGAATGTAATTCTATACAGAACATTAACTATAGAAGAAATTATGGGTCTACCTCGCTTCCTTTTGTCTGTTACAAAACAAATGCACAAAGACAAAATTCCCTGACCACTTTGTGGTGTAGGGTATAAATATTGGTATGGGAAAAGTTACAAGAAAATCGAATATTTATATCCTATATTATTCGAAATCACAAATTCCGCATTCTCAGGTTTCTGGTTGAAATAAATATTTAGATATAGCTAGTAGTAAAGAATCGCCGACTTGTTTCGCAAGTTATGACAGATAAAAGTATAGAAAATTTTGACCCTTTGTGGGTGAGGTATCAAAATGGGTTCACAGATATATATATACCATCTTCACAACAGATCTTGTGTAAGCAAAAATTGTTGACCCTTTGTGGAGGAGGTACCAGAAGGAGTGGACCGATATATCCCACCATGGTGTTAATAAAAATATTTTAATATGTGTAATTACAAGACAATCAAACTCTTAAATCTCCTTTTATAAGAGTTATAATTATTCAAAATGGTTATCCTTTGTGGGGGAGGTACTTGATGGGTGGGAAGGTACCAGAAGGAGTGGACCGATATTGCCCATCTTCAAATAAGATCTATGTTTGATAATAATATTAGCTAGCTAGATCGACTCCAAATGTTTGAAACGTAATTGGTCCATAGAGACCTAAGGCACGTTTTGGCCGTATCAAATGATATATACCTTCTGTAGCCATATGGCTGTGGGTAGAAAAAGCTTCAACTTTCAAAACTAATCCACATATCGGTTGGAGAATTAGCCTAAATTAGAAAGTACCTACCTTGGGCGAAAGAATTGAGCCAACATTCTTTTGAATTTTTCAAACCTCGTTTAAAATGAATCCAACAAATTGTATATTTTTTATCAGCTTAAAATTCTATGTAGATTTAACGATGTCCGTCTGTCTGTCTGTCCGTCTCTCTGATCGACGGAACTTCACTCAAGGATTGCATTAAATTACATCTCAAATCATTCATCTAGCTTGCTTTATGTCATATTTAGAAATTTCTCCCAAAGATTTTGAGTATTAAAAATAAGTATTTATCTACGAAAGCCGCGATATGGTTGTGAGTAGTACAAAAACATATTCTAATATAAACCAAATCATGATACCAAGACAATTAAAAATGAACATGCGTGCCGATTTGTTTCACATACATGTACTTATGTATCATTTGTATACATTGGCGTTCCATCCGCCAAATGTATCCTAAAACAACAAATACTCGTCATAATCATTCAATTCAGGTCCCCAAATGTTATCAAAATCAGTTGAGTAAATAAATTCTCCTAAACGAAACGAAAAGGAAGAAAACGTGACGATTGTGTGAATCCATCTGTGAAATTCCAAAGCCCTTCATCCCACTCCCCGCGTTATCCTACCGCCATCGATGTGCTCCATGGATTGTGTCTAACGAAAGCGCTCCGGATAGTTTCGCAGCATGTTCAGAATAAAACCGTCTTAAGTCAATAGTGGCGCAGTCACTCATGCATACCATTCAATGACGGAGAGCCCACGTACAGCCTTACAACTTCGATACATACGATTACACCGACGAGAGTTGTAACCTTAACTAGAATCGAATTTTTATTCTAAGATGTGAAGTGATGTACATTGCACAGTGTTTAATGTTTAGTGTACACATCCATATTTAACATTTTGAAAGGAATAAGCTATTCATACCCTGCACCATACTGTGGTACAGGGAGGGTAAAATGTCTTTGTGCGTATGTTTATAACATGGAGAAAGAAACGAGATAGATACAAACTTTTGATATAATGACTTTGGTCACATTTGGCAAACACTTGAAATATCGAGCATTCTCAATTAAGCTTAAGATATACTCAGATCTTACATTTCTTAAAATCATCAAAACAACTATTGCAAGCTACCAGCACGTTTTTAACTAAGAACTCATCTAGTTCTATAGGTTAGCCTAATTTTGTTGGTACTTTGTTTAAAATTCCCATACACCTGCCACCGTTTGATTGAATTCCAGTAGGAAGTATTCCAGATTTAGATATAACTTCGATATATATTTGCAAATTTAAACCGCTCAAATCTTGTAATCAATAAGGATCAGTATGATTACTTCACAGAAACTTTTACGTTGGATAATGTAACAAACTAGCATTTGATAATTTCTAAGGGGAACATTCGTGCGATATCGAAAAACTCAGTTTGCTTAATTCTTAATTTTCTGCTACCATGAGCACTCCCTCTCGAATTCGAGTGAGTTTCTCTCTTTGTTCAAATTCGAGCAAGGTCGAGTTTCGGGGTCTGATCAATATACACATATGCATTGTACATACTACATTTTGAAATTAAACATGTAGAAAACATTAAGTTGGGCCTGGCCGAGATCGGTGAGAGAATGCAGTTAAAGTTTTCCAAATTTGAAACAATTTCATTGAAAAATATGGCTAGGATCATCAAAATCCCGAGTATCGGTGGGTACAATGTTGTGACACCGGTTGTAGAGCCCAATACCACATTTTACCCAAACCCTTAGAAAATGTGATTTAAATCGTCAAAATACCGCATATCCGATGGTACCGTTATATGAGCGCTATTGCTAAACGTGGACCTATATGTGCAATGTTCTGCCAACGGAGTCAGAACCCATTATGAACAAAAACCAAATTGTATACAAATGCGTTAGAAAATGTTGCTTAAAACGTCAAAATGCCAAATATTCCGAACTATACGAAAACGTGGCAATACAAAATATTGTCCCAAATTTAAAAGATCTATGTCAAATACTGTGGGCTGTATCTTGATTTCAACAGACAGACAAACGGACCCCGTTTTATGCTGATCATAAATATATATTCTCTATGCGGTCTACAACAAATATTACGTAATAACAAATTTAATATACCCTCCAAATAATCAAATGCCATTGGTACCTTTACAAGTAAAAAAAAACAAATCGCTACATCGAATTTGAAACTATTATTACATTTCAGGGTTTTGCTGCCACCTTCTATCTTTCTTTGATAAATATGGAAAAGATATTTGATTTTTGGGGATCCAAAATGTCAAGAGACTAATCTGCGATTACAAAAAATATAAGTCCTAAAATTATATAAATGCACGGTTTTACAAATTAACAAATTTATATATTTAAAACTAGTAATGAAGGTCAAAAGTCGAGCGGGACCGACTACATGTAACCCTACACCACTATGCGTATATGATGGTACAATAAGGAGGTAGAACAGCTTCTTAAAACTACAAAAATACAGCCCTGAGGCTATGCCCGCTTCCTGTCAGACTCATTCAAAATTATACACAAAACGTTGTTTTCATTTTTTTTTTTTTTTTCATATTTTTCCTCATTTTTAAAATGGGTTAAATAGCGCGAAAAATTATTGGAATGCCTCAAAAATATGATCCAAACTGTTCAATCTTTCAATTTCATGGCCAAACTGGTTAATAGCTTTGATGCGCCAGCCGCAGTGTAGGTTTCTTCCAATCATTGGTTTTGAAAATATTTTTATTTTTTATTTTTCAAAATAATAAATACATACACATAATTAGCAGAAGTCGGGCACACTTAGAAAAAAATTGTAATCAGCTGCTAGCTCTACCTTACCTTTTTACTGTACCATGGCGTATATGGTAGAGCTCCCGTAACATAAAAGTTTATTTATTGGGAATTTATGTAAAGTAGATTACACCAACTATGAACCTTATTTGAATGCATATCATGGCTTTAGAGTAGTCACAATTTGAGAATTATTTAAAACTCTGAATCGATTTTCAACAAATTTGGCGGAGGCTTTTGTATCTCCAGTACCAACTAACATTGCTCTTTAGTCCGAGTTTCACCAAATGGAAAAATCCGGTTGAATACCATTTTCAACCACAATAAGCCTGAAATCTGAGTAAGATATATATGTGGAAGCTATATACAAATCTGAACTGATCTATATAAAATTTGAAACACTTATTTCCGAGCTGCATCTGATATCTGGTACCAAAGATCATTGTTGAAGAGTGTATATTATACCAAATCGGATGACACATATAAATGTGTGCTATAGCTATATATATGGGAGCTATATCTAAATTTGAACCGATTTTCACCAATTTCAATAAGGTTTGTCCTGGGGTCAAACAAATATTGTTTGGAAAATTTCATTCAGAAATGTTCACAAAAATAAATGAATAGACGAACAGACGGACTGACATACATACATCGACTCAGAAATTGATTCTTTGAAGATATTCAAAAGTTACTATGGGTCTATTTCGCTTTCTTCTCCATGGTACAAACAAATGCACAAATATATAATACACTTACCACTATGTTGTGCAAGGTATAAAAAGTGGGCGCAGTTCGACAAAAGTTGTGCCATAAGTTCGGGTAGAAGACATATCCCACCCTCTGAGAAACAAATGTTATCTGCAATATTTGCGACATGCAAAGGTAGAAGATATAGATATGACTAGGTATTTAATTGTTCCACTGTTCAATCAAAATAAGGAAAAAGATACGAATGTCGTAAGTATCCAATAAAAACGTTTCCAACCACCCCTTTCAGCATGCAATAGCTTGCTCATCCATATATACCTACATACACAATCTTTCAAAGTAAACCCGCATTTTGAAATCTGTTTCCTCCTCCTGTCTTTAGTAAACAACGGTACCTTCTTTGCCAAGGAAACTCAGCTATTGTTGCCAAAGTTTACCGAAAGGATCTTCGTCAGTACACAAACAGAGAAGCTTTTGAGCAAACTGAACAATGGAAACTACATCTTTGAGCACGGCAGCTGGTTAAATCAAATGACACTACACCAGATAGGGTAAGGGGTGCACCAACAACACTTGTTATTACAGCAGAATTGTATATAAAATTTCACACACACACACACACCTAGTATTTAACATAAATACAAATGTATGTGTGCATACTAGGAAAATTCATTTGTTCCCCTCGAAATTCATAATTACAACGATATGCAACGCAGGTCAAAGTTTGACGTTATTTAAAATCCTTGTTTTATAATGAATCGAAAATTACCCAAAACTCGTTTACTATTCACTTACACAATAGGAATTGCTTCCGATGCTGCACCAAAGGTAATTAATTACCCATTTCTCTAATGCACTCGTAAGGCTTCTTTTGAAAGATTCGAACGAATCGACAACTCGAAAGAAATAATACAACCAAGGCAAAATGCTTAATGATGGATATAAAGGTTAATTCGAAAAATAGTCCAATTACACATCAAAGTATTTTAAAAGGAAAACTAGTCGGCCCCGTCGTTCATGTTAACATTCTGACCGCTTTTGACCGATTCCAATGAAATCCAGGATTTTTGGCGGAATTTGGTTACAATAATAAATATGACAAATTAATTAGAAATTGGTTAAGATTTGGATATAGCTCCATATATATTCTTTGCCGATTACACATATTTGATGCGCCAAACACGGTATGTACCTCCAGTTTCATTGAAGTATGGAAGGTGTGACGGAATTTGGTGTAAAAGTAAATTTTGCCAAATTATATTGAAATCTTTCAGGGTGGGATATAATTTAATTAAGAAGCATTAACCCACAACGTAAGGATACGATTATTACGGTTATTACGATTACTCTCTGATTGCAACAGAAATGGCAGTCAACTTCTAAAGATTGCAGTTTCCTGCACGCTTGGCATTTGCTATGAAATTAATTAATCAGAAGGACAAACCCTTCATATATGCGGACAAATTTTGGCATGTTCCTGTTCTTCTAATGGTCAGCTGTTCCTGTCATGTTCACGCGTTGGTAGACCGAGCTGTTTGTTTATTTACGCATTACTGTTTGATTTGTTTCATTTTTTAACCCAATATATACTCGTTTATAAAATTTTGAAGGCATATAAAATCAAAAGGGGTAGCGAAGCGCACCGGGTTCAGCTAGTTTGTCTATAAATTCCAAAATCCAATATTGGCCCCATTGCCAATTTGTTCATATTAAATTTAAAAAAAAAATGATTGTCATCAAGTCTTAAAAAACCTGCACCTCTAGTCTGTAAGCTTTCCTAGATTTGGATTTTTCTAAAAATAAGGACCATTTATTTCCGATAAAAATGAAAACAAAAGCATCCTTTTGACTTAGTTCACTACGGATAATCGGATTAAATCAAAAAGATTAATAGGTAATTAGTTACATAAAATTTAGTCCCGTGGCAAAATTACAGAAGGTAAAACAAAGCTACCTCCTAAATATATATCTGTTTTTTAGGATATATTAATATAACCTTACAGTTATGTAGGTAAACGCTCAAATTTTATAATAGTACTGGTCGGAGCTTCGCTGTTCGAATATCTTCTTAATCGAAAATATTAAATATATGTAAACTCCGTTCTCATTTAACGCCCTATACAAATAACATTTATGATTGCTCCGCTTTAGATCAGTCAAAGGTCAATCGTTTGTTGTGTCTGGCTTAAGTCATCGGCTAGCTTCTTCCTAAAAGTACAAAGGAGCTTTAAATTCGGCCCATAATTTGTAAACCCTACACTCCTTTACTATTTTATGAAGAAGCCAGGCGATGATTTGACTGGCTTAAATCATCGCCTGGCTTCTTCATAAAATAGTAAAGGAGTGTTTTAAGTACTCCCACCTAAAGATGGATTCCAACATTTGGATTGTCAAAATTTATTTGAAAATTGTCAATATATATAACATATACTCCGTTACCCGAATCGAGTATTGTAATGGTCATTTTACTCCATTTGATCGAGAATTGGTATTGCTCATCACAATTTGATTCCAGAATAAAAGATTTTTCTCAAACACCTGAATTTTACTATAACAACATTGGGTCTAATAATTACAAACATTGTTTTAAATCAAATCAGATGTAAGAAGATTTTTAAAATAGTATTTCGGATTTTATTCGAATTGATAATTTGTCAATTGAGCAACAATTTTTGAATGACTCTTCAAAGAATAAAAAACATAAATTTGAATTGCATATTTCAAAATTGTTAACATTATTCTAAGACACATGCAATTGTGTGATAGCAAAATTTATGGGCAATATAAAATGGCGATTTTGACATACACAAGGTTTTACATATAGAGTATAGCATAGCAGCTTAATTCGGCTGGTCCGTATTTCTATTACCCTCCTCTGGACCTCTATAGCCAGTTATCTGCCAGAGAAGATGTTGCGTACCACATACCACATATTTTGAGGTACCGTTATTTGGGAGCTATACGAGGGCTATAGATCCACGTCTTCATATAAGCCTCATATAACGATACTTTCTAATATGCGGCATTTCTATGATTATGGCTACTGGCAATTTTCTGTCATAGGATGAATTTGAAATAATTTCGGTGAAAAGTATGGCTAAAATACCGAATATCTGAAGGCACCGTTATATAGAGGGACTATACGAAAACGTAGACCTCCATATCCCATAATCTGCCAGACAATGTGGTACCTATTACGAACACCAAATTCAAGTTTGACATAATTCTATTGAATAATAAAATACCGAATTTCTGTAATATGAATGCTTTACGAAGACGTGGATCTGTATAGAAAATTTTCCGTTATATGAAGTTCCCATTGCGAACTCCAAATTTCAAATTTTTAATGATTTTGGTGAAAAATCTAGGTAAAATCATCCAGGTTCTCAGAGGATATTATCAACAATTTGATATTGCCCCAATATGTTGATATCCGGTACTTCATTGATCGAAATTTCCGACTAAATGGCATGCAATTTACCATTTTGGGTTCTTATCGCATGATAACTTGCCCCACGAAAATAAAAGAAATTCACGCTTTGGTATATAAGATATTTGATTTTCTTTCTTTCAAAATGTACAAGTACAAACAAAGTGAAATCACAATATTGCAACAACAAGTACATTGTTAAAAGGCAGGTCAGCGTTGCCGACCCGTAGTGGTAGTCTTTAATGCAAATTTTGCATAGCATAACATTTCACAAATCTAGCTCATAAAGGTGAACAAATTTTAATATAAATTTTGATTCGACTAAATAGAAATAAATAACTATGGAAGGAGGGCAAAATAATTTCTGAATAGTCAAAGTTAATTACGCTTTTACACCCATTACCATAGAATCTCAGATTGCGCTTTAGAGTCCCCAAGAAGTCTATGTTCTTGTTCATAGTAAAATTCAATGACGAGTCAACAATGCCCATGTTGTTGTCCGCCAATCGGTAAAAATCACTATAGATCGGCGCCCCTGGGGACTGTACCAATATTTTTACCTATGTTAAAATGTTTATGTAACATGGTTCTCTACTCACAAAGTAGCCTAAATACAGCAAAATCGATTGAAACATGTGGTCAAGACCCTCGAAATAGAAAAGCTAAGATGCAAAATAAAGGCCAAATAAGTTGAAAAACTTGGCAAAGACCACGGTCATAGCTGAAATCAGGGATACATTCATATGAGGGTTATACCAAAACGTAGCCCAACCAATATTCTCTTTGGGGTTACAAATTCAATAGAATACAAAACATTCTTTTCTGACCACACATTAGATGTGAAAGTGGACTTGGGGATACTCCAATGTGGGGACTTTACTTAAATAAATTCCTTTGTGGCAATTATCTGTATGATGGTTCCCTACCCTAGGGTAGCATAAATACAATTTTTAGCCAAATCAATTAATGAATGTGGTCAAGATCAAAATGGGCCCTACTCTGAAAATTCCAAACTTTATGCGAAGAGGTTCTCTACCTCCTTAGGAACAAAGATGCCAAATAATGGACAAAATATTAAAAAAGTGACCAAGACACCAAAAATAGCTTAAATCATACGATGGTTACATAAATATGAAATCGGGTTGTACCCTTATCCGTCAGTTATGATCGATATCATGACCTGCAAAAGCGATTTAAGGTATCTTGAATGTTTGGGAAGAATTTCTGGAAGGATAGAAATCATTTTCTTACTAAGAGTCCCATTCGCTCTACTATTTTCCACCCTTTATATTTGGTATTTTTCTGGTTGCACATTGGACGGATTATTGTGACAGGAAAGAAGTAGGTCCACGCTTTGAAATTAGTCCCATTAGGCTTTTTCGGTAATTTTTGTTTGTTTAAATGTGTTCGCATCTTCCAGCTGAACCACGATGTAGGCCCTGGAGTTGAAAGGTACATGTCGCACTTATTTCCTTTTTTTTGATGAAAAATTGTATATAGTGAAAAATTATTCTTTATTTTGTTCACAAAAATCCACTGAATTCAATATGATAATACAAATTGACAAAAAGAATAACAAATTGAAAAAATCTTCAACTGTTCGCTGATTTTTTTCAGTAAATGTTTTGAGGTCCTTACAAAGTTTGTCAATAGAATGTACTATTATTTTAAAATTCGATTCCATTGAAATTTTTTTTTCGATTTTTTCCCGATTTGAGAGTTTTTGCAGTGAGATCTCTTTTTCGTGATTTTTTAGCGATTTTGAAAAAGCAATTATCTTTTAACTTTGGTGTGACCGCGTTAAATTATTTCGATATCATCTATTCCGTTTCTCCTCCACATAATTCGGTACTACACTTCCACGTAACCCGCCATCAATTTCAGTTCTCAAAAAGCAAGTCAATTAAATAAATTGGTATTAATATTCGAATTCAAAAATAAAATATAAAACCAGTAAAGAAAGTCCTAAAGTCGGGCGGGACAGAATTTATGATACCCTACACCACTTTGCTAATTTAGTTTAGCTCCACATAACAATTAAAAGCTTTGATGGGAGAATTCAATCATACACCCTATGATTATAATTATAATTTAAAATTGAAAGGACTAAATATGCCGAAGCATTTGTATCTTTTAAATTCGGAATTGTATTGCCCATTTGGTGCAAATTTAATTTAAAATCAGATAAAGATATATATGGGAGCTATATCCAAATCTGAACCGATCTCGAAAAAATTTTGCAAATATATTTCTGAGCTGTATATGATATATTTCCTGAAATATCGTTGTTACGGAGTGCATATTACGGCTGTGGGTAACAAATACTAGAAATCAGATGAACAATATATATGGGAGCTATAGCTATATCTTAACCGATCTTCACCAAATATGACATACTAGCTTCTGGACTCAATTCGGTCGTAAGTGCCAAATTTCATCCCATTTGGGCAAATATTAAACGTTTGGTGCACAATAAAAGGTAAATCGGACGAAGTTATATATGGGAGCTATATCCAAATCTGAACTGATCTCTATAAAATTTAGCAAATGTATTTCTGAGCTGTATTTGATATATTTCCCCAAATATTGTTGTTACAGAGTGCATATTATAGCTGCGGAGGACAAAAATAACAAATCGGATGAAACATATATATGGGAGCTATAGCTATATATGAACCGATTTTGATCAAATTTGGCATATTTATTTTCAGGCCTAATTTGGTTGTATATGCAAAATTCCATACTATTCGGGCCGATATTACACGTTTGGTGCACAATAAAAGGCAAATCGGACGAAGATATATATGGGAGCTATATCTAAATTTTTACCGATTATCTCCAATTTCCTTGGACCAAACAAATGATTTGCAAAATTTCATCTCAATCGGATAATAAATGCGACCTGCATTTTGTTCACAAGAATACATGGACAGACGGACGGACGGACGGACGGACGGACGGACAGACGGACTGACATGCATAAATCAACCCAGAAAGTGATTCTATGGAGATCCTCAAAAGTAACTATGGGTCTATCTCGCTTCCTTTTCCATGTTACATTGGACGGATTATTGTGACAGGAAAGAAGTAGTTCCACGCTTTGAAACGAGCCCCATTAGGCTTCTTCGGTAATTTTTGTTTGTTCAAATGTGTTCGCATCTTTCAGCTGAACCACGATGTCGGCCCTGGAGCTGAAAGGTAGATGTCAGTTAACATCGTATTTCCCACTTATTTCATTTTTTGGTGAAAATTTGTATATAGTGAAAAATTATTCTTTATTTTGTTCAGAAAAAATTTCCTGGATTCAATTAGATAATACAAATTGAAAAAAAATTGACAAAAGAAGAATAACACATTGAAAAAATCTTCAACTTGTTCGCTGATAGTTTGGCAATACAATGTACTTCTATTTTAAAATTCGATTCCATTAAATTATTTCGACATCATCTATTCCGTTTCGCCACCACATAATTCGGTACTACACTTCCATGTAACTCGCCATCAATTTCATTTCTCAAGAAATCAAGTCAATGAAATAAATTGGTATTAATATTTGAATTCAAAAATAAAATATAAAAAACACTACAAATGTACAAGAAAAAAGTAAGTCAAAATAGAAAAAAATCATGCAAAATAAAACATTACTATTATACATTTCAAAAGACTTTCATTTTGACTTTTGAAATGTACAATAGTAATGTTTTATTTTGCATGATTTTTTTCTATTTTGACTCACTTTTTAATATGTTAATATGTCACATTTTTACGCGATTTTTTTGAATATTATCCTTTTCGGAGAGGAGATAATTCCGAATATGTGATCGTTAAAATCAGTCCAGCGGTTCTTATGTTATAAGCGTAGTAACTAACACAACTTTCTTTTATATATATAGATAGATATAGATTAAAAAGTACAACGACAGTTCCTCAGCCCCAAATAACCTCTATATTGGCAAATATAAGGATTTATATATATATATATATATATATATATATATATATATATATATATATATATATATATATATATATATATATATATATGTGGTTTAGGGTATAATGACAAAAAATAAAAAATGTATGATGTATTTTAATGCATATTTTTTCTGTTTTATCCTATTCTAGCAAAAGGTCTCAAAGTTTGTCCCGGCCGAAAATGCAAGCAACCTAGGGAGTAAACGTGCAGAAAATGTATCGAGAAGGTTTTTCGTAACACAAAAGTGCATCTAGAAAAAAACATGAAAGCATACTGAACAATACCCTCAATAATAAGCAATAAAAGCGGTACTTACTAATCACAAAATTTAACAAAAAAAATCTAGAAATATCTACAGGCACGCGTACCAGGGAAATCCAGACAATTGTATGACATAAATTGTAAAACAACAACTAAAACTTATAAAAAAACAAGTAAGCAAAGGCTATAGTCGTGCAGAGCCGACCATGTGATACCCTACAACACTACAATATGTTAGAAGCCCCCTTAGCCTTAGCATTTTGAAAAAGGGACATTGCCCAATATTTGCGCACTCCGTCGTACTGTTAGTTGTTGTGGTCCATTTTACAGCTAAATATAATCCAATGGTCATCCATAATGTTAGAATTCCCTGTCCTTAACTCACTTCTCAGGCGTGTCGATTGGCTTCAATTGTGTGATCAGGAAGTTTTTTCTGTTTTTGGTCCATTTCAACCCCTAAATATATTGCTGACATTTTTGAAAACAATAAGCCTAGCCCTTCTGAGCCTAACCGTACCCTTGTGAAAAATTTCGTGAGGATCGGACGATAATTGCAATCTGATCTAATACCCTCAACCTGTGTTGTAAGATGAAAAAATATTACAAAATATACACTTCAATATTCTAAGTCAAATTGAAAAAATCGCATGCGATAAAAAATATGAAAAAATAAAAATATGTCACAAAATACTACAAAATCTATATTAACATCATTATTGGCTTCTTTTTATGCGGTTTTATACTTTTGTGCCAAGAGGGCATTCTGAATTGACAACATTTGTCAAAATCGGTCTAGCCAGTCTTGAGATATAAGCATTCAAGCTAACATTCCCTTCCTTTGTATATACACATTGTATATATTTCGCAATATGTATCCGATATATTTGCTATCGACATCTGCGTAACGGTCAGAATTGACCTGTTCGTCCATTTACGATTTCGCCGAGATTAAAAATATTCGCGGTTTAATGGAAAATTGAAGTTTTATTAAACACAAATGTTATGGTCTATTTCACCCACTAAATATTACCCGATGCCCTTTAAAATTGGAAGACTTCTGCCCAGCCCTAAGCTCTAGTCTCGTGCTAACTTCCGTTTTGATTGGTCAGATCAGAATTTTTTTCAGTTTTTGGTCCATTTCAACCCCTAAATGTCATGCGATCATCTTCAAAAGCAATAGGGTTCTATTCTGACTCTAGCCCCACCTCCATTTTCAATTTCGTGAGAATTGGGCCAAAATTGCAACCTGTAGAGTGATTACAAATTAACATGGGCAGACGGACAGACGGACGGACATACATAGCTAGATCGACGAGATAGGAAGATCCATATATAATTTCCTATGTGGGAAACCAATATTTCGAGGTGTTACGTAACGTTTGGCCCAATCAAACCAACGCATGGTGTTGTAGGGTATAAATATAAATTGTACAAAAAATAAGGACTGTTGTAACTCTCGGGCGCAGTATCTAATTTTGCGAACGCAGGATTCAGATTTCAAAGCAGGATTGATTCCTTAAACCATGTATCAGAAAATAAAGATGTGCTCGGACCACATGGTGGTAAGGATATTATGTCTTTGTGCATTTGTTTGTAACATGGAGAAGGAAGCGAGATAGACCCATAGTTGCTTTTGAGGATCTTCAAACAATGACTTTCTGAGTCGATTTATGCATGTCTATCCATGTATTTTTGTGAACATTTATGTCCGATTGTCGCATTTATTATCTGATTGAGATAAATGATAGTGAGAATCGGTTCAAATTTAGATACAGCTCCCATATATATGTTCATCCCATTTATATGTTATACCCGATTTGATGTTAAAGTCCCTCACAAGCGTAATATCCACTCCACAACAATGATCTTTAATTCCAGATATCATATACAGCTTAGAAATACCTCTGCCAAATTTTGTATAGATCGGTTTAGATTTAGATGTAGCTCCCATATATACCTTTATCCGATTTTAATTTTATTGTATACCAAATGGTATATTTATGTACCTTCGATATACATCTTCGTACGATTTTACGGTTATTGTTCGCCATATATGTAATATCAGATTTTTCATATTCAATCGAATTTTTCCATTTGGTTAAACCTTGTCCGGAAAATATGTTGCTCTAATAAATAGTTTTTAATATAATCCTTATCTAGAGGGGTACTAGAGGTACAAAAGCCTCCGTCAAATTTGCTGAAAATCGATTCGGAGTTGGAATTATTCTTTTTAACTTAAATAAATAAATTTTTTTAATCAAACATTTGAAGAAAATGCAAATAATAGTTGTTCCTCTTTTGTGTCGTCATACATAAAACCAATATACAGTGTATCGCTTGCCACCATGTAACTCGTATTATATATTTAGCGCAGTAATTCCACAAAAAAAATCACAGCAACAACAACAAAAAACAAAAATTTATTCACAAATAATTAACCATTTCACAGCATGTTTCTTTCGACTGAAGCAAAAATAAGGGTCAAGATGAAATCCCAAGAAGCGAGACAAAATTCCACAAATGATATGCTAAAACGATTAGCATCACAAGCATCGTCGAATAAATGTTGCAAATGAGCGAATGGCAGCATTTTATCTGACATTGCCACCTAAGTGCAGAAAAAAAACTTCTTAATCCGCTGGGTTTAATTTACACACCAGCCCTTGATATTACGGAAATTGCTCTGATAAGCAGACGACGATCAAAAAAGGGGGGTGAATATTTTGTTCGAAAGGAATCTGTTGTAACGTTCTAACGTACCATACACTCTCTATGGCTTAAATTTCCACATTAAAGGAAAATAAATTTCCGAAAAACGGAACAACTGTCAACTTCGCGATGATGGAGAAAATGCTAAAAACTATTTTTGTTTTTTTTTTTGTTTTTTTTTTTTTTAATATACGTTATATTTGTTGTGATTGATATATTGTCACAACTAATCGCTTCAAAATGTATTTCGTGTTTAACTTTAAATGCATGTGTTTAAATTTTGTGTTGAGAAACGACAAGTGAATTACAACAAAAATTTTTTTTTACAATCTCGACATTGTTTTTCATGTTATAAGGTACCACAATTTGAAATGTTTTGTACGGCAGTTGGAATTTTGTTTAATTAAAAACTTCCTCCTAAAAGTACTCTTTTCCAGTTCCAAATATACACAATTTTCTATTATTCGTTTTAATTTTCAACATACTAAATACTGTCAAAATTGAAAGAGTTCAAGTTTAGGTAATTTGTACTTTGAACCAATTCAACATTGACATTGACAACATTGTTTTTAGCTTATTTTTATTTGGATGCTTGAAGATATGGGCCTTGCGTATTTGGGCCATACGGGCGCACAAAATATTTTACCATAGTGAGGATGCAGAGTACATTTCGACTTTCAGAAAACTTGAATCAAATCCTATTTGGGAGGGAAATTCGATGAAATTATGTATCTAAATCTGATCTGATCAACATTTGCAATTGGGGTTATCTCCGAGCCAGACAAAATAATAAGTAGATGGTCAATGATACTATGGTTATATCCTTCTATCTTCTAATGCAGATTACAAACAAATACTAGTTTAATTTGCAGTAAGGTGTGGTGTAGGGTATAAAAAGTAAAAAATAGCTTAGTTCCTACCTGTTTATATCCTCCACCATTTGGAGGAACTCGAAAAATACCGCTTAAATGAAATCGTTATATAGGAGCTATACGAAGACGAAGGTCTGCATACGTAATTATCTGTCATGGGCTATAGCACCGATTCCGAACTTCAAATAAGAAACTTGAAACAATTCCGGTTAATAAGATCGCTAAAATCATGAAAATACCGAATATCGGGAGGTGCCTTCATATGGGGGCTATACGAAAACCTGGACCGACATGGCCCATTTACGAACTACACAATTGTGCAATATTTTAGCCTTCTATCTCATTTCGTTTGAGATATACAACAGCCGGACATAGAATATATATACTTTGTAGGGTCTAACACGAGTACATGGGGGAGTTACAAAAGGAATGACAAGGTTAATATGCCCTCCATAGAATGGTGGAGGATATAAAAAGGATACAAAAATCGCTTGATTGACAACACCATTTCGATTGCTATTCAAATAAGTGTACACAACTACGTCAAACGGAGGATATAGTTGTTCAGTTCATCACTACGATGAACTTCCTCACCCGGCCCGGCCGTGGCAGTTCATTGAAGTTGACAGATGTGGGCTGCGCTACAATTAAATAACAATAACATCACCAATAAAATACGACACTCGTCCCCCAACCGCTCTTTGCCATTGTTTTTATCCACTTCCTCGGGCAGGGAGTGACTGGCGGTGTGTATTTTTCGCATTTACGAGGATAAAAGTCGAATTGAAATAAAAAGAAAACATTTCCAAATGAAGTTGTAATCGGAAGTTGTTCGTTTGTACAAATGTATCAATGTTCGCTCGCACACATTCAGACGCTTGGTGCGAGTGCGAGTGCTAGCGCCTGAGCGTATTTGTGTTCTTGTTTGACAGCAAATTTATAAAATAATGCCAGCGACAATACGTACAAATTGTTGTAGCGGATATGCTGTCGGGTGAAATAGAAAGTAACCCCACTAGCTGCGGAAGGACACACCAATTTGTGTATGTTTGTGTTTTTGTTATTGTTATTGTTGTTGTCATTGAGTGTTAAGCGCCTTCGTTGCATATGTTCACTTTGAACTGATCGTTAACTGACAAATGACGTTGGTGGTTCTTCCTCCATGCCCTTGCTCATGTTGTTTGTTTTCTTTTTTAACTTTGCTGCGCTTAAATCCATCTCAACTCTCACCGCAGATTTACACCAATGCGCCCCTGTATTTTTGGCGTGAAAACGGCTATGGAATGTCCGTCTGTATGTCTGTCTATGAACACAAATATTTGTTTTTAATAGTTTTGTTTGGTTTGTTTTTTTTTTTTCTTGTTCCCACTTCCCCCTCGACGACGACGATGATGATGGTGTGATGCATTCATAGTTTCAGTCGTTCTGTTGATCCTTTTTGAGACCCATTTGTTTGGAATGTAAATAGGATTTCCGTCGAAATGTGACAGTTGAGTTGGTTAATCAAAGTGTTTAATACAAGAAATTATAACACTTGTTGTTTGATTGTCGTATTAAAAATCGCCCAAACGGATGGGTACGTTGTTTTTGTTTTTTTGCGAAAATGGTGCATGTCGGATTTACAAATGCGCGTTGGTTTTTTTGGGCATTGCTATTAGAGTTTGACAAATCCGCATCACATTGCTGGCTCAACAGATGCCTGTATATTTTTGTTTCACGAGAGAAATTCTTTTTTTCCGTAAGCTTACCTTAGAAAATTAATTTAATAAATCTGTTGAATTACAAATAAGAAGAAATTTGATATTGATGATATACCTATGTCAAATGTAGTCGAAATTAATTCAGATTACATCCCATTTTAAGTTGCTAAATATAACGCTCATGTTAGGCATGATTTATTTCACACAATTTGCCCCTACCGACTTTTGTATTTTCCGTAGATTTTCTACAAAAATGTTATGATTTATGTTATTATTTTATTCCCAAAAGAATTATTGTAGCGCGATATTCTCCAAAAGCTCGCATTTTCACCTACCTCTCTCCCAAAAACTGTTGATAAGACATTCAGTCATTTGTGCATTTTTCACTACGCCCAAATTTATTTATGATACACCATGGCTTTCTGCTAAACAACTACTGATACCACATATTAAAACGCTGCAGAACTGTTACTAGCGGGTGTTCTTCAGGGCCCTATGTTCTTTAATATTTTTGTTAGTGACATGCTTGAAATGCTTGCGACGTCTCACTGTCGATGTCTGGCCCAGATAATGGAATACAAGTGTGATAGTGTGATTTCTTTATATTTAGGTGGAAAACCACAAGTGACTATCGTTAGAGCACTCCGGCAATTAAATTTGAATAAATCTTTTTGTCTCGTATCATCGCTCGTTACGTCAAGGAAGTGGACCTAAGAAAACAGCAACATCAGCAGAAATGATTCGAAAAGTAAAAAAGCGACTTGGTCGAAACCCGCGTCGCAGTGGCCGAAAAATGGCTCGTGAGCTTAACATATCGCAATATTCCATTCGGCAAATATTGAAAAATGAGCTCGGGGTAAAGCCATTGAAATTCCAAAAAGTGCAAGAACGTACACCGCAATATCGCTAACGAGCATCTTTGACAACTCGGTATAAGGCCCTGAGTTGTTGCCAGATTGTAATTTTTTGTTTTCATGGTTTTGATTCCATAAACTTTTTATTCAAATGTCAACTGCAGTGGAAAGATGAACGGTTTTTAGAGCATCATATCCAAACTGTTTCATTTTAATTGGAATTCCGCCATGCCACGCAGAACCAAATGCCCTTGCAAAATAAAATGATAGACACCTTTACTGAAATCGAATTGACAGCTCTTTAAAAATCCTTTATTTTTAACTAACTTTTTGAGAATTTTGAGTATTCATAAAAAAGCAAAGGATGGGGAGATATCCAGTGAGGGAAAGTCCCTCTTTCAATGTGGGTACCGTAGTTTCTTTGCAGAGAAGAATTTCCCCTGCGGGAAAATAAATAGGTTAACAAGTAACTTAAAGCAAGATAAAGTCGGTTTTGCCGACAGATGTGTACCCTCAGTCAATGTTCGATTATTTAAATGTATTTTGACTTCTGTTATGATTATGAAATTGATGAACCTCTATGGAGGGTCTTGTATTGAAAAAAATATTGAGATGTACCAAGCCCGAATGGAATCGGATATTAATTTCGCGTTTTATGAGCTTCATGGATATTCATAATTTTGACCCTTTTTAGAGGAGGTACCAGAAGAAGTGGACCGCTATATCCTATCTTCACAGCAGATCTTGCATTAGTAGAAATAAATGGATGCGTGAAATATGAAGGTAACCGGATGCATATTTCGGATTTTATAATCACTTTGGTTATTTGACCATTTTTTGGGGAGGTACCAGAAGAAATAGTCCGATATCTACCATCTTCATAACAGATCTTATGTTGATAGGAATATTGAGATGTGTCAAGTCTGAATGGAATCGGATGTTAATTTCTCGTTTTATCCAGAAAGTGTGGACCGATACATTCCATCTTAACACCAGATCTTGGGTTAATATAAATATTGGGATGTGTGAAATTTGAAGACAATCGGACTCTTACATCACATTTTATAAGAGTTGAAATTATTCAAAATTTTGACCATTTGTAGGGGAGGTACTTGATGGAGTGAACCGATATTGTCCATTTTCGCACCAGACCTAGCACTGCCTCAAATATTAGGATTTGCAAATTTGGAGCAAAATCGGATTTCCTTCCTCTTTCTATGCAGTAAAATCTTTTTTATTTATTTACTAGCTGGCCCGGTCCGCGTTGCCGGCCCGTAGTTTTTGTCTATTATGCATATTTTCCCAAGCATAATTATTCACTGATATGACTGATATAAGTGTTCACGTACTGGTCGATTAAAAGTGTTTTGAAATACCTGTGCCTATATTTAAGCCGTGGGCTTTCATATTTAAACCGAGGGCTTCAAATGTGTGGATGTACAAATCTATTAAAAAGTATATATTAATCGTATCCCCATGTAAGGGATTAAATTAATTTTTAGTATGGTAAAAATCGTAGCAAAATTTTCCAGTCAAATGAGCAATAATTTGGAATTTACTGTATTTTCTACACCTCATAACTGAGGGCCGAATGATTTAAGAATAGCCAAAGTTAATTACTTTTTTAAACCCAGTAACACCTTACATTGTGCATTAGAGTCCTCATAAGTCCCACTAACCATGTCTGTCTGTTTGTCCACCAAAAGGTGAACTTGAGGGGGTACTATTACATGGAGAAAATTCTAAAATTTTGTAGATATCTTGAAATGTTTGTGTAAGATTTTCACCCCGCAAATACACATTTTTAGCCAAATCCTTAGAAATATGGTAAAATCAGGAGGTACCTTTATATGGGCACTACTCCGACCTACATTGAAAACTTTCTTCTACCTCTTATAATCCAAGATGACAAATAGAGGCCAAATTAAAAATATAGCGGAACAGCATAGCATGTCAAACTGAAAAATTCGAGTGATTTAAATAAGTAAAAATAGTTTTATCCACCTCATAAATGAGGACAGAATGATTTCAGAATAGTCAAATATAATTACTATTTTACACCCATTACCGTAAGATGGGAATTAATTTTATTTGCCATTTAAATTGTAAGTTGGAGACCCCATAAAGACCATATTTTTCATCATAGTATAATTCAGTGACGACTCAACAAATATTTGGTCCCGTGCTACTTTCTTATATTTGTAATTTGTTCATGTTTTCACAAATTATTTCATATAGATCTACATCCCAAATATACGTTCCTAACCAATATTCTCCTGGGGGTCACAAATTCAATAGAATACAATATTTTCTTTTCTGACCACACATTAGATGTGAAAGTGGACTTGGGGATACTCTAATATGGGGACTTTACTTAAATAAATTCCTATGTGGCACTCTGTATGATGGTTCCCCACCCCAGAGTAGCATAAATACAATTTTTTAGCCAAATCAATTGATGAATGTGGTCAAGACAAATATTGACCTTATTCTGAAAATTTCAAATTTTATGCGAAGAGGTTCTCTACCCCTTAGAAACAAAGATGCCAAATAAGGGCCAAACAAAGAAAAAAGTGGCCAAGACCGCAAAAATATCTTAAATCATACGGAGGTTATATAAATATGGGTTAAATAGGGTTGTACCCTTATCCGAGAATTATGATCGATATCATGACCTGCAAAAGCGATTTAAGGTATATTGAATGTTTGGAAAGGATATAAATCCTTTTCTTACTAAAAGTCCCATTCGCTCTACTATTTTGCACCCTTTATATTTGGTATTTTACTGATTGCACTCCCAAAGAATTTTGCATTTTGAGCTCTCATTGGACGGATTATTGTCACATGAAAGAAGTAGGTCCAGGCTTTGAAATGAGCCCCATTAGGTTTTTTTCGGTCATTTTTGTTTGTTTAAATGTGTTCGCATCTTCCAGCTGAAAAACGGTGTAGGCCCTGGAGTTGAAAGGTAGATGTCAGTTTACATAGTATTTCGCACTTATTTAATTTTTTGGTAAAAATTATATAGATTGAAAAATTATTCTTTATTTTGTTCACAAAAAATTCCATTGAATTCAATAAGATAATACAAATTGAAAAAATCTTCAACTTGTTCGCTGAATTTTTACAGCAAATGTTTAAAGATCCTTGTAAAGATTGTCAATAGAATGTACTATTATTTTTAAATTCGATTCCAATGATTTTTTTTAGATTTTTTTCCGATTTGAGAATTTTTGCAATGAGATCTCTTTTTTGTGATTTTTTAGCGATTTTGAAAAAGTAATTATCTTTAACTTTGGTGTGACCGCGTTCAATTATTTCGATATTCCATTTCGCCACCACATAATTCGGCACTACACTTCCATGTAACCCGCCATCAATATCAGTTCTCAAGAAATCAAGTCAATTAATTCAAAATAAAAATTCAAAAATAAAATATAAAAAACACTACAAATGTACATTAGAAAAAAGTAAGTCAAAATGGAAAAAAATCATGCAAAATAAAACATTACTATTGTACATTTCAAAAGTCAAAATGAAAATGTTAATATATCACATTTTACGTGATTTTTTTGGATATTATCCTTTTCGGAGAGGAGACAATTCCGAATTTGTGTGAATCGTTAAAATCAGTCCAGCGATTCTTAAGTTATAAGCGTAGTAACTAACACAACTTTCTTTTATATATATAGATTTTTTTGAAAATTTCGATCTTTTGAGGGAGAGGTACCAGAAGGAGTGGGCTGATATTGCCCATCGCCCACAATAATAATACGATGTACCAAGTTTGGATCCAATTGGGTACTCCCTTCGAGAGTTATCGTGCGCACCAGCCAGCCAGACAGACGGACGGACGGACATCGCTAGATCGACTCCAAATGTCCTGAAACGGATTTGGTCCACAGAGACCTGGGGTCTAAAACTGTTATTTCAATGAGGAAACATTATGGCTGTTTCAAATGATACATACCCTCTATAGCCATATGGCTGAGTGTATAATTAGTTTTAAAATAACCACAACTAGTTACTTTACGAATTATTTCCTTCCTGGGCAGTGGGCAATTGTCCACTCCTGCATTACTTTCAACTATTTGTAAACTAACTACTTTTAACCGATTTGTATTTAGTTAAAAAATGTAGTTTTTTCTGATAGGACGCTGAAAAAGATTCGCGATTTCTATTTTTTGTGACAGAGAGGCTTTATTTTTGACAATCAAATTCTTTGTTATTTTTTATTTGAAGGAAGAGTGCAATTTATGATGACAGGTGCCCCTTCATTCAACTTGTAGTTATTTGTGGAATAATGCATTTATAACTAACGACTAACCGGTTTAGAAAACACCTTCAGGTTATATTTAGTGAGTGATTGAAGAGAATGGACAAAAGACCAAATAGAGTTGGCCCAGACCTCTTCAATGCTGTGTATTGGATTATATTAAGGCAAGATGATTTTGGGGAAGGCTGGCTCGCAAATAGCCCTACCAACGCACCAGCTTGCCTTCATTTATCGATGTAATCTATGCATAATAGAACTGTCTGCTGTTAAAGAACTGGAAAAAACCGTCATAGGTCTAACTGATCGGTCATTTCCCCACAGCCTCTGAAAGAGAACTATGGAAAGAAGGATCAATCGGACCACCTACAAACCCCAGCGCGTTCTGATCTATCTTGAGCGACATGCGTTACCTCAAAGTCAGTCCCTGTAAGCATGACTTGTCGCAGCCTTAATCTTACCTCGATGATACTCTCACTTTCATTTTAGGGACTGAATCATCAATAGCATTTCTAAGTACGATTTCTACGTTGGTATATAGCTATACCCGTTATTTCGAACAGTTGACGTCGGGTATTGCTATTTACGAAATTTTTAATACAGCTTTATGGTTTGCAATTTCCCATTTCGGATTCCAGTGGACAAGATACTATATTACAGTATCTTCAAGATCTACTACTTTCACAGTGCAATCCTTTGTGGCGATCGTTTCTATTAAAAAATAGTGTATCTCTCAGGTTGTTTAACAAATTTTACTATTACCATTTTCAGAGTCACCCATCATAAAGATGTAATATATTTAATACATTTACTGCGCTCCGCTACCTCTTTGCTTTTATATGCATTCAAATTTTTATATACAAATATTTAAATTTAAGGGCGTGGTGGGTCTATGTTCCTTAATAATATTTATAATTTATTATTTATAATATTAATAATATTTAAAAAATTTAACATAAGACCAAAATTCGTCACTGTTTCTAAACTTTTTTGACATTTGACATACATAGCGTGTTTGGTGCATCAAATGCACGAAATCGACCAAAAAATGAATGTATGGATTATATCCAAAACAGAAGCGATTTCAATACAATTTATTTTTCTACAACATTCCGTCACCCATTCATTGGAATCCAACATATACAGCGTGTTTTGTACCTCAATTTGATGAAATCGCCAGAAAATCTATAAATTTGACAAATTTATTTTTGTTCTCAATTCTGTTACTCATTCCGAATTTAATTAAAATTGGAAATACATAGCATGTTTGATGCACCAAAGCTATATCCAATTCTGAACCGCTTTCAATAAAAAATTGACACAAAAATTTTTAATTAAAACCCACAATCCAAATTTAATTGAAATTTGACATACACAGCGTGTTTGATGCGTCAAGTACTTGAAGTCGGACGAAAATATATATGGGAGCTATATCCAAATCTGAACCGATTTCAATATAATTTAAAAAACGTATTTTTGTACCAATTTAATGTATCTATAACCGATCAATAGATATGTGCATAAAAAATCTAAAGTTGTTGGAGGTACCTCTGATTCTGGTGCTATATCTCTAATTCCAAGTAGAATTATATTTATATGTTACTTCTCAGGCGATGCTGTAGTATATTTGGAAACTTTCAGAATAATCCGTCCATCAGTTTTTGTGTTCATAAGTAACAAACAATCAATCAAACTTCTAAAATTTTCCTCTTTTATAGATATAGAAACCAAACAAATTTGCATCACAGATTCGTAAGAAGCAACCGCGTTTGTCGGTGTCGTTTTGTCCGAATCCACCGTATCTATCTGCCATATTCAAGCGAAGCTTCTTCTGCCTACGACAAGTGAGGATTGTGACAAGTTCTTGAGCACCCGTAGCGATAAGATTACTTATCTCGAAAATTGATCGTTTTGGAAACATTGTGACGTGATGTGGTGGCATTTTCAACTTGTCTGCGAGTTAATATTTTAAACATTTTTATTGTTGCCCCTAGCAGCCGTTGTCTACTTGCTGGCAGCTCATCTACGCTCATAGCCGGCTAGCTAGCGACTCATTGCTCGTGTCGTAGCCAGCTATTGCTGCTATCATTCCATTTGTATGTATCTGTTTGATTCTTTGGAAATTTCATAATGAATGGATATTATCGGCAACAAATGTCCATAAATACATGGCAACATGCGAGGGTATCCAACTATTGGCTTTGTCAGATGTCATCGTAGGCAACAGGCAATAGACAACTCAAACTGCTGCTGCTGGTGGTGGTGGTGGCGATCACTACTGTCTTGATGGTGCAGCATTGAATCTTCCTGAGATACTGATGTCTACAAAGTCTGTTATTTTAGACATTTCATGTCATATTGCAGTCGAATTGACACATTCGTCGAATACTGTCTATCGTACCTTTTGCCGTTAGTGCGTTATTTCGATACGGTACTGGAGATACAATAAATCTGTTTACGGATTTAGTTGTACAATGGGGAATTGTTGTGAAGATAGCTCACTTGGTGACTATTCATACAAGACCATTTTAGATGTTGACAACTCTTTTTCCATTTTGACTTACTTTTTTCTAATGTACATTTGTAGTGTTTTTTTTATTTTATTTTTGAATTCGAATATTAATACCGATTTATTTAATTGACTTGATTTTTTGAGAACTGAAATTGGAACTGAAATTGGCGGGTTACGTGGAAGTGTGAGAAGTGAATAGATGATATCGAAATAATTTAACGCGGTCACACCAAAGTTTAAAGATAATTGCTTTTTCAAAATCTCTAAAAAATCACGAAAAAGAGATCTCACTGCAAAAACTCTCAAATCGGGAAAAAAAATCAAAAAAAAAAATTTCAATGGAATCGAATTTTAAAATAATAGTACATTCTATTGACAATCTATGTAAGGACCTTAAAACATTTGCTGTAAAAAATCAGCGAACAAGTTGAAGATTTTTTCAATTTGTTGTTCTTTTTGTCAATTTGTATTATCATATTGAATTCAGTGGATTTTTGTGAACAAAATAAAGAATAATTTTTTACTATATACAACTGTTCATCAAAAAAAAAATGAAATAAGTGCGACATGTACCTTTCAACTCCAGGGCCTATATCGTGGTTCAGCTGGAAGATGCGAACACATTTAAACAAACAAAAATTACCGAAAGCCTAATGGGGCTCATTTCAAAGCGTGGACCTACTTTTTCATGTGACAATAATCTGTCCAATAAGAACTCAAAATGGAAAATTCATTGGGACTGCAATAAGTGAAATACCGAAAGTAAAGGGTGCAAAAATAGTAAAGCGAATAGGACATTTAGTAAGAAAAGGATTTGTTTGCTTCCAGAAATTCTTCCTAAACTTTCAAGATACCTTAAATCGCTTTTGCAGGTCATGATATCGATCATAACTCACGGATAAGGGTACAACCGGATTTCATATTTATATAACAATCGTATGATTTAAGCTATTTTTGGAGTCTTGGCTACTTTTTTCATTTTGTTGCCCTTATTTGGCATCTTTGTTTCTAAGTCCCCACATTGGAGTATCCCCAAGTCCACTTTTACATCTAATGTGTGGTCAGAAAAGAATGTTTTGTATTCTATTGAATTTGTAGTAATATTCTCTAGGATATTGGTTGGGCTATGTTTTGGTATAACCCTCATATGAATGTAACCCTGATTTCAGCTATGACCGTGGTCTTGGTCACGTTTTTCAACTGATTTGGCCTTTATTTAGCATCTAGGCTTTTCTATTTCGAGGGTCTTGACCACATGTTTCAATCGATTTTGCTGTATTTAGGCTACCTTGTGAGTAGAGAACCATATTGCAGAAAAATGTCAATATAGGTAAATATTTTGGTACAGTCCCCAGGGGCGCCGATCTATAGTGATTTTTACCGATTGGTGGACAGCAACAGGGCATTGTTTAATCGTCATTGAATTTTACTATGAACAAGAACATAGACTTTTTGGGGACTCTAATGCGCAATTTGAGGTGCTATGGTAATGGGTGTAAAAGCTTAATTAAGCGTAATTAACTTTGATAGGTAAACATTTAAAATCACAACGTACTTTTAAAATGATGCTATGCCTAATGGGGAACCAATAATAAACAGTTATTATTCCAAATAACTTTTGATTTGGAAAATATTGGTAAGACCTTTATCATTATGATAATTGAGGTTTGAAATTGAAAAAAATAAATCATAAAGTGGACTTTTGTTGTAATTTTATGACAAATAATTTATAACCTCGAAAATGCTTTTGAGCCCTTCAAAATACCTAAAATAATTAGACGCACATTTGGTCGACCAATATTAGAAGATAATATTATATGAGAAAAAATATGTACCTTTTGTAACGTCAACCATTCTACGAATAATATATAAGCCTATGCAAAGCTTGAAAGACGCATATTAAATTTGGTGACCTCTATCGGACATAATTTAATCAACAAAGATTTCTACTCTTTAATATACTTTACGGGATCCCTTACTTTTATAAACAGATTAAACTTTATTTGTGATAGTTAAATTAATGTCACAATGACAGGATTTCAATTTTGAAATTACTATGAGTTCTGAGGTCAAAAACTATAAAAAATTGACTAGATATGGAGATAATCCATCCAACCATACACAAAGGCCCTCAAATACGTTGCACTATACTCCGCAAAAGTTACGATAGACTTTTAATTTGATACAGTCCTAGGGGTTACATGAAGAATCATTTGTACAAAATATGTATGAGGTCGGTCTACATTGTGATGGTGAAGCCCCTTTCAAATTCCTCAAATGTTGTTAATTCGAGATTTAAGAAATTCTTTCAAATAATTATAAGTATAGGACCATGTTGGTTGGTTGGTATAAACCTTATATGAAGGTATTCACTGATTTCAGATATATATATATATATATATATATATATATATATATATATATATATATATATATATATATATATATATATAGGGTAAGTGCGCCTAAGGCAGTTTAAACTTAAATAACTAAAAATAGAATTGACAAAATAATGAAATAACTGCAAAAAGCCGTCAACAGTGTTCTCTGCTATTTTTGTAAAAAAAAAAAACAATGAGCTCCGATCATTTATTACGAGAGAATAAAGGTTTTCGTCAGTAAGTGTCGTCCAACGTGTGCGATAGAGCTTGTTTGTAAAGAAAACAAGTAAAAAAGCAGTAAGTTCGGCACGGCCTAACTTTGAATACCCTCCACCATTTGGAACGAATTACAACATTTTCAAAAAATAAAAATAAATTCCATTAAAAATTCTGTTAAAATCTCGGAAGGTGCCTATATATGGGGGATAAACGATATTGTGGACCTATATAGACAAATCTATGTCTAGGGATAAATTACTCACAAATAACTCCTTGTATAGAATTTAAGACAATTCCGTTTAAAAATGTGGCTAATATCATCAAAATGCCGAATATCGGGGGGTGCCGTTATATGTGGACTATATGATATCGTGAACCTATTTAGATAATTCTCTTTCAATGAATAAAGTACTCACAAGGAACTCGTTGTGCGGATTTTCAGACCATTTCATTGGAAAATGTGGCTAAAATCATCAAAATCCCGAATATCAGGGGATACCGTTATATAGGGTTTATACGATATTTTGAACCTATATGGACAATTCCCTTTCAGGGTGTAAAGGGCTCACAAGGAACCCCTTGAGTAGAATTTCAGACAATTCCGTCGAAACTGCGAGAATGCCCACAAAGAAATCCTTGTGTGGATTTTCAGACTATTCTATTAGAAAATGTGGCTAAAAGCATCAAAATACAGAATATCGGGGGGGGGGGGGGGGGGGGTGCCGTTATATACGGACTATATGATATCGTGGACCTATATAGATAATTCTCAACAAAGGGATAAAGTACTCACAAAGAACTCCTCGTGTGCATTTTCATACAATTCCATTGAAAAATGTGGCCAAAATCATCAAAATACCGGATATCGGGGGTACCGTTATATGGGGGCTATACGATATCGTGGACCGATATAGCCCATCTTCAAACTTGACCTGCCTGCAGACAATAGAGAGATCTGATAAGATAGCTTTCTATCTTAATTCGTGTAGCCTGTAGCGTGATTACAACAGACGGACAGACGGACGGACATGGCAAAATCGTCTTAGAATTTTACGCTGATCAATAATATATATACTTTGTTGGGTCTAAAATGATTATTTCGATGAGTTACAAACGGAATGACGAACTTAATATACCCTCCATACTATGTATGGTGGAAGGTATAAAAAATTACAAAATAATATTTTTTTTTACTGAAATACCATATGCCGACTACTGGCAAATAGATATGCCGAGCATTGGAAAAAAAACTACTATTTTAGTAAAATTGCAAATTTCACCAATTTAATGAATACAAATTCAGTTGTTGTTTATTATTTCGGAAAGTAAAAAAAATTTGGAATCTGAACAACTTTATTTTTCTGCAATTGAAAGATTTCACTCAGAATGTTGAAAGATTGAAAATGCGTGTGCCGACTACTGGTACAATTACCCTATATATGTATATATATATATATATATATATATATATATATATATATATATATATATATATATATATATATATATATATATATATATATATATATCTATATATATATATATATATATATATATATATATATATATATACATATATATATATATATATATATATATATATATATATATATTTTTTTTTTTTTTTTTTTTGCAGAAACCTCTTTTTTTTTTCTTTTTTAATGCCTTAAAATTTACAATCAATGTCATTAAATTTATATCTTTTCTAAAGGGGTTTCTTTAAATTTGTCCAAAAATGGTAAAATTTCTGCGTGCGGAATTTATTTAAACCAAATATGATCATATCTTGTGTAGTGGAGGTTTATAAGTATAGAGAACTTTGTCTATTACAAAATAAAACCAGCAAAGAAAGTCATAAAGTCGGGCGAGCACTTTGCTAATTTAGTAGAGCTCCACATAACAATTGAAAGTTTTTATGGGAGAATTCAATCATACATGCTATGATTACAATTATAAGTTAAAGTTCAAAGGACTAAATATGCCGAAGCATTTGTATCTTTTAAATTCGGACATGCATTACCCATTTGGTGCACAATTAATTTGAAATCAGATAAATATATATGGGGCTATATCCAAATCTGAGGAGTGCCATACTCCGACGACGTCTCTGACGAGGACGACGAAGAAGAGGACTCGCTGGGGACTACGTTACTGCAGCAAGTCGCAACATAGTCCCTTTCGCTGTAGTCTCGCAAACGCCTTAATCCGGAACAGTTCTTGAAGTGCACCCACTCTCTGCATCCATTACATCGCACCGAGACAGATCTGTGGTGGATGACGTTCTGGCAAACCGAGCAGAACCAAGGTCCGGGGTTTTCCTCAATCCCGGCACGGACCAATAAAATCCGGAGCAAGCATTCCGGGATATGCTGCTCCCAATGCAGAAAAATAAACAAACACAAACATGTACATACTGGGTTGGCAGCCGCTGGCCGAAACTGGAATCTTGTTGTTTCGGGTCAATCCGGTATCGTAGAACCCGCTGCCGTGGGATTGGGGCCTATTTTATGATACCCTACACCACTTTGCTAATTTAGTAGAGCCCCACAAAACAATTAAAAGTTTTTATGGGAGAAGTCAATTATACGCTATGATTATAATTATAATTTAAAGTTCAAAGGACTAAATATGCCGAAGCATTTCCCCCAAATATTGTTGTTACAGAGTGCATATTACGGCTGCGGAGGACAATGATAGCAAATAGGATGAACAATATATATGGGAGCTATAGCTATATCTGAACCGATTTCGATCAAATTTGGCATACTTGTTTCCAGGCCTAATTTGGTTGTATGTGCAAAATTCCATATTATTCGGTCTGATATTACACGTTTGGCAAATCGGACGAAGATATATATGGGAGCTATATCTAAATTTTGACCGATTATCTGCAATTTCAATAGGGTTCGTCCTTGTGCCAAACAAATGATTTGTGCAAAATTTCATCTGGATAGGGCAATAAATGTGAACTGTACTTTGTTCACAAAAATATATGGACAGACGGACGGACGGGCACGCATAAATCGACTCAAAATGTGATTCTATGCAGATCATCAAAAGGAACTATGGGTCTATCTCGTTTCCTTTTGCCTGTTACAAATAAATGCTCAAAGACATAATACCCTGACCACCTTGTGGTGTAGGGTATAATAAATATATAAATATCTTTAAAATTCCTAGAACCGAGGTGTCTAGTTATTTAAGAACTATGCTAAAAAGAAGCGCTTAATATGAAATTTAATTAAAATCGATTAAAAGTGTTGGTCGGTAACTGCAAAAATGGGACCTCTTTGTGATTTTAACTGACGAACGTTTTCAAGAATGTATTTCGTGATCTTGTACATATCAAATTTTAGCCTGATCGATTTACAGTCGGAGCTATTTGGACATTTTTTAAGCATTCTTAATATTTTGCAAATATCTTTGGTCCTCTTCTGTGGACTTCAACTTAAACTTTTTTATAAAAGGATTTATACCTTCCGATTCATAAATGTGGGCTATGTGACACTGTGAACCAGTATTGAACCTCTATATATATAATTTTTATACCCTCCGCCATACGTAGTGTTTTTAGGCTTACCTTTTTTGCCTGTTTAAATTATAAGAGATATATTTTTTTGTTTCAGTTTTAGTTCAGTCTTTTATTTAGATTTTTGGGGTAGTGCAATTTAGTTTAAGTAGTATTATTTTGGATAATTTATATTTGGGTTTTAATTCACAAAGTTTTATTTTAATAGATGTTAAGTTTTAAGTTAAATAGTTTTAATTCATTAGTTTATAATTTTTAGCACATAAGTTATATAGTTTCACAATTTATTTTTCACTTTTTAATATTAACAATGTTCTTGGTTTTTTTGTAGTGTTGATTAAATGTTCACTGTTTTTTTTTGTAAAATTACAAGATTATTAGGTTTTGTTCACTAACACTTGTCACACGGGGGGGAACTTGTTTTCGCGACGGTAATTACATGAGAACTGATTATTGCCAAATTTGCATCGTCACATCAAACCTGTTTTGGCTGTTGACGATGCTTAGTTATTAGAATTCAGCATTGGAATTTACCGGTGGCTGCATAAATGTATGTGTGTATGTGTATGTATTCACATTATTTACATCATTTTGTTATGATGCCATTTATGCGGCCGCCGGTAAATGCCCAACCAACAGTGTTGGGCAAATTAATAGCAATATTATGAACATTTTCTGGGCCCCGAATGACAAGTGTAAGTATTCATTTCTAATATACCATAAGGATCTTCGGTCTTCAGTTCCTCGGCATGTTCTTGATTGGTCCAGCAAACATGTAGCCCAGTTGTGTGTTGTAGGCCAGGACATCTCCAATTCCAGCTGCTGTACACCCATCTTTCCTTATGGCGGAGTACGTGTCCGCTCCCAGTTCCACATCGATCGGACTATTTCCTCTGGGATCAGGGTCAGCCAAGGCGTAGCTCGTGAAGCATCTAGTGGGGTCTTCAAGTATTGGGTCCGAGTAAATGCGTCTTGGGAGATCTTCGATAATTACGGCATTTACCTTCAGACTCCAAGTACTGTTCGTGCGGCGGGGCGAAACTGTGAAGGTGGTGAATCGCTCCCCTTTGTACTCTCGCGACTGCAGACCCAGGCGACGGAACGCGGCATATGAAATCTTGGACATCGTCGCAGATTGGCTAATAATGGCTCGCAGCATACTAAAACCCTCCATGCCCTCGGCCGTTATGCGTACCATCGCTGTTGGTACAAACACCAAATCCCATGCGAAGGCTGGGGTTGTAATGGCCTCGATGTTGAGGGATACCTCGTCCAACTGAGACGCCCCGTGCAGTAAGGTATGGTGCCGGTCGTTGCATCTCCGGCAACCAGTCAAAGACGGGCAGTCGGGGGCCAAATGACTTCTCGCCAGGCAATTACGGCAATATCCCCGACGCTCCACGGTCTCATACCGCTGGAAGGGCGTCTGTCTGCGGAATCGTTCACAGGCACTGAGGGCATGGTCATCTTGGCATAGCCCACATGAATACTGCCAGTAACTTGGTCTTTCTTGACGTTGGCGGGGTCTTGCGTCGGATCGGCTTCGTTGACGTCTTTCAGGGGATGTGGAACTGGGACGATGGATTGGCCGTATGGGTCGATTGGCGCTTCTTGCTGTTGGACGGGCAGGTGAGTCTGGGCTACGGTTGCGATCGTCCAGACGGCAGTCCTGGTTGGGCAAGTAAGCGGCCATATCTGAAAAGAAATTAAGGCGAGTACTAAATTCTTTTTTGAGTGGGAATCCGACTAGTCAGTCGGAAAACAATTTGACAATTTTTGTAATGGGTCTGCTAATGTTGCCACTTGCCGTCCGTATGTCTACAACCCTGGTATTTTGGTCACTACCTGGATGCGTTTTTTCGATACGACCTAACTTCCATTCATGCGGAGCCAATCTATCATCTTTTACGACAACTAAATCTCCTTCTTTGATATTCTCTTTTTCATATTTCCATTTAGTTCTTCTGTGAAGTTCGTGAAGATATTCTAACTTCCATCTGTTACAAAAATATTGCGAAATAACTTTGAGTCTTTTCCAACGATTGACTAAGCTTAAATCTGTGTCTGAAATGTCTGGTTCAGCTGGGGTAAGAATAGGTGTTCCTATTAAGAAATGACCAGGTGTCAAAGGGGAAAGGTCGTTTGGGTCGTCGCTAGCAGGACTTAAGGGTCGTGAGTTAAGACAGCCTTCAATTCTTGATAAAATAGTTGTGAATTCTTCAAAAGTGAAATTCATTTTTGGGATACTTTTTCGTAAATGGATTTTAAATGATTTGACGCCAGCTTCCCACAAGCCGCCCATGTGCGGAGCACCAGGAGGAATAAATTTCCAAGTAAGATTTTGAGTGAAATTATTTTGAATTGTGCTATTTTGAATATTCTTCATGAAAGCTAATCTATCTCGCTTTAGTAGATCAACCGCTCCCACAAAGTTAGTTCCGTTGTCCGAAAATATACAAGACGGACAACCTCGCCGACTAATAAACCTAGAAAAAGCGGCAAGAAAGGCATATGTCGACAAATCGCTTGTGGGTTCTAAATGTATAGCCTTAGTGGCGAAACAAACAAACAGGCACACGTAGCCTTTTGTAATAAAGCAGGCTCTTCCTGAATAACTTTTAATGTTAAAGGGTCCTGCAAAATCTACCCCTGTGTTTGTAAAGGGTCGAGAAAGAAAAGTGCGTTCGGGTGGTAGCGAAGCCATTATTTGAGTTTGGGTTTGTTTTTTGTGAATTAAGCAGATTCGACATTTTCGTATGGTTTGTTTGATAAGCGACTTGAGTCCAAATATCCAGAATTCGGACCTTAATACTCGGGTCATTAATTGATTACCCCCGTGTAAAGTAATCTTATGAGTGAATTCGACTAATAATTTGCTAAGTTTTGCGCCATGTGGTAATATTATTGGGTGACGTTCGCTATAGGTAAGGGCTGGCGATTGTACCAATCGGCCATTTGCTCTAATAATACCCTTTGAGTCTAGAAACGGGTTGAGTGTCAAGAGAGGACTTGAAGGAGAAATTTGAGTCTTTTTCATAAGTGAGTTGTATTCGTCTGCATATACGAATTTCGGGGTACGAATTATGCAAGATCGTTTTCCATCTTGGATTTCATCTGAAGTAAGGTCTTTTGATGAGGTTCGTCGGTGTTGCCTATTTGCTCCAGTATTTTTCCAGAGTCTTAGGGCATATGCGTATGATCGATAAACTTTAGATAAAGAGGAGAAATTTTTTAAAGGATCATCTCCTTCAGCGAAAAGAGTCATAACTTTTGCCGTTTTGGCTTCCAAATTTGTGTCATTTGGGATCTCATATGATGGCCAACGGTCTTTTTGCATTCTGAGCCATTGAGGTCCCTGCCACCAGAGATCACTAGTCTTTAGCTCTGCAGGCGAACATCCACGGCTCGCAATATCAGCTGGATTATTTTCCGAATCAACATGTCTCCAATTTTCTTGTCCAACATTATCAGCAATTTCCGAGACTCTATTTCCAACAAATGTGCTCCAATGACAAGGAGGCTTTTTTAACCATGCTAAGACGATGGTAGAATCGGTCCAAAACTGTGTCGAATATTTTGATATCTGTAGGCTATTTACAATGGATTTTGCTAACTTTGATAGTAATACTGCCCCGCATAACTCGAGTCTGGGTATTGATAATTTTTTAATTGGAGCGACACGAGTCTTTGCTGCTAGCAAGAATGTATGTGTGGTATGGTCAGTATTTTCCACCCGAATATAAAGAGTGGCTCCATATGCGCTTTCTGATGCGTCACAAAATCCATGAATCTCTACAGAACCATCTAGCGTGTATTGAATCCATCGAGGAACTCTGAGATATTCAATATCTTTGCTATTTTTGACAAAATTGTTCCAGTTCATTTGTGTTATTGGCTTTAATTGATCATCCCAGTCAATTTTGTCTAGCCAGATTTGTTGCATTATTAACTTAGCTACGACAACTACCGGTGCCAGCCATCCACATGGGTCAAACAATTTGGCTATCGTTGATAAAACTTCTCGTTTTGAAGATACATTTTTATTTTCCATTGAGGGTGGTGTAAACGAAAAATAATCGCCTGAGATATTCCATCGAATTCCAAGGGTCTTAGTTGAAGCATCTTCGGAAATGTCTAGCCAGTTGAGTGGTAGCAAATGTTCATGTGGAATATCTTGTATTATTTTTCGATCATTTGATGCCCATTTCATTAGTGTAAAACCGGCAGAGTCTAAAGCAGCAGTTAATTCTTTTCGAGCTTTTATTGATTCATCTTCAGTGTGACCGCCAGCTAATACATCATCAACATACAAATTATTCAAAATTATATTTGCGGCTCTAGGGTATGATTCTTTTACATCTTCTGCTAGTTTAAGAAGAGTTCTCAATGCTAAATATGGTGCGCAGTTAACTCCAAATGTAACTGTTAGCAGCTCATAATCTTCTACTGGGTTTTCCGGAGACTTTCTAAAGAGAATTCTTTGATATTTCGTTTGCTTTGAATCCAAAAGTATTTGGCGATACATCTTTGTTATATCTGCATTGAAGGCATATTTAAAAAATCTCCATTTTAGAATTTGTAGTACCAAATCTTGTTGTAAAATGGGTCCCGGAAACAATATGTCATTGAGACTTGTTTTGTTTGATGATGGGCAAGAAGCATTGAAGACGACTCTTAACTTTGTCGTGATTCGATCTGGCTTAATTACTGCATGATGTGGTAGATAATAATTTGGCATTTTATCTATTTCATTCGGATTGATTTTCCTCATATGACCAAGTTCTAAGTATTCTAGTATTGAGGCATCATATTGTTCTTTGATCTCTGGTGTTTTCATAAGTTTTTTCTCCATTCTGTAGAATTGAGCTAGGGCGATGTTTCTGGAATTCCCCAATTCCTCGCATTTTTTGAATGGGAGAGTCACCACATATCTTCCATCCTTGTTCCGTATTGTTGTTTCAATGAAGTTTTGTTCACAAAATTGGTCTTCTTCTGACCGTAAAACTTTTTTAGGGGTCTCTTCCACCTCCCAAAAACGTGTAAGTACTTTCTCTATTGAAGTTGTATTTAGAAGTGATATTTGTTTTCGTTGAAGGATGCTTCCTGGTATGGGTCCTCCAACTATCCATCCAAATTTGGTTTTTTGTGTTAAAATTGATCCAAATGTTTTCATTGGAGTTCCAATTGTGAATATTAATGGTCCTATGTCCATTCCAATAAGTAAATCGATTGGTTGACTAACGTAAAATTTCGGGTCAGCCAGTTCTAATGCTGTTACATCTCGAAGTTGTGATTCATCTAAGTTTTGTGGTGGTAGATTTGAAGGTAAGTTCTTTAAAACTGGAGCCCAGACTTCCAGTTTAAAGCTAGGGTCGTATTTGGATCTCATAGTGAACAAGCAAGATTTTGTTGAAGTCTCAGAAACAAATTGACTTAAGCCAGTGACATGAACTAAGTTATTCCGTGTAGGCAACTTCAAAAAGTTTTTCATCTTTTCCGAAATAAAGGTGGATTGTGATCCTGAGTCTATTAGAGCTCGGGCATCGTAAAGTTGTCCTTTGGTTTCAATTTGTACTATTGCTGTGAAGAGTAGTGTTCCTCCAGATTGTCGCTCACAAATTTGCTTATCTTGGAGGGTCAAAGTAGTAATAGTAGTTGGTTCTAGGTTTGTAGTGGACTGTATTTGATTTGTAAGAGCGGCAGCACTAGTACTAGGTCGTGCTTCCACTCGAGCTAGGTATGAGTTAGTTGTTTGGGTTTCCGTTCCCTTGTGTAACAAAGTGTTGTGTTTCATAGTACAAATACGGCAGCCAAAGCGACTTTTGCAATCCTTTACTCCGTGATTTGATGACAAGCAATTGTAGCATAAGTGTGATGTTTTCACGATGTGAATTCTGTCATTCACACTCTTTTTCAAAAATTCGCTGCAATCTCTTATGAAATGATTTGATTTGCAGACTTGACAAGTTTGAGTATTTTTCTGTTTATTTTGTTGAGGTAATATTACATTAGTAGGTCTTCCTCCAAAGTTGTTTGTATTTTTTGAGACATTTGTCTGAAATGTTTTCAAAAATCTAGGCGTGTGATTGTTAGTTGGTTTTTGTTGAGCAAATTTCGATGTAGAGGGCTTTATGTTACCAACTGATTCCAAAGTTTTGAATTTGTTTGTTAAGAAAGCGTCAAACTGTTCCCATTTTGGAATTTGTTTACAATCGCTTAATGAGTTCTCGAATTCTTCTAAAAAGCCTCTAGGTAATTTTGTTGAACAAATGTATATTAAAATCGGATCCCATCCTTTAACGTCGACATCAAGTATCCCCAGTGTCTGAATGCTGCTATTTACCGTGCGTTGTAGTTTTTGAATAGAGTGACTTGATTCAGTAGAAACTCCAGGTAGATTAAAAAGTGTCTTGATTTCTTCATTAATTTGCATTCGTTTATTCTCGTAACGATCTGTGAGATTTTTCCATGCTAATGTAAATCCATCATTAGTTAGTGGGACATGTGAAATAATTTCTCTAGCTTCTCCTGCTGTCTTCTGCGTTAAATGGAATAATTTTTCGACATTGCTTAATTTTGAGTTGTTTATGTAAATTGCCGAAAATAGATCTCTGAAAGTCGGCCATTCTCTGTAACCACCTTTAAATGTGTCTGTATCGCATGGAGGTAGCCGCGATACGTTTGTGAAATCCACTTCCCTTCCTTGTTGTGACATCTCTGACTCTCTTTTCATTTTTTCCTGTGTCTTTTCATCCAAAATATTTTGAATTTGTCCATTTATTGAACTCAGCGCTTTTTTGTACGATCCCATGGTATCCATATAGTGCTTTCTCAGTTTATTTTTATCGATCGGCTTTCCTTCCTCTTCTGGAACATAATCCCGACAGTCTATGTAGGCTCTCTTGACCTGGTCCCATGCAGAATCCAACTCCATTCGTGTTGTTTCCAAAGTATGTACCGTGTCATCAGGTTTGGTTATTGAAAAAATTGAAATATAATCCAGAAGATCGTTGACGCAATTTGTGAATTTATCGCTTAACGTTTTATCCATTTTGAAAACTGAGCGTTAACCTTTACGAAATTTTGTTGGTTTACAAAAAAGAAAAGTTGCCCAATGAAAAGGACTAACTTGGTTTAGAATTTAAACTTTTATCCAAATTTTTATTTGTTAAAATGAGGATAAGTTTTTTTCTCAATAGTTGTCGACGAAAACGATCCTATTTTATTGGTTTGAGTCAAATTATATTTCGTTGCTTTCAATAATTAAAATTTTTTTTTTTTTTTCAAAAATTTTCTTTATATTTGACGCCGGACTGACTTGATTAAAAATGTTTGCTGGGTTACCAGAAGGGTCAAAATTTCGCCAAAATGAGCAAAAAGGAAAATAAAATCTCTTAAAGTCCACTTACAGGAGGATTTTATTTTTTCAATTCGACAAATAATCAAAAGTTTTTAAAACAAAAGTGTTTAAACGAGAATTGCAAAGCAGAAATTACCAGAGATGGTTTGCGCAGTAAACAATTTCTTCAAAAAAAACGAGAGTCTAATTTGATTGTCCACGAGAAGTTGAAAATTCCAAAAAATTTCAGAGAGTCCAAAAAAATTTCAACGAAGTAAAAATGTGTGTTGGGTTGTCAAAAAAATTTTTAATTTTTTGTTAAAATCACTTAATATCCTATGACAGGAGGATTTTATTTTTAAAAAGCCAATAACTTTGATTATTGCTTGTGAAAATTTGTCTGATTCAACAAATTTTCTAAATTCGCCAAATTTTTTCGATAAAATTCGCAACGAGAATTAGAGAAAATTATGTATGTATAAATCCAAATATTTCAGCAGAAATATTTCAAACAAATAATTTGGGTCAAAAAATTCAAAAATTTGAGCAAAAATTTCCAAAAAATTGATTTGGGTCAAGGTCCAAATATTTCAGCAGAAAATTTTATGTCCCAGCAGAATATTGCAAAAGAAAATAATTTGGGTCAAAATCCAAATATTTTCAGCAAAAAATTCAAGAAAGTGTAAAAAATGTCAATGAAGAAATTTTTCCCAAAAAGTTGTCGTGTTATGTGTCACAAAATCAAAAAAAGTTTACCAGCAAAATATTTCTGCGAAAAATGCAAGAAATTAATTTTGGGTCACAGAAAAATTTTTAAGCTCCTTAGAGCAATAGATATTGTGCTAAATGGGAAAAAAGGTTAAAATTAGAATAAAAATAAAAATTGTAAATATATGGGATCGATTTTATGTCTGTCCACCAGACTCCGATATAAAATTTGTTCTCCAAAATTTCAAAAAAAATTGTAGTTGAAGTTTCAAATGTATGTCTGTCCACCAGACGCTTGCTTGTTTGCCATTTTTTTCTCCAAAAATTTCAAATACGTTTGTAGGTTTTGTATAACATGTATGTCTGTCCACCAGACGCTTGCAAAAATTTCAAAAAAAATTTAGGTTATTTTTTGTCTGTCCACCAGACGCTATTTTTTAAACGGGTTTTATTTACTCGTTTATGTATTCGGGTGACGCCAAATTTTTCCAAAAAATATGGCGATTATATATTGCAAGTGACGCTTTTTTTTTCCAAAAAATTGTATATAGTTTTTGCAATATGGCGTTTATATGTTTGCCAAGTTTAGTGACGCCAAGTTTCCAAAATTAAAAGCTTATGTATTTGTGTCAATATGGCGCTTATGTATTCGCCTGAACTCCACGTTCAGAAAATTCCAAAATTTTTAGTATATATGTATATTTGTATATGGCTGAAAATTCCCGCTATTTTTGAAAAAATATGTGTCTGTCTGCTTTTTTCCCGGGTCAATAGCCAAATGTCCGTCCACAAAAATGGCTCCAAATGGAAAATTTCGTTCACTGTGTCAGAGTGGGCAACTAGCAGCTTTGAATATGTGTCAAAGTTATCTTGCCAAATATGGGAATATGCGGGTCAATGCAAATATTGAAAATTTGCCTGCTCCCGAAATGCCCTTTTGTGTCAAAAAAGAAAATTTCACGAGTACTCACTTTGATCTTGGGTTTTGGGTCTCGGTTGTTGTTGTTGTTGTGCTGCGTGTGTCCGTCCTACTGCTGGCTCCAAAATTCTCCTTGTTGTGGTTGTTTTTTGTGTCACTGTATATTGTCTTTCGTGTATCACTGTGTATAGTCTCTTTTAAAAAAATTTTAATGTCACTTCTGTTGTAAATTTTTTTTGTAAATTGTATTTTTTTTTAAATTGAAGAAAAAAATTAATTTTTCTACAATTTTAAAAATTTTATTTTTTGTAGCACTGTGTAGCTTCACTTTTGTTGCACTGTGCAAAGTCTATTTTTTATTAATTATTTATTTTTTTCTCAATTTTCTTCTTTTTTTTTTTTTAATTTAATTTTTTTTCTTTGCACTTATTTTTTACACCCACTGTTTTTCACTGTTCTTTTTTCTCACTGTTCTTTTGTTTGTCCGTCCACTCACAAATTGTTCTTGTTTTTTTTTTTTTTTTGTTTTTAATAACTTAAAAAACTTTCACTTTTTGATCCGGCTCTGGAGGACCAAATGTTTTTAGGCTTACCTTTTTTGCCTGTTTAAATTATAAGAGATATATTTTTTTGTTTCAGTTTTAGTTCAGTCTTTTATTTAGATTTTTGGGGTAGTGCAATTTAGTTTAAGTAGTATTATTTTGGATAATTTATATTTGGGTTTTAATTCACAAAGTTTTATTTTAATAGATGTTAAGTTTTAAGTTAAATAGTTTTAATTCATTAGTTTATAATTTTTAGCACATAAGTTATATAGTTTCACAATTTATTTTTCACTTTTTAATATTAACAATGTTCTTGGTTTTTTTGTAGTGTTGATTAAATGTTCACTGTTTTTTTTTGTAAAATTACAAGATTATTAGGTTTTGTTCACTAACACTTGTCACACGGGGGGGAACTTGTTTTCGCGACGGTAATTACATGAGAACTGATTATTGCCAAATTTGCATCGTCACATCAAACCTGTTTTGGCTGTTGACGATGCTTAGTTATTAGAATTCAGCATTGGAATTTACCGGTGGCTGCATAAATGTATGTGTGTATGTGTATGTATTCACATTATTTACATCATTTTGTTATGATGCCATTTATGCGGCCGCCGGTAAATGCCCAACCAACAGTGTTGGGCAAATTAATAGCAATATTATGAACACGTAGTATGGAGGGTATATTAAGTTCGTCATTCCGTTTGTAACTCATAGCAATAATCATTTTAGATATGACAAAGTAAAAGTATTCTTAATGAACGTAAAATTTTAAGACGATTTAGCCCTGTCCGTCTGTAGGTCTGTTGTAATCACGCTAGAATCAAAATGATAGGAAGCGACAATTTTGCACAGATCAGTCTTTTGTCTGCAGGCAGGTCAAGTTCGAAGATGGGTTATATCGGTCCACGATATCGTATAGGCCACATACAAGGGTACCATCACAGATTTTTTGGCGATTTTCCCAATTCGTTCCAAATGGTGGAGGGTATTAAAAGTTCGAACTTACTACTTTTTTACTTGTTATACCCTCCACCATTCTATGGAGGGTATATTAACTTTGTTATTCCGTTTGTAACTCCTCGAAATATTCATTATAAACCCTACAAAGTATATATATTCTGGATCAGCGTAAAATTCTAAGACGATATAGCGTCCGTCTGTATGTTGTAATCATGCTATCTTTCGAACGAATTGAGATAGAAGGCTAACATTTTGCATTTATAATAGTTCACCAGTAGGCAGGTTAAGTTCGTAAACGGGTCATGTCGTATAGCCCCCATATTACGGTACATCTCGATATTCGGAATATTTATGATTTTAGCGACATTATTTACCGGAATTATTTCAAATTTCATAATTAAGTTCGTAATGGGTACTACAGCCTATGACAAAAATTTGTGTATGCAAGTCTATTTCTTCATATAGCCCCCATATAACGGTACCACCCGATAGTCGGTATTTTGATGATTTCAGCAGCATTATTTCCGGAATTATTTAAAATTTCGTATTTGAAGTTCGTAATGGGAACTACAGCCTATGACAAAAAGTTTTGTATGCCGAACTTAACTGAATTTTTACTTGTTTTATATACACAAATTTTTTTATATATTCATTTTTATTGCAAAGTTTCAAAGGAACGTCTTTAATATGACCATTCCCATAGAGTCTTTATACCCTCCACCATTCTATGCAGGGTATATTAACTCTGTCATTCCCTTTGTAACTCCTCGAAATATATATTTTCTTGATCAGCGTAAAATTCAAAGTCGATTTAGCCGATTTAGCGTCTGTCTGTCCGTCTGTCTGTTGTAATCACGCTATCTTTCGAACAAATTGAGATAGAAGGCTAAAATTTTGCACACGTGTTTATTTTTCCAGTAGGCAGGTTAAGTTCGTAAATGGGCCATGTAGGTCCACGTTTTCATATAGCCCCCATAAATAAGTACCTCCCGATATTCGGTATTTTGTTGATTTTAGTGACTTTATTCACCGCAATTGTTTCAAATTTGGTATTTGAAGTTCGTAATGGATTCTACAGACTTAGACAGAAATGGAACATGTAGGTTCATGTCTTTGTATAGCCCCCATATAGCGGTACCTCTGATATTCGGTATTTTGATGATTTAAGCGTCAATTTTTATCGGAATTGTTTCAAATTTGGTATTCGAAGTCCGTAGTGAATACTACATTCTATGACAGAAAAGAGTCTGTGCAGGTCCACGTCTTTGTATAGCCCCATATAACATTACCTCCCTCTATTCGAAATATTGAAGATTTTAGCGACATTATTTACCGGAATTGTTTCAAATTTAGTATTTGAAGTCTCTAATGGATACTACAGCCTAAGACAGAAAGTGGACCAAGTAGGTCCACGTCTTCGTATAGCGCCCATATGACGGTACCTCCCGAAAATCGGATCTTTGTTAATTTTAGCGACATTATTCACCGGATTTCTTTGAAATTTGGTATTTGAAGTTCGTAATGGATACTACAGCCTTTGACGAAAAATTGTCCGTGCAGGTCCACGTCTTCGTATAGCCCTCATATAACGATACCTCCCGATATTCGGTAGTTTGATGATCTTAGCGACATTATTAACCAGATTTTTTCTTCAAGTTTAGTATTTGAAGTTCGTATTGGATACTACAGCCACGTTTTATAACTCCCATGGTACTTCCCTATATTCGGTATTTTGATGATTTTAGCTACATTATGAACATATTTTTTTTAAGTTTCGCTTTGGAATATTGTAATAGCTAATGACAAAAGCTGCCTATGCAGGTCTACGTCCTCGTATAGACCCTAATATACGGCTACATTCAATATTATTAAGATTTTAACAAATTTCTTTTTTTTTTTTTTTTTTTTTTGAAAATTGCCATGTTTGTTCCAAATGGTGGAGGGTATTCAAAGTTCGGCCCGGCCTTAACTTACAGCTTCTTTACTTGTTCAGTATTAAATTAAAGCCATGAGGCTGGAAAATGTCGTTAGGATATTTGGACGAAACTAAATACAGAAAATATACACTTATTAGAAAGCGAAGGTGCGATACAAGTGAATGTGCAAAATGTCCTCATTCATCATAAGTATTGTGTCACTTACACTGAAAAAAAAAATGCTTCGTTGTATCAATGTTTTGTTGATTTTTTTCATTGATGCAATGAAAATCTACATTAATATAATAAATATTTTGTTCATGCAATAAAAACTTACGATGCTTTTAAATTCAATGATTTTTGGTTTCATTGATTATATGAAACGGATTTCATTAATGTTAAGAAACTACTTATTTTTACAAAATTCAGTAAAAAAAATGTGAATATAGAAATGATACATAATAGCGCTGTCTTATACAAACAAATACGCCACCAAAGTATTTACAATTAGAGTAAAATTGTGATAATTGTTATATTTAATGAAGCAGTCTCATGAAATGGATGAAACGTTACGTTATGGAGTTCGTTCTTAGACCAAACAAATGATACAGGGGACATTTCATCTCAATTTGACAATAAAGGCGATCTGCATTTTGTTCATAAAAATACATGGGCAGGCGGTCAGATTTACTGACATGCATAAACCGACTTAGAACGTGATTTTATAAAAATCATCCAAGAAAGTAGGGTTAATCTCACGTAGTTCTACCTGTTACAATCAAATGCACAATGGCAAATTACCCTCTACCACAGTGTGGTGTAGATATTAAGAAGAGTAAAAAACAGCAAAGTTCGGCCGGACCAAATTTTTAATAAACTCCACATTTTCATTTCACTGAATCAAGGAAGAATTTTCATTATATTAATGAACAATTTCGTTAATTTTACATTAATGAAACTCATTGAAACTTTTTTCATTTATTCAATGAACCTCTACGTTTCTTCAAAATCAATAACAAATCTCATTGACGGAACGTAGGATTTCATTTATGGTATGAAGCTTTTTCTTTCAGTGTACGCTGCTACCAGACGATAAGGTTTTCACATATGTGCTGTCAATCCTAGTATGCCTGTGTATTTCGGTGCGTATGTCAAAATTGGCATTTTACATGTGACTCATAATTCTTGTTATCACACACTTACATATGTTTTTTATAACCTTTGGTTACTTTGTGATTATATTGTATTTTCTAAAATATTATAATACTTCATGGACCGCAAAACTAATTTGAGCGCTCCATTAAAATTTTCAAACAACAAACAACACTTTTGATTAAATTATATTATTCCGATGAAAATAAGACTCGTTGGGATCGACATATGTACTTTATGTACTTTACACATGTATATACATGATGTGTGCAACTTCTACATATTTAAAATGTTACACTAAACTTGTAAAATCCTTATCGTCTGATAGCAGCTTTAAAAAAAGGTTTGCTTTTTGAAGGAGGAAATTTATAAGGTTACAACCTATATGGGGAAAATTTGTAAATTATTATGTTTTTAGAAATATGCATTAAACACTAATCTATGGACCAGCAAAGTGGTCCGCTGTCAGCTAGTATCATATATACAATGCTCACAGTCTGCTTTATTTTTGTACAAAACGTAATTACTGTAGCAATGAACTAACTAAATATTATTATTGTGCTTAAAAAATGATTTTTTAACAAAATAATAATTTTGGCAAAAGATTTTGTCATTAATCCCAAAGTGGATTATCAAAAGTCTGAAACCTATATCAATATCTCGTCGTTATTATTATTTTATTATTGTTTTGTTCGTTGTGAGACGCAGTTTTTGAGGAATAACCTATTAGTTTCCATGCAAAAGTTAGTTTATTTACATTATCCTGTAAGGGGCTATTCGATTCATGAGGCTCCCAATTGTTTTCGTAGTATAATAAGTGTTTTTATCAATATTTTTTGTGCGAAAAATATTTGTTTTACATAAAAATTGTGTTCAGTTTCAAAATTCAGATCATTTTCACTTCAAATTTCACGGTCATGGTTTTATTTTTGAGTGTGATATTCCCTAAACTTCATTTCATTTATGATACAGTTTTCGGGTGTCGTCAGCTTTCCAACTGCATGGATTCCCACGGTGCACCTAACGGCAACACCTTCACAGATGGAAAGAAATGCTGTTTTTTCAACATCGAGCATATCCATAAATTTAACTTTGCTTTCGCCAACCAAGCGAGCGTCGCATTTACACACGCTCATAATCACAACCACAACATCTGATTCGAAACAGTTCTTACAACGCCAACGAATAACAGTAATGGACAAAAGTCTTCTGATGTGAGTCTTCCTACTTGATATTAGAAAGTAAGAGGTTCGTAAAAATGGAGCGCTACACGATTGAATGAGTTCGTTTATTGGGTATTGGAGAGACAACATGAAAATGCTTATTTTGCCGATAAAATCATCATTGGATCTTTTTTATGAAAATGATGCAGGTCAAGCGCAAAAAGTCAGTGGTGCCCAGTATCGTGAAATGATAACCAGTTTTTTCTTGTCTAAATTTGAAGAAATGAATTTTGAGGGCATGTGGTTTCAGTAAGACGGCGCCACATGTCATACAGCCAGAGAAACAATTCAATTGCTACATCAGACATTTCCCGGTCGTGTTATTTCGCTCTTTGAAGACCAGAATTGACTGTCTAGATAGTGCGATTTTTTTCTAGCACTTTTACGTGAATAAGCCGACGGCCCACAAACGGAGATTAATTCAGGGAAGCATTCTATCGCTCTGAAATTTTGCTCAGACATTCATATTACCTCTAATATGATTGGCATTAAAAATGGGACATATCGGCCCACGTTTCGGTAAGGCCCCCATATAGCGTTACTTCCTGATTTTTGGTATTTTGAAGGTTTCGGCCACAATTTCAATCGCAATCATGAGTATCTTGACATTTTGATTTCTGAGCGGACAAAATCTCTCCCTGCTAAATTTTGTAAAGACAAATCCACTGTTAAGTATTGACCGTAAATAAAGGCACTTTATGTATTTTGGGAATTTCTCCCTGCAAAATATATAATGGTACTTCCTTATATTAGGTATTTTGATGGTTTCAGACAGAGCTTTTTACAAACTTATTATTTGGCATTTTATTTCCCAATAGATGGATGGAAATATTACAACAATTGTCTAAATTATCCAAAAATCAAAAATTTGAGTTAAGCCAGAAAAAATAATTTATCTTTTGTAAAACCTTCTAAATCTGAAGAAAAAAAATAGTACATATTTTTATGAGGAAAGGAATAATTATTAAAAAAACTATATGTACAAAATTGGCTGGCAATTAAGCCTTCCTATCTGAAATAGACTAAAACCTTATAATATATTTAGAAAAAAATCATCCTCCCTTACATCTCTCTTATTGTCTTAAATTGGATCATCAGCCAAAATTGAGGGTGAAATAAGTAACCTCACCACTGATTTTTTAAAGAGATTGAAGTACTTTTATGTATAGTTTTATATATAGTTTAGAATTCTTTTAGAAAGACCAAAAAAAAAACAAATAAAACAGAGAACAAGATCAAAGTACATTCACCGCAAAATCACCATTTTTTAAATTAAACAAAAACGGCAAAAAAGGGCACGAGTTTTTTGTTGATTATGAAAGATGACATTCCATACTAAAATACAAAATTAAAATTTTAAGACCTTCTCTATATTATTTTTTTAAAACTCTACATACTTTATGCATGTCAGTCCGTCCGTCCATGTATTCTTGTGAACAAAATGCAGGTCGCAATTTTTATCCGATTGAGATGAAATTTTGCAAACAACATTTGTATGGCCCAAGGACGAACCATTTTTAAATTGGTGATAATCGGATCAGATTTATATATAGCTCCCATATATCTTCAACCGATTTCGGGTTAATTGTGAACCAAATGGCCAATATAAGTCCTAATGACCTGAATTTTGGTACAGCCCACCGAATTCGGTCTAGAAGCAAGCACATCAAAATCGGTTTAGATATAGCTATAGCTCCCATATATATGTTTCATCAGATTTGGTGTTTAATTTCCTCATATTCGTAATATGCATTCGACAATAATGACATTTAGTATCAGATATCTTATAGAGCTCGGAAATACTTTTGCCAAATTTTATCGAGAACGGCAAATATTTTGATATAGCTCCCATATATATTCTCAATCCGATTTCAGGTTTATTGTGCAAATAATGGCTAATATCAGCCCAAATGGAGTAAATTTTGGGACGTACGTTTCCATTTTGTGCAACTCGGCTCCGATATAAATTTTTTAATATAATCATTCTCCAAGTGATATCATGTACTCGATAGCAATGTTATTTGACATAAAAGATTAAAATGTCTACGTCAAATTTAGTGAAAATCGGTTCAGGATTGGATATGCCTTCTATATATTAGTTCCCTCTTGAACCGAACTATAACTGCTCTAATGCCAAATGTTGATAGGTGGTATGATCTACTTCAAACAAATGCTTTTGTTACGTGAGCTTTTTAAATATGCCTAGTGGTGTATGGTATCATATAGTCGACCCCGCCCGACTTTTGATTTTTCCTTACTGTTTTTTTTTTTTTTTTTTTTTTTTTGAATTAATAAAAATAATTTTTGGAATGGTGTTTTCCCTTTGGAATATAGAACCAGGAAATGTTGTTGAAATGGATTTATTTTTCATAAATTGTTTCAGCTGAATTCTTTAAATTACAAATTCGATTTTTCTTTTGGCGTCCTGTTAATCTAATCTTTAGTGTTCATAATATTGTCCCATAGTGTATTTTTTGTCCAACACTTAAATATTCACTTAGTTTAGGTTGAAGTTCAATCTCTTCGTTTCACATTAAAATTTATGGCTGTCAACCCGAGATATTCATCCCATTATTAAAATATTCAAACAGGCACCGAAATTATTCACACGAACACACATACACACACACACACACACACACACACCGAAATCCATTCCTTCGTTTTTACTACATTTATGGAAATCAAATGTTACACGGTGGAAAAGTGGATGCTTGTTTTAATCGATATTTTATGGCCGTTTAAACTGATTTCTATTCTACTACCAAAAAACCGACGTCTACGAAAACAACAACAACACATATAGATGAAGATAGAAAACAACAAAAATGTTAAGGCCCAACAATTTAAATACATCCATAGTTCATAGCGATAACTAAAATCCAAGACATATCGAAGGTGAGGCATGCAGGAGACTATCACTGCGGGAAGGTAGACGCATTTGTTGTTTGGTTCTCTCCCTCATCATTAGACTAGAAACTTGGAGCCTGTCGCCACTTCATTTCTAATGCAGCATGTTTTAAACGAGGGAGTTTTCTCTTAGCTTCGCTTTACGACCCGAATGGAATGAAGAAGGCAACTTGTTAAGAAAAAGATCGTTAAAAACGAACTTAGATATTGATTTCGATAAGAGACTAGAAGCTGTTCGGCATCGACCTTTTTGCATTGCATTTGGGAGCTGAAGTTTCTCAAGAAGCATGCACTGTGCGTTCAAATAAGTCGTCAGAAATGCCTTAAATTTGGTGAGGAATCTCTCAGTTGTTTGGGCCATTGTTTTACTGAATTTAATGATCAGGTTGACATTAATGATTATGTCGGGATGAATGACGTCAATGGATTGTTTTTATTACACCGATATGGTTAATGTTAGTCTATAAAATGCTTATATATTTGGTGTCCTAAAATCGTTAACCCATCCTCGCCACTATGTTAGCCTGGTTATTATGACATTAACACTGAAGAATTCAATAAATATTAAGATTACATCAAATTGTGTTTTTGTGTCTTCATTTTTAATGTCATCTCTATTCGGCTCAGGTGACAATGAATCCACTTAAGAGATTTTTACAAAAAATAAATAAATAAAAAGACTTGTTTTGGGGCAAATAAACCTCCAGTAGTATGATGACTACAATTTGTTTTATCTTAAAATTCCAAAACTTATTCCCCAATAAAAGTCGTTCTGTGGCTAGCAATTGTCTGCAAAATAACAACTGAACTAGTTTCTTTCAACAAGGTTTCCCATCATTTTCAATATCCATTTATGAATATCCGTCGCAAATAACGCACAGACCATGCTTAGTTAAATTTTTGGATCATACGATCGAGTTCCAAATAAAAGAAAGACTTATATATAACTTCAATAAGGTCTTTCATCCGATTTTAAATGTATGCTTTCCAAAGCCCTAATAGGCACTCTATAGCAATGATAGTTGGTAGGAGAAATGACTTGCAGCATGGAAATACATTTGTCAAATTTGGTAGAAATCGAGATCGAGGCAAGGCTGCAGCCCTACCCTGGCATGATGAATGAAAAAAATCAATACAAATTCCAAATATTGGCTTTATGTATTGCTACGGAAAAACACTCGAGGTAATATTAGTTTCGTAAGTTTATTCTAAAATAACATTCATTTTCGATCATTTGTATTTGTAGCTCAAGCTTTTTTCAATATACTATGTCGACTTTAATAGTATTCTCAAGCCTACTTTAAAAAAAGTAAGCAAAGGCTATAGTCTTGCGGGGCCGACCATGTGATACCCTACAACACTACAATATGTTAGAAGCCCCCTTATGTCCAAATCCATTTTGGAAGATTTCGCCTTTGAAATTATGTCACGGAGCACTGCCCAGCTAAATATAATCCAATGGTCATCCAAAATGCTAGAATTCTTCCCTGTCCCTAACTCTCTTCTCAGGTGTATCAATTGGCTACTATTGTGTGATCAGGAAATGTTTTTCTGTTTTTGGTTCATTTGATCCCCTAAATATTTTGTGAAAATCAGCATAAAAAAGTCAGAAGTTCGCCTTTTATGTATTTCGGATATCGCCTGTAAGTAATATTGGTATTTTTTCACACAAAAGTAGTGGTCCATTCTACCCGCTGTCCTAACTCTAACTTCATGCGAGATTTCGTGTCTTTTGGTTTCTATTTGTGGCCTTTATAACGGCTGCAAAATCAGGCACATTTTTAGATGTTGGTCCATTTGCAACCTCTAAAAATATTGCGGACATCTTTGAAAACGATAGACCTAACTCTTCTGAGCTTAACCCTACCCTTGTGAAAATTTTCGTGAGGATCGGACCATAATTGCAATCTGTGTATAATAACACCAACCTGTGCTGTAAGTTGAAAAAATATTACAAAATATACATACACAATTGAAAAAATCGCATGCGATAAAAAATATGAAATAATAAAAAATGTCACAAAATTCTACAAAACCTATATTAACATCATTATTGGCGTCTTTTTATGCATTTTTTTATATTTTATACTTTTATGCCAAGAGAGCAACCTGATTTGAAAAAAAAATGTCAAAATCGGTCCAGCTATTCTTGAGATATAAGCATTCTAGCTAATATCCCCTTCCTTTGTATACATACATTGTATATATTTCGCTATATTTATCCCATATATTAACTATCGGCATCTATGTAACGGTCCGAATTGACCTGTTCGTATATTTGTGATTTCGCCGGGATTAAAAATATTCGCGGTTTAATGGAAAATTTGACTTTTATTTAACACAAATGTTATGGTCTATTTCACCCACTAAATATTATCCGTGATCATCCAAATTGGAAGGTTTCTGCCCAGCTCTAGCCCCATGCTAACTTCCGCTTCGATTGGTCTATAATTGCAAAAACAGGAAAATTTTCAGTTTTTTCGTCCATTTCAACTAAATATTATGCGATCATCTTCAAAAGAAATAGGGTTCTATTCTGTCCTTAAACCCAACTCCATTTTCAATTTCGTGAGGATCGGACCATAATTGCGACTTATAGAGTGATTACAAATTAATATGTCCGTCTGTCCATGTTAATTTGTAATCACTCTACAAGTCGCAATTATGGCCCGATCCTCACGAAATTGAAAATGACGGTTCGGCGAGATAGGAAGATCCATATATACTTTCATAATTTTTGGTCCAATCAAACTTATAATACCCCAAACACACAGTATTGTAGGGTATAAATATGCTCTATTCTGTCAAAACAAATACACAGTACATATTTATGTGGATACGTATTGTTCTGAAAAATAAAAACAAAACCATTTGAAATGTTTTCAAATTCATCAAGTGTTTGATAGTCATATTTAAAATTGCGGCTCAATGCAGCTTGTATATATGTTGCATATATGCATATATGTTTATAATTTAGCGTTATCTAAAATTCGAGGTAGCGAACACAAATATTCTGACTCCCCCTATGTTAAAATGGTTTGTACATCCGTTTTATCCAAATTCGCCAGGTCCATATCCTAGAGTATATCAACTTATAGCGTTGTAAAAATTGATATTTTCTTTAAATTCACCCAATTGTAATATTTTCCAATTACAAACATTCACATTTTGTGTATTATTCGATTCTATTTTCAATACACCAAATAAGAAATCATTCAACTTTGAAATTTTGTAGTTGTGTTGTGACATTTTTAACTTGTGTGGTGAAAAACTTCGACTGAGTACGTCCAAGTTTAGGTAACGCAGCCTTGTCGAGCTTTAAACTTTCAATTTCTTAAAAAGTTGAAATTGTTTAACTTGTTGTAAATATTAAAATCTCTGCATATAAATTTGATAGAAAATGCAGAGCTACCTATGCTTAAATAAATAAATATTATTATTTACTTTACATAACTCAAGAGTTCCTTTTTCAAAATTATCGATGCAGAGTCCATATTGTATCAAAATTTCGAATTGATGTCTCGAAAACTGCCGTCTTATGCCACAATTCACTTTAAAATTGACAAAACTTAACACAAACATTTTGAGAAGTCTAATCATGTTTGGTCTTACTCGAGTTTCCACTTTCGATGCCCTTAATCTCTCTTCAAGATAGAAATGTCGTTTTTCCTATCTAACTTTAAAGTGCATTTTCTTCAAAATCGACTTTTTTGCCCATTTAGCGGCTTATTAAATAATATTTAGAAAATACAATTTACAAATCAATGTGTGTAAGATTATTTTTATTCCCTCCACCATACTATGGAGGGTGTATTAACTTTGTCATTCCGTTTGTAACTCCTTCTTGATCAGCGTAGAACTCTAAGTCGATTTAGCGATGTCCGTCTCTCCGTCTGTCTGTCTGTTGCAACAACGCTACCTTTCGAACGAATTGAGATAGAAGGCTTTTTCCAGTAGGCAGGTTAAGTTCGTAAATGGGCCATGTAAGTCCACGTTTTCATATTGCCCCCATATAACGGTACCTCCCGATATTCGGTATTTTGATGATTTTAGCGACATTATTCAACGGAATTGTTTCAAATTTGGTTTTTGAAGTTCGAAATTGATACTACAGTCTAAGACAGAAAATTGTCTGTGCAGGTCCACGTCTTCGTGTAGCCCCCACATAACGGTACCTCCAGATATTCGGTATTTTGATGATTTTAGCGACATTATTTAACGGAATTGTTTCAAATTTGGTATTTGAAGTTCGAAATGGATACTACAGTCTAAGACAGAAAATTGTCTATGCAGGTCCACGTCTTCGTATAGCCCCCATATAACGGTACCTCCCGATATTCGGTATTTTGATGATTTTAGCAACATTATTTACCGGAATTATCTCAAATTTGATATTTGAAGTTCGAAATGGATACTACAGCCTAAGACAGAAAATTGTCTGTGCAGGTCCATGTCTTCGTATAGCTCCCTTATAACGGTACCTCCTTATATTCGGTATTTTGACGATTGTAGCCACATTATTCGCCGGAATTGTTTCAAATTTGGTATTTGAAGTTCGTAGTGAATACTACAGCCTGTGACAGAAAATTGTCTGTGCAGCTCCACGTCTTCATATAGCCCCCATATAACGGTACCTCCGAAAATTCGGTATTTTGATGATTTTGGCGACATTATTCACAGGAGTAGTTTCAAATTACGTATTTAGAGTTCGTAATGGGACTACAGTCTGGGGCAGAAAATTGTGTATGCAGGTCCAGGTCTTCGTATAGGCCCCATATATCAGTACCTCCCTATATTCGGTATTAGGTACAATATCCACCGAGTTTAGGTACAATACCCACCGAAATTGTTTGAGATGTCGTATTTGAAGTTCGTAATGGATGCTACAGCCTGTGACAGAAAATTTTCTATGCAGGAACAGGTCTTCGCACAGTTCCGATATAACGGTACCTCCCTATATACGATATTTTAATGATTTTATCGTTCATTCACCGTTTATTTCAAGTTTCGAATTTGAATATGGTAATGGCGTATGACAAACAATGCCTATGTAGGTCCACGTCGTATAGAAAATTGAAAATTTACAACTTCGTTCCAAATGGTGGAGGGTATTCAAAGTTCGACCCGGCCGAACTTACTGCTTTTTAACTTGTTCGAAAATACCTCTGCTCGCCGCAGCTACTTTCTGGAGTCATTGTCTTCCTGTTTATGTCGGCGTCCTGACCAATCGAAAAAAATGGAATAAAATTTCAAAATTTGTGCGTAAATAAAGAATTTACAGATGATTTCGTATAGTTGATCTAAAGGGAAATAATTATTCTATACAAATTAATAAGAATTTTTAACACTCACTCGCACAGTAGAGGTTATTGTGGCAATAGATCTTGTCGAGATCAAAGGTATCGACTAATTTATTCTCGTAAAGTCTATCGGTTTTTCTTTTTTTTTTTTTTGGTAATCAATTCCAAAGATATGGTCTTTGTAGTCTTAAGCCTCGTACAACACACGGCAGGGCTCTTCATTGCTTAAAGAAATCACTGCAACTCCGAAGAATTCTATTATCAACGACCGCTTATTTGGCAGTTTTTTTTTTTTTTTTTTTTGTTACAAGCCACCGTAGAAATGGAGACAATTAATCATGATAACTTCTTGATGTCTCTATTACAGTCTGTTTCTTCGATTTTATCGAAGGAGAGGCACAACTTGATTGTCTTATTATTTTGTTGTCAGCCTAAGAGGGAGTTGGGGGGATTTTGGGAAGTATTCAAACATCCATGTTTCAGATCAGATTTTCACATTACAGGCCCATACCTCAAAGGGCCTTTAAGTCAGATTTGACGACAAGCATTTAGCAGCTTCTCCAAAATATATTTGGAGAGTATTCTAAATCATTATTAGAAACTTTTAAGTCGTAGCCGTAATTATAAGTTGAGACAAAGCGATAGTTAAAATTCTTCATTCATTGGCGAATATGGCAAACTTATTCAGCCAAAATATGAATTAGGAAGTGCCCTTTGATATGCCTGAAGCTAATAATAATAATAATACCAATTGAAACGTGGCAATATCACAACTGAATAATTGCCGCTGCGTCTCATAATCTTTTCTAAGGCCCTTGAAAAACCTAATCAACTTCTCTTCACATCCATTTATTTTCACTATTTAGCGGTGTTCACCATTAAAATCCAAATTTTGGGACAAAATGCTGATGACGACATTGATGTCCATCTAGCTACCTGAGCACAACTGTCGGTGTAGCCATAAAGCACTTGCACAGTGCCCTAAATGAAAACGTCAACGCCACAACACATAAATAAGATGACATTATCACGAAGAGGGGATGAGATTCGGGTTAAACCACAGCCACTCGAACAAGTTTCTCAGACAAGTGTGTGCCCACTGGCAGTGTTACACGATTCCCATCATGCGATGGAGCTGACGATTAAAGATCAAGTTGCCGTGATAGTGATATCGGTTATCTATGCATCGGCATCATCCTCGTTTCTGGGTTCGATCGTAAATTAACTTGTCCGCTGTCATGGGAAAGCAAAGGGTACATTTTGATGTTCGCCTAGATCATGTGTCTGTATATGGCTCTGTTGGGTTCAATCAGAACAAAAACAATCCTATCAATTGCTCATACACATGTCTACATACACACAGACATACATTGACTTGGACGCTGACACACGAAAGAAGGCATCACGGGGAAGTGCAAAACGTCAATAGGATTGGGAAAATGTGTCTCACGTTCATGCGTATCTCGCTCATTAGACGTCCTATTAATTCATTGCCTTTTATCGCTGATGGCATTTTCGATGGCGTTCGCCTTGTCCGCCAACAAAGGATTCTGTCAGCCAGAGAAATTCGTGTTGATATTGTGAAAATAATTACCGGATTTAGGCCACGTGCCCTTTATTCTTCGTTTGCTACATTATGTCAAGTCGCTTTCAATGAGTCGTCTGTGGCCTCGAGCGCTTCACATCGCAAGGCCGGCGGTAAGGTGCATTTTGCTGTCGATGTGTTTATCCCTTCAAATTACAATAATTGCCGTGCGACTTGTTATCAAATCTCAAATTGTCTACAAATAGTTATAGCAGAATATCCAACACCGCCACCACCAACACCACCACAATTGCCACTGAGTGTATGTTTGCAATTGATTGTTTATGGCAGCCGCGACGGACTCTCTATGAAAGCCACATAAACAATGGAATTAATCGTTGCCTTTGTCTTTTGGCTGATAGTGTGGCCGCCGCTCCTGCCGCTGCAAAAAAAAAAAACAAAAACTGAACATACATTAGTTTCTAATCATAATGGAATTAAATTCGTACGAGCTTACTCGGCGTTCGGGGTAGCAATTTGTCCTCGTGGCATCAACGGAAAATCACTCATCCATAAATTTATTCAAGACACCTTTCGAGTGCACCGAATCGATTCTTTGTCGTGCAGCAAAGTGTGCCGGGATTTTGGCATGTCAAGTGTGGGAAAATTTGATTTGTATGGCTGTGATTTTGTGTTTCGTTTTGGAAGCGTTGACTTCTCCACAGGGCTTTGTTCGGTGACAAGTTCAAGTGGGTGGGTGACGTCTTGTTCCCACTTTATTATCATTCGAGCATTAATATCGCAATAATTGATTGACTCAATGTTTTGGCAAAGAATTAAATAAAGACTCACCACCTCCAAGTTGTTTCCCACATGTACGTAGTATGTACATTGGTTAAGACTTTTTGACTTGATGTGTTACGAATGACTGAACTTCTCCAATAGATTGGAAAAATAAGGCTTATTCCATAAAAATATTTAAAACAAGTAAGCAAAGCCTAAAGCCGTGCGGGGCCGACCATGTGATGCCCTACAACACTACAATATGTTAGGAGCCCCGCTATGTCTAAATCCATTTTGGAAGATTTCGCTTTTGATATATGTCTTAGAGCACTGCCAAGATATTGCCCTTAGCATTTTGACCAGGGACATTTACCCAAAATTTACGCACTCCGTCGTGCTGTTAGTTGTTGTGGTCCATTTTACAGATAAATATAATCCAATGGTCATCCAAAATGCTAGAATTCTTACCTGTCCTTAACTCTCTTCTCAGGCGTGTCGATTGGCTTTACTTGTGTGATCTAGAATTTTTTTCTGTTTTTGGTCCATTTCAACCCCTAAATATATAAATAAATATATTGAGGACATCTTCGAGAACCATAGGCCTAGCCCTTCTGAGCCGAACCCTACCCTTGTGAAAATTTTCGCGAGGATCGGACGATATTTGCAATCCCACTGTATGTAATAACCCTAAGCTGTATTGTAAGGTGAAAAAATATTAGAAAATATACACTTCAATATTATAAGTCAAACCAAAAAATCGCATGCGATAAAAAACAAAAAAAATGTCACAAAATACTACAAAATCTATATTAACGTCATTATTGACCCATTTTTATGCGATTTTTTTAGATTTTATTCTCTTATGCCAAGAGGGCATTCTGAATTGACAAAATTAGTCAAAATCGGTCCAGCCATTCTTGAGATATAAGCATTCTAGCTAACATCCCCTTCCTTTATATATACACATTGTATATATTTCGCTATATATATCCGATACATCTAATCGGTATCTACGAAACGGTCAGAATTGACCTGTTCGTCTATTTGTGATTTCGCCGGGATTAAAAATATTCGCGGTTTAATGGAAAATTTGACTTTTATTTAACAAAAATATTATGGTCTATTTTACCCACCAAATATTACCCGATGATCATCAAAATTGGATGACTTCTGTCCAGCCCTAGGCTCTAGCCCCTTGATAACTTTCGCGTCAATTGGTCTATAATTGCGACCTGTAGAGCAACTGCAAAATCAGGATTTTTTCAGTATTTGGTCCATTTTAACCCCTAAGTATTTTAAATTTCGTGAAGATCGGACCGTAATTGCGACTTGTACAGTGATTACAAATTAACACGGACAGACGGACGGATATACATACATACATAGCTAGATCGACTCAGCGAGATAGGAAGATCCATATATACTTTCCTATGTGGGAAACCAATAGTCGAGGTGTTACATAATTTTTGGACCAATCAAACACATAGTGTTGTAGGGTATAAAAATGTTAATAATATAATTTTTGAGGCTCTCTGCCTACCCCTGATATCAATTTAAAACGAATACAAATCTGAAGTTTCATACCTATGAACAAAATCAGACATTGATTATAGAAAACAATAAAAAACTTCCATGTTTTTATACCTTACACCACACTGTGGCCAGGGTATTATGTCTTTGTACATTTATTTGTAACAAAGAGAAGAAAGCGAGATAGACCTATAGTTCCTTTTGATGATCTGCATGGAATCACATTCCGCTACATTGAACTCATGTTAAAATTCCTTATCATGTGGAGGTTATAGAAGGGAAGCTAAATACCTCGCTGTCGAAATATTCTACATTGGGAGTCATAAATGCTACATTACAGTTGATTCGGTTAGGAAACGTGTCTCAGGAACTTTACAGTAACTAAAATGGAGAGGTATAAATTTATGGCACCTATGTCAAAACAAGAGACTATTACATGGGGATATTGTAAACCTATCATGTTAGGAGTACGACATGTGCCAGTTTCATTAATTTCAATTTATTTGTGAATTTGTAAGAAATGGACGGACACGTTTATAACTTAAGCTAAGCTTATGCTACAATTATAAACGTAATCTAGGGGTTCAGTTCCGAATCTTCTTCTATCTATATTTATAAAAATCAATTGTTGTTCGTTGGTAATGGAATCAGTTGAGAACGGCCGGATAAACTCCTAATATTTGCCAAAATAATGAATACATCTGTTCCATAGTAAGTATATGACGTACTCTTAACTCCCCCTCTAACCCTAGGTATCTGTTTGGGGTCAGAGGAACTGGCCACACCGACTTCTTTAAATCTATATGTATAAAATTTAAAAAAAGTATAGTAACACATCAGTTGAGAACTGCTGGGCCGATTTGACTCACATTTTCGTTTGGTTATTTGTAATTACATTGAAACGTTTTCATAAAAGAACATTTTGAGAAAAACCAAACCAAAAAATCGCGTAACTGAAAAAAATCGAGGAACTGTTCTATTTTGATATGGAATTTTGTGTAGAATTGTTTCAGAATGCCTTTTTGAATTGAAAAGTCTTATGAAACAACCGAAAAAATCGAGAACTTTTGAATATTTTCTATACAATTTTGATTAAAGAATACTTCTCAAAGCATGAAACATTTAAAATCTCAACGTACTTTTAAATTGGGGGCTATGTATTATGGGGAACCAATAGTAAACAGTTATTGCCAGTATTGATTTCACAATACTGACAATTTTAAATATCAAATTACAGTTTATTTGGTAGAAATTATACCAAAAACATGCAAAAGGACGAATGTTTAGTGGTATTATTATAACTAAACGAAACGTATATATTCTAACTTCCTAGGAATCCATACCTATAAACGAGGAAAATGTATGTTTGTTTGTTTGCAAGTTATGGATTCGAAAACCACTGCACAGATTTTCTTGAAAATTTCCAATTATACTACAACATCGCCTGAAAGTAACATAGGCTATATACATTTTTTAAATTCCACTTGAAACTGGAGATATAGCATCAGAATCGGAGGTACCTCCCAAAAATCTAGATTTTATATGCACATATCTATTGATCGATTACAGATACAGTCTCCAAATTTGGCTAACAGTAAAAAACTACTCAACAATTCAATTGAGGATACGATTGTTACAAAGAAGTATGTTGCTACCTCGAATTCTCTAATTACAACAGAAATACAACTCAATTTCAAAAGATTGCAGTTTCCTGCACGCTTGGCATTTGTTATGACATTAAAAAGGCCAGACACTTCGTGTATGCGGACTAAAATTGTTGCATGTTCCTTCTTTTCTCATGGTAGACCGAGTTCTTTGTTAGTTTAATCATTAAAGTATTGCAACAACTGCGTTTTTTTTAATTTTTTAATTTGTTTTATTTTCTTTTTTAACCAACAAATATTCATCTATAAAAATTTGAATGCCTATAAGAGCAAAGGAGTAGCGAAGCGCGCAGGGTTCAGCTAGTATTCAATAATTATTAGACAAATATTTGTCAATATTTTCTCAAGTATAAGGCTTATGTTCTTAAGCTTTTAATAATATTTTTATACCCTCCACCTTGGAAAGGAGGGTATATTAACTTTGTCATTCCGTTTGTAACATCCCTATATATTCGTTTTAGACCCCATAAAGTATATATATTCATAATCAGCATAAAATTCTAAGTCGATTTAACGATGTCCGTCTGTCTGTCTATCCGTCTGTCTGTCTGTCTGTTGAAATCACGATACAGCCCACATTATTTGACGTAGAGCTCCAAAATTTAGCAAAGCTATTTGCATTGTGTCTAGGATGGTTGGTATTGAAAATGAGATATATCGGTCCACGTTCTGGTATAGTCCCCATATAACGGTACCTCCCGATATTCGGTATTTTGATGATTTATGCCACATTTTTTCACGGATTTGTCTTAAAATTGGTATTTGTAGGTCATAGCGGCCTGAGGCTGAGCGTGTGGCAAAACATTGCATGTATAGGTCCACGTTGTGGTATAGCCCCCATATAAAGGTACCTCCCGATATTTAGTATTTTAGTTTTTTTACCACATTTTTTCACGGATTTGTCTGAAAATCGGTATTTGTTGGTCATAATGGGTTCCAGCTCCGGTGGCGAAACATTGTAATTATAGGTCCACGTTTTGGTATAGCCCCCATATAACGGTACCTCCCGATATTCGGTAATTTGATGATTTTTGCCACATTTTTTCAGGGATTTGTTCGAAAATTGGTATTTGTTGGCCATAATTGGTTCCAGCTTCGGTGGCGAAACATTGCATGCATGGGTCCATGATTTGATATAGCCCCCATATAACGGTACCTCCCGATATTCGGTATTTTGATGGTTTTTGCCACATTTTTTCACTGATTTGTCTAAAAATTGGTATTTGTGGGTCATAATGGGTTCCAGCTCCGGTGGCGAAACATTGTAATTATAGGTCCACGTTTTGGTATAGCCCCCATATAACAGTACCTCCCCATAATCGGCATTTTAATGGTTTTTGCCACATTTCTTCTAATGTTTCTTTTACCCTAAGGTGGAGGGTATTAAAAGTTTGGCCCGGCCGAACTTAATGTTTTTTTACTTGTTCTCAAGACATTTTGGTATGTTGGGTTATGAGCTCAAATTCTAAAAAAATGGGCATAAATATTAAATTGAAACAACGACGACCCAAACAAAGGAATTTCTCCAATATTTCTAGCAGTAGTTCAATTACATTAGGTGGCTCATGTGGCTACCATTTCCTGGACGGTTTAACTTTTTTCCCGTAACTCTCTACAAAATTGTATGCAAAGAAGTTTAAGCCTAATTTATCTACATTTTAAACAAACGCACAAGGCAGCCGCTTAAATTTGTCAAAATTTAAAATATCTGATAATCGTAAACTACTTTTGTTCGTTCAACTGTTAAACTGAGCGGTATCATAGACTTCTGAGCATACAATATGCTAATGATGTGAAAACCTATATGTTTGTTGATGCCAACACCATTGACAGCTGAACACACAACAACAATGACAACAACACAACTATATAATGATAATTTTATTTTCAAAAATTATAACCAAAAAATGATGGGCGAAACATGCACTTACCCAATAGGATACACTCCATACTTACATAGCAATAGGTCCACATACACAGGTCTACACACATCTGTATGTGCATGCGTTTGCATTAAATCATTGCCTCTCAGTTTACAGTGATGGTCAGAATACGTATGAGACGGAATAACCTATTAAAAGGGAATATAAACAAATTGCCTTCCGCATTGCCAGTATGCAATACGCTACTACTTATTTCATATGTCCTTGTACAGATAATGCTAGGTTGACTTGTAAGTAGTTACGACTGCCAAATATTTTATTAGGGAACCCACGCAGCACTACGAAATCATAACGTGAATGTGAAGAAGAAGGGATACTATTTTTATATTTAGCATGGGATCCCTTGAAGTGTGAAGTGAGGATTAACTCCATTTGTACATTTGCACTAAAGTTTATTAAATACTGAAAATGATTCTCTCTAGCCCTCTTGACACTTTGCACTATTTGTGTCAAATACGAAATGAGTGTGATATTTTCAAATTTATTATACTGTTAGGGACAGTTTCTAAATATTGTTCTGTTAGAGATATAATTATGTTTATGAGGGTTTGATGTGTATAATCTGCGATATTCGATTTACTGAAAGAAAGAGGACTAGCCTCCTGCGTAAAGAGGTAGAAAACGCAAAGTTTCGCATGTAGGCTATTGTTGATAAAAGACCCGAGTGATGGTGGATTACGGAAATGTACTTAGATCTTAATTTTTTTTTTTTTTGACAGTGGTAATATTTTTTCAGAGAAATCGTACTTTTGTTAGATAAAACTAACAGTAATACTGTGTTGGTGACATAACAAAATAACGTTCGATAGAATTAAATTCAATGTCGATTTAGCGATGGAAATCACTCTACCTTCCGAACGAATTAAAGTGGGTTGATAAAATTTTACTCATTTGTTTGTTTGTTCTGCAGGACTTTTGGTATTTAAAATGGGCTAGATAGGTCGTGATTTAGGTATAGCTCCTATATAAGTGTGGCTCCCTATTTTCGGTATTTTGATGATTTTAGCGACATTATTCACCGGAATTGTTTCAAATTTCGTATTGGAAGTTCTTAACCGGTACTACAGTCTGCAACATAAAATTGTCTATGCAATTACCAGGTATAGCCTCCATATATCGGTACCTTCCAAAATTAGGTATTTTGACCATTTTAGTTACAGTATTTACCGAAATTGTTTAAAATTTCGTATTTAAGGTTCGTAATGGGTGCTACAGCCTGTGACAGAAAATAATCTATGCAGTTCTTCATATAGCCCCCTTATATCGGCACCTCCCTAAATTCAGTATTTTAACTATTTTAGTTACAATATACACCGGATGTTTTTCAAATCTCGTATTAGAAGTTCATAACGGGTACTTTAGCCTGAGACATAAAGTAGTCCATATCTTTGTATAGACCCTAATATAACTACAACGATTTGATTTTGTGTGAAAATAGAACTTCTCAAAATTATGGAAAAACGAATTACGTTTGTAAGATAATTTGGGTTAAAAACAAATAGTAATGGACCCAAGTGACAATACTAGCGATCTGCTTATGTCAAAAGAAAACTTGACCGATTCTTTGTGATTTTTGGATTTTTTTTTAATTTGTGTATGGTATGGTTGAAATGTTTTAGCCAACGTTTGGACAGAACTTACCCTTTTCGGTACGAATTCAAAGGAAAGTTCTAGGAAATTCTGATGCAAACATTTACATCATCTGTCAAGGGAAATATTATTTTGCTTGTTTACGACAATCCAAACAGAAGAGCCAAAACTCTTTTAGAAGAAAAATATTCCTTAGACAAATTGCACGGGACGTGATATATAGATATATATTTTCAGAACTTGGCATAACCAAACATTTATGTACGATAAACTACTTTTTCCTTTATAATTTATAATAATCATTTGGAAAAGAATCCTATAATGTTTTAAGAGATGTACCAGAATCTCTACCTATATACACATCGGTACACATCGTAAAGCGGTAATAAATTCAGGTTCAAGGTTCATGAAGTTTAATGTACCCAAGTATGTAGTAGGTTTGATGTAATCGCTCGTTAGAGCTAAAATTATTATATGCATTGTGATATAGAATATGAAGAGGACTTATTTTTGGAAATGTGCACTATATTACTAAAAGGACAGAAGTACTTAATTTTAGTGAAATGCATTTTGCAGACCTCTGGTACGAGAGAAATACAATATACTACAACAATTTAAGATAAAGTCAAAAAGATTCGGCTAATTGTTGTTGTTAACATTTCCATGTTACATTTTGAAATAGTTTATTTGCGACTGTGGACCACTTTAAAATTGTGTGGTTTACAAAGTTTATTTACATATGGCGATTCCATTCAAAACCACACACACACATTCTTATGAGAATTATATGCTATCCTTGTTGCATATCGTGTATTCGTGTGTGCGACCAAAGGATGTGTGCAAGAGTCCACAATACGATGTTCAAACTATTGAATAGGCTTATTATTATTTATGCACGCACAATATTCACAGGCGTTTTAGAAACGTACGTACCTACATACATATATACATCAATATTGAATTGCAGCGGGGGCATGTGAATCCACAGGCATACTTTCATAGGCGCGCCCAGCATTACTTATCGGATCAGATGCCTTATTATAAACGAGCGAATATCAGCATGGCAGAGTGAATTACAGACAAACAGAATTATCGAATTGTGATACAGCCAGCGTACGTTACGCACAAACAGTTATAACATGAATGTTGACACACAAACAAACAATTACACACGAATTGTATAGACGAATACATATTTTCATCTCGCCACACATATTTGTGTACAAATCGCAAACATACACACGTATGCTCAATGTATGCGTGTATCTGTACGTATGTATGTGGAGTTTGTCAATATAATTGAATCTGACATTATGTCGATGAAAATGTCGACGATACCGACAACAATGTCATTGTTATCGCTGCCATCGGTATTATGTGCAACACCTACATTGGCATGCAGGATATACTATAGAGTACATTACACACCAGATCATAAAAATAGGTCACCCTGAATTGTTTTGGAACGTCAAGTCAATCCATAAATTCCTCATATCAGCCAATCAGAAGTTGTCCATTATTCTGCTTTGGCCAATAAAAGAAAGCGCCACAGGCTGCCGTTTCTCCCAAATTTGGCTATAAGTTTTACTATTTTTTGTTAGGTACGGGAAAGGACTTCTTGAAAAAGTAGATAGTTATAGAACTGATTAGCTCAATTAAGGTATTTATGAACTTGTCACAATTTTAATAAAAAACAGCGAGAAATACAAATACATACATAAATCGAGTATTGACCAAACATAACAAAATGGCCTGAAAATAATATAACAAGCAGCTTATGAACATAAGCCTTAAGCTTGAGAAAATATTGAAAAATGTTTGTGTAACAAGTATAGAATAATCGAAATTAAACCCTTATTCCTAAGCGAGTACTTGTAATTATAGAATTGGCTTACAAAAGTAATATTATATTAACATTTTTTTTTTTTTTGGTAATAGTGTAAAAAAAATATTTTTGAATTTACAACCATTGTACAAATTTTTTTCATCGATGGACATCCCAGCTTTCACTGCCTCCTTTGGCCTTTATACCCTGATGCTTTTTTCTCCATTATTTGAGCTTCTGCATCTCTTACACTAAACCAAACTTCTAATGAATTCCTGCAACTTTTTTGATGTCTCCATGAGATTGAAATAATATATATAGCCCAGATTCCCAGATTTATTGTTCATAATTACATAGTGAGATAAAAAAAAAAACTGCAACAAAGTTAAACGTCACAATTTTTCCATTTTTTTTTTTAAATATTATTGAATGAAAGCAAGAAATGTCGGAAATAGCATAAAATTTTAGAATAAGATTAGATTTGTTCGAATTGGTCACATTTGGCACGAATTATGGCCTTCAAGCGGCCAATAAAACCGTCACACTCTGCCTGAATTTTGCTCTGTGGTATTTTGGTCCATTCCAGGCGAACCTATTACTTGAGGTGATCGACACTTTGGTATTTTTTAGTGTCAACCTTGCTTTAAAAAATTCTCCAGACACAATAGTCCAACGGATTGGCATCCGGAGGTTTTGGTGGCCATTGTGCGCTGGAAATGGAACCTCATTTTGTAACCATTCTTGGTCCTTTTGGCATGCCCAAGGTCTGCGGCCCAAATGTTTGCGTGCTCAAGGTTTAATACACCCTCCAGAATATTGTCGCGATAATGTTCGGCATTTATTCTGATGTCACGGTTGTTTAATACGAGCGGAGAGCGATCATCGGCTGTTATGGCACATCATCACCATGGCCGGCACTTGAGATCTGGTGGCCAACCGAAGGAGCACATTTTCAGCTGACCTCTTTGGCAAGTAAACAAGATCATTTTGTTTGTATACGAACTGTTGGACAACAGATGTTTTCTCATCGGAGAAAACCAAATTCAGCAGTTCACTACTTTCGGCCAAGAGAAGCAACTCTTTAGCTCTTTTGAGTCTATTTTTTTTCTGTGTAAGTTCTTGCACTTTTTGGAATTTCTATGGCTTTACCCCGAGCTCATTTCCCATCAAAATATTTTGTACGCTTGTAAACAATATAATGAGCTGTCACTGGGATAATTTTAACAGCAGTCGGACGACAACTTCTCGGCTATTATCATCGCTGCAATTTTCTGCAAAGATCGATACAATTTTGTGCCACATCCTCTTAATTTGGCGCATGTTTAGAAATAACCGGTTTTTTTGTGAATACGAGAAAATGTTGTAGACAAGTCATGAGGTTAATTTCCCTACATTACGTTTTAATTTACAAGGAGGCACTTTAAGAGCACCTAAGTCATAGTTCATGAGTGTATGCCTATTTACATACAAACTAACTATCAACATTCGTGTGTATATTTACGTATTGGGCTTGCTGTTATGCCAGCAGATTCCTTTGTTCGCCATGTACATGAATGTATGGATAGATGTTCCGGCAGTTTGTTCGTCGCTTGTACTGATATTATTACATTTATTTATAGAATTGTGTTTGTCGTCATTTCGTTCATCCTTATAAATTCAATCAGGATACATGCATCTGCACGAATGCAGCAAGCGTACACACAAGTGCTGAAACAGTTAAATTATTCACTATTTATGACATAAAACATTTTAAATGTTTAAGTGCATTAACATATGTATGTATGTACATATGAATGTGATGTATGATATACCAAACATTCAAGGTATAGCTAATAAGAGTAATTGAACAATACATGCTTAAGGTTGTGCTCGGTTCTTAAAGAATGGCTATTGTGTCGCCTTTAGGTCGTTTTAAAGCGTGATTTACAAATTTCGGCATCAGAATTAATATTTTTCCAGTAAAAATCGAATTCGTTAAAAATGAGTTTTGTATGCAGTGGCTTTTATAGCCTCAATAAACAAGCCTGAATTAAATTGAATATTGTGCCCTGTTGCCAATCAGAAATGTCCCTTTGACGCTCACTTTATATTTCCAATTCATGGTATTTTCGTTTGCCATTCGCACCATTTTAAGCTCTCTAATCGACTGTAGACTCTTTGCGGCCATTACAAGTGCAATAGAATAGTTAGTAACTGAATTTAATTTGACATGCTGGTAATGTTGCAGAACAATTTATGTCATGGCTCAGCAAGTCAAAAATTGGAACCGTGAAAAATAATGTTGAATACCATCTGTCTGCCGGTCATTGGAAATCACTATAGCTTCTGAACGAAATGAAATAGGTTGATGAAATGTTGTTGAGATGCATTAACTCTATAGGTCCACATTCTGATATAGCCACCATATAACTGTGCTCCCAGATGTAAGGCTGTTAAGTCATATTTTTGAACAGAATTTGCTTTAATTTGGCAGCATAAATCCACATTTTCGTTAGTTCGTAATGAATACGATCTCTACTGACAGAAAATTGCATAGAAAGGTCCACGTTTTTTGTTTAAAATGCACTATAGAGTCACAAAGAGAAAATCATCACGCCATAACATATAAATTATACTCACGCCGAATCTTTTCTTCACAGTTCTTGATTTACCCACTTGTCTACGTATTATCGTAAAAGGAAATATCCAACTCCTGACATTCGTCCTCATTTTGTTGCTCACTGAAAAAAACTATTTACCAAACTCTAATTGCATAGATAAGGCATACATAAATATTTATAAATATTTTACAACTTCGGACAAAAAAAATAAAGATTAATAAGATAAAACAAGTAAAAAACTGTAAGTTCGGCTGAGCCGAACTTTGAATACCCTCCACCAATTGGTACAAGTTTAACAATTTTCAAAAAAACTAAAATCCGTTAAAAATTCTATTAAAATCTTAAAAATACCGAATGTAGCCGTATATTAGGGTCTATACGACGACGTGGACCTGCATAGGCAACTTTTGTCACAAGCTATTACAATATATACCATGGTGGTTATAAAACGTGGACCTGCACAGACAATTTTCTGTCATAGGCTGTAGTATCCATTACGAACTTGAAATAATACTGGTAAATAATGTCGCTAAAATCATCCAAATAACGAATATCAGGAGGTACCGTTATATGGGGGCTATACGAAGGCGTGGACCTGCACAGACAATTTTCTGTCATAGGCTGTAGTATCTATTACAAATTTCAAATACCAAATTTGAAACAATTGCGGCAAATAATGTCGCTAAAATAATCAAAATAACGAATATCGGAAGGTACCGTTATATGGGGGCTATACGAAGACCTACATGGTCCATTTTCAAAACCAAAAGTACTGCAGACAGAATACACATTTAAGTAAAATTTTATCAACCTACTTCATTTCGTTCGGATGCTAGAGTGATTTCCACAAACGGATAGACAAACGGACATTGATAAATCGACATAGAATTTCATGCTGATCAAGAATGAATGTTTTATACACAAAATACATACGATTTTTAACCAACTTCTGAATGAAAGATCGAACACTTTTAATACATCTCTTGAATTTTGGTATACATTTCTATTTTCCTACCACTTATTTAACCAACGACCTAAAAAATAAAAAGACATTTCCATGTATAAAATACAAACGTTACTAAGGCATTTTTTGGTTTTATACTCTCATTATATTTCCTTCAACACGGTAAAGTCGTCGGAGACCCCATATTGTTCAGAGGAATACATACAGATTGAGATAAAAAAAACTGCAGCCAACTTCAGACTGCTGTCATTTCTAAGCCACTCGTCGGACGTCGGACGGAAAAAAGATATTCGTGATGGAATACAAGGATATTGTGACTTCTTTATATTTCGCTGGAAAACCACAAGAGGATATCGTTAAAGCACTCCAACCATCGCTCGTTACCGTGATATTGGTAGAAATGGTTCGAAAAGTAAAGAAGCGACTTGATCGAAGCCCGCGTCGCAGTGGCCGAAAAATGTCTCATGAGCTGATCATATCGCAATATTCCATTCGGCAAATATTGAAAAATGTGCTCGGAATAAAGCCATTGAAATGCCAAAAAGCGCAAGAACTTACACCACAACAGAAAGAAAATAGGATCAAAAGAGCTAAAGATTTGCTTCGCTTGGTTGAAAGTGGTAAACTTCCGAATTTGGTTTTCTCCGATGATAAAACATTCGTTGTCCAGCAGTTTGTAAACAAACAAAATGATCTTTTTTACTTGCCAAAGAGGTCAGCTGAAAATATGCACCTTCGGTTGACCACCAGAACTCAAGCGCCGGCCATGGTAATGGTGTGGGCCGCCATAACAGCCGATAATTGCTCTCCGCTCGTATTAAACGACCCTGGCATCAGAATAAATGCCGAATATTATAACGAAAATATTCTGGAGAGTGTATTACAGTCTTGGGCACGCAAACATTTTGGCCGCAGTCCTTCGACATTCCAACAGGACTCAGCACCATCGTACTCAACTCGCGCCACCCTATATTGATTACAAAATGAGGTTCCTCGCTTCATTTCTAGCGCACAATGGCCACTAAAATCTCCGGATACCAATCCGTTGGACTATTGTGTCTGGAGTATTTTGGAAAGCAAGGTTGGCACTAAAAAATATCAAAGTGTCGATCACCTCACGCAAGCGCTTCACCGGGAATGGGTCAAAATACCGCAGAGCAACATTCGGGCAGCGTGTGACTATTTCATTTGCTCGTTTCACTTTTGATGTTAAAAAATAAGTTAATGTCCTTATACTTTAGATGCTCTTCAAAAAGTGGCACGGCATTCAGATTATGAGTTCTTAGACCCTTTCTTCTGTTTGCTCTCGTATGCCTATGATGAAATTCAAATGTAAATCGCTCTTCTTATGAAAATAATTATCGATATCAAATATATTTATGAACCAAGCAAGCCCCTTATACAATAGACTGTCCTTATCTGCGGCCTTGCATGTCATAAAAAGATCTACCTTGCACTATAAGACGCTAGAAACAGTTTGCAGATGTACTTTTAGTATTAACTTATTAAATTCTGTATTCCTATGTTTGTAGGGATATCATTAAACTTTATTAAATGACCGGCTGAAAGGGTAGGTTTACCAATAGTCGGTGCTTTTAGGAGTATCGCTTCTTCAGTCTTTAACCGTTCGGAGTGAAATTTTTAAAGTTAATTTATTCAGTTTCGAAATTTTGTTTAGTTTTCGAAATAATCAATCAATCTAATTAACATAGTTTTATTGCCAATAGAATCACCACTTTTCCAATTGTCAGTCTGACTAAAAAAATATTTTATTTTAATACATATAAAAAAGATAAATTAAATAAATACGTCGCAGTTTTTAAAGGGTCAAATCTCTACCGACCTTGGGACAGCTGTTATTCTATAGTCATGTAGTATAAAGGTCACGTTCTTAACTGTATAACAATTTTTAATATTCCCATATGAATCCAATTTTGGATTTATTTGGCAATTCGAAATAAAAATGGAATTTTTAATAACTACTAGATACTTATATGTAGGAAACATACAAGTTGTGTCTAGTTAAATTTCATGCATGAATTGTCCAACAACTTCTTTCTAAGAATGTAAGGTTGATTTATTCTCTTTTGCAAGTAAACTCAAAAAAGAAAACAAATAAAACCCCTGCAAAAACTTGTAAACACTCAGCTGATTTGTCAAAACAAAACAGTTTTGTCTGCAATAAAAATAAATAAATGCACGCAAAAATTAATAACTATTTCTATTATTCTTTATTCGAAAATTATTACTTTAAATTTAATGGGGCTACGACCGTTATGCAAATGAATAAACCTACGAGTACATTAACGTTATCCTTGCCGATCCTTGGAGGAAACAATTTGCTACCTTAAATTATTTTAAAAACATTTTACCAACAATGTTAACACCGTCGCTACATTGATCATACCCAGCATACGACTTAAAATATGACCCCTATTCAACGAAACCATGAACGCACACGTAGCGCAAAGGTATCACTGGTATTTTGTGACTTTAAAAATCTCCTTATTATTTAAAGGTAGGCATTTAAACGATAAGCGCCATTCCAACATTTACCACAAAACACGAACCCACAAGCCAACTGCAAAATATTGACCGAGAGACGCATAACCACCAAAAACATCTGTTCGAAGCCAAACACACCAACGACAACAATGTGTAGAGCAGAATTACCTAAAAAAAAGTGTCACACGACAATTCCCATTCTTCAGTTACCGTACGGACGGACAGCAGACATCCAAAAATATTTTCACTTATTTCGTTGTTTTGGCAGAACAGCTGGAATTTGTTTTTATTTTTCTGTTCAATTGAATTGAGGCTCGGATGAGAGCTTGGATTTAGTTAGGAATGAATCTCGCCGACTGGGTTTGTCGTGCCGACCAATGTTAAATATGGTGGCTTTGCTATTTCTGCCATACCGTCTGTGTCGGTTTTGCCTGTGGAGAGAGCGAGAACGCAATATGAATGAGAGTAGTGTAGAGCACTGAGTAGCCACTCAACATGAGCAGCAAATTTAACTCCGCCCATTCTGTCAATGAGTGGATTGAGACGAGGCGAAATAGTTTGAGTTGAAACATCGCACATGCGTAGGAATCGGGCGAAAATTTTATAATTTCGTTGCAATGGCGTCTGCTAATGGATAGAAATGAAGTGGAAACATCAAATGAAAATCTCTCGAGTGTTGACGGTAAATTTAGTGAGCCATGTGAATGCAACGGGTTTAGTTGTTTCAAAAGACGCCGAAAAAGGACAACGAATTCGCCCAATATAGAGTCAAATGATGAGAAATAGAATCGTTTTTGCGAAGCACAAGTGGTCTTTAAATTCATTCCAGGCAATAGTTTAAGTTGTATCGTATGACAATTCTGAAAAAAAGTAGAATAAAAACCAGTAAAGAAAGTCTTAAAGTCAGGCGGGGCCGACTTTATGATACCCTACACCACTTTGCTAATTAAGTAGAGCTCCACATAACAATTAAAAGTTTTTATGGGTATGATTATAATTATAATTTAAATTTCAAAGGACTAAATATGCCGAAGCATTTGTATCTTTTAAATTCGAAATTGTATTGCCCATTTGGTGCACAATTAATTTGAAATCGGATAAAGATATATATGGGAGCTATATCCAAATCGGAACCGATCTCGATGAAATTTCGCAAATGTATTTCTGAGCTGTATTTTGTATATTTCCTTGAATATCGTTGTTACGGAGTGCATATTACGGCTGTGGGTAACAAATATGACAAATCGGATGAACAGTATATATGGGAGCTATAGCTACATCTGAACTGATCTTCACCAAATTTGACATACTAGCTTCTAGACCCAATTCGGTCGCAAGTGCCAAATTCCATCCCATTTGGAAAAATATTAGACGTTTGGTGCACAATAAAAGGTAAATCGGACGAAGTTATATATGGGAGCTATATCCAAATCTGAACCGATCTCGATAAAATTTAGCAAATGTATTTCTGAGCTGCATTTGATATAATTCCCCAAATATTGTTGTTGCAGAGTGCATATTACGGCGGCGGTGGACAAAAATAACAAATCGGATGAATAATATATATGGGAGCTATAGCTATATCTGAACCGATTTCGATCAAATTTGGCATACATATTTTGAGACCTAATTTGAGTGTATATGCAAAATTCCATACAATTCGGGCTGATATTACACGTTTGGTGCACAATAAAAGGCAAATCGGACGAAGATATATATGGGAGCTATATCTAAATTTTGACCGATTATTTCCAATTTCAATAGGGTTCGTCCTTGGGCCAAACGAATGATCTGTGCAAAATTTCATCTGGATCGGGCAATAAATGCGACCTATACTTTGTTTACAAAAATACATGGACAGACGGACGGACGGACGGACGGACGGACGGACGGACGGACAGACGGACGGACGGACATGCATAAATCGACTTAGAATGTGATTCTATGCAGATCATCAAAAGGAACTATGGGTCTATCTCGTTTCCTTCTGCCTGTTACAAACAAATGCACAAAGACATAATACCCTGACCACCTTGTGGTGTAGGGTATAATTAAACAATCTTTGACAAACAATTAGAAAATTTGGGTGGGATTCTTATTGGAATGCCAAGTAGAATTCAGATATGAATTGTCGTAGGAAATTGAAGTGCATGAGGCTACGAAGAAAAGTAGCTTATGTTTTCCAGTAGTAGGCACTTTAAGATTTTGATACCCTACAACACATAGTGGTAAGGGTATTATGTCTTTGTGCATTTGTTTGTAACATGGAGAAGGAAGCGAGATAGACCCTTAGTTAATTTTGAGGATCTCCATAGAATCACTTTCTGAGTTGATTTATGCATGTCAGTCCGTCTGTCCGTCCGTCTGTCCATGTATTCTTGTGAACAAAATGCATGTTGCATTTATTATCCGATTGAGATGAAATTTTTCAATCAACATTTGTTTGGCCCAAGGACATACCAATTGAAATTGGAGATAATCGGTAAAAATTTAGATATAGCTCCCATATATATCTTCGACCGATTTGCCTTTTATTGTGCACAAAACGTGTAATATCAGAATAGTATGGAATTTTGCACGTAGGACCAGATTGGACCAGAAAATAAGTATGCGAAATTTGATCGAAATCGGTTCAGATATAGCTATAGCTCCCATATGTATTGTTCATCCTATTTGTTATCATTGTCCTCCGCAGCCGTAATATGCACTCTGTAACAACAATATTTGGGGGAAATGCTTCGGCATATTTAGTCCTTTGAACTTTAAATTGTAATTATAATCATAGCGTATGATTGACTTCTCCCATAAAAACTTTTAATTGTTTTGTGGGGCTCTACTAAATTAGCAAAGTGGTGTAGGGTATCATAAAATCGGCCCGCCCGACTTTAGGAGTTTTGTCCTCAATATTTCTCAGTTTTGAATGCAAATTTACTACTAAACCGAATTCAAGTTACTCTAACTTGAAATTTTGTATTTTTTAGATAAAAAATACAAGCTTTTTATTTATTTTTATTAAATTGATGAAATTACTAGCATTTTAAAGTATTTATTATTTTTTTTATTTTTTCCATAAATTTCATAATTATAAATATATTTTAATGTTAATTTAACGTCTCCGCTAATACTTTCTCAAGAAGAAGCATTGTCTCTAACTGCTGAAGAATAAGTTTATTTTCACATTTAATCAGAGGGTAAGTGCGCCTAAGTTCGGCATGTCCCAGTAGTCGGCATATTTCATATTTAAACTGAAATAAAAAAGATATATATATATATATATATATATATATATATATATATATATATATATATATATATATATATATATATATATATATATATATATATATATATATATATATATATATATATATATATATATACATATATAAAATGTCGGCTTTCAGCTGCAGTCAACTCACTCTGCATGATAAATTAATGACATTTTGAATGATCGTACCATCCATGTTCAATATAGTTTCCAAGTAGTTTGGTGTTTATTTTCTGTTGTTTTAGGAATGAGGTCCTAACTACCATCTCATTGTGTTTTAATTTAATTTTCTTCACTTTTTCAACATGAATTCAAAAACAAAATTATTACAAAATATACAATTCAATGTTGAAAGTCAAATTGAAAAGATTGGCGTATTTTTATTCAATTGAATTTGGTACGACAGCGTGGACAGCGAATGTTTTCTCATAAGAGAAAACCAAATTCGGAAGTTCAACACTTTCGACCAAGCGAAGCAACTCTTTAGCTCTATTGAGTCTGTTTTCTTTCTGCTGCGGTGTAAGTTCTTGCACTTTTTGGAATTTCAATGGCTTTATTCCGAGCTCATTTATCAATATTTGCCTAATGGAATATTGCGATATGTTCAGCTCACGAGCCATTTTTCGGCCACTGCGACACGGGTTTCGATCAAGTCGCTTCTTTACTTTTCGAGCCATGTATATTAGCCATCAGGAGTTAGGAATGTTAGATCTATAATTGTTTGTCCACTTTGTGTTTATAGCTTGAATAAACCGAGGCAAGTTAAATGTAAATGTAATAAATTCTGGCTTATTAAAAGACCTAATAAAGAAAATTAAATTTGCACATCATCTTGTGTAAATACAAGTCATCACTGCAACTTATGTATATAAACATGTTCACGAATATACTAATGTCAACAATAATGGCCCGTTTATGTATGTCGAATGAAACTGAATGCGAAATTATGTACAAAACAAGTAAGCAAAGGCTATAGTCGTGGGGCCGAACAACATTATATTGGATATATAATAGAACTTTTTAAAAAAAAAAACATTCGAAATATCAAGGTTTGATTTCTAATTTTCGATATAAAGGTGCTACATATATTCTATTAATTGGTTATTTATACGTACGATATTTTTATTTTTTTACATGCCTCCGCTTGGAAACCCCCATCAGGTCCAACACTCACTCCAGTATTTGTATGACAATTTCGTTATTTTTCTTGCAATTTTAATTTAGTTAAATAATAGGTTAATAAATTTAGGTAAATAAAAAGCCGTTTATTCATTTGATTTTTATACTATATACCACACTAATGTATAATGTAACATGGTATAATAACTACAAAGTAGGGCAGAATGATTAAATTTGAAGAACACAACCCTAGAGTCTAGTAACTTCAAATTTATCAATAACAAATGCAACAAGATGCTTTTTTATTTGCTACCGTTTCGCAATAAATTTTATATAAGAAACAATCGCAAAAAACAAATGGAACGCAGTGGATTTTTCTCCAAATCGTGTTCTAAACACAACTGCAATTCTTTCTTCATCCCACAGCGGAAGCATTTGTTCTTCCCAAAAGCTGTTATATGAATTCAAATTTCAACAGATTTTGAAAATTTTTTAAATTGTTTTGTTTATATTCGAATCAATACATACACATACAAAAACTGTATACATGCTATGACATTACTAGATTACCAAAAGAAAAAAATGTATTCGGATAATTGCTATGCCCTGCTTTATCTTTATTGTGTCATGTAAGGTAATATGTCTTTTCGAATTCGTCCCTCTGCCTGTCTATCCGTCAGCTTTTCCGTCCCTCTGTCCATATGTCCTTGTAGGATTCGATTAGGCACTAGTAGAACGGAATACATATGTGTTGTCAACTTCATCTTAGTCATTTTAGATATGTTTCACAATTTTTACTATGACACTCTTGCATATGTTTTTTTAAATTTTTTATTTTTAAAAACATTTTCATTATTCTATATTTTATAGTTTATTTTATAGAATGAATTTTAAAATTTAGTTTTACATATTTTCCTACAATAAACAAGGAAGACTTTAGATTTAATCTAGTTTTTCCGAAGGAAATAGCGAACGCTATGATCGAACAAGTACATATGGACTTTACTCATGTATTTCACAAGTATGGCATGGATGTATCACACGAATGTATAACTCCACATGTTGACAATTTGACATTACATATATACAAAACCTTCCGTTTGCTAGATCCTTTGGCAAGTTACATTTCCTAATTATTGTGCGATTGATACAAAAAATTGCACAGTCCCAAAGACGCACACTTTTTAGATTTAGGTATAGACTTTGGCACATACGCTTGAATATAGCTTAGCGAGTCTGTCAAATTTGGTGAAAGACATAGCCATAGCGAACATAAAAATCTTTCATCCGATTTTATATTTAAGTCTCTCTCTATAATAAATTATGCCGGGAACGTTCTAGTCCCGAAATGGCTACTTTTGACTTTCCTTTGGCAAGTTGGGCCACCTGACAACAGTTTTTTGACAACAATTGTCAGGTAAGTAATTGAACTTGCACACTCTGCGAAGTTCCTCATTACTTGACAGATAAGATTTATTATATCTTGCAAAATTGGTATTTGGGCTGCATCGTTCCAGATCAGGTTCAAACTTTCTACAATGGCACCCCGGCAAATGGCAAATCGTACAGAATTTTTCAATATTGTTCTACCACTTTTGTATATTCCACTAATAATAATACCTCACGATTTAAATTATTGTGAAGGGTTTGAACGCATTCCACAATCAAATAAGCTATAATTTAAGTTTTCTGAATATTTTGATTGTCGTTGGATGATAATTCGCCCTAAAAAATCATTTTCAAAGTCAGTTTTCTTCTGACATTGGCCCCGAAAATTAATTCCATTCGATTTTAGAAGTTTTACAAGTCCTAGATATAATTTTGTTTTTATGTAGGTAAATTGGCTGTTTCATTACTTTTGCTGTGACATTAACCCTAAATTTTAGGACCTATAAAGCCAACCTACAATATTACAAACGGATATTAAAATTCGAAACATACTTTTTAAGATAGTATATGTTACTGTCTGGATTTTAAAAACATAAGATCCAAAAATTACTATATCCGATATTGCTAAGTTTTTACGGTGAGCAATAAAAATTCTAACGTTAATGTTCAGTTTTCATTTTATTCACAACTAAGAAATGTTGACGCATTATGTGATATTTTTACGCCAGTATTGATTAATGCCAAATAGTATATGTCCATATCGCAGCACGAAAAATTTAAGTTTTGATGAAAATATGTGGTCCGCAGAACATTTAATGCGATTAAAACAATAGCAATCCTTTGATTGCAAACAAAAATATATTTACATAAACATATATGTATGTGTGCGTGTGCAGGTACATAAACATACACAAATAGTATATAGAAGATAAACGGAAACACAATTTAAACACACACAAAAGCAATGGAAAACAAAATAAAATAACTGACAGGATATAGGGACTGTGAAACACCAATAATCCTTTCAATAAATACGGATATCACAGTAAAACAACGAAAACAACAACACTAACAGACCGGATTCCCTCATTGTCAGTTGATTGGTATGTGTGTGTGCGAGAGTAAATTATTCAGTTATACAGAGCGACAGAGACGGAGTATTAGTTCAATGATTCGACGGAGGACGACTGTGGATGAGTGGGCAGCACGAGTTGTGGCACTTTGTATTCCCCATCCACTCTATGGCAACTTTTTGCTGAGTTCTCCTCTGCCTCCGACTCCTTTTCCAGTGGCTGAATCATTTGCATTTTATGCAAATTCAATTCACAAAACACACAACGAATAAAAGTGAATAAAGTTCGTCTCTCTTTTTTGTACAAATAAAAATTCATATTTTACACATTTGTTTGTATTTCTTTCTGTGGGTATATTTATAAGTGTGTGTGTGTGTATGCGTGTGCCTCTGTGCCTGAAAGCAAACATTTACTTGTATTCGTTTATCCTATGTCGACGAAACACGAAGGGATTTAAAGAAGTTTAAAGATGTTTCCGAAAGCATCTGTGGACATGAAATTCAATGGTTTTGGATTTTAAGGGAATGAAATTGCTCCTCCTCCCACCAACTCACTGCGCGTAATGCTCCACATATGAATGATGGAATGAACATACTTGCATAAATCTCTACGAACATATTTATCTACCCGCACTTCAGCGGGTTTAAGTTGGCATATGTGAAAATATGCATAAAAGTTGAAAGAGGTGCCTTGCTTTTGAGGAATTTTCGTTCTGTATATTTGAGCTTATTTCGGTGTGCAAAATTATACAAATATCACACATCTGTCTGTGTGTCTGTATGTTTCAAGATTTGTACAAAAGTAATACATATGATTGTAATAAAAAGCATGCTTTCTTTGATCTTTCTACACAAACGTACACACGCATATATTTGTGTGAACAAAAAATAACCTGGGAATAAAAACGCACGCAGACCGACTGCCATCGACGTAACAGTCTTGGACGTAAATTTGTAACAGCTATGTATGCAAAAAATCTATAAATAATCAAATGGTGTGTTTTTATTTTTTGTTTTTTTATATATATTTTTTAAAAACATTACCATCGTTCTCCACTCATAAACAAACGTTGTTTTTATAAAAACAACAATAATGGGATTTTGCAACAATAAAATATTTTTTATAGATATTTAAGAATATTCAATATTCTACCATTTGTCTCGTGGGGACCAGCGTGACCGTTGTGCCACTAAAGTATCAATTTTGCCACCTTTTTTGGTCTTTGATACCTTTGTGCCACTTTTTTATTTTGATCCTAAATGAACCACTTTTTTGAATCTTTGTGCCACTTTTTTATACATTGTGCCACCTTTTTTTAAACTACATATATTTTAATCTAAACGCTGTATTTAAAACAATGAAATGAAATGAAACAATGAAAGGCGTCGTACGCTGCCATTTCCAATTTGCGATACCAAATTTCAGAGCGAACGCTCTTATATTAGGTGTTTGTGAGTGGTTTTCGCATGCTCAAAGTTGTCAACATTGTTCTGTTTGTTTATTTCTGGAACAACTGTTAAGAGACATTTTTAATTACTTTACTACAGCCTATGACAGAAAATTGTCTGTGCAGGTCCACGTCTTCGTATAGCCCCCATATAACGGTACCCCCGGATATTCGGTATTTTGATGATTCTAACGACATTATTTACCGGAATCGTTTCAATTTTCGCATTTGAAGTACGTAATGGATATTACAGCCTGTGACAAAAAATTGTTCGTGCAGGCTTATGACAAAAGTTGCGTATGCAGATACACGTCGTCGTATAGACCCTAATATCCGGCTACATTCGGTATTTTTAAGATTTTCACAGAATTTTTAATGGATTTTAGTTTTTTGAAAATTGCCAAATTTGTACCATATGGTGGAGGGTATTCAAAGTTCGGCCCGGCCGAACTTACAGCTTTTTATACCCTCCACCATACTATGGAGGGTATATTAACTTTGTCATTCCGTTTGTAACTCCGCGAAATACTCATATCAGACCCAACAAAGTATATATATTCTTGATCAGCGTAAAATTCTAAGTCGATTTAGCGATGTCCGTCTGTCTGTCCGTCTGTCTGTCTGTTGTAATCACGCTATCTTTCGAATGAATTGTTTATGTTTATTTTTCCAGTAGGCAGGTTATGTTCGTAAATGGGCCATGTAGGTCCACGTTTTCATATAGCCCCCATATAACGGTACCTCCCTATATTCGATATTTTGATGATTTTAGCGACATTATTCACGGGAATTGTTTCAAATTTGGTATTTGAAGTTCAAAATGGTTACTACACCCTAAGACGGAAAATTATCCGTGCAGGTCCACGTCTTCGTGTAGCCCCCATATAACGGTACCTGCCGATATTCGGTATTTTGATGATTTTAGCGACATTATTCACCGGAATTGTTTCAAATTTGGTATTTGAAGTTCAAAATGGATACTACACCCTAAGACAGAAAATTGTCTGTGCAGGTCCACGTCTTCATATAGCCCCCATATAACGGTACCTCCCTATATTCGGTATTTTGATGATTTTAGCTACATTATTCACCGTTTATTTCAAGTTTCGAATTTGAATATGGTAATGGCTTATGACAAACAATGCCTATGTATGTCCACGTCGTATAGACCCCAAAATAACGGCTATATTCGGTATTTTTAAAATTTTAACAGAATTTTTTAAGGATTTTGTTTTTTGAAAATTTCCAAATTCGTTGCAAATGGTGGAGGGTATTAAAAGTTCGGCCCGGCCGACCTTACTGCTTTTTAACTTGTTTACTTGTTATACCCTACACCACAAGGTGGTCAGGGTATTATGTCTTTGTGCATTTGTTTGTAACAGGCAAAAGAAAACTAGATAGACCCATAGTTCCTTTTGATGATCTGCATAGAATCACATTCTGAGTCGATTTATGCATGTCCGCCCGTCTGTCTGTCTGTCCATGTATTTTTGAAAACAAAGTACAGTTCGCATTTATTACCCTATCCGGATGAAATTTTGCACCAATCATTTGTTTGGCCCAAGGACGAGCCCTATTGAAATTGGAGATAATCGGTCAAAATTTAGATATAGCTCCCATATATTTCTTCGTCCGATTTGCCTTTTATTGTGCACCAAACGTGTAATATCGGCCCGAATAGTATCAAATTTTGCACATACAGCCAAATTAAGCCTGAAAATAAGTATGCCAAATTTTATCGAAATCGGTTCAGATATAGCTATAGCTCCCATATATATTGTTCATCCGATTTGTTATTTTGTCCTCCGCAGCCGTAATATAAAATGTTAAAATGACATGTGCCACTTTTTTCAAGAAATGATACTTTTTGTGATACTTTTTGAAAATTTCCAGCGGTCACACTGGTGGGGACTCATTTATTTAATGCACTAGGGTTATTACATCCTTCCGATAGATGAAAAAATGTATGATGATCAGACCATATTTAGCGGGCAAAAGAGACCATAACTTTTATGTAAAAAATACGAAAATTTCCACTAAACCGCTAATATTTTTAATCCTGGCGAAATCATATCCAAGATATTGCATATATATCAAAATACATATAATCTCATGTATCAAAGAAGGGGTTGTTAGTTTATAAGTCAAGAACTCATCACTTCAAAATTGTCTTTTGACAGAAAAGGATACAATCAAAGAAAATCGCGTAAAAATATGCCAATAAAAAAGTGAATATTTGGTAAATTTATTTCGAATACATAACAAAACGGCGATGTGCGTAAATTAGGGTAACATCTGGGAAGGACTCTATGATATTATTTCAAAATCGAAATCTTCCAAAATGAATTTGGACATAAGGGGGCTTCCAACATATTGCAGTGTTGTTGGGTATCACATGGTCGACCCCGCACGACTATAGCCATTGCTTATTTGGATTGCGGATGACGCAATTCGTTTATTTTATATTAAAGAACTGAATTCATGATTTATATCCTGAAAATAATTACAAATTCGTTTTGATTATCTTTTTTAACTAAAATGAAGATGTCACTATGAAAAATAAGACAGTGACTTCCAGTTACATTTCTAAATGATTACAAATTTCATTGTCATACCTCTGAAAAAAATCATATATTTGAAAAAAAAAGATGTAATAATGATATCCCGATAATGTGAACTTGATCCTTCACTTTTCCTAAACAAAGGAAACAAAAGTGGAAAAATATATAAGAACAGGCCTATAAGTACGATTTATCAGTCGTATTGGCTAATTGCTACCAGGTGGATAAAGAAAAGTTCAGATCCCTTATCTCACAGAACAGTGTTTTAAAGTAGTCAGGTTTATTCCAACTAATTTAGTTTTTATAAAAAAAAACGGCAATTTTTCTCCACTCATATATAGGCGTGGTTTTTCACCGCTTTCGACTCTTCTACTTAAAATGGTTTCCAATCACATCTCGAACCATAACGCACAAATGTGGCGTGCAAATTGGGTTTCACTAATTCCAATGTCGTTTATCGAGTGGGTATTTAATAATTATTTACCCTAATAATTTATTTATTTGCCATGGAACGATTACTCAAAATATACTTAATTTCGAACAGCATTAATGTCTTAGATGTTTTATAATCCGCCCATCTGTTGTAATCACGGATCTCCCGACCCAGTTAAAAATGGTAAACGTTTTGGTATAGCCCATATAATAGTAACAGTACCACCCCATATTATTGCTTTCACAACATTCGTAAATAACAGTCTGCAGTTTGGCATTTCGAGTTCCTTAAACTAGAGGTTCAATACAAGTCCATGATTTGGTATGGGCTCTTTATAAAGGTACCGACAAATTTTTGTAGTTTAATCCGACATTAATATTTTAAGCTACGAATTGATTATTTATAATAATTTTCCGACAAAGCTACCTCCGATTTAAGGACCATTAACCACATTTGTGTCAATTGAGAAATATTAAATTGTTTCGACAAAATCATAAACTTAAACTTACTAAACCATACAACACTGTGTGTTAGGGGTATGATAAGTTTGATGATTTGATAACACCTCGAAGTATTGGTTTCCCACATAGGAAAGTATATATGGATCTTCCTATCTCGTCGATCTAGCTATGTATGTCTGTCCGTCCGTCTGTCCATGTTAATTTGTAATCACGTTACAGGTCGCAATTATGGGTCAATCCTCACGAAGTTGAAAATGGAGGTGGTATTATGGTCAGAATAGAAGCCTTTTGCTCTTGAAGATGATCGCAAAATATTTAGCGGTTTTCCTGATTTTGGTTGGGCAGAAGTCTTCAAATTTTGATAGCCGTCGGGTAATATATAGTGGGTGAAATAAGCCATAACATTTGTGTTAAAAAAGGCAACTTTTTTTTTAAAGTCAACTTTTTTTTAAAAAAGTCCAGAGAATATTTTTAATCCCGGCGAAATCACAAGTAGACGGAAACGTCAATTCTGATCGTTACGTAGATGCCGATATTAGACATATCGGATATATATAGCGAAATATATACAATGTGTATATACAAAGGAAGGGGATGTTAGATAGAATGCTTATATCTCAAGAAGGCTGAACCGATTTTGACAAATGTTATCAATTCAGAATGCACTCTTGGCATAAAAGAATAAGATATAAAAAAAAATTGGATAAAAATATGTCAATAATGATATTAATATAGATTTTTGTAGTATTTTGTGATATTTTTTCATTTTTTTTTTCAAACTTTTATCGCATGCGATTTATTTAATTTGACTTATAATATTGAGGTGTACATTTTGTAATATATTTTTCCCTTACAACACAGGCTGGGGTTATTGTATACAGATTTCAATTATCCTCCGATCCTCACGAACATTTCAAATGAACCGAAAACAGAAACATTTTCCTGATCGCACAATTGAAATCAATCGACACGGAATTTTGCCCGACGGAGTGCGAAAATTTGGACGAATGCCCCTGATCAAAAAGCTAAGGGTAATATCTGGGCAGTGCTCTATGACATAATTTCAAAAGCGAAATTTTCCAAAATGGATTTGGACATAAGGAGACTTTAAACATATTGTAGTGTTGTAGGGTATCACATAGTCGGCCCCGCACGTATATAGATGGTAGCATCAAGCCCAATTTAATAAGGTCGCACAGAAGATCATTTTTTCTAAGGTCGTAGTCGTTCTATTGCTGTCAAAAGTGTGTCTGTGTAAAATCCGTAAAAAAAAGAAAATGTCAAAAATAAATAACAAATTTTTAATTCAAATTTTGAATAAAAACTTTTGTTTGGACAGCAAAAGCAGGCAGCAGTTGGTCTTTCAGTGTACCACCACCTCGAGGTAAAGAAAATATTTATAAAGGTATCTGAATTCTATATTCGATCGTGTTCCACTTTACACTGCAAATACTAGTGGCATCGATTGCAGTTAAAGTTTTCTAAGTACCATAAAGTTGGAGGAAACGTGAACCTATGTAGACCCACCTCTATTACAAGAACTGATATATATTGTCATAAATAAAAAAATTTAAAAAATTGTAAAGGTGAGAATACATAAAACGCTTCTCTGACTGGCTTAAGTTATCGGCTGGCTTCTTAGTAGAAGAACAAAGGAGTTTTAGAGTTTTGCCTTGTTAAGGCGAAGATCATATGTTTTATGATTAAAGTGTTTGTTTTCTCTTTCGAGACGAGCTTAATGATCTGAAATTTGCAGTGAAAAGGAAAGCCAGATAGACACTATCACACACTCACCACTATGCGACGCGTTTCGCCGTTGGTTTTTAGGTTGACTTAGTTCGATTTTGGTCCCACGTTCCTCTGTTCTTTTCCAAAGAAACCAGCCGATGACTTGAGCCATTAAAAAAAGCGGTTTATGTATTCTCACCTTAGGCCAGGCGAATTAAATTTTGCAAAGAAATTTTGTGTTTTTGTGGCTCGTAATATTGGGTTAGGCCCGATCTTAGGAAACTCGATAAAAAACAACTAAGAAATAAATGGTCTAATTTTCCGTCACAGGCTGTAGTACTCGTTACGAAGTGCAAATACCAAATTTGAAACAGTTCCGGTGAATAATGTCGCAAAAATCATCAAAATACCAAGTATAGGGAGGTACAGTTATATGGGGGCTATACCTAAACGTGAACCTATATAGCCCATTTTAAATACCAAAAGTCCTGCTGACCAAACACACAATTGAGTAAATTTTTTTCAATCTACTTCAATTCGTTCAGAAGCTAGGGTGATTTCCACAGACGGACGGACATACTTAAATTAACATGGAATCCTAAGCTGATCAAGAATATATAATTTGCGAGGTCATTTTATTTCAAGAATTTAAATCGCGAAACTAATTGTGCCCCGCATGTATTTTGGTAGAGGATATAATAATGACTATAGAGGTGTAGGACATAAAAAATAATATTAATGGTCGAAATCCCTTTGAATCTCATAGCGTCAAAGGATTGTGGGTTGCCGATATACCAGGTTTCTTTCCGAAAGTGGAGATTGACAAAGAGGGCTGTGGTGACAAATTAACACATCTGAATGGGCACACAAACAGACACTCACGCATTTATTCACACCACTTTCCGTCTATTGTGGGACACTGCATTTAATTCGATGTTGCATTGGAACAATGAAATCAATTGAAATGTTGGCAAACATGTCAACCTAAATTATAGGCTGCACGAACATAACATCAGCAATGAAAGCATAAAAAACTATGCTGCCACGCACACACGTAAGCGTGTGTGTGTATTGGCGTTGGCGTTTTTCTATGGAAACCCTGCCTCTGCCGACGTCGTCATGTTCAACCACAATAACATCCAATATTAATTTGTGCAGACGGACAAACCGTCGGTGACTGTTTGCGCGGTTCTGTGCGGTTTCAGTTTTGCGGTCAGGTTTCAGTCGGCATTCTTGTGCAAATGCAACCCAACACCTCACAATTCGAATTCACTTCAGCGCAATTCAAATCGATACATTTGGCAACATTCTGTCACTTAAACTCACTGGCGATCATAAAGCTCTAAAATAATAGTTTGCGTATGGGTCGCACATTGGGCGATTAAATCCGTGGGGATTTGAAAATAACTAGGCCGCTAAATAATATTTTTTAAATATTTGTAAAATGATCCAAATGTTGGTCTGTTATATAACAAATTAGCCTTTGAATTTGAATTTTTTTAGTAATAGAAGGGAAACAAATAGATAAAATCATCAAATCATCGCCTTGACAAAGACAAAATTCAATAATTAAATAATTTACATTTTTTTTAATTTAATCAATTTTTAATTCAAACCCGTGTTGTAATAATTGGTAAAAAATCGATCATGCTAAGAGTAGTCTATGTAATTGTATTACATTTTGAGTTATAGGAACGATAACTTAAAATGCCTTTTTTCGAAACTTTTTTTTTGACATATGCCATTTTATGTAATATATTCCGGATGTTCAATTCTTGGCCTATGACAATGTAATAGGATACATTTCATACAGGAAAAAAATATCAAATGTGATGTAAGACTTGGTTATACAAAACTGAAATTTGAATATTTTGGTGCATCTAAAACAAGCATGCACATCGACAGAATCGGGCACGGAACAGATATAGTCCTGGTAAATGAGTTTGGATAACTTTCTCAGTTGAATTCATATTAAACTAGCTGATATCGGTGCGCTACGCTACGCCTTTCGAATATTTTGTGGTTTAAAATAATAATAATACTTTAATGGGTTAACTAACAAATTGCTCGGTCTACCAACACGTGAACATGTCACATACAGCTGAGCTGACGGCAGGAACATGCCAAATTTAGTCCGCATACTTGAACACTTTGCCCTTGAGAGTTATTAGGTAGTTATTATTTAGACCAAATTCTGTCGCAAATTCCAAACTTAATTGACACGTGAAATAAATAGGGTGTTTGGTGCATCAAATACACGAAATTGGACGAAAATATATATGGGAGCATTATCCAAATCTGAACCGATTTCTATATAATTTGTCAAAATTTATTTTTGCACCGTTAAAAATTTCATAGAAATTGAAGATACATAGCGTGTTTGGAAAATCAATTGCATGAATTCGGCCGATAATATATATCTCAACTATATCCAAATCCAAACCGATTTCAATATAAATTAACCAAATTAATTTTTAGACCAAACTCCGTCACACATTTCAAACTTTATTGAAAATGGAGTGTGTTTGGTGCATCAAATACCGAAAATGTATATGGGAGCTATATCCGAATCTAAACCGATTTCAATATAATTTGGAAAATGCATGTTTGCAACGAATTCCTTCTCACATTCCAAATTTGAATTCTGTATCGACAACCGATCAATAGATATGTCCATAGAAAAACTAATTTCTTTTTGAGGTAATTCCGAATCTGATGCTATAGCTCCAGTTCCAAATGGAGTTTCAAAAATGTATGTAGCCCATTTTACTTCTAGGTGATGCTGTAGTATATGTGGAAATTTTCAAGAAAATCTGTCCAGCAGTTTTTGAGTCTATAAATTACAAACAAACATACAAACATTTTCTTCTTTTATAGACATAGAAGAAGAAGATGAAATACAACGAATGTACAGTTATTTTAACAGACTGACAGAAATCAACATAAAAAACTTTTGAAGATCAAGAATATATATACATAGAAGGATATTTCGAGTTGGTACAAACGGAATGACAAAAAAAAGTATTAGGAAGTTAGTATGGAGTGTATTTAAATCGGACATAGCTTTTATATGCATGCCTCTATTAGAATGTGGAATTAAACTAACAAAATTTCTACCGGATGTTTACCTTTGAAAAAAAAAAAATTCCCTATGCATACGATCATATTAAAAGCTCAGCATAAATCCTCCATTAAAGCTTCATAAAAATGCAATTAGGTCCAGTAACTGTTAACTTCATTCATGTGCGGTTATGATGTGTAAGCGTAATTTGTCTGCCGAATTTGTAGACCTACGGTATTCGAGTTAACACCCTACATCATTTGCCGAGAGATTTAATAAATTTTGAAGCTTTTCACATCAGGACGTATCTGCCACAACATTTGCAATGATTATTCGAACTGTCCACTTGAACTTGCTTTTCCGGCTACTGTGCGATGTTCATATGTTTGCACAGCTTTAAATTTGCTGACATGAAATGTTACACAACTATCGGGGGGTGTATACGGGTGGGATTGTGGCATCCGGCGGCAACTATGAAAACCTCCTTTCACCACTTCCTAATCTGATTAGGGAGTGAATAGATGAAAGAAAACAGCAAACGGATCATAATTACGGATGGCAAGAACAATGCCTCAAAAAAAAAACTCCTGAACTCACTTCAGGCACATGTACCGGTAGCTATACAACTAACCTTTATATGTACATTAGTCGTAAGTGGATGGGTCTCTTTGTGCGTGTGTGTGTGTATGTTTGTTTGTAACACCAGGAAGCTTGTAAAAGACGCGCACACCAACGAATTGAATTAAAGCACCGAGGGTGGCTACTAGACCTCATTCGGTAAGGGATGCAGGCGATGGGTGGGCGGGCGTTCGAGTCAGTGGATGTGGATGGGTGTTTGGCTTTACAACTTCATAACAACAATGGAAAACGTCACAACAAAAGCAGAAAAATGAAATTTTTAACGCTTGTTTGATTGTGTAATTAAATTATACGCCTTTTGTGCAGTCCTCCTGGGTATGACAATCAAGTGTACGGGAATTCCGAAATACAGCCTTAAGCTACATTCGGAACACACACACTTGTAAATATCAAAAGCCAGTAGAATAGACACATAACCTATAGTAAAAAATTGCAAATAGTTTCAACAGAAACGTTGAATGAAAAAAAAAACGGTTATATCCTCCACAATTTGGAAATTAACTCATATAAAAACCTGTCTGTAAATGCCGAAATTCTAAAATTCTGTAAAAAAGGTTAACTAGTATCATCAAATTAAGTAGTATCAGGAGGATAGGGTCTATAGAAGGACATTGGCTTACATAGAAATTGATTACGGAATCTAAATGCTGAATATTTAGTAATTCCCTTAGAAAGTGTGGCTAAAATAAAAAAATTAAAATCAAAAATCGAATATCAGGAGGTAATTTTATATGGGGGCTATACGAAAACGTTGGCCGATATAGCTCATCTTCGAGCTTGACCTGACTGCAGACAAAAATGCCGTTTGGACTGTAGCTAAATCGGCTTAAAATTATACTCAGATCAAGAATATATATACTTTGTGGGGTCTTAAATTATTATTTCGAAGAGTAACAAACGGAATGACAAAATTAATATAACCTCTGTACTATGTTGTGGCGGGTATAAAATATTTAAACATTATATTGAACTATTGATGCACAGAATGACAAACCTAAAACTAAATCGATGTCTAAAGTTCCCAATGGAAACATTACTTGTGGGCTCACTGAAAAATTGTCCATTATTACCAATTATTTTGAAAACGTTTATTTATAAGTGGAGAACGATAGTAATGTTTACCAGGGGATAATGCAGGGAAGACCTAGGTTTCGGGAAGAGCCACTAATTCTCAACAGTTTTCTTGTTTTTGTCTGGGATATTCTCCCCAGAGGTTATTTTTACAAATAATTCGTTGTTTTTATAAAAAAACAAGTAAGGAAAAGTCAAAAGTCTGTCGGAGCCGACTATCTGATACCCCAAACCACTACGCATATTTAGTAGATCATACCACCTATCAACATTTGGCTTTAGAGCAGTCATAGGAACTGCTAATATATAGGGGGCATATCCAATTCTGAATCGAATTTCACTAAATTTGACGGGGACATTTTAATCTTTTATACCAAGCATGATATCACTTCGAGAAAGATTATAGTAAAACAAGTAAGCAAAGGCTACAGTCGAGCGGAGCCGACCGTTGAATACCCTACAACACTATAATAAACGATACAGTTTATATAGGCGAGATACTTGAAAGAATTCCACAAGATATTGTGACAAATAATAAAAGAAAACCATCAGGTTTCGTTCTCTAGTTTTCGAATAATAGCAACTTAAACTAATTTGCTCATTTCCAATTTATTGGTAGATGTTGCACATAAATGGTCTTCCTAGATCTGGAACCAATATTTTCCAAAGATCTATAATCTCTCAGAAGTGGCAAAAGATTAACATTTATTATTGGTTTTTGACTGAAACGCATCTATATGAGATACAGACATTTGACTTTAACGAAATAGTCAGACGTGCGTCTTTCCTGTATTTGTGAATTCTCTTAAAAGTCACTGGAATGGACATTTTCGTATTTTGTCTACAAAAGTTGTGCGTGAGGGTCGGGCGATAATTACGACCTGCTGACAATTTTGCATTTTTTTGATCCATTTCAACCCCTAAATATATGGCGATCATCTCCAAAAAGAGTAGGCTTCTATTCTGACCCTCATCTTATCCCCATGCAAAATTTCGCAAGGATCGGGCCATAAATGCGATCTGTATATGATATCCTGATATCCTAAGTACTTAGTTTTGTTAGCTGTAGAAATATTACCAAATGTTTAATTCAAAATGAAAATATGCCAAAAATATGACAAAATTGAAAAAATATGAGAAAATTTTAATAAATCAATATTTTCATCTTTAGAGAGATTTTTTTATCCGATTTTTAGACGTTGTTTCTTTCCTGCCAAGAGGACATTCTGAATTAATGAGAACTGTCGAAATCAGTTCAGCCGTTCTCGACATATAAGAGATCTTGCAAGCATATATATATATATATATATATATATATATATATATATATATATATATATATATATATATATATATATATATATATATATATATATATATATATATATATATATATATATATATCGCACATGTTTTGCTATACATCCGTTTTGGTGGATGTTATGACTCTAGCCCCACCTCCATTCTAAATTTCGTGGAGATCGGGCCATAATTGCGACCTGTAGCGTGATTACAAATTAACATGGACAGACGGACAGACGGACAGACGGACGGACGGACATACATAGGTAGATCGACTCAGCTCGGCGAGATAGGACGATCCATATATACTTTCCTATATGGGAAACCAATATTTCGAGGTGTTACATAAATTCTGGCCCAATCAAACTTATAATACCCCCAACGCATAGTGTTGTAGGGTATAAAAATATATATCGGAGCCGTCGAGTTCCACAAAATGGAAAGGTACGTCCCGAAATTCACTCCATTTGGCTGGCATTTGAAGATATATATGGGAGCTATATCCAAATATTAGTCGTTCCCGATAAAATTTGGCAAAAGTATTTCTGAGCTCTATAAGATATCTGGTACCAAATATCATTTTTGTCGAATGCATATTACGAATATTAAGGACCGATCTTAACCAAATTTGGTGTATTTGCTTCTAGACTGAATTCGGTCGGATATGCCAAAATTCAGGTCATTTGGACTGATATTGGGCATTTGGCGCACAATTGACCCGAAATCGGTTGAAGATATATATGGGAGCTATATTCAAATCTGAACCGATTTTGAAAAAAAATGTCAAAGGTATTTCAAGGATGTATCTAACATTTGGTACCAAATATCATTGTTGGGGAGTGCATATTACGCATGTGAGGGACTTAAACCTCACAACGAATAAAACATATATATGGAAGTCATAGCTACATCTGAACCGATTTTCTCCAAATTTGATGTACTTACTTTTAGACGTATCAAAATTCGTGAAAAATTAGTGAAATATCGTATACAAGGAAATCATATAAATGAGTCTAAATTAGGGCCTCTTGCATTTGGAGTCGATCGCAAAATATTTAGGGGTTCAAAAGAATCAACAATTTAAAAAATTTTCTGATCACACATTTGAAACCAATCGACACGGAATTTTGCATAAGAAGAGAGTTAAGAACAGCGAAAAAGTCTTACACTTTGGATGACAATTGGATTATATTTGGCTGTAATTAATTGATATTGGGCAAATGTTCCAGGTCAAAAAACTAAGGGTAATATCTGGGCCGTGCTCTATGACATAATTTCAAAAGGATATAAGGGGTTATATTGTAGTGTTGTAGGGTACAACATGTTCGGCCCCTCACGATTATAGTCTTTGCTTAGTCGTTATAATATGATTTTGTCTCAACAAACATAATTCAAAGTGTAAAAAAAGTGAGACACATAAAAACACATACATGATACTGGTGTAAATCAGATTATTATTATTATTATTATTTTTTTTTTTTTGTTTTTTTTTTTTTTTTTTTGGAAAAAACAGTGTTGTATTCGTAAATTCATGGGATAACTGATTGATTTTCAAGACGCGGAGCGGAAGTACGTTTCTTCCAATCAATGACCTTGAAAATTCTTTGTTACCTGATAATGTGTACCTTACAAAGCTATATCCTCAAGATATTTGTTTAAAACATTTGTTATGCCTCACACCTTAGTATGGAGGATATTTTAATTTTGTCATTCAGTTCTTGAACATCTCAAAATTCTATAAAATCAATTGAATGAATGAAATGAATGAATATCAAATGAAGAAGCTGTTAAAATTTCACCAAAAAAAAAAAAAATAAAAATCGGGCCTTACATAGAATAGTCAATATAGGTCCATGTTTTGGTATAGTCCCCATATAACTGAACCTCCAGATATTTCGTATTTTGATGATTTGTGTCACATCTTCCCCGGAATTGTTCCAAATTTTGTATTTGGAGTATGTAATGGATACTTCCATTTATGACAGAAAATTTCCTGTACAGATCCACATCTTCGTATAGTCCTCATAAGTTCGGTATTCTGATGATTGAAGCTACATTTTCCAACGGAATTATCTTAAACTTTGTATTTAGAGTTCGTAATAGGCAGACCTTCTCTGCCAGATATTCGGTTTTTTTTTAAATTACAGCTGTATTTCCAACGGATTTTTTTTTTTTTCATTTTGCTAGTTCTTTGTTCTTCTTACAGGAGGTTGTTATGATTTCTACTAAATCTAGGAAATTTAACGTAATTTAAAACAAGTAAGCAAAGGCTATAGTCGTGCGGGGCCGAACATGTGATACCCTACAACACTACATTATGTTCGAAGCCCCCTTATACCCACATCTATTTTGGAAGATTTCGTTTTTGAAATAACGTCAAGGAGCCCCGCCCAGATATTACCCGGTTCATTAGTTTTTTGACCCGGAGAACTTGGCCAATATTTACGCACTCCGTAATGTTGTTAAGTAATCAAAACAATTTCACACGAAAGTTGTTGTCCATTTTACAGTCATCCAAAATGCTAGACTTCTTCCCTGTCTTTAACTCTCTTCTGAAGCGAAATTCCGTGCCGATTAGTTTTCAATTGTGGCCTATAGAGCGACTACAAAATTAGAAAAAATGAAACTTTTTTCGTTCATGTACCTCTTAAAAACAATAGGCTTTAATTCTAACCCTAACCCTACCCCATGCAAAATTTCGTGAGGATCGGACGATAATTGCGATATGCATATAATACCCTCAAAATGTAGTGTTGGGGGTGTAAAAAATTAGAAAATTTACAATTCAAATTTGGAAGTCAAATTAAAAAAAAATCGACAAAAGATATTCACTTTTTTATTGGTGTATTTTCCCGCGATTTTCTTAGATATTGTCGTTTTCTGGCAAGAGTCCATTCCGAATTGATGGGAATTGTGAAGATCGGCCCAGCGGTTTTTCACTTATAAGCAGAATAAATAAGATATATTCTTTTACATATTGTACCTATTTTCTATACATTCGATTTCTTGGCTATTAGCATCACTGTACTGGTCAGAAGTGGTCTTTTAATGTATGTGTGATTTGGCTGGGATTGAAAATATTCGCGGTTTTGTGGAAATTTTCCTATCTTCTTACATAAAAGTTAGGGTCTATTTTACACGCTAATTATTGTCCGATGGCCGCCCAAATTAGTAGGTTTCTGCCCATGTAAATTTCCGCGTCGATTGGTTCATAATTGTGGCCTATAGAGCAACTGCAAAATCAGGACATTTTTCTGTTTTTGGTCCATTTCAACTCCTAAATATCGTGCGATTATCTCCAAAAACAATAGGGTTCTATTCTGACCATAACCCCACCTCCATTTTCAATTTCGTGAGGATCGGTTCATAATTGCGACCTGTACCTTGATTACAAATTAACATGGACAGACTTACGGACGGACATACATAGCTAGATCGACTCAGCTCGGCGAGCTAGGAAGATCCATATATACTTTCCCATATGGGAAACCAATATTTCGAGGTGTTACATAATTTTTGGCCCAATCAAACTTATAATACCCCCAACACATAGTGTTGTAGTGTATAAAAATGAACACTAAATTAGATTCCTACAACCATTGCGGAATTTCTTCGTAAGTTTATGTGCAAAGAAAATACAATTTGTTTTTGGCAATGTCCACATCTCTTCGGTCCATATACATATGTAACCAAAAATATAATTTTTTGGCAGAAATATTAAAATCGCCCTTAAGCTATTGTATGATAAAGACAAAAACGTAAAGAATAATTGGTTGTTCAATACATTTTATGCCAATAATTTCTGATATAATCAAGTAATTGCTTGAAAATATGCACTTGGTGTATCAATTTGAAAATCTTTGAAAATCATAAAAACACCTTTGACAATAGCACTGTGTAAGGTTTCTAAATATACTTCACTTTCATAACTTTGGGCTCCAGCGTGAGGTACCAAGAAGTTTATAGTCGTTGCCTTTCAACTTCGACACACGAACCAACTCTGGTCATATGTCACGCAACTCATGGAATTAGCCCTAAAGCATTAACAACATGACTTCTAATACCAATTTAGCCTGTATTGCACTTCTTAATAGTTTTGTAGTTTTCTTTTTTTATTAAATAGGAAATTTATTGAAATCGAACATCATTATCAAAACAATATAAAGCTGCTATTGGTACAAAGTGTTGGGAAAATTTTTCACATGACCCTCTTCTGAACCCCACGGAAGAAAAACATATTTATTTCATTCGCTGAGAATATATGGCGGACGGGCAGTTCATATGGAAAGTAGTAGGCAGGAATTCCTCGTTTCGGCAGATCATCCCCATTGTACCCATATCAATGGATGACCGTTTCACACCGATCTGACCATCCACCGCATAAATCAAACAGCCAAACAATGCAGACGAACATTTATATCGAGTCATTACAAAACACTTCAAAATATTCCTCCAAATCTCCGAACTCGTAGCTTGTGTCCATTTGATGTGATCACTCAATCAAAATGATAAATGGAAATTAATATTTCTTAATAATGTTTACAAAGTGAAAATTACACGCAATGTGACTGCGTCGAACAAACAACAGCAACTGACCGAAAGCGAGCGTCCGTCCGTCCGCTCGGTGGCGTTGGTGAAGATGGTGATTATGGCTCACACTCACTCCCTGTAAATAAGGTTGTGTGTGTGTGTTGGTGCGACTGTAACCGACACCAAACGTCCAAACATAATTACATATTTATCTATGTCAACTCGTAGGTTACAACTTAATCAACGAACCCTGTTGACTGACTTGTAAGATATCCAAAAATTTGACCATAACAAACCAGCCAACAACAACAACCAGGTCTTGCTGAAACATGCTGTTTTCTTCATATTTTACCAACTCTTATTTACCATTTGTATTTAATTGTTTCAAAGGTTGGGCGTAGAGTTGCCGTTTTCGATCATAACATCTCTTTCCATAGAAAATTCCAATAGGTCATAGGAAGGAGACATAGAAATATAATTTAAAGTAGAGATGCCCTAACTAGCTCTGGTCGTGATTAAACGATTTTGGAATTGGAGGATTTTGTAAATAATATTCATATAATTAACAAGTAAAAAAGCTGTAAGTTCGGTCGGGCCGAACTTTGAATACCTCCACCATTTGGTACAAATTTGGCAATTTTCAAAATATTAAAATCCATTAAAAATTCTGTCAAAATCTTAAAAACACCGAATGTAGCCGTATATTAGGCTCTATACGACGACGTGGATCTGCATACACAACTTTTGTCATAAGCCTTTTTTCTGGCATAGGCTGTAGTATCCATTACGAACTTTAAATTTAAAACAAAATTTGAAATAATTCCGGTAAATAATGTTGCTAAAATCATCAAAATACCGAAAATCGAGGGAGGGGGGGGGGGGGGTACCTTTCTACACGAAGACGTGGACCTGCACAGACAATTTTCTATCATAGGCTGTAGTATTCATTACGAACTTCAAATACTAAATTTGAAATAGTTCCGGTAAATAATGTCGCTAAAATCATGCAAATTCCGAATATCGGGGGAAGCGTTTATGGAGGCTGTACGAAGACGTGGACCTCTACAGACAATTTTCTGTCATAGGCTGTAATACCCATTACGAACTTCAAATACTAAATTAGAAAAATTTCCGGTGAATAATGTCGATAAAGTTCGGCCCGGCCGAGCTAAATGTTTTTTTACGCCTTTAAGAGGGTATAAAAGTCAAAGAAGAATATAATTTAAAACAGGAAATGTTTGAAGATGTTTCCGTACAAAGTCCAGTTGGTGCATCACCAATCGCACTACAAAGCAATGATCAACCACCTCTTTTTGTCGCAACTTGATTAGTTGGAATTGGAAAACGTGTGGTACCAACCAGACGGTGCAACGACACACACTGCACGTGCCACAATCGATATGCTGAAGGATGCATTTCTCGGGCACCTAATCTCCCGTTTTGGCGATTTTCACTGGCCAGCTTCTTTTTGTGGGGCTTTTTGAAGTCGCGGGTTTATGTCAACAAGCTTCAGACTCTTTCAGCTCTTTAAGACAATATCATTCAAGAATGTGATGACCTATCACCGGAAGTTTTGTCCAAAGTGTTGAAAAATGCCAAAAAGATTTTCATTTATTTTAATTACAGCCAAAAAATCTTCGTCACCTTGTATATGGGATCTATATCCAAATGTAAAACGATCTTTATAGAATTTAGCAGAGGTATTTCTATGCCGTATCTAATAGTTGGCACACAATATCGTTGTTTAACCTATTTTCGCCAAATTTGATTAACTTTCTTCAAAGCTAAACTCGCCAAAATCCATTTAATTCGGGTTAAATCGAGTAAAGATATACATGGGAGCTATATCCAAATCTGAACCGATTTCGATAAAATTTAATAAAAGTATTTCTGAAATGTAAGCGATATATTTCTCCGAGTATCGTTTGTTACGGAGTGCATTTTACGGCTGTAACAAATCAGATGAAAGCTCAATTTGGTTATATGTGCTGAATTCCATCCTTTTTGAACTAATATTATACATTTAGTGCACGGCAAATCGGGCGAAGATATATATGGGAGTTATATCTAAATTTTGACCGATTATGTCCAATTTCTATAGGATTCGTCCTTGGATCAAAGAAATGTTTTGTGCAAAATTTTATCTTGATCAGGCAATAAATACGACCTGTACTTTGTTTACAAAAATACATGGACAGACGGAAATACGGACGGACGGACGGACATGCAAAAATCGACTCAGAATGTGATTATATCCAGATCATCAACAGGAACTATGGGTCTAACTCACTTCTTTCTTTGTGTTACAAACAAATGCACAAAGACATAATGCCCTGACCTCAGTGTGGTGTAGGGTATAACGAGTATTACAGTTATGGCAACCCTGAATGTCCACCATTGCGGTGATTTGCGAACAGCATGAGAACAACGCTTGATGAGACAGACTAATAATATTGAATGAATGATAAGTAAAACACCTTTACAGCGATATGCGTGCGTACCCACTATCGCCTTAACTACCACAAACCGAACCCGGCCTCTACGATTGAGTTGCCACAACAACACATCAGAGCTCCTTCACGCTTTTGTCTTATGAAAAATTCATTTTGATAAGAAAAATTGCAGCCTATCAATCATTGGCCCTAAGTGGCTCTTGTGGCTGGCCATAGTTGGCAGAGCAGACGGACAGACCGACGTCTTTTTTTTTTTTTTTTGGTTACGAGCGGTATCATTCGAATGCTTTGCCATGGCCTCTTCATGGCTTACTAGGTGGTAGGTAGGTGATGGGAGGCAGATCCATCTGCTAGTATCTTCGATTATGTCCGTCCATGTGGGTCGGAGGGGTGTAGTTACGAATGATGAACGCGTATTCGTCAAACATTAACAAAGACAAAACACACTTTGCGGTAAAGTTTATTTGTTTTATAGCCTCGTAGCCGTGTACCGATTTACACGCAAACACATGCTTACACTCACACTCTTAACTGTTTTGACATATTCACTTTTGGCCAAAATGAGTCCAGCTCACAGACCATGGCTGGTTTTCGGTTAGTTTTCGTTGTATTTTCCAACTTTTGTTTGATCAGTTCGTGGTCTTGGGTCTGCGGTTGTTTCAAAAGATTAATTGACTTACGGCCTTACGCATTCGTCAAAAGTCAAAAAGCGATATTCGGGGGATGAGGAGGATGATTCAGAGATATACGGATATGAGAACCTCAACCGCAAATGTTTATCTCATGTCGTAGTGCTACGCGCGTGAATAGGGTACGACGCATCAGGTCATGGCTGTCTGGAAACATCCTCGATGAAAATGTGTGAAGATTTATGTGCCCCCAAACAGTTTTGAAATGAATTCATCATTGGATATCAGCATCGCTCTACATGCACTATAGCCGATCGCCTTCACTTTTGTCCATCCACTCGAGTAGATGTTTGTCTGTGCGACTAGTTGGCAATAGGCATCTGCACTACACTGCCAGTAACCATCCAACCATTATCTTGGGGCACTTTCTTTCGTTGACGCAATTCCTATTTTAATTCGAACAATGTTTTATTGAGCATTACAATACTCTCCAGCATAATTACTTTATTAGCCATGCTTCGACATGCCCATCTGCGAACTGTGAAATTCCATTAATTAGGACAGAGATCGTTGGACGTATTAAATTTTAATTAAAATGCCAAATGTAAACAACGACACCCTATGCGGAGCGAAACATGTGGGTAACGACAATTTAATTTACTTCGGAAGTCATTTCTTGTAATTACCAAAAAAAACCGACTCATTCCCAGAAAGTCATAGAAAAAAGGATGACCGCTTTCTTTGGGTTAACTCCACACACACTCACACACACACAATTGCGCAGTCGCACCAGTCACTCGTCCGATAATCACAATCAAGTGACGACCGTGTAATTATCCAAGCCGAAAGCAAAGGCGTAAAGGCACTTTGTAGTGCGTATGTAATGTAGTGTAACCTTGTAATCGACATTTGGTCAATGACTTTGATGAGCGAGATGTAAAAAAGGGTTATTCATTGGTATGACACATTTGTCATCGGTCTTACCGCGATGAAGTTAATTAACTCATATTATACCCAGGCCACACTGTGCTACAGGGTATTATGCCTTTGCTGATTTGCTTACAAAGAGGAATCAGGTAGAATCATCGATTTAAGCATGCCCATTTGTCGATGTATTTTTATAAGCCAGTTGCAGGTCGCATTTATTGTCCGGCTGAGGCTAAACTTTGCATAGTTCATTGTTTGCAACAGACAGTGTTATAGATACCAAATATTCATACAAGATATTATACATATTCGGTACCAGATATCAGATATATATTTGCCAAATTCTGTCGAGATAGATTCATATCGGATTTTTATAGAGCTTCCATATGTATTAACCTCTAATTTAAGGTAAAAGTTGTTTCCACCATGCTATGTTTGTCCAATTAGGTTGACTTTTAGAACATACGATCAAGTAGCGACTGGAATTAAATCTGCCAAGTTTGGACCAAATCGATTTGATAAAAATTGGCATAGGTATTTGGCCGTATCAAATGATATATACATATCCATATACATATCCAAAACCACCTCTCCATCTATCGAATTTCAAAATTGTATCTCTATCCCAAATACCATAGTACTATTTACTACATTTCGCACGTTTTTTTTTTTCAATCCCACGTCTTGAATCACCTAAACCGCAAAAAGGTGATGCTAATGCCAAATATAAGACTTCCAAATCAATCCCTTACCCAAATACCCAAATTCAGTACCAGTTAGTACTTTTTAGTACATTCACACATCCCTAACAGTAATCTTAACGCCAAATTTCAGATATGAAGCAGTATCCATTCACGAAATACCAAATTTAGCACCATTTGACACTTTTCGCATACTTTCTAAACCAAGCCCGATATTTTAACACTCATTTCAACATTTTAAATTTCATACCAAAACCAAATTGTACCGAATTTAGTAACATTTAGTACAGTTGTTTACACTTACGACACATTTCTTGTTAAGTAGAAACTTAATTTTTATACCAAATGTCAAGATGTTATCTGTATCCGTTTACAAAACAAAAAAAGGTACGAAATTTAGTGGCTTTTAGTACACTTATTGTCCGAAATTGGAGAACCCCAACCTTATCTCACCCTACCCAAAACATTGACCCAAATGCAAAATTTCAAGATTCAAGCATCAGCCGTTTTGCCTGGGCGTTTATGAATAAGTTATGACCTCATCATTTTTATACCCTCTGGCATAGTGTGGTAAGGATATTAAGTTTGTCATATACTCGAAATATACATTTTAGACCCCACAAAGTATATATATTCTTGATCAGCATAAAATTCTATGTCAATTTCGTGATGTCCGTTCGTCTGTCCCTCTGTGGAAATCACTCTAGCTTCCGAACGAAGTGATGTAGGTTGATAAAATTTTACTCAAATGTAAAATATGTCCGCTGGACTTTTGGTGTTGAAAATTGGCCATGTGGGCCCACGTTCTGGTATAGCCCCCATATAATGGTACCTCCATATTTTCGGAATTTTGGTGATTTAAGCGACATTATTCACCGGAAATGTTTCAAATTTGGTATTTGGAGTTCAAAATCGATACTACAGCCTATGACAGAAAATTGTCTGTGCAGGTCCACGTCTTCGTATAGCCCTCATATAACGGTACCTCCCGATATTCGGTATTTTGATGATTTAAGCGACATTATTCACCGGAATTGTTTCAAATTTGGTATTTGAAGTTCGTAAGGGACACTACAGCCTATGAAAGAAAAGTGTCTGTACAGGTCCACGTTTTGGTACCTCCCTATATTCGGTATTTTGATGATTTTAGCCATTATTCACCGAATTTTTTTTACTCAAGTTTCGCATTTGAATATTATAATGGCTTTTGACAAAAGTTGCCTATGCAGGTCACGTCGTCGTATAGACCCTAATATGACGGCCACATTCGGTATTTTTAAATTTTTAAGAGAATTTTTAACGGACTTTATTTTTTTGAAATTTGCCGAATTCGTTCCAAATGGGGGAGGGGTTCGGCCCGGCCGAACTCACAGCTTTTTTACTTGTTTACTCTATTTTATGGTGAAGGTTATGAAAATACCGAAATTTGAGATAATGAGACAATTTGTTTTAGCATTTACCAGATTTGATAGTATTTAAAATTTTCTAATCAAATGTGGAAAATGAAGTTATTCTGAAACAAAACGTCATTAAATTGTTAATTAACCAACTATAAATACGTATGTATGTTTGTTCATTTGCCCGACAGACAAATCGCATGCTATTCGATCAGTGCGCACATTTGAAGTAATGCAATTTGGTCCAGCAGGTGTTTTGCACGTATTCGTCACTTACTGTTGTCGATGCGAATGGAATTGTTAAAAGGGTTTCCCAATCACATTTCTGTAAAAAAAATGTTTAATGTTTGCATTATACGCACGAAGTGCACTGTCAGGTGTGTGTAATTACTTTCTATTAACATAGACAGACTGTCACACGACTACAAGGAGTGACTGAAAATGCAAGAAATAAATAAAAGTGAAATATTAGAGCGTTATTTCATTACTTTTTAAATAGTAAAGCTAGTAAAAGGGAGACATTTTAAATTCGCTCTAGGAGAACCACTTTCACTAGAATGTACGGGAATGACGGAATTTTGGCCATCAGAAACTGACAATTTTTAAATAAATGTAAGTCCTGTTTTCTATAAACCACATGATATGAAGGTGCACGTATTCCTTGATGGGCTGTGAAACTTCACAATTAGAACCATAACTTTGATTATGTAATAATAATTACCTTCCATTCGGTAATAAAAGCTTTACTGTCCTTCCCTACACGATGCGCCATGTGGTATCCATCACCATAATTCCTTACAATGGCACATACCTGCTTTAGTTTCATATGCTCTTCATCAGTGTACAATTGTGTGTGGCTTTGTTTAGCCCTACTATTTGGGTCTACTTGTTAGAATCTCCTTAATATATATATACATATATATACTTAATACAGTCACATATTCCAATACATTTAAATGTCATATCTGATTTTAGGTGAACATTTTTAGTACTTTAAAGCATTTGGGCTCTCAAACACTCCCACGTTTGTTGAGTATTGAATTAACAATAATATCTGAATCAAGGCAGATCTACTAGGTAGTCGCATCAGCCCAGCTGACGGCACCATTAAATGTCAAAACAATTTGTCGTTCAATTCGCTCTAGTGACTGAAACGGTAGAGGAATAAAGGTAGATGCATCAGCAGTTGCTAATATTGAAATATTTTAACATTGTCTGCGAAAATTCGTCAATTTGTTAATCTATATCTATAAAAGAGGAAAATGTTTGTATGTTTGTTTGTTTGTAATTTATGGACTCGAAAACCGCTGAATAGATTTTCCTGAAAATTTCCATATATACTGCAACATCGCCTGAAAATAACATAGGCTATATACATTTTTGAATTTCCACTTGGAACCGGAGATATAGCATCAGAATCGGAGGTACCTCCCAAAAATTTAGATTTTATATGCACATATCTATTGATTGGTTGAAGATACAGTCTCCAAATTTGGAATATGTAACGGAATTTGGAACAAAAATAAGTTTGTCAAATTATATTGTAATCGGTTGAGATTTGGATATAGCTCCCATATATATTTTCGACCGATTTCGTTCATTTGATGCCTCATACACAATATGAATGTTTGACTCCAATGAAATTTGGAATATGTGACGGGATTTGATCTGAAAATAAATTTGTCAAATTATATTGAAATCGGTTCAGATTTGGATATAGCTCCCATATATATTTTCGGCCGATTAAAGCGTTTGATGCACCAAACACGCTATGTATCCCCAATTTCAATGAAATTTGAAACGTGTGATAGATTTTATCTAAAAAATTGATTTCCCAAATTATATTGAAATCGGTACATTTTCGGCCGATTCCATGTATTTGGTGGACCAAACACGATATGTATTTCCAATTGTAATAACATTTAAAATAAGTAACGGAATTGGGAGCCAAAATGAATTTGTCAAGTTAAATTGAAATCGGTTCAGATTTGGATATAGCTCCCATATATATTTTCGACCGATTTCATGTATTTGATGCACCAAACACGCTATGTATCTCTAATTTTAATGAAATTTAAAATAAGTAACGGAAATTAAAACAAATATACATTTGTCAAATTATATTAAAATCGGTTCAGATTTGGATATAGCTCTCATATATATTTTCGACCGATTTCATGTATTTTATGCACCATACACGATATGTATGTTCGATTCCAAAGAAATTTGGAATATGTAACGGGATTTTGATTAGAAAATAAATTAGTCAAATTATATCAAAATCGGTTTTGATTTGGATATAGCTCCCATATATATTTTCCGCCGATTTCACATATTTGATGCACAAAGCACGATACGTATTTCCGATTCCAATGAAATTCGGCATGAGTGGCTAAATTTGGTACAAAAATAAATTTGACAAATTATATTCAAATACGCTCAGATTTGATTATAGCTTCCATATGTATATATATATATATATATACTCATCCGATTTCACATATTTGATGCAGCCAAAGCGAGAGAGACAAAATCTGGCACCAGAAAAAATTGCCAAATTATATTGAAATCAGTTGAGGTTTGGGTATAGCTAACATATATATTTTGGCCGATTTCATACATGTTATGCACCAAACATGATACCAATGAAATTCAGAATGTGTGGCGGAATTTGGTTACAATAAATTTACAATTTTTAAATTTGTTTTTTTTTTTTTTTTTTAACCAACATATATTTGTAAATAAAATTTTGAATGCATATAAAATCAAAAGGGGTAGCGAAGCGCACCGGGTTCAGCTAGTGCGTTTATACAATCACATTCTATGTACTTTTTAAAAAAATATAACGTTTTTTATTACTTCTCAATAAAAAAAATGTGTTTCAAACCACATGCGTTGGTGCGGCTACCAGCATTATTTTGCCATAATGAATGCAACACAATTTTTTGTTGGTCTTCATCAAGGCCTATATAAGGTCGGCCAGGAAGCGAATTGGTAAAAAATCAGCTCTGTCTGTTAATTTTCATGTCAATTTTTTGTTTTTATACCCTCCACCATAGTATGGAAGGTATATTAAGTTTGTCATTCCGTTTGTAACACCTTGAAATATACATTGTAGACCCCACAAAGTATATATATTCTTGATCAGCATAAAATTCTATGTCGATTTATCAATGTTCGTCCGTCTGTCCGTCTGTGGAAATTTAGCTTCCGAACGAAATGAAGTAGGTTGATAAAATGTTACTCAATTGTGTACTATGTCTGCAGGACTTTTGATATTGAAAATGTAGGTCCACGTTTTCGTATAGCCCCATATAACGGTACCTCCCGATATGCGGCATTTTGATGATTTTAGCGACATTATTCACCGGAAGTATTTCAAATTTGGTATTTAAAGTTCGTAATGAATACTATAGCCTATGACATAAATTGTCTATGCAGGTTCTCGTCTTCGTATAGCCCCCATATAACGGTACCTCCCGATATTCGGTATTTTGATGATTTTAGCGACATTATTCACCAGAATTGTTTCAAATTACGTATTTATTTTTCGTTATGGGAACTACAGTCTGTGACAGAAAATTGTCTATGCAGGTCCAGGTCTTCGTATAGGCCCCATATATCAGTACCTCCCTATATTCGGTATTTTGACGATTTTTGGTGCAATACCTATCGAAATTGTGTGAGATGTGGTATTTGAAGTTCGTAATGGATGCTACAGCCTGTGACAGAAAATTGCTATGTAGGTCCAGGTCTTCGCACAGCTTCGATATAACGGTACCTCCCTATATACGATCTGTTGATGATTTTAGCTACATTATTTACTTTTTATTTCATGTACATCAAATGGATGGACGGACAGACACTAGATCGATTCCAAATGTCCTGAAACGGATTTGGTCCAAAGAGACCTAGGGTCTCGAAACGTTGTTTCGATGAGACACGTTTTGGCCGTATCAAATCAAACTGCAACAAAGTCAATCGCCATATATTTTTTAAATTTTATTGAAAGCAAAAAATGTCGGAAATAGCATCAAATTTTAGAATAAGACGATTTGTCCGAATTGGTCACCTATGGCAATTATGGCCTTCAAACGGCCAATGAAACCGTCACACGTTGCCCGAATGTTGCTCTGTATTTTGGCCCGTTCCCGGCGAAGCGCTTGCTGGAGGTAATCCGCACTTTAGTATTTTTAGTGCCAACCTTGCTTTCCAAAATCCGGAGATTTTGGTGGCCATTGTGCGCTGAAAATGAAGCGAGGAACCTCATTTCGTAACCATTCTTGGGTGGCTCGTGCGATAGTGCTGAGTCCTGTTGGAATGTTCAAGATCCGTGGCTAAAATGTTTGCGTGCCCAACCTTTAAATCACCCTCCAGAATATTTTCACGATAATATTCGGCATCTATTCTGATCCCACAGTCGATTAGTATGAGTGGAGAGCGACCATCGGCTGTTATGGCGGCCAACACCATCACCATGACCGCGCTTGAGTTCTGGTGGCCAATCGAAGGTGTACATTTTCAGCTGACCTCTTTGACAAAAACACGATCATTTTGCTTGTTTACAAACTGCTGGACAACGAATGTTTTCTCATCGGAGAAAACCAATTTCAGCTTTTCACTACTTTCGGCCAAGCGAAGCAACTATTTAGCTCTTTTGAGTCTATTTTCTTTCTGCTGCGGTGTAAGTTCTTCCGTCCACTTCCTTGACGTCGGGCTACGCTACCAGCTTTACGGTAATGAGCGATGGTACGAGACACAAACGATTTATTCACATTTAAATGCTGGAGTGCTCTAACGATAGCCACTTGTGGTTTTCCAGCCAAATATAAAGAAATCACACAACCATGCTTGAATTCCATCACGAATAACTTTTTTTCTGGAAAATTCTCACCAAAATGCTCTTGTACGCTTGTAAACAATATAATGAGCTGTCACTGGAATAATTTTAACAGCTGTCGGACGAGTGGCTTAGAACTGACAGCAGTCTGAAGTTGGTTGCAGTTTTTTCATCTCACCTTGTAGGTTCACATTTTACTGTATGCAAACTTTTAACCTTTGCTTTATATAAAACGTTGCCCGTCTTAAAATTTTAATCCATATGTATGTGTTTAATAGCATGGATGTGTTGTTCGGAGATTTTTCCAATTGCGCACATTCACTCTTCACATCATTTTTTCAGTTTCTCAGCGACCTAGGCATGCTGTCAGATGCATCCTTTGAATATTTGGAACCGTCGTAACTCTCGGGACTTCTGCTGAAAGCACCAACCGAAATTGTGCAATGGAACGCGTTGAGTTCCCTCGAAAATTATGTCAAAAATTATTCATGTCATTGTTTAAAGGAAGATCTAAAAGGGGGAAATGTAGTCATTCCCAAGATTCCATTCGAATTCACGCAAATTACAATTCCGATTCGTCTAATATTCGCTATGACAATCCATCTAAAGGCACATCATTGATTCCGGGTGACCTAAATTTTGAAAACTAATGCAATTCTACATCAATGTACATGCATGTTTCTGTGTCAGACAAAAACATGAAAAAAAAACTTATAATACCCCCAACACATAGTGTTGTAGGGTATAAAAATACTTTACCATAAACAGCTTCGATGACGCAAACTCTATTTGTCAACCATACCTGAATTACCATAATTCAGGTGATAATTTGCAATGTATTTTAAAAGAGTCCGAGACAACGTTCGCCGGGTCCACAAGTTTTTCGTAACATTTTAAAAGGACATTTCCGAATTTATAACATTCCTCCCTGCCCAGGAATATTTGTAAAACATCCAATATTGCTGAAAACCCGCGTTTCATTGGACTTCAATAGGGCTTTGTTTGTTGTATCTTCAAAATTTAATTATTTCAACTAATCAAATTGTCAACATTGCTAGAAAGGCTGTCAGGCGTGTCGACCAATAACATCGTTCCTTTTGTTGTCGATTTTTTTGCTTGCATAATTTCTCAAACAGATGAAACCACATTTGCTCACGCATTCAAATCTGCCGAATTAGCCAGGAATTGTTGTTGCCCTAAAGAGATTATCTTGTGTCATTGTGTGTATGTGTGTGTGTTACGAGAGTGTTACAGTGGCAACAACGTGGCACAAAGAAGGAAAATCAAAGGCGGGCAGCACAGTCCTTACCCTATCATTAGAGATTTCGGGCACGTGCCGCGATTATAGAAACATATGTATGTATGTCCGATGCATGGTGGCGAAATATAACAACTTTTTTTTTTATTCCTAAAGACAATGGTTTGTTCTAATTGTAGGAATGACTGTGAAATACGGTTTGAGGGGAGCATTTTATTTTATCTTGTCTTTATTGTGATTATCTCCCTTCTTACTATGTTATCTGTATTTATGTGGGAAATAACAAAAAAAAAAATAAAAAATCATCCGTTTTTCCTTCCCAATACGTACCTAAACTTTGAATTTTATTTCCTGAAGTCAAAGGCACTCAACACCAATCTGATTGGCAGAGTATTTTTTTCACAAATTGAAAAATTTGCATTGAAAACAACCTTACGAATTAACATGCATCTCTATGGCTACGCAATTGATTCCTGATACGCTAAATGAAGAGGACAACTGAGCAAATTCACTTTTAACACGTCAATAAAATAGTTACTAAAATACATCAATGACCGCGTTACCTAAAATTTAACGTATTGTGTATTTACTGGGTTGGCAGCCGCTTGCCGAAACTGGGATGTTGTTTTTTTTTGGGATCGAAAATTTTCCGAAACATCATCATAGCTGCAGCCGCTCGCTATATATCTGCTGGTCGAATACCCGAGATAAGACCAAACTTCCCAGCAGAGAATGATGATCTCCGTCGTACCATCCCTACTGATCCTAGAATCAGTTATTTGACAGTGGAAGTCAAATGGTTGAAGTGTTGCAACATTGGGACCGATATGAGTAAGCTGTGGGTAACGGTTAAGTCGCTCTCGAACCCTGGGAAAAAGGATGATAGGAACTCAGTCACTTTTAACGACGTAACGGTAACTGATTCGAAGAGGTGCGCAGAGTATTTTAACTGACAATTTGCCGAGCATCTCATATAGTACCCGAAGCCTGGAAAATGGGTCTGGTGGTCCCGCTACTGAAGCCAGGCAAAGATGCCAGTAAAGGCGAATCCTACAGCCCGATTTCGCTGTTGTCGCCAATAGCTAAAACCCTTGAGGCTTTATTCCTCCCCAGCATTAAAGGAAGCTATCCAGTTGCCAATCAACAACACAGATTCCGTCCACAACATAGTACCACAACAGCATTACACGACATTTCCACACATATTAGTAGAGGATTGAACCAGAACAACCCGTGTGAAAGAACAGTGGTGGTAGCCCTTAACCTATCAAATGCATACTGTTTGAGGACCCTCCGGCCAAGTTTGAAACGTTGGATAATCAACTACATCTGTGGTCGCCAGTCGTACGTGGAATTCCAGAACAAGAAGGCCAAAGCCCGTAGAGTGAAACAAGGAGTTCCCCAAGGTGGGGTGATATCTTCGGAACTGTTCAACCTCTATTTTTCCCGAATTCCTCGCCCTCCAGACGGCATATGCGGATGATTGTACGATCATGGCGCCACCAAGATTCTAGGGGTCACATTCTACAGCATGTTCAAATCGTCCGCGCAAACCACAGCTATCTGCGAAAAGATGAAAAGTAGGAACAAGGTCTTCAAGGCGCTAGCCGGCAGCACTTGGTATGTGGACAAGGAAACCTTGTTGAACTCTTATAACGCGATAGGTCGGTCTGTTGTCAGCTATGCGGCTCCAGTGTGGTGTGTGATTACTAGTGCTACGCAGTGGAAGCACATCCGGACCTGGCTGAATACTTTCCTGAGAACTGCGACTTAGTGTCCAACCATCATATGGTGGATACAACTCCTCCACCCAGGCGTGTCAGGAAGGACATACACGATCTAGAGAGGGAGGTCCAACGCTATAAGAGAGAACCTTTAGATAAAGAAGCCTATCAGGCAGGTCTGTGTGGCATTTATACCGATGCCGTCGCGAATGCTATCAGCAGTTATAAAATGAATGCCGTCCTCGGAGAACACCAAACCTACCCAACTCACTCCAGAAGATCTCTGGCTAGCTTGAACCAGATTACCAAAACGTAAACATTTACATGTACTACTGCTACAACAACAGCAACAAAAACAAGAACAACAACACAAGTAAAACGCATGTGTTTATATGAAACTCATTGAGCGCACAATATGTCAAAGTTGAACGTTTTCAATATTGATATTGCGTACTTATGTATTTTAGGTAACGCTGTACCTACAAAACTTGCAATTTTTTTTCGATATAATAATGAAAAAATCGGTTATCGTGTTAAAAAATTGCACATTTTGTAGTTCTGGAGCAGAGCCATGATTGAAACATTTTTAACTCACAATTGGGAATGTGTCGCACAACTAACATATTGAAAACGTTAATGGAAAGAATTTTATCACCAATTGATAATCGTAAATTCTATTATAAGTTAATCAAATCAATTTTTTGGGTATACAATGTTTTTTAAACGATTCCGGCTCGGTGAACGATTCTGAGTGAGAGTCCACCAAAATGAGACCAGAAGAAATCTGCAAAATGTGAATTTCAGCGAAATCGCGTATAAAATGCTATTTAAGCTATTAAAATATCAGGAAGTGACGATACCGTAATATGGGGGCTATAGCAAAACGTAAGCCTATGAGGATGTTCTAACGCATGAACTACAACCCATTACAATATCTAAATGTCAAATTGTAAATTATCAGAATACCTTATATCCGGGGTACCGTTATACATGGAATATTGCGAAGGGTGGATCTTTGTATGACAATATAGTCTTTTAAGTTTTCTAACTCAATTGCAATGGTCCTTAACTACATTAAAATCAACAACAGTTGAAATAATTTTAAGAAATATCGATCCACGTATGACCCCTAAATAAATATATCTCCTGATATTCGATATTTGACGATTTTTGCCACACGCTCTAACGAAATAATTTAAAATTTGGAATTTAGTGTTTGCAATGGGTTCTACCTCATGTGACACCATATTGTCGATATACAGGGTGAAAAAATAACGGCAACAAGTATTGGTATTTTGAGTTTATAACGGTTTCTGCCTCATGTGACAAAATATTGTCTGTGTAGGCCTTTGTTTTTAAAAACACCCATATAAAGGTACTTCCCGATGTTCGGTATTTTAAAGAATTTAGCCACATTTTCCAAGGGAATTACTTAGAATTTTGTATTTGGATCCGTGATGGATTCTTCTGTCCATATAGAACAATTTCTATATAAGTCAAGATTTCTCAATAGCGCCTGTCCCCCGATATTCGGTATTTTGATGATAGTAGCCAGCTTTTTTCCAGAATTGTTTAAAATTTGCATTAGATGTTCCTAATATAATACGTGACGCCTACCCCTTGAATAGTAGAATTTCGGCCTTTACAGACACATTTTGACCGGAGTTACATTCCAAATAATGGAGTGTATTAATTGTTTTATTTCAATACTTCACTTATAAGACCTATCAGAGACATACAATACATGTTTCCCTTATTGAACCAATATCCTCCGCACGTCACACAGATTTCTATGTTCTACTCAAAGACGAATAAGATTAAAATGCCACATTAAACTTGTAGTCAAATCTTTAAGTTATTTTCAAGTATTTAATCTGTCCTCTTTCTTTTGTTGCTCTACATCATCGTTGCTTCTTTTATTCCTAGCGGACTCTTGAGAAACGTTCTACGGATGTTGAAAACAAAAAAGACGAACAATTATTATTCAGCAGAAAAATAAAAAATAGAAGAGATTTCCATTGCAAATATCCTTGATATCATTTATTGAAGTGGAAACAATTCAATCAGTACGACGACAACGGTGACGACGACGACGAGGACGGGTATTCGTTGCCAAATATACACAAAAGATTCCCAGGGTGCAGTTCCGGTAACAATGATAAAGCGGCACAGTTGATTACACATCGCTGACGTTCATATTGCACAGTGGTTCTAATTTGTTTAAGATGGTCCGAAATAAATATTTCTGTTGGGCGCCGTAATATTACGTTTGATTCATCCTACAGCGCCAGTTCGGCATCGATCTCTTTAGAACAAACTAAGATAGAAATTTTTGCCAGCTCGTAAATGGGACATGTGGGTCCACGTTTTCGTATAGCCTCCCATATAACGGTGGGCCGAATAGACGGTAGTTTGATGATTTTAGCGACATTATAGACCGAAATTGTTTCAAATTTCGTCTTGGAAGTTCTTAATGGATATTCTAACCTCTGACAGAAAATTGTATATGCAGCTCCACTTCTTCGTATAGCCCCCATATAACGGTTTTCATTTAAACCGTATTTTTCGAGGAAGTTTTTTAAGAGATTTTCAAGTTCCTTCCAAGTGGTGGAGGGTATTAAAAGTTCAGCTCAGACGTACTTAGGTGTCTTTTTACTTGTTATTGTGTCTCAATGTGGAACTGAACTTACGATTTTCAGTTGGTTGTGCACAACATGCACTCCCAGCCAAATAATTGGCAGGAGCATGTGCCACTTTCAGCATTACGTTAATGCCAACCAGCGTACGAAAACAAACGAACCGAATAACGTACCACTCACAAGAAATCACACACTTTACACGTTTTGATTCATTTCGTATTTCGAGAAAATACAAAACGAAACGATTGCAGACGTTTCAAACAGTTTATTTTCGTTCGCTGATACCAACTACATATCCTCCCCAAAATAATGACAACCATATACTCCCTACATTACCAGCAAGCTAAAAAATAATGAATAATTCATATAAAAGATACAACGCATAAAAATAACTTACCTTTATCATATTAATTAATGAGATTTGCTCTCCGCACCAGCAAATTAATAATGAATAATAAAAAACGAAGTATTTGCCGACGCACATGTACGTCCTTAAAGCAATTTTTTAGAATCATATTTTACAGTGTCTCAATTAGATCCACCTATTTTGAAATTTAACATTTTGAAATTATTTTAAAAATATGTGTACCTCTTTAGTTATAATCCTATTAAACAATATTCCCAATAAATTCATCTACATTTTAACATTTTGTTCCACTTTGTTTTATCACCACCTAAGCTAAAAGGACAGCGTCGAATGAGAATTCTTCAACGTCAGCAGATGCCTTTAACATTGCAAAGAACAAAAACGCCCCAACACGCTACTATGTCCTTTATGCCACTTCTTATGGGACTGGCAGCAATGTTGCAGCAACTTTTTTCTTTGCTCCAACGAATATGCGACACAAGCGGAATGCGAAAAAATATATATTTGAGCTGCTGATATAAAGAAATACAATTCTATTAGATAATTCAATTTGCAAACAACGAAAAACACTTCCACACAAACACACACACACACACCGATTCGAAAATAAAGACTCAAAAGAACTTGACTAAACTTCCGACGTGATGTTGTTGTCCTCGCCATCCTCGGTTATGGTATGTAGTTGTGAGCATTCTCCGGTTAGCGGGGTAGGTATGGCATTTGTAAATCCCTAAATTCAACGGCCGGTAAGTTCATTTGGTGGAAATCTTTTCTAAGAACACCAACTAAATTGATTTAATTTTGAACCAACACTGCATTGCGTTAAATAAAAATAAGGAGAGGTAAAAATATCTAGTCCTGAATTTTTATGGATATGCAACATGCTTAGAGCTAACCCATTTATTTACTTGTTGAATTTCCTAAGTGTCTCAATTGTAAAATGCAGTTAAACATTGCAAGGGTGCTCAGATTGTCTAATTTAGGAGGCATTTTGCTCACCCGTCTGATGATGGCCATCTTATTGAATAGCATGCGGGCGCAGCAAGAAACAAAGTCTCAAGCAAGAGACTTTCCGTGAAGGCAGCTCAGTATCCAATTAGTCTGATATCCAAGTGTCATTACAGCATTTTGGGGTCTGTTAGATATTTCATGTTTTTACCAAATAATTAGGAAAATCTATTATCTATTATTACATAGCCGAAATCGATGAATGCTCTGTCCTTTTATTCTGATAGTGGCAATGCTGAATATACATTTGACTATTCTGAACTTCCCACTTATCTTCCAATTTCTTACTGCACTAAATTCTGCAAGTTTTTTTGTATGTCATTGTGAATCACTTCACTAAAGTCGTGATTGGCATTGAACAACGATCATAACCACGACCTTTGTGAAGTTTATATTTGAAATTGGACATATGTATTTCTAGGCCCCGTCTAATCACTAGTGCCGAAAAAACATTTTTTTAGTTCGGAAAGACAACCGAATTGCATAAATAAGCTGATCTCAACCTAACATATGATATTCTATTATTACATAGCATTACAGGCTTATCTAATATTCAACGTGCCGTACAAAAATACTCATCTTCTCCGCTATTGTAAAATGTTACCGATTTTACAAATTCTTCCATGAGCTATTTGTTTAAATAAGGAATTAGATTAGATTTAAGAATGTTTATACTCAGGCTACAGGCGCGACCAATAGGCTCGCTACATGAATTGTTAGCATGATTACAGACAGAATACAGAAATAGATAAAATCTCGAAGCTCGCTCCAAAAGGCTCATTTGCCCTAATTTATTTTATTTATTTATTAATTTAGTCTATGGATAATTCTTTACAGACTATATATGTACATAAATGATATTTATATAATTAAAATAATGAATTAAAAAAACATTATTATTTTGCTCTTTATAGTATTAAGATCTATTGTATAATCAATGGTAATAAAAATGCGTTAAAATCTTTTCACATTCTTGTAAAGGGATCAGCATTTGCATAGCTCATTCTGTAGAATTGAATTGCTAGTGGTACATGGTGGCGGGTGGTACATTGAGGAACATTGAAATTGATATTGATCACAAGAAATCCCGCAGTAATATCACCCATAATGACATTATAAAGAAATGAGACATTTAGGATTTTTTACGGCTTTCCAGAATTGGCAGCTTTATTACCGAGAGTCTATCAGTGTATGGGGGAAGATTATCAAATGAAAAGTTCAGACATCGCAAGCAGAAAATTAGGAATTGTTTTTGGACAGACTCGATGCGGTCGCTGTGTGTTTTATAAATAGGGATCCATTTGACCGAGGAGTATTCCAAAATTGGGCGAACAATTGACATGTATAAATCTTTTGTAATATAAGGATCCTTAAACTCCTTACTTCATCCTTTCACTAAACCGAGAACTGATTTTGCTTTGTTTATAGAAACAGAAATATGAGAATTAAAGTTAAGTTTACAATCCAATACGACGCCAAGATCAACGAAGGTATCAACTTTTTCCAGAGAATAGTCACCGATTGTGAATATCATAGGTCTGTATTTCGAATATTTATTTTCCATAAGATTAATATTCCACTAGTTAGCAAACGAATTCAAATCATTTTGAAACAACTGGTGTCTACATATCCACGAAAAGCTAAGAAATAATTTCACAACGTCAGCAAACATCAAAATAATTTTAAAATATTATAGATGAAGGTATATCCTTTAAAAATTAAGAAAATGGGAGTGGTCCTAATTGGCTTCCTTGTGGGAAACAATAATACTATTCGTTATGACGAAAAATACTATTTGTGTTCTATTTTGTAAATATGAAAATCCTTCCGCTTGTAAATCCATTGTTTTTAAGTTTTAATCGTCATAGCTTATGATGAACTTTATCGAATACCTTGCTGACGTCTGTGTAGATTGCATTGATTTGCTTTCTTTGAAGAAATCCTCGATTTACAACTGTAGTGAATTGAATGAGGTTTGTTATTGTAGAAGATTTCTTCAGAAATCCGTGCTGACAGGGTGAAACAATGAAACTAACACAATGATTAAGTAATTAGTTTTTCGAAAAGCTTTGGAATTACACTTAATTTTGCTACGCCTCGATAATTAGCCACATTAGATTTATTTCCGATTTTGAAGAATGAAATGATATCGATGTCTTCCAAACATCAGGGAAAAATTAGCTTGAGTATTAGAAGCATTGAACGATATAGTAAGAGGCCAAAGAAATGCATGGGGGCAATTCCGCAGAATGCAAATCTGGACCTTATCCAATCCATTAAAACCATAGTGTTGTTCAAAAGTTCAATTGATATTTATTGATTACAATTAATTTCGAGAGATAGTTATTGCTGTTCTATGTTTTGGTAGAATACGTTGATTATTTTTATCACAGGATTCAGCATCGTCGTACTATAAACTTGGTGGAAATCACTCGATTTGCGTTTCAAATAGACAAATTTGTTGAAAAATTTCAGATTCTGTTTAAAGTTGTTTTTGAGTCTGGTGAGATAAATTGAATAGCAAATATTATTCAGAGTAGTATATTCAGAGCGTGCTACAGCCTTCTTATATTGTTTATTTTTCACATTTTTAACCTTTACCAAAGATATAGAGTTCCATGGTGGCCAATAAATGTTATTAATTAGATATTTTGGTACGCTAATATAAATAAAACCGTATAACATTTTGTAAAAAAAAATATCTATATAGTGCCACGTAAATCGTAAGTGCGAGACAAAGGTCTGTGTTATGCATTAGTTTTCGTAACTGCTTTGAATGTAACATTCATTCATTTGATTTACAAATATGAGGTCCTATAACTTTTAATAGGTTTTACGGATGCAACTTCAAATAATACCAACACAAGAATCTATTCTTTTAGGCACTGCTTTAATCAATCGAGCTTAAATCAATCAAAAGCCTTATTAAAATCTGTATCAAATATATTTGTTTGTTTTTTATTAGTGAAACCACTTATCACATCAGATTTGTTGATGTCGATAGATCGCTTCAAAGCTCTCGTAGATAGGGCTTAGTATAGGCAAGACTTTGTAAGAGTGTGCTAACGAATAATTTAGCGTTCAATTTTGCAATCCCGCGATAATTCGATTATGCAAGTTTCCAGATTTGTGCAGAGAAATGAGTAATAAATAAAATTTTATGAAATAATTATACGGAACTGCCATCGGGGTTACATAAGTGTTCGAGTAGAAATTTCGAATATTTTACGAAATACAATTCAGGATTATTATTATTATTTTAATTTATATTAACTTAGGTAAACTTCCCAGTACTTAACTAACATGAAGAAAATGCGTATTAAAAACTCCTGCAATATCTTTCTCATTGTCACACACCATATTACAAATAAATGATTGAAGGTTCTTAGGCGGTCTTTCGTTTTATATTGACAAGTTTATAGAAGTACTAGCTGGCCCATACTTTTAATCTTTAATGCATATTTTTTAAAGCATAATAAATCACAGATCTCACTGATGTAAGCGGCACAATTTCTATTATAAGTAATGACTCCATAGTAATTTCTAAATAGAAATAAACATTTATGGCAAAAATTATAATAGATGTTCACCTACCGTCGGTTTTAGATATTTTTTAGATATGAATAGTCTGATCTTATTTTTCAGCTATAGGCTTTAATTTGAGTGTTAAAAACCTATATAATATATAACAAGTATAATAGCCCCAGATTTTCCATTCAATTGAGCTGAAATTTGAAATCTGTGTTTCCAATGTTTAAAATACCGTGCTACATGGTTTTAAGTTTTGTCCACCTCATAATTGAGATTATTACTGTTTTACACCCATTACCGTAAGATGAGAAATACTTTTTTGGTCATTTAACTTGTGCTTTGGAGACCCCATAAAGTCCATATTTTTCATTTTAGTATAATTCAATGACGATTAAACAAATGTTCGGTCCCGTACTACTTTCTAATATTCATAATTTTTTCAGTTTCTGCCATGATTTCCGATTGAATGATTCCTAGTTTGACATTTCGGAGTTTATTTCATGAAGACGTACTTCCCAAATCTACGTTCCCTAACAATATTCTCCTGTAGGTTACAAATTCAATAGAATACAAAAGTTTTTTCAGACCACACATTGGCTGGGAAAGTGAACTTGGGGGGTTAAATAATGTGGAGACTATACTTAAATAAACGCCTATGTTCACAATTATCTGTGAACTCAGGTGTAGCCTAAATACAATTTTTTTGACAAATTAATTGATGAATGTGGTCAAGATCAAGATGGGCCCTACTCCGAAAATTGAAAATTTTATGCAAAGAGGTTTTCTATCTTAAATTAAAAAAAAAAAAAAACAAGACCCGAAAATAGCTTAAACCATATGATGGTTATTCCAAAACGTGATCATTTTTTGCAAGGATTGTTTCTTCTCAAATTACCAACATTTGCCGAAATATGTATAAAAATATGGTTAACATGTAAAATATACTTGAATATATATACTTGTACCCTTATGCGGGGGTTATGACCCATATCATGACCTGCAAAAGCGATTTAATGTATCTTGAAAGTTTAAGAAGAATTTCTGGAAGGATAGAAATTCGCTGTTCCAAGTTGGGTCCTTTTTATTCGGTATTTCACTGATTGCAGTCCCAATGAAATTACTTTTTTTATTTTTATTTATTTCTTATTGTCATGTGAAAGAAATAGGTCCACGCTTAGAAATGAGCCCTATAACGCCTTGTCGGTAATTTTTGTTTGTTGAAATGTGTTCGCATCATCCATCTATCGTGCTTTAGCTGGTAGGTCCTGAAATTAAAAGGTAGATTCCAATTTTAGACTTGAAAGATTGCCATTCACATTTTTATGGGCATATTTTCACGCATTTTTTTTTTGCCAAGATTACATTCCGAAATTGTATGAATCGTCAACATCCGTCAAGCCGTTCTAGAGTTATAAGCTTAGTAACTAACATAAGTTTCTTTTATATAGTGAAAATAATTCTTTATCTCCTGAAATGATATTTTTCGTATAGTTCCACTTACCGAATAAATATCTAAAATCTTTAAATCACAGTTTTGTCCGTTGTCGCTTGATACTACCCTAAAAAGACTACATATCATATTATTTTTCAAAACAAAAAAAAAATGCAAAGAGAAAAAACACTACAAATGTACATTCGAAAATAGTAAGTTAAAATGAAAAAAATCATGCAATATAAAACATTACGATTGTACATTTCGAAAGTCAAAATGAAAATGTTCAAATTTCACATGATATTTTGCATTTTATCCTTTTCTGCCAATAGACAATTTCGAATTTATCTGAATCGTTAAAATTAGACCAGCGCATGTTGAGTTATAAGCGTAGTAACTAACACAATTTCTTTTATATATATATATATATATATATATATATATATATATATATATATATATATATATATATATATATATATATATATATATAAATATTGATTTAGGATTGATTTTAAATTCAGTCTTACCTATCTCAATATAAGAATGTTTTAGTCAGGTATCTGTAATAGCTACAATAGAATATTTAAAATCGTAACTATCACAGCACGAATATTCTTATATCCCAGAATAAAAAAGTTATCGATGTTTCTTTGTGGCTAATGAGCTAAATTTTAAGATTTTCGCAAAAAAAACATAGTTAACTTGAATTGGAATTGAGTCTTGGTCGAAGCCAAAAATTTTTTACAACATCTCCGCCGAATTTAACGAAATATCCATTGTAGTGCACGAATTACCATACAAATAATAATAAAACATTTTTAAGACAAACTAATATTAAACTATGTTCAGTTGTAAAAATATTTGTGTGTGTTTGTGTGGGAACGACATTCCAAGTCTTCACCCTCGGCCAATTATTTATTCAAGCCACACTTAACAAAAAATCAGCCATGGCCACTGGTCTTATCCGTAGTGCACACAATTGAACACACATACACAGAGCTCTAAGCGGTATGTTGTCGGTGTGTACGTGTACTGGGATTTCGTTAAAGTTTAGTTTCTCTCCTATAAGTTTTTATATGCTCGTACAAAGTTTAGTGAAGCTGAAAAACACGTCCATACTTCATTCCTTCCTTCCGCTGAAATTCCATCACCATCATCAGTGCGAGTTTCTTTGTGCTGGCTGTTTTTGCCATTCATGTGACGTTCGCCATTGGGTGGTGCCCTGCTCTTTGGCCAACATCCCACACCGCTTCTCGTCTTTGGATGATGGTACAATTCCGTTTTATTATTTGTATTTCATTCATTGAATTTTGTCAAGATTCAACAAATCCCATTTCAAGTTAGTCTCCGTGGATGTCCTTGTCGTTCTCGAAGTCGCAGTCTCCGTCTCAACACCGTCCTCCACCTCCTCCTTCTGCTCGTCCAAAACATTTGCAACAAAACGGCATAACAATGAACTGAAAAGTCAACAACAAGAACATATCCGAAAGGATATACTCCCAGTCATCGCTGGGGGGATTAAAGCACAAAAAAAGGAAACAATGAAAACAAAACACCACCAACAACGACATTTGTTACAATTCCAAATCCTTCTTCATGCTATGGTTGAGCGAGAACAGCAAAAAATGAAAAAATAAAATAAATGCGGGGATAAGAATACGAAACTACCAATACCAACAGACACCGTTTCCACTTGTCTTCTACTCGAATCGTGTCTGTTAAATGTGTATATGTGTATGTTTGAAGAGAATTTTATTGGCAAGAGGATATAGAGGGAGATTGTTGCATGAGGGCGTTCAGATATTCGGTGTGTTCTTCACCCATATTATGGAAACAATAAATATACGTGATCGGCATATTAACAATCGGTGTTATGCATGCGCATCCATACAAATATCCCTGTCTTACAACAAACACACTTACACACACACATGTGTGTGTGTGTAGCTATTATATAGGAATCTGTTACATGGTATTGTGAGATGAACTCAACTTATTACAAACTTAAATATTGTACTAACAGATACTGTGTGTGAGTACAGTTTTCATATGGCTTATGTTAAAGAATTCGTCAGACCTTTGAACAAAATAAAAATTACTTCAAATATTAATATTCAGAAATTCTGTATTTTCATTTGATGGGAGATGCAAGTTCTTAAAGTACTACTGTCTACTCGACTGAAATTAACAAGAAGTGTACAAAAGACAAGGAAGCTGAGTGCGAGTTATCAAGAGAACTAAGTTTGGCCATCAGACTGTTGCAAAAACTGTCAATTTATATTTGTTTTTTTTTTTTTTTTTTTTTTTTTTGGTTTATTTGGTTTTGGTGTTACTTTCTACCAATACACTTACATATGGTTGTTTTTTTTTTCCATTGTTGTACAACAGCTCTTGGTGTCTTTTTTGTCAAAATACATTGTATTAAAAAAAAATGATAATAATTAATACTTCCGTTTGGACGAAAATATACCTTGGCCTTGGTGTTAACCAAAGTGACACTGAAGACCCCCATGCTGTCAATATATAACTTTGAATAAAAAAAGTATTAAATAAACAGACACATTTCTTTCTGGTATATATGTATATTCGTGTACAACTTTCAAATGCAATCGCACACAAATTCACATTTCTAATACAGTTTGTTTTTATGTTTAACAAACAAAAAGTCAAAAGACGGCTGCCAATTTCGAATTTGTTCAACTTTGGAAATTTGTTCTATCGACGTATTTCGGCAAAGTGGTAATCTTTTGTGGTGAAAAACATCGAGAGGATACATATCATTTGATATGGCTAGAACTTGCTAGGTCTTTTTGGATCAGTTCAGGAGCCGATCTAGAGATTTCCGTCCGTCCACTTGTCTCTCTGGCTGGTGCGCACCATAATTCTCAAAGGGAGTATCCGATTTGATCCAAACTTGGTACGTTGTAATATTATTGTCAAACTTAGATCGACTTTGACCATGGGTACAATCGGTGCACTCCTCCTGGTATGACCCCAACTCGAGGTTAAAATTGTCAAAGAAAATAATAAACCTCATAGGAAGAGAAAGGATCATTCGATGTTTTGCAAACTTTGCAAATCTCAATATTTTTGACAGTGCTAGGTCAGGTGCGAAAATGGACAATATCGGTCACCTCCATCAAATACCTCCCTACAAATGGTCAAAATTTGGAATAATTTTAACTCTTATAAAAGTTGGATTGTTTTCAAGTTTCACACATCTCAATATTTGAACCAAATCCTTCTGGCACCTCCTCCACAAGGGGGTCAAAATTTGAAAACGCATATTAAATGCGAAATAATCATCAAATTATCTTTATATGTCACACATCTAAATACTTTTGTTTATACAAGATCTGGTGTGAAGACGGTGGTACCTCCCCAACAAAGGGGCCAATATTTTGAATAACAAAAACCCTTATAAAATGCGAAAGAAGCTTCCGATATTCTTTAAACTTCACACATCGCATTGTTTTTATTAACACAAGATCTGGAGTTAATATGATAGATACCGGCCTGCCCTTCTGGCAACTCCCCCACAAAGGGTCACAATTTTAAATATTTATATTTCCTGTAACATGAGAAACAAGTCAGCGACTCTTTTCAAACTTGGTATATCTAAATATTTCTCTCAACCAGCGATCTGATGTGAATATGGAATTGATCGACTGACTCCCTCTCGTACCTCCCCCACAAGTGTTGAAATGTTTAATTAAGAACTGTTCCCATAAAATTCGTAATAGATGTCAGATTTTCTTTAATTTTTTCACATTGCAATATGTTTATCAGTATTTGATGAAGTGGAGTACTTTGGTCCAAAATATATTGTACCTCACGCATATTTCATAATTTTCAAAAAATTATCACACATCTCATATAAAGATCGGGCTCATATAAAAATCGGGCTCGTTGTCATATTTATGTCAGAGTTAGTTCAAATGTGTGAATATTGGTCCACTCCTTCGATATCTCGAATATACCCCCCATACCATGGTGGAGTATACCCTCCAATATATAATAACAATTCTAGCCAATTGAGTAATCTCCCTGCATATCAGTGATAACGGAGTAGTATTCTATAAGCCACGGACGGATGCTCGAAATAACGAATTAGCTCCCTTAAGTATACATAGTGGTGTAGGGTATCGTATAATCGGTCTACTTGACTTTGCTCCTTTCTTAGCTTGTTTCGAACGAAATTGCTTAAAATTCGAACTAAACTAAACTTTACTAACGTCCTTAAACCATTTTGATCTAGCGAAACAAATGTTGTCCTTTGCATAACCTCCATTGCGGATTGAATGTTGGAATAATGAATTACCTAAGGGATTGCTTTACAAAAGAGATGCGATTTTATTTCTGGCATTTAACCCTAGATCAAAAGTTAAATGCCCATGGATTGGTGTAACCCGACGCCGAGCATAATTATTATCCTTAATAAGGTTTAATGCAATGGCGATAATTGAACCGAACTGTTGTACAACTATTACAAGTGCTGTTGATGGTAATGTGGTGCGACGAGAGTGAGGGTGGTTCTTTGGCGTGTGTTTGTGTAATTTGTTAGTGGCATTAAGTTGACAAGAGACAGGGGTGTTTTCTTTTCTGCTCTAGCAATGAAATGACACAAAAATCAACAGATATGTTTATGTGAATATTATAACCCTGCCTTCAATAAGGTCAATACTACACAATTCAAGTGACCTTCCTTTAATTGCAGAGATACAGATTGGCGATTCGTAGGATACGAACACAAGCCAAGTTGTACTCAATTGTTGATGAAAGTATATTTATCGATTAAGATTCGAAGAGCAGTCAAAAATTCAGTAAAAATATTTTCGATTAGAAGACCTGTTTTAGAGGTAGGTTTACTACTATAATAAGACAGCAACTTATAACATCAAAACAAAGGGTTACTAATTATATACCAATAGCATAGGTTCCAATGACCATTATCGGAGCAGATGCGAGTTCGTCAATAGCGTCATGAAGTAAAAATGTTGTTTGTCGCTCCTCAGCAAAAGTCGTGCGGGGTCGACCAACACTACAATATGTTGGAAGCACCTTGTGCCCAAATCCATTTTGGAAGATATCGTTTTTGAAATAATGCCATAGAGCCCTGCCCAGATGTTGCTATTGGTTTTCGACCAGGAACATTTACCCACTTCGCACTCACTTCGTCGTGTTGTTAGGTATTCAAAACAATTTCACACGAAAGTTGTGGTCCATTTTAAACCTAAATATAATCCAATTGTCATCCCTCTCTTCTCATGCAAAATTCCGCGTCGATTGATTTTCAATTGTAACCTCCAAAATCAGGAAAATTTAAGTGTGCATCTTTAAAAACAATGGCCTTCAATTAATTAATCGGACAATAATTGCGACCTGTAATAGATATCATAGATTTTATTCTTTTCTTGCAAGACACCATTCCGAATTGATGAGAATTGTAAAAACCAGTCCAGCGGTTCTTGACTTATAAGCTGAATAACTAAGATTTATATATTTTACATCTTTATTGTACCTATTTTGATATACATCCCATATCTTGGCTATCAGCATCACTGTAATGGTCAGAAGTGACCTTTTAATGAATTTGTGATTTCGCCGGAACTGAAAATTTTCGTGGTTTAGTGATTTTTTGCATTAAAAGAAGGCTATTATAAAGTACTAGCTGTCCCCGTCTTATTTTTCAGCCAAAGGCTTTAATTTGAATGATAAAGAACATATATAATAGCCAAACCTGAAAACTCAGCTCAATTTTTGGTATTGAAAAGAGCTTAGCAACATTTTCCATTTAAATGAGTTATAATTTGGAATTTGTATTTCCAAAGTTTAGAATAGCGTGCTGCGTGGTATTCACTTTTGTCCACCTCATAATTGAAGGCAAAATGATACCTTACCGTAAGATGGGAATGAATTTTTTTGTCATTTAACTTGCGTGTTGGTCCATAAAGTCCATATTTTTCATCATAGCATAATTCAATGACGGTTAAACAAATGGTCGGTCCGATGTTCCTTTTTAATATTCGTAAGTTTTTCCTCTTTCTGTCACAATTTCCAATTGACATTTCGGAGTTTATTTCATATGGACGTACATCCCAAATCTACGTTCCTAACCAATGTTCTCTTGAGGGTTACAAATTCAATAGAATAAAACCTAACCACTCATTGGTTAGGAAAGTGTACTTGGGATAACACATAATGTGGGGACTATTCTTAAATAAATGTCTATGTGGACAATTACCTGTAAGATGGTTCTCTACACCAGAATATCCCAAACACAATTTTTAAATCAAATCAATTGATGGAGTCAAGACCAAGATTGGCCCTAATTGGAAAATTGACAATTGTATGCGAATAAGTTTTCTAACCCTTAGAACAAAAGATGCCAAATAAGGGCCAAAAAAATGAAAAATGTGTCCAAGACCCCGAAAATAACTTAAATCATATTAAAATGGCAAGGATGGTTTCTTCTCAAATTACCAACATTTGCCGAAATTAGTATGAACAAGTAAAAAAGCTGTAAGTTCGGCCGGGCCGAACTTTGAATACCCTCCACCATTTGGAACGAATTTGGCAATTCTAAAAAACAATAAAGTCCGTTAAAAATTCAGTTAAAATCTTAAAAATACCGAATGTAGCTATTATATTAGGATATATACGACGACATGAACCTGCGTGGGTAACATTTGTCATAAGCCATTACAATATTTAAATGCGAAACTTAAAAAAAATCGGTTATAATGTCGATTAAATCAAAATACCGAATATCGGGATGTATCGTTATATGGGGGCTTTACGAAGAGGTGGACCTGCACAGACAATTTTATGTTTTAGGCTGTAGTATCCATTACGAACTTTAAATACCAAATTTGAAACAATTCCGGAGAATAAATTCGCTAAAATCATCAAAATACCGAATATCGGGAGTAACCGTTATATGGGACTATACGAAGACGTGGACCTGCACAGACAATTGTCTGTCATAGGCTGTAGTATCCATTACGTACTTCAAATACCAAATTTGAAACAATTCTGGTGAAAAATGTCCATAAAATCATTAAAATACCGAATATCGGGAGATACCGTTATATGGGGGCTCTACGACGTGGACCTGCACAATTTTCTGTCTTAGGCTGTAGTATCCTTTATGAACTTCAAATACCAAATTTGAAACAATTCCGGTGAATAAATTCGCTAAAATTATCAAAATACCGAATATCGGGAGGTACAGATATATGGGGGCTATATGAAGACGTGGACCTGCACAGACAATTTTCTGTCATAGGCTGTAGTATCCATTACGAACTTCAAATACCAAATTTGAAACAATTCTGGTGAAAAATGTCCATAAAATCATTAAAATACCGAATATCGGGAGGTACCGTTATATGGGGACTCTATGACGTGGACCTGCACAATTTTCTGTCTTAGGCTGTAGTATCCCTTATGAACTTCAAATACCAAATTTGAAACTATTCAGGTGAATAATGTCGCTAAAATCATCAAAATACCAAATATCGGGCGGTACCGTTATATGGGGGTTATATCAAAACGTGGACCTACATGGCCCATTTTCAATACCAAAAGTCCTGCAGACATAACATACATTTGAGCAACATTTTATCAATTTACTTCAATTCGTTCGGAAGCTAGATTGATTTCCACAGAAGGACGGACATCGCTAAATCGACATAGAATTTTATGCTGATCAAGAATATATATACTTTGTGGGGTCTAAAATGTGTATTTCGAGGTGTTACAAACGGAATGACAAACCTAATATACCCTCCATACAATGGTGGGGGGTATGAACATATGGTTAAAATGTAATATATACTTCAACAAGCGTAATAACTAACATAACGTTATTATACCCTACAACACTATGTGTTGGGGGTATTATAAGTTTGATTGGGCCAAAAATTATGTAACACCTCGAAATATTGATTTCCCACATAGGAAAGTATATATGGATCTTCCTATCTTGCCGAGTTGAGTCGATCTAGCTACGTATGTCCGTCCGTCCGTCTGTCCATGTTAATTTGTAATCACTCTACAGGTCGCAATTATGGCCCGATCTTCACGAAATTTAGAATGGAGGTGGGGCTAGGGTCAGAATAGAACCCTATTTCTTTTGGAGATGATCGCATAATATTTAGGGGTCGAAATGGACCAAAAACTGAAAAAAATTCGGATTTTGCAGTAGCTATACAGGTCGCAATTATAGACCAATCGACGCGGAACTTCGCATGTAGCTAGAGTTTAGGGCGGGGAAGAAGCCTAGCAATTTGGGTTGTCATCGGATAATATTTAGCGGGTAAAATAGACCATATCTTTTGTGTTGAAAAAAATTCAAAATTTTTCATTAAACCGCGAATATTTTAAATCCCGGCGAAATCACAAAGCCATGACAAGGTTACTTCTGATCTTTACATTGATGTTAACATCCAACAAAACGGATATATAGCAAAATATGTGCGACATATATGTCTATCAAAGAAGATATGCTTGAAAGATCTGTTATATGTCGAGAACGGCTGAACTGATTTCGACAGTTCTCATTAATTCAAAATGGCCTCTTGGCAGGAAAGAAAAAACGTCTAAAAAATCGCATAAAAATATCTCTCTAAAGATGAAAATATTGGTTTTGTAACATTTTCTCATGTTTTTTCAATTTTGTCATATTTTTGGCATATTTTCATTTTCAATAATAAACATTTGGTAATATTTCTACAGCTAACAAAACTAAGTAGTTAGGATATCAGGATATCATATACAGATCGCAGTTATGGCCCGATCCTTACGAAATTTTGCATGGGGATAAGATGAGGGTCAGAATAGATGCCTACTCTTTTTGGAGATGATCGCTATATATTTAGGGGTTGAAATGGACCAAAAAACTGCAAAATTGTCAGCAGGTCATAATTATCGCCCGATCCTTACGCATATTTGAATGGGGGTTACCGGACATTGCAAAAGCCAAGCAGTTTCGGATGGCCATCCAAAAATATTCAATGTGTGAAGGAGTTTGCCAACTTTTGTAGACAAAATACGAAAATGTCCATTCCAGTGACTTTTTGGAGAATTCACAAATACAGGAAAGACGCAAGACAAGAATATAGTCAAATGGCTGTATCTCATGTAGATGCGTTTCAGTCAAAAACCAATAATAAATGTTAATCTTTTGCCACTTCTGAGAGGTTATAGGTCTTTGGAAAATATTGGTTCCAGATCTAGGAAGACCAGGAAGTTGCTATTATTCGAAAATTAGAGAACGAAACCTGATGGTTTTCTTTTATTATTTGTCACAATATCTTGTGGAATTCTTTCGAGTATCGCGCCTATATAAACTGTATCGTTTATTATAGTGTTGTAGGGTATTCAACGGTCGGCCCCGCTCGACTGTAGCCTTTGCTTACTTGTTTTATATTGTAAAAATAATTCTTCTTCTTTGTTCACAAAAAACGATTGCATTTTATAAAATTGACAGAAAAAAAAAAACAAATTGAAAAAAGAAAAAAATCTCCAACTTGTTCGCTGGTTTTTACGGTAACTGTTTACGAAGTTTGTCAATAGAATGTACTATTATTTTGAAATTCGATTCCATTGAAAATTTTATCTCAATTTTTTCACCGTTTTTAGAATTTTTGCAATGAGATTTTTTGATGATTGATTTTTAGCGATTTCGAAAAAGAATTTGAAGAATGGTCCTTTAACTTCGACAATTAACTTTATTGGAATAAAGGGCTACAAAATGAATAAACCTTGAAAACTTAAAACCAATAGTGGAAAATATGGCATAAGTCGTTAAAATACCGAATACCTAATTTTCAATACAACCATAATAATTACTGTATCAACAATACAAATTATTGCATCAAAATGCAAAGCTCTGCATCAAATAATGTGAAATGTTAATTTCGAACTTCCTTATTTTATGCTGATTTAGTTAGTTAGTTTTGCGTCTGTCATATGTTTCTCCTTGTGCGATAATCACTTTAAACCTTAATTTTTTTTGGAACCCTTAATTTCGAAAATTTGAAACGGTTGTAATTTGTCTTCGCCCGGCAATAGAACAGCATCGACCTTTGCTGTTTCCAAGATAAGAAGGACCAATTTCACTCCTCTTGGTACAATATTTAATATCAGATCGTTACTGATGACTTAATTCTCATATATAATATACATTGTTTAATATACATGTAGTCGTAGTTTAGTTAAAATAAATGTGAACTTTGATTATGAATGTATCTCAAATATCGGCCCTAGACGAGGGCGGTGCGGAAACTTCTTAGCCTATCAATGTAAGAGAATAGTTAGTTTTTCAAAAATATTTTTATACCCTCCACCTTGGAAAGGAGGGTATATTAACTTTGTCATTCCGTTTGTAACATCCCTAAATATTCGTTTTAGACCCCATAAAGTATATATATTCATAATCAGCATAAAATTCTATGTCGATTTAACGAAGTCCGTCTGTCTGTCTGTCCGTCTGTCTGTCTGTTGAAATCACGATACAGCCCACATTATTTGACGTAGAGCTCCAAAATTTAGCAGAGCTATTTGCATTGTGTCTAGGATGGTTGGTATTGAAAATGAGATATATCGGTCCACGTTCTGGTATAGTCCCCATATAACGGTACCTCCCGATATTCGGTATTTTGATGATTTATGCCACATTTTTTCACGGATTTGTCTTAAAATTGGTATTTGTAGGTCATAGCGGGTCCCTGAGCGTGTGGCAAAACATTGCATGTATAGGTCCACGTTGTGGTATAGCCCCCCTATAAAGGTACCTCCCGATATTTAGTATTTTAGTTTTTTTTTACCACATTTTTTCACCGATTTGTCTAAAAATTGGTATTTGTGGGTGATAATGGTTTCCAGCTCCGGTGGCGGAACATTGCATGTATGGGTCCATAATTTGGTATAGTCCCCATATAACGGTACCTCACGATATTCGGTATTTTGATGATTTATGCCACATTTTTTCACGGATTTGTCTTAAAATTGGTATTTGTAGGTCATAGCGGGTCCCTGAGCATGTGGCAAAACATTGCATGTATAGGTCCACGTTGTGGTATAGCCCCCATATAAAGGTACCTCCCGATATTTAGTATTTTAGTTTTTTTACCACATTTTTTTCACGGATTTGTCTGAAAATCGGTATTTGTTGGTCATAATGGGTTCCAGCTCCGGTGGCGAAACATTGTAATTATAGGTCCACGTTTTGGTATAGCCCCCATATAACGGTACCTCCCGATATTCGGTAATTTGATGATTTTTGCCACATTTTTTCAGGGATTTGTTCGAAAATTGGTATTTGTTGGTCATAATTGGTTCCAGCTTCGGTGGCGAAACATTGCATGCATGGGTCCATGATTTGATATAGCCCCCATATAACGGTACCTCCCGATATTCGGTATTTTGATGGTTTTTGTCACATTTTTTCACTGATTTGTCTAAAAATTGGTATTTGTGGGTCATAATGGGTTCCAGCTCCGGTGGCGGAACATTGTAATTATAGGTCCACGTTTTGGTATAGCCCCCATATAACGGTACCTCCCCATAATCGGCATTTTAATGGTTTTTGCCACTTTTCTTCTAATGTTTCTTTTACCCTAAGGTGGAGGGTATTAAAAGTTTGGCCCGGCCGAACTTAATGTTTTTTTACTTGTTATTTTTCAAATATAATCTCCTGAAACTCCAATACACTTAATCCAACGCTTTTCTAGCAATTCTATTCCTTGATTAAAATAGTTTTTCTCAAGATCTTCAATATAATGGTTTACAACTGAAATTGCATCTTCATTTGAGGGATAAAGCTTGCAACTCGTACTTTAATTCGTTGATTTTAGCCATTGTTAAAACACTCTAGTGCGCTGGGGCATTGTCTTGATGAAAAATTAGTTTTTTGTGTTGTGAGCCAGGACGCTTTTCTTGAATTTGTACATTTAATTGATCCAAAAGGTTGCAATAGCGCTCTAAATTTATTGTTTTACGCTTTTGCAGATAGTCAATCAATAAAATACCTTTGAAGTTCCAAAAACCCGTCGCCATAACCTTACCAGCCGATTGAATTGTTTTTGCCTTCTTTGGGGCACTTCCTCCAGCTTCAGTCCATTGTTTGGATTGTTATTTTGTCTCTGGAGTATACTGATGGATCCATGTATCATTAATAGTTATGAAACTACGCTTAAATTCCATTTTATTTCGCTTAAAACGATCCAAAACAAGCTTGAGAAATGTTCATTGTTATGCGTTTTTGATCGACTGTTAACAAATGCGGCACCCAGCTAGCAGAAAGCTTTTTCATCTGTAGTTCTTCTTGTAAAATTGATTGGACTCGATCAGATGCCCATGATATCACAATTTCGAGCACTTTTATTTGTCGATCATTTAATATCACGAACTTTGGCTACAGTTTTTGTTGTTATTGCTGTTTTTGGACGCGCACTACGTGGTTCATTCACCTAATACATTCACCATATCATTATGAATTTCTGGTCCCGATAAACCCTTTTTATGTAAATAATTAATGACAGCACGCATTTCTAATTTTTCAATTGCAAAAAAAATTGCGTATGCGTCTTTTTTGAACACCTGTTTCTATATGAAGGAGTTGCCAGATCGAAACAAAATTTAACATGTGTTCGTAACAGTTTCCAAAACACTTAACTTTTTTCTGTATATACCGCGCTTTTTGTGCTAGGCTAAGAAGTTTCCGAACTGCCCTCGTTTATAAATATGAGCAGAATTGCACCAAATTTGGCGCCTTCAATTCTAGGCTACTTTTCGATACATGTATTAGGTAAAGGTTCTGGGGCAATTCCCTTTTTTATATCGGATGTTAATATTCATGAGCACTACATCCAAATCTGGAACAATTCAAATAGAGTTATGAGGTGTGCCATTTGCATATCAATAGGATAAAAAATGTTCCTGTTTTAAGTTTTAATCAACTTTAGCACAATAGTGTAGATCGATAGCAACACTGGTGTGTGTGTGACCTGTTCATTGGCCATGGGTAAGACTGTAGTATCGGCAACAGTATATTAGTATTGAAATATCTCATTGGAAATGGAACATCTGCATTTTTAGCCATTAACTAGCTGAACCCGGTGCGCTTCGCTACCCCTTTTGATTTTATATGCATTCAAAATTTTATTTACGAATATATGTTGGTTAAAAAAAAAAAACAAATTTTATAATTAAAAAAAAAAATTATTGCACTACTTTAATGCGTAAATATACAAAACCATTAGAAAAACGGTAACATGATATACATACACGAAGGGTTTGTCCTTCGGATTTATTTATTTCATAGCAAATACCAAGCGTGCAGTAAACTGCAATCTTTTGAAGTTGAGTGGTATTTCTGTTGCAATTAATGAATTCAAGATAGCAACATACTTCGCCGTAATAAGCGTATTTCAAATTAATTGTTGTGTTGTTTTTTAGTGTTAGCCTAAGGCGTTGTGGGTCAATGGTTCTTATTAAAATCATATCCCAATCTGATACGATTTAAATATAATTTTAAAAAAAATACTTTTACACCAAATTCCGCCACACCTTTCATATTTCATTGAAATTGGTGCGTCAAATACGTGAAATCGGCCGAGAATATATATATGGGAGCTACATCCAAATCTTAACTAATTTCCAATTAATTTGTCACATTTATTATTGTAACCACACATATGTTAGCTATACCCAAACCTCAACTGATTTCAATAAAATTTGGCAATTTTTTCTGGTGCCAGATTTCGTCTTTCTCGCTTTGGGTGCATCAAATATGTGAAATCGGCTGAGTATATATATGGGAGCTATAATTAAATCTGAGCGTATTTGAATATAATTTGTCAAATTTATTTTTGTACCAAGTTTAGCCACTCATGCCGAATTTCATTGGAATCGGAAATACGTATCGTGTTTTGTGCATCAAATATGTGAAATCGGCGGAAAATATATATGGGAGCTATATCCAAATCTGAACCGATTTTAATATAATTTGACTAATTCATTTTCTAATCAAAATCCCGTTACATATTCCAAATTTCTTTGGAATCGAACATACATATCGTGCATGGTGCATAAAATACATGAAATCGGTCGAAAATATATATGAGAGCTATATCCAAATCTGAACCGATCTTACTATAATTTGACAAATGTATATTTGTTTTAATTTCCCCTACAGATTCCAAATTTCATTGAAATTAGAGATACATAGCGTGTTTGGTGCATCAAATACATGAAATCGGTCGAAAATATATATGGGAGCTATATCCAAATCTGAACCGATTTCAATATAATTTGAAAAATTCATTTTTGCTCCCGATTCCGTTACTTATTTTAAATTTCATTAAATTTGGACATACATATCTTATTTGGACCACCAAATACATGAAATCGGCCGAAAATATATATGGGAGCTATATCCAACTCTGAACCGATTTCAATATAATTTGGGAAATAAATTTTTTTAGATAAAATCTATCACACGTTTCAAATTTCATTGAAATTGGGGATACATAGCGTGTTTGGTGCATCAAATGCTTGAAATCGGCCGAAAATATATATGGGAGCTATATCCAAATCTGAACCGATTTCAATATAATTTGACAAATTTATTTTCGGATCAAATACAGTCACATATTCCAAATTTCATTGCAATCATAGCAAATACCAAGCGTGCAGTAAACCGCAATCTTTTGAAGTTGAGTGGCATTTCTGTTGCAATTAATGAATTCGAGATAGCAACATACTTCGCCGTAATAAGCGTATTTCAAATTAATTGTTGTGTTGTTTTTTAGTGTTAGCCTAAGGCGTTGTGGGTCAATGGTTCTTATTAAAATCATATCCCAATCTGATACGATTTAAATATAATTTTAAAAAAATTACTTTTACACCAAATTCCGCCACACCTTTCATATTTCATTGAAATTGGTGCGTCAAATACGTGAAATCGGCCGAGAATATATATATGGGAGCTGTATCCAAATCTTAACTAATTTCCAATTAATTTGTCACATTTATTATTGTAACCACACATATGTTAGCTATACCCAAACCTCAACTGATTTCAATAAAATTTGGAAATTTTTTCTGGTGCCAGATTTCGTCTTTCTCGCTTTGGGTGCATCAAATATGTGAAATCGGCTGAGTATATATATGGGAGCTATAATTAAATCTGAGCGTATTTGAATATAATTTGTCAAATTTATTTTTGTACCAAATTTAGCCACTCATGCCGAATTTCATTGGAATCGGAAATACGTATCGTGTTTTGTGCATCAAATATGTGAAATCGGCGGAAAATATATATGGGAGCTATATCCAAATCTGAACCGATTTCAATATAATTTGAAAAATTCATTTTTGCTCCCGATTCCGTTACTTATTTTAAATTTCATTAAATTTGGACATACATATCTTATTTGGTCCACCAAATACATGAAATCGGCCGAAAATATATATGGGAGCTATATCCAAATCTGAACCGATTTCAATATAATTTGGGAAATAAATTTTTTTAGATAAAATCTATCACACGTTTCAAATTTCATTGAAATTGGGGATACATAGCGTGTTTGGTGCATCAAATGCTTGAAATCGGCCGAAAATATATATGGGAGCTATATCCAAATCTGAACCGATTTCAATATAATTTGACAAATTTATTTTCGGATCAAATCCCGTCACATATTCCAAATTTCATTGGAATCGAACATTCATATTGTGTTTGAGGCTTCAAATGAACGAAATCGGTCGAAAATATATATGGGAGCTATATCCAAATCTGAACCGATTACAATATAATTTAGCAAACTTATTTTTGTTCCAAATTCCGTTACACATTCCAAATTTGTAGACTGTATCTTTAACCGATCAATAGATATGTGCATATAAAATCTAAATTTTTGGGAGGTACCTCCGATTCTGATGCTATATCTCCAGTTCCAAGTGGAAATTCAAAAATGTATATAGCCTATGTTACTTTCAGGCGATGTTGCAGTATATATGGAAATTTTCAGAAAAATCTATTCAGCAGTTTTCGAGTCCATAAATTACAAACAAACAAACAAACAAACAAACAAACAAACGTACAAACATTTTCCTCTTTTATAGATATAGATAAGCAATTCTGGACATACAACGAATATAAACATGGCATTTTATTCGCCTATAAAGCTTGCAATTGACATTTCATTGCACACACACACACACACACACACACTCGCTCACATATTCCCAGGCATTTAAAGAGGAAACTCTCATATACACCCATCCAATAAACAATTTTAAATGAAATGTCAAAATTGAGGTAAATAAATGGCCCGAGTGTCTTCCAAGTGGAAACACATAAATGTGTTGGTCTTAGTACAGAAGATGATCGAAAGCAGCACCCCAAGTATTGAAATTGCATCATTTCGTAATAAGTTGGACGACGGACAGTCCGACAGTCAGACACAGAGGCAAGCAGGCTGCTACCTAATCCAAACAAAGCGATCAAAGTGTCAGTGCGAATTGGAATTGGTGCCTCGAAGGTGGGTACTGAAATGTCGTTTGTTGAAATGCTTGTTAACAAGGAATCCATTTGTCCATTTGCCCTGTGAAATTAATATCCGAATTTGTTCATTGATGTGCAATAGCAGAAATCGGTTATGTCGAATAACGAAACGTGATGTTGTGTTTTTATACCCACGCTAGATTAAAAGTTCTTATGTGACCCAAATTTTAGGTCTTTAAACTTAGCTTATCAAATCGGAGTAAAGCAATGAAAACATTCAACATCACCTGTCTTTGCGTGTGTTACTGGATGTTGACTGTCAACCCAAAAGATCAGTAAAAGACAGCGACTCCAGCGAGGAATCTAAGAGTTGTGTTACCGAGAGTTGAGCCGGGAGTTATTTAAATTTTTTATTTATCGACAATTGCTTGTATGTCTTTCGGTAATTATTTACAAAATAACACTATGATCTTAAATTGATGCAAATTTTGGACTTGGTTATTACTTTTCAAAAAATTTCACCCTTTGAGGGAAAGGTACAGGAAAATGTAGGCCTATATAATACATTCTCTTCTCTGTAAATCTATCGAATTTGCTCGATGCATTCGAATTTGCAAAGTTTAAACGAAATCATTGAATTATTTCGCATTTTGTAAGTGTTATGTTAGCCCTTTGTTGTGAAAGTGGGCCGTTATTCTAAATTAATTCTACGAGATATTTTATTTATTTATTTTTATATTTTATTATTTTATAAAGACCATCTTCGAACTTGATCTAAGTTTAACACAAATATTACGATGTGGAGGGTTTTTACAAAATCGGACACATCTTTGAGAATTTTAATGGGCATCCCCATAGCTATGTGGCTGGGGGATAAAAATCTTCGAAATGTGGCCATTTTTGTATCGAATCAATTTTCCAAAAATGAGAAGCGTTAGGTGCCCCCGGAGTTTTAATATACTAGGGCTCACACTGACCCACAATATAGTTCCTTAAAAATATTCAATAACATGCCATAGAAAAATACTGAAGGACAAATTATGTTATGATCTTAAATATTATTTTTATTTTTCATTTCATAAATTTGTAAAATAAAAGTAATAGTATAGTAATTATATAACGCGCGCTCCTTTAAGATCTATGAACTAATTGTGATAGTCTTAATTTGTTTGCTTTCGATATGTTTACTTTCAATACGAAATCAAAGATCAAAGCTATAGATGTTGTTTTTACAAGGACGCCGTGTTCGATAGAATACGTCTACAGGACTTCGCTGGTCGTGTCGGAAATATAGTTATGTAAATAAGTTTACACCATTTGGACTTAATCCCGTTATTGTTGTTTTCATAAAAACATCGTTTGTTTATTGTACCCTCAGCCATATGGCTAGTTATATCCTCAGCCATATGGCTAGAGAGGGTATATATAATTTTATACGGTGAAAACGCGTCTAGTCGAAATAACGGTTTTAGACCAAATCCTTTTCACGACATTTGGAGTCGATTTAGCGACGTCCGTCCGTCCTTCTGGCTGGTGCGCACGATAACTCTCGAAGTATTTTTGTCAAACTTAGATCGAGTTCGGAGATGGGCAATATAAAAATGTATTTTCTACACAGAAAGTGGAAGGATAATCCGATTTTGCTTTAACTGTGCAAGTCCTAATATTTGCGTCAGTGCTACACAGGTGCAAAAATGGACAATATCGTTCCACTCCATCAAGTACCTCCCCCGCAAAGGGTCAAAGTTTTCAATAACCAAAACGTTTATAAAATCCGAAATAAGCCTCAGGTTCTCTTTATATTTCACACATACAAACATTCTTGCTAACACAAGATCTGTCATGAAGATGGGACGTATCGGTCCACTCCTTTTGGTACTTCCCGCACAAAGGCTCACATTTTTGAATATCCATGAAGCTCATAAAAAGCGAAGTCAACATCAGATTCCATTCCAGACTTGGTACATCTCAATATTTCCATCAACACAAGATCTATTACCCTACCTGCCCCACATAGGGTTCAAGACTTTGAAAAACAAAACCCTCAAAGAAAGCGAAATAAGCATCCAACTCTATTCAAATTTCACACATACAAATATTTTTGCTAACACAAGATCTGTTGTGAAGATGCTGTGTATCTGCGAACCCCTTCTGGTACCTCACCCACAAAGGGCACCATTTTCAGTACTTTTATCTGTCATAGATTGGAAACAACTCAGCGATTCTTTACAACTTGCTATGTCTCTCACCCAGAAACCTGAGATGAATGCGGAATTTATAATTTCCCAAAAATTGGATATAAATGCTCGATTTTCTTATAATTTTGGACATACCAATTTTTTATACCCTCCACAATACATAGTATGGAGGGTTAATTAAGTTCGTCATTCCATTTGTAACTCATCGAATAATTTTAGACCCAACAAAGTATATATATATATTCTTGATCAGCGTATAATTCTAAGACGATTTTGCCCCGTCCGTCCGTCCATCTGTCCGTCTGTTGTAATCACGCTACAGTCAAAACGAATTAAGATAGGAAGCTAAAATTTTGCACAGACCTGTCTTTTTTCTGCAGACTGGTCAAGTTCGAAGATGGGCTATATAGGTCCACGATATCGTATAGCCCCCATATAACGGTACCCCCGATATTCGGTATTTTGATGTTTTCCTTGTGAGTACTTTATCCACTGGAAGGGAATTATCCATATAGGTCCACGATATCGTATAGCCCCAATATAACGGTACCCCCGATATTTGGTATTTTGATGATTTTAGCCACATTTTCCAATGGAATTGTTTGAAATTCCACACAAGGAGTTCCTTGTGCGTACTTTACCTCCTAGAAGAGAATTATCTATATAGGTCTGCGATATCGTATAGCCTCGATATAACAGTACCCCCCGATACTGGGTATTTTGATGATTTTAGCCACATTTTTCAATAGAGTTGTCTGAAAATCCACACAAAAAGTTCCTTGTGAGTACTATATCTCCTGGAAGATAATTATCTATATAGGTCTACGATATCGTTTAGCCCCCATATAACGGTACCTCCGATATTCTGTATTTTAATGATTTTTGCCACATTTTTCAACTTGATTGTCTGAAATTCTACACAGGGAGTTCTTCGTGAGTATGTTATACATCTGCACGTTCCGATATTATGTATTTTTAAGATTTTAACAGAATTTTTAATGGATTTTATTTTTTTGAATATTTCCTAGTTTCTTCCAAATGGTGGAGGGTATTCAAAGTTCGGCCCGGCCGAACTTTCTGCTTTTTTACTTGTTGTATCGGTATTAGATGAAGCATGAAAATGGAATACTTCGGTCAACTATATCTGGAACCTAACGCACATGTTAACATTTTCTACAAATTATCACATATCTCATGTAAAGTGAAGGAAGTCACCAATATAGTCCAAACCTGACACGTCGCAATATTTATATCATATTTATTTAGGTCCGATACGAAATGGACAATATTGGTTCTTTCTTTCTAACCCCACTCCGTAGATGTTCAAGAGTTTGAATAATCATAACAGAAGTCAAAATATTTTTGGACACATTGGCATCTGTCGGCAAACCCGTGCGATACTTTTTTACTTGTCAGTTAAGAAAGATTATAATGTTTACTAGGGAGTAAGGCAGAGAATACCACCAACTCTTATTAGTTCCCTTTGGTTTTGTCCCCAGGACAAGTGACGAGATCGTAAGCTCAATAGAAGAGGTGCCAAAGAATTAAATTAAACTAAAATTATTTTGACATTTCTTCTAAATCTTACAAGCGCACTTAAAACATTTTCATTTCTCTCCACTTGTTATGCATTCTTTTACTTGAAGGAATGCCAATATGCCAGAAGTTGCAGCCTAGGGAGAACGCAGAGAGTACCAACCTCCAAAATGACAAATGTTCTGACATTGTTTGTTAAGATCTTCCTGTTTTCATTATATATTGTCGCTATTCCATAGGGATATGTGACAGTTTTTGTCTACGCGTTTGGTTCTAAGGTCTGTGAAGATTTAAAAGACTTTGCAGAGAAACTTTAGTTTCTGATCTTGTCCCGTTCACTTTTAGCCATGTAGCAGCGACGGCTGCCTCATATCTGAATCTCTATTTAGTGGAAGTGCGTCCGTCTGTCCATGTATTGATGTAAGCAAAGTACCGGCCTCATATATTGTCGAATTAAGATAACATTTTAAATAGTTCATTTTTCAACTCAAAAACGAACCTTACTGAAATTGGCGATAATTGGTGCAGATTTAGATATAGCTTACATATATATTTTTTTTCTCGACTTCGCGTTAATAACGCACAAAATGTGTAATATTAGCTCAAATAAGTTGGAATGGCATTTACGACCGAATTTAACTTAGACGTCAGTGTGTCAAATTTGGTAAATCTCGTTTTAGATATATAGCTATAGCTCTCAAATATATACTATTCCCATTTGATATTTAAGTTCCCAAATCGAAATATGGAATGAATGAAAATGATATTCAGTCCAAGATATCAGATACTCTGTAAAAAATATCTTTGCCAAATTTTGTCAATATACTTTACGTGCTTAATGGTGTAGGGTATTATAAAGTCGCCCCGTGCGACTGTTTTATTTTCTGTACTGATTTATAATAACGCAGAATTCCTACAAGGCAGGTTTTGTATGGAGGGTATATTAAGTTCGTCATTCCGTTTGTAACTCATCGAAATAATCTTTTTAGACCCAACAAAGTATATATACATTCTTGATCAGCGTACGATTCTAAGACGATTTAGCCCTGTCCGTCCGTCTGTCCGTCTGTTGTAATCACGCTACAGGCTAAACGAATTAAGATAGAAAGCTAACATTTTGCCCAGATCTTTCTTTTGTCTGCAGGCAGGTCAAGTTCGAAGATAGGCTATATCGGTCCACGATATCGTATAGCCCCCATATAACGGTACCGCTGATATCCGGTATTTTGATGATTTTAGCCAAATTTTTCAATGGAATTGTATGAAAATCCACACAAAGAATTATCTATATAGGTCCACGATATCGTATTGCCCCCATATAACGGTATCCACCGATATTCGGAATTTTGATGATTTTAGCGACATTTTTCAATGTAATTGTCTGAAATTCTACACAAGGAGTTCTTTGTGAGTACTTTATCCCTTTGCTGAGAATTATCTATATAGGTCCACGATATCGTATAGCCCCCATATAACGGTACCCCCCCCCCAATTTCTGTATTTTGATGATTTTAGCCACATTTTCTATTAGAATAGTCTGAAAATCCACACGAAAAGTTCTTTGTGGGCACTTTATCCCCTGAAAGAGAATTGTCTATATAGGTCTACGATATCGTATATCCTCCATATAACGGTACCCCCCGATATTCGGTATTTCGACGATTTTAGCCGCATTTTTGGACGGAATTGTCCAAAATTCTACACAAGGGGTTCCTTGTGAGCACTTTACCCCCTGAAAGGGAATTGTCTATATACGTCCAAAATATCGTATAAACCCCATATAACGGTATCCCACGATATTCGGGATTTTGAAAATCCGCACAACGAGTTCCTTGTGAATACTTTATTCATTGAAAGAGAACTATCTATTTAGGTCCACGATATCATATAGTCCACATATAACAGTAATTAGATTTGTTTATATAGGTCCACAATATCGTTTATCCCCCCATATATCGGCACCTTCCGAGATTTTAACAGAATTTTTAATGGATTTTATTTTTATTTATTGGAAATGTCGTAATTCGTTCCGAATGGTGGAGGGTATTCAAAGTTCGGTCCGGCTGAACTTACTGCTTTATAACTTGTTAACACCTCGAAATATACATTTTAGACCCCACAAAGTATATATATTCCTGATAGCATAACATTCAATGTCGATCTAAGTAAGTCTGTCCGTCTGTGGAAATCACTCTAGCTTCCGAACTAATCGAAGTAGGTTGAAAAAATGTTACTCAAATGAGTGTTTGGTCTGCAGGTGTTTTGGTATTGATAGGTCCACGTTTAGGTATAGCGCCCATATTAATTTTACCCCACTTATTCGGTGTTTTGATGATTTTAACGACATTATTCAAATTTCGTATTTGAAGTTCCTAAAAGGTACTACAGCCGGTAAAAGAAAAGTTCGGTCCGGCTGAACTTACTGCTTTATAACTTGTTAACACCTCGAAATATACATTTTAGACCCCACAAAGTATATATATTCCTGATAGCATAACATTCAATGTCGATCTAAGTAAGTCTGTCCGTCTGTGGAAATCACTCTAGCTTCCGAACTAATCGAAGTAGGTTGAAAAAATGTTACTCAAATGAGTGTTTGGTCTGCAGGTGTTTTGGTATTGATAGGTCCACGTTTAGGTATAGCGCCCATATTAATTTTACCCCACTTATTCGGTGTTTTGATGATTTTAACGACATTATTCAAATTTCGTATTTGAAGTTCCTAAAAGGTACTACAGCCGGTAAAAGAAAATTATCAATGTAAGTCCGACAGCGAGTTTTGACCAGCATTACTCACAGCGGTTACAGAAAATTCATTATTCAGACATGCTGATTAATCGCGGTGCCCTATGAATGTTTCCTTGATTTCTGGCTCATTTGACCTCATTTTAAATGAAAAAAAATGTTTAGTTAGTTAGTTTCTATAAAGTCGCGTGTGAATATGTTTAACTACCGAATTGCAACTAAAATATTCGTTGATATGGTGTATCGAAATTTCTTCGAATGCCACTAGGGGTTTTTCAACTTGTAGGTGTTCGAGACAGAGTGGCTCCTCAAATCGTTTTAGTATCAGTTATCTAATCTAACCGTTTTATATTATCTTGGAACATATTTACAAAGACTTATAAATGTTCATTGTAGGTATGATATCTATCCCATACAAAAAATTATATTAAAAAAAAAATCCGAATATTTTTTATTAATCGCTGATGTTTGGTAACTAAGAAAATTCAATCAATGAAACGCAACACCTTTTAGCAATAACGCCATACATTAATAATATTGCTTCTGTTTGGCCAATTTAGAAAAAAGAGTGGTCCCTCGTCCCAACCAACATGGCAGTGGCTGCGTCTATCAACGGACATGCAACGTGTGCCCATAAAAAAGTTCATGCCGTGTAACAATATTCATTCAGCTGATCGTGGAGCGTTTAATCGACGTGCATTCCTTTTGTATGCCATTTGCTGTAACACGGGAACAAGGCTACGTACACATGAATATTTTCCATTAAATTGTAATTTCTTTTTTTTCCAGCCGTCCATCCTTTTCGTAATCTACCATCACTTGGCCGATGTAGTTAATCCAGTAGAAAGGTCGAGGAGGGCGAAGCACATAAAGATATTCAGTGCGGATAGCCAGAAATGCTGAAGACATTTCAATTTCGAGCTGCAAGCCTTCCAATCGATCGACAATAAATTTTGAGTACAAAATTGCAAAAACGACGACTGCAAAAAACCAAAATAGCTTGAACGGATTACTAACCTGTTGCTCAATCCAATGCTGATCAAAATATGCAAAAAACAAAAATCTAAAATGCATAAAACGAAGATGCCACTTAGTTTTACGATTTATTGAAACCGTTTTACATTTTACTCTTCTTATCAGACTTTTAAGGCCTGCGCCGGCCCGAAATGTAATTTTCATAAAAATGTTGCATTTAAGTATCGATGGATGTGATATAAATGGTCGATTGATATGATACCGGTAGCAATCTGTAGTTCAATTGTTGTGATGTGCACAGTGGACTGCCTTAAGTACATATATTCAAATGAATGCATTTAAAGTGCATTCTATAATAATAACCCTGTTACGGATGTACAAATCCGAAACTGGAGATGTAAATCATATGAAAACCAGTAAGGAAATGTAAAAAAGTCGGACGGGGCCGACACCACTATACGTATGTAGTAGATCTACCGTAACAAAAAACTATTTGAATGCGTAATATGGATTTAGAAAAGTCACAATTTGAGAACTATATCGAACTCAGAATCGATTTTCAACAAATTTGTACCTCTAGTACGAAATAACATTAAAACAAGTAAAAAAGCTGCAAGTTTGGCTGGATCGAACTTTGAATACCCTCCACCATTTGGAACGAATTAGGCAATTCTCAAAAACACTAAAATCCGTTAAAAATTCTGTTAAAATCTTACAAATACCGAATGTAGCTATCATATTAGGGTCTATACGACGGCATGAACCTGCGTAGGTAACATTTGTCATAAGCCATTATAATATTCAAATGCGAAACTTAACAAGTTAAAAAGCAGTAAGTTCGGCCGGGCCGAACTTTTAATACCCTCCACCATTTGCAATGAATTTGGAAATTTTCAAAAAATAAAATCTTTAAAAAATTCTGTATAAATTTTAAAAATACCGATTATAGCCGTTATATTGGGGTCTATACGACGTGGACATAAATAGGCATTGTTTGTCATAAGCCATTACCATATTCAAATAAACTTGAAATAAACGCTGAATATTGTAGATAAAATCATCAAAATATAGTATATTAGGAGGTGCCGTTAAATTGGAGCTGTGCGAAGACCTGTACCAGCATAGACAATTTTCTGTCACAGGCTGTAGCATCCATTACGAACTTCAAATACCACATCTCAAACAATTTCGGTGGGTATTGTACCTAAAATCGTCAAAATACCGAATATAGGGAGGTACTGATATATGGGGCCTATACGAAGACCTGGACCCGCACAGACAATTTTCTGTCACAGACTGTAGCATCCATTACGAACTTCAAATACCGAATTTGAAACAATTCCGGCGAATAATGTCGCTAAAATTATCAAAATACAGAATATAGGGAGGTACCGTTATATGGGGGCTATACGAAGCGTGGACCTGCACAGACAATTTTCTGTCTTAGGGTGTAGTATCCATTTTGAACTTCAAGTACCAAATTTGAAGCAATTCCCGTGAATAATGTCGTTAAAATCATCAAAATACCGAATATCGGGAGGTACCGTTATATGGGGGCTATACGAAGACATGGACTTGCACAGACAATTTTCTATCTTAGACTGTAATATTCATTACGAACTTGACATACCAAATTTGAAACAATTCCGTTAAATAATGTCGCTAAAATCATCAAAATACCGAATGTCGGGAGGTAACGTTATATGGGGGCTATATGAAAATGTGGACCTACATGGCCCATTTACGAACTTAACCTGCCTACTGGAAAAATAAACATTTGTGCAAAATTTTAGCCATCTATCTCAATTCATTCGAAAGATAGCGTGATTACAACAGACAGACAGACAGACGGACATCGCTAAATCGACTTAGAATTTTACGCTAATCAAGAATATATATACTTTGTTGGGTCTGAGATGAGTATTTCGAGGAGTTACAAACGGAATGACAAAGTTAATATACCCTCCATGACGCTAATGACGCTAAAATCATCAAAATACCGAATGAGGTACCGTCATATGGGGGCTATACGAAGACGTGGACCTGCACAGACAATTTTCTGTTTTAGGCTGTAATATTCATTACGAACTTCTAATACCAATTTTGAAACAATTCCGATTAATAATGTCGCTAAAATCATCAAAATACCGAATGTCGGGAGGTACTGTTTTATGGGGGCTATGTGAAAACGTGAACTTACATGGCCCATTTACGAACTTAACCTGCCTACTGGGAAAAAATACATGTGTGCAAAATTTTAGCCTTCTATCTCAATTTGTTCGAAAGATAGCGTGATTACAACAGACAGACAGACAGACAGACGGACAGACAGACAGACAGACACACAGACAGACAGACGGACATGGCTAAATCGTCTTAGAATTTTACGCTGATCAAGAATATATATACTTTGTTGGGTCTGACATGAATATTTCGAGGAGTTACAAACGGAATGACAAAATTAATATACCCTCCATAGTATGGTGGAGGGTATAAAAAAAATCGGTTATAATGTCGATTTAATCAAAATACCAAATTTCGGAAGGTACCATTAAATGGGGGATATACGAAGACGTGGACCAGCACAGACAATTTTCTGTCATAGGCTGTAGTATCCATTACGAACTTCAAATACCAAATTTTCACAATTCTGGTGAAAAAATGACCATAAAGTCATTAAAATACCGAAAATCGGGAGGTACCGTTATAACGTGGACCTACATGGCCCTTTTTCAGTACCAAAAGTCCTGCAGACATAACATACATTTGAGCAAAATTTTATCAATCTGCTTCAATTTTATGCTGATCAAGAATATATATACTTTGTGGGGTCTAAAATGTGTATTTCGAGGTGTTACAAACGGAATGACAAACTTAATATACCCTCCATACTATGGTGGAGGGTATAAAAATATATATAGGAGCAATATATATACCGGACTGAGTTTCGGTTGTGGGCTAATATTACATATATGGTGGGCAATAACCGTAAAATCAAATGAAGATGTATGTATATCAAAGCTATATTAAAATCTGAACCGATCTCGATAAAATTTGGCAGAATTATTTTCGAGCGGTATCTGACGTCCGGTATCAAATTTCATTGTTGTGGAGTGTATATTATGTCTGTGAGGGGTTTAAACCCCCAAATCTTAACCGATTTTCACCAAATTTAAAGTACTTTTTCCTAAAGTACTCGTGCCAAAGAAATAACTTTTTTTGAAAATGCTATAAAAAACTACTGAAAACTTTTTTTTATTGGAAAGTACAATCCTTCCGGTTAATAATGAACAAAAATTTCAATGAAATGGATGCCTTAGCTGGCCATGCAGTAGCCAATTGTCTTTGGCTTGTCGACGTAACACTGTACCCCACAAATAATAGTGCAACTGTGTCAAATCGCAGCTCCGGGTTGGCCAACCGACATCAGCTTTGCGGCTAATAATGCGATCTTCAACAGCAGGGATTAAACATCGAGTTTAGCTTCGGCTGTGTGGAACGTAGCGCCGTATTGTTGAAGCTAAATATTGCCAAAACTTTTCGATTTTTGTGAACCAAAATGCCTTTCAACATGAACCGATAACGATCGCCACCATAACGATTGTAACGGAAAAAAATGGACGAATTATTCCCAGTTAACCGTTTTGAGTGCATCGGCTTCTCTGTGTGTGGGTTTCCTGTGCGAAATTTTGCTTGTTTACATATGTACCAAGCTGACGTGCTTATCCAAAATCCGTATGCAATTTTCGCACACATTATGCGGAAAGATAAATCTAAATATATTTCAAATCAGAAATCAGCTAGTCAGACGCCTGGACTGCTGGTGAACCTCCTCTGGAAGGTCTGATTATTTACACAAACGGCCCTAAGATGGATGAAGGAACCGGTGCTGACGTATTCTGCCTATACTACATATATCAATAGACTGACGATCCTCAAGTCTGTCAAGACCAATGCCATCAAATCGAGAGCCATCATTGATTGCAAAGAAGATTCTCTTGAAAATACGTGACTTTATACAGCTTTGTTTTGTCCCAGACCAGAGTAAAATAATGAGGAATGAAGTGGATAATGATAACTACCTAATGGTGCTTCCCAGTCGAATGATCTACCGAATGATCTGCCAAACCCCGGATAAGCTGTTTCAAAAAGACTCTCTCTCTCTCAATTCACTTTTTTCGGGTGTTACTTTTTGTGTCATCTTAATTTAGTTTGTAAGCGATTACTTAAAATATAATATTTTGTTGTTACAAAATGGTCAGGCTTAATACCTTTATTGTTGTTTTTATAAAAACAACGTTTGTTTATTAGTGGAGAAGGATGGTAATGTTTACCAGAGGGTAAGGCAGGGAATACCTAGGTTTCGGAAAGAGCCACCAATCCTCATAAGTTCCCTTGTTTTTTGTCTGGGATATTCTCCCCAGAAGTTACCATCGTTTTCCACTAATAGACAAACGTTGTTTTTATAAAAACAGCAATAAAGGGATTAAGCCTGACCACTTTGCAACAACAAAATACTATGTATCCCCAACAAACAAGCCAACACTGTTCTATTAAAATATAATATTTTTTCAAACTTAGATGATTCGAGAGAATTTCTCAGAAGAGAATTTTACTTTCCTACAAAGTTTACGCTCCTCCAAAGTGCCTATGTCAGTGGCACTGTAACAGCAACATCAGGGACCAAAAAATGGGGAATTTTTTGCCTGGTACACAAATACTTGTTGTCTAGTCAATTTAACATTTGCCATGCTGATGCAATCACAACACCAATCCATGCGTGCTATCTCGCATTCAGGCGATTTACACTGCTACCGAGTTGTACAGCAACACCATCCCCCGCGCCCTTTGCCTACTATTTAACTTCATCACGATGTTGGCCAACAAATGGCATCGTTTGACTTAAGCCTCACACCGCTCCAGCCTGTCCCTACTCGAAAGTATAACTTTTAAAAGTTAATAAAATACGCCCAATGATAACAAGAAGTCAATCGCGAATGGATATTTTGGCCCTGAGGTCTTCATCATATTTTCATTGCTATTCGACAAGGCCTACCTGAACTTTAGAGTAGTGGCACCTACTGCTCACACTACCACCATCGGGCGGTTGATTCATTGATTTCCTTCACGAGACCAGCAACAAGTCTCTTACGGACAGACACCTTGTTGCTCAGTTGCTCAGCTATGAATTCGGCAGATGAACAACAACATTGTTTGCGCCAGAAGTGAAAAGCACCCATATCCTCCTTCCGACAACTAGCGATAATAAAGATGCGGATGCTGACGAGGATGATGATGATGCAAAACAAGAACATGAAAACAAGACAAAAAGACGAAAAGAACATAAAACAATCAATTTGTTGCACAAACACAGTCAATGGCAACTCCCATTTGTGTTGGCTTTCAGCAACCGAATTTATGGCGGACTTTTATAGTTACATCTAAATTGACTTTTAAATTGTAAATTTATCATAACAAAACTACAGCAGTACCACCACTGCCAGCTATGGGCTGTGGATGAGTCCAACAACAACACTTGGTGGACATGCCGCAATAACAACAACAGCAGCAACAGTCCAACAGCCATAATTCATCTTTGTTTTACATTCGAAATTTGTTCAAATTGACAGATTTTTAATTAAATTCGAAATCAATATATCAATGTTTGGAGCCGATGTGCCCAAACGAGTCCGACGAGGCCGACAAGACCGATGCCACAGCTAACTGTTACTCTCCACACTTGCTGTTGTCGAACGCGTTACGCGAGATCATTTAGAGGCCACTACGCCCATTGCACAGATTTAGATGTTGATCATTAAATGAAGGAATGACTTGTTGAAAAGCGGATAGCAAATGGAAATGATTTTCAAAACAAAAAATAATAAACTTATTACAACCACAACGATAAGCATATGACAACTTATCTTCAATGGAATCGAATTGTACCAATTAAAAATTCCAAACTACAGACACACTACTAGTCTTGGAAAATGGCTGCCTTATTTGGTAGTCTTGTTGCCAATAAGAGAATATCGGAACTATAGTAAAAAAATGTCTTTTCGAACTGTCGATTTTGGAATGAAGATCAGTCAGAAGCATTGCATACAGAAAAAGTCACAGTGTGGTAGGGTTTATGAGCTGGTGGCACCATTGGACCGTACCGACGCTGTAAATCCTAACGTAACTGTGAATAGTAAGCGATACGGTGGGATAATGTTCCCCTTTTTTGTTCAAAATGCAAGAGCTTGACTTGCATGACATGTAGTTATGAACCCTGTACACAGGGTTTCCAAGGGACCATTTCTCCCTTTCCTGGGGATAAAAATCGAGTGTACAATCTACTCGTGTTGAAATGTGATAAGATAATTATTGAATATAGGATGGCGAATGGACTTCGGAGGTGCTCGGATATTCAAGTATACGATTCAGTTGATGGTCAGAAATTTGAGTAAAGGCTAGAAGGTGAACGACTCGTGGACAATCGGGAACTATGATGACGGCTACTCGGAGGTGGGCATTATAGGGAATTACAATGCTTGTGTACGGCGTTCAGGGTTATGATGATTTGCAGGTTATTGGGAACATCGTCGGTTGTCGACGGGTTGAATGTTACCAGGGAAAACGAGATTGAGAGATCAGGAATTATGATGCTTGGGTTCATCGTTCGGAATTGTGGATGGAATTGACGATTTGAAAGTGATTGGGAACATCGTCGGTTGTCGACGGGTTGAATGTTACCAGGGAAAACGAGATTGATGCTCTTTGTGATGTCGGGGTTTGGGTTTGGATACTTGGACTTATTGAGATTCGTTCCGGTTTGGCAGCTCACTGAATGAAAGGAGGTTCGGCAGCCAATGAGAATGACAAAAAAGTGACATGTCAAATTCCACGCAAACCGTCATCCATCACGAATTTCGTAAGTATCCGAAATTTGCCAAGTTTAAGAACAAATTTTTAACTTATATCGACCAAAATTAAATCGTGCGGAATCTTCCGAGTTTTCCACTAAGATTTTTTCTTAATTTCCATTCAAAAAGCCATTCCGTAACAGTTCCACACAAAATTCAACGTCAAACGAGTTAAAACGCGTTAAGTTCGTCCAAACTTTTAATACCCCACCACCATTATAAAATTGAAATAATCAGGATTGAATAATGGGTCCACTTTCATTTTTGGCGGTGAAATCGAAAGTCTTCAAAATGCCGTAAAGTCAATGCTAAAATGGTTGTTAACTGTGTGTCAAATACGAAATAAGAAAAGTCAATGTAAAAGGTATCAGTCTATTTTCCCGGCAGACATATACCCTCAGCTATGCCTGTTTATTAAAATATATTTTAACTTACTTATGCAAAATTTGGAGAAAATCGGATATACAGGATGAGATAAAAAAACTGCAACAAAGTCAAACGCCATAATTTTTACATTTTTATACCCTCCACCATAGTATGGAGGGTATATAAGTTTGTCATTCCGTTTGTAATACCTCGAAATATACATTTTAGACCCCACAAAGTGCATAAATTCTTGATCAGCATAAAATAAAAAGCACAATAAAAAGCATAATCTATCCGTCTGTGGAAATCACCCACGCTTCCGAACGAAATGAAGAAGATTGATAAAATTTTACTCAAATGTATATTATGTCTGCTGGGCTTTTGGTATTGAAAATGAGCCATGTAAGTCGACGTTTTGGTATAGCCCCTATAAAACGGTACGTGCCGATATTCGGTATTTTGATGATTTTAACGACATTATTCACCGGAATCGTTTCAAATTTGGCATTTGAAGTTCGTAATTATTACTACAGCCTATGACAGAAAGGTATCTGTGCAGGTTCACATTTTGGTATAGCCCCCATATAATAGTACCTGCCTATATTGATGATTTTAGCTACATTATTCACCGATTTTTTTTAGTTTCGTCGTCGTTTAGACCCTAATATGACGGCTACATTTGGTACTTTTAAGATTTCAACAGAATTTTTAACGGATTTTATTTCTTTAAAAATTGCCAAACTCTTTCTAAATGGTGGAGGGTATTCAAAGTTCGGCCCGGCCGAACTTACATCTTTGTTACTTGTATTTTTTTAATTTTATTGAATGAAAGCAAAAAATGTCGCAAATAGTATCAAATTTTAGAATAAGTTTAGATTTGTTCGAATTAATCACCTTTGGCACGAATTATGGCCCCCAAATTGCCAATGAAACAACACACGCTGCCCGAATGGTGCTCTTGCTTGATGAAGCAAGGAACCTCAATTTGTAACCATTCTAGGGTGGCGCGTGCTAAGTGCGATGGTGCTGAGTCCTGTTGGAATGTCCAAGGTCTGCGGCCAAAATGTTTGCGTGCCCAAGGCTTTAATACACCCTCGAGAATATTTTCGAGATAATATTCGGCATTTATTTTGATGCCAGGTCGATTAATACGAGCGGAGAGCAACTTTCGGCTGTTATGGCGGCCCACACCATCACCATGGCCTCGCTTGAGTTCTGGTAGCCAACCGAAGATGCACATTATCAGCTGACCTCGTTGGCAAGTAAACACGATCATTTTGTTTGTTTACAAACTACTGGACAACGAATGTTTTCTCATCGGAAAAAACCAAATTCGGCAGTTCGGAGACGGAGGCAGGATTCGAGTGCGACTATGGCATCCCTTTATGAAATGTCACAAAATATGCCACGCGCAAACTTCAAGCTGCTTAGTAACCACACCCATGGTACAATATGGAGCTTCTTAAAACTTAAAACAGAAGTACAGCCCTGAGGCTATGTCCGCTTAATGTCACAAAAAATTACATGGCAGAAGAATCCAGGTAGATGCATCAACGCTTGGGAGCATTGATATGTCAAAAAAAATTTAAATGTTTTTACAAATAGAAGTAGATTTTTATATGTTTTCTTATACTACGTCATTCGGAGGCTATTATAATTTGCGTTTTTCAACAATTTTTACAAATTTAAATAATTTTTCATTCAAAAATTTCAATTCCAAACTTGGTTTGACAGTTCATTGTCCCTGCAGCTGTGTCGACGCGTCTACCTTTATTCTTCTACCATGGAAAATTATATGCAACAAGTTATTTTCATTTATTTGATATTTTGCCTTATTTTTAAAACGAGTTAAATATCGCGAAAGATGAATAAAATACTTGGATTTTCTTTGAAAAATAAAACACAAAATTGGCAGAAATCGGCACACTCGGAAAAATGTTGTACCCAGCTGGTAGCTCTACCTTACCTCTTTATTGTACAATGCCCACACCTTTATATTGTTGCCGGTGTTGAGCTGAGACTGGTCCCATAAAAATTCAACACATTTATGATACATTTGACAATGGTACAATGATGACAATATAGGCTAATTTTGAAGATATTGTATAGTATATCGTATAGCTGTCTACCGTTTTGGCTTTTTATGTCCGAATTGCTATCAAAACAATGAAAAAATCAAACAACTTAGTGCATTGATTTTGAATAAATAATTGAAAACCGCGAAAACTAAATGAAAGGACTAAATTTCTTTTCAAAATCATATTCTATATAACTCTAAATGTAGATTTTTTCGATGTATACGTTGCAATAAGCATTTGGAAAACATCCGAATTTGAATATTTTCTGAACAATTTTGATATTATTAAACAGAATACACACACATAAACAAATAATGTTGACATATTATGCCAAGAAAATAAAAAAATTAAAATCATATGGTATCATAGTCCTAGCTTGATTTTATTGGTCCCTGCATTTGACCTAGTTCCTTTGAAGAAAAATATAACTCTTAATCGGGGCAATCTGTCTAGTGTAAACGTCGGGTTAGCCAACATTTGGCACATGGTAGAAGAATATAGGTAGACGCGTCGACACAGCTGCTGGGACAATGAACTGTCAAACCAATTTTGGAATTGAAAATGTTGAATGAAAGATTACTTAAATTTGTAAAAATTGTTGAAAAATGCGAATAATAATAGACTCCGACTGTAGTAGTATAAGAAAACATATAAAAATCTACTTATATTTAAAGAAACATTTAAATTTTTTTTGACATATTAATGCTCTCAAGCGTTGATACATTCTTCTGCCATGATTTGGCATCAGCTGGTTTTTGCTACATTTAGTCGCCGAGTGCATACGTAACGCAAAGCAATACACAACGCCACTGAGCTTTCAATAATCGACTGCAAAGCTTTAAAGCTTCTTGCTGTCATCATTTCCACGAAGTATCGACAATGGTGGTTGTTTTATAAGGCCTATTACATATACGTAACGGTATATTCTATGGTGTTTGTGCGTCCGTGTGTGTGTGCATTCTATTATTCACGTGCAGTTGGCCACTTTGTACGCAAAAACCAGGAAGGTAAGACCAAGCAAAAGTATAATTCGCCGATTTATCGATTTAACAACGACACCTTCATTGCATCAGGGGGGTTTGTCTTCGCATTACCCCACAAGGGACGTTATTAAGTAATTTTCGTGAAAGGAAACGAAAACCACAAAAGTTTACGAAAGCAAAAATGTTACTGCCGCAACAAACTCAGCCAGGATGTTTGGAACGTTTGGTGAATATCCTAAAGTCTCCAATTCGACCGAAACACATTCGCCTTTCGGCCGTGCTAATTTGCATTAATCAATTTGTAAGTGTTTGGATCCTTGAGTTTTACTCGTATGCGGATTTCTGTGATTGACCCTCAATTTCAGTTCATTGCCATCATCCTGCTGTTCATTGTCATCCTGGCCTACATCCATATCGAGGAGGCCAATTCCAGGGCCATTGCCGACATGGAAGACCAGCGGGACAATGCCTACTACAGCTTGTCCGACCTGATTTTGAATCGTCTCCGTTTCCATTTGGCCAGCGACGTTACCATGACGTCACGCGTTCTGGCTTCCATTCTCGTTTGCTGCTCCTCGGTGTATCTGCTGAGTGCTGTTGGACTTCTGATTGGCATCTACAAGAGTCGCGAGGAATTCGTGCTGTTGTGGTTGGTGTTACAGTTCTTCTTCTTTGTGGCAGGATGTGTTTTTACGTTTTGGGTATCGGGCTCTGAATTTGTCGAACACACCATTGGAAAGGTCTGTTTCTGTAAGTTGTTCCCTTTGGCGAAGGCTACTAAACAAACGTCATTTCCGATTGCTAATATTCGTTTTGTTTTGTTTCTTTTGGAGTTTAGTCTTGATGTCGGCCGCTGTACTCTTGAGTGATGCCTCCATGTGGTACATCATTTACAATTACTACCACAGCATACGGCTAATGAATAAACTACGGGAGATAGCGACTGTGGCCATACCATGTCCTCCACCCGGATCTGTAAGTATTTCGTTGTGGTCAACCCTGTAAAGGTACTGTGAGCCTCTACTCCCTCTTCTTGTATCCAGGTGCCGTTCCATTTCCGTCGCGAAAATATGTATTTGGGCAGCAATGGCTACAAGCACATTCTGTCCGATGCCCCCGATGGCAATTATTGATTCGTGCCTGTGTGCCACGAAACCCCCCAGCTGTAAATTACGACATGACTAAGATTAATTTCAATTAACATTGAGGGCACAGTGTTTGTTAATTTGAGAGGGTTGCCAACGTTGTGCAAATCGATGCGATGCGAGCGTACTCAAATTGGCAGTTCTAACGAATGGCAACGAATTGTATCCGGAAATTGAAATATGGTGTGATATTTGAATTAAGTCAACTTAAAGATATTACCTTTAGTTAGTTATAGTTGATTGTAAGCGAGTATATAACAACTACAGAACACACATACACACACACGTATATATAACAACAATGTACCCACACACAGCCAGGCATGTTATCCTGATGTCTGAGTATCCCCCCCCCCCCCACACACACACACCCAACAGAAGAACTCTGTTTGAAACCAACAAAGTCAGAAGCAAAGTCCCCTTTGCTTCCTTTGAACGCCGACGATCCAGTAGAATTGTAGCGAACGCACTTGATGACACAGAGATGTACATCCAAATGCGATTGGACTACAAAACAAAATATCAGAAAAATATACAATATATCTAATTATACCAATTATTCTACTACTCTTAATAAAATCTAAGCAAATACATATGATTGGGTATCATTGCGAGGATAGATTACTTTTTATGACGTAAAAGGTTATCTCAATACTATGCATTAATTGATATTTTACGGCAACTATTATTATGGGTGAAACTAGCTACGTAAAACACAAAAATATTTGTTATACAAATATAATTTTGTTCTACATAACACAGGGAGATTTTGTTTCTAAAGCTCTTCAAACAAAATTGGTGAAATATTAATTTTTTGACTCTTTAAGAAATCTGACGATTTTTTGGTCTGTTCCAGAAATACAAGAATGTAAAAGTTTTCACAACGATAACCGATTTCTCTTTATGATATTGAAGAAAATTGCAAAGTTATTGGATTTTTCCAGATACATGAAAAGAGCATTGTACAATAATAAGAGGTAGAATCAAGCTATATTATAAGGGACCTACTACCTACCTACACGAAGAACCGTACAAAAAATCTCACTTTTATCAGTATGGTAATATATTTCGAAGAGGCCGGCTATTATTTTTTATACCCCATATGGCTACAGAGGATGTATATCATTTGATACGGCCAAAACGTGCCCCACCGAAATAACAGGTTTAGACAATAAGTCCGAATCGAAATATTTCTACTAACGAAAGATTTGCTGTGAAGATGGGATTATCGGCTCACTGCTTCTGATACCTCACTCACAAAGGCGTAAAAATTGTGAATATTTATATCTTTCATAAAATGCGAAATAAGCATCTGATTCCTTCTGAACATCGCACATTCCAATATTTATACTACCAAAAGATCTGGTGTGAAGATGATAGATATCGGCCCTCCCGCTTTGTACCTTCCCACAAAATGTCACAATTTTTAAAACTTATACCTCTCATAGCAAGTCAACGGTTCTTTCCAAACTTAATATGTCATAATATTTTTTCAACGAGAGATCTGATGTAAATGTGATACCTTCCCACAAAGTTAAACTAACTTCAGACTGCTGTCATTTCTGAGCCACTCGTCCGACAGCTGTTAACATTATTCCAGTGACAGCTCATTATATTGTTTACAAGCATACAAAAGCATTTTAGTGAGAATTTTCCAGAAAAAAAGTTATTCGTCATGGAGCGTAGTGTAGCCCGACGTAGGAAGTGGACAGAGGACAGAAGAAAACAGCAACATCAGCAGAAATGGTTCGAAGTAAAGAAGCAACTTGATCGAAACCAGCGTCCCAGTGGCCGAAAAATGGCTCGTGAGATGAACATATCGCAATATTCCATTCGGCAAATATTGAAAAATGAGTTCCGGGTAAAGCCATTGAAATTCTAAAAAGTGCAAGAACTTACACCGCAACAGAAAGAAAATAGACTCAAAGGAGCTAAAGAGTTGCTTCGCTTGGCCGAAAGTGGTGAACTGCCGAATTTGGTTTTCTCCGATGAGAAAACATTGGTTGTCCAGTAGTTTGTAAACAAACAAAATTATCGTGTTTATTTCCCAAAGAGGTCAGCTGAAAATGTATAACAGCCGATGATCGCTCTCCGCTCGTATTAATCGACCGTGGCATCAAAATAAATGCCGAATATTATCGCGAAAATATTCTGGAGGGTGTATTAAAGTCTTGGGTAGGCAAACATTTTGGCCACCAAAATCTCCGGATACTAATCCGTTGGACTATTGCGTGTGACGGTTTCATTGGCCGTTTGAAGGCCATAATTCGTGCCAAAGATGACCAATTCGAACAAATCTAAAGTTATTCTAAAATTTGATGCTATTTCCGACATTTGCTTTCATTCAATAAAATTTAAAAAAAATGTAAAAATTTTGGAGTTTGACTTTGTTGCACTTTTTTATCTCACCCTGTAACTGTGTGCCTTTCTTTAAATTTTGCACATGCAAATATTTTCTTCAGTATTAGATGATGAAGTGGTATACTTCGAACTGCCTCAAGCATATGGCAACATTTACAAGAATTTTACAAATATGATACGTTTGTCGTCAAAACCGAATGATACTTTTAAACTAGTTTTTATATTCAATAAAAAAGTAAGTAAGGTAGAATTGCTTCGTACAACTACAAAACAATAAATACATGCACAAATAGTCTGTCCCAGAACCTACAATTTTTTTCGATATCATAAGGGGAAAATCAATTATCGTTGAATGAGAAGAGAAAACCAACCGAACGGTTAGGCTGTTGATTCAATTCTAGTTTTATTTCAAAAATATTTTCCTTACGTACTACTGAAACTAATCTAACTTAACCTAGTCGCAGCCACACAATTGTTCTTATCTATTCTAATATTGAATGGAGAACATGGCAGGGCTGCTTTACATTTCATTCAAGTGATCTTGTGCATCTACTGAGCGCATCGATATCTGTGCGTGTGGGTCATAACCTTTATTATCTGACACATTATCGTATGCGTCAGCGCACAAGATCACCGAATTGTTCACATGTGGTATTTTATGGCGGCTGGGAAATATGTAATTTTTGAATATTGATTGTTTATTGCTAGTTTTTCCCAGCGCCTCAACCGCACTCAAAAGTATGTACAAAGTATTTTGTACATTCTCCCGGGCGGCTTAAATGCGTATATTTTAGTGGACTGTATTAGAAATTAAATGGGTGTAGAACAGGACTGTATAAAAAATATTTAGATTTAAAACTAATTATACTATACTATATAAATTATCCTAGGTGACCGCTTGCAGGAAACGGCTCCACTTTCCTATCCAGCCTCTCTTGCCGATACCACCACCTTTATCTGCCGGCTTCATTTTCCATACTACCGAATTAATAGTCCATCGATGCAGACCGCCATCATTCACGTCGGAAAGGATTACCATTGGCTCCATGGTACGCTCTGCTTTGTCGTCTTCCTTTCTTAAGGTTATTGGTGGTTTGTGGTGGTGGTAATACACTTCCGGAACCAGAGACATTTCTTTGGCTTTTTCTACTTCATCGATGCATTCTTTTCCTGCTAATTTACCACATTCGTCGACACTTTTTGAACCTTCTGTGCGTGGCGACTTTTCTTCTTTTTCCTCTTCTGCAATAAGACTATTTATTACTTCTCTTACAAAACGGTCGTCCTCATTGCATCGATTGGTTTTTACTAAATTGAGAGGTTCCTTCCGAAATGGTTTTCTATATGTCAGCGCTGACACGACACCAGAACGTTTTTCTTCTTCCCGTTCCTCAAAATGAGGACTTGCCGGCGGGAAGCACTTCACAATATTTCCTTCTAAACATCGAATCTGTTTTAGATTAACAGCATTATCTCCCTTTCTTACACTTGCTAGTTGCTTGGACAGGTCATCTTTCTCAGCATCCAAGACTCGTCGCGCTCTTTCCGAGCTAGCCAATTTTTCATTGACTTTCTTTAACTTCGTTTTTAGATGTCGCACTTGATCATTCTGAACTCGATGTTTTTCTTCGAATTGTTCATCTTTGGCCCGCAGGTTTTCTTCAGATTTGGCGAGCAGATAATTTTCGCGGGCCTTCGCATTTCTCAATATCGTTTCACTTTTTTCCATTTCGATTATTATTTGAGAACGCAATTCGATTGCTTGTCCCTGCAGAGATTGTAAATTATTTTCATAGGCTTGCATTTGTTCGTGCCAAACCATCTTCCAATTCTCTGTCGTAATCTTCCTTTGTTTCGACATAGTTAAGTTGTCTGTTTTCTTCCTCTTGCTCTTCCCAAGTTAAATGGTCATAGTATCCATCGTGATGGAGGTTTCATCGAATCATCGATTTCTTCATCGATGTCCAAGTCTGTGTAATTGCGACTCCGGGTTGCTAAAAGCTTCATTGCCGATAACATACACATATCCACATCACAGGGTAATGTCTTCATATGGGTTGGAAGGTATTCTGGGTGTACCCTCAAGTACCGTCTTAACTGGTAAAATGTATTTTCTACCAGTACCTTCCAAGCCGCGACGTGTTTCACCTTTTCAAAGGCTGACGTCGACGTTAACAACCGGAAATAGTCTGCCAAAGTGGTGATATCTTCTTCCACTTTTTTATTCATTTTTAATTTAAATGTTTTAGATGGGACTATTTGTCCTCTTTTCAAAACTTTTTTATAGTGCCTTCTTGGCTTTTTTCGATTTTTTGATTTTTTCAGTTGGGACTTTGATGTCCTCTTTTCCAAAATTGTATATTTTTATGTGGGACTGTTGTTGTCCTCTTTTTGTTATGTTTTTTTTTTAGTTTGCCCCGTGGGTCTTCTTTTTATATTTTTAAATTTTGCCTTTATGGCTCTTTATAATTTTATCCCTCAACGGATTTTTATTTGTAGCTATTCTCCTCTTTTTTGAAGAACAGCTACTTCTGCTTGTAGTGAGTCTCTTACCACTGGTGGGGGAAAACTCCTACTATTTTCTTTTTGTGGTCGCTAATTCGTTTCACTTTGACAAAAGTGAAGGCTCGATTGACCAATGAATGAGAAAAGAAAACCAACCGAACGGTTTGGCTGTTGATTCAATTCTAGTTTTATTTTAAAAATATTTTCCTTACGTACTACTGAAACTAATCTAACTTAACCTAGTCGCAGCCACACAATTGTTCTTATCAATTCTAATATTGAATGGAGAACATTGCAGGGCTGCTTTACATTTCATTATCTGACACATTATCGTATGCGTCAGCACACAAGATCACCGAATTGTTCACATGTGGTATTTTATGGCCGCTGGGAAATATGTAATTTTTGAATCATCGTAGTAAAAACTTTTACATTCTTGAAGTTCTGGAATAGATAAAAAATTGGTAGAATTCGCGCACACTTACAAAAATTTGTAATCAGCTGGTAGCACTACCTTACATTTTTATTGTACCGTGTTTGAAAATTTCTACGTTCGACGTATTTCGGTAAAATTCATATGTTTTCATATATTTAACTCTTTTGGTGAACAACACAACATTAACCCCCATTTTCAGGATTAAATGCTCTTACGACCGGATTTATTTTAAATTCCCTGCCGAATCTACATACTAACGGATTGCATTACAGAACCAGTGGTACAATTTTGCATTTAAACAAAATATCCTTTCGCCTTCTGTAACATATCTACATATCTATATCTAAGTATACAGGTAGTCGCATCGAAACAGCTGCTGGGACAATGAACTGTCAAACCGATTTTGGAATTGAAAATCTTGAATAAAAAAATTTTAAAATTTTTAAAAATTGTTAAAAAAAATACATATCATTACAACCTACTATTGGCGTCGCATAAGAAAACATATAAAAATCTGCTTATTTTTGACAAAACACTTTAAAAATTTTGACATATTAATGTTCCCAAACGTTGTTGCATCTACCTATATGCTTCTATCATGCCACAAATTATATATATATATATATATATATATATATATATATATATATATATATATAGATATATATATATATATATATACATATATATATACATATATATATATATATATATATATATATATATATATATATATATATATATATATATATATATATATATATATATATATATATATATATATATATATATATGCCTTTCATTGTCACCTCTTTTGATTTCTCTGAAGCCAATGATGAGAAAATTATCAGCTGATAGCTCCACCTGACCTTTTTACTGTACCATGGGTTGAATGATCAACTATATGTGTGGACACCAATCTTATGCAGAACTCCGGAACAATTAGTTCAAACCCCGTGGGGAGTTTCCTAGGGGCGGTATCTTCGAAACTGTTCCCGGATCTCCCGATATCATTGAAATCGTTTCCTATCCGTACGGTAATGGTGTCGGGTCCCGCCGTTCATGACATATTTGTAAGGCTAAAGGTTGTCTCGCGGAGATTGCGGACCTCTTCCTGTCGAGGAATTTGAAAATATCCAACACTAAATCAACTGCCACACTCTCTGCACATGGTCTGCGGAGATGGGAAACAAACGAATGTGCAGGTCAACGAACCTTTTTTTCCTCGCTAACAGGCATCGATACTTTGCTGTTTGTTAAATAGGTCCGTCTGTTGTTAGCTACATAGCACCAGTGGAATAGCGAATACTAATGCTACGCAATGGAAGAACATACAGACGCGTCCGAATGCTGCCCTGAGAACTTCAACAGGGATCCTCATGACTGCTACTATACACCATCATATCCACATGCTTTTGTTGGTTACTAGCTTTGATACTACCCATGGTAAAATTAAGAAGGTAAAGTCATTTCAAATAAACATACCCATATCTGCATTTTTTGTAAATTACCTTGTCACATTTCACTACAATAATGTAAATGTAAAAATGCCTGCACCTTTAAGGTGAGAATTCGTAAAACGCTTGGCTTGAGTGACAGGTGGACTTAGTTTCCTTCCGAAGAAGCCTGCCGAAATACTACGAGGAAGAGTTATTTTTTAGTATATCAAATTCCTTAGAAACTCTCAATTGTACTAATGTAAAAGATGTGGCTGAGATGAAAAATTGACTGCATCCTAGCCACACCAACTTAATCTGTGGCAGTTAACATTTTTCAACAAAGCCATTCTATACATTTTAAAGAACTATCATTCCACAACTGTTGCTAGTTATTTCGCCAAGAAGAAACAATTCTCAATTTTTATTGCAAATTAATTTTGAAATATTTAAAAATGCGTAAAAATAAACAAAGTCTACAAAAATACAGAAGATTGTTGTGTGAATTAGCCTTTGCGACCCCTTGTCCCAGTGGATATGATTTTTGTTGTCTTTGGCAAAGCTGTTGTTGTTGTGGTTGTGGCTTCCTCGCTCTCTCCGCTGTAATCACTATCCGTTATCATCATTGTGATGGCTTCGATTAGGGTCATATTTGAATTGATACCCTGAATGACATTTGGAATGCTGATTTGAAACTGCAACAACACCACCAGATATGTAACCATTGTTGTCAAAAGCTAAAATGAGAGACAAAACACGCACATAAACACACACACATACATGTGTATATTTTTTGGACCATTTTTAGTATGTCGATCAGATCAATAACACAATTAAAATATCGCACATCTGAGGCAATGTACAAAGATAGTGCCACACAGTTGCACTCACCCCTTTGAAGAGATTGCGATTGACGTCGAAAAACCCACCACAATTGATGTTCGACGGATTCATTTCGGTTGCTCGTAAAAACATATTGATCTCGGTCTGCGCATCCGAATTCATCCAATTCAATTCCACCATCAAGAGTTTCTTCTGGAAATTGGTTCGAACATACAGCGATGCATTGTGGGCCTGGTCGCAGATGAAGAACAGCAAACAAATGTTCCAAAGTGCCGTTATAGCCAAGCCGATGTCCTTGATGCCGAAACCCTCCGACAGCTGGGACATAAGCCCGTAGATAGACAACGTAATGATGAAGAACAGGTACAGGTTGAGAAAGGTGAAAGTATAGCATGTTGCCGTGCCAGTGTCACGAGTCAACTTGCTAAGGCGGAGCCACAAAGCTCTGTGATCGGCTACCATTGCTGCTGGACCAATGTGTCGCAAGGCCTGTTGAGAGAGATAACACATAATATTTTATATTGTTTGAATTATAAGGATGTCTTTTGGTAAGAAGTGGTTCCGAACAAGAGCATCGTTTTGTCGCATTCTAGAATTTATCATAAATTCACTAATGAAAATTCGTAAATAGCGACCGAAAACATCGAGTGGGAAATTAGTCGTCTCAAGCCCAAAAGCAATAAACTTAAGTTCGCCGGTTCAAAACTCGAAAGACAATTTTCCTGTCGAACAGTACTATCTTATTTTGAGTTGACGTACTCATTGATAATCCTCAATATCTAATTAAGGCCAATTTGGAAAAACCGGTAAAAATTTTAAACAACTGTAAATCGACGGAAGTATTAAAGGGGATTATACTAAAAGGGGGACGGTTTTGCGGAAAAATCTTTGTGTATTAAATTATGTCCGTAAATATTCTCCGCCAAAAATGTGCATAAAACATCGATAATATGGGTCTGCAACGCGATCCGGGTCAGCTAATTGCAAATAAAGCTTATTGTAAAAACAAGTAAGCAAAGGCTATAGTCGTGCGGGGCCGACAATGTGATACCCTACAACACTACAACGTGTTAGAGGCCCTCTTATGTCCAAATTTACTTTGGAAGATTTCGCTTTTGAAATTATGTCACGGAGCACTGCCCAGCAATTTGACCAGTGACATTTGCCCTATATTTACGAACTCCGTTGTGCTCTTTGTTGTTGTGGTCCATTTTACAGCTAAATATAATCCAATGGTCATCCAAAATGCTAGACTTCTTCCCTACGATATTTGGCTATATCAGCATAAAAAGCCAGAAGTTCGCCTTTTTGTGTATTTTGGATAGTGGTTCATTCTACCCACTGTTTTAAACTCTAACTTCGAGATTTCGTGTCCTTTGGTTTCTATTTATGACCTTTATAAGGGCTGCAAAATCAGGAACATTTTTAGTTGTTGGTCCCTTTCACCCCCTAAATATATTGCGGACATCTTTGAAAACAATAGGTCTAGCGTGAGGAGGATCGGACGGTAATTGTAATCTGTACATAATAACCCCAACCTGTGTTGTAAGGTAAAAAAATATTACAAAATATACACTTCAATATTGTGAGTCAAATTGAAAAAATCGCATGCGATAAAAAAAATGAAAAAATAAAAAACTGCGACCTCTAGAGCAACTGCAAAATCAGGAATTTTTTCAGTTTTTGGTTCATTTCAACCCCTAAATATTATGCGATCATCTCCAAAAGAAATAGGGTTCTATTCTGAACCTTAACCCTACCTGCATTTTCAATTTCGTGAGGATCGGGCCATAATTGCGACCTGTAGAGTGATTACAAATTAACATGGACAGACGGACAGACGGAAGGACGGACATACATAGCTAAATCGGCTCAGCTCGGCGAGATAGGAAGATCCGTATATTTTCCTATGTGGAAAATTAATATTTCGAGGTGTTACATAATTTTTGGCCCAATCAAACTTATAATACCCCCAACACATAGTGTTGTAGGGTATAAATACTTACATAATTATTGTGTTCCTGTACTTTAATGGTAAAATCATTAAAAGAGAGAAATGTTATGCTCGCTCTGAGAAAACTACTTTACACAGAAACTACGGGAACGGGAAACTAATAAATATGTCATAATTAGTGACAATACTTCGAAAACAAGATTTCAGTCAATCAGAAGCTGGCAACCATGCTAGTATTTTTTACTCGGCCAAATTCATTTTATAAAGAGAACGTCATCTTTGTGTGTTCTCTCAATATTTATAACCTACACCACAGTGTGGTTAGGGTATTATGTCTTTGTGCATTTGTTTGTAACAGGGAGAAGGAAACGAGATATACCCATAGCTACTCTTAAGGATCCTCATAGAATAACTTTTTAGTCGATTTATGGATGTTTGTACGTCCGTCTGTATGTCCATGAATTTTTGTGAACAAAGTACGGGTCGCATTAATTGTTCGATCGACCAAATTGAGCATAGATGCAAGTATGTCAAATTTGTTGAAAATCGGTTAAGATGAATCTAGTGTTCCGATCCCTCACAGCCGTAATATGAACTCAATAACAACAATATTCGCGGAAAGATATCAAATACAGCTCAAAAATACCTTTGCCAAACTTGATAGAGATCCTTTCATATTTAGATATAGTTTATTGTGAGCCAAATGTCCCAAAATTAAATAGATTTTGGCATATACGACCGATTTCAGTCCGAAAGAAAATGTGTCAAAGTTGAAAGTGTGTCAAACTTGGTGAAAATCGGTTCAGATATAACTATAGGTTCCATATATATTATTATCCAATTTGGTATTAAAGTCCTGCACTCCGAAACAACAATATTTAGATAGCATCCAAACACCTCGGCTAAATTGTTTAGAGATCGGTTCAGATTCGATATAGCTTGCATATATATCTTCATCCGATTTCACGTTTATTGTGCTCCAAAATGTAATACCCTATTTTCGGAAAATCGGTTCAGACATAGTTACAGCTCCGATATATGTGTTTCAAACTTAGACACAAATGTCTCCCAGTGGAAATGGGCCATATAGAGCGGGATGTGCCATATGCGAGGTCCATTCGGTTGGGAATTATCATGATGTATGATCTGCTTTACATAAATTAACGTATATTTGTTACAGGCTAGCTCTACTAAATGAACATAGTGATGTAGAGTATCACAAAATCGACCCGTCCGCCTTTTCACCTTTCTTTAGAGGGCTCCTTATAAGATTTCCTATGTTTTGGTGCACGGGAGCGGATTTCGAGTAAAAAATTTTTAAATCTTGTAGAATAACACTGATTAGTAGTCATTTTAACAAAAACTAAGAGATAGATATTAGATTATTATTAATCGGCTTCCTTTTAAGGCATATAATTCTACTAATAATTTAATTTATTAAAACTTTAGGACAATATTTTTATAAATATATAAATGTTAAAATATAGCGACAATTTAATTTTATTTTTCTCTTAACTATTCCCCACACAACACATATGTAGTGCTAATTCATTACTTAATTACTTAAAAGAATTAATAAAGATAGTTTCGTTTGTTATTACGATGTAAGACAGGGTGTTTTCCAGTGCAATCCTGACAGGCTAAGTAGACACGGAACTAGCCTTGTTCTTAAAATTCGAAAACGTGGATCAACTTCAAAAAATTGTATACCGATTTGCGTACTCAATAAGAAACCTAAATATGAAATTATACAACACCGCTTGAAATCATAGTAAACCAATTTAACCGGGGGTTTACCGTTATATGGTGGTTCTACCAAAACGATGACCAATATATCTAATCTACAATCCTGATCTTCGATGATTATTTCGATCTATCTCTATCTCTCGAAGGTAATGCAGTTATTGCGACTTTTCTGTATTATATAAATGAAGTAAATTTCGCAATTTGTATGGCATACTCACCTTTTGAAATCGTTCCGCCAATATATAAGCAGTCCTACTTAAAGCCTCGCATATAAGGTACCACCAGGCGCCCAGCATTGCTGTCAGATTATCCAAAATACAATAGGGAATAACCTAAAGAAATTACAAAGAAAAAATAGCTGAAAACAGCGCCAAATAATTGGAATATTCCAATTTACCTGAATAAAACTAAAATCGGCCATCGTTATGTGTGTCACTATTACGGACAGTATTGAGAGTATCGGCAACACCAAAACTATGTTCTGAGCCCGTCGTCTCAAATTCAGGGGTACACTGTGTCCGGATATTTGATAGTAGAGAATCTGAATAGGTTTTTGTTGATTGAATTAAGAAAATCAGTGGCGACACAAAACACAATAGCCATTACCTCAAAGTCGTCCCAATCGTTGAAGAGTGTACAGACTTTGCGTGTCTCCCACCACATAATTGGCACCGTGAAAATGGGCAATATATTCACAAGAAATAGGTACGCGATCACCGCCTCCTCGAATGGACCGCTTAACGAAGTGACGATCATGATGCGTTGATTTGTTACATAAGCAACGTATGCCTGCAAAGGATTGAAAAGTGTACAGATCTCTGTAGGTTATTTAAAAATTAATTTAAGCTATTCGCTTTCAAAAATTATATGTACAGGGTGAGATGAAAAAACTGCAACTAACTTAAGATTGCTGTCATTTCTGAGCCACTCGTCGGACAGCTGTTAAAATTATTCCAGTGACAGCTCATTATATTGTTTACAAGGCTCAAAAGCATTTTGGTGAGAATTTTCCAAAAAAAACAGTTATTCGTGATGGAATTCAAGCGTGATAGTGTGATTTTTTTATATTTGGCTTGAAAACTACAAGTGGCTATCGTTAGAGCACTCCAGCATTTAAATGTGAATAAATCTTTTGTGTTTCGTACCATCGCTCCTTACCGTGATACTGGTAGCGTAGCCCGACTCAAGGAAGTGGAGGGAAGAAAAAAGCAAAGGTACCCATTTCGAACAAATATAAACTTATTCTAAAATTTGATGCTATTTCCGACATTTTTTGCTTTCATTCAATAAAATTTAAAAAAAAATGTAAAAATTATTGCGTTTGACTTTGTTGCAGTTTTTTATCTCACCCTGTATATGGATCTTCGCCCCTCGCCGCCCTGTTTCGATCTAGCTATGTGTGCCGTCCGCCCGTCTGTCCATGTTAATTTAACTCAATTATGGTCCGATCATTACGAAATTGAAAATGGAGGCGGGGTTAGGGTCAGAGGCTTTTTTGGTTTTGGAGATGATCGCAGCATTTTTAGGCGTTGAAATGTACCAAAAATAAAACAATTCTTGATTTTGTTGTTGCTCTACAGGCCACAATTATGGACCACACAGAATTTTGCATGGAGTTAGAGTTTAGGGCTATGCAGAAGCCTACCAATTTGTACGGCCATCGGACAATACTTAGTGAGTAAAAAATATACATTTTTTTAAATATACGAAAATCTCCACTAAACCGCGAATCCTGACGCGATTACAAATTCATTATTACGGTGACCCGGATATTTTTTTGTTAATTTTTTTCAAGTTTTGTATTATTTATTTATCTATGCAAGGTTGCTTTCTTCATACTAAGAACACAAACTGCCAATTTAGAGCAAATTTGGGCTAAAAATGTGACTGAAACAACCACAACACCTTAAATCTGCCGGTACATTTTTAATAGCAAAAATTTTGGTTCAATACCTCAAATACATCTGAGTAAAATTGTATCAATCTACTTCATTTCGTTCGGAAGAAGAAGAGATTTTTTAAAGTAAGTTTTTTGTATATTATTACAAACAAATTGCACTGCAGTGAAGTTTTAGCCAAAACGTTAAAATAGACCAAGCTAAACTTTCAATAACCTCTACCATGAGGCTCTATATCAAATAATGCGGTCAGACAGACGGACATCGAGTTAAAATTTTAAGTTGATCATCAATGTAAAGGGTGAGATAAAAAACTGCAACAAAGTCAAACGTCATAATTTTTAATTTTTTTTTTTTAAATTTATTGAATGAAAGCAAGATTTTTTCGAATTGGTCACCTTTGTCACGAATTATGGCCTTCAAACGGCCAATGAAACCGTCACACGCTGCCCGAATGGCGCTCGGCGGTATTTTGACCCATTCCCGGCGAAGCGCTTGCTTGAGATGATCGACACTTTGGTATTTTTTTTTTTAGTGCCAACCTAGCTTTCCAAAATACTCCAGACACAATAGTCCAACGGATTGGTATCCGGATATTTTGGTGGCCATTGTGCGCTGGAAATAAAGCAGGATATTTATTTTGTAACCATTCTTAGGTGGCGCGTGCTGATTGCGATGGGTCTGAGTCCTGTTGGAATGTCAAAGGTCTGCGGCCAAAATTTTTGCGTGCCCAAGGCTTTAATACACCCTTCAGAATATTTTCGTGATAGTATTCGGCATTTATTCTGATGCCATGTTTGATTAATACGAGCGGAGAGCGACCATCTGCTGTTATGGCGGCCCACACCATCACCAAGATAATGCAAGACCGCAAGAACAACAAGACACACGTCTAAGATGCAACAGAACCCCATTCCTATTCTGCCCCAACCCCAGGCCTTATTAGAAACTCGTAAACTCAACTATAATTGTAGTATTCCGGCAGATACTCTGGCAATCAACAAGTCTGTCGAGATGGTGAAAGGGCTTAGCATTAGCATAACAGTACCAGTGATAGTCAGGCCGCCTTAAAGCTATCAAATAGAGGGTCATTTTTAATTGCAAGAAAATCCTCTTTGAAATACGTGGCTTCATTAAGGTCTAGTAATGCAATGTGTGACTAATAAAATGCTGATTGAAGCAATTGTAAAACTGCTGATAAGCCATTATATCAACCGTTTGAAGCACCGAGTTAGCTGGCGGAAAATGAAACCTATAAACCACTATTCCATTTGCTAAAAGCATCTCCTGTCTGGACAGGGATGGAATTTGGCACTTACGACCGAATTGAGTCTAGAAGCTAGTATGCCAAATTTGGTGAAGATCGGTTCTGATATAGCTATAACTCCCATATGTACTGTTCACCCGATTTGTTGTATTTGTTACCCACAGCCGTAATATGAACTCCGTAACAACGATATTCAGGGAAATATATCAAATCAGCTCACAAATATCTTAGCCAAATTTTATTGAGATCGGTTCAGATTTGGATATAGCTCCCATATATATGATTTCAAATTAATTTTGCACCAAATGGGCAATACAAGTCAGAATTTAAAAGATACAAATGCTTCGGCAAATTTAGTCCTTTGAACCTTAAATTATAATTATAATCATAGCGTGTATGATTGAATTCTCCCATAAAAACTTGTAATTGTTATGTGGAGCTCTACTATATTTGCAAAGTGGTGTAGGGTATCGTAAGTCGGCCCCGCCCGACATTAAGTCTTTCTTTACTGGTTATGATTGTGTGTTGTCAACGTACAAATTAATAAAACACGTACATATGTTTTCGAGCTCGTCAGCTAATCTAATGCTATGTTCTCAATGCACTTTCAATCAAGTTGTTCGCTCTCAGAATTAGGTACACGAATTAACCCGTTCATATGGCACGATTCGTAATTAATAGTAAAATAATTCCTTTTTTCAAAAATTTTGTTTGTTGATTTTAATGGGAATTTATACGAAAATACATGAAATTCTCACTAATATGAATAGAAGAAATTATTGTTTTCCTCCCAAAGATTTATTATATCATTAATTTTACAATTTTCATTCACGATTTCAACTTTTTGTGTAAATGTTGACATTTTGAACACATTTTTGTGTTTTTCCATTTTTAAATTCTGCTGGAGAGACACTTGTCAAACATTTTTTCTGCCGATAGAAACATTTTGAAAATGTTGCCTCTCTTGTTTGCGTTTTCTGTGGAAATTTTAACTCGTGGACAAAATACGTACCTCGAATGAGAGAGAAAACAAAATTTACTTTCGTTTGAATGTACATACGCCATTCAACATTGTAGTTTTCATTCATAATTTTCAGTCTTCCCAAAAATTTTTAAAATTTCATCAAATTTTTCTATTTTTAATTTTTAAATGTAATAATTTATTTTTTCGATAAATGCTCTCATTTGTTAGGGATGGGACATATTTTTTCGTTGTTCTGAGAGTGATTTGATTTGAACAACGTACAAATATGAGTGTTCGCTCAGGAAATTTTGTGTGAAGAATTAGGTAGTTTTTTCATAGTTAAGGGTCAAACAACGAATAGAGAGCGAATCAAGTGCAGTGGAAACGCCACATAAGTTTATATTTGAATTGTAATTTATCAATATTGGTTCTTACTGTATTGAATAGTATGTCACAAAACTAAAATACATTTAAATTTATTGGATTCAATAACATTTGCACCAAGGCCTATATAAGGTCGGCCAGGAAGCGAATTGGTAAAAAAATACAGCTCTGTCTGTTAATTTTAATGTCAATTTTTTGTTTTTTTTCTAGGCGAAAAACTTGTTTCGGCCTGACATCTAATAATCATGGCAAATTTGTTAATTGCCAACAAAGAAAAACAAAACCAAAGGGAAAACATCATGTATCAGAATGCCGACTTTTGTGTGGGAGGTGCCAGAAGAAGTACACCGAAACCTACCATCTTCGGATATTATATTTGTAAAAATATTTGAATGTGTGAATTTTAGATTGAATCATCTTATAATGCATTTTATGAAAGATAAAATTATTCAAAATGTTGACCCTTTGTGGGGGAGGTACTTGAGAGAGTAGACTGATATTGTCCTAGCACTGATATGGTTATTTGGATGCACAGAGTTTGAAAAAAATTGGATGATCTGTTTTTGTTGTATTATGTAAATTATTTTCTTTGAAATTATTGACCCTTTTTGAGATAAGTACCAGTAGGATTGGACCAATACTGCTCATCTACGAACTCGATCTAAGTTTTCTAAGCCAAATCGGGAACTCCCTTCGAGAGTTATCGTGTGCATCAAATGTATGGTCGGACAGACACCTCTAGATCGATTCCAAATGTCCTGAAACGGATTTGGTTCAAAGAGACTTAGGGTCTCGAACCATTGTTTCGATGAGACACGTTTTGGCCGAAGTGTTCAGTAAATACAGAAGACGTTCCTTTAAATTCTATCTGGCAAACGTTATTCTATTCTGCCCTCGACACTTCATCTTTTGGAACCGAAAGAAATGTGCTCCTTCCTGGAACCTCCTTCTTTCTGTTTATTTATAATTTATATAGATTTGTCTTCAAATGCCTTTAATAATTTAAATTATTTCGAATTCTTTTTTACAAGAACGTCACAATTTTGTTTTTGTATTCATGGGGCGAATTCAAAATATATTTTGACAGAAAACTTGGTCGTCAGATGGTCTTACTGGCCGACATTATATAGGCCTTGATTTGCACATTGTCTACATATGAAAATACCAAATGGATAAAAATGCGATTTTTATCGCATTTCATACGATGTGAAATATTCATAACCAACACTGAACTCAAAAATTAATATTTGCTTTTGTTGGCTAAAAACCGAGGTAAGCAGCAGCAGTCATGTTGCGTTGTTGATGCTGAGCTATTTTGATGCTAAGGCTAATTTCATTTTAGCTTCTGCCGCTCACTGCTATTTTGCTTTGGTGACGATTTCAAGTAGCATTAGCTCCCTCGGCTAAAGTTTCTTGTAATGTGTTGCTATTATTGGCGTAGTACATTGATAGGCTAAATTTTTTGAAGTTTTTCTAGTAGGCAAGGCTGAAAACTTTCGGTGCTATTGGAAATTTGGCGTTAGCATTTTAAACCCTGATATCAACCCAAATGGAATGAATTAGCAATTACGACTGTAAATCGTTGTAAATCCTTTCAGATATAGAGGTCTCACATGCATTCCATAACAATGATGTTTGGTACCAGATATCGGATATAGCTCTGAATATAGCTCCCAAATATATTCTCAACCAATTTCGGATTAATTGTACACCAAATGGCTAATATAAATCCAAATGACCTGAATTTTGGTATATTCGATCGAATTCAGATATAGCTATAGCTCCCATATATATGTTTCATCTGATTTGGTGTTTGAGTCCCTCACATTCGTAATATGCATTCGACAACAATTATATTTGCTACCAGCTATCAGTATTCTTCTGCTAAGCATAACGGGACATTTTTTTTCGTTTCTCTATGGAGGGAAAATTTGCCTCTCTAACATATATCTTCAAACTTATTTTGTTTGGGTACTACAAGTAAATATATGCTTAGATGCATGGATACAAGTATATATATGTTTGGATGTAAGCATATATATACTTCAATACAAACACATATATGATCGATCCAAGCATGTATATGCTTGGAAGCAAGTAAATATTTACTTCGAAATAAGTATATGTATGTTTTTATCGAAGTATATATATTTAATATATATGGAACAGTGTTAGCTTGTTTGTTCGGGATACCACAGAATTTTGTTATTGCAAAATGGTCAGGTTTAATCCCTGTTTTTGTCGTTTTTAAAACTTTCTTTTAAATCTTTTAGAAAATCCTCTAAATCCTACAACCGCACTTGTAAACATTTTCATCATTCTCCACGCAACAGCATCAATAAATAACAAAACACAAGTGTTTAGCCGCGCAGCAAAAACAACGTTTTCATCCCCGACACAATCTGTTTTTGCAACCAATCGACTTCAAAAAAAATTATTTATTATATTGGCCGTCTGACATTACCTTTGATGAATTGATCCAATTCACAATAAATGATATTAATAAAAAAAAACAAGTGAAAAAACATTAAGTTCGGCCGAGCCGAACTTTTAATATCCGTTATGAACTACAAATACCAATTTTTACACAAATATCGAATATCGGCAGGTACCGTTATATGGAGGCTATATCAAAACGTGGACCTATACATACAATTTTTCGCCACCGGAGCTAGAACCCATTACGACCAACAAATACCAATTTTTATACAAATCCTTGGAAGTTACCGTTATATGGGGGCTATACCAAAGTGTGGATCCATACATACAATGTTTCGTCACACGAACTAGGACCCATTATGTGGCAAAAATCATTAAAATACCGAATATTGCCATTATATGGGGACTATATCTAAACGTGGACCGATATGTCTCATTTTCAATACCAACCATCCTAAACACAATACAATACAACAGACAGACAGACGGACATCGTTAAATCGACTTAAAATTTAAATTTAAAATACATTGATGAACCATATTGTCTACAATTACTCAAACATGTGTCACACGGTCTGATAAATGACGTCAATTGGCAACCCGTTATTTCTCTTGGCTCAAACCATCTCCCGATAATCGTCTCCATAAGCAGGTCGCCCGATTTCATAACCTCTGAACGCCGCACTTTCCTTAACCATGCGAAAGCTCACTGGCCAGAGTTCAGAGAATTCATCAACCGCCGCTTCAGAAAACTGCCCAACCCTTCTGATGTTCGGGTAGCAGAAAGTTTTTTCCGAAACATCATCAAAGCTGCAGCCGCTCGCTATATACCTGCTGGTCGAATACCCGAGAGGCAGCGGGATTAGCAAACGAGCGTGATGATCTCCGTCGTACCAACCCTACTGATCCTAGAATCAGTGATTTGACAGTGGAAGTCAACCGGTTGGTACAGGAACATATGAGGAAAAAGTAGCAAGACCATCTGAAGTGTTGCAACATTGGAACCGATATGAGTAAGCTGTGGGTAACGGTTAAGTCGCTCTCGAACCCTGAAAAAAGGATGATAGGACCTCAGTCACTTTAAACGACGTAACGGTGACTGATCCGAAGAGATGCGCATAGTATTTTAACCGACAATTTGTCGAGCACCCCGAAAGCGACAAGGTGAAGCGAAGAGTACTACATCGTATCAGATTTCTTCCCGCCAATGAGGAACCACCACAGTTTACGATGGGTGATGTTGCAAATGTCATCCGTAACGCTAAGTCATCCAAAGCGTTGGGCCCGGACGGAGTCTCAATGGCAATGTTGAAACAGCTGGATACGCTGGGAGTCGAGTACTTAACGAAAATTCTCAATTTGTCGTTAGCCACCTACATAGTGCCCGAAACCTAGAAAATGGGCCGGGTGGTCCCGCTACTGAAGCGAGCAAAGATGCCAGCAAAGGCGAATCGTACAGGCCGATTTCGCTTTTGTCGCCAGTAGCCAAGACTCTTGAGGCTTCACTCCTCCTCAGCATTAGATGAAGCTATACAGTTGCCAAACACCAGCGCGGATTCCGTCCACAACATAGTACAACAACAGCACTACACATCATTTCCACACATATTAGTAGAGGACTGAACCAGAACAGACCGTGTGACAGAACAGTGTTGGTAGCCCTTGACTTATCAAAGGCATTTGATACGGTCAATCATGCCATACTGTTTGAGGACGTGCAGAGAACTACCCTCCGGCCAAGTTTGAAGCGTTGGATAATCAACCATATGTGTGGACGCCAGTCGTACGTGGAATTCCGGAACAAGAAGTCCAAAGCCCGTGGAGTGAAACAGGAAGTTCCCCAATGTGAGGTGATATCTCCGGAACTGTTTAACCTCTACCTTTCCGGAATTCCTCGCCCTCCAGACGGCATAGAGATCGTAACGTATGCGGATGATTGTACGATCATGGCGTCGGGCCCAGTGGTCGATGACATATGTGAAAGGCTGAATCCCTATCTCGCGGAGCTTTCCGCATACTTCCACGCGAGGAATATGAAAATATCCGCCACTAAATCAACGGCCACACTCTTTACCTGCGGAGATGAGAACACAGCTGCAGGTCGAGGGGAATCTAATACCGACCACGAACTACCCCAAGATTCTAGGGGTCACATTCGACAGCATGTTCAAGTTATCCGCGCAAGCCACAGCTATCTGCGACAAGATGAAAAGTAGGAACAAGGTCGTCAAGGCGCTAGCCGGCAGTACTTGGTGTGCGGACAAAGAAGCCTTGTTGACCTCCTATAACGCGATAATTCGGTCTGTGGTCAGCTATGCGGCTCCTGTGTGGTCTGCGAATACTAGTGCTATGCAGTGGAAGCACATCCAGACTTGCCAGAACGCTGACCTGAGAACTGCGACAGGTTGCCTTCTCATGACACCAGTGGATCTACATGAGGAGGCAAAACTCCATCCCTTTCGTCAGCATAAGCATATGCTTTCGTTGCAGTACCTGCTTGGGTGTTACCGTGAAGGTCATCCCTACCATCCTATGTGGATAAATCTGCTCCACCCAGGCGTGTCAGGAAGGACATACATGATCTAGTGAGGGAGATCCAGCGCTACAAGAGAGAACCTCTAGATCAAGAAGCCTATCAGAAAGGTCTGAGCGGCGTTCATACAGACGCAGTCGCAGATGCTATTAGCAATTATAAAATGAATGCCGTCCTCGGTGTCCACCCCCCATCCATTGCAGCTGAAGAACGTCAGCTGCCTAGACAAACCAGGGTAATTTTGGCGCCTGTCCGGCGTGTGATACAGGCCCGCACAATACGCTGCACCTCTTTAATTGCACAGCCAAACCTACCTAACTCACGCACCCCATTCTGAAAATAACATCTTAAGTTTACTTAACATAAAATAAACGAAATAAGTTGTTGTCGTTAAATTAGAAGCTCGAAAACAACATGATTTAGACATAGCAGTGGACGAACTTAATGACACCCAAAAATTTCAGTTCAATGAAATAAAGGATGCATGCCTTCGATGAGTTGGTGGAGAAAAATGGGACAATACTCGAACAATTTGTAAATATAGAAAATTTGGTCATTGATTATTTAACTAACTTACTAAGTATTTAATTAACTACTTAAAAAACTAATGATAAATACTTGTATAATTTTCTAAGAACTTTTTTCCAAAAAGAGTTTATTCCCAGAACCCGCGGTGAAGGAGTCGTACAATTCCTTCTGGCGGCAGTTCGAACGTTTTTTTCATATAATTTAGCCTGGTAATATAGCTGAAAGGGGACCAACCATCGCCTTTTGTACACAGCTATACTTCTAATAATCGTGGGAGTCACTTCCACGGCTGTTATTGGGAGTGAAAAAATATATTTTTTTATGCTTTTACTCCAGACTATTATTTTTTATTGTCATTGGTACTTTTCCAATGTACGCTTGCTTGGAACTTATACTAATTAGCTGAGATACTCACACATAATACTTCTCGTTTTCAAAACGTGATGTCTGGCTTAGGAATCGAACTTAGGTGTTCAGAGTGTCTTATATTCCCCAGATAGAATAAAGTCTTATTTTTGATCAATCCGTAAGTAATTGTAAACTATCGATGTTTTATGCGATGGAAGTCACGAAATAGTGTCTGAGACGCGACATCTTATTTTATCTTTCTTGGTGCCACTACGTAGTAGCTCCGTGATTAGAAACGTCGCAGAAGTGGCATCTTAAAAAGGAAGTTAGTGACGCACTTCCAACGAGTCACAAATGGAATGCCCTCCATACTACGTATGCTGCAGGGTACAAAATCTGACTTATACCTATATTCGACCTTGAACGACATTGTGTCTCTTATGCAGTAGATAGAGACGTTATCTGCAAAAAAGGCATATATTTCTTACCGATAAACAGATGAAAATCACCACACAATAAACGAATGGTAGAGAACGAGCAACAAATCGAGTTGTCCCTGGCCCCGAACGTATAATCGGCAATACGCCTAGCACAGACAGGAACCACTTTATTGGAGCAACATTCTGATAAAAAACATTCTGCAACACACAACAGTAGAAAGAAATATTTAGCATGAGAAACATTGCTTCTGCGCCAACAACCTACTGGAATGAACTGCTGATTGGTCGAACTTATGGTGGCCAGAGACGGTCGAATATTAGCCCTTTCATAAACTTGTTTTCTAAATCCATTATGCATCTGATCCATGATGCCATTCGAATACTTCCGGACGGAAATGTCGCCATTCATTATGGGCTTTACATTCAGGAACACGGCATCCTTTTTCTTCTTCCGAGTATAATTGCTCGCCATGATTGCCTGGGGACTTGGCCTAACGTCACTTAGCGTTTTTTGGACTGCTCCGTCAAAAGGTCACACACGAACTGTGGTTCACCTCAGCGAAGGAGTTAACAGGTTAACTACGTTCTAGGCATTCGTAGACATATCTATTTCAAATACAATTAAATATGGATGATGTTGACTTGAAGTCTTCAGTTCGGCCAGTGTCAACATGAATGATTCATTCATTATTTACCCCACATCAAGGGTGGTGTTGAAATCGTATTCAACCACGATATACGTTTATGCAGTTGAGTGAAAGCTTGCTGCCATTGCTTTGTACTGACCAACAACCCTGTTGTGTTTTTGTTGAACTTGGGAATATTTTGAGTTAACTTCCTAACATCCTCTAGAATATTATGATGCACCTTTGTATTGAACTCTGCCTATAACAAGCAATGTATTTACTGGATTATAGTAATTAGGTCAAGGACATGCTCCAATTCAGTTCTTCAATATAAAACAAACGATTTGCGTTATCCATTTTTATACCCTCCACCGTACTATGGAGGGTATATTAACTTTGTCATTCCGTTTGTAACTCATCGAAATACTCATGTCTGTCTATCTGTCCGTCTCTCTGTCTGCCTGTTTAAATCACGCTATCTTTCGAATGAATTGAAATAGATGGCTAAAATTTGGCACACATGTTTATTTTTCCAGTAGGCAGGTTGCGTTTGTAAATGGGCCATGTAGGTCCACGTTTTCATATAGCCCCCATATAACGGTACCTCTCGATATTCGGCATTTTTATGATTTTAGCGACATTATTCACCGGAATTGTTTTAAATTTGGTATTTGAAGTTCGAAATGGATACTACACCCTAAGACAGAAAATTGTATATGCAAGTCCACGTCTTCTTATAGCCCCCATATAACGGTACCTCCCGATATTTGGTATTTTAATGATTTTAGGGACATTTTTCACCAGAATTGTTTCAAATTTGAGCCCCCATATAACGGTACCTCCCGATATTCGGTATTTGAATGATTTTATGGACATTTTTCACCAGAATTGTTTCAAATTTGGTATTTGAAGTTCGTAATGGATACTACAGCCTATAAAAGAAAATTGTATGTGCAAGTCCATGTCTATATTTGATGATTTTAGCGTCATTGTTCACCAGAATTGTTTCAAATTACGTATTTGGAGTTCGGTATGAGAACTACAGTCTGTGACAGAAAATTGTCTATGCAGGTGCAGGTCTTCGCATAGCTCCGATATAACGGTACCACCCTATATACGATATTTTGATGATTTTAGCTACATTATTCACTGTTTATTTCATGTTTTGAATTTGAATATGGTAATGGCTTATGACAAACAATACCTATGTAGGTCCACGCCGTATAGACTCCAATATAACGGCTATATTTGTTATTTTTAAAATTTTAACAGATTTTTTAAGAATTTTTTAATTCTATTGCAAAACTGGTGAATATATTTAATGAGCGAACAGAATGTACGTTTCTTCCAATCAGTTACCATGAAAATTCTTTGTTCTTATTTATCACAACAATAAATCAAACACAAAGTTGGCAAAAGTCGGGCACACTCAGAAAAAATTTCATCATCTGATACCTCTAACTTACCTTTTCATTATAACATAGTTTTTCTCTCTTAATATAATTACGTACACGTTTTAATGCAATACAGATGTATCATCCTGTGCTGTCACTTTTATTATCCATGTGTATGTCTAAATTGCCATTTTACATATGTCTAATAATTCTTGTATATGTTTTTATACCCATATGGCTAGAGAGGGTATATATCATTTGATTCGGCCGAAACGTGTCTAGTCGAAATAACGGTTTTAGACAATAGGTCTCTTTGGACCAAATCCGTTTCAGGATACTTAGAGTCGATCTAGCTATGTCCGTCCGTCCGTCTGACTGGCTTAGTCAAACTTAGATCGAGTTCGAAGATAGGCAATATCGGTTCACTCCTTCTGGTACCTCCCCCACAAAGGGTCAAAAGTTTCAACAAAAATATTTTACTGCACAGAAAGAGAAAGGATAAACCGATTTTGCGTCAGTGCCAGGTCAGGCACACTCCATCAAGTACCTCCCCCACAAAGAGTGAAAATTTTGAATAATTATAACTATCATAAAATGTAAAATGTGTGTAAGAATCCGATTATAAACCCAAGCTCTGGTGTTAAGATGGAGTATATCGGTCCACTCCTTCTGGTACATCCCCCACAAAAAATCGAACAATTGAATATCTATTAACCTCATAAAACGCGAAATTAACGTCCGATTCCATTTAGACTTGGCACGTCTGAATATTACTATTTACACAATATCTGTTATAAAAACGGTAGAGGTCGGACCATTCCTCTGGTACCTCCCCCACAAAGAGTCAAAGTTTTGAAAACCCAAAACCTATATAAAATCAGAAATAAGCTCTTTACTCTGTTTGAATATGGGATATATCGGTACACTTCTTCTGGTACCTCCCCCACAAAGGCTCAAAATTTTGAATATCCACGAAGCTCATAAAAACCGAAATTAACATCCGATTCCATTTTAGACTTGATACATCTCAATATTTTCATCAACACAAGATCTGTTATAAAGATGGTAGAAACCGGACCATTTCTTTTTCTATCCGTCCCACATAGGGTTCAAGGTTTTGATAAACAAAACGCCAAAAAAGCATGCAACTCTCTTCAAATTTTACACATACAAACATTCTTGTAAATACAAAATATGTTGTGATGATGTTATATATCTGCGAACCCCTTCTGGTACCTCACCCACAAAGTGTCACAATTTTCAACTCATTTATCTGTCATGACTTGCGAAACAAGTCAACGATTTTTTGCAACTTGCTATATCTAAATATATCTTTCTTAATCAGATGCATATGGAATTTATTATAACTGTTGTTATTTATTGTTGACCTGGTAGATTTTAATATGTTTGTTGATAGTTCGGTTGAAGGCCAATAAAACAAATTTATTTAGTTATCTCCTTTTTTCTCTTTATTATATCCAATATTTCGATTGTCATCGACAATCATCTTCAGGGATCTGTTACAAATAACATAAATTATTAGAAATTAATAAGAGAAATTACACAACACACAAATCTGGTTACCCTAAAATTTGTAAGAATTGTTACAAATTGTTACTGGAAGTCGTCTGTTAACCCAAAAGTTCTGCAAGAGAGCGGTCGGAGAGAGAAATTTTGACAGTTCTTTCAGTGAGAGTTTGCAAATTCTTGCTGGACAAATTTCTTCTTGCAATCACTTGCAACTCTTCTTCTTCTCATTCATCGACATTCAATCAGATGTTTTCTATTGTTTGTTTATTTCTTTTTGTGTTTTCAATCTGAAAATATTTTTTTTTGGAATTAGCAAGATTAATTGTTTTTAAAGAACAACTTTACAAAATGTGAAAAAAGTAAATATTAATACGTAATAAGGAAATAAAATACTATTTCCAACATCTTTATACAAGCACCATTAGCAACACGTTAAAAGGATTCCGGGGAAAACATCAAATCTATCTTTCTTTTATTGCTCATATTTGTATTTTATAGCTTATTTCCATTTTATTTATAAATCTTGTAAATTTGGTAGTGCTTCATTTTTTTGAATGGGGGACAAATTGTTTTGTTTTGACAAAACAGCTGATTAGTTGCAAGCTTCTGCAGGAATACCGTCTGTTTACTTTTCGCATTTTCCATGCAAAAGAGAATAAAAGTACCTTACACTCTCAGAAAGATGTTGCTGGACAATTTCTGCAGGAAAAGTAACCAGACACACCTATTAACCTTGTTTTAGAGGAAAACGTCTATTCTAATTTAACGTCAAATTCGAAATAAGTCTTTTTCCATCTGTGCTTATGTACTAAATTTCTGTAAATATGTGCACAATGGTCCCTATCAGTTTTATAGTTCATTCTTTTTTCCGGTGGTACATTTATGATATGAAACATTTCTAATGTGAATCGTCTTTTATAGTTGCTTTCTTGTGCCATTATATCAATATCCTTAAAGTTCGGTCTATGTCCTCTTAATGTGCAATGTGGTGTTAGAGCTGTCTTTTGTTCTAAAGGTTTGTTGAGTTTCTTGTAATTTTGCCCATACTAATATTTTTATCTGTATAAGATGAAGTATGAAATTCTTCGGTCGACTATATTTGGTACCTCACGCACATTTTAACATTTTCTAAAAATTATGACATATCTCATATGAAGTGAAGGAAGTAACCAATATAGTCCAAACATGACACGTCGCAATATTTATATCATATTTATTTGGGTCCGATACGAAATGGACAATATTGACCCATTCCTTCGGAACATACTCCATAGAGGGTCAACATTTTGAATAATCCTAACAGAAGTCAAAATATATTAAAATAACGAACATTGGCTGAGGGTATACATCTGTCGGCAAAACCTACTGACGCTTTTAACGTGTTTTTTTTCCTTTGTTACATTTGATCTGTTCCAGAAACTGCAAGAATTTACTAGCTATGCATTTTTTCCTTGCAGTTCTGGAACAGACGAATTGTGATTATATTGTACTAGCTGGCCCGGACCGCGTGAGTCTTTAATGCATATTTTTTAAAGCACAATAGAACACAGATATGAATTATGTAAGCGGCACAATTTTTATTATAAGTAAAGTAACTCCATAGTAATTTCTAAATAGAAATAACATTCATGGCAAAAATTATAATACATAATCACCTACCGTCGGTTTTAGATATTTTGAATAGCCTGATCTTATTTTTCAGCCATAATTGAGTGATACAGAACTTCTATATGATATAGAACTTCTATAATAGTCCCATGTGAAAACTCGGCTCATTTTTTGGCACTGTAAAGAGCTTAGTAACATTTTCCATTCAAATTAACTGTAATTAGGAATTTGTATTTCCAATGTTTAGAATACCGTGCTGCGAGGTATTTAGGTTTGTCCACCTCATAATTGATAGCAGCCATTACCGTAAGATAGGAATTAATTTGTTTGTGTCATAAAGTCCATATTTTTCATCTCAGTAAATTTCAATGACGATCAAGGAAAATTAATATTCGTGATATTTTCATGTTTCTGCCACAACTTGACATTTCGGAGTTTATGTCATATAGACGTACATCCCACATCTACGTTCCCAACCAATATTCTCTTTGGAGTTTCAAATTCAATAGAATACCAAATTTTCTTTTTTGACCACATTGGTTGGCAAAGTGGACTTGGGGGTACACTAATGTGGGATGTCTATGTGGTCAATTATCTGTAAGATGATTCTCTACCCCAGAGTAGCCTAAATACAATTTCTTAGCCAAATCAATTGATGAAATGTGGTCAAGACCAAGATATGATGGACCAATCGTATGATGGTTATACCAAAACGTGATCATTTTTTGCAAGGATGGTTTCTTCTAAAATTACCAATATTTGCCGAAATTAGTATGACAAATATGGTTAAAATGTAACATATACTTAAAATCGGGTTGTACCCTTATCCGGGAGTTATGACCCATATCATGGCCTGCAAAAGCGATTTAAGGTATATATAATCCGCTCTACCATTTTGCATCCTTTATATTCGGTATTTTAATGATTGCAGTCCCAATGAATTGCATTTTGAGGATTATTGTCATATGAAAGAAGTAGGTCCACGTAGGTCATTCATTCCATTTTTAATATTATTCATTCAGAATTCAAAATATAGTATGTCAAATTGAAAAAAAAAAAATCACACCAAAAAGATTTTTCTATATTTCACCGCGATTTTTTTTTTCAGGATACCATTCCCAAATTGTATGCATTCTCAAAATCCGTCAAGCCGTTTTTTTAGTTATAAGCGTAGTACCTAACGTAACAAAAATTTAAAAGTCCTTACGAAATTTGTCAATAGAATGTAATATTGTTTTAAAATTCGATTTCATTGATTTTTTTTTTCGATTTTTCCCGATTTGAGAATTTTTGCCATGAGATTTTGAAAAAGTAATTATGTTTTAACTTTGGTGTGACCGCGTTAAATTATTTCGATATCATCTATTCCGTTTCGCCACCACATAATTCGGTACTACACTTCAATATAACCAACCAATTTCAATTCTTAAGAAATTGGGTCAATTAAATAAATGGTATTAATATTCGAATTCAAAAAAAAAATATAAAAAACACTACAAATATACATTCGAAAAAAGTAAGTCAAAATGGAAAAAAATCATGCAAAATAAAACATTACTATTGTACATTTCAAAAGTCAAAATAAAAATGTTAATATATCACAATTTCACGCGATTTTTTTTTTTTTTTTTTTTTGAATTTTATCTTTTTCGCCCAAGAGACAATTACGAATTTGTATGAAACTTAAAATCAGTCCAGCGGTTCTTAAGTTATAAGCGTCGTAACTAACACAACTTTCTTTTATATTTAGATTTTCTAAAAAAAATATAATACTTGATGGAAATTCCAACTCATGTGGACCTCAGATGAGAGAGAAAACAAAACGTTATATTTAAATTCATTATCCTTATTTTCCCTCAACATTTTTAAAATTTCAATTTTTTTTTCTATTTTGCATAATCGTAATCATTACTCAATAACAAGTGCTGTGTTTCAGAACCTGCAAGAATCTAATATTTTATCAGTTTATTTCGATATCATAAAGAGAAAATTCGTTGTTTTGTGTGTGTTGTCCAATGAAAAATGTTTGAAAAAATTGTGAACATATGATTGCATGACTTTACCTCCTTGATTCTACCATGGAAATTTCCTTGTAAATCAGCTTATGCTATATTCTCATTGCACTTTCAATCATGTTGTTCGCTCTCAGAATTAGGTACACGAATTAACATGTTTATACGGCACGATTCGCAATTCATAGTAAAATAATTCCTTTTTTCAAAAATTGTTGTTGAATTGTTGTTTTATGTTGATTTATTGAATTGAAATACATTTATAGAAATGTGTAGATATATTTAAGCTATGATTCATATCCATTTTTGTTAAGAATATAAAAAGATAAGTAATAAATAAAAACAGAATAACAACAAAATATGTATATATGATACGAAATACAACTTATTTGTTTGTCTTTCGTTCAGTGATTTCAATTACAATAATTAATTTTTACGTTTAATTAGATAGTCAGCTGGTTTGGAAGAAGGACCTCATATTTGGTCTATGTTCATAAATAAACAAATGCTCACATTCGTTACATGATCGACACATATTTCATCGTATTTCTGGGAGTGATTTGAATCGAACAAAGAACCAAAATTGTTGTTCGCTTAGAAAATGTTATGGGGGGAATTAAGTAGCTATAGAGAGCGAATTACGTACCATGTGAACTGAGTATTATCGAGCGTCATTCAGTAAAACTGGGCAAAAAGACAACAACTGGTTTCTCCCTAACAAACATCTAGAAACCGTTTCTACAAATTGATACAAGTTCTAAAAATCTGCATTACACCGACACTTAAATTACGAGTTTTACGAAGTAGGCCATGTACTTAACGTATAATCAAAGGACTTATTTTACCGAACATGTTTTAATAAAACGTGTAAAGCGATCAGAATTCTCCAACGGAATTGACAACAAAATAACGTGTTCTATACAAACATGGTCGTCCTAAATTAGGCTTAAAGCTATACATTTTAAGAAAAAAATGCAGTTTCGATTGAAATTAACAAAGATGAAGGCATGTTTATTTAGCGATTGTTTGAAAATGTAATCATTATATAATTTACTTACAACTATATTTAATACATACACGCGTTTAAACGACTTGTATTTATCAATATACAGCGCTAAATGGTAGGACACGAGTATCAACAAGTGCAATGTCGATTGATTATTTGGGTATATTGATTATCAAGATTGTTGAAATTTTGGTATGGGATAGATACTAAAAGTGACTAAGAGACGGAATCATGATCGTCTTCATGTGATAACGAAGATTAAAGAAATCATCTTCTAAATGGGAGTGAAAGTGTCTTCAGCAACACTTCTCAATTGTTATTTGTATTCGAGCAATCAGTCAAGGTCATTAGAACTAACGCCTGTGTACACTGGCTCCTTATCCATTTCGTTGCTTTTAGCTGAATCCTCAGTTTTTTCAGACGCTTCTTTGGACTTTTCGGAATCATCATCATTGGCATCGGCAGCATTGGGTACCCACAGGCCAGAATCTACACAGCGTTTCATGTGGTATTTTGCTTCCTCCACTGGCATTGCTGCAATAGTCTTTTGCAAAAGCTCTGTATCCCGACTTTCGAAACATGCTTTCAGTTCCTACAGGTGTAATAAAGACAAATTAGTCGATTAAATTTATGGTTTTGAAATACACCTAAGTCTGTTTTTACACGGTCTTTTTGTACACGGTTTTGATATAACACGGTTTGAAAATTGAATATTTTTAATTTTTTACACCATTTTATTCCATTTAGCACGATTTGAAGCTTTATGTACTTAATTTTTTTTGTCAAATTTAATTTTTGCGAAATATGTTCATATCACAAAAAAGTATTTATGAAAGAAAAAAGTCTGAAACCATCGATAGTATCGATAGTTTGCGAACACTACCTTAAAGATTTAAGTGAATTCCCCTTTAGCGCGTACAAATAATTTTTACTGGTCAAAGCAAATGTGAATAGCACTAATTTAGGGGAATTCCCTTTATGTGCATACAATAAAATTTACTGGTCAGAGCAATTGAAACGTGTTAATATTTTGTGAACTGTCAATGCAATAAGACGTGTTTGGTAAAGAAAAAAAATAAAAATTCTTGTTTTTTGCTAATTTTAATAGGTTTTAGAGATTAGGAACTAATCACCCATTTTTGCATAAGATCAATGTCTTTTTTACACGGCTCCTTCTGGAACCAATCTACCGTGTAAAAACAGACTTAGGTGTACTTCCATACATCTGGTAAAGTTTCGAAAACTTCAAGTGGGTCCAAGCCGCCAGGACCCAGTCTTGCTTTTCGTTCTTCCTCCTCAGCTTCAGCCATTGCTTCTTTGATTTTTTCTTGTGCCCTCTTACGAATCCGCTCTTTGAAAGCCTCGATTTCACTTTCAAACTGTTGGCGGTACTCGGGCATACAGTTCTGTATTTTTGAAAAGAATGAACCAATGCATGCTCTTGGATCCACATCCAACTGTTTTGCCAACTCCAACATGTACTGCATGCATATGCACTGGTGAGCCACATGTGCCATAAGTTCGTGTTTTTCTTCCATTTCCAGGTTAATAGACCATATAACTAGGTAGTTAGCAGTCTCCTCGCAAACCAAGTGTGGATGTTCCGACAAGAAACGCTTCGAGTCGTCATACTTTCGCATCATACCAAACTGTTTGCACAATTTCTCATTTTCTTTGACAAAATTCTTCATTTTGGCCTCGCGTTCTTCTTCTGATAGATTCTCGTCCTGTTTCCTTGACGGTTGTTTATTCAAGACTGTTTTCTCAAAACCAGGCTTACTTATGGTATCGACATTCCAGGGCATTTTTTTCTCTTTTTTGACAAGCTCCTCTTCCCTGCGATCTAGATCCTTGCCCTCTTTTTCAAGTTTTTCAAGTTTTTTCTTCAGCTCATCTTCAGATCCTTCCTTCTTCTTAATCCGTTCCTTGCAATCAACCATGCGGGCTTGCCATGACTGTTTAGCTTTTTTCAACTCATCCTTCTCCAATTCCAACTCGGCCATGCGTTCGACTCGGGCCTGGTGGCGCCAACGAAATAGTGATGGTGTATCGATGTTCGGATGAGTATCATCTTCATCGTCCGAAATCTACGAGTAAACATAAGAAAAAAAGTTTCATAGCCCATGGTATTCGTCACACTGCAGTTAACCACATACCTCAATATTCTTCCATTTACTATAATCCACCATCTTTAAGTTCTCCTCTTGATTGTCAAAAGCAGATTAACTACAAGTAAACGTAATATTTTTATCGTTCAAGAAGAAGTGAAAATTTGCGATGTGATTAAAATGCAGAATGCAAAATATCCGGCTTCTTTTGTTGATAGAATTTACTGGAATCAATTTGCGACAATACACACAACCAGAGTATGAAGCCTAATACTTATAGTTAGCGGCGTTGATAATTGCAAAATGTAGGTCGGCGGCAGCTGTTGCTCTCCAATAAGGAGTGTTGCCAGTATGAAAAGATTTTTTTGACAAAGCTTACGTTTACACAACCATATACAAAAACATATACAAATCTACTTATTTTTGAATTTATTTATTATTCTATTAATGTGAATAAATTCTTATTTTCCAAGTCATTTTCCATAATTAAGAGTGTTGTATGTTTCTTATATATATACAAATATATATGCAATATATATATAGTTTAGTTTTACATGTGTGTTGTCACAGACGTACGAGTCATTTATAAATATAAATTTTGACAACGAGATTAATAATTTTGAAAATATTTTAAACATGTGATAGCATGACTTTATCTTCTTGATTCTATCATGAGACGGACATAGGAATAATGGAAAGGACTGTGCAACATTTCAAAGGCCTATATTTAATATTACGACCTCTAGCGTCAAACGGATATAGTTTAATAACTATAGATATTTACTCTGATCAAGAAAATATAGCTGGTAGAACTCAAACATTATTTTGTGGTGATTCAATATGATGACAAGTGGTCGACTCTATAACCCTAATCATGAGGTGGACCATGGTCTTCAAAATTACAGCCCATTATATTGGAAAATGTTGCTAAAGCCCTTACATGGCAGAAAAATATAGGTAGACGCATAGACAATAAACTGTCAACCCAATGTTGGAATTGAAACTGTTGAAAGGATAATTATTTAAATTTGTAAAAATTGTGGAAAAACGCGTATTATAATAACTTCGAATGATGTCATGTAATAAAACAAATAAAAATCTACTTATATTTGAAAAGACATTTACATTTTTTTTGACATATCAATGTTCCCAAGCGTTGATGCATCTACCTACCAGCTAACATTTTTTCTAAATTCGGAAAAAAACTATACACATGTTTCCGATTCTGATGTCGAATGCGGAACGAACTCGGAAAGCATTTGTGTAAGATTGACCAATATTTTGAATGTTTTCTCGGAAAAAATCGGAAGGAACATAAGCAAGGCCTATATAAAGTCGGGCAGAAAGCGAATTGGTAAAAAATACAGCTCTGTCTGTTAATTTTAATGTCAATTTTTGGTTTTTTTTTTTGTTTTCTAGGCGAAAAAAACTTGTTCGCCCTGACATCTAATAATCACGGCAATTTTGTTAATTGCCAACAAAGAAAAACAAAACTAAAAGGTAAATATCATGTATCAAAATGTCGACTTTTGTGTGGGATGTATGATCATTATGCCTTTTTGAGATTATTATTAATTTATTCAAAAGTTTGAACATTTTTGGGGGAGGTACTTGAGACAGTAGACTGATATCAGTGCTAGACTGATATGGTTATTGGGATGCACAGAGTTCGAACAAAATTGGATGATCTGTTTTGGTAGTATTAGGTAAATTATTTTCTTTGAAATTGTTGACCTTTTTTGAGGTAGGTACCAGTAGGATTGGACCAATACTTCTCATCTAGGAACTCGATCTAAGTTTTCTAAGCCAAATCGAGAGTTATCATGTGCATCAAATGGATGGACGGACAGACACCTCTAGATTGATTCCAAATGTCCTGAAACGGATTTGGTCCAAATGGACCTAGGGTCTCAAACCGTTGTTTCGATGAGACACGTTTCGGCCGTATCAAATGTTATACCTATCAAACATACAGGGTGAGATAAAAAAAACTGCAACGAAGTCAAACGCCATAATTTTCTAAAATTTTATTGATGGAAAGCAAAAAATATCGGAAACAGCATCAAATTTTAGAATAAGTTTAGATTTGTTCGAATTGGTCACCTTTGGCACGAATTATGGCCTGCGTTATTTTAGCACATTCCCGGCGAAGCACTTGCTTGAGGCGATCGACACTTTGGTAGTTTTTAGTGCCAAATTTGCTTTCCTAAATACTCCAGACACAATATTCCGACGGATTGGTATCTGGAGATTTTGGTGGCCATTGTGCGCTGGAAATGAAGCGAGGAACTTCATTTTGAACCATTCATAAGTAGCGCGTGCTGAGTGCGATAGTGCTGAGTCCTGTTGGAATGTCCAAGGTCTGCGGCCAAAATGTTTGCGAGACCAAGGCTTTAATACACTCTACAGAATATTTTCGCGATAATATTCGGCATTTATTCTGATGCCACGGACGATTAATACGAGCGGAACCATCACCATGGCCGGTGCATGAGTTCTGGTGTCCAAAAGAAATTGCATATTTTCAGCTCACCTCTTTGGCATGTAAACACGATCAACGAATGTTTCCTCATCGGGGAAAACCAAATTCAGCAGTTCACCACTTTCGGCCAAGCGAAGCAACTCTTTAGCTCTTTTGACTCTATTTTCTTTCTGTTGCGGTGTAAGTTCTTGCACTCATTGGAATTTCAATGGCTTTACCCCGAGCTCATTTTTCAATATTTGCCGAATGGAATATTGCGATATGTTCAGCTCACGAACCGTTTTTCGGCCACTGCGACACGGGTTTCGATCAAGTCGCTTCTTTACTTTTCGTACTATTTCTGCTGATGTTGCTGTTTTCTTCCGTCCACTTCCTTGACGTCGGGGTACGCTACCAGTATTACGGCAACGAACGATGGTAAGAGACACAAAGGATTTATTTACATTTACATGCTGGAGTGCTCTAACGATAGCCACTTGTGGTTTTTCAGTCAATTATAAAAAAATCACAATATCACGCTTGAATTCCATCACGGACAACTTTTTTTCTGGAATATTCTAACCAAAATGCTTTTGTACGCTTGTAAACAATATAATGAGCTGACACTGGAATAATTCTTACAACTGTCGGACGAGTGGCTTAGAAGTGACAGTAGTCTGAAGTTGGTTGCAGTTTTTTCATCTCACCCTTTACAGGGAAACGTTTCCTATAAGTTTAGTACTGTTTCTTTTCCAATGTTTCGACATCCAGTCGAGTACATTTCAGTTTTTTTTTGTTCCCACTCATCTACACCAACAGTACAATCATGACATAATTACAGAAGGTAGAACAAATCTATCCCCTAAATACAATTTTTTATTTTGGTGCCCTTATTCTGTTCGCAAATAAACAGTACATAAACATAGTGTACTGTACCGGAACACAACGATGGTCGTAGTGTACCGCAGTCGGAGCGCTAAAAAATTGTAGGTACCGCAGACGGAACACTAAAAAATCGTAGTGTTCCGTAGTCAGAACACTACAGAAACGTAGTGTTCCGCAATCGGAGCATTAAAAAATCGTAGTGTACCACATGCACCACATTAAAAAACTGATTTTAAACACTCAGCCATACTTTGTAAGATGTTTAGTTTTTACACCTACATTCATTGATTTTTCGATACCACAAAATAACAGTTATATTATTTGCATAATAACCCATTACAATGCAACCACTGAAATACGCTTTTTCGCGGAAAATTAAAAATTTCAATTTTCTATAGTTAAATACAAATTATTATCACTTCAGATTTGGTACTTTTTTATTCTTTCTACCTTTTCTCATATTTTTCTATTATCTTCAATTTCGCAACCAATCTAAACATACACGACAAATATAAAAGTCATTTTTCTTTTTTATATTATTGAATTGTATTAGTAATTTTTTACAATATCAAGGACATAAAACATCTATTTTTTCTCACAAATCGTAAAAGAGACACATGTGGTACACTACCTGTACATTATTTTTTTAATGTTCCGCCATGTGGTACACTACGACTGTTTGCGTTGCAAAATGAAAGTAAAAGAAAATAAAACACAATATTTAGAATTTTATTTCAATGCAGTCGTGGACTGTATATTTTATTGAATAATTGTTCGTGGAACAATTAAATTACCTTTTTTACAGGATGTAGGGGATTGATGCTTTCTGGTCGTGAACCAAGGAGCGAGAGATCTTAGCGAATTAAAAAAGCTAAGATGTCGCAAAGCGGGGTTTAAAGCTACTCGTTACATTTTGTTACTACATTTGTCTTTGTCTACGAAATAAACAAAGACGTATAAATGAGTAGTGGACAAAATGTAACGAAGGGATAAAAAAGGACCCGTGAGGAAATTTTAAATTGAATAAATCACAATTACTTTGAAAATATACATTGCCGCCCGCGTTGCAACATCCTGCTGTTGCAAAATTATGAAAAAAAGATATATATGTGTACATTTTTTTCTCTTATTTTATTTACATTTTTTTTTTTTTTTTTTTTTACTTTTTTCAAAAAACAAAATTATTACAAAGTTTTTGCTCGTAGAGCAAGGATCGTTAAATGGCTCGTAGAGACCAGATCCGTTAACTTTTTTTCAACAAGTGACTCGTAGAGTCTTGTGACGAGGGCTCGTAGAGCCAGAGGCAATTGAAGATTGCCCCTCACATGGTTTTAGATATTACATGGGCCCGATATTACCCAGCCAAAAATGGTGAGCTGGGCCCATGGGAAACCAGGGCTAGAATAGGTTTGAGGCTTCATTACCTTATGGTAGACTTCTGGGCCTAAAATCAAACTGACTGCAGCTGTTTCGTAGAACCGAGGATCGGCAAGTTGCAGGCCAGCATAATGATCTTTTAGACCCTCGGACACAGACTCCAAAGGAGAAATTAGGTGCGCCAGGTTTATCACTCGCGCCGACAAAGAAATGCGTTGCGTACCATCGTAAGAAGATGCAACGGACAACTGACAGAATCTTTCTGGACCCACAATCACAGGACATAGTCCGAGGCTGTCGGCCAAAGACCGACAAATCAAACTGTGGCCTGCACATGGGTCCAGAAGTGCTCTGACTGGTATCCGGTGGTTGGCCAAAATGACCTGTACCACCAGCGTAGGTCCAAGCGTGGCTACAGACTGGATGGCGGATACAGGCCGGGGTTGAGCCAAATGTGCCGCATTATGTTGGGGAGCGATACTGGGACCATAGATTGGAGGTTGGGAAGTATTAGCGGACGGACGTTTCGAAGATCTACGCTTGCGTAGTTTTTTGGACGGTTTGGAGTTGTTGGTTTGGATTAGAGCGGGTGAGCGCGATGGCGGGTTGGAAGAAGGCTGATGTAGCAAAGTATGATGCTGCTTGTTGCAAATAGTGCAACAACGCCGACTGTTGCAATCTCGGAGAGAATGCGTTGACGCCAAACAATTGCCGCAGCATCTGTGAAGAGCGACGGTTCGAAGCCTTCTCTCAATGCGCATCACCTGAAACTCTTTACAATCACGTAGGTGATGTTTACCGTCGCAAAGAACGCATGCCTTGTTCGAGCCCTGGTTACTTCGGCAGGGTGCCGAAGAAGGTGGCGTGACCACAGTTTCTCCTGAAGGAGCTTCAGGGACCGTCGTAGACGGATTTTTTGAAATTGGGTTTTCCTCCGAGGGAGGAGCAGTTTCAGGGGGCCCAAATACCATTGGCTCATCGGAGATGGGGGTAGTACTGGCGTCGAGCTCCCTTTCCTCATCAGACATGGGGACGTCGTCCTCATAGTCGGGTAGAGTTGCAGCCATCTTTCCTAAATTTTCCATCTTCTGTGAAAATAGAGAGGATGCAATAATACAACGATGAGGAGAGAGTTATTGGAATTATTGGCCAGGATGACCATCAAAAACCGTAGGTCGTTTTAAATTGTCATGGCCCGAGAATTCGCGACGCGTTCGCGGCCATCAATTATAATTTTTTCTTTCCCCGAAAAAATATAGAGGATACAAATACGAATCGAAAAACATGGACTATGACAATTAAGGTAGCGCAATTAATTTTACAATTGGCCGTCGGATAGTGTCATTTTCCGTATGGATATCTGCGACTCGTACTCGACCATCAGAACCCGGGTGCACCGCTATAATCCGTCCTAATTTCCACGAAGTGGGAGGAAGATTTTCATGCCTGACTACGACTAAGTCGCCTTTTTGAAGATCGCGTTGCGGAAACTTCCATTTGTATCTTTTGTGCAAGCTCTTCAAATACTCATCCTTCCACCGTAGGCAGAGTTGATGAGTGAGAGCTTTAAGTTTCCGAAACCGATTTACCAGATGCAAAGGCGCTTCGTCAATTACTGGCTCCGGAGGAGCAAGGATTGGGGTTCCAATGAGAAAATGTCCTGGTGTTAGTGCTACTAAATCTTGGGGGTTGTCATTTATGGGACATAAAGGACGTGAATTTAAACAAGCTTCGATTCTGGAAAGAATGGTAGAAAGTTCTTCAAACGTAAATTTGAAGTTCTTAGCTTGCTTACGAAAATGCAACTTAAAACTTTTTACGGCGGCCTCCCATAGACCACCCATATGGGGGGCGCCAGCGGGAATAAATTGCCATGAAAGTTCCTGATACTGGAGTGTGGAACACAGGTTAGTACGACTTTCACGAAGAACTATTTTAAAGTCATTTTCGATTTCCCTAGAAGCTCCAACGAAGTTGGTGCCGTTATCAGAGAAAATTGTTTTTGGACACCCACGTCTGGAGATAAAGCGATGAAAAGCTGCTAAAAATGTTGCCGTAGACAAATCAGAAGTAGCCTCAAGATGTATTGCTTTCGTAGAAAAGCAGACAAAAACACAGACGTAACCTTTAGTGATTTTAGCAAAACGGCCTGTAAATGATTTAAGATCAAAGGGACCTGCAAAATCAACACCGGTAGTGGTGAATGGTCTAGATAATACCGTTCTCTCCGGAGGAAGAGCAGCCATTATCTGAGAGCAAGACCGTTTTTTGTCCAAGAAACATGTTTTACATTTAGTAATGGTGGTTTTAATTAGTGATGTGAGTCGTGGGACCCAATATTCAATTCTAATGATGCGTAACATCAGTTGATTTCCACCGTGGATGGAAAGAACATGTATGAATTGAAGAAGTAAGTGCGTGAAACGACTTTGGCGAGGTAGAATAATGGGATGCCTTTCTGTGTAAGACAGAGTTGGTGATTGCGACAAGCGTCCATTAAGCCTAATTACCCCGAATTCATCCAGAAATGGATTTAAGGGTAAAAGAGAACTCTTTGCATTTAAGGGAACCTTATCTGACAAAGACTGGTACTCATCTGCAAAGTGGACTTTTTGAGATAAAATAGCCAGACGTAATCTAACCGCTTTTATCTCTGAACTGGTAAGGGCCTTCTCATTGTAAATGTATTGACCTCTATGAGCAGGATGAGTCCGATGGAAAAATCTAAAAACATACGAGAGGACCCGAAGAGCCCTGTCTAACGAAGAGAAATCTTCTAAGGGGTCACAATAATTACTGAAGAAAGAGGCATGAGTCTTGACAGTACGCATTTCAATTTCGGTGTCAAGCAGAGGAAGATTGGATAAATTCCAATGAGAACTATTTTGGCGTAGCCAATGTGGTCCATACCACCAAAGATTAGAGGAGGCAAGCTCGGAAGGCGAAACCCCCCGGCTGCCTAAATCAGCGGGATTATCTTCAGAGCGCACGTGATGCCAATTACCTACGTCTGTTATCTCCTGAATTTTGCTAACACGGTTGGCAACAAATGTCGTCCACGTAGATGGACTTTTGTTGAGCCAGGAGAGGACGATCGTAGAATCAGTCCAACAATAAATTTTTTGAAATGAAATGCCAATTTCATCTATAATATTTTTTAATAATTTGGAGGCCAAAACGGCTCCGCAAAGTTCCAACCGTGGTAAGGAAATTGTCTTTAGGGGGGCTACCTTAGTTTTGCAGGTCAGGAGGTGAGTATAAATGTCTTTATTCGGCGTTATAATCCGAATATATATCACCCCCGCGTATGCCTTTTCTGAGGCATCAGAAAAGACATGAAGTTCGGCGGAACAACTTGGCGTATAATGGACCCACCGAGGAACTTGAATGGAATTCACATCCTGGTAGCAATCCACAAAATTTTGCCAATCACGTTCTGTCGTGGACAGAAGTGCATCATCCCAGCCGATTTTATCTGTCCAGATCTTCTGCATAACTATTTTAGCTGTCACAATTACGGGGCCTAACCAACCAAAAGGATCGAACAGTTTGGCAATAGTGGACAAAGTTTCTCGTTTTGTATAGTGGGCTTTTGTGGGAAGAGCATTCACACTAAAATAAAACAAATCAAGCTGAGCATTCCAACGTATACCTAACGGCTTGGAACTGCTAGCTTCCACAAAAGAAAGAACTTTGGCGTCTATTAAATCTTCCGTAGGAAGATTATGCAAAATAGCACGGTCATTTGCTGTCCACTTCCTCAACTCAAATTTAGCGGACGAAAGAGCAGATCTTAATTGATCGCGAGAATTTAAAGCTGTACGCAAGTCATGATATCCTGTTAGCACGTCGTCGACGTACATGCACCTACGTAGTATGTGTGCAGCGAGAGGATATTCATCGTCAGTATCGTCAGCTAACTGTAAAAGCGTCCGTATGGCTAAATAGGGGGCGCAGTTTACGCCGAATGTCACCGTCTGCAACTCAAAATCCTGAACAGGTATTTGAGGAGAATCCCGGAAGAGTATTCTCTGTAGTGGAGTATGTGCCGGATCGACACGAATTTGGCGATACATCTGTGTGATGTCGCAGTTATATACAAATTTAAATAATCTCCACCTTAGAATGAGGAATACTAAGTCTAATTGCAGAGTGGGACCCACATGTAAAATATCATTAAGACTTTTCCCGTTGGAAGTTTTATTCGAGGCGTTGAAAACCACTCGAAGCTTGGTAGTCTGCTTGTCGGGATTAGGGTAGAGTTTGTTGACGCGGCAACTACTGGCCTCATATGGTCCAAATCTAAATATTCATTGACAACTTGGTCGTAGACTGCCTTGATTTGTGGCTTTCGAAGAAGAGATGCCTCATTCCGAAGAAATTGTCGTAAACAATTATTTCGGGAAAATCCTAAGTCTGCCTGTCCAACTAACTCTGTCTTGAGGGGAAGGCTGACCACGTACCTGCCCTCTGAATCCCGACGTGTGGTACGTTTATAATTTGCCTCACAAAACTGGTCGGAGGGCGACAAAATTGGACGTTTAGGAACTTCCTCCAGTTCCCAAAAACGAAGAAGAACCTTGTTAAGGTTTTCTTCGTCAGATAGACTGACTTTAACGGAAAAGACTGATAGATGTTGAGGGGGAATAGAACCAGTAATGATCCAACCAAAGACCGTATTTTGTGCTATTAGGGAGCCTAATATATTAGTGTGAATTCCCTGTAGCAGAATCTTCGAATAAAGATCTGCTCCCAGCAAAAGGTCAACAGGGCGACTGTTGAACAAATTTGGATCAGCCAAACGTAGATTTGGCAAACGAGAAACGAAGTCGGTATTGACAGAAAACGAAGGCAGATTGCCAGAGATGGAAGGTAAAATCAGGGCAGTAGTTTCCATTGAAAGCGAAGCATCCAATGGAGAACTTATACAAATTGAACACAACTTGCGCGACGTAGTCGAAACTGCCTGATTAATGCCAGAAATTGTAGCAACAGTTGTAGTGGAGGCGAGGCCTAGTATGTGCTGTAAGCGATCTGTAATAAAAGAAGCTTCTGAAGCAGGGTCAATTAATGCTCTGGCAGGGTACGTGGTACCCTGGTGAACGATGTTCACCATTGCCGTGCCTAATAGAACATTTCGACTTTGAGCGGTATGAAATACCTGTCTATTAGCAGAGCTGGAAGTTAGACCGGAAGAAGTGGAGGGTTGATCAGAAGAAGCTACGTTCCTAATTTCAGAAGTTGCTGCAGTCGAAGACGTGGTATTATCTCTATGTAATAGAGTGTGATGTCTTTTATTACATTTGCTACAATTGTATGGACTACTGCAGTGGTTGACTAAATGTTTAGGAGACAGACAATTTAAACAACAATTATGTCGCCTAATGGTGTTAATTCTTTCAGGAACTGAAAGTTTTAGAAATTTTTGGCATGCTCTGATATGATGCATTTGTCGTGGACATAGAATGCATGTTTTATTGGAGGGTGCTCGGGATGGCCTAGATGACAAAGGTGAATTACGAGGCGTAAAAGTAGGGGATCGGTTCGTGCCAGCATTCGTGAAATGTGAACGAACTTTTTTACTACTTTGAGGTTTGACGTTGTCAATGCCTCTAATGTCACGAAGACAGGTAAGAGTTTGGATGCGTTCTGTAAGGAACTTATCCAAATCTTCCCAGGAAGACAAAGCTGATTTATTTTTGATACTTTGTTCCCAAAGTGTGACGCTATTTTTGGGGAGCCTCTGAAGACATATGAACACTAGAATAGGGTCCCAGCCTTCAGTAGACACGTCATAGTTCAACATGGCCGAAATACACCCATTTATGCCTCTTTGCAATTTCTTTAAACCTAAACTTGTCTCACTGTCTAATACTGGCAGGTCAAATAAAAGTTTAAGTTGGTGGTTCACCAAAATACGTGGATTGTCATACGTTTGTTTTAGAGCTTTCCACGCAAGACCAAAGTTTTTGTGGGTAAGTGAAAACTTAGCCACTATGTCATGGGCGTCGCCACTGGTCTTATTGTTTAAATGACATAGACGTTCAATGTCACTAATGCCAGTATTGTTAATATACACTGCCGAGAATAAGTCTCTAAATGTAGGCCAGGAAAGAAAGTCGCCATTAAATATTTCTATGTCACAAGGCGGTAAATTCAACCTATGACCAGAATTATCACCACCACAGGATGTGAGTGATGAGTTATAAGATATTGGCGAATGAGACGAAGCCTCCAAAATCGAAGCTCTATCCTCGGAACGAGGAGTAGGCTGATTGACGGGGTTAATCTCGGAACGAGATATAGTCCTATTACCTACGCTAGCCTGAGGAGACGATGTCACAATTGATGACTTAGGCGGAGCCCGAAGTTCATCTAACTTTCTGTTGATGGAAGCTAAAACTTTTAGATAACATCTAAATGCGACATCGTATTTAGTGTCAGCGGCAGTGATGTCCTCACCTGAACTGTCTTCTTCTGCAAAATAATTAAGACACTTGTCAAAAACGGTTTTCACCTTTTCCCATAACGTTCTGACCTCAGCTCCCTGTAATTCTAAAATATAGACATCGAGCTCATCGTCCCGTTGGGAACTGAAGTTGGCATCAAATTTAACCAAAGCATCAGTAGCTCGGATGAACAAATCTAGAGGTGTGAGTGGCATTTTATTTCAAATAAATGAACGTAATTCAGAAAAAAATTAGAAAAATGTCTAAAGTTTTCGTGGAAAACTGTATTTTGTTTAAGAAAACTGCAGGAAAAGTAGCAAAAACACCAAGAATTTTCAAAGAATTGTTTGAAAAACAATTTGTACTATGAAAATCTTTAAAAATATGTACCAAAAATACAGCAGAAATATAAAAATATAGAAAAATTTGCAATAAAGGCTTTAATTTCTATAAAGTGACACGTAATGTCGAATAATTTGTGTGAAAATCCAAAAAAAGTTAGTTTTTCACAAAAATATTAATAAAATGTACTTAAAGCACGTAATGCTTCAAGAAAATTAATGTGTTTTATTAGAAATACACTGATTTTATAATTAGTCGTTGACTAATCGTAACAAAGTATCCTAGATACGGCAAAAATATTGAGGTTTAACGTGATTAAACCACAAATATATAGAAATTTTAAGAAAATAATTAAATATTAACTCAAATTTTCTCTCAGTGTATTCCAAATTTCGTAAAATGTTTACAGTGTATCGTATAATACCTGCAAACTATGGCAAAGTATCGCCAACGAGAAAATATCAAAAAATTTTAATAAAAAATCAAAAATTCGAAAAAATATTAAAAATTTCAATAAAACCGATTGTAGGGTGCACGGACTGTAGGATGCACGTTTTCAATCGGTAGCGGACAACAACAAAAAAATTAAAGCAAAAATATTTTATAAAAATTTAATAATTTTCGATTAAATATATAATATATTATATTTTATTTATATAAAAATAATAATATTTTAATAAATAAGACCGAATATAGGGTGCACAGTGTCGAAAACACAATTTAAATTTAATTTAAGTTGATATCCGTAGGATTCAACACAAAAAATACCCAAAAATGGCACTAAAATATTTTGATCAATTTATTGGATAATATTAGGAAGTGTGAACACCCCTAATAAATATGATCATATGTTACTTATATGTAAGTGTCAAATATGTCACAAGGTGGCAACAATCAGCAGAGATGACAATTACTCTCACATATGGTAATTGTTGTTGTGATGATTTTGGTGTTTTGGAGAAAGAAGAAGAAATAAATGAAAAAACAAAACACCAAAATATCAATAGATCAAAAAAAAAATGAAAAATAGAAGAAAATGCGCGAAAACACAATAAAATGCAAATGAAAACGAAAGAAAATTACTGTGATTGTGTGTGTATTTTTGTTGTAAACAAAAATGAGAGTGACGGACTTGACACTTATTGTTTTTAAATTGCAATTTGCCGACGGCAAATGGACGGACGGACGCGCTGCAAAACGACCGACGGTTTTTTTTATTATTATTTATCACAACACGAGAATCACGGTATGTCACTATTTATTTGTAAAATAAATAAAGATGTGTACATACCTGTGTTGCTGATATTAATTTATTTCGATAAATAAATAAAATAAATGTTGGTGATCGTTGATCTTTTGTGTTTGGTTGTTGTTGTCCTCGACGAAGTCGATGTAGATGCCTTTGTAAAAGGAGAAAAAGGGAGACGGGTTAATTTTCGTTGAAAATAATCCGGCTCGATTGGACCAATGTTTGCGTTGCAAAATGAAAGTAAAAGAAAATAAAACACAATATTTAGAATTTTATTTCAATGCAGTCGTGGACTGTATATTTTATTGAATAATTGTTCGTGGAACAATTAAATTACCTTTTTTACAGGATGTAGGGGATTGATGCTTTCTGGTCGTGAACCAAGGAGCGAGAGATCTTAGCGAATTAAAAAAGCTAAGATGTCGCAAAGCGGGGTTTAAAGCTACTCGTTACATTTTGTTACTACATTTGTCTTTGTCTACGAAATAAACAAAGACGTATAAATGAGTAGTGGACAAAATGTAACGAAGGGATAAAAAAGGACCCGTGAGGAAATTTTAAATTGAATAAATCACAATTACTTTGAAAATATACAACGACTTTGTAGTGGTCCGGCTGCGGAACACTACGATTTCGTAGTGCTTACTGCACAGAAAGATAAATATATATATATATATATATATATATATATATATATATATATATATATATATATATATATATATATATATATATATATATATATATATATATATATATATATATATATATATATATATATATATATATATATATATAAATTAATTCAATGTTAATTTATTTATTTTTTTAAAAATTTGTGATTGCTGCTTACTGCAAGCAATCACGTCTTTATTGGTTAAGGTTCCGGACTACAAAGTGAATAATGAAATAAAACTACCCTAACTTATACTTTGGATTCATGCATCCAGATGATACTGGACACCTGCTCGTGTTGGCGATGGAATGTTGCTGTCTGCCTGTTGGATGTTGTTGTCAGTGTTTCGGTGGGAACTGCAGTGTCAGCAAAATGACACGCTTATACTTTGGTTGATGAATTCTTTGGGTTGCTAATGTTGAATTTGAATATGTCTGGTGTTAACTCCTCCCCTCTTAAATACAATCGTCCCGATTGTTCAAAATGAATGAATATTGTAAATGCTGGATGTTTTAGTTTCTTTCGAAGTTGTAGGTAAATTTACTTCCGCAATCTCTATTTCATCTCCTGGGGCATCTTCGATTTTCAGATTATTATTTTCGGAGTTTTTTGCATATTTTCTTCTCAGTGATATTATTGTTATAGTTGTAAGGATTATTGCAGAAACACAACCGATGCCGACTGCTAAGGTACCTTTGGTTTCCATAGATCGTATTCGTTCGATGTTCTTTACGTTCAACTGTTTAAGCAGCTCCAATGATATTACTTCTTCTAATTTGTCTTTTGGACCTTTTGGTTGCAAAAAGGCGGGAAGAGGTTTATTGGCACTTATTCCTCTTGAACTGTAACTGTGGCCATCGATTCTTATAGTGACGTTGAAATGTTTGATGAGATAAGTCCCGTTTAAAAAAATCTGCTCGTTGTCTACACTGATAGCGCCTTGATATTGGTTCAGCAAGAGCAAGTCCGATCCGATCTCTTCAATTGTTGGTATGTGTTCGTTGTTTATTTGGGTGCATTTCCCTACTCTACTTTTGAACAAATTAGTTATACAATTATCATTTCTTAATGAAATAAGCTTATCTCTATTACAAATTGTTATGTCGTAATTACTTTTACATTCTGTTTTTATTCCAAATAATTCTTTATTACATTCCAAAATTTTTTCGTATTCAATTTTATCAATTACATCTCCAGTTTTTATAGGTTTTATGAAATATACTTTACAAACTTCTTCTTGAGTTACAGGGATACTAAGGATGTACAAAATTTCTCGTTTATTTGTAACAATTTTTACGGATCCAAAAGTTAATAGTTCATCTATCGAATAAGTAGGAATATTATATTTTTCAAAAACAGTGTTTATTTGATCGATTTCGATTTTAGAAAGCAGAAATGAATTGACGATATTAGCTTTAGCCCACTGTATTGCAAACTCTACGTTTTGTAACTCTTTTTCAATAAAATTAAGTTTTCTTTCGATTTTGGATACTACTTCATCGTTCCACCCTTCCCTTTTTATTATTTCATTCGTCTTATTAGTTATTTCGGTTATTCTTTCCGAAATTAATTGGTTTATTATCAGCTGTCTATTGTTATTTTCCAAAATATTGCCAATTTTCTGTTCTAGGATCTGAAAATCATGACTATCTGGACTGCCTGCAATCCACTTCCAAGCACTTCCTATGAAGTCTATCGATCTTTTCTCTCTGTGCGGCATCAGACGGTCTAATAGTCCATTGGTGTCAATTAATTGTTGCTTCATAAATGGACGGAGAGGATGGTCTAGGTTCACGAATTTGTCTAGAATGTGTTCGGTTTCACGAGTGAGGTTTTCATACTGTTCAAGATCTATTGAATGAATTACTTTAAATGTCCCGTTCTGTTTCCTTGCTATTCCATTATGAATTGAAATGAGTCTTGCGTTCGAGTAGTCGAGGATGCTGAAGTCAGCCAGGGTGTTTCCAGGAAACAATCTGTAAAATTTAGGATTTTATTAATTTCTAATATGGCTTTTGTGAATCACCCTTCCGCTTTCGGTCAAAACGGTGGTATTCCGGTTTTCCTTAACTATTTCCTCTTTGTAACGGTCGCTTAGTTTCGTTCCTAACCTTTTGTTGTTGCTTACATAAATTAATTGTCCGGGAATATAATCCTTAACTGGTCGTTTCTTTTTGTTATGATACGTCAAGTCGTTGGCCTGTTTCTGTCTGAGTTTGTCAACAATATTCCGTCTGGTAGTCTCTATGTCTTGTGGAGAAAAGTCAATTGTGCGTCCAAAATACAAATCAACAGGTCTTCTATTCACCGTGGAGTGAATCGAGTGATTGTATTCATTAACAGCCCTCTCCAGTAATTCCTCAAAATTCCTGGATGTTCCATCACTTTTCAAACATCTCATTATCTCAGCGAGGGTAGAATGAAAGCGTTCTATCTGTCCGTTAGCCTCGCTCCTGTAGGATGGGGTCGTAAAAATATTTATTCCTAATTCGTCCTTCATCATGAATAATATCGAACTGGAATTTAAAGACGGTTCGTTGTCCATTACCACATTCTTCGGAACTCCGTAAGAGAATAATAATTCCCTCAGTGGTCTTCTAATAGCCTCAGTAGATCTTCCGTCTAGTATTTTCACTTTAACGTACTTTGAGAATTTGTCAATGGAGGTCAGAACTAATTTCCTATCTGTAGAGAATATATCAATATGAATAGTATGACCTGGGTAATTTGGAATAGGCGTCTCACAAAGGTAAGGTTCATTGGGATGTCTCTCGTATTTGTTTTTCTTACACGTCGTGCACAGTTTTATAATTCGCTTTATTTTTCCCGACATCCCCGGAAAATAATAATTTTCCAAAATCTGTGTTTTGTTCTCTCTGTCGTTCCTATGGGCTCTATTGTGGGTATCAATAATTATTCTTTCCTGGTCATTTTCTGATAATATATCTTCTACTACCTTCCGAGTAAACCTGCATTTGTACTGGCTAAAATGGAGTGGGTAAATGTTCTGAATTTTTCCCATTATCTGTTCGGGTGCCTTGATTCCGTTAATTACAGACGGGTTCAAATACCTCTTCAAGATTGTTTGAAGTTTTCGTTCGTCATAATGTGATTCAGTAATTGTGTGTCGGTGGATGCTTGGGAAAACAACATTGAACTGGTACGTTGATGTGTCATCCACACTTATGAGAAGCTGGTTCTTGAAAACATTAATGGGTGACTCAACACTGGGTATAAGGGTCTCTGGTGAGCTCTCCGCACTATGCTGTGTGGGAGTCAGTGAATTAATCGGAGTAATAGCATTATTGTCCTTCTGTACCGTTCTAGACAGAGCATCTGCTACGACATTCTGTCTTCCGGGTTTGTACCGCAATTCGTAATTATATTCCTCCAGAGTACATTTCCAGCGTTTCATCTTCGCATTGCTATTTTTGTTACTAATGGCGTAAGTGAGGGGTTGGTGGTCGGTATAAATTATAACTTTCTTCGATCCGTATAGATAATTCCTCAAGGTAGTGAGGGCCCATATGATGGCCAACATTTCCCTCTCATTTGTGGCGTAATGCTCCTCTGTTTCATCCAGAGTTCTTGAAATGAATGCAATTGGTCTTCCCTTTTGACTCAACACTGCTCCAAGAGCGACACTGGAGGCATCCGTCGTTAGGTCAAAATCTTCTCTGAAATCTGGATACGCAAGTATCACATCGTTTGAAACCAATGCATTTCTTAGCTCGTTGAAAGCTTCTACGGCGGAAACATCTAATGTCACCGGAATTTGACTGGAAGCTGTCTTTGGAATTCTGCCTTCCTCCCCTCTGAGGAGCGATGTTAGCGGCTTTGCTACATCGGCATATCCCCTTACGAACCTTCGATAGTAGCCCGAGAGGCCAAGGAAAGAACGAAGTTCCTTAAGTGTCTTAGGAATCGGGAAATTAAGAATGGCTTCCACTTTCTTTGGGTTGGTTTTTATACCATCCCTTGACACAATAAATCCCAAAAATTCCACTTCTTGTTTAAAGAATGAACACTTGTCCAACTGGATCTTCATATTAGCGGACTCTAGTGTTTGGAAAACTTTCTTTATGTTCTCGGCGTGTGACTTCTCGTCCTTGCCAAAGATGATAATATCATCGATGTAAACAAAACAGATTTTTCCAATCAATTCTCTGAGTATATCGTCCAGCGTTCGCTGAAATATTGCTGGCGCGTTCCTCAGGCCAAATGGCAGTCTCGTGAACTCGTACTTGCCATTGTTGATTGAGAATGCGGTTTTCTGTCTATCCTCCTCCCGTAGGGGTATTTGATGGAAACCGCTTTTAAGATCAATGACCGTAAAATATTGATTCCCCCCTAGGTTAGATAGGACTTCCGTCACCTCGGGAATCGGATATTTATCCGGTATGGTGACGGCGTTGAGCTTTCTAAAGTCAACGACCAAACGATATTTTTTTCGACCAGAACTGTCCTCCTTTTTGGGCACTACCCAAATAGGGGAGTTGTACGGGGATCTGGATGGTCTTATGATGCCATCCCGAAGGAGACGACGAATCTCTTCCTCCACGACATCTTTTAATGCCATTGGGTAAGGATAACTTCGCGTATAGATTGGAGATTCGTTTTCAGTTCGGATTTCTCCAACCACAACAGAGGTGTATGTTAATCTCTCATCCGGATCTGAGAACAGGTTCCGGTGCTGCCTTGCAATATTATTGAGAGAACTCCTCTGACTTAATGATAGATGATCAGCCTCCAGCTCCAGACTATTAACATTCTGGGATATTCTCTGTCTAATGGCAATTTTCTTGCCACCTCTTACTTGGAAATAATCTTCGGAAGTATGAATTACTGCCGATAATTCCTTCAAGCTGTCATTCCCCAAAATCCCGTCGAAAGATACCAAACCAGGTAGAAGGAAGAATTTTAGTGGGACGTCATTGACGCCGAACATGTTAAGAAGAGTGTGGTGTGAAACTTCCACATCGCCGCCTACAGATTTTACGCTAAACCTATTGTCATTCAACTTGGGTCTCAGGACCAAAGTTGGTCTTATATAATTTTTACTGCTTCCTGTATCCAATAAAAAGTCTAATGTCTTCCCTCCCTCGTTTTGACTTGAAAGTATGGCAACGAGGAACAGTTTAATCTAAAAAATTCATATCTATGAAGTTGGCTGGAATGTCATCGGGGTTACGTTCCTGGTAATCGTCCGGTATTATATCCTGTTGTCCGTAATTCCCTGTGTCATTTTCGTCTACTGGCTGATAGTCACTGTTGTCTCGGTAATCGTCGATATTTGGGGATTGGTTCTCAATATCTGGGTATTGATTATCCACGTTTACATGAAAATTACGCTGAATCTTATTCATAGGAGTCTGTACCGAAAACTGGGCAGGTCTTTTAAAATTCTGGTTCTGTTGGGGTCTTACTTGTATTGACCTGTCAATATCCATGGGTTCTGGCTTACTCTGGTTATTGTAAAATTGTGAGGGAAATTGCCTAAATTGGTTCTGAGGAAAATTCTGGGTTCCCGTATAAGGACGAGTGATTTGGTGTCCTCCCATCTGATTTCGTTGAAAGAATTGCTGAGGACGATGAGCAAATGGTTGTCCCCCAAACTGAGGACGCTGATTCTGCATATTCAAATTGTTCGGAAATGGAAAAGCTGGGGATACTCTAGGCCTATGAGTCGGAATATTTGCCAATTCTGGGTAAAATTTCGAACCAGTTGACATCCTCAATGGTTCCTGTCTATGGCCTCCCTTCTGGGCATAATCTCTCCGAAATGCCATATTGTCTAGCTTCAAACAAAGATGTAGAGCCTCTGGTAGAGATGTAGGACCCTTGACACTGAGCAGCCTAGGAAGGTCGCCGTTCAGGCCTCTTATGAAGGTATCAAGTGCCTTCTCTCGATATGTATTCGTCATGGCTCTGAGACTACCGTCGTCCAATTCCAGGCAGGAAACCTTATCCAAAATTAGAGATAGTGTTTGATAGACGTCCTGATAGAACTCTGTGACACCTCTGTGCCCCTGACACAAAACATTCATTTGGTACTCTAGTGTACCTATATCTCGTTTATCCGCGTAGTGCACCATCAGGCATTTGCGTATTTTGGCCCAATCCAATGGAGTCCTATAGGATTCTAAAGCAGTATCGGCCTCACCTATAATTTTCGTACGAATTGTATGCAAAATTGCGTAGTATTTCCCGGTACCACGAAGTGATGAGTATAAATCAATCACCCTTTCGACTGATTTCCTCCAAGAGCTGAATTCTCCGGGTTTTCCCGAAAATTCCCTCAAGGATTTCACTATATCTGGAACTTTGTCCAGTTCCTCCAGTCTCGAGGAGACTGTTCCTACCGGTATGTCACTACCATCGTCAAACGTTTCGTCTCGTCCGGCCAAAAGGTTTGTAATCATTCGTGTGATTTCATTTCTTTGTCTGTCCGTGAGTGCTGAACTACCTGATGTAAGGGTGTTTGCCCTTGTTTGAGTCTCCATGTTATTTGAAGATGGATTCATCGTAATTCTATTTAATTTTTCGGCAATATCATCCACTGATTCTAACATTTTTTTCTTTATCAAAAGGAAAGGTGGAGCTATCAAAGTTACGTTATTTATCAGTATTGGGAACAAAAAAATATTTCATAGGTAACAAATAACTATAACTATAAAATGTTAGGAACTAAATTTGTTCTTAATTTGAATTCTTAAAGTTATTCTTACAATAGCAGCATCATTAGAGTCTGGAGTAGCATCCTTCTAGTACAGATGAGATGAGATGAGATGAGATGATCGTTTTTCTTAGTCCTTTCAAAGTTTTCAAAGTTTTGTTGTGTCCGATTTTTTTCACTTTTATTTATAAATTGTTAAAATATTTAATATTGTTCAAACAATTTTTTTATTTTAATTTTTATTTCTGTCTTAACTTTATTTTTATTTATATTCATTCAAACTTATTTAAATTGCTTTATTTTTTATCTCTTTTTTTTTATAATTTCTCACAATTGTTTCTCTTTTATTTCTCACTTCATTTAATTTACTTTGCATTTAAGTTTTCACAAGTTTTTTTTTTTTTTTTTTAAGTTTTCATTTTGTAATTATCATTTTAATTTCCTTTATTTTGATACTTTTTTTTTTATTTTTTTTTTACATTCTCACTTTTTATTTAATTTAATTTACTTTGTTTTTTAATTTTTCAGGAGTTTTTTTTATTTTCTTTAATAGTTTTTCATTTTTCACAATTCTTGTATCAATGTTTTTATTTTACTTTCACTTTTTTTAAAATTTCCTTTATTTTGATACTTTTTTTTTTATTTTTTTTTTTTAAATTCTCACTTTTTATTTAATTTAATTTACTTTGTTTTTTAATTTTTCAGGAGTTTTTTTTATTTTCTTTAATAGTTTTTCATTTTTCACAATTCTTGTATCAATGTTTTTATTTTACTTTCACTTTTTTAAAATTTTTATTTGTAAACTACCGTAATCTAGTGATCCGCGTCGCGGCCTTTGGGGGCTGTAACATAACGTTACGTCCTTTTCACAATTAAGTTACTGGGGCGCCACCTGAAGGCTTGACTTTTGTCGGAAATCCTTTCTTCGGGTTTCGAGTACCTGTTTAAAAACAGGTCCCTGCTCGGGCGCCAATTAATTCAATGTTAATTTATTTATTTTTTTAAAAATTTGTGATTGCTGCTTACTGCAAGCAATCACGTCTTTATCGGTTAAGGTTCCGGACTACAAAGTGAATAATGAAATAAAACTACCCTAACTTATACTTTGGATTCATGCACCCAGATGATACTGGACACCTGCTCGTGTTGGCGATGGAACGTTGCTGTCTGCCTGTTGGATGTTGTTGTCAGTGTTTCGGTGGGAACTGCAGTGTCAGCAAAATGACACGCTTATACTTTGGTTGATGAATTCTTTGGGTTGCTAATGTTGAATTTGAATATGTCTGGTGTTAACTTATATATATATATATATATATATATATATATATATATATATATATATATATGTCCAGAGACAGTTTCGGGGACAGCAAAATAATTAGAATTTGAATGGATTTTATAATAGTACTTTCTTCAATATACAGGTCTAACTCGATTTCGATTCAACATTTTTAATTGCTAGGCTTGTGGGGCCCTTGATATATCTTGTGACATATTTGGGAACATTATATACGTTGTGGTAATTTTGAACCATTGTCCTTCAAACATTCACAACGTATAAGATCAAATGGGTTGCCACCAAATTGTTAAATTTATGTAGCATTGCGTCATTTTATTATCGGCGTTGATAGAAAACGAATCAGGCGCTGAGAAAATTAGACAAACAGCTGACAAACTGAACTAGTCTGGTTCTAGTTCACATCGTTCCTTTCTCGGAAATGAATTGAACTCGTTTGTTTTATCAAAACACAACACAACATTTTACAAACATTTATAAAATAAATTCAATTAAAACTAGTCCGCAGGTGTTGAAGCAAAATAAAATACCCTACAATGGCATTACCCAGGAAGCTGGTGAAATAATGATAACCTTTCCTTCCGTTATCACGCTGGTTTTAATCATGGCTTCAATGGAACCGAATCTACAAATTTTGCATTGAAACGTTGGATTGAATATGGCAAAAGAGCTTCAATATGTCACTGCCGCAAGGACATGGTGAAAATCTCAATGGAAACGTTTGTGAAACGTTTTCAGCCGATAATTGGTTGAGAGGTGTTGACTACGGTTGTCATCCAGAGTACCCGGACAAAATTTGTCCAGCGCCACCACCCACCATTAATGAATATACATATTTGAAGAGAAAATCCTCCGAATGTTCAGAAAGTTCACAGCAAAAACGTGGTTGTTCCCTAGCTTTGCGGGATGATGCGACAATTTCAAATACTTTGGAAATGGAAAACTCACTCGACGATGGTGGTATGCACTCGGAACACCATTTATTGAAAAAAGTCCCTACCTTAAAGCTGCATAAAATCAATGTAGATTCCAATGATTCACCACAAAGTACTGGTGGTGGTGGTGTTATATAAAAGTCCATTGACTATAATGCTACTGTGGCTGTACAAATTCAACTTATATGGAATGCGTTGCCATGTCCGACAGTTGGAAAAAATCTTCTCACTAATGGTTTTATAAAAAATACCAAACGTATGCGTTTTCAAACTAAAACCATACTCTTGAGTCTTTATTATACCCTTCACCACACTGTGGTACAGGGTATTATGTCTTTGTGCATATGTTTGTAACAGGCAAAAATAATCGAGATAGACCCATGGTTCCTTTTGAGAATATGCATAGAATCACTTTCTGAGTCGATTTATGCATGTCCGTCCGTCTGTCTGTCCATGTTAAATTGTAAACAAAGTACAGGTCGCATTTATGATCCGAATTGGATGAAATTTGGCATAAGTCACTTATTTGGCCCAAGGACGAACCCTATTGAAATTGGGAAAAATCGGTTCAGATTTAGATATAGCTCCCATATATATATTTAACCGATTTAATGTAAACGGTCCCTATATATCTTTCGATTTGCACGAAATTTGGTACAGCCTAATCATTTAGGTCTAGAATGATGTCTGCCAAGTTTCGTGAAAATCGGTCCAGATTTAGATATAGCTCCCATATATAGTTTCGTCCGATTTCATGTAAATGGTGTACCAAAATCCCTATATATACTTCGATTTGCACGAAATTTGGCATAACGTACTGAAGTGAGCCTAGAGTGGTGTCTGCCAAGTTTTGAGAAAATCGGTTCAGATTTAGATATACCTCCCATATATAGTTTCGTCCGATTTCATGTAAATGGTGCCCCAAAGTCCCTATATATCTTTCGATTTGCACGAAATTTGGCACAACGTACTGAATTGAGCCTAGAGTGATGTCTGCCAAGTTTTGAGAAAATCGGTTCAGATTTAGCTATACCTCCCATATATAGTTTCGTCCGATTTCATGTAAATGGTGCCCCAAAGTCCCTATATATCTTTCGATTTGCACGAAATTTGGCATATCGTTCTGAATTAAGCCTAGAGTGATGTCTGCCAAGTTTCGAGAAAATCGGTCCAGATTTAGAGATAGCTTCCATATATAGTTTCGTCCGATTTCATGTAAATGGTGCCCCAAAGTCCCTATATATCATTCGATTTGCACAAAATTTGGCATAACGTACTGAATTGAGCCTAGAGTGATGTCTGCCTTGTTTCATGAAAATCGGTCCAGATTTAGATATAGTTCCCTTTTATTATATATTGATTTTAAGTAATTGATGCACCAAGGAACCAATAGGCTGATAGGAACAAAACGTTCTGAAATTAGTATAACCTAACCTGTGACAAATTTGTTTGAAATCGCTTAATATTTGGATAGAGCTTCCATATATATATTTTCGACCGATTTCAAGTAAATTGACATCAAATTTTGCACAACGTACAAAATTGAGCATAGAATTACGTAGTTGCGTTTTGTAGAAGTACAGACATAGCCCAACGGATGACCTATTTATATTTGTTTGAAGTCGATTTACATACTTTATGGATAGATCTAGGTAGAGTCACATTTAGATAAATATCACATATTTTATTTCATCCAATTTCATGTTAATAGTCCTGTTTAATATACCCATAGTGGTGAAGGGTATCATAAAGTCGGACCCGTCCGACTTTACTACTTTCCTTACTGGTTTTTTGTTATATATTTGTGTGAATTAATTAATGTTCTTTAGTTTTTGTATAAATCGGAGAACTTTATTTTGATATATTATTAAAATAAATGTTGAGAAATAATCAAAAAATTTGTTTGCAAATTCACAAGTTTTTCTCTTGTGTATGAATACAGAAAAACATCCCCTATTTATTATACCCTTCACCACACTGTGGTACAGGGTATTATGTCTTTGTGCATATGTTTGTAACAGACAAAAGGAAAGGAGATAGACACATGGTTCCTTTTGAGGATAGGCATGGATCACTTTCTGAGTCGATTTATGCATGTCCGTCCGTCCTTCTGTAGATGTTAAATTGTAAACAAAGTACAGGTCGCATTTATGATCCGATTTGGATGATATTTGGCACAAGTCACTTATTTGGTCCAAAAACAAACCCTATTGAAATTGGGAAAAATCGGTCCAGATTTAGATATAGCTCCCATATATAGTTTCGTCCGATTTCATGTAAATGGTGTACCAAAATCCCTATATATCCTTCGATTTGCACGAAATTTGGCATAACGTACTGAAGTGAGCCTAGAGTGATGTCTGCCAAGTTTTGAGAAAATCGGTCCAGATTTAGATATAGGTCCCATATATAGTTTCGTCCGATTTAAGGTAAATGGTGCACCAAAGTCCCTATATATCATTCCATTTGCACGAAATTTATATATAGTATATAGTAGGCATATAGTACTGAATTAGGTCCAGAATGATGTGTGCTAAGTTTCGTGAAAATCGGTTCAGATTTAGATAAATCTCCCATATATAGTTTCGTCCGATTCTATGTAAATGGGGCACCAAAGTTCCTATATACCTTTCGATTTGCATGAAATTTGGCACAGCGCACTGAATTAAGACTAGAATGATGTACGCTAAGTTTCGTGAAAATCGGTTCAGATTTAGATATAGCTCGGATGCGGGAGTTACACTTAATTATTAACAGGTGCTTAGGTATTCAAATATTATTTAGTAAACCATTACCACACTGGAGGGCGGAAATATAGGGGTGATCGCTTTGAAATGCTCCATGAGGTTGCAGTTATGGTCAAGGACAACGCCTTTAATTTTCGGTGATGATCAGATAATAATTTTGGGCTGAAGTGGACCAAAAACTTATTTTTTTGTGTTTTTACGAGTCGATTTGTAGGCCACAGGCCGAATAGCACAACACAACCCACGGTGAAGGGAATCTAGACAAGCACTTAGAAGGGCTGTACTGAATATTTGTTTACCTCTAGTCGGCCAAGAGGGTGCAAATATTGCGAAATATTGCTCAAGCTCAGAATATAGAACTACAGGAATTCAAATTTTCGTTGAAGTTGTGTAGGGTATCATATGGTCGGCCCCGTTCGACTATACTGCTCGGCTCACTTGTTTTTAATCTATTTTTTTTTTTACTTATGGCTAAAATATCCTCCGTCACTTCAAAATTTTTATTTCCGCCTCAAAAAAAATCTTCCCAAAAAAATAAAAACACAAAATTATTAAGTTTATGGCAATAAATAAATTAATTATACAACAACAAAAAAATATAAAAAATGTTTTATTATTATTAATTGGGTACTAAAAAACCGATTGGATTATTAGGATTCGAGAAATGCGTTTAAGAATCACTATTGCCGTCACTTGATGCTGACTCAATTAATCGGCTATATCTTCAAGAGTAGATCGGAATAACAAAAAATATGACACCGAGAATGGGGGCCTTTGGTGCACCTTTTACATAAAATCTGACAAAACTATATATGAGAGCTATATAAAATCTGAATCGATTTTCTCGAAACTTAGCACATATCATTCTGGACCTAATTCACTACCCGGTGCCAAATTTCGTTCAAATCGAAATATATGAAGGGACTTTGATTTTCTTTTCGCGGTCTTCAAAGTCTCTTTATAGTATCCAGAGTTTTATTAAGTTGATTGAAATAAGTAGTGAATATATTTTCATTTATAATTTTGTTTTTTAATTTTTTGGTTCAACATTACAACAACATTTTTGACATTTATAAACCGATTGGATTATTAGGATTCGAGAAATGCGTTTAAGAATCACTATTGCCGTCACTTGATGCTGACTCAATTAATCGGCTATATCTTCAAGAGTAGATCGGAATAACAAAAAATATGACACCGAGAATGGGGGGCTTTGGTGCACCTTTTACATAAAATCTGACAAAACTATATATGAGAGCTATATAAAATCTGAATCGATTTTCTCGAAACTTAGCACATATCATTCTGGACCTAATTCACTACCCGGTGCCAAATTTCGTGCAAATCGAAATATATGAAGGGACTTTGATTTTCTTTTCGCGGTCTTCAAAGTCTCTTTATAGTATCCAGATTTTTATTAAGTTGATTGAAATAAGTAGTGAATATATATTCCCTTCTTACGTTTATAAATTGAAAGGCTTTTTCGCGGTTTTTCACTATTTACATTGTGTTTTCGTTGCATCGGGGGTTCACAATAATCACACAACACCACGTGTGTATACAAAGTTCAATAAGTTGTCGTTTTTAAACGACATTTAATACACATTCATATAAAATTCCATAAGTACCCACCTCAACCACCCAACAGAAATAATATAATCGATTTCATTTCCATTGCTTTCCCTTACTATATACTTCATATAATCCATTGAAAAGCTTATTTCCCCAATTTCAGGATACCAGTCTTATCGGTTCAACCAAATACAAACAGTATCAAATTTAGTACACAGTAGTACGAACCCAACCCACTTAACCCAAACATACACCCCACAGTGATCCTAAATCCAAGTTTCAGGATTCCAACTCTATTGGTTCACCCACGATTCAAATTGTACCAAATTTAGTACATAGTTGTACCAATTTGCAAAACTTCTTACATGCCCAAATCCTACACCCCCACAGTCATCCTTAATACAAGTTTCAGGATTCCAACTTTATCGGTTGACCCACAATTCAAATTGTACTAAATTTAGCACACAGTAGTACGAATTTCCAAAACATCCTACTTAACCAAACCAACACCGCCACAGTGATCCTTAATCCATGTTTCAGGATTCAAACTCTATCGGTTCACCCACAATTCCAATTGTACCACATTTAGTGCACAGTAGTACAAATTTCTAAAACTTCCCACATATCTTAATCTTACACACCCACAGTGATCCTGAATCCAAGTTTCAGGATTCCCTCTATCGGTTCACCCACAATTTAAATTGTACCAAATTAAGTACACATTAGTACAAATTTCTAAAATTTCCTACATATCTCAATCTTACACCTCCTCCTTAGTAGCCAAAAGTATTAATTTCTTAAACCGAATCCTGAACCTAATCCTACACCTCTGCAATGATCCTGACTCCAATTTTCATTGTTCCCGCTTTATCGGTTCACCCAAATCTAAATTGTACCAATTATAGTCCGATTTAGTACTTTTCGTACACATAAGTAAACAATTCCAAAATTACGTACAAATCTCAATCCGACGGTAATGTTAATTTCAAATTTCAGGATTCCAGCTCGATTTGTTCCTCCGAAAAAAATTTGTACCAAATATATTACTTTTCGTACCCATGAGTCACTCTTTCAAAAACAATCTCTTTAAATAGACCCTACATCTCAACCCTAATTCGCATTTCAAATTTTTAGCTCAATTCATTCACATGCTACGAAATTGTACCAAATTTAGAACTTTTCGCATACTTATAGTTCGAATGTCCAAAAAACTCTTTGCTATATATATTTTACACTCCATCAGTGACCCTCATTTAAAATTTAAGAGTTCTACCTTTACCGGTTCGCCAAATACAAATGTTATCTTATTTAGTACTTTTTGTACCATTCTAGTACGAATTTCCGAATTCATTACATATATCATATATAGCATATACCTGTTACTTCGTTAGCGAATGTGGGAATAATTTAAACATATATTAACATATTATGTTATTTTCACAAAATACTGCATATGTCAGAAAAACAAATAAATCTGCACATTAATATCTACCATAAAATGAATTTGAGTACCATTTAGTACTCCGCAACCATCCAACAAAACTTCCTGCATACCCCGATCCTACACCCCCACAATGATTCCAAATTTGAGAATTTCAAATCTATTGGTTCACCCACAATTCAAATTGTACCAAATTTACTACACAATAGTACCAATTTCCAAAATTTCCTACATACCCCAATCCTACACCTCCACAGTGACCCAAAATCCATGTTTCTGATTCCAACTCTATAGGTTCACCCACAATTCAAATTGTACCAAATTTAGTACACAGTAGTACCAATTTCCAAACCTTCCTACATACCCCAATCCTAAACCCCCACGGTGTTCCTAAATCAAAATTTCAGGATTCCAACTCTGTTCTGTTCACCCACCATTCAAATTGTACAAAATGTAGAACACAGTAGTACCAATTTCCAAAACTTCCTACATACTCCAATCCTACACTCCACAGTGATCTTAAATCCAAGTTTCAGGATTCCAGCTATATCGGTTCACCCACAATTCAAATTGTACCAAATTTAGTACACAGTAGTACCAATTTCCAAAACTTTCTACATACCCCAATCCTACACCTCCACAGTGAAACAAAATCCAGGTTTCTGATTCCAAATCTATATGTTCACCCACAATTCAAATTGTACCAAATTTAGAACACAGTAGTACCAACTTCTAAACCTTCCTACATACCCCAATAATACACCTCCACAGTGTTCCTAAATCAAAATTTCAGGATTCCAACTCTATCTGTTCACCCACAAATCAAATTGTACTAAATTTAGTACATAGTAGTACCAATTTCCAAACCTTCCTACATACCCCAATCCTACACCTCAAAATTTCAACATTCCAACTCTATCGCTTCACTCTCAATTTAAATTGTACCAAATTTGGTACACTTAGTACAAAATTCTAAAACTTCTTACATACCCAACCCCACAGTGATCCCAAATTCAAGTTTCAGAATTTCAACTCTATCGGTTCACTCATAATTCAAATTGTACCAAATTTAGTACACATTAATACAAATTTCTAAATCTTTTACATATCTCAAGCTTACACCTCAACAGTGATCCTGACACCAAATTTAATGATTCTAGCTCTATTAGTTCACCTAAAAATCAAATTGTACCAAATATAGTACCATTTAGTGCTCATAAGTATTAATTTCTTTAAGTTATTGTAAATAAGTAAGTATTTTTTGGGTACTGTATTTAGTTATTATAAGTTTTCGGTCGGTTTTATATTACCATGAAGTGAATTAAGAAATGACAAATTAAATGAAATGAGTACACGAAAACGGCTAAAGATGTATTTTATAAAAAAATATATATAAGTACTATAATAATAACATAAGCCAAAATAAATTAATAATGAATATTTTTATTCATAAAAAAACACGTTTTCAATACTTATTAAAGAATAGGCTTTAAATTTAAATTAATCGTCAATAAAAATTTTACAGCATTCATAGAATTAATAAAACATGATAAAAATATTTTGAAATAAAATTATTGTAATTGTGTGTGCGTGTGTGTGAACATATCCCATACATGGGCAAGAGTATTTCATATGCATGAAAAGCTTATATCACTAAAAAAAGTAAGAAAACACTGGGTCCGTGGAATGTTGTGGCGGTGACTGTGTGTTGAAAGTGGGGAAATCTGAAAAACAAGCTGTTAGAAACAGATTATAAATTAATACTAAAACTTGTTACCAAATTGTTTAATTTCCTCGAACGGCAACTTTTTTTCGCTGGTTGTCTATCCATGTTTTTAATTGAGCCGGTGTTCTTTTACATAGGCAGATATTTTTTTCTATAGCTGCTGCACATTGCTTTATGGAAGGCAACTTCTCCAAGGCCAAAATATCTCCAAATGTTTCTTTAACGGAATCAATTTCAGCACTGCTCCACCTCTTGCGTATTGTCCGTCCGAAAGGGGATGCTAAAATATTGAAAATATTGTTATTTGTGTAGTACTAAGTTGGTTAAAATACAGCTAAGTAATCAAAAATATTAAGAATTATAGTTTCTACAATTTTTACTTACTACTACGTCTCTTCGGTTTTACCATATCTGTTTCTGAATCTTCAGAGTTTTCCTCCAAACCTTCATATTGCATACTCCCTTCGTTATCAGAAACTATATTTCTATTAGAATTACTAGTTTCGATACTATTTTGCAAATTGCACCCAGCAGCCGATAATAAAATTTTTGACACGCTTGTAATTTCGGCTACTGGCACCGGTACCCTATATATGCTTTTGTGGATGTCTTTGTGGTGGCCTAAAAAGTTAGCAAGTCTATCAACCGTCGATTCTTGCACGTTCAGCAATGAGGTATATGTTGCTATGTGTTTTCGCAGTTTTGTGCCTCTAAGTGTATCGGGAATCAATGCTCCACACTCTGATGCAAATTTTCTCAGCAAAGGACATGCTCTGCAGTAACTTTTTGCTAAGCTGGACTTACCAGGCGCACTAAATATATATGGATTTGTCTTGGAAATGCCAGCCTTTTCTCTGAATTTAAGAATAATGTTAATGGACTTAATACACAGTGGGTCGAGCAAAACGCTCACGGTTCTTCCTAACTTTCCCCGTAACGTGATTCGAACGAATTGTTTGGCGAAATTAATGGATTGTTTAGAGATATTTTCCAACATGCCAGCTTCTACACAATCAGTTATTTGTTCCTTTTTATTAAAGTTTTCAATTGTTAACCTTTCAATTTCCCCAGCTCTTCGTCGATTGAATACTTGGATAAATATTAATGTAGATTCCAAAAGTTTTTTCCAGGAAATGAAATTGTAGTTTAAGCATAATTCGGCGAAGGAATCAAGCATTATAGTTCTTAAATAATCATACAAAATTTTGATATCGTTTTTACTTGGCAAGTCATTAGTTTTTGTCCTTTTCCGATTTTCGAGATCTTCCAGAGCTTTTTTGTTGATTTGTACGGGTGTTTCCTCTACCCAAAGAGAAATAAAATTGTCTAAGTTACATTTAGAATCTTCATTTTGACATTTAATAAATTCATTTCGTTGTATCCGTGCGCATTTTTTTATTAAAGATGACAAGGATGTGGCAACAGCTGGCGTTGCGAATCCTTTATCAAAGGTCCACTTTGCTGTTTTTCGAAGTGCCTCAATAGCATTATCGAACAAATATGGTTTGAATATATCTTTCAATTCGGATATCTCCGGCACAATTTTCATAAATTCTATTTTAAATCTACCCAAAAGGCGCATGTTTGCTCGGATTTGATCATGGTGGTGACTTTGAGAAAGTTTTTCGGATAATCTGTTACCATATCGGATAATTAATTCGTCGAAACGTATTGCTTTGGTTATGTTATCATTTCGGAGAACAGGAAATATCGTTGTTTTCATTGCAGGACTCGCAACATGGTGTATATATTGAGTTAATTTTCGCCCTTCAATAAAATTTGATCTGGAGTTGTGTTTTTGAACACATTTCCTACTGTGTTGTCGTGATGCAAATTTTGTATAAAATCCTTTACATTTTGGACAGCATATATAGTCGTCGGCTTTTCGGTTTGTTTTTTGTTGTTGTCGTCTAGATACAATTAAAATACCAGTGTTCTGATCACTGCATGTATTGTGTATGAAATCTCCTTGTTTTCGAATGTCTTCAATTAATTTTAAACGTTCTTTGCTCAATTTGGGAAGTGCCATTGCTTGTTTAACTAGATTTTCGTTTTTATGTTTTAAGAATAAATGTCGAGCAATTTTGCACTGCAATGTTTTGCAATACATGCAAAAATGTCTTTTTAGTTTTGATTTTGAAAACGGAACTCTTAACGAATCTATCTGAATTGGAGCGGTGTTAACTTCTACAATGGAACTTGTATTTACTGTTGTATTTTGTAAAGATGAATCCGGTAGGTATTCTGACACAGATTTGTCATTATATGGCATAGAGGAATCAAAACTTTCTGTAGCCAACGTACTTCTATTACCTGATGATTTAATAGCAGTAGAATTTTTTAGTCGTTGGGTTTTAAGCACTGCATTTTTAAAAGAAACAGATTCGCCACTTGATGAAGTTTCATCCCACGTTGACTCTGAAGTGTCCGACAATATATGATCACTTTGTTTGGAATGATTTTCAGATGAAGGAATTTCAATACCAGTCACTTTCGTTATAACAGGCTCCGATTCGTCTAGTAGTGTGTCATTTTTGTTACTTTTAGAGGGATTATAATCTTTCGAGTTCATCGTGCTTTTTTGTAAGACTGTAGAGTTCTTAAGATGCCCTTGTTTTTTTGCCAAACTTACGTCAAAAGCATTTAAAGAACATTCACTACCAGAATTATATATTATTTCGTGATTTCTTACATATGATGAATAATTTGAATCTTCTCCCGATGTTTCGTGATGGTTTTTATTTTGTAGTTCCATTGAATTGTCATTTATAATTTCTGGTTCTGAACTCTTCTGGACATTTGTTGTAGAATTTGGTATACATTTATTTACTTCATATGTAGGCTTTTGGTCTACATGTTTTGAGTGACTTTGTCTTCTTTTCATTCGCTTTAATTCCAGAAGTTTCTTTTTGTCATCTATAGAAAAACTTTTTTTTATTTTTGCTCGTATATAATTTGTTTACATCAGATATTCAAATACTTTAAATGTTTAAGATCGTCAATAACAACAAAAGGGTTATGCGCTAGTATGCAATTAAAAAATTATTTTCAAAGTAGTGTTTTCTTCATAACAAATTTATATTATGAAATGTGGAAAATTATATATAAATTTATAAATGTTTTATCATTTTTCTGTATATTAATGACAATCTCAGACACCTTGTATTTATATTTTTGAAGTAATCATATGTGTATGTAAAACATGTGTAGTGTAAATTAAATTCCAAAACGATAACGTCATGGTACTTCCAAATATAGTAAAATGATTAGTTGTGAATTAAAATTATCATCATTGTGTCGAATATGTCTACGCTAAATAACTGTTTGGGAAGCAATATATGTTTTTGTTCAATAGTGTATATGTCTTATTTTTTAAAAGTAATATACAAAATCCATATATTGATTGACGAACTCACCATAAGATGCAATTAGTTTTGCAGAATAAAAACCACCTCTATATTTCACAACACAATCACTGCCTTGGAGTTGTGTTATAGTTTTTGAGTTAATAACAAAATAATCATCAGTGTCGTAAGCAACCAAGCTAAAAGTTTTTAGGCTGTAAACAATGAAAATGTTAATAAAACTACGCAACAACAGTTACATCATGGGTAGGCATAGATATGGGTTATATAACATATTCCAAGTAAGGTTTTATAATCAGGTGGTTCTTGTTTGATTATTTTATTTAGAATAAGAAGGTAAATAAAAACTACTTCTTTTTCTTTTCAAATATCTCTTATATGTATTAAACAAGAGAAGAACTACACATATTTGGAATCTATATATGAACCAATTTGATCTAAACTTATTGCATATCTATACCAATTCGTGCAAATTTATAACTAAATCGAATATAATTTATTTTAACTGAAAAATTGTGCAGGTTCTTGTAAAAATATATATACTAACTTACCTTTGTAACATTTCATTATTTATGGACGATGACATATTTTGTATAGAATCCCTTACAGTTTCCATCGCTTGTGATGAATAAGTATTCTTTTGTTTTGGCTGTGTTTCTTGCCTTTTGGCTTCGTCTTCTTTTATATTCTTTAAATTAGAAAGTTCTTCCTTGTTGTCTAGGAAATGAAACTGTCAATATAACTTTAAATACACCTCTTACATTAATTTACCGCTTTTTGCTATTATCGTTCCCAGATAGGATCCGCCTTTGTATTTAAAAATATATCCGTCCCCGTCAAATGGTTTGGTTTTTTTTTGTGTCTACGACACAAAACTCGCCATAATTATATGACACTAATGAAAACATACTATATAAAAACAAAAAATAAAAATATAATCGAAAAGCGATAATAATGCTGTTAATATTGATGTGAGAACCAAACTAAAATATTTTCAAAAAATTTATGTTTTAGGTTGATTTTCGGCTTCTCCTGATGCTTGAAAACATATTCTTTAAAAATTTTCGCCTTCTGTCGATGCTTGAAAATTTTTTTAAAGAATCCACGTCTTGTGTTGTTTTTTGAAAATTATTTTAAAAAAACCTACGCCTTGTGTTGGTTTTATATATTTTATAATATATTTTTAAAACAATCCATCCTTTGTATTGGTTCTTGAAAAGTAGTTTTAATAAATCCAAGCCTTCTCCTTGTCCTTAAAAAATATTTAATAAATCCATTGACTTGGATTTTTTTTAAGAATATTTGTTCAAGCATCAACAAAATAGATGTTTTTTTTGAGAATATTTGTTCAAGCATCAACAAAAGTCGTGCATTTCTTTAGGAATATTTTTACAAGATTTTTTCACAAATATTTTTACGTATTCCTTGAAAAATCTTCTTAAAAAAATATACGCATCAAACAATATTGAAAAAAATCCTTTTTTTTTAATAAAAAAATCAAGCGTGAACTTTTTTTTAAAAATTTAAGAAGCAAAAATATTTTCAAAGACGTGGATTTATTAAATAATATGTTCAAGAGCGTGGATTTATTAAATAATATTTTCAAGGACGTGGATTTATTAAAAATGGTTTTCAAGGGCGTGGATTTATTAAAAACTATTTTCAAGGACGTGGATTTATTAAAAATTATTTTCAAGGACTAACTGAAGGCGAGGGTTTATATAAGAATATTTTTCAAGGCCAACTGAAGGCGAGGATTTATTACACAACATTTGTCGAAGGATTCTTATAAATATTTTTAATTCTTGAAATCTTTAAAAAATTCTAGCATCAAAAAATAGTTTTTAAAAAATTCTTAAAAAATCTACGTTGATGCTTGAAAAATATTTTTTCACAAATATTTTTACGTATTCCTTGAAAAATCTTCTTAAAAAAATATACGTATCAAAAAATATTTAAAAAAATCTTTTTTTAAATAAAACCAGTAAGGAAAGGACGAAAGTCGGACGGGCCTGACTATATGATACCCTACACCACTCTGTGTATATGCAGGAGGTGCTATTGGAACAACATAAACTCAAATAAAAACATAAACTAAAAACAAACTAAACTTAATGCAATTTGGACTAAATTCAGTAGCCTGTGCAAAATGTCGTTGCAATCTGACACACATTGGGTTTTCGTGCACTATATAGATGAAATCGGCCGAAAATAGATATGAGAGCTATATCTAAATCTGAACCGATGTCAACAAAACTTAACATATGTTAAAATATACTCAATTTGGTACGTTGAGCAAAATTTTGTCGCAATTGGATAAATATTGGGGGTGTGGTGCACCATTTAGATGAAATCGGGCGAAAATATATATGGGAGCTATATCCAAATTTGAACCGATTTTAACAACTTTTAACATACGTTATTCAAGGCTCAATCTAGTGGGTTATACAAAATTTCCTCGCAATCGGACAAATTTTTTGGATATTTTGGACCATCCGATAAATATTGGGTATGTGGTGCACCATTTAGTTAAAATCGGGCGAAAATATATATGGGAGCTATATCTAAATCTGAACCGATTTCAACAAAACTTAACATATGTTAAATATTGGGTATGTGGTGCACCGTTTAGATAAAATCGTCCGAAAATATATATGGGAGCTATATCTAAATCTGAACCGATTTCAAAAGAAAATAATTCACGTCATTCTAGATTAAAATTTGATTCGCTGTGAAAAATTGCGTCGCAATCGGAAAAACATTGGATCTTTGGTATACTATCAATTTCAATAGGGTTCGTCCTTGGGCCAAATAAGCAGGCTCGCCAAATTTCAACTCATTCGGACAATAAATGCGACCTGCATCAGTTCACAATAATACATGGACAGACGGACGGACATGCATAAATCGACTTAAAACGTGATTCTAAGTAAATCTGTAAAAGCACCTATGGGTCTATCTCGTCTATTTGTGCATGTTACTTACAAATGCACAAAGACATAATACCCTGTACCACAGTGTGGTGTAAGGTATACAAATCAAGCATCAACAGAAGGCGTGAACTTTTTTAAAAATTTAAGAAGCAAACATCAACAGAAGCCGTTGATTTTTTTAAAAAAATGTTTTCAAGGACGTGGATTTATTGAAGAATATTTTCAAAGACGTGGATTTATTAAATAATATTTTCAAGGGCGTAGATTTATTAAATAATATTTTCAAGGACGTGGATTTATTAAATAATATTTTCAAGGGCGTGGATTTATTAAAAATTATTTTCAGGGACTAACTGAAGACGAGGATTTATATAAGAATATTTTTCAAGGACCAACTGAAGCGAGGATTTATATAAGAATATTTTTCAAGGACCAACTGAAGGCAAGGATTTATTACACAATATTTGTCGAAGGATTCTTACAAATATTTTTAAATCTTGAAATCATTAAAAAATACAAGCATTAAATAATAATTTTTAAAAAATTCATAAAAAATTTACGTTAATGCTTGAAAAATATTTTTAAAAAATACTCGCCTCAGTTGATCCTTGAAAAATATTCGTTAAAAAAAGATACGCTTTCAGTTTGTCCTTGAAAACTATTCTTTAAAAATGTTCGGTTTCTGTTGATGCTTGAATAAATATTAAATAAATTAAGTGTTGGTTCTTGAAACTTATTCGTTAATATATCCACGCCTTCTGCTAGTCCTTGAAATTATTCTTTAAAAAATACACGCCTCAGTTTGTCCCTGGAAAATATTCATAAAAGAATACAAGCCTTAGTTGGTCCTCGGTAAATATTCATAAAAAGTACAAGCCTTAGTTGGTCCTTGGAACATATTAGTTAATAAATCCACGCCTTCAGTTAGCTCTTGAAATTATTCTTTAAAAAATCTACGCCTTCAGTTGGTACTTGAAAATAGTATTGCAGAAAAATGTATTTCGATTCAAAGCAAAATTAAATGACACATATTTCAAATCCAATGAGTTTGGTCGTAAGGCACTCGAATAAGTTCGTATAGAATAGGTATGTCTGGGTACTTTTCCAGTAATATTTACTCAGTAACTTCATTTGAGAGAGTAAGGGAGAAAATACTTTTCCAGACAAAATATTACAAAAACAAACACATAGAAAATTGTTTTTGTATGCAAAGCTAGTGTCAGTTTGATATGTCGTAAAATGCAAACAAAATACACAAAATATCAAAAATTTTATTTATTTTAAAAACATATATTTTTGGCATTTACACAATAAAATTTAAAAACATGAATGAAAATCTTAAAAATTCGTAATTCTGTAGCTTCACCGTCATTCCTCTGATTAGGACATTTCCAGCGATATGTGCAAATCTTACCAAAATGCTGGTAATCGGCAATAGTTCAATGAAATGGGATTTGTTGCTTCAAACGTTCCCAGTAGGGAATAGAAGTAAATTTTATATGAATGGGCATTGTGCTGCCGTTGTGATTTTTTTATTCCTGAATTTTATTCTACAATAGATGAAGCCCACACCAAGAATTCCATCCGTTAAAACGATATCACAACACATGTAATTTTTTGGTTTAGGGGCCGCCCTATTTATGTATGTATATATTTATACATATATGTAAAACAAATAAATCCTGCGTTATTTATTAATTTTTTTTTTGTCTGGAAAATGAAAATAAATTTCTGATACAAAACAAGGCGTGGATTTATTGAAGAATATTTTTCAAGGATCGACTGAGGCGTGGATTTATTGAAGAAAATGGCCTTAGTCTAGTTTAGGCCCCTCGAGGATGGTTTTTAAATTTTTATCACATGGGGTCCTAATTACGACTGGGTCCTGATTTTCAATGGCAAACTGAAGGCGTATATTTATTGTATATTATTTGAATAAATAATGAAATAATAATGAATAAATTAAAAAAAAAATCCACGCCTTGGCTCTGTGGTGCACCACTTAGGAGAAATCGGCCGTAAATATATATGGGAGCTATATCTAAATGTGAACCGATTTCAACAACTTTTAACATACGTCATTCAAGGCTAAAACTAGTGTTATGCAAAATGTCGTCGTAATCGGACAAAGTTTTTAGGCATTGGTACACCTTTTAGGTATAATCGGGCGAAAATATATGGATTTAGATTTAGATAAAGTCTGAATAGATTTCAGCAAAACTTAACATATGTTATAATATACTCAATTTGGTACGTGGAGCAAAATGTTGTCGCAATCGGATAAATATTAGGTCTGTGGTGCACCATTTAGATGAAATCGGTCGAAAATATATATGGGAGGTATATCGAAATCTGAACCGATTCCAACAAAACTTAACACAGGTCATTCTAGGCCCAATTTCATCCGTTCTGCAAAATCGCACAAACAAAATTTATTTCACGTTATTCTATATTAAAATTCGATACTCTGTGCAAAATTACGAGGCAATCTGACGAACATTGGGTCCTTGGTACACTATCGTAAAATCGGACGAAAATATATATGGGAGCTATATCTAAATCTAAACCGATTTTCACCAATTTCAATAGGGTTCGTCCTTGGGCCAAATAAATAAACTGTGCCAAATTTCATCTCATTCGGATCATAAATGCGACCTGCATTTTGTTAACAATAATACATGGACAGACGGACGGACGTACGGACATGCATAAATCGACTTAGAAAGTGATTCTACGTATATCCTCAAAAGTAACTATGGGTCTATCTCGTATATTTTTGCATGTTACATACAAATGCACAAAGACATAATAGCCTGTACCACAGTGTGGTGTAGGGTGTAAAAATGTCAATGAGGCAGGCCTGGTATAACTGATTGTACCCTCCTCCATTAGAAATCTTAAAAAATCCAAATTTTAATGGTATGAATAGATTTTAGCTATTTAAAAAATCTTATGAACCTATATTGGACGAAAGGTTCTGTCAAGAAGTCGATGACAAATTTTCTTGATTCCGGTAGTCAATGATCAAAATTTCTTAAACAAATTGTAGATATCTGGTATACATTGAAAAAATATATTAACATATTGCAGGAAGCATGTAGATGATGACAAAATATTTTTATACCCTACACCACACTGTGGTACAGAGTATTATGTCTTTGTGCATATGTTTGTAACATACAAAAGTATTTTTTGTTTAAATTTATAATTTTTCAAACTTACCAGATATGACTGACATATATACCCAATAATTGCACTAAATCTCGGGTTAAGGCTTGATATTCGATTAACAAATTTTCAAAATTGTTAAAAAAATTGCGAAGTACAAAATTTGGACGCATTTGGATATTCCGTTCGCTTCATATAAGATTTATAAGTTTCCAAAATATTGACCCTTTGTGGGGAAGGTACTGGAAAAGTGGGCCGATATGTCCCATCTTCCCACATTATACTAGTTTGGTTAAAATATTAGCTTGCGCAAAGTTTGGTTCAAATCGGATAACCCTTTCGCATGATGTTATAAAATTCATATTCAGCAAAATTGTGACTTTTTGTGTGTGGGAGGTACCAGGAGTGGACCGATATTCCCCATCTTTGAACTTGATTCAAGTTTGGAAGAAATATTACGATGTGCAAAGTTTGGATGAAAGTGGTTACTGCCTTCGAGAGTTATCGTGCGCACCAGCCAGCCGGACAGGCACACAGACGGACGGGCATTTGTAAATCGACTCCAAATTGTCTGAAACGGATTTGGTCCAAAGGAACATGGGGTCTTAAACCAATATTTCAATGAGGCACATTTTTGTCGTAATAAAGTGTATATACCCTCATAAGCCTTAAGGCTGAGGGTATAAAAACTGACGTCTCTGGTAGTCTCTGATAAAATATTCCTAAAAATTTAATAGGCTCCTAGTAGTCGATGAGAAATATTCTTACAAATTTGTAGATATCTGGAAGGAACTAAAAAAAACATTCTTAGAATGTTGTAGTCCATAAAAAATATTTTTAAAAAATTGAAAGTATCTGGTAGTAGCGGAAAAATATTATTTAACAATTATATGCCTCCGGTAATCTATAAAAAATATTCTTAAACAATTCTAGGCCTCTGGAAGTCGATTAAACAGATAGTATTAACAAATTGTAGGCATTAGATAGTCGCTGAAAAAATATTTTTGGAGTAAATATATACGCCATAGAATGCAAATGTTATTTTTCACACATAAGTCGAGGTCAATTGGACCCGCTAAATATTGACCGATCATCATGAATTCAGCTATACTTATTCGTTGACCATATCCCCTTCTCCGAGTAAAATTCCGTTATGTTTGGGTCATAATTGTGGCCTCTGGAGCGACCAGAAAAATAGACAAAAATAAACTTTTTGGTCCATTTGAACCCCAAAACATTAACCCATCATTACCAAAAACAGTAGGGGTCTTCTTTAGCCAATACCGGAAATACATATTAAATTTCGTGATGATTGGTCCATAACTGTGGTCTGTATCGTGTTTACAAATTATAATAGACAGACGGACGGACGGACACACATGTCTAGATCGACTCAGCTAGCCGAGATATGACGATCGATATGCCAAAAGGTGGGCCTAGGACCAATATTTCGCGGCGTTACAAACTTTTGGGGCCGCACAAAGCTATTATACAACCTAGTTGTGTAGGGTATAACTATATCATTGTCAAAGTTCCATCTCTCACTTACCAATTCAGTAAATCTTGCAGCGTAATTTTATACGGATCCTTTGATTTGCCATATCAAATATTTCATATTTTAAATCTTCAAAATTGACCGCCACAGCATTACATGCCCGAATTTGTTCAAGAATACCACTAAAGAAATAATGTAATGTTTGGACAGTCAAATAGCCATTGTGCTGGACATCTAATATGCGAAACAAATAATGTAACGATTGTAGTTCATGACGATTATGCAAACACAGAACGAAATCTAGGAAGGTATTCACCATCAAAGGTACGACATTCATCAAAAGACTATACCACCGTACAAACTTAGAAACTCTGAACTGAATAGGGGGTAACCGGAATGGCATTGCACTTTGGCAAACAGGCGACATTGGCAGTGGCAGCTTGCACAACTTTCAAGTAGTCGTTGTAACTAATCAATTGCTGACCCATTGGTGTCACTTGTGCACAATATTTTTCCAATATCGACCACAACGTATTCAATTCCTCATTATCCAGCAGTTCTTGTGACGTTTTTGCGTAGGTTTTGCCTTAGGGTTCATGGAAAATTTTCGGTACAGTTCAATATGTTGGATGGTTAGGATTTGGTTTTCCATTTGCTGAATTGGATTTATTGGCACCAGCACATCCACCACTGCTGCTGATTTTGAGCGGTGCATTTTCATCAAATTTATGCATTTCTTCTTCGCTGGGTTTCTTTGTTTACACTTAAAGATTTTCAAATGCTTTAATATTATCCGGATGCAATTCAAGTTATTTTTGTAATTTAATAGAAATATTAAATGTGTTTTTGTTTGTTTAAGAATTCTTTTACACACAGATATTTTATCTACAACTTTATGTAAACACAGGCTGTTACTATCAATTGTGTGATCTCTTTGAAATTGAATAGAGCGGGGGATTACTCTCTTGGTTTGTCAGACACATAGCCCATTTAACAGGTCATGTAAGGCCCATTTATAAGGTCAAACAGTAAGACCAGATGATTTCATCAGTGCTGTCAAAATGCGTTCTATTTTAAATTAATCGTTTGAAAGCGTAAACAACGAATTTTACATTACGGGGGTATTTCAATCAAAATGGAAGAAAATATTCGCTTCTTACATGATCTGTTATATGAGCCTTGAGGTCATGTAAGAAGAGAATATTTTGGTCTATATTTTTTCAACTTAGGCGTGGATTTATTAATTTATTTTTTCATCATATACGTGTTTTTTTTAATGTTTTTTCAACGTAGGCGTCTAAAGAGTGAACCATTATGATAATTTTTGATAGTGATAATTGCGGCCCAACAAGAAACCAAAAACAAATTCGGTTGAACAAACTTCCAAAAATACCGAAAATTTGGGGCTACCGCTATATGCAGCTTTACCAAATCGTGGACCCAAAAAAACCTTTTTCAATACCAAACATCCCAGGAGTAGTATATATGTTCTTTCTTTAATCTTGCGAGCGATATCGTGATTTTAACAGACGGAATATATACCTTATGGGGTCTTTGGAGAATATTTGAAGGTGTTGCAAACAGAATGACAAATTTACAAAGTTATACAAATATAATATATATGTCTGTTCCAGAACCTGAAAGAATGTAAAATGTTTTACTACGATAAGAATTTTTCCTTTATGACATCAAAAATAGTAAAACATAGTACATTCTTGCAGTACGGGAAGAGGCCAATAATATAAAATATTTTACTCACCTTGTATAAAGAACAAAATACCAATGGTACGCCGATAGTTGATGCTTGACTTGATTAAATTCAAAGAAAAATTTTCAAAGGTCCGCTAATTTGTCTGCGAAGTTAAAAATCCAATTTTATGGATGTGCCAGACATGTAATCTTTCTAATCTTGTTAGAATTTGTCAGGTTTTCTAGTGAGGATAAATCTCGTCCTATCAAAAAGAAAATTGATTAAATCACAAAAAGCAACGACAAAAATTGTGTATTTTTTTATTTTATGGCTGCTTTAAATGTATGTCTCCTCTTTGTAGGCTTGTAACTTTGCAAATATATATATACATATGCAAAGTTATAAATTGACATAATTTTTACAAAACAATTTGTTTGTTTACCACCAGCCGTCAAAATGTCGTCAACATTTTCAATACAAAATATAATATAAAATATAAAACGTTTACTTACCTTGTAAAAAGAAAAAAAAATGCTAATAGCACAAAATAGAAAGGTACGCCGTTGATGCTTGAATTGTATCGTTGCTGCTTGAATTCAAAATGATTGTTGATGCAGGTCAATTGATTTTATTAACCGGTAGCCATTTACGATTGTGACTACTTTCGACTAATAACCTGTAATCATTTACACATTAAAGCTTCATAATATGAAGCACTGTATCGATTTATCTTGTTGGAATTGTTCAAGTTTTCTAGTGAGGATAAATCACCCCCTCTATCGAAAAGAATATTTACAAAATCACAAAACGCAACGATAAAAATTATGTAAATTTATTTCTTATATTTGCAAAGAAGATATATAAATTAACATTACTTATTATAAAACAATTTGTATATTTACCACCAGTCCAAAAAATTTAATAGTACGTTTACATTGTACCGGATTCCGTAACCAAGTGGGTTTAAATTGTTATATGCCAAATAAATCCCCATAATGTAGGTTAAAACCATGGCATAATTATAGAAGGTAGTTTCATTAAAGATATCGGTATTGGCAGCGCTTTTTAAATTTGGAAATCATCTATCATTTTCAAATAAATTAAAAAATATTACCATAAACTTTTGTGCACGACCAGTGGCATATTTTTAATATATTTGAAACATAATATTGTCTAACAGTTCCGCGTACTTTTTCTTGGATAAACCATTTTAAAATTACAAATACTTATGCTTATTACATATATACATATGTATATTATTATATAATGATCATGAAATTCAAAATTTGTAACAAAAATACTTCTTGCCACTGAGCACATGTTGTGCGTACATTTCGAAGAAGAATATTTCCATTTACATTTTGAAAGCAGAATGTTGTCAAAGTCAAATTTATGAAAAAATTGTATTCGTATGTTGGCAAAGGATTACCTTGTAAGTGCCGATTAATATACAAAATATGAACCGTTTATATGCCTTGTAAAGTCGAATGCCACACTAAAGTGATTTCATGAAACAAATTACACGAAATTATGAGTTCTTAGATCGAGTTCCTCAGCTGAACATTTTTTTTAAATTAATGTAGTGCTGAACTCGATGTAAGGTCGCCTACTTTATCATGAAATTACTTTAGAGGGCATTTACATTGTTCTGGATTTAGAAAATTCAGTGGGTTTTAAAAAAGTTCTAATGTACATTCTGTTTTAGTGTGACAAAAAGAAAAAAATAGCCAATATATTTATTAGCTAAACCATTGCAGCATTTATACCCAACGTGTTTAATGATTAATCGTCATTTAATCATCATTTGGATAGTCATATCGATAATGTCATTTATTAAATCACAAAAAGCAACGACAAAAATTATATTTTGTTTTTCATTTTATGGCTGCAGCGAGGAATTTATGTAAATTTACGCTACAAGCCTACAAAGAAAAAAATGCACATATTTTTTTACAAAACAATTTTTTCGTTTACATCCAATCCATAAGAAATCGTCATTTAAAATCAAACAAGTAAAAACGCCGTTAAGTTCAGCCGAGCCGAACTTATTAACTCGCCACCATGATCTGGACATTAAAAGTACATGTAATCGATCGGTACTTTTATATATATCGTTGGTTGTGCCATGGTAATTTTTTGATAGGACGATTTGACACACGGCGAGAACGAAGTTACAGCCAATTTGCATAAAAAACGGGGCCATAATCCTCAAAATACCGGTACCGCTATATTGGGGCTGTCGTAAATTTTTATATGATATTTTTTGTGGGAAGATTTGCAACCCTATCTAAATTCAAAATACCGAATTACAATCAATTCGATTGAAAGTCAATTCGGGCTATCTTATAAAGTAGATGAACATTTATAATTCTCGCTTCAAAGACTTACCAAAAATCTTCAAACGTTTTTAATTTTGATTTGCCATTTGCAAACATCAAAGACATAGAAACGTAAAGACTTGACAAAATGCATTTTGGAAAAATAGTTTATCGAAACATATGTAGGGGGCTTCTGGCATAACAGAGGCATGTAAATAATAAAAACGCGAATAAGAGGGAAAAGGTGCCCCCTACATATGTTTCGATAAACTATTTTTCCAAAATGCATTTTGTCAAGTCTTTACGTTTCTATGTCTTTGATGTTTGCAAATGGCAAATCAAAATTAAAAACGTTCCAACTGCTACAAAGGAGGAAGAAGAAAAACTTGACAATAACGAAGGTACTTAAAGTGAAGTGACGATTAGGGTGTGGCAGTGAATCAAAGGAGCTTAAGCAAACAAATGAACCCTTCGAAAATGCTTGGGCCATGAAAATACCAGCCTTCAAGCCAGTGGATAATCCAAATGGACTGGTGGAGGAGAGTTAATTTGCCACACTATTCCCGAAATATCGTGAGAGGTATTTGAAACAAGTCTGGCCATTGGTACAACAAGCTGTTGCTGAATATTATCTGAAAGCTGAACTGGATTTAATTGAAGGCAGTATGGTGGTGAAGACAACACGTAAAACCTGGGATCCCTACATTGTCATCAAGGCACGTGATATGATTAAGCTAATGGCTCATAGTGTACCCTTTGAACAGGCCAAACGTGTGCTACTGGACGAGATTGGTAGAAAGAAAAATTCTTCAAAAGACATCAACGTTTAATTGGTCCCAGTGGTGCCACTTCGAAATCCATTGAACTTTTAACTGATTGTTATGTTTTGGTTCAAGGTAACACGGTCTCGACATTGGGTCCCTATAAGGGTCTACAACAGGTTCGTGATATTGTCATCGATACCATGAACAATGTGCATCCCATTTACAACACCAAGGCAATCATGATCAAACGGGAACTTATAAAATATCCAAAATTGGCCAATGAGGATTGGTCGCGTTTCCTGCCCAAATTCTAGAACAAGAATATCAGCAAACGTAAACAAACCAAGGTTAAGAAACAAAAGAAGGAATACACACCATTCCCACCGGCACAACCCGAAAGCAAAATCGATAAACAATTCTTCGGCTTCGGCTGAATATTTCCTTAGCAAAGAACAGAAACAACAACGCAAGCAAGAGGAGGAGAGTAATGCCAAACGATCTGAGGCTGCGAAGAAACAAGAAGAGAAACGTCAAAAATAGTTTATCCCGCCTACAGAAGATTCACCGTCGTCAGCGGCAAAGAAACGTTCCGCCGATGGGCATGATAATAAGTTGGAAGTTAAGGCGCTTAAAGCCAAGTTGGCCAACGCTAATAAGAAAATGAAAAAGGCGTAGTATAATTAAGCTTTTCAAAAGGATTTCTTTGTAATCGTAGTATTTAAGTTTTATACCTTTCTTATTACATGTACTTTAGTGGAAAATAAATAATAGAGATTTTTTACTGTTTGTGTAAAGAATTGTGATTGAGGTGAATTTTATTTGAAGAAGGATAGTAGATAGAAATTGGAAATATTGTAATTTTTGTAAAAATTGGCTTCGTATATGGAATGATTGATTATTTTTATACCCTTCACCACACTGTGGTACAGGGTATTGTCTTTGTGCATATGTTTGTAACAGGCAAAAGGAAACGAGATAGACACATGGTTCCTTTTGAGAATATGCATAGAATCACGTCTAAGTCGATTTATGCATGTCCGTCCGTCTGTCTGTCCATGTTAAATTGTAAACAAAGTACAGGTCGCATTTATTATTCGAATTGTATGAAATTTGGCACAGCTCAGTCATTTGGCCCAAGGACGAACCCTATTGAAATTGGGAAAAATCGGTTCAGATTTAGAAATAGCTCCCATATATGGCACAACGTACTTAATTAAGCCTATGAGGTGTGCGAAATTTCGTGAAAATAGGTTCAGATTTAGATATAGCTCCTATATATATATATATTCGTCCGATTTAAGGTAAATGGTGCACCAAAGTTCCTAAATATCTTTCGATTTGCACGAAATTTGGCACATCGTACTGAATTCAGCCTAGAATGATGTGTGCTATGTTTCGTGAAAAGCGGTTCAGATTTAGATATAGCCCCCATATATATTTTCATCCGTACTGAATTGAGTCTAGATGTGTGCTAAGGAATTGAGTCTAGAATGATGTGTGCTAGTGTGCTAAAAAAATCGGTTCAGATTTAGATAAAGCCCCCACGTATATTTTTGTCCTATTAACACGAAAATTTGTACACCTCATTCTAGGCTTAATTCAGTACATTGTGCCAAATTTCGTGCAAAGTACAGGGCAAAATTATGATCCGATTGATATGCAATTTGGTAAAGCTCATTTATTTGACCCAAGAACTAGGGTTCGTTCGTTGAAATTGGAGAAAATCAGTTCAGATATACCACTCATATACATTTTCGAACGATATGGTATAAATGGTAAACCCAACCAACATCCAAAGTTTGTTCGATTAAAATTTATTTAAATCGGAACTGATTTCAACCGATTTCAACAAAGCTATATTAAATGGTTTGGTATGTATATGACCATTTATATTAGAACAAATTTAAAACATGTGGTTCAATTGTGTAGCTGTGTACATTTTCGTTTCAATCACAAAAAAACTAGGTATCTGGTACACCATTTAGATGAAATCAGTCTAAAATGTATGTAAGAGTTGTATAATACAGGTGTTGGGCAAATCCTCCTTCAAAATTATAGATATTGGTCCACTTTTTGTGGTAAGAGGTATTATGTCTTTTTGCATATGTTTGTAACAAGCAAAAGTTAACAAGATAATGTTTAGTTACTTTTAAGAATATACATAGAATACGTTTGTCTTCTGTCCGTCCTTGTTAAATTGTAAAAAAAGTACAGGTCTAATTTATGATTCGATTGAGATTAAATTTGGTAAAGCTTATTTGTTTGACCCCGGAACTAGGAAATTGGACAAAATCAGTTCCGATCTAGATATACCACTCATACACATTTTTGTCCGATTTGATATAAATGGTAAACCCAACTTCCAAAGCTAGTTCGATTCATTATAGGCTCAATTTTATACGTTGTGAACAATTTCGACTTAATCCGACAAACATTGGGCCTTAGTGCACCATTTAGGAGAAATCGACCGAAGATATATATGGGAGGTATATCAAAATTGGAAACGATTTCAACAAAACTTAACACATGTCATTATATGCTGAATTTGATACGTTGTGCAAAATTTCGTCGCAATCGGGAAAAATTTGCGTTAATTAGTGCATCATTTAGGAGAAATTGGCCGAAAATATATATGGGAGCTATATCAAAATCTAAACCGATTTCAACAAAACTAAACACACGTCATTATAGGCTCAATTTGGTATGTTGTGCAAAAATTCGTAACCGGAGAAAGATTGGGCCTTTAGTGCACCATTTAGGGAAATCGGACGAAAATATATAGGGGAGCTATATTTAAATCTGAACCTATTTCCACCAATTTCAATAGGGTTCGTCCTTGGACCAAATAAATGAGCTGTGCCAAATTTCATCTCATTCAGATCATAAATGCGACCTGCATTTGGTTTACAATAATACATGGACAGAGGGACATGCGTAAATCGACTCATAAAGAGATTCTTATTCGAGTGACTTACGACTAAACAGTTCCGATGTTTTGAAAAATATTTCATTTATTTTTGCTTTGATTCATTGCCTATATATAAGGTCTACCGGGAGGCGAATTCATGCCTTAGTTTTCCTGTGCTGTCAAGCGTTTACATCGCGAAAAATCAACCATAACAAGGTAAAAATACAAAATATCTTTCGGAATATCACAATAGTATTATTGTGCACGTATACTTTTGTTGGAATAAATATATTTTTCGTATATTTATTCTTCGAAAAATTAATTTTGACATTCAATGAAGACTACAGCTGGCCTTACCGGCAAACCATATAAACAAACCTTGACCAATATACATCACATATATCGGCAATCTATGCAATTTCATGTCAAACTTAGGGACTTTGATGTTTATTTACTACTTTTTAACATAATGTAAACATGTATGGCAAAGCTCGTTTGTATTGTTTGATAACGGCGCTAGTTTGTTTGATAACGGCGTTAGCATCGTTTGAGAACGGTGTTAGTGGCCTCGGAAAATTTTCCGAAACACGGCAACTCTGCCCAACATAAAATATTTAATTTTATAAAAAAATTGATATTACCGATGTATATAAAGGTATTTCTTTTACATAAGGAATAATATTAAGCAGATATTCCTAAAAAGCAATCAAACTCAATTTGTATATAAAATGTCCCCAAAAGTTGAATGTCCCCAAAACTTCCGCTAGATCTATAATTTATCGGGGACTGTCCCCAAAAAACTAAAATGTCCCTAAAAATATCATTGTATCGAAAACATGTCCCCAGAACTATCGCTGGACATATATATATATATATATATATATATATATATATATTAATATTTAACCTTTTGTGGGGGAGTACCAGAAGGAGTGGACCGATATATTACGATTTACCAAGTTTTGCCCAAATCGTATACCCGCTTCAAGGGTTATCGTGGGCATCCGCCAGCCACACCGACGGACATCGGAAGATCGACTCCAAATGTCCTCAAACGGTTTTGGCATGGTTTAATAAGGAGGTAGAAAAGTTTCGCTAAACTACAGAAATACACACCTGAGGCCATGTCCGCTTCCTATCAAATTTGCATGCAACAAGTTTCTCTATTTATTCTATATTTTTCTTCATTTTTAAAAAGAGATAAATAGCGCGAAAAATGAATTAAATGTCTGGATTTTCTTTCAAAAATATAATCTAAGCAGTCTGATACTTCAAATCCATGGCAAAATTGGCGAATAGCTTTAATGCGCGTCCCGCAATGTATTTTTCTTCCAATCATTAATTTTGAAAATATTTTGTTTTTATGTTTCAGAACAATAAATACATACACAAACTTGGCAGAAGACGTGTACACTTAAAAAAAATGGTAATCAGCGTTTAGGTCTACCTTACCATTTCGTTATACCATGGAGAGACCTAGCGTTTAAAACCGTTATTTTGATGAACATGGTAACTCACCCGTCACAATTTTAATTACTTTTATTTGTCATAACTCGCGATACAAGTCTGTGATTCCTTTCAACTTGCTATATCTAAATATATCTCTTAACCAAAAAACCTGAGAAAATTGGACATAATCGTTCGGTTTTCTTGTAATTTTACCATACCACATTCGTAATATGCACTCCACAAGAATGATATTTAGTACCAGATACAGCACTGAAATACCTCTGCCAAATTTGATCAAGATCGGTCCAGATTTGAGTATAGTTCCCTACTTTGTGGTTTTTCCCCGATATAAGAATTCTGTTTCAAAAATTTAAAACAATAAAACCAATTGTTGCATATTTAAAAGTCAATTGTTAAATTTAATATGGCAACCCTTTTCTGGCGAACTCGACCTTGTCATTTTTAAAATAAAATCAATTTTCATATCTAAAATATTTTCGTATGCGAGTGGCAGATTTTACAAAAATAATTAATAATCTTATCACATAAAAACATATACATTCCATATCTTAGGAATATTACGTTTATTTGTCTGTTCTTGGAATTAAACATATAAAAAACAACGTTTTCGGTGATGTTCGTTCTTGTGTAGGTTTCGAATGACGTTTTACTTTAGGTCCGCCTTAAGGATTAAACCACCAGATTTACCAGCTGAAAATTGTTGCTAAAATCTTCACAATACCCGCTATATGGAACGAGAACGAAACCTTACGCTGATTATTTCTGTAACAAATTTAATGCCAATAACTGAAAAAAGAGATGACAATCTTTTAGTAGTATTTTGGAATACAAGGCGTAATATTGAATACAAGGAATACTAAGCGAACCCAAATGCAACTTTTCCATAATTAAGTTGTCATGTCTTATCAGACCAATATTTTAGTTTCCTATTTTAAGTTTTATTCTTCTTTGACTTTTATACCCTCTAAAAGGCGTGAAATTAACAGGGCACATATTGTTCCAGAACCTGCAAGAATTTACTAGCATTTTCGATATCATAAAGGAAAAACTGTTATCGTAGTGAAAACTTTTACATTCTTGCAGTTCTGGAACAGACCCATTCTTTCTCGAATGACGAAAAAAAATAAAATATTTAAATTTGGCAGAAGCCGCAAAAATACAATTTTTTTCTATTTTAGATTCAATCTTGTGGAATAACCCCAAAATTAAATTCTTGTTTCGCAGGTTTTCCCCAATATAATAAATTTGTTAAAAAATGAAATGAAAACCAACTGTTGCATATTCGAAGGTCTCTTTGACACAAGACTCCAACACAGATTTTCATTTTTCTAGTTTTTTTTTAAGTTGAGAAACCTTTCTTATTGAGCCATGGAAGCACTTTTATGAAAGTAGGTAGGGCCACCATTGTCGATTTTAAACTCAAGCACTAAATATAAATTTATTTCAAATGTATTTCTAGTCAAAAGTTAATAACAACTGCGGTACGAGCCGTCTCGAATGCCGCAGGTAATGGCACGAAATATGAACATAGTGAACATTTTATTGTTTTTAGTATTAGTACCATGGTAGAACTAAGAAGGTAAAGTAATTATTCGTTTCACAACATCTCACTGTCAAAATTTATATTTATAAATTCATTGTATACACAGAAATCAGAGATGGGAACCTCTTTTTTTATTTAGTGAAATTTGAAATTGTAAATTAGAGAAAATGCAGAGATGGATATGTTTATTTGAAATGACTTTACCTTCTTAATTTTACAATGCATTTGACATCTCATTGTCAAAATCTATATTCATAAATCCATTGTATACACAAAAAATCAGAGGAAACTGTTTTTTTATGCATTGAAATTTTACAAAGTAAATTTGAAATGAGGTTTCCTTTATTTCATTGTACCATGTACTATCCATGGTAGAAGAATATAGGCAGACGCGTCGACACAGCTGCTTGGACAATGAACTGTCAAACCAATTTTGAATTTGAAAATGTTGAATGAAAAATTATTTAAATTTGTAAAAATTGTTGAAAATGCGAATTATAATAGCCTCCGAATGACGTAGTATAAGAAAGCATATAAAAATCTACTTATATTTGAAAAACATTTACATTTTTTGACATACAAATGCTCCCAAGCGTTGATGCATTTACCTGTAGTCTTCTGCCATGGTACTATCCATGGCACAATTACAGAAGGTAGAACAAATTATTTTCAAAAAATGTAACTATTTTTTAAATATATCTTCATTCAAAAGTTTGAATTCTTTTTTTTTTTGACAGTTCGTTGTACCAGCTGGCAAGACTGATTACATGCAAAATAAGTTGAAAGTCAGCCAGTATCCTTAAGGACAAACCCATTTAACAAAGAGGCTCCGAACCTCTATTATGGAGTTTCTTTGTATCAATTTGAAAGCAAATGCAAGTGCTTTCGCATTAAATATCGTACCGACGTAGCGAAACTGGCCCGACGTGCCCTGATAGTTTATAATGTTAACCTCATGCCCTTTAACCTAACATGGATGACAAGACCACTAACTTACTTACGACAAACGATCTCAGATTTATTTTGTTAACGGAAGAATATATGATATAAAAATTAATCGCTCGTGCGAATAGTTTCTTAAAATTATGGAAAAAAAATCTAAGGAAATTACTATTCATTTAACAGCTATAAATTGTATTTCAGTTAATTAAATATATTTTCCATTGGTTATTATTATAAATTTGTAACGGTTATTCGTTTTGCTAAACTGTTTTGTTCTTTTATTGTTTGACATTTACATTAGCATTAGTTTGAAGAAGAAATTGGTTAATAAAATCAATAAAAAATCAAATAAAACAATATTCGTTTGCATGTGTTTACATAGTAAGTTTTAGGTTTATATATTTGCATTGCTAACCTACAGGACATATATGTTATTAATTCATAAATTTTAAATAAATAATGCAAAAAGCTAACTTATGAAACTTTGGATCGTCATCACCGTTGGATGATTCAACCATTGACGTTTTTCGTATCATATGATGTTGGGGAGAAACTGGTCCGATGATCTATCCACTGCACAAGCAATTGTAATGACTAAAGCACAAATGCAAGCTTTTCCTATATATGAACTGCAGCCGTACGCATCGAAGACGGATAAACACAAAAAATCAAAACAATTTCCAAATGTATACAATTCCTTAATGAAATATCTAAAAATCATGTAAATGTTTTGCGTACAAGACAACTAGATATCGGTCTGACAATTCGAATGTACAGGCGTCTTTATCCATCCAGCTGAATTTGAACTTATTTGCAACTTCGTCTGATATATGAACGATACGATATGAATGATTCAAACATTTAAAATGAAGTAGTTTCATAATTTGTTGTTGGTTTTCGTTTTTTCTTCACTATAAATATTATTTGAGATTTTTTATTATTAATAATTTTTTTCTTTATTATATTATTAATATTATACTATGTATGTATTTACCATTAGATGTATAACTTAAATTAAAAAAGGAATTAAAATAAATTTAGACAAAATTAATTACAAAGGTCTGAGTTGTTATTTTCGTAGTAGGGTTTCGAGTTGTAGGCATATGAAGAAAACGTATAAATTTGTTATATGACGAACATAAAGAGGTGCATTATTGTAGGATTTTTCACTTATAATAAAAAAATAAAACATATATAAATATGATTTAGGGAAGTTAAACGTAAAAATTAGGAAAGACAAAAGAGCAGAGAACAAAAAAGTTAAATAAAGTAAAGAAGTCTGTATAAAAAGAAGTTAAAACTTAGTAGCGAGTAACTAAAACAAAATGCACTTAACCGAGAGTTGTGGTGAATTGTTACTAAGGTAGATAGAGTTGCTGACTGACGACGTCTCTTGCCGCCTAATGCCAATAATGGTTACGTTATTATTTTCCGTTGCAGTGACAACAAAAACACGTCGTTTTTTGTGATTTTAGGATGGTTTAGAACCGATAACAATTTAAATTGATGCACAGTTATTGGCAGGGCCCAGATGAAAAAGAAAACAGGGGGCCACAGCAAAGCAATTGTGGTCGTCGATGGAATCTCTTAAAACGCATCCGTGTACTCAGCCTCAGACTGTTGAAAGGAAACAGTTCCGTACGTATTGATTGTGTGTCTGACATTCGCCAACTACTGTTGTTTCTACCTAGAAAATAAAACACGATTTAGTATCTAACGTCGCCTATATCCATTTGCTGCTGTTGTTGGAGGGCGCGCGACAATCATGAGGAAGATGCTGAAGAATTCTTTGTTGAACTGCCGCCACCGCTAGTTATCCCGCGTTGCTTTTCAATATAGACGTTGAGTAGACGAACTTTGCTTGGATTCAGCATGGTCAACTTTGGCTTTACTTTCTCCTCGCCCATCACAATGTACAACTTGACGATGCAAAATACGGCTGCTTTGCGTACCATTGACTGATAATCGTCTGTAAGTCGGGCCAAATGTGGAAACACCATTTCCAGTTGGGTTTCTGTCAACTCGGAGCCATGGCGATCTGCCAACTCGGTAAGCAATTTCAAGGCACACAGATTCACTGGATACGTACCTGTGGCAATCACAGGATTAACGATGTTTATGGTTAGATTAAGTGGAAGCGCTGGCACGATTCGTGGTATTATCATGTCTAGCTCCCGCATTGTCTCTTTGCTCTTAGGGTAACAGTTAATAATTTTCAGGAGTATCAGCTCAACGAAATTAATCCAGTTAGGCTTCATATGAGGACGACGCAAGATCTTGCTGAGAACGTGAAGGGCCTCCACAACCACTTCGTTAGAAGTGGCATCCAACATATTAAGCAGCATCTTCATGATCGCCCGGAAGTGTTTGTTTGGCAATTCACAATTTCCGCCTTTGATGCAGACAGACAGGTTGTACAATGACGACTGGACCTGTTGGGCAGGCATGTCGGGCGTGAGACTAAGAGCTATTTTAATTATTTCACTTTCTTGAACGCCATTCTGCAAGATTATTTCACCATTGTCGGCAAACTTAAATTCTACGTAATTTGACGAAGAATTTGTTTGGGCTAAAGCTGAGCCTAGAGCACTAGTTGTCATTTTGTGATGCTGTTCGAGAAGGTTTCCGTCCAGACGCATTGTGGTGCTTTCCGGAGTATTAGATTCGGTTGTGGTTGCCGATTGAGTCTTGGAATTGGACGACGCACAAGAGTCGATCGCCTCGCTCGCGTGGCCATTGTAGCCCGCCCCGCCGTTGGAATTGTTGGCCAAAGAATTATATTGTGTGTCGAAGCCACCAAAGCAATTTCGAATTTCTTCTGTTGTCTTCTGGATATTCTGTTGTACGTCGACTTCTGAATAACCCAATAAGTCATTGTCGGTGACAGAGGACTGGCGCGATCTAGGACTAGTAAATTGTGGCTGTAGTGAGGAAAATGGGCCACTCACGTTGGGACTTTGCAATGGCTTCGGACTTGAGCTCGATAGAGGCGAAGATGAAGGAGAATTTGTGCCAGATGTACTACTGCGTCGCAAGTGTGTCTGAATACAAACCTTGGCCGAGTCTTGGCACGCCTTGGGCAGGGTTGACAACACCCTTGTCATTTGTGGAGTGTTCAGATTGTATAAGGCAATCAAGCAATGTCGTGCTTGATTCCTCAGCTCGAGGCTTTTTTGATCGCCAGCCATTTGAACGATTTTCAGAAGGGCCTTTTCGACGATTGGCAAAACAGTGCCATCATCTGATCCTGGAAAGTCGGTATTTTTACAGTAGGTATTTGCCAGGCTGGTAAGAAACTTCAAAATTGCAATACGAGTTTTGGTACATGGAGTCTGGGCCGTGTCAGACAGAATACGGAAGACGTCTTTCATTTGGAGATCTGTCGGAAAATATTCATGAACCACTTGCAGTGTCTTCCAGATTTTACCATGCATTGAGTTCAGCAATTCAGTGCCCAACTTATTAAAAAGGCGAGTCAGTAAGATAAACAACCAATCATGCAGATCGTTAGAGTAGGCCAATATCAATTCTGTTACTGTTTCCAGGAAAAGCGAGTATACTTTGGTGTGCGTATCCATGAACATCTTACGGAACGTATCCAATACCAATTGCAGCTGCTGTGGTGTAAGTTCCTTGCCGTCGGCCAAGTAATGCGTCAGGCTAATGAGACCATCTTTGCGTTCAGACCAGTGAGTCGAAGCACAGTACTGAATAATAGTATCTATATCTTCGAATGGAGGCCTAAGGAAACTCCAGTCCAAACGATTTCTCGAGCCTGACAGGGAATAATTTGAGTTGTTGCCTCTTGTGTACGACGAGTCAAAGGATCTTTCGGAACAAACCGATGAAGCTTCAGAATCATCCGATTCATCACGATTCATTAGCTTTCTGCTCAATCGAGCACCAGCAGAGTAACCACGATCTCGACTATAGTCACCCATGGAAGCGTAATCTCCACCACTGCCGTCGGGGGATAAAGCGTCCGCAAGAGCATTTTCGGCATCCCGACTCTGTTGAAGCAAACGAGCTGCTGCCAATTGTCGCGTGGGTTGATTGCGCTCCGGCGTCCGACGCGAGTTTCCAGTTGCGTACATGCTGCGTTTCATAATCACTCCACCTCCACCCCTCGTGGGACTGGTTTCCCGAGAACTGGCCAGAGATCTGGGAATGCCTGATGCTTTCTTGGGTATGGTGCCAGTAGGCCTGTAATATGAGGCAATACCATGCTGTTCCCGTAGTTTGGAGCTTGGTGATGTGGACCTGGACCCGGGTTGTGATTGTGAGACACCTGCTCGACCACGAACCCTGGGAGAAACACTGCTGTTATTTGTCGCAGCTGGCTGTTGAGAACTTTGTGGTTGTGATCCAGTTCCCAGTCTTGAACGTGGTAAAGATCCAGTTGCACTACTGGGTGTAGAATTTGCTGTGCTAGCGGTATTTGCAGCCTTTTTGCGTGCAAGGAACGCATATTGAGCTCTTGCCTTTGCTCGATTTGCTGCAGCTGTATCCACTGCAGAAACACTTCGCATTCCCGGTGTGGGCTTCTGAATAGAGCCTGGAGAACGTTGAATGCGAGCAGTTGCTACTGTTGCTCGTCGCTCATCTGTTCCACCGCCACTTGTCCCACCATCTCTTTCTCTCTCTAAAGCCTTTTGGGCTGCTATATCGAGAGTGCCATATATTTGATCGGCCAAGTCAGGGAAATGGCGTCTGTATACCCAATAAGCGCGTCTAGAATGCCGTCGAGCTTCACTATCAGCATCGGAAATGGATTTCTTTAAGGTGTCGCGCAAAAGCGGAGCACTCTTTTCGATAGCTTTTGTGGGCCACTCCTCGCACAACAGGCAGACAATTTCGCACAAAGCAGCACGAATATCTTTGGATTTGGACGTCTGCAGCATATCTGCTATAATTTTTACCAACTTTGGCGCATGCGTGTACTTTATAATGTATTTCACAGCTAACGTCGAAGCAGAAGCAATGACTTTTGCAGAGTTCTGAATCAATAGTATTAACTGTTCCATAATGTACTCGCAAAATTTGTCCAACTTCTGTTGCAGTACCTTTGACATGTACGCTATGGTAATGCAAGCCTCTCTGATAACCTGCGAACGTAATTCCTCCTTCAGTATGTCTAGGAATGATATCGACAACTCCTTCAACTGAACTGTCACGAATTGGGGTTGTGACTGTATATTTAGTAGAAGCAAAGAGCGTATTTTCTTTAGCGCATCAACGCGTTTATCCCAATCGGCATTTTTGTCACTTATGATAGCTAATATATTTTTATAAATGTCGTCCATGTCCTTTGGATGAAAAATATTTAGATGAGGTACGGCTTCAAAAGAGGCCTCAAAAATTTCCATTGTTACAGCGCCTGCATCGGCCGCACTGTCCGCCGCAATATTGTTTTTGCTTCTCATCGTGGCCGAAACAGTTCGTTTTACAATTTTTGTAGGTCTGTCTCGAGCCGCTATGTTGTCTGCCTCATCGTGGCCATTGTTGTTGTTGTGTGTTTGTGTGGATAGTTGCGCCGACTTTAGTAAAAGTCCATCGTTTTTTATTTGATCAAACTTCTGCTCTAGTATGGCCAATTTGGAAGCTGGTAAATCATCTCGCCGTCTTAAATCGGGCCGCAAGCGATCACCTACGTGTTTATATATTTCCACTAAGGTTTGTATGGCTGAGTCACGTACCGACACTGTGGGATCTCCCAACAGAACGCAGATGGATTGTATGTAATTCCGTACACTAAGTTGCGATGTTCCGTAGACACTGAGCGTGTTCACAATGGTCTGTAAAAATTCTTCTCGGACTTTTGCATTCTTGTGCTTAAAGCAGCTAGCTGCCAACTTGTCGAGCAAGACCTGCGGGGTAAGAACCTTATGTTCCATTAAAGTCTGGAGCAGCAGCTGCGCCTTCTCCCGTACTGTGTCTTTGCTGTCCCCTAGGCGGTCTATAACATGCGGCAATACTGTCGACGTATAGGCATTAAAATCAGGGCCCAACCGTTTGATGAGTTCCGTAAAAGCCTCCAAAGATTTTTGTGCAATTTTAAAATGACTTCCTGTTAACCAAGGCATAAGGCCGTCAACCAGAAGGCCCATATCCATACAAACGATGGAATTTGTATCGTCGCTCAGGAATGTAACGAGATCTTCCGCTAACTGTCCTTTGACTCGCATATCTGCTTTTGGCATCAGCTGAATAAAGCCATCTAAATCACTTGGTTTCCGATACGCCATGTTGGGTTTAAATTAATCCTTGCGAATGTCTGGAGGTGAAAAAATAATAGATCTAAAAATAGATAGTGGGAGCAAAGATATTCTGTTAGATAAAAGTTAATAATGTAAAAGATTTTTACAAATAGCAAATAATGCAATTTTTTTTATTTGATGACATGATCGATCTTTTTCCTCATTTGTGCTACAATCTACCTCTCAAATCACGAACGTGTAACCGGCGAACCAGACCAACATGTACAAAAGCCAAATGGTTTTCCTTATTTTCTTCTCCAATCGACACCTCTCTTAAGGATGAACAATCTTGACTCCGAAAGCCTAACATATTTTCGCAATTATCGAATTGAAAGTAAATACTAAGAAACTTTCATTTAAACAAAAATCAATTAATTTTCCAAACTAAGACAGAATAGAGAAAATATGATCTGCTTGCATGAAGAAATGGATGGGGTAGACAAACTAACATCCTGAGCGAGAACTTTCAACATAAACGAACCGAAAAATACAATATGGGTAGCATTTGATATAAGCGGTTCAGAATTAATACAAGAAAATCTATATTTTTATTTTGGACTATTTTTGAAAATCCACCAGAATTTGAAAATGAGCCTACTATGTGGGAGTAGGAGCTAAATAATAATTACACACCCTTGCCTTTTTGCAAAAAGGGGGCATTATGTGTGCATATCGCATTTAGTTTATCGTCATAAAAGTGAAGATATAGAGGTTTTCATCTCTGAAAGCTTTTTATGGAGTGCTAGAAAACTAAGCCTTTTATACGACACAAAACTCGACTTTTCTCCAAGCTATATAAGTGAATCTAATATCTTTGGATCCAAAACGATACTTTTTGGGTGGACTAGAGCGTATAATTTAATTTTTTATATTGTTTTCATTGCCCCGCAATGGGCCTATTGGGTATTCACGTGCTTAAGAAGCAATTTACAGACCAATACGTGGTTTCCGAAAAGATCAACATATCAACCATCGATAGTCATTTCCATAGCACTTTTCTAAAATCTTATCCAAACGCAATGTGACGAGGTATTTAAAAATGAAACTCCTCGTTCACATTGTTGCTTTGAAATCTCAACTTCAATAATAGTTTCAGTTTCCCTGATGACACACAGAGTTTGGAATATTCTTAAACGTTCTTTTCAACTCATTATTCTCACATTGCGCACTGTTCGTAAACATACATCCTGAAATTACAGTCCAAAGGATAACAGATGGAGAGTGAAATAGAGAAATATAGTGACCCATTACTCATGATTCACTCTTCTGTGAGTTTCATGTAGACATTCCATTACTGACTTTATACGAGGAGGGGGTTAGTCGTTGTAAAGAAAAGACAGAGAAAGAGAGATACGTTGCGAGAAAACGAAAAACCAAAGAAAGTATGGCAACAATGGGTGGGTGTGTGCGCAAGGTTAGGAGTGACAACAGCGTCCAAGTGACAGCATCGTACAAAGTGTGACAACAAACGGTAGAAAACACCAACACACCAGTATCTGCTATAAACAGAGAACGACTGCTACGTCCGTCTATGTGTTATTGAAATCCATAGCTAGTCGCTGCTTTATAGATCTCTCCAGTGTTGTTTTATAAGAGTATTTGTGCGAATGTCAGTGGTTAGGAGTATGTGAATCATCTTTTGACAAATATGAATATAAAAATAAAAACAAAAGAACAAGAAAAAGAGAAACTAATAGTAAGAAAGGCCGTCAAGCAACTCCCTCATATGTTTATGACGACAATGTTATAACTACTTGAAAGAAACACACGAAAAATCATTTTAGCAAACTAAGCTTGCACTTGTTGTAATAAAATAAGGCAATGTCCAACATTATGCACGCAAGTACATGTATTGTTTCCCTTTGGGGCCACACCATAGATGTCCCAGTTATGCGGTACATCAGGCAATCTCATTTTAGCAACGACCCGTATGTGGATATTATTAATTGGTAAACAAAATTCACGCACAGATGATGTCAGTAGGTAGAAAATATTTGTCATGTTATCAAGAGGGGATTACCTCTGCCTTTAATGAGAGAAAATTTCACCCATGGCGGAGACGATTATGTCGACTTTTCTTTGGTCATGCAAAGATAAATTTGCTTTTGTAGGTATCAAGTAATGTATAAAAATACTCCATCGGTTTTCGGTTCGCACGAGTTCGTATGGAAAACTAATCAGAAAGTCGAGTGGATTCAGCCAATAGACAAGGGGAACAATGACGTTGTTATCGTTTGCCGTAAATAAATGTCACTCTGCGTCAAAAGAATCTGGCCGCTGCTGGTAGAAAGCAGCAGCAACTGCTGCTGCTTCGCCCCACAGTTGATCAATGGTTTTCGAGTCGACGGCATTAGGAAGATGTCATTTGGCGAATTAGCCAAAATCGAAATAAAAACAAAAATTCGTACGTTAAAATAAAACAGCAACCAAGACTATATATCAAAAACAACATCACACAAACGCACGTACAGCAATTGGCACGCTAATCAATTTTCGGCAGAATACATCCACCGAAGAAGACCGGCAAACGATTGCGAATATGCATGAACTATGAAACTACGAGGCGACTGATATATAATTACTTCCTGCTTCTGAAACTTACCTCAGCAAAGTGTTATTTCGGATGGTCTGCACTCTTTTTGGCCGGTTTGAACATGTGAGCCAATGGGTGTAAGGAGTCGCAAGGGCTACAACTGGGTCGATTGAATTTTTCCACCGATGGCAGTTAGTTGGCAAACTTTGTGACAGCTAACTTCTTGTTTGTGTGTCTGCCTCAAGCAAAACGACCAAGCGTTTTACGCTGCAGAGCAGTGCAGCTTTTCTGAGACCGTATGCAAATTGATTTTCCTGTCAGCACTGTTACATTAACTACAGAAGAGAGTGACTTTCATCGAAATTCCACTTGATTTTTTCCTGCAAATAATAAGACTCCCTCAGACTTGGACAATAGTTTTGTACTAAACCATATGTGTGCCGTTATTTCTTCACTTCCATAAGCCGTGGACACTCTCTGTCTTCAATACTCACAATATTTATAAAAATTCCAAACTATTCTTATCGTACTCCTTTTCCAATTCTTCTTTTCTTGGGCGAGCGATTCACTCCGTGTATTTCTTTCTAACTGTTATTTATTGTCAACTGTTTTTTGCACTTTCTTTCGTTCGCGTTCTTCTCGATTTTTTTGTGTTTCTCTTTAATCGTTTTCGTATTTTTTTCCTCGCTGGTGTGACACCAACTTTTCCGACGCTGCAAAATGTATCCGATAATTTCAATTCATTTTTGTGTTGCTAGTCGCGAATCCATTAAATGAAAACGAAAACTAAACAATTTTTCGCAAATAGGTCTTTTTCACCAACATTTTTATGAATTTCTTAATACAATTTGCAATATGATTTTAACTTTACGCTGCGTGTGTTGTGTGGAAAAAATTGCTCGTAGATACTAATGGAATTATGTCATTTTGTTTGTCAAAATGCCTTTGTCCAAATCGGGATATTAATTCACAGATCATTGCAGCAACGCAAGGTAGATCTACCTTGCAGCAACGGGTTCCCTGCTAATCACTGAAAAATGATAACACGGATAAGACTCAATTTACACGTACTTTTTTAATGGTAGAATTAAGAAGGTAAAGCCATGGAATCATATGTGTACGATTTTGTTTCAAAATTATTAACTTGACTACATCTCATTGTCAAAATTTATATTTACAAATCCATTGTATACCCACAAATCAGAGATGGAAATCTGGTTTTTATGCATTGAAATTTGACAAGGTAAATTACAGAAAATGCAGAGATGGGTATGCTTATTTGAAATGGCTTTATCTTCTTAATTTTACCATAGGTTAACCCCATGATATAATTATTACAGGTAGCGGCAAACCCCAGCTACTCTATAGTAATACTAGTGTCAAATTCGATTTGACGTTTTATGATTTCATTTCATTTCTTGATATGCAATAGGTATACAATTTTTTAAATAAAATGTCATATTAAAAATATTTTTGCCAAATAATATATAAATATTATATATATATAATGCTTTCTAATATTGCAAAAAGTAGGATACTTTATGTATATGTACATGCAATTTAGTTTTAATTTGAAAAGGACATTGTTTTTCCGCGATTTTCTTGCGATTGTTGAAGTGGTGAGAGATTTATACCTACAGCTAAAGTAGGGCAGAACGATTAAATTTGAAAAAAAAAACAACTCTGAAGTTGTATACATGTTATGACATTATAATGCCATGTTTACGTTAGAACTTTTTGAAGGGTTAACCTACTTTGAGAGGATTTATTTGAAGTAAAAGTAATGGGTATGACAATTTAAATCCAAATCCAGTGGGTTAACCCTCATATATATAAACGTACTATAAGACTACCAAAATGAAAAATTGTATCTAGTAGGGAAATTTTCTAACCCATTGTTGTCAACTTTAACTTATTTTTTTTATCATAATAATGGGTTTCAAAGCTATCGGTTTTTGACGGTAACTCAACTCTTGCATGATATACAGGCATGTCACAAGAATGAATTCGGTACAAAAGTGGTTTTAATTTCGTATTTAGCTTCTTCAGAAAATGTAAATCGCAACATTTTTTCGATCTAAAACCACTTTTGTTTTTGCAAGTGAAATTGTATTTTTATGGAAAATTTTGACTTTGAAACACTCTCAAAATACTTTTAAGTAATAAAAATGTTGTCTTAATGACATATACACAATTAAATTTACATTTTTAATCATTTTATTCAAAATAATTGGCAAATTTTAATGGTTTCTCAATTGACGAAAGCAATTATTAACAAAGTTTTGCCAAATCACTTTTTTCGTCAACAAAAATCATTATTAAAGAATTTTGTACAAAAATGAATCTTAAAGTATGTGAAATATGTATTGTGGAATGCCGTTTAATCAATTAATCATTAATTAATATTTTAGGGGCAGGCACAGGAATTCGGTCCGAAGCATCTCTTAAATTTCTACGGGGTATTCTTCAGTATTGTGTTCATTACTTTGCGCCTCAATTACAGAAACAATCGAAACTCCCGTCATTGCGTAAAAAATAATGAAATAAACTTTATTTTTGCACAAAAAACTCTCATTAACAGAATATTTTTCACAAGTTACACTTCTACAATGTTTCTAATCATGTACTTTGTTTTGATTCCTCATTCATTCGTTCTCTCATTCCCCTATTGTTACCAAATTGAATATATAATGTTGCCATATTTACACTGAATTCGTAGTTCACTAAATCGTACGAAATCTGAAGAAGGTAAAACAAAATTGTACGATTTTGAATTGCGAAATTCAAACCATTTCGATACGATATTGTGACATGCTTGATAATTACCAGGTAATCTCATGCATCATACATTAATTTTTTCATATAATGTTTCTTAATTGTCGAATTTATATTTTGTAGTTCATTCTTAAATATAGACGCACGGTTGGAAATAAATTTCACTAATTTCCGATCAAATATTCTGGCATTTTCATTCCTTTTAGAGGACATAAAAAAAGTAATATAAAACTTCTTGAAATAGTTGAATTTAGGTACCCCCAAATATAATTTTTTTTTTTTTGGTGCCCTTAACATGGTAGAAGAATATATATAGTCGCATCGACACAGCTGCTGGGACAATGAACTGCAAAAACCAATTTTAAAAATGAAAATTTAGTCAAATTCGTTAAAACTGTTGTAAAATGCATATCATAACAAACTCTGATTGGAGTCGTATAAGGAAACATAAAAATCTACTTATTTTTGAAGAAACATTTAAAAAAATTTGACATATCAATATTCCTAAGCGATGTTGCATTTCTTTTACCGCGGCCCTTATTATGTCAAACATATACACATTTTGTGTATGTGTGTGTATTGTTCTGAATCTTCTTCTATATATATAAAAATCAATTGTTGTTCGTTGGTAATGGAATCAGTTGAGAACGGCTGGACCGATTTGCATAATTTTTTGTACAAACGTTCGTCATACCCCGAGTTAGGTTTTTAAAGAAAAAAATATTAACCACGCCTAATTTTACGCTCGCTATTTCGATTTATCTAAAATCCTTATACTTGCCAAAATAAGGAAGATATCGGTTTGAAAATTATTCCATCCAACCCTGCGAATTTATTTGGCGGCTGAGAAACTAACCCCGCCTACTTTTTGGTCTAAATATATCTATACATTCAAAAGAAAGTTGTGTTAGTTACTACGCTTATAACTTAAGAACCGCTTAACTGATTTTAGCGATCCAAACAAATTCGGAATTGTCTCTTGGCAGAAAAGGAAAAAAACCAAAAAAATCGCGGAAAATGTGAAACATGAAATTTTTTCATTTTGACTTTTGAAATGTACAATAGTAATGTTTTATATTGCATGATTTTTTTCCATTTTGACTTACTATTTTCGATTGTATATTTGTAGTTTTTTTTTTTAATTCTAATATGATTTGTAGCATGGTACAAGGAATTCAAGGTAGGGCAGAACTACCATATGATTTCAATTTTTTTTATTTTCTTGGCTTAATATGTCATCTTTATTTGTTTATGTGTTTTCTTTTCAATAACAAAATCATCATTGTTCAGAAAATATTCAAATTCGGGTGTTTTCAAAATCTTTATTTCAACGTATGCATCGACAAAATCTAGAGTTTTTGTAGCGAAATAATCCTTTAGGGATATATAGTACATGATTTTGAAAAGAAGTTCTGACCTTTCATTCAGTTATCGCGTTTTTCAATTATTTATTCAAAATAAATGCAACAAGTTGTTTGATTTTTTATCGTTTTGATAGTAATTCTGACATTACAAGCCAAACAGGCATTTTTTTCAAAGTTGGCCTACCTTCTCTTCATTGTACCATGATTTGTAGTCTTTTTGGGGAGTATCATGGTACAATAATATCAAGGTAGGGCTATGATACCATATGATTTTAATTTTTTTATTTTCTTGGCTTAATATGTCATCTTTATTTGTTTATGTGTTTTCTTTTCAATAACAAAAAAATTGCCTAGAAAATATTCAAATTCGGGTGTTTTCAAAATCTTTATTTCAACGTATGCATCGACAAAATCTAGAGTTTTTGTAGCGAAATAATCCTTTAGTGATATATAGTACATGATTTTAGAAATAAGTGTTGACCTTTCATTCAATTATTTATTCAAAATAAATGCAACAAGTTGTTTGATTTTTTATTTTGTTACTAATTCTGACATTACAAGCCAAAAAGGTAGAGCTCTATACTTGCAATTTTTTCAAAGTTGGCCTACCTTCTCTTCATTGTACCATGGGGAGTATTAAACGACAACTGACAAAACTGTTATTTATAGATTTTTTAGAAGATAATAATCTATGAACACAAAAATCAATATTTAAATTACTTTTTTAAAATCGCTAAAAAATCACGAAAAAAAGACTTTCTCATCGCAAAAATTCTGAAATCGGGAAAAAATCGGAAAAAATTTTAATTGGATCGAATTTCAAAATAATTGTACATTCCATTGAAAAACTTCGTAAGGACCTTTTTACATTTGCTGTAAAAAATCAGCGAACAAGTTGAAGATTTTTTTCTTTTTTCAATTTGCTTTTCTTTTTTTTGTCAATGTACGATTTCAGTTTATCATATTGAATTCAATCATTTTTTTGTGAACAAAATAAAGAATTATTTTCGCCATATAAAAGAAAATTATGTCAGTTTCTACGCTTATAACTCAACAACGGTTTGACGGATTTTAAGAATTCATTAAATTTCGGATGGTACGCAATACGATATTAAATGGCGATCTCTAGGACCTACATCGTGCTTCAGCTGGAAAATGCGAACACATTTAAACAAACGAAGTTGTGACTGCAATCAGTAAAATGCCGAATATAAGTTGTGCAAAATAGTAGAGCGAATTGGACATTTAGTATGAAATGGATTTCTTCCTAAACTTTTAAGATACCTTAAATCGCTCTTGCAGGTCATGATATGGGTCATAACCCCCGGATGAGGGTACAAACCGATTTCAAATATATTTTACGTTTTAAGCATATTTTTCATACTAATTTCGGTAAATGTTGGTAATATAACCATCATATGGTTTAAGCTATTTTCGGGGTCTTGGCCACTTTATTTATTTATTTATTTTTTTTTTTTGACATTTTTCTTTCCAAGGGGGTAGAAAACCTATTCGCATAAAATTTTCAATTTTCGAAGTAGGGCCCATCTCAGTCTTGACCACATTCATCAATTGATTTGGGTAAATAATAGTATTTAAGATATTCTGGGGTAGAGAACCAACTTATAGATAATTGTCCACGTAGGCATTTATTTAAGTATAGTCCCCACATTAGTGTACGCCAACCAATGTGTGGTCAGAAAAGAAAATTGTGTATTCTATTGAATTTGTAACCCCCAAGAGAACATTGGTTGGGAAAGTAGATTTTGGATGTACGTCTATATGAAATAAACTCTGAAATGTCAAACTGGCCCTCATTACACACTGGACCGAACATGTGTTTAATCGTCATTGCATTATACTATGATAAAACAAGTAGGCAAAGGCTACAGTCGAGCGGGGCCGACCGTTGAATACCCTACAACACTATAATAAATGATACAGTTTATATAGGCGAGATACTCGAAAGAATTCCACAAGATATTGTGACAAATAATAAAAGAAAACCATCAGGTTTCGTTCTCTAATCTTCGAATAATATCAACTTAAACTAATTTGCTCATTTCCTATTTATTGGTAGATGTTGCACTTAAATGGTCTTCCTAGATCTGGAACCAATATTTCCCAAAGATGTATAATCTCTCAGAAGTGGCAAAAGATTAACATTTATTATTGATTTTTGACTGAAACGCATCTATATGAGATACAGACATTCTTCAACGAAATCAGCGTTAACGAAATAGTCAGCGTGGACCTGAATACACAATTTTCTGTCACAGACTGTAGTTCCCATTACGAACTCTAAATACGTAATTGGAAACTACAGCGGCGAATAATGACGCAAAAAAACTTCAAAATACCGGATATTGGGAGGTACCGTTATATGGGAGCTTTACGAAGACGTGGACCTACATGACCCATTTACGAACTTAACCTGCCTACTTTTTCCAATTTCAATATGAGTACCTGGACGGCATTGATGACTTCAAAGAGGATGCCATTGAATACCTAGCTGGCTCTATTATTCGAAAGCTTTTAGGCTGACCAAGTGTCTAAAGGTTCTTCGAAACAACCATCCGAAAACGTTTTCATATTCATCTGAAAAAAATTCCAAGAAATCGATTTAACTCACTTTGCGCTATGATCTTATTAGACCAATGTCGGAAATGACTTCAATATTTCCAAATTGTTTTGCTGTTGTTATTTTCATGGTCAAATATAAAATACAATATGGTTAAAATATCAACGTCGACTAAACAATGACGTCACAATTTTTACGGCCACAGATATTCTCTAAAAACGACTTCACGTCGACTGTTGTACCGACAATCGGCCCAATTACGGTTGTCGTTTTTATAGTCGTCGTCGACTTTATGTGCAAGTCGCCCTCACCGTCGCTTCGATTCAAAAATGGTATTACCATAAGGCATGAAATCCACATCGACAGTTTAAAATAAAAGTTGGCAACAATTAAAAAAGCGTTGGCAACACTCACTTGTTATTGACAAAATAAGAAAAAAATTCAGTCGCTACTCAACAACTGTTGATGCTAGACTGCGCTTTTACTTTCGTTTCGCTTTGCGTTGCAAAAACAACATATACACAAAAACATATCAACAAAACGAACACAAACACACTTTTGTTTTGCTGAATATACGACATTTTAAAATCTTTTTTTTTTTCTCATTGGAAACTAATTTAAAAGCCATTTAAATATATAGTGCTTCAAAAATGGATGCGGATGGGGATCCGCCACCCCAACCAAAACCACTTTGGGACCCCAACAAACGCCGTGCAAATATAATTGCAAATCTAAACAAAAAATTTATAAACAATGATGGTGAACCTATTAGTACAAACATGTCTCAGGCTTCGTCCAATGAGTCGGAATCTTCCCAAAAGTTTGAATCAAACTACAATGCCATGAAGGCAAACACTTTTTACCCACAACACCACCCAGGGCCTTTTTACGTTATGGTCACGTCAGAGACTCCTATAAGTTCCAGGAGGAAAAACTGTGAACTACATTTATATGTCCTTTTGCAAAAAATTAATATGCCAACTACATATGTTTGCAAAAACGTTGGCTACAATACTTTCCGTCTTACCTTCAACAACTGCAATTTGGCAAATTCATTTGCACAAAACAAAAGACTGCAAGAAGTTGGCCTGAAAGCCGAAATTCCTGAGAGATTTATCCAAAAATTTTACGTAATCAAAAATGTTCCTAAGTCAATTGATGGTATAACCATTAAAAATTCTATTGAAGAGAATAATGATATAGATGTGATATCGGTCTACCGATTCACCAGAAAAAACGAAAATGATTTAATCGAAGAAACTGAAACCATAAAAGTAGGAATCATATGCGATGGTGTTCCTCAGTACATTTTTATGTGTGGTACTAGAGTCATACCCGATCTATATGTTCCCCCTGTACGTCTGTGCAAAAATTGTGGTCGTCTTGGTCACATTGCTGTGCGTTGCAAGTCTACCAAACGTTGCCTTGACTGTGGCAAGTTAATTATTTGCCCAAATCAATGCAAGGAGCAAAAATGTAAGGAATGCCTTTCTACGATTAAATGCAAAGAAGTATGTGATTCAACTAAATGCATTTTATGCAATAGTGTTGATCACAACGCTATGGACGACAAAATATGTCCAAGATGGAAAACCGAAAGGAGTATTAAATCAATTATGACTCTTTCTAATTTGAGTAGGAAATAAGTTATACAAAAGTATCCCGAAACCCAAAACTTTTACGCAATTTTGGCAGATAAGAAGTATAATTCAGATTTTCCTCCATTAAGAAAAGCTGCTAATCAATCAAAAATAAATTTTAATGATGAAATAAACAAAAGGATCACAAAAATTAAATACAGTAAAGTAGCTGCTCCTCGGATCAAATCTAATCATCCGGTTGCTAGTCCCATTACCATTACGCCTTCAGTTCCAGTGTATGAACAGCCATCCTTCTCTAAAGTGTCTGAGCTGGAAAAAGCTATGTCAGCATTTACAAACCAAATGTCTCAACTACTCACCTCTTTAAACTGCGCGGAAGGTTTAGACATCCTAGAAACCTTCAGAAAAACAGTCTTATCTCGTACTGAAAAAAATATAAAAAAGATAAACAATGATCATGAAAACAGTGAAATCCCAATATCAAGCTCTTCCTTACAAAACTAAAACTATAAAAAGCATTCATGAATATCTTACAATATAATATACAGAGCCTTAATAAGAACAAGCATTACCTTGAATTTTATTTAAAGAAATTCAATATAGATATCTGTGTCTTAAGTGAAATTTTCAACATAGATGAATCTCAAACAACACAAATATATATAATTATAATATAGTGTCAAAAAAGAGAACAGACAACTACGGTGGAGTTGCCATCCTTTTTAAAAAGAACATCAAGTTCAAAAAAATAAAATTTCAAACACCATTGGATATACTTATCTGCCAAACAACAAATATCTCAAACAATTTGACAATAGCGTCTGTATATTTCCCTCATTCCATTAAAGCCAGCGAAATAAAACATGAACTTGAAAAACTGCTATCATTTCTTGAATCACGATCTGATGTACTAATTTGCGGCGATTTTAATGCAAGACACACATTTTATGGCGATTCTTTTGACTCATATCGAGGTAACATCGTAAAAAGTTTCTTTGATCCATCTAACTTCTATCATCTCAATAATGGACATTTTACTTTTAAAAAACGTCTCAATGATAACACTGGTTCTGTGCTGGACCTGTCCTTCACAAACACGGCTTTAGATACCACTTGGAAAGTACAACCGTACACTATTGGGGGTAGCCACCATTACCCCATAGTCATAAGTATTGGCAATAGTAAGGTCAAAAATCAAAAGTTTCTAGCTAAAAAGAAACTGTTAAAATCGCTCAATAATATTACTTTTACCGACTCATTTGATGAAATACACGCAACTTTCAATGATGAAATTAAGAAATCTACGTACATCATAAATTCCAATAAATCACCCAAAGTGTGGTGGGATCCCATTGTGGAAAAAACACACAGACTTCAAGTTGCAGCACAAAAGACGTATGACATGTTCAACAACAACATCAACGCCTCAAATCTCATTAACGCAAAAAAAGCCTTTCAAAATGCTGTTAAATTTGCCAAAAACAAAGCATTCAAAACGAGAATTCATGATCTCAACAGGGAACCAGATTCAAAATCACTCTTTAAATTTGTTAGAGGATGCAAAAACTCTTCAACAACACTCTATCAAACCAAATGGTCCTCCGATAATGATAAACAATTCTTAATACATCTAAGGGACCAAGTCCCAAATAATTCCCCTATACTGCTCCCGCTTACCAGTTCCAATACACCGGACTCTTTTTCCTATGATGAATTTAACAATGTTCTAAACAAAAAGAAGAAACCATCTGCAGCAGGCACAGACGGGGTAACATATGAAATGATCAACAATTTGTCGGAAATGGCCAAAAAAAATTTGCTAAAAGCCATGAACAATGCGTGGAAAAAGTGCAATTTTATGATGGAATGGAGGAAAATCAAAATTGTTCCTATCCCAAAAAGAGGTAAAGACTTGGAAATCTTTACAAACTACAGGCCAATTGCATTGATATCGGTTTTCGCCAAAATTATTAACCTGATGGTGAAGGAAAGACTTCAGGATTTTCTAGACCAAAACAGAATTTATCCACAAAACACATATGCATATAGAAAAAACCTATCTGCCTCTATGTGCATAAACGATTTGTTACATACAATTAACTGTCAAAAAGAGCAAGGTGATAAAGTCATCATTGTATCATTAGACATCAACAAGGCGTATGAGTGTGTCAAAATAGAATTACTTTTCCGAATTTTAAATGAGCTCTCCTGTCCTAAAGAAATTTCTATGTGGATTATAAATTTTCTAAAACAAAGGACTCTAGTCATGGGCAAAGAAAGTCTGGAAATTTACAATGGTCTCCCTCAAGGCAGCTGTCTAAGTCCCACACTCTTTAATATATACACACTCGGTTTACATGGCATAAGCAATCAACATACGAAAACATTCCAGTTTGCAGATGACTTTATAATTCTGTCAACACATAAAGATTTTAATATCGCCAATGATAACCTTCAGATAAAAATGGATGAATTTTGTGGTATTCTTAACAAGTTAAATCTTTCAGTCAACATCGATAAAACAGCGGTAATGTATATTGCTAAGGGTGCTAGAAAAATACCAAAAATTACACTTCAAGGGACTTTAATAAACGCAGTGGAAAAGATAAAATTTTTAGGAAGACACATCAAAAATAGTCTGACTATTAAAAATCATTACGATGAAGTAATCAAGTCTTGCAACACAACTTTAAATGCTCTAAAAATGATAAATTCTCTCAAAGGTGGAATTCATCCCAAAATATCAATAAATCTGGCAAAATCACTCCTCTTCTCTAAATTGGAATACTCTATTTCATCTATGGCACACATGCCTAATCATGTCAATAAAAAACTGAAAATATGTCAAAACCAAATTTTAAGGAAAAGCCTAGGATTAACGCCTTCAACACCTATTCATGTAATATACGCCTTGGCAATTGTTCTGCCTCCAGAATTTCGCTCGCAATACCTTGCCGCCAAATTCAAAATATTTCAACAGGAAACATATCAAAAATTCACGTCAAACCCATCGAATAAATCTAGTCTTGGTATGATATACAACAAATTCAAAAACGTGTTTGACAATACTATGATATGTCCGTCCGAATCCCCAGGGGAGAAAGTTTCATTTGTTATGAACATGTTTAATGCCCCAAAACAATCACAAGCTAAAGAGTTCTTCAATAGCATATATCTTCAACATCTCAGCCAATTCAAATCAAATGGAACATCAGTTTGGGCAACCGATGCCTCGGTCATTGGCAACAAAACTGGCTGCGGAGTTTGCAACATTTCATCCAATGAAAACTTTCTTTTCAAAATAAACTCTAAATGTTCCTCCCTGATGGGTGAGCTTAACGCCATTAACAAAGCCGTTGACCTCATGATTGAAGACGGCATACAAAAAGCAGTAATCTTCACCGACAGTAAAAATGCCTGTTTGCTACTAAAGAACAACACATCACACAATTACTTAGTCAACATAATCAACAAAAAAGTTAACTCCTCAAACTTAAATCATCTTACCTTGGTGTGGGTCCCATCACACGTTGGAATCTCCTCAAATGAGCGTGCTGATTACTTTGCCAAGCAAGCCGCTGATGTTGGATGTGTTATTCCATCTAGTCTAGCTATCAAAGACGCCTGTTCGACAATTTACGATGCCCTATGGAATGAATGGGTTAACAAATACAGATTACTATCAAATTCAAAAGGCACTTACTTTGCGCAATTTTTTCCATCGCCTCCCAAAAGGCACTGGCATTCTGATTGGCACTTAGAACCTGGAGAAATAAAACTAATTAATCGCTTACTTGCTGGTCACACATACTCAAAAGTATACCTTCACCAAATAAAAGCAGCTGACTGAAACGGAAAATCATTCAATATTTATATGCAAGAAATATGACCACCTGAGAAGTGAATTCAATTTTTTCAACAATTACAACAACTTACCTGATCTTCTGAAAAACCTCACCAAAAATAGTATCAACGAACTTTGCAACTTTATCCACTCAGCACATTTAGAATTGTAAACAAACCAATACGTCATCGCTCTTCTCAAATCTTCAATCAATATATTCACAAAGTGAACCAACATGATTACTCATTTTGTAATACTCACATAACCAAAATAACCAGCCTTGGTACATAGGTACTACGGGTACCTATCCAACAATCAACCAAAATCCAAAAAAAAAAAAAGAAAAAAATTAGTTTGTATTTTGAATTCTAATTTCTTCTCTTTCGGAAAAATAAAAAAATATAGTGAAAAAATGGATATTATAAATGCGTTACATATCTTAAGTTCAAATGAGGATGAAGTGGAGAATGTATTAGTAGTGCAGCGGCGAGTGCTAAGGCAGCAAACAAACATATTTGCATTGCCTGACTCTTGATTGTGTTGTTCAAAATGTTTATGATGCTCTTTCAAGAGTTCAATAGTTACTTCTTTCCTTGATGACTTTTTATCATTCGGCCCAATTACGGTTGTCGTTACTATAGTCGTCATCGACTTTATGTGCGAGTCGCCCTCGCCGTCGCTTCGATTCAAAAATGGTATTATGGTAAGGCATAGAAGCGACATCGACAGTTTAAAATAAAAGTTGGCAACAATTAAAAAAAACGTTGGCAACACTTCCTTGTTATTGACAAAAAAATATATTTTTTTTGGTATTTTGAATTCTAATTTGGACTCTTTCGGAAAAAGTTCAAGTGAGGATGAAGAGAAGAATGTATTTGTAGTGCAGCGGCGAGTGTTAAGGCAGCCAACAAACATATTTGCATTGCCTGGCTCTTGATTGTGTTGTTCCAAAAGTTTACGCCGCTCTTTCAAGAGTTCAATAGTTTCTGCTTTCCTTGGTGACTTTTTAACATTGTCTTTTCAGCATTGTCCACTTGCTCATTTTCATGAACTATAACGTCTATTACACTTATGTTTTCTTATCTTCTATTCCAAGTGCACGACCTGGTGGATTCCATAACTTTTGAAACTTCATTATATTCGCGACAGACTCCTCCAAAGGCGACAAACTCATTTGCTTAAAAATGCCACCTCCATTGCTGCTGGTTTAATCTTTCCAAACCTAGAAGAATTTTAGAAAACCAACTAATAAAAACATACAAAAATAATTTTAATTTTTACATACTTTTTGCCAGCCATCGGAGTCTCTAATCGGAGGCCCGTTTACATTTAATTTTGTAGTAATGGATTCCCAATGTGAATTAAAATTTGCTGGTAAATCCTCAATCAATTCGGAAACCAAAAGTTCAAATTGTTTTGCTGTTGTTATTTTCATGGTCAAATATCAAATACAAAATGCTTACAATATCAACGTCGACTAAAAAGTACTATGTCGTCACAATTTTTTACGGCGACAGATATTCTCAAAAATCGACTTCACGTCGACTGTTGTATCGACAATGATAATGGCAACCATTTGTCGCTATCGACAAAAAACGTCAACCCTAATATCATTATTGTCGCCTCGACTTCATTTTGCGACGCCGACGATAACCATAATAGGGCCGATTGTTTTTTCTGGGCGATAGAGAAGCTTGGATAGTAGTTTCATCGGTCTCGTTAACAGCATTGTCCACTGGCTCATTTTCATGATCTATAACGTCTGTTACACTTATGTTTTCCGTATTTTTTACTCCAAGTAATTCAGTAACTTTTGAAACAGCATTACATTCGCGAATGACTCCCCCAAAAGCGACAAATCAGTTGCTTAAAAATACCACCTCCAGTGCTGTTGGATTCACCCTTCGTCATTCCGTTTGTAACTCCTCGAAATACTCATGTCCGACCCAACAAAGTATATATATTCTTGATCAGCTTAAAATTCTAAGTCGATATAGCGATGTCCGTCTGTCTGTCCGTCTGTCTGTTGTAATCTTTCGAATGAAAGATAAAATAATAAATAATAAACATGCACACATGTTTATTTTTTCAGTAGGCAGGTTAAGTTCGTAAATGGGCCATGTAGGTCCACGTTTTCATATAGCCCCCATTTAACGGTACCTCCCGATATTCGGTATTTTGATGATTTCACCGACATTATTCGCCGGAATTGTTTCTAATTTGGTATTTGAAGTTCGAAATGGATACTACAGCCTAAGACAGAAAATCGTCTGTGCAGGTCTACGTCTTCGTATAGCCCCCATATAACGGTACCTCCCGATATTCTGTATTTTGATGATTTCACCGACATTATTCACCGGAATTGTTTGAAATTACGCATTTAGAGTTCGTAATGGAAACTACAGTCTGTGACAGAAAATTGTCTATGCAGGTCCAGGTCTTCGTATAGGCCTCATATACTAGTACCTCCCTATATTCGGTTTTTTGATGAATTTAGGTACAATACTCGCCGAAAATGATTGAAATGTCATATTTGAAGTTCGTAATGGATGCTACAGCCTATGACAGAAAATTGTCTACGCTGGTCCATGGGTACTACAGCATATGACAAACATTTTTGTATGCAGGTCCAAGTCTTCGTATAGCCCCCATATAACGGTACCTCCCGATATTCTGTATTTTGATGATTTCAGAGACATTATTTACCGGAATTATTTCGTATTTCGTATTTTAAGTTCGTAACGGGTACTACAGTCTATCACATCAATTTTTATATGCTGGTCCACGTCTTAGTATAGCCCCCATATAACGGTACCTCCTGATAGTCGGTATTTTGTCGATTTCAGCAACGTTATTGACCGGAATCGTTTCAAATTTCGTATTGTAAGATCTTTCATATTTGATGTTCGTAATGGGCACTACAGCCTATGACAAACAATTTCGTATGCAGGTCCACGTCTTCGTATAGTCCCCATATAACTGGTAGTTTTTTTTTTTTTTTGAAATTTTTCAATTTCCTTCGAAATGGTGGAGGGCATAAAAAGTTCGGCCCGGCTGAACTTAGCTGCTTTTTTACTTGTTTTCAATTGTGTTGGTAAACACACAGACATCCCATGGGATGGTCTTTGCCTACCCCTGATCTAAACACTCAAGATTAACTCACCGGATCTAATAATATTCATATATAGAATATTGTACATAAAGTGTGGCCCACACGACACAGTTATTCCATTAAAACCATATGGTAACCATATGGTGTGGCGTATAATCAGCCATCATCTTTCGTCAAAGCCTATGGGTAGTAAAATCCTTATGGCTGATAGTAATTTAGACATATCACCATCAACAGTAAAGTAACTTTTTGATATTTTATAGCTTAACTTTTTATAATATACATTACAAGAAAAAAATTATATCATATTAACTGTATACTATACTTTATAACATATCAATTTTTACAATAATATAAATGGTTTCTTTTCAGATTTATGCAAATGCTACAGATAATTGTGGAAAAGTCACTTTACATATGAATTTAACATGTGCAATCGGTTCTTAATTAAATACACCTTGCTGTATACAAGTGCAATATTAAAGCGGTAATCTCATTTGCCAATTCCGCAATTATAATTATAGTGAAATATTTTCTATTAATTTTAAAATTTATTTCATATTTATTTTTACAAGACGTATTGCATTTTTTGTAGAGTTGAAAAATTAACCCGTCTGACGTTTTTGCGTTAATTGAACATAATTTCCAAAATCCAGTCATACCACACACCTTCACACCATAAGTAACCCTCGTGACAAATTTCAAAATTCTAGATCCAGCCCTAGAATCCCGCAGAGTTGTTCTTATATTATACTTTCTCTGTTGAATTAAGGAAATAGTAGCATGATTGTCAACTTTTTGACTGATTTGTCGATTTTTAAGTATTATAAGGTTATATAGTTTCGGCCCATTTACGCAGCCGCATTTTGAAGTAAAGGTGGTTCTTTTCCGTCCTTAAAAGTAAGATCCCGCGGTAGGTCCGAGCTTTTTATATCCTTCACAATGTGAGAAAATTAGCTTTTCTTAAAATACCCAAAAAAAAAAACCATCCCTGTTATAAATACTTTGCGGTGTGCCAAACGACATGACAAATTTGATATAATCACCATTAAATGGTGGAAGGTATTGAAAGTTAAGGAACGAAGTTACAGTGAGAATTAATTTGTTATACCCCAACGCCATCTAGCAATACAAAACAACAATGCAGTGTCCCAACCTTGTACATCGTTGTCACAAAGAAGATGACAAGGTTTGTGTCATTGATAAGTTACACAATCGTTACAGGGCGATTCTTTTATTTACTTTACATGCCCGTATCGTTATCCCACTATTTGTAGAAAAGCTGTATAAATTATAGAGGTTTTTAAAAACAAGTAAAACAGTAAAAACAACCAAGTCCTCCACCGTTTAGAATGAAGTTGGAAATTTCCAAAATAAATAAACTACGTTGAAGAATACTGCTAAAATCATAAAAATGTGGAACATATTGTGTTACCGTTATATCTATACGAAGACGTGGACCAGCATAGGCAAGTTTTGTCATGGGGCATTACAATATTCAAATACGAAACTAAAACAATTCCGGGGAATAATGCGCCAAAACATCAAAATACCGAATATAGGGACGTACCGTTATATGGGGGATATACGAAGACGTGGACCTGCATACGCAGTTTTCTGTCACAGACAAAATTTGAAACAACTCCGGTAGATAATGTCGTTAAAATCATCAAAATACCGAATATAGAGACGTACCGTTACATGGGGACCATATGCGCATTTTTCTGTAACAAACTATATAGTAGCTATATACGAAGTGCAAATAGGAACTTTGGAAACTATTCCGGAAAAATGTCGTCAAAATCATCCAAATACCGAATATAGGGAGGTACCGATATATGGGGGCTATACGAGAACACGAACAGCAGGGACAATTTTATGTCACAGACTATGTGCCTATTGCGAACTGCAAATACGAAATTTTAAACAATTCTGTTAGGCAATATCGTTAAAATCATCAAAGTACCGAATACAGGGAGGTACTGATATATACGGGCTATATCAAAACGTTGACCTATATACTTCATTTTCAATACCAAATGTCCAGCAGACCAAACACACATCTAAGTAAGATGTTATTAACCTACTTCAATTCGTACGATAGCTAGAGTCATTTCTACAGACGGACGGATATCGTTAAATCGGCATAGAATTTTATGCTGATCATATATTTTGTGGGGTCTAAAACGTATATTTCGAGATGTTACAAATGGAATGACAAACTTAATATATACCCTCCATACTATGGTGGAGGGTATAAAAAGGGTATTACTAACACATAATTATTTCTGATTGTGCTTGAATCATCCCAGCAAACCAAATGTCGGACGTCCGACACATCTGCTCAGAGTTTGTAGTTTTGTCCGACTTGTCGGACCGACGCACTATGTCGCGAGTTCTAGGATGGTAGATTCTGGTTTTCGTATAGCCCCCATATAACGGAACCTAACGATATTCGGTATTTTGTCGATTTAAGCCAAATTTTCTAGTAGAATTTGTTCATTGTTTCTAGTAGAATTGTTTCAACTGGAAACAAGTGTGTCATATTTTTTCGAAATCGGTGGAGAAATAGCTATATCTCTCATATATATTCTTCATCTGATTTGTTGACAGCGATATTCGGAGAAGTATATCAAATACAGCTCAGAAATAATTTTGCCAAATTTTATCGAGATCCGTTCAGATTTGGATACAGCTCCCATCGATTTCCAGTTTATTGTGCACCAAACAGTAAATATAGGCCCGAATTGAATGGATTTTGGCACAAACAAACTAATTTAGCCTGGCAGAAGTTTATCAAATTTGGTGAAAATCGGTTGAGATATAGGTCCCATGCAAACGTTTCATCCGATTTTGTAAAATACTTTCCACAACAACGATATTTGGTGCCAACTATCAGATACAGCATAGAAATACTTCAGCAAAATTTTATAGAGATCAGTTTAGATTTGTATATAGCTTTCATATATACCTTCATCCGATTTCACGTTTATTGTGCTTAAAAAGTGTAATATCAGCTCTAATAGGATCATTTAAATAGATATCGGCTCAGAAAGAAATGCCTGCCTAAATTTCAAAAAAAAAAAAAAAACGTTTATTTGTTATATGTAGCTCTACTATATATGCACGGTGGTGTAGGGTATCATAAAGTCGGCCCAGCCCGACTGTTCCTTTTTTTACTGTTTTTTTGTCAATCTATATATATTAAAGGAAGTTATGGTAGTCACTACGCTTATAACTCAAGAACCTACATCGTGCTGCTGCTAAAAATGCGAAATTAAGGGGCACTGTAATATGCGGACTATACAAAATAGTAGATCGAATTGTAAATTTAGTAAGGAAATGATCCTCCGAAAATTCTTCCGAACCCTTATAGATACCTGAAATTCCAGGCACCGCTATACGGGGTCTATGCGCTATCGTGAGTAATTACACTGCGCAACAGGCAATCTTGACGTTGGGAAATTCTAAGTGAATAGTATTCGGTTAATAGATAAAAATCCCAAAAGAATTTTATGTTCCTAAGACAAACTTTTTAAGGCCCATTATTTAGGCTTTACAATACACAAAGGGTCACAAATATTTTGCTCTATACTCCGCTAAAGTTACGATAGAGTTTTATATTTAATGCAGTCCTATGGGTTACATGTAGAGTCATTTGTTCAAAATATGGGTCAGTCGGTCTACGTTTTGATATAGCCCCTATATAAAAATTTACCCCGCTTTCACGTATTTTTTATTTTATCAATATTTTTCGAACTAATTTCTTCAAATTTTGGTAATTTGAGATTTTATATTATAAGTATAGACCCACGTTTTGTTATAACTATCAAATGAAGTTATCCGCTGATTTGAGATATTTCCGGTGCCTTGGCCACATTTTCAGTTGATTTGGCCTTTATTTGACATCTTAGGTTCGCAGATAATGGCAATGTTTCAAAGTAGCGCCCATATAAAGGTACATCCTGATTTTACCTATTTTTAGGGTCTTGAAACATTTTCCATTCGATTTGACTAAAAATTTGTGTTTAGGCTACTTTTGGGGTAGTGAACCATCATACAGAAAAATTTTAACATAGGTATATATTTTGGTATAGTCCCTATATAACAGTACCCCCCAAGTCCCATTGAGATGAGCTCTTATATGGGGCTATTTTAAACAGTTGATATACACTTTTTAATAGATCATGCCACTTTCATGAGCCAGATCTGTGAATTATTATGTAATTATACAGGGTGATATTAAAAAACTGCAACAAAGTCACACGCCATAATTTTTAATTTTTTTTTTTTTTAATTTTATTGAATGAAAGCAAAAAAATTAAGAATAAGTTTAGATTTGTTCAAATTGATCACCTTTTGTATGAAGTATGAAACCGTCACACGCTGCCCATTCTTCCGTGGCGCGTGCTGAGTGCGATGGTGATGGAGTCCTGTTGGAATGTCTGTGACCAAAAGGCTTTAATACACCAAGGCTTTAATACACCCTCCAGAATATTTTCGCGTTAATATTCGGTCGATTACTACGAGCGGAGAGCGACTGTTATGGCGGCCCACACCATTACCATGGCCGGCGCTTGAGTTCTGATGGCCAACCGAAGGTGCACATTTTCAGCTGACCTCTTTGACAAGTAAACACGATATTTTTGTTTGTTTACAAACTGCTAGACTAAGAATGTTTTCTCATCGGAGAAAACCAAATTCGGCAGTTCACCACTTTCGGCCAAGCGAAGCGACTATTTAGCTCTTTTGAGTCTATTTTGCAATGGTTTTACCCCGAGCTTATTTTTCAATATTTGCCGAATGGAATATTGCGATATGTTTAGCTCACGAGCCATTTTTTGGCCACTGCGACGCGATTTCGATCAAGTCGCTACTTAACTTTTCGAACCACTTCTGCTGATGTTGCTGTTTTCTTCCGTCCACTTTCTTAACGCCGGGTTACGCTACCATTCACGGGGTAAAGAGACACAAAAGATTTATTCACATTTAAATGCTGGAGTGCTCTAACGATAGCCACTCGGTTTTCCATCCAAATATAAAGAAATAACGCTTGAATTCCATCACGAATGACTTTTTTTCTGGAAAATTCTCACCAAAATGCTTTTGTTCTCTTGTAAACAATATACTGAGCTGTCACTGGAATAATTTTAACAGCTGTCGGACGAGTGGCTTAGATATGACAGCAGTCTGAAGTTGGTTGCAGTTTTTTCATCTCACCCTATATATTTATGAACTGTTTGCCTTATAAGCGATCGAAAATCTGGTTTAGACCACATATTGTTAAAGGTTGTATTTAGCCTTGAAATTGCTGTGATTTCCACATAATAATAAAAATAATAATAATAATAATAATAATAATAATAATAATAATAATAAAAATAATAATAATAATAATAATAATAATAATAATAATAATAATAATAATAATAATAATAATAAAAATAATTATAATAATAAAAATAATAATAATAATAATAATAATAATAATAATAATAATAATAATAATAATAATAATAATAATAATAATAATAATAATAATAATAATAATAATAAAAATAATTATAATAATAAAAAAATAATAATAATAATAATAATAATAATAATAATAATAATAATAATAATAATAATAATAATAATAAGTATAATATAATGTAAGGGTTCGGAAGAATTTTCGGAGGATCCTTTCCTTACTAAATTCCCAATTCGATCTACTTTTAGCAGCAGGACGATGTAGGTTCTTGAGTTATAAGCGTAGTGACTAACATAATTTCCTTGAAGTAGGGAAGGGAAGTATGTTGCTACCGTTAATTCCCTTAGAGCAACAAAAATGCCACTCAACTTCAAAAGATTCCAGTTTTCTGCATACTTGGCATTTGCTATAAAATTAATAAGTCCGAAGGACAAACCCTTCGTGTACGTGGATTAAATTTTGCATGTTTTTATCCTTTTCTCATGGTCAGCGTTTTTGTTTCATTTTTTTGTTTAAACCAACAAATATTCGTATATAAAATTTTCTATGCATACAAAATCCAAAGGGTTAACGAAGCGCGCCGGGTTCAGCTACTTATTCTATAATGGTTGCCCTCTTCTGATTAATAGGATTTGTATCGGGTCGACTATATTATACTATGCACCACTATGCATGTTTGGTAGAGCTGCCGCAACAAAAAGTTTATATTGGGAATTAAAGTGAAGTAGACCAACTATGAACATTTCTAATTGCTTATCATGGCTTTAGTGCAGTTATAATTTGGTTTCAGAATTGGTATAATGGAATGTATACCCAATTTTGAATCGATTTTCACAAAATTTGATAGAGGGTTATTTTAAAAAATATATATCGGAGCCAAATGGAAAAATTGAGTTGAATTTGAAAAAATCTATTGAGTTTGATCTGATCTTGCATATATGGTGAACAATAACCGCGAAATCGGATGATGATATATATGGAAGCAATTTGAAAAAATTTGTCAGAGGTATTTCTGAGCTACAACTGATATCTGGTACCTAACATCATTGTTGTGGGGCGCATATTGCGAATGTGAGGGATTTAAATAACAAATCAGAGGAAATACATATATGGGAGCTATGACTATATCTGAACCGATTTACAATATTTGTTTGGTTGAATTCAGTCGGATGCATGGTACAATGAAGAGAAGGTAGGTCAACTTTGAAAAAATTGCAAGTATAGAGGTCTACCTGTTTGGCTTGAATTAGTATCAAAACAATAAAAAATCAAACAACTTGTTGCATTTATTTTGAATAAATAATTGAAAACCGCGAAAACTGAATGAAAGGTTCTTTTCAAAACCAGGTTCTATATATCTCTAAAGGATTATTTCGCTACAAAAACTCTAGATTTTGTGTATGCATACGATGAAATAAACATTTTGAAAACATCCGAATTTGAATGTTTTCTGAACAATTTTTTTTGTTATTGAAAAGAAAACACATACATAAACAAATAAAGATGACATATTAAGCCAAGAAAATAAAAAAATTGAAATCATATGGTATCATAGCCCTACCTTGATATCATTGTACCATGGTCGGATGTGCCGAAATACAAACCATTTAGACGAATAGTACACATTTGGCGCACAAAAAAATTTAAATCAGGTTCATCCTTGGGCCAAACAAATGACTTGTGGATAATTTCATCTCAACCGGACAATGAATACAACCTGCATTTTGTACACAAAAATACTTGGACAGACAGACGGACGGACTACATCTATGAAACGATTCAGAAAGCGATTCTATGATGATCCTCAAAAGTAACTATTTCGCTTCCTTTTCCATGTTACAAACAAATGCACAAAGACGAAACACCCTGACCACAGTGTGGTGTAGGGTTTAAAAAACGAGAACCTAAATGATGCCAGATTTCCAAAAAAGAGACAATTACTATATGACAAAAAAAAAAAAATGAAGAACATTTCATTCTGTTGACCAGTGTACTCAATGCTTCCGGGTTATAATAAACAGAAAATACGAATGACCGACGTACGACTTATCTGAATCAGAGAGAGAGTTCATTAAGCGTGGCACTATTTACCATTGTTGACCGAATGGACTGTGGCCGCGAATTGCATAACGAAATATTGGTAATATTCCAAACGCTTGCAAATCAGTGGAATCATATCAGTTTATTGTTTGTTTTGATTGCTCCTAATGTCAAAACATTTGTTATCAGAATAGCAGGTCGACCAACTTTCATAAGTATACGCATACATACATATGTATGTAGATAATAAGTCACTCGCCGTTAGATAAAGATAGAAAGAAACGACAACGTGAAAAACACGTGCTCATAATTACGACAATTAATAATGACAACAAATGTCAGAAGCTACTTAAAATGGATCTATTACCAAGTCAAAGAATTGCGAAAATCGTTATACCATGCCTGTTTAGATCAAAACGAAGACCTCTGTCGTCAATCTCCTGCAAAACCCGAAATGATAAATTTGTTTACCAAAAACGTTAAATTACCTTAATACGGGTGGTGCCATTATATGGGGGCCATAAAAAAATATGGAAAGGTTTCCAATACAACAAAGACCAATAAATTATGAGTTTCCTACCGCAAATCGAGTAAACAGCTCATTTCGATTTCGCAACTAAACATTTGTCGTAAATGTTATTGAAAAGGCACGCGAATGCCTGGTGAGAAGACCAAACAAAACATTAATGCTACGTAGAAAATTTATTGCTATTAGGCCCTGTGCACAAATTAATATCTCGAAAAGTTGTCGACACTTCAGATTAATAGAATTATGAGGTTCAACACATTGTACGGCAACAACGATCGAAAACAAACACACTCACACATATATATTTTCTAGTGCGAAGATCAACGATGAAATTGGGAAAATTAGTCTAAACAAGTAAGAATAGGATAGATGTCAGCAGTGGATCCACAATTAGATACCCTACACCACCCAGATGCGTTTCCCATAACTAGTTAAGATTTCCACAGGGGCCGTAGAATTGTATATGGGAGATTTATGTAAGTCTTTGACGATTTCAAATTAAGCAGCAACACGTCTAGTACGAAAAAAACGTCGATATCGGACAATTATTGGCTTATTGTAATAAAGTGTTTTCCATAGATCCTGTAGGTTTACGAATAGTTTATAAGGGTTTTCATTGGTTGTTCTGATGGTTGATCCACTAATACAGGCAAGGTAGAAAATCAATTATATTCGCCAACACATGACAAAGATTCCAGCAGTAAAGAAGGAATTGTTTACCCTCTGCTTTTGTTTACAAGCATTTTTGTGAGAATTTTCCAGAAAAAAGTTATTCCTGATGGAATTCAAGCGTGATGTCATGTATTCTTTATATTTGGCCATCGTTAGAGGACTTCAGCATTTAAATGTGAATAAATCTTTTGTGTCTCGTACCATCGCTAGTTACCGTGATACTGGTAGCGTAGCCCGACGTCAAGGAAGTAGACGGAAGAAAGCAGCAACATCCGACAAAAATGGCTCGTGAGCTGAACATATCGCAATATTCCATTCGGCAAATGTTGACAAATTAGCTCGGGGTAAAGCCATTGAAATTCTAAAAAGTGCAAGAACTTGCACCGTAACTTAGAGAAAATAGACTCAAAAGAGCTGAGGAGTTGCTTCGCTTGCCCGAAAGTGGTGAACTGCCGAATTTGGTTTTCTCCGATGAGAAAACATTCGTTGTCCAGCAGTTTGTAAACAAACAAAATGATCGCGTTTACTTGCCAAAGAGGTCAGCTGAAAATGTGCACCTTCGATTGACCACCAGAACTCAAGCGCCGGCCATGGTGATGGTGTGGGCCGCCATAACATCCGAAGGTCGCTCTACGCTCGTATTAATCGACCGTGGCATCAGAATAAATGCCGAATATTATCGCGAAAATATTCTGGGAGGGTGTATTAAAGCATTGGGCACGCAAACATTTTGGACGCAGACCTTGGACATTCCAACAGGACTCAGCACGCGCCACCCAGGAATGGTTACAAAATGAGGTTCCTCGCCTCATTTTCAGCGCACAATGGCCACAAAAATCTCCGGATACCGATCCGTTGGACTCTTGCGTCTGGAGTATTTTGGAAAGGAATGTTGGCTCTAAAAAGTACCAAAGTGTCGATCACCTCAAGCAAGCGCTTCGCCGGGGATGGGCCAAAATACCGCAGAGGCACATTCGGGCAGCGTGTGACGGTTTCATTGGCCGTTCGAAGGACATAGTTCGTGCCAAAGATGCCCAATTCGAACAAATCTAAACTTATTCTAAAATTTGATGCAATTTCCGACATAGATGGTAGTTGAAAAATATGTTATGACACCTTATCGTAATATAGCATTATGTTATAATGTAACATAGCGGACACTTTAACAGAATTTTCACTGAGTTTTATATATGTATTTGAGCCCGTATTTATCATATCTGTTGCTTTTCTACACAGTTTAACGCCATTTTCCCGATATTGGAATAAAATAATTCTGTAATTTTTCTAAAGCATTTTTGCCATGTCGTCGGCCATCTATTGCCTGATCGAGACATTAAAAGACAATTTGCATTTTGTTCAATCTTTACAGTTTTATGTGTTTGGAACAAAAGTCAGGTTTTAAGCTCTCTCAAGTAACTTTGCCAGATTTGGAAGACTTACACAAGGAAACCATCCTCATTTAGATCAGCAAGGTTTCAATAATACGACCTAAACGTTAAATAACCAACTTGGGATGTATTATGTGGGATATTACAGAATTTTAGAAGTTTATGACGTTTTATTAGTTTTCTACGTTTTATACTCGTGTGTGACGTTTACAACTTTTCGACAGTCGAAAACCTAAAAAACTGTCAAACAGACCATATCTGGTCGTGCATTGACAATTCATTGACAATTTTTGTACCCTCCACCATAGTATGGAAGTTTTTCATTCCCTTTGTAATACCTCGAAATATACATTTTAGACCCCACAAAGTACATATATTCTTGATCAGCATAAAATTCTATGTCGATTTAGCGATGTCCGTCCGTCTGTGGAAATCACTCTAGCTTCCGAACGAATTGAAGTAGATTGATAAAATTTTACTCAAATGTGTATTATGTCTGCAGGACTTTTGGTATTGAAAATGGGTCGTTTCGGTATATCCCCCATACATTTGTTCCTCCCTATTTTCGGTATTTTGGTGATTTAAGCGAGACTATTCTCAGGAAATGTTTCAAATTTGGTATTTGAAGTTTGTAATGGGTACTACAGCCTAAGACAGAAAATTATCAGTGCAGGTCCACGTTTTCGTATATCCCACATATAACGGTACCTCCCGATATTCGGTATATTGATGTTTTTAGCGACATTATTCATCGGAATTGTTTCAAATTTGGTATTTGAAGTTCGTAATTGATACTACAGCCTAAGACAGAAAATTGTCTGTACAGGTCCAGGTCTTTGTATAGCCCCATATAACGGAACTTCCCGATATTTGGTATTTTGATGATTTTAGCGACATTATTCACCGGAATTGTTTTAAAATTCGTATTTGAAGTTTATAATGAATACTATAGCCTATGACAGAAATTTTTTTTATTTAAGTTTCGAATTTGAATATTGTTATGGCTTATGACAAAAGTTGCCTGTGCGTCGTCGCATAGACCTTAATATAACGGCTGCATTCGGTAGTTTTAAGATTTTTTTTTGAGAAAATGACCAAATTCGTTCCTAATGGTGGAGGGTATTCAAAGTTCGGCCCGGCCGAACATACAGCTTTTTTACTTGTTCTACTTCGCCAATATCTCACTAATTACGTTTACGATTTTGGCGGAAATTCAATTTCAGAATCAGAAATACTTGCGGTTGAAAGGTAATTTTGGTTGAAAGGTATTTTGGTGTAGGGTATTCGCTATATTGACTACCATAATAATGCATTCGGTTCACGGCTGAGTAGCAATACTTTTGCGTAACACGGTTAAGATTGCCCTCTGTTGAATACAAGCCGAGAATTAAGTTATCAAGTTATTTTATTGAATAAAAAAAAAAATATTTATTTATTATCAGCGAAATATTTTTTATAAAAGATTTAAATTGCATTTTAAGCACTTACAAACACACATGTTGTGGTGTGTGTGTGTGTGTGTGTCTGTAGGAATATTCAAAGGTACAGTGCATAAATGCAATCAAAACCTGCAAACATTTTGATGTGAGTTTCGTACTCCACCACTATCTGCTTTTAGAAGCCGATAATTTTATTCAGTAGTAATTTCTGTGCCACTTCCTGTTGATTTGAGAACTGTAGTAAAAAGTAAAAGTAAAGTAAAAAGTTCTTTTCACCCCAGATCTGCACTTGTGCATGACTAAAAATATATTCAAATTAATTTTTTTAACAAAATATAATTGTGGCTTAAATTTATACACAGTTTATACACAGAATTTGTTAACATTGTTAAGGAAGCAAAAAATAAGTTTTTTGGTGTAAAATCATTCAACTTTAAAAAGTTATAATTAATTTTATATATATAATTAATTAATACTGTGTTTATAATATTTTATAGCACTTCGTATTGTGCTAGCTTCGTTTTTGCATTCAAAATCAGTTCACTAAAGTAAAACCATCAATTATCTATTTTAAAGACTTTCAGATATTTCCAACATTCCTAAGGCAGTATATAATGCATAAAAATTAATAAAGGCATTACGAAGCGATGAAAACAGTCGACCGCGATCTCGCATGTTTAACTAAGAAGGCAACCATTCGGAGAGAAATGAAGTAAGTACTCGAGTCGCTTAATTCGATGCCATAAAATTACCAATTTGGTATATTCCTATTGTCGCAAAGAAGAGCTTAGTTTCGTTTGTTTAAGAATGTCTTGATATTCGGAACGTGATTTTTAGTAACACTGTGCGGCGTAATGCGTCTTAACTCTGTGATAGTGTATCAAATATCGGTTTGAATAAGTTTAAATTTGAATTTACGGGGTGAGATAAAAAATCTGCAACATAGTCAAACGCCATAATTTTTACATTTTTGTTTAAAATTAATTGAATGAAAGCAAAAAATGTCGGAAATAGCATCAAATTTTAGAATATGTTTAGATTTTTCGAATTGGTCACCTTTGGCACGAATTATGGCCCTCAAACGGCCAATGAAACCGTCACACGGTGCCCGAATTTTGCTCTGCGGTATTTTGGCCCATTCTCGGCGAAGCGCTTGCTTGAGGTGATCGAGTTTCCAAAATACTCCAGACACAATAGTCCAAGTGATTGAGATTTTGGTGCCCATTGTGCGCTGAAAATCAGGCCAGGAACCTCATTTTGTAACCATTCTTGGGTGGCGCGTGCTAACTGAGAGGGTTCTGAGTCCTGTTGGAATGTCCAAGGTCTGCGGCCAAAATGCTCACGTGCCCAAGGCTTTAATACACTCTCCAGAATATTTTCGCGATTATATTCGGCATTTATTCCAATGCCACGGTCGATTAATACGAGAGGAGAGCGACCATTGGCTGTTATGGCGGCCCACACCATCACCATGGCCGGCGCTCGGCGTTTGAGTTCTAGTGGCCAACCGAAGGTGCACATTTTCAGCTGACCTCTTTGGCAAGAAAACACGACCACTTTGTTTGTTTACAAACTGCTGGACAACGAATGTTTTCTCAGCGGAGAAAACCAAATTCGGGGGTTCACTACTTTCGCCCAAGTGAAGCAACTCTTTAGCTCTTTTGAGTCTATTTCCTTTCTTGCACTTTTTGGAATTTCAATGGCTTTACCCCGAGCACATTTTTCAATATTTGTCACCGGCCATGGTGATGGTGTGGGCCGCCATAACAGCCGATGGTCGCTCTCCGCTCGGCCGTTTGAAGGCCATAATTCGTGCCAAAGGTGACCAATTCGAACAAATTTAATCTTATTCCAAAATTTGATGCTATATCCGACAGTTTTGCTTTCATTCAATAAAATTGAAAAAAAATGTAAAAATTATGGCATTAGACTTTGTTGCAGCTTTTTTATCTCTGTACCCTGTATATCAATCTGAATCGACTTTTAAGAACCGATTGAGAGGAGTACTTCTGGGCTGTATCTAATATCTGGTACCAAAAATCATTGTTGTGGAGTGCTATATGTGAACCGATGTTTACCAAATTTGAAGCACGAATTCTAGACTGAATTCGGTCGGATGTGCCGAAATACATTCTTTTTGGACGAATATTACACATATGTCACAAAATAAAATTGAAATCGGACGAAGATATGTATGGGGCCAAACAAATGATCAAATCTCAATCGAACAACAAACGGGACTTGTACTTTGTTTACAAAAATACATGGACAGATCGACTCAGAATGTAATTCTGTGGAGATCATTAAAAGGAAATATGAGTCTATTTCCTTTCCTTTTTAATCAAATGCACAAACATAAAATACTCTGTACCACAGTGTGGCATAGGTTATAATTAGGTGTCATACAACTAGAGGTTGGTCAAAAATGGTCAATATAATTATTATTTTTTTTTTCAGTCAGTGTTAGTCCAGTACTCCTGTTTTTCTTTTGTTGGGAAGAAACATTATCTGCCTTTCGTTTTCAAAAATACAAGCCACACGTGTCAGAACCACTTGATTTTATGTGTTCGCAGAATCTAAAATGTCTTTCATTATGAAGGGTTTAAAATTCTTGACCAAATTGGGGGTTGCCAAAGTTCTTCATATCAATGGACTGTATCAAAGTGCCATTCACTTCAGATGTTTTGTCCAGCGGTATTATAAAAAACCGGCCATGTCCATTGCGATAAAGCCACACTTGCTGAAAACATTGTTACTAATTGTTCATAATGGAATAATGAATAGAAACTTGAAAACAATTTGATAATTTTTATTTAAACGTTTTCTTATCGTGATCGAAAATGAATGATGGAAAACGAAGCAAAACAAGTCAAATCGCGCATTACTGTCATATGAAAGTCATAATTAAACACGAATTTATATCGGTTTGGAAACTTCCCAGAACACATTTTGCTAAAATTGATAAGTTACATTTATCTATAATATGAAAACATTTCGACGAAAGACCCTTCAAAATCTTGCACAGTAGTTCAAAATTCTATTGGAAAAGCTCAACTTTTTGGTATTACAGACATTGTTTCAAAACATTATTGCATACCTTGACTGTTTGTTTGAGTTCTTCTTAATAGAGGCGCACAGGACGCAACCGGACATCGAAAGATGTTAAAATAACTCTTTAAAAATTTGCAAATATTTTGCTTGAAACTTTCAACTAATCCCAAACCATTAGGTTCTTCCAGATAGAAGCTTTATCAAATAGTGAACCTATGCTAGCAATTTTCTCAAGGACCCTGATTTTGCAGCTTTAGTCCATTGTTAATAAAAATTATAGTAAAAATAAACCATTTAATTTATAGAAAACACAATATTTTTTTACCACCACGGTACATTAATTTATAACAGACCTTCCTAATACCTGACGTACGCCTTCGACGTACCACAGAGTGAATATTACCAAAATATGTAAAATTTTCAAAGTTTGTATATTTCCACTTTAACAGAACTAATATAATAATAGAAACAAGTAAAAAATCACCAGCTGAAGGAAACTTGAAATTTTTCAAAAAAAAAAAACCGTCGAAATATACCGCTTTAATAAAAATCATTATATGGAGCTATACGAAGAAGCTACACGACGTCATAAGCTTTAGCACCGTTTCCGAATTTCAAATACGAAATAGAAACTATTCCAAAACAAAATAAAGGCAGGTACCGTTGTATGTGTGCTAGACGTAGGCCTTTGTAGACCATTCCCGTCATAGTTTGTTAACCCATTCAGATCTTCAAATACGAAATTTGAAACAATGTCGCTAAAATCGCTATACGAAAACGTGGACCTGCATAAGTAAATTTTTTTATTGGCTGTAGTACCCACTACGAACATTAACTACGAAATTGGTAATAATTCCGGTCGATAATCTCCCTAGAATCATTAAAATACCGAATATTGGGAGGTACCGTCATATGGGGGCTATACGAAAACGTGAACCGACATGAACCATTTACAAACTTAACCTGAGTACGTACTCAGAATAATACACATTTTTTTGCTTTTGTGGTTGTCTTAAAGATAAAGACCTTGCGTGTTAGGGTAAAACGGGAGCGTGAGTATTTTGACACTGTGGGTCGGGTATTGGGTAGGCCTATAAGGAATATGAATAATTTACAACAACTAACAATTTTACATTAACAACATTTTTGTTGCAGGCAATAAATGACCAATCAAAGAAACTCAAAAATAGACTCTTTTTTGAAGCAATAATTTGAACATCAGTTTCTATTTTTATAGTTCGCTCAATATTGAAGAAATGTAATTTGCATTAAATTGTTCAAAATTTAAGTCAATTTGGACGGGTCTCATTAAATTCTTACAAACTAACTTAGGAAGGAACTTGGAAAATATAAAAAAATCCATTGAAAAGTTCTACTTAAATTTTAATAATTCCGAAAATCAGGACTATAAGAAAACCTGGACCAATATTATCTATTATCTGCTATCGTTGGCGGTGCCTATTACGAATATGAGGACTATGCAAAGACTTGGATCCACACAGACAATTTTCTGTTATAGGAATTAGTACCCATTGTGAATATCAAATTCCTAAATTGAAATAATTCCGGTGAAAAGTGTAGCTGAAATCAACAAAATTCCGAACTATATCTAAAAGCATTTAAATGCGAATAAATCTTTGGTGTCTCGTACCATCGCTCGTTGCTGTGATACTCGTAGCGTAGCTCGACGTCAAGGAAGTGGACGGAAGAGACAGCAACATCAGCAGAAATGGTTCGAAAAGTAAAGAAGCGAAGCGACTTGATCGAACCCCGCGTCGCAGTGGCACATGAGTTGAACATATCGCAATATTCCATTCTTCAAATGTTGAAAAATGAGCTCGGGGTAAAACCATTGAATTTCCAAAAAGTGCAAGAACTTACACCGCAATAGAAAAAAATAAACTCAAAAGATCTGAAGAGTTGCTTCGAATTTGGTTTTATCCGATGAGAAAACATTCGTTGTCCAGCAGTTTGTAAACAAACGAAATTATCGTGTTTCCTTGCCAAAGAGGTCAGCTGAAAATGTGCACCTTCGCTTGGCCACCAGAACTCAATCGCCGGCCATGGTGATAGTGTGGGCCGCCATAACTGCCAATGGTCGCTCTCCGCTCGTATTAATCGACCTTGACATCAGAATAAATACTGAATATAGGTGTGTCTGGTTACTTTTCCTGCAGGAATTGTCCAGCAAAATCTTTCTAAGAGAGTAAGGTAGTTTTATTCTCTTTTGCAAGGAAAATGCGAAAAGTAAACAGACGGTATTCCTGCAAAAGCTTGCAACTAATCAGCTGATTTGTCAAAACAAACCAATTTGTCCCCTATTATAAGAATAAAAAGAAAGGAAGCACCACCAATTTTACAAGTTTTTTTTTAAATAAAAAGGAAATTAGCAATTAAACAAAAATATGAGCAATAAAAGAATGATAGATTTTATGTGTTCCCCGGAGCCCTTTTAATTTGTTACTAATGGCGTTTGTCTAAAAACCTTCGAAATAGACTTTTATTTTCTTATTTTCTTATTACATATTAATATTTACGTTTTTCACATTTTGTAAAGTTTATCTCAAAAAACAATTATATAAAAAATTGAAAGCACAAAAAGAAATAAACAAACAATAGAAAACATCTGATTGAATGCCGATGAATGTGAAGAAGAAGAGTTGCAAGTGATTGCAAGAAGAAATTTGTCCAGCAAGAATTTGCAAACTCTCACTGAAAGAACTGTCAAAATTTCTCTCTCCGACCGCTCTCTTGCAGAACTTTTGGGTTAACAGACGACTTCCAGTAACAATTTGTAACAATTGTTACAAATTTTAGGGTAACCAGACACACCTTATTATAGCGAAAATATTCTGGAGGGTGTATTAAAGCCTTGAGCTCGCCAACATTTTACAAAATTCATTTCCAGCGCACATTGCCCACCAAAATCTCCGGATACCAATCCTTTGGACTATTGTGTCTGGAGTATTTTGAAAAGAAAGGTTGGCTCTAAAAAATACCAAAGAGTCGATCACCTCAAGCAAGCGCTTCGCCGGGAATGGACCAAAATACCGCAGAGCAACATTTGGGCAGCGTGTGACGTACAAATCTAAACTTATTCTAAAATGTGATGCTATTTCCGTCATTTTTTGCTTTCATTCAATAAAATTTAAAAAAAAATTAAAAATTATGGCATTTGACTTTGTTGCATTTTTTGAGGGTAATTCATAGTTACAAACTTAACTTTGATTTACATAAAAATAATTGATTGTGTACCACTGTGGGTCGATAATACCTTCCATGGAAACTGTTTTTTCATGCTTAACAATTTAGTTGCACCGGATCTCTCTCTCTCTCTCTCAATTTTTCGCATTGCAGCAATTAATATAGTCATTTAATAAATAAACATTCACACATGTGTATGTGTGTAAATGGGAAGACATTACACGAGACTGCTTAATTAACTGCTTTTGTGACGACAACAAAGCATTTTCAATTTTCTTCAAAAGTGCTGACAGTGAAAAGCCAAGCCAAAAGATTGTACCTACCTCGGCTTGCATTGGATGTAATGAAAGACGGCGTTTGGAATTGAATTGAATTATTTTATTAAAACTACAGTTGGCATATTTAAGACACATTTCAAGAGTTGCCATTAACAATTGACAATTTGTTTTGAGCTTATGTAACGGTAATACAAGTCAGGCATTCTTTGCATAAACATCTCAATTTCAAAATATGTATGTATGTATTTTTGTACATAGTATATGAATACAGACAGTAAGCAGAACGCAGCTTAAATAACTCGATCTACTACTTTCAGTCTTTAGGTTAGACTTAGCTATCGATAAATGGCTTTCTCTATTTATGAATTTGATGAACACTTTGTGCTCTGCCAGAGGGATCTTCGGGACACCCCCAGTCACGACGTGGTACCCACCGAGTGACGGTTTTGGCGGCACTTTCGCCTGGAAACATTTCTTCGAATATGCTGCGATAATAGTAGGCCTCCTTGGTAGTAGGGGTGTTGACGGGGTACTTTTCTGAGGCTTTGGCAAACTCAGCATCGGAGACATGATCTGTTGCCACGCGACGAATGTTGTCTATCCAATTGTAACCCACTCCGTCGGAAAATTGTTCTTTCTGACGCCACAGCACCTGATCCGGCAGATAATTGTCGGCAAATGCTGCCCGCAAAATGTGCTTCTCGATTCGATACTTCTGCTGGCCTTCGAAACAATTGAGGTCACCGGGTATTTTGTCTTCAGGTCTCACCGACATAACATAATTTACAAAAGCCGTATCCAGGAATGGCACACGCAACTCGATGCCCTTGGCCATTGACACCTTATTGGATCGCAGACAGTCGGAGAGGTGGAGTTGAGAGACCCGCTTTACCAACTCCTCGTGGAAGTCAGTGCAGTTGGGAGCATTAAAGAAATACAGATAGCCACCGAATATTTCGTCGGCCCCCTCTCCGGAGAGTATCATTTTTATGCCGGTACTTTTGATGTAACGCGTCAGCAGAATCATGGGTAAACTGCAGCGCACCGTCGTCACGTCATAGGTCTCCAGGTGGTAGATCACGTCACGAATGCCGTCCAGTGCATCTTCTATTTCAAAGATGACCTCTCTGTGATCGCTGCCTATGTACTCGGCTACCATGCGAGCTGCTTCGAAATCTGGAGCCCCCTTTAGACCAACCGAAAAGGTTTTGAGGCGATAGCTGGGATCACGCTCTCTCTGGAGTTTTGTTGCAATGGAAGCAATTAAGCTGCTATCTACGCCACCGGAAAGTAGGGCACCAAAATTAACATCGCACTGCAAATGCGATCGAACCGCACTCTCAAGAGCTGCCCTTAGTTGACACAAGTCTGCGCTCATCGATGGCGTTTCGTACATCCAAGTCGGTCGGAAATAGGTGCTCTTAATCAGATTGTCCGCTTTGCCGTACCGCAGTTCGCCTGGTGGGAAAGTTTCCACCTTAGGACATACATCCACAAGGCATTTCAATTCGGACGCCACCCAAATATTGCCATCAACATCTTCGCCGACATACAATGGGATTATTCCAAACGGATCTCGGGCAATAAGAATGGTTTTTTCTCGCTTATCGTACAAGACGAAAGCAAACATGCCGGTTATATGATCCAACAACAGTTCGCCGTATTCCTCGTACATCTCGATGATGACACTGCAATCACTTTTTGGCTTGTAGTGACCACGTCTCTTGGCAATTTCAGCGGACAGTTCTAGATAATTGTATATCTCGCCGTTTGCCACCAAAATCACATTTTCGTTTTCCGAATACAGGGGCTGGTGTCCAGTTTCGACTTCAAGAATTGCCAAGCGTTCGTGTATCATAAGAACACCATGGTCCGGCAGATAACATACCCCAGTGTAGTCCGGGCCTCGATGTCTCTGTTTGCCACTCTGTCTATATCCAATTTCGCGCAATGTGTGGACTCGTCCGTAATATGTTTTTGGCTGGATACACTCTCCATCCTTGGAGAAAATAGCAAATATTCCGCACATTGTTCGTAAGTTTTTATTTTGAATCGAAAACGATTTGAATCTTCTTCCCACTTCAATACAAAGTCCACAAATAAATACGGAACACACGCCGACTGAGTGTCAAGTTCGATGCTAACTAAAGTTGTGTCAATGCTAGCGGCGTCTTTTTAAAGAAGATCCATGCCAAACAACGCTTTGCTTGTGTGTTTATCTGTTTTGATTGTCTCTTTCCACTTGCGAGAGTAGTAACGGAGAGGTTGCGTTCACTTCTCGAATGAGCGGGTAGAGTCTGAGAATGATATCTTTCTTGACGGTATTTCATCAGACAATTGGTCGGAACAAAACACTTCTCTCTCATACCAGTTGTTCACACATACACATACACACGTCCATACATACATTAATGTTTATACCTCACTTGTATCTTTCGAATACCATTTTTATCGGCCAGACACGGAAAACTATTGTTGGCTCTGGTTGTTTTGTTGTTATGAGAATTTCTGTGGGAAAGTACAGTAGAATCCGCTTAAGCAGCACCATTCACATTGATTTCGTTTTAGCTACCCGAAGTAAGCAATTTAGATACCACACATATTTTTGACCAACATAAGAATCTATTCCGATGTTTGTCCATGTAAAATGTACAAATGTACGGAGTTGACCCGCTCTACCATCATTATACCCTCCGAGGTAAGATTGATGTACAAATGTACGCAAATGCATATTTAACGTTTTATAAGAGTAATAATTATTCAAAATGTTGGCCCTTTGTGGGGGAGGTACCAGATATTGATAAATGCCGCTAAAATTTTAAAAATTCTGTGTCTCAGGTGCTAATGTTACATAGGGCAATAATAAAACGTGGACCACTTTTATCAATTGAACGCTCGGTGTTTGGTGCCTATTACGCATCCAAATACGGAATATTGGGAGATACCGTATGAAGATTTTCTGGCAGTGGAGATAATATGATATTACGAACTCCAAATGCCAAATTTTGATACAATTTCGGTGAAATATGTGAGTCCAGTTATATGGGATCTATACCTAAACGTTGATATACAGTTCTTTGCAAATATGTTTCCTACAACTGACAGAAAGTTCTGTTCAAAAATATGATTAAAACAGCCAAAACTGCTTGAATCTGGCGTTATAGGCATTAGGGGGTTTTATCAAAATGTGGACCTAAATGGCAACTTTTCAATACCAAAAATTCAATGCATCTCAACAAATTTTTATTAACCTACTCATTGACAGAAAAACGGACGGACATGGCTAAATCGACATAAAGCATTATGCTGATGAAGAATATATATACTTTGTGGTATCTTAAACCTGACTTTATCGCGAATTTAACAGGGAGACAGACATCGTCTAAGAATTTCATGCTGATCAAGAGTAATATACCTATAGGATACAAAAATGCAAATGGATATAAATGCTACCCGAAAGCATCTACTTGCCTGAACACAGAAATCATAAGTCCAACCCTATCCGTTTACGCAATACCATTGCACAGTGGTCGCTGCCATTGGCCAAAATTCAAAAAATGAAAATCAGATATTTATTGTCAATTGTGTACAAATGAACTCTTAAGGGGTTAAGCTTTTTAGAAAACATAATAATCTTGGCTTCATTCTAACGAGACACTTCGAAAATAGCATCAAAAAGGAGAAAATATAGTTAGTTGTTTTTTTCAGTGGGATCCGAGAAAAAGTGGAGTAAAGATAGAACTGTATTACAAAATTAAATACATTTTAAAATTACAAATCTTGGCATCATTATTGAAAAGCAAGGTATTAACTTATTTTTAGCGCAGTAATTTGTGTGTTTAGTATATGTGTATAATATAGAAGATGTGTGCGTTCTGAGTTGCCTTTAAGATTAATTTTGAAAATAAAATTAGATTTCAGTTAAAGTTTTAATTGTTTTCCCCCCTGAATCCTCCAATGTGATTTTTTTCACGCCATTAGTAATGGTCCTAAGATTCTAAAAGTGCTAATTTAACTTTCAGATTTTGTCAGATGTGTACGTTATGCCCAATATACTGAAGTGACTTCGCTGCAATTTTGTCAGTTCTATGGTGCTAGTGAAATAGAATATGTTATTGTTGTTAGGGATTGATAAGGATGTAATTGAGGGGTGTTCAATAATGTTGCAAGCATTGTCCTCTGGGTATAATATTTATGTCGAAAAATTCAAGGCCTTTCCAATGGAAACTGCTAAAGAGGTTATAAATTTATATCCATGGCAATATCTTCCAAGTTTCGACAACAAACACAGATCTTATTAACAGTCTTCTTCTGAGCTCTGACCCTTTTATAATGGGACAGCGAACGTTTCGAACCAATAACCAGTACAGAAAGTCTTAAAGTCGAGGGGCCCGCTTCATGATACCCTACACCACTTTGCATGTTTAGTAGAGCGTCACATAACAAATACAGGTTTTAATGGGGAATTTGTGAGAATCATACCAACAATGATTATAGTAATAATTAAAAGTCCAAAGGAACTAATATATGGGAGGAATATCCTCCTCTGAATCGATTTCTATTAAATTTGTCGAGGCATCTGCGCCTTCTCAATTCGGGCTTGTATTATCCATTTGGTGCACAATTAACTTGAAATCGGATAGATATATATGAGAGCTATATCTAAATTTGATTTGGGCTAATGTTACACGTTTGGTGCACAATAAAAGGCAAATCGGACGAAGATATATATTTGAGCCATGTCCAAATATTAACAGATCTCCATAAAATTTAGAAAGTGTATTTCTGAGTTATACTTGATATATTTCCCGAAATATCGTTGTCACAGAGTGCATATTACGGCTGCGGAGGACAAAAATAACAAATCGGATGAACAATATATATGGGAGCTATATATATATATATATGAACCGATTTCGATCAAATTTGGCATACTTATTTTCAGGTCCCATCTGGTCGTACGTATATTCCATACTATTTGGGCTGATATTACAAGTTTGGTGCACAATATAAGGCAAATTGGGTGAATATATATGGGAGTTATACCTATATTTCAATAGGGTCTTAAGTCAAACTAATTATTTGTGCAAGATTTATCTTTGATTTAATTTTACATTATATTGTTATTTTATTTTGTTTACAAAAAATAATCAAATTTGGACTTGATTTGTGTAAAAAATGCTTCTATTTTTGGAAGTACCTTACAAGGGACTCTACCTGATGGCGGGCTGTTCCAAATAATTTTCAGTAAGATTATTTTTTAGCTCCTTAGAACGTAAAATGCCAAATAACATTACAATCTGGTGTAGAAATGTGACAAGAATTGGGCAAATAACCCTTATTCGGGAGGTACGTTATATGGGGACCATGCCAAAACATGCATCGACCATATCCATTTTGTCACATTTTTTATATTTATCCCATCAAGGTACCATAACCAAAGATTCATATTGATATCTGCACTGAAAGTATTTTTGGCCGTTGTTCCCATACGACCTCGACCACAGTGCATTGGTACCATGGTACAATGATATCAAGGTATCATATGATACCATATGATTTTAATTTTTTATTTTCTTGGCTTAATATGTCATTTTTATTTGTTTATGTATGTTTTCTTTCAATAATGCTTATGTATGTTTTCTTTTCAATAACAAAAAAATTGTTCAGAAAATATTCAAATTCGGGTGTTTTCAAAATGTTTCAAAAATCTAGAATTTATGTAGCGAAATAATCCTTTAGAGATATATAGAACCTGGTTTTGAAAAGAAGTGTTGACCTTTCATTCAGTTTTTCCGGTTTTCAATTATTTATTCAAAATAAATGCAACAAGTTGTTTGATTTTTTTTATTGTTTTTATACTAATTCTGACATAACAAGCCAAACAGGTAGACCTCTAAACTTGCAATTTTTTTGGCCTACCTTCTCTTCATTGTACCATGATTGGTATCAAATTTAAATTACTTTTCCTTTTGTTCAACTTTAATATGAATTAAGTACTTTATGTGCAAATATATTCCAAATTTGCCAAACCATCTTCTTAACTTCACTCTACATTTCAAGTAACAGTTCTGGCTGATTACGATTGCTCAATTACAAATAAATTACAAATTTGTAGCACTTTGTGTACTAAAGGAGTAATACAAAAAGTATCGTTTCGTACAAAATTTAGATTGTTGTGGCACAAATTTCACAAAATTCCGCACCAATGTACCTCGTGTTAAAGTTTAAGTTATTGCTAATTGCTCAAGTACATTTTATATCCTTCTGGTTAAAATTTAAATAAATTGAGTTTAATATTATATATAGAGAATGTATGTTTGGATTGAAGAATATTGTTTTCATTTTCAAAATGAAACTCTTTCAATCCGCTAAATAGAGTTGTCAGAAAACTCTTTAAAAGTTAGCCTGCTCATGATTGGAGGCCTTAATGGAAATTTCCATTGACATTCGCCAAAAATATTGTTCAATATTAATGACAGATTACCACGCGTAGTTGGGCCAGTGCAATATTGGAGATTGCGCTAACGAAACATTTCTGAGAACTTCAATGTGCTATTTCATTTTGATTGGTAGAAAAGCTTGCTTGCAATTCCTTAACTTCAAAATACGAATCGAAATTGGCTAGATTGGATGAATTTGGGGTACGATCGGTACGACAGTTAATCGGAAAAGATTAGACTGTATATCTTAGGTTGTATTATCTGGAATGGGGGAAAGAAACTTGTAAACATATATGCTGATAGGGATTAAAAAAATAAACATACGTTTCATTAGGTTCACGCGTTTATATAACGATACTGTGTAGTTTTTCGATCTTCGTTTAGGTTCGCTGTCATATATACTTTTATTCGGTCTCTTCGTCGCTATCTGGCAAGCCTCCAATATATATGTCTTCCTTTAGTTCCAAGTGCAAATTCTTTGGGCCAAAGTTTATATTTGACATTTTCGAATGTTTTCGATAATGAATTTAAGCCCTTTAGAAAACCAAAAAACGATTTAGTGGTGCTGATATTTAAGACATAATCGGTCAAACATGAAACTCCTTCGCTTATAGCATACATGACAGAGAAAATTTAGGGAAAAGGTAAAGTGAGTTCTATGGGAAAGAAAGGGGTTGAATGAGGACTCATGTTTCCCTCCAGCAAACTTTCCCTGCCTAATTAAGGTATTAGTAGTCAAATGTTGTATGAATTAGAGTGGGTATTAAGATAAACAAGTAAAAAACCTGTAAGTTCGGCCGGCCGAACTTTGAATATCCTCCACCATTTGGAACTAATTTAAAAATTAAATAATAATAATAATAATAATAATAAAAATAATAATAATAATAATAATAATAATAATAATAATAATAATAATAATAATAATAATAATAATAATAATAATAATAATAATAATAATAATAATAATAATAATAATAATAATAATAATAATAATAATAATAATAATAATACCAATAATAATAATAATAATAATAATAATAATAATAATAATAATAATAATAATAATAATAATAATAATAATAATAATAATAATAATAATAATAATAATAATAATAATAATAATAATAATAATAATAATAATAATAATAATAATAATAATAATAATAATAATAATAATAATAATAATAATAATAATAATAATAATAATAATAATAATAATAATAATAATAATAATAATAATAATAATAATAATAATAATAATAATAATAATAATAATAATAATAATAATAATAATAATAATAATAATAATAATAATAATAATAACAATAATTATAATAAAATCCGTTAATAATTCTGCTTAAATCGTAAAAATACCGAATGTAGCCTTTATATTAGGGTCTATACGAGGACGTGGATCTGCATAGGCAACCTTTGTCATAAGACATTACAATATTCAAATGCAAAACTTGAAAAAAAAAATCGGTAAATAATGTAGCTAAAATCATGAGAATACCGATCACCAAAATACCATTATATGGGAGCTATACCAATACGTGGACCTACATGACCCATATTCAACACCAAAAGTCCTGCAGACATTTGACATACACATTTGAGTAAAATTTTATCAACCTACTTTATTTCGTTCGGAAGCTAGAGTGATTTCTGCAGACGGACGGAAGCCGGTTAATCGACATAGAATTTTATGCTGATCAAGAATATATACATTTTGTGGGGTCCAAAATGTATATTTCGAGGTGTTACAAACGGAATAACAAACTTATATACCCTCCATACTATGGTGGAGGGTATAACAACAACTCTAACAACAAAGTTTTCCCGCGATTCGTTCGAAAACAATACAGCTCGGCAACTCACAGCCGAAGTACATTTAGGCAACCGTATTGTTTGTGTACTTCTGGTATTGAAATGTTTGTGGTTTTGTTTGGTTTGGATTACAAAACGATTGAAAACATGTAAAAAGGCAGAATTGCAAACAACCGAAATAAAATTTGAGTCAAATCGGCCTAGTCGTTCCTTATTGGTGGACAACTATACATTTTCTTAACCATTTTCCATAGATTGATTTACATATATTTTCCAACGCTTTATTCTTTTTTGATGGATTCGACACAAAAAAAAAAAACTTTTGACCCCAGGAGAGATTTTTGCTGACATAGGTCATTGCTTATCCTTTTAGGTAAAAGAATAAATGCATTTGACGGTGTCATAGTTCAAATTGGGTGCATCATTAACTTAACTATTTATGTGTTTACCTCTTGATAACTGTGGTTGACCTTGACTTTAACAATATATATGTTAAACAGTTGCCTTTAGTCTGTGGTCAATGCAAGGCGAGGATAATATATTTTTATAAATTATTTATATTACACATATGTGTTTTAAAGATATTCTTTTAGCCTATTTTCGTGGGCCTCTTGAGCTCTTCCTGACGGATCTTCGGGACAACCCCAGTCCAGGCGTGGCGCCCATTTCTCCACGGTTAACGCTGGCGACTCACCGGGAAACATATCTTCAAATATACACCTGTAGTAATAGGCCTCCTTCGTTGTTGGAGGATTAATGGGAAATCGCTGCGAGACATTTGCAAATTCGGCGTCGGTGACACGTTTTGCAGCAAACTTGGGTAAGGCTTCGATCAAATCATAGCCGACGCCATCGGAAAATTGCTCCTTTTGTCTCCACAACACCTCCGGTGGCAAGTAATTCTTATCGAATGCTTTCCTTAAGATGTACTTCTCCATGCGGTGGTCTTGAATGCCTGAATAGCAGTTCAAGGCACCCGGTATTTTGTCCTCAGGTCTAATTGACATAACGTAATCGACGAAGCTTGTGTCTAGAAATGGAACTCTAAGTTCTAAGCCCTTGGACATGGTCACTTTGTTGGCCCGCAGAATATCGGATACATGTAGCTGGTCGAGGCGCGTTACCATTTCTCGGTGAAATTCACCGTACGTTGGTGCCTTGAAGAAATACAAATAACCTCCGAAAATTTCATCTGCTCCTTCGCCCGACAGGATCATTTTAATGCCAGTACTTTTGACGTAACGCGCCAAATAGAACATCGGCAAACTGCATCGAACAGTGGCAATGTCGTACGATTCCAAGTGATAGATCAGATCCCGGACTCCATCAAGACATTCTTCCACCGTAAAAATAACTTCGGTGTGGTCACTGCCGATGTAATCGGCAACCATGCGTGCGTGTTTGAAATCTGGAGAGCCCACCATGCCGACTGAAAAGGTTGGAAGGCGATAACTAGGGTCCCGCTCTCGCATGATTTTCGTAGCAATGGAGGCAATCAGACTGGAGTCAACACCGCCCGAAAGGAGAGCTCCAAATGATACGTCGCACTGCAAATGACTACGAACCGCGCCTTCTAAGCGTTTCCGTAACTCAGCTATATCCGCCAGTTGGTTTGGTATTTCAGTTTGCCACGGCCTTACAAAGAAGGGCTGAGGATTGAGGTTATTCGGGTCGCCCATTGCAAAATGGCCGGGCGGAAAGTTCTTGATATTTTTGCAATATTCAATCATGCTCTTCATCTCGGAGGAGATCCACAAATTTCCCTCCACATCCTGTCCAATATATAGCGGCATAATACCGAAGGGGTCGCGGGCGATCAGCACACGTTTTCGGTTCTCATCGTACAGCACAAAGGCGAACATGCCCTCAATGCGGTCCAACAAGTGTTCCCCGTACTCCTCGTACAATTCGATGATGACATTGCAATCGCTTTTGGGCTTGTAGTTGGGTCGGTTTTTCGCTATGTGTTCACTTAATTCCAGATAGTTGTAAATTTCGGCATTAGCCACCAATGCCACAGCACCATCTTCCGACAACAGGGGTTGTTTGCCAGTTTTTACACCAATGACTGCCAGACGTTCATGCACCAAAGCAACGCCGTGCTCCGGAATTACCCTTACTCCCGTCTCGTCCGGACCACGATGTCGTTGTTTGCCACTCTGGCGATAGGCCAGTTCCCGCAGTGTCTGCGAACAGCCACAGTAGTTCCTTGGAAGGATCCCTTGGCTATCCTTCGATAGAATAGCAAAAATTCCACACATAATTCCGTGCGCCTTGATTCTTAGATTCGTACTTGTTTCGGAGACGTAGTTTAACCAACTGAAGATCGACTGAGCTCCATCTCACATTTCGAAACTTTTTATACTTGGCCATTGGGAGCGAAAAAAAAATTAATTAGAACATTATTAATAATTCGAATTCGGCAATATTCATTCACGTTCCGCTTGTTTGCCAGCATGTTTTAAATGTATGCCATTTTCGTTGCGCACCATCCCTATTGGACCCCATTTGAATGTTTTATTTTCGTGGGAATATGATCGCGCTTCAGTTGAATATCATAGTCGGCCTTTCGAGCTGACCCATCCGCTTCGAAATTAATTAACTGCTTTTAATTTAAGCTAATTTATGTAGTGTGAAATTCAAAGCTTCTTATTTATGATTTTATTTTTCTTCGTGACTGATTAATAATTTTGCGACTGATGCAAAGCTGGATATTGGAATTTGATTAGTTTAATGGAGAAGTAGAAAACGACGACCAATTTATTGATATTGGAATTAATTATACCCTACACCAATATTTGAGGGTAATTTGATATGATTATATGCCTAAAAATGTATGTTCTCCAACCAAGGACGAATTAGTTATTGTGCACCATTTGTCCATGGTAGAATCAAGGAGATAAAGTCATGCAATCATATGTTTACTAATTTCTCAAAAATGATTCATTTGACAACATCAGATTGTCAAAATTTGTATTTATAAATACATTGTACATACATACACAAATCAGAGATGGGAACCTGTTTTATGTAGTGAAATGTGACAAGGTAAATTATAGAAAATGCAGAGATGGGTATGATTATTTGAAAAGACTTTACCTTATTAATTTTTTTACCATGTATTTGTCCTTACCTAATCTGAAACTTATCTTAAACTTACAAACCTTCACAACATAGATAAATGAATATCTACAGAGTATTGAAGTTTGAGGATATTCAATAAAGGAAAGCGATTTTAATGTGATTTTGAACAAATTTACATCTTGGGATCCATGAAAACCACACCCGAGTTGTATATGATCTGTACCAGAACTGCAATAATATAAAAGTTTTACTACGTTAATAGATTTCTCCTTTATGATATCGAAAAAAAAATTGCAAAATTAGTAGATTCATGTAGGTTCTGGAACAGACCATAAGTTGTCCATTAAATTTCATCTGATATTGTTAATTTTATTGTGCAAAAAATTGCGAGACCATAGTACAAATTTCCACAGAGCTAAATTCTGGTGTCATTACAATGATCCGAAGTCGGATAAAAACTGCTCAAGGTCATAATTTTAGTTCTTTGTTGTGTCCCGTAAACGGCACCTTAAATTTTTCTACCGAAATGGTGTCAATGATTATTTGCGATCTAGCATGTTGACGTTTAAATCCGAGTCACATTTATTCACTCTCGGGATCGATTGGGCATTTAAAAGCTTATATGTAACGAAAAAACCCAAGCTCTCTGCCAAAATTTACCTTATTATTACGATTAAACTATTTAAAAGTAAAAGCTTGGCACATGGTAAAATTTATATTAAACTTTGGTCAAGAACGAATTTGGAAAATATTGGTCCATTGTTTCTCGTATCGCCCCAAAAGGTCTAAATTTTTCAAAAAACTTTTTTATAATATATATCTATAAAAGAGGAAAATGTTCGTATGTTGGTTTGTCTGTATGTTTGTAATTTATGGACTCGAAAACCGCTAAACAGATTTTCCAGAAAGTTTCCAAGTATACATCGCCTGAAAGTAACATAGGCTATATACATTTTTAAAATTCCACGTGGAACTGGAGAATCAGAGGTACGTCCCAAGAATTTAGATTTACATGCACATGTCTATAGTTCGATTACAGAAACAGTCTCCAAATTTCGAACGAGTGACGGGATTTGATCAGAAAATAAATTTGCCAAATTATTTTGAAAACGTGATGTTTGTCCGTTTTCAATGGAATTCGGAAAGAGTGACGGAATTTGGCACAATTATAAATGTGTCAAATGTGTCATATACAGAGTGAGATAAAAAAACTGCAACCAACTTCAGTCTGCTGTCATTTCTAAGATACTGTTAAACTTATACCAGTGACAGCTCATTATATTGTTTACAAGCGTTTTGTACGCATTTTGGTGAGAATTTTCCAGAAAAAAGTGGCTATCGTTAGACCACTCCAGCATTTAAATGTGAATAAATCTTTTGTGTCTCGTACCATCGCTCGTTATCGTGATACTGGTAGCGTAGCTCGACATGGTTCGAAAAGTAAAGAAGCGACTTGATCGAAATCCGCGTCACAGTGGCCGAAAAATGGTTCGTGAGTTGAACATATCGCAAATATTGAAAAATGAGCTCGAGGTAAAGACATTAAAATTCCAAAAAGTGCAAGAACTTACACCGCAAAAGAAAGAAAATAGACTCAAAAGAGCTAAAGAGTTGCTTTGCTTGGGCGAAAGTGGTGAACTGCCGAATTAGGTTTTCTCCGATGATAAAATATTCGTTGTCCAGCAGTTTGTAAACAAACAAAATTATGGTATTTACTTGCCAAGGAGGTCAGCTGAAAATGTGCACCTTCGATTGGCCACCAGAACTCAAGCGCCAACCATGGTGATGGTGTGGGCCACCATAACAGCCAATGGTCGCGCTTCAGCACACAATGACCACCAAAATCTCCGGATACCAATTAGTTGGACTATTGTGTCTGGACTATTTTGGAAAGCAAGGTTGGCATTAAAAAATACCAAAGTGTCGATCACCACAAGCAAACGTTTCGCCAAGAATGGGCCAAACTACTGCAGAGCAACATTCGGGCAGTGTGTGACGGTTCCATGGCCGTTTGAAGGCCATAATTCGTGCCAAAGGTGACCAATTCGAACAAATCTAAACTTATTCTAAAATTTGATGTTATTTCCGACATTTTTGATGGCTTTTGACTTTGTTGCAGTTTTTTTATCTCAATCTGTATAAATAATCCCTTTATTCTTGGCTGATATGGTTTTCAGGTGTCAAAAGTTACCCAAGACATCACAATACTTTTCTTAAGGAAAAGCGACTTTTTCGTATATATTTAATAAATTGTAGATTTTATTCTTACTTTAATGAGGTAAAATACCGAAATTCAAATATTTCTTTCGTGGTCATAACTGAAACACCATACGTCATGAAAATATCTTACGGAATTGGTGCTGAAAGGTGATAGTATTTTGAATTTACATGCCGCCAGATTTGCTCACAAACATATCGCATATTTCAAAACCTACAAATTATTGCACACTCTCCGATTGCTTTATTTCGCGTTAGGTCATGACGTGGTCGGCCACACCCCATACTATAAAACAGCTTTATTTTGTATTTTTGTGTGGCTGGTAAATAAATAACTCTAACCATAGCAAATTAGTTTTCTTTAACGAACAACAACGTAGTTGGTAGGATTCGAATACCAATTAATTTTTATTATTGTTTGAATTTTATTGGATGCAGGTTTAGAAATATGAATATCAGCCTATGTTTATGGTGAAAACTTTTACGGCGATAATTAACCAATCACGATACATCATTCGTATGATTTCATTTTGAAACTATCACGGCAGTGGGCTTCATTTGAAGCATATAATAATTATCTACGTTTTCGAACACATATCAGTGTGAAACGCTAAGATACGAGATTTGCGAAATATAGCAGAATGAACGCGGTGAACCATTTTTATATTATCGATAGAACAACAAACATAAGGAGACGGACTTATTAATTGGCATGTACAATACGAAAGTTATCGAACAACATTGAGTAAAATCTAGCAAGAAATCAGCTGTTTTGAACAATGAATGCGGAATACTTTTAAATTGTGTAGAAAATAGAATCAAGATTGCAATTTTTATGGTGAAAGTAAGTTGTCTAATGTTAATGTTTATTATCTGGAAAATAATTAAAATATTTAATTAATTGCTTAACATTGAGAATACTTTTGCCTCAATGCAGCTGTTGTTAAATCAGCTGATGTTACTGGGTAAATTTTACTGAGTAAATTTTTCCAGTAAAATTTTGCAAACTCTCAGCAACTTAACTGTCTGCAGGACTTTTGGTATTGAAAACAGGCCATGTATACGAAGACGTGGGTCTTCGTATAACCCCCCAGCTAGCATTTGGAAGATTGTTTTTGAAAAAATCACTTCGGTGAGTCTATTTCGAGTCCTTTTGGTGATCAAATTGATTAACTCACGTATACGACCGAAAATGACTCTCTTTAATGAGTAAAAAGAGGTCAACCAAAATACAACAACAAAATGTAGGGGAATCGCAAATCAATCATTGAGATGTGCAAAATGTGACTGTTTTTCCGTTGTTTATTATCATATTGCGATCATGTACAGATTGAAAAATGATTAGTTTTAAAAAGATCATGCAGCTGTTTGAAAAGTGATCGTATTGATGTATTTTTTATCATATTTCGCACAGACAAGTGCTTAAATGCTGCTTGTTTTTCTATGCATAACGGGTCATTTTGTTGCGTTTCTGGAGTGGCTATAAAAAAGTTGACTTATTGGTCCTTTATAAAAAGTGCGTGGAAGCGTCAACAGCAAAAGTGTTAAATATTAAAAAGTGATAAAAAAATATTAAAAAGTGTACGTTTATCTATATGTTTGTTTATTTATTTATTGTTTTTATGAAGAAAAAATGTCAGCAAGCCAATTTAAAAAAATAGAAAAGGCTAAAATAAAAAGGATGGCGAAAAAGAGGCTGAAAATTTAATTTTGGAAAAAATGTTATTTGCAGTGCAAAATGTGTACACAACCCAACCTGAAAATAGCGTTTTGAATTTATTAATGGAAATGCGTGCTGAAATAGCCTCATTAAAAAATGAGGTTACAGACTTGAAGAAGGAAATCAAGGACATGAAGGAGACTACAAAGCGTCAATTTGTCAAATTAACGGAAGAAGTTTTTACCGTCAAATTAGAGGCACGCAAACAACATGGATTAGATATGGTAATAGACGAACTTAATGACACTCACAAATTTCCGTTCAACGAGGTAAAGGATTTGCAAGCCTTCGATGAATTGGTGCAGCAAAATGAAACGATACTTAAACAATTTGTAAGTATACAAAATTGGGTCTTTGATTGATTAATTTACTACTTTGCAATATATTAATACTTATATAATTTTTGATAATCTATTTCCAGAAAGAATTTATTGCAAAAACCGGCGGTGAAGGACCCCCTCAATTCCTTCGGGCTGCCGTTCGAAAGATTTTTTCTGACAATTTAGCAAGCCAATACAGCTGGAAGGGCACCAGTGTAAAGCGAAGTGCAGAAAAGTGTTATTTAGTGACAGTAATCAAAAGTAAGTTTGTGTTTTTAACACGTATATAAAGAATTAGTAAAATGAAATGTAACAAAAAGAAAACGATCAGATTGAAGTTCCTGATTTTTTTATTTTTTTTGGTTTTTCTTTTTTTATTTAATTTTTTACTATATTTTTTACCACTGGCATTTACTAAAATACACCTGAAAATGAACTAGTACAAATTATAATTATAAAAGTTGAATTATTTTTATTTTAAATAAACTATTTTATAAACAAATATAAACAAATTCTTTTTTTCACGGTACATCCCAATATTTAGAAATCACGTACGAGATTCGTAGGATCGTAAACACTCATATAGGACTCATAAATGACTCGAATTTAAGACAAAGGCGACTTAAAAAAGACTCGTAAATGAATATAAATATGAGTGACATATGACACTTAAAAGACTAATAAATGACTCACTAAGGACTCATAAATGATCAAAAAATGAGTTAAAAAAGACTTGAAAAAGATTCACAAATTAAAAGTTTTAGCACAGTAAATGATTAAAAAACGATTCGAAAACGACTCGTAGAACGATCAGAAAATGGTCGAAGAAGGCTTTTAACTAATCTAGAGGAAGACTAATATGTGATTTATTAAGAAGAGTCGCGGGAGGTCACGTTTTTCTCCCGACAAATGTGTCTTTTATGATCAGAAAATGCGCGCATATTCCACATTTTTAATCGCGCGACCTGATCAAAAAAGACTGGAATGTGATTAAAAATTTCAAAAAATGCTGACTGGGCCGCATATAACGGTACCTGCCGATCCTCGGTATTTTGATGATTTTAGCGACATTATTTACCGGAATTGTTTCAAATTTGGTATTTGAAGTTCGTAATGGATAGTACAGCCTAAGACAGGAAATGGGCCATGTAGGTCCATGTCTTCGTATAGCCCCCATATAACGGTACCCCCGATATTCGGTATTTTTATGATTTTAGCTACTTTTTTACCGGAATTGTTTCAAATTTGGTATTTGAAGTTCGTAATGAATACTACAGCCTATAACAGAAAATTGTCTGTGGAGGTCCACGTCTTCGTATAGCCCCCATATTACGTTACCCCCCGATATTCGGTATTTTGATGATTTTAGCTACTTTTTTACCAGAATTGTTTCAAATTTGGTATTTGAAGTTCGTAATGAATACTACAGCCTATAACAGAAAATTATCTGTGCAGCTCCACGTTTATACTCCCATGGTACCTTCCTATATTCGATATTTTGATTTTTTTCAAGTTTCGCATTTGAATGTTGTAATAGCTTATGACAAATGTAGCCTATGCAGGTCCACTTTCTATACGATAACCTATATTAAATACCCTAATATACGGCTAAGTTCAGTATTTTAAGATTTTAACAGAATTTTTAACGGATTTTATTTTATTATTTTTTTTTTTTGAAAATTACCAAATTTGTTCCATATGGTGGAGGGTATTCAAAGTTCGGGCCGGCCGACCTTACAGCTGTTTTATATCTTTTTCTTTAGGGAATATTTAACGCGTAAATCTTTCAACGCGCGATGTATTTTTAGCCCTTTAGTGTTTTCAGTTTTTCTGTTGGTTTCTTAGTATTGCACAAGAGAATATTTAAGGCATAAAAACTGTTCGGCATGTCGGTTCACGTATTTTTTATATTTGGTAATTTGAGTTCTTAGTAAGACGAAATCATTCCTGGACCACGCTTTATTACGACCCTCATATTAAGGTATCCCCTGATTTCATCTATTTCCTATTTTTGATCTACCAATAATCACCTCCACTTGGTATTTTCTCACTCACCAGACCTTGAACCGAAAATTATCGTTTTCTGTTTTTGTCGATCAAATGGATTAATTTCGCTTCTCGAAGGTTCAATTCCGATATAACAAATCTTCATTACCAATCTTCTTTTTCAAATTAACTTTTTAACAGTAAGGAATCATATAGAAATACGTATTGTGCAGTGCAAACGCTTTATTCATTAAATGCGAATAGCCAAAGGGTGAGGTAAAATAACTGCAATAAAATCAAACGCTAAAATTTTTACATTTTTTAAAATTTGTTTGGACGAAAGCAACAAATGTCAGAAATAGCATCAAATTTTAGAATAAGTTTAGATTGATCACCTTTGGTACGAATTATGGCCTTCAAACGGCCAATGAAAACGTCACACGCTGCCCGAATGTTGCTCTGCGGTATTTTGGCCCATTCCCGACGAAGCGCTTGCTTGAGCTGATCGTCATTTTGTAACCATTCTTGGGTGGCGCGTGCTGAGTGCGATGCGATGGTGCTGAGTCCTGTTGGAATGTCCAAGGTCTGCGGCCAAAATATTTGCGAGCACAAGGCTTTAATTCACCCTCCGGAATATTTTCGCGATAATATTCGGCGTTTGTTCTGATGGCACCGTCGATTGGAGAAAACCAAATTCGGCAGTTCACCACTTTCTTTAGCTCTTTTGAGTCTATTTTCTTTCTGTTGCGGTGTAACTTCTTGAACTTTTTGAAATTTCAATGGCTTAACCCCGAGCTCATTTTTCAAAATTTGCCGAATGGAATATTGAGATATGTTCAGCTCACGAGCCATTTTTCGGCCACTGCGATGCGTGTTTCGATCAAGTCGCTTCTTTACTTTCCAAAACATTTCTGCTGATGTTGATGTTTTCTTCCGTCCACTTATTGACGTCGGGCTACGCTACCAGTATCACGGTAACGAGTGATGGTACGAGACATAGAAGATTTATTCGCATTTAAATGCTGGAGTGCTCTAACGATAGCCACTTGTGGTTTTCCAGGTAAATATAAAAAAAAATTGACACTATCACGCTTGAATTCCATCAGGAATAACTTTTTTTCTGAATAACTCTCACCAAAATGCTTTTGTACGTTTGTAAACAATATAATAAGCTGTCAGTGGAATAGTTTTAGCAGCTGTCGGACGAGTGGCTTAAAAATGACAACAGTCAGAATTTGGTTACAGTTTTGAATCTTACCCTGTATATAATTAGCTGAGTTTTGCAAAATCAGGTTTTGCAATAATTTAATTATAATAATAGCAATTAGCATCTCATTTAGAGAGTTTCTCAAGACCTCAAATATGTCATAATAAGTTGTTCGACATTATTTATTAAATAACTTGTATTTATATATTGATCTATTCCTCCTAAATGCCCCAATCAATATCAGTCATTGTTGTTAACTTTAAAAAGCAACCATATTCGGGTTGAAACGAGTCTTACTTGCAGAATATTATTTGATTTTCTATGAAAACTTACGTGCCACCGAATTTGCATACCCGGTGCTGACTATGATTTACCCTACAATACTATAATATGAAATCATTTTGGATTAGAATATTGGGATACATCATTTGGCTAGTTTAAAATCGTTCCATTCAATCAATTATTCCATATTTTTCATAAAATGACGTTCGCGTTTCAAGAACGTTTTAAGTATTTCATGAATATGCATGCTTCTTAAGCAGGGGAAGTTAAATATTTGTGTACGCTACGTCGAATTTTAAGTAACGCATTTGAAAAAGTTATTTGGAAAGATGTTTTCCATTCGTAATCACGTTCGTATCGGCATGCGGAAACAAGGCCTTAGTATTTTTACCGATTTTGAAATATCACTCACACTAATTTTAATTTTAAACATTAGGTGGTGTAGGGTACACAGACTTCGGTAAGGACAGCACCGTTTTTATACCCTACACCACAAGGTGGTCAGGGTATTATGTCTTTGTGCATTTGTTTGTAACAGGAAAAAGGAAATGATATAGACCCATAGTTCCTTTTGATGATATGCATAGAATCACATTCTGAGTCGATTTATGCATGTCCGTCCGTCCGTCTGTCCATGTATTTTTGTAAACAAAGTACAGGTCGCATTTATTGCCCTATCCAGATGAAATTTTGCACAAATCATTTGTTTGGCCCAAGGACGAACCCTATTGAAATTGCAGATAATCGGTAGATATAGCTCCCATATATATCTTCGTCCGATTTGCTTTTTATTGTGCACCAAACGTGTAATATCAGTCCGAATAGTATGGAAATTAGCACGTACGATCAGATTGGACCTCAAAATAAGTATGTCAAATTTGATCGAAATCGGTTCAGATATAGCTATAGCTCCCATATATATTGTTCATCCGATTTGTTATTTTTGTCCTCCGCAGCCGTAATATGCACTCTGTAACAACAATATTCAGGGAAATATATCAAATACAGCTCAGAAATATCTTTGCCAAATTTTATCGAGATCGGTTCCGATTTGGAAATAGCTCCCATATATAACTTCGTCCGATTTACCTTGGATTGTGCGTGCACCAAACGTCTAGTATTTGCCCAAATTGGATGACATTTGGCACTTACGACCGAATTGAGTTTAGAAGCTAGTATGTCAAATTTGGTGAAGATCGGTTCAGATATAGCTATAACTTCCATATTTACTGTTCATCCGATTTGTTATATTTGTTACCCACAGCCGTAATATGCACTCCGTAACAACGATATTCAGGGAAATATATCAAATACAGCTCAGAAATATCTTTGCCAAATTTTATCGAGATCGGTTCCGATTTGGATAATGCTCTCATATATATTTTTACCCGATTTCAAATTAATTGTGCACCAAATGGCAATACAAGTCCGAATTTAAAAGATGCAAATGCTTCGGCATATTTAGTTCTTTGAACTTTAAATTATAATTAAAATCATAGGGTGTATGGTTGTATTCTCCCATAAAAACTTTTAATGGTTATGCGGAGCTCTACTAAATTAGTAAAGTGGTGTAGGGTATCATAAGGTCGGCCCGGCCCGACTTTAAGACTTTCTTTACTGTTTTTTTTTTTTTTGCAAATTCATTGTAATGATTGACACATTGTTGCATTTATTTCTCCCCTCCATGATATGAATTGGAGTATCATCGCGTTGGCATGTCTTCAATAATTGTTTTATGGTTTTGATTGTTATCTCATGCAACGTAGCGTATAACACCCCCATTCCATTTGTGGCGTTGTTCGTCTATAATGATTATTTCCCTCCGCTTAAATTTTGCATATTGATTGTCATTGCTTCTCGTTCATTTATGTTTATTAGGTAATAAAAAGGGGAATTAATTATATTTTGATTTAATTAAAATGTATTCGATTTTAAAACGCGTGATGGCTCGTTGAAATAATTACGTCCGAAACCAGATAATAATGTAATTCATTATTTGTTTTTTTTTTTTTTTTTTGAGTGGATTAAATTTAGTTCAGCGACTATTAGAAGATATACAATTATATTTGGCGTCTAGCTTATTTATACTATTTTAACTTTTTAGCGGATTAAAGAAGATGAAATACTCTTTTCATGATTTCTTGGACTGCCCTTAGTTGGATGTAAGTTTCAGAGCCGACTTTCCCCGGTGAATTATAATGTCGTCTGCATAGCAGACTGATTCAGAACATTCCTTGGTTAAAGTCCTTAGACGACTGTTTATGGTAGTAACCACCAGCAGAGGTGACACAAATTCTCGGTCAAGATAGAACAGTTGATAGTTAAAATGGTTTGGTCCAGAGAACATGTTCTTAACAGTCCAAGGTTCCTGAATTAATCCAATGTGTATCTTACCTGTATTAATTTGTTCCATCAGAGCTATAGTTGCCGTCTCGCTCCGACGAAGGTAGATCTGGATGACCTTGATCATTGGTCCTCCAGTAGACGGGCTTCTTGAGAGACGCTGATTTCTGCATCGACTCCCTGTTTTGTGTTGTTTGGGGCTCCTCTTTTCCCCTTGCTGTCACTTTGGCTTCTTGGTCTAGGCCGATTCTCACCTTGTAATTTATAAATCTGACCGCGTTTGAGACATAGAAAGCAATGCCCTTAGGCTGCAAATACATAAAGAGCATATTTGGCTGGCTTAAGTCATCGGCAGGCTTCTTCGTAGATGAACAAAGGAGGTTTAGGTTGACTTAGTTCGATTTTGGCCCTAGGCTCCTTTGTTCATTTCCGAAGAAGCCAGCCGATGACTTAAGCCAGCCAGATAAGCGCTTTATGTGTTTCCACCTTTAGTCTTTGTCAGACTGGACATGGTCAGCTCCAATCACAAGGAGAATGCCATCCTCCTTCTCCTCTCTGTGGAAGACTTCCCATCTCTTCATGTCCAAAGTCTTGTTTTGTCTTCCAAAGACTTCGAGCATGTGCTCCGTCTCGAACCTGCTGCCAAATCCTCTGACGTATACCGTCGTTTTGGTTAAACGAGGAATTTCACTATTCTTCACCAACTTGAGGCTACCGTTTTCCCAAGGGGGGTTTATCTTGTCGACAATCTCCTTTAGGGCGGCAGTGTTTGCATGTGCAGCAAGCTTAAAGAACATTTTATTGTTCTTAATGCCGCTGCTCATGCCTGAACCTTTTTGGTATCGACCAATGCGTAGTGCATTTCGTACCTATAATTTGTCTTGGCTATAAGATGGGATTTCCTCTCAGAAACCTCCGGCTTTGCAGTCGATTTCACAGCCGGACACACCTTTTCAGTGTTGGGGCTAACTTTGTCGCCCTCGGACAAAGGATTCTTATTACAGCCTCCTTTGCGAGGTCCTTGACTTGGTTTTCCCGGAGCATTTGAAGGTAAGAAGCTCTTTTTCTGATCTGCTCTGATCGTCTTCCCTGACTCCAATGGAGGGGGGACTACTCGTACCCTTTGGAGCATCCTGTGACTCTGCGTTTTTTCGTCTGCTGCCTTCTTTGCTTTTGCTGTCGCTCACTTCCTCTATCGTGTTGTGCGTCTTCTCCTTTGTTGGGATTCGCAAAACGATAGTGTTTTTGCCGCTGCTGTCAGATTCTGATTTTGAAGCACTACCTGTCCTTGAAGGCTGGGTCGAAAGTACAGGGTGAAATGAAAAAAAAAACTGCAACCAACTTCAGACTGCTGTCCTTTCTAAGCCACTCGTCCGACACCTGTAACAATTATTACAGTGACAGCTTATTATATTGTTTACAAGCGTACAAAAGCATTTTGGTGAGAGTTTTCCAGAAAAAAGTTATTCCTGATGAAATTCAAGCGTGATAGTGTGATTTCTTTATATTTCGGTGGAAAACCACAAGTGGCTATCGTTAGAGCACTCCAGCATTTAAATGCGAATAAATCTTCTATGTCTCGTACCATCACTCGTTACCGTGATACTGGTAGCGTAGCCCGACGTCAATAAGTGGGCGGAAGAAAACATCAACATCAGCAGAAATGTTTCGGAAAGTAAAGAAGCGACTTGATCGAAACACGCATCGCAGTGGCCGAAAAATGGCTTGTGAGCTGAACATATCGCAATATTCCATTCGGCAAATATTGAAAAATGAGCTCGGGGTAAAGCCATTAAAATTCCAAGAAGAAAAAAGAAAATAGACTCGAAAGAGCTAAAGAGTTGCTTGGCCGAAAGTGGTGAACTGCCGAATTTGGTTTTCTCCGATGCGAAAACAGTCGTTGTCCAGCAGACAACGATCTTGTTTACTTGCCAAAGAGGTCAGCTAAAATGTGCACCTTCTGTTGGCCACCAGAACTCACAGCCGATGGCCGCTCTCCTCTCGTATTGATCGACCGTGACATCAGAATAAATACCGAATATTATCGCGAAAATATTCTGGAAGGTGTATTAAAGCTTTGGCCGCAGACCTTGGACATTCCAACAGGACACAGCACCATCGCACTCAACACGCGCCACCCAAGAATGGTAACAAAATGAAGTTCCTCGCTTCATTGCCAGTGCACAATGGCCACCAAAATCTCCGGATACCAATCCGTTGTACTATTGTCTCTGGAGTATTTTTCAAAGCAAGGTTGGCACAAAAAAAAAGTGTCGTCCACCTCAAGCAAGCCCTTCGCCGGGAATGAGCCAAAATACCGCAGAGCAACATTCGGGCAGCGTGTGACGGTTTGAACGCCATAATTTGTACCAAAGGTGGCCAATTTGAAAAGCTATTTCCGACATTTTTTGCTTTCATTCAATAAAATGTCAAAATTATGGCGTTTGACTTTGTTGCAGTTTTATCATCGCATCCGATGTTTTTTTTTTGCTGTAATTAAGGGCCAATCGTAAAATTTATAGTACTTTCTGATAGGGGGATTATTTTTGCGCCACGTTTTGTTTAAAATTTTGATTTTTCATGGAAAAATCCTAAAGAATTCGGACAATTTTATTAACAAATATTGCATAGAAATACCGAATATCGGGTAATACAGTTATATAGGGAAATCATGCGAACTTCAAATGCCAATTTTTAGATAATTCCATCGGAAAAATACGGATTATCGGAAGGAATCATTATGCGGGGGATATTACGAAAAAATTACGTTGAAAATGTGATATATATCATCAAAATACCAAATGTCGTTAGGCATAGTTAGTTATATGGGGACCATACCAGAATGTAGAACTATATGGCCCACTTTCAATACCAAAAATTTTACGGAGTTAAAAACATCTGAGTAAAGTTTTATTTAAATTTGGTCCGGAAGTTAGACCAATTTATGCAGACGAGAAGACAACGGACGGACATGACTAAATTTTATGCTCATCAAGAGTATATACTTTGTATGGAGGTGGAGGGTATAAAATATTCGATAAACTACAAAATTCAGTGCAGAAAGAGGCATAGTTTCGTGATCCCCAAAGTTTCGTGATTTATTAAGTCTATAGACTACTAATGTTTACAAAATTGTTCCAAGGAAATATTATACTAGGCATTCAATTGTAATATTATTTTCCTTTTTACGATGTCACGATGTCTTCAGACAGATCGAAAGGTTAATATAGTTTATTAAGTTCGACTAAAAGCCGACGAAGTGGGTTGTTTTTCGCACAGTTCGAAAAAAAATTATTTTATTTGTAGAATCTGATTATTTCGAGATAGTTTAAAAGAGACAGTTATTAAAATTCTACTCTATATAAAATCAGATATCATTTTACCTCGGATGACATTTTGGGAGAAATGTTACGTTGAGCATGCCACGGCGACTTTTAAGTGTAGGTAATTTTATTATACTCAATCTGAATTCGTACGACGGTAGAGATTGTGGCTTTTAAGGCAAAATAGAAGGAATTGTTTTTGTACAGACTCAATTGAATTTGAATGAATAATAAAGGGTGGGTCTCATAGAATGGAACCATATTCTTAAATGCAGCGAACAAAATAGATAAATAATTGTTTAGGAACTGAAGTATTTGTAAATTCCTTGCAACCTCGTTCAATAAATCCTAAAGTTTTATAGGTCTTGACCGTTATAAGGGAGAGGTGTTCTCTAAAATCTAATCTATGATCCAAATGGATTCCCAAATTATGAATCGAATCAATATTATTAACTACTCGGTCATTAAGATAATAGCTTGTATCTATCCTTTTTGGCCTAAGGAACAACATATGCTTGCATTTCAGAACAATCTGACAATGCATATGCAATCTGTCTAAAGACGAAATCTGAAGGCTTCATTCACAGTTTTAATGAAATGTTTCCTAAACTCATGTTGGTATTTTGACATCATGAATAAAACGTAAAAGGATAATGTATCTGTTATCAGTTTTTCAAACAATTTTGGAATAGCATTAAAGTTAGTAATGTCTCAATGGTTAGAAACTTCTGTTCTACCATGGTACAACAAAAAGGTAAGGTAGAGCAAGGCGATAAGAATTTTTTTGTAAGTGTGGCCGACCTCTGCAAAGCTGTATGTATTTATTGTTTTGAAAAATAAAAAAAATATATATATATATATATATATATATATATACATATATATAAAAGAAAGTTGTGTTAGTTACTATGCTTACTCAAGAACCGCTGATCTGATTTTAACAATTCAGACAAATTCGGAATTGTCCCTTGGCAAAAAAAAAATAAAATCCAAAAAATTGCGTAAAAATGAAAGATTTCACATTTTTCATTATGACTTTTGGAATGTACAATATAATTTTTTTTATTTTGCATGATTTTTTCCATTGTGACTTATTATTTTCGAATGTACATTCGTAGTTTTTTTTTTTTTTTTTGAATTCCAATATGATGTGTAGTCTTTGTCAAATGTAGTCTTGTCAAAATAATTTAACGTGGTCGAACCAAAGTTAAAAGATGATTACTTTTTCAAAGTTGTTAAAAAATTAAAAAAAGGAGCCTATCGCATTGCAAATATTATAAAATCGGGAAAAAATAGGGAAATTTTTTTCAATGGAATCAAATTTCAAAATAAAATTGTAAGGATCAAAATTCGGAAGGACCCTTAAACATTTTCTGTGAAAAACCAGCGAACAAGTTGAAGATTTTTTTTCTTTTTTCCAATTGTTTATTAGATACTATGCTTATAACTCAAGAACGTTTTGACAGATTTTCAAAATTCATACAAATTTGGAATGGTATCATGGCAAAAAAAAATTGCGTTAAAATTGGCCAATAAAATATGTATGAAAAATCTTTTTGCGTGAAATTTTTTCAATTTAACAACTTTATAGAAGTGAACATTTTTTATTGTTCTGAATTATGAATGAATAATATCAAAAATGAAGTAGTACGCAATACGATGTCAAATGGCGATCTTTCATGTCTAAAATTTAGCTTTCAACTCCAGGATCTTCATCGTGCTTCAGCTGGTTGATGCGAACACATTTAAACAAACAAAAATAACCAAAACAAAATTAAAAAAGTAATGGGGCTTATTTCAAAGCGCGGACCTACCTAATTCTTTCACATGACAATAATCCGTCCAATGAGAACTCAAAATGCAAAATTCATTGGGACTGTAATCAGTGAAATATCGAATGTAAAGGACGCAAAATAGAAGTAAGAAAAAAATTTCTATCCTTTCAGAAATTTTTCTAAACTTTCACGATACCTTAAATCGCTTTGCAGGTCATGATATGGGTCATAACCTCGGATAATAATACAACCCGATTTCAAGTATATTTTACTTTTTACCATATTTTCATAATAATTTCGACAAATGTTGGTAATTTGGGAAGAAACCATTCATGCAAAAACTGATCAAGTTTTGTATAACCACCTTATGATTTAAGCTATTTTCGGGGTCTTTTATGGCATCCTTTTTTCTAAGGGGGTAGAAAACCTCTTCGCAAATAATTTTCAATTTTCGGAGTAGGACCCATCTTGGTTTTGACACATTCATCAATTGATTTGGCTAAAAAATTGCATTTAGGCTATTCTGGGGTAGAGAATCATCTTACAGATATTAGTGTACACCCAAGTCCACTTTCCTAACCAATGTGTGATCAGAAAAGAAAATTGTGTATTCTATTGAATTTGTAATCCTCAAGAGAATATTGGTTGAGAACTTAGATCTGGGTTGTACGTCTATATAAAATAAACTCCGAAATGTCAAACTGAGACTCATTCATTCAGAAATTGTGGCAGAAACATGGAAGAAATTACACGGAACCGAACCTTTGTTTAATCGTCATTAAATTACAATTAACTCCCATCTTACTTTAAAAAAAAAGTAAAAAAAAAACATTAAGTTCGGCCGGCCCGAAATTTTAATACCCCCACCTTAGAGTAAAGGAAAAAATTTTATATTAAAGCATCTGAATTCAAGCGTGTTTCACTTTAAACCTTATATACTAGCAAGACCGTTTGGATAATGCATTTAAACTTATCAAAAAAAAGTGAATGAGGCTGTTATATGTACAATAAATGATACCTTCAATATTAAAGCGAAATGACATAGCAAACATAAGGAAAATCGGAAAATCAAGAATGTGTTTTGGCATGCATTTGGCCCACGAGAAGTCATATTTTTCAGAGGGACGGGACAACGTAAATTTGAAGATAGAAATTGCACTTTTAAAGTCCAATTGTAGAATTGTGAAACTCATTATGGGCCTGAAATATCTTCCCTCCAGTTCTCCGATTTTTGCTATATATAGTCCATTTTCAATACCAAACATCTTAGGAGTGCCAAAAATACACATGCCAAATTTCATCTTAAATAGTGTTCACATCCACCTTTAAGCTGGATTTTATTAAAACTTGATTTTTTATATATAATTAATATAATTAAATTTTATATATGAATTAGTTTTCAGAAAAATAAATACGTTCACAAAGCTTCAATATTAATTAATAGTATATTGAAATGGGAATTTTAAATGCATTCGAATTTTGGGAATTTTAAATGCATTTCTAAAGGGATTTTCAAAAAATACTATTTTTTAGTTCGTCATGGGTTCTGTCTTTTTCTATAGCCACCATATAACGATAACTTTTCATAATTGGTATTTTTATGATTCAATTCACATTTTTATACCCTACAACACTATGTGTTGGGGGTATTATAAGTTTGATTGGGCCAGAATTTATGTAACACCTCGAAATATTGGTTTATGTAACACCTCGAAATATTGGTTTCCCATATAGGAAAGTATATATGGATCTTCCTAGCTCGCCGAGCTGAGTCGATCTAGCTATGTATGTCCGTCCGTCCGTCTGTCCGTCTGTCCATGTTAATTTGTAATCACGCTACAGGTCGCAATTATGGCCCAATCCTTACGAAATTTTGCACGAAGGTGGGGTTAGGGTCAGAATAGAAGCCTATTTCTTTTGGAGATGATCGCCAAATGTTTAGGGGTTGAAATGGACCAAATACTGAAAAAATGTCGGATTTTGCAGTAGCTATACAAGTCGCAATTATAGACCAATCGACACAGAATTTCGCATGTAGTCAGAGTTTAGGGCGGGGAAGAACCCTACCAATTTTGATGGTCATCGGATAATATTTAGCGAGTAAAATAGACCATATCTTTTTTGTTGAAAAAAAATCAACATTTTTTATTAAACCGCGAATATTTTAAATCCCGGCGAAATCACAAAGCCATGACAAGGTTACTTCTGATCTTTACATTGATGTTAAGATCCAACAAATCGGATATATAGCAAAATATGTATGATATATGTGTCTATCAAAGAAGATAGGCTTGAAAGATCTCTTATATGTCGAGAACGACTGAACTGATTTCGACAGTTCTTATTAATTCAGGATGGCCTCTTGGCAGGAAAGAAAAAACGTCTAAAAAATCGCGTAAAAATATCTCTCTAAAGATGAAAATATTAATTTTGTAAATTTTCTCATATTTTTTCAATTTTGTCATATTTTTTTGGCATATTTTCATTTTGAATTAAACATTTGGTAATATTTCTGCAGCTAACAAAACTAAGTAGTTAGGATATCAGGATATCATATACAGATCGCATTTATGGCCCGATCCTTACGAAATTTTGCATGGGCATAAGATGAGGGTCAGAATAGAAGCCTACTCTGTTTGGAGATGATCGCCATATATTTAGGGGTTGAAATGGACCAAAAAACTGCAAAATTGTCAGCAGGTCGTAATTATCGCCCGACCCTCAGGTACATTTGTATGGGGTTACCGGACATTGCAAAAGCCAAGCAGTTTTGGATGGCCATCCAAAAATATTCAATGTGTGAAATAGTTTGCCAACTTTTGTAGACAAAATACGAAAATGTCCATTCCAGTGACTTTTTGGAGAATTCAGAAATACAGGAAAGACGCACTTCCGACTATTTCGTTGAAGAATATAGTCAAATGTCTGTACCTCATATAGATGCGTTTCAGTCAAGAACCAATAATAAATGTTAATCTTTTGCCACTTCTGAGAGATTATAGGTCTTCAGGAAATATTTGTTCCAGATCTAGGAAGATCATTTACTTGCAACATCTACCAATAAATTGGAAATGAGCAAATTAGTTTAAGTTGCTATTATTCGAAAATTAGAGAACGAACCCTGATGGTTTTCTTTTATTATTTGTCACAATAGCTTGTGCAATTCTTTCGAGTTTCTCGCCTATATAAACTGTATCGTTTATTATAGTGTTGTAGGGTATTCAACGGTCGGCCCCGCTCGACTGTAGCCTTTGCTTACTTGTTATATATAATTTGTTACTTGAAACTCACAATAGAGAGCAACAATTCTTTAATAACAAAAACAGTGGTTAAAAAATGGACAAAACATTCAGTTTTTTGAGTTTTTCGTTAAATAAACTGCTAAAGCAGCTTAAAATTGAAATCGGTTGGAACTAACGTACGAAAGCTATATAATAATCTTGATTGATTTCCACTAAACTTGATGGAGGTATTTTATGCTTCTCTTGAATCAAATGTCATTAATCAAAGAGCATGTTATGATTTTGAGAGGGTTTAATTAAAATCTTGTAAAACACAAACATCGGAGCTAAAGCTATATCAGAACTGATTTTCACTAAATTCGAAATAATCCATCTAATTTTATACTACATATTTGGTGCACCAAAAATGGACGAAAAACTATAATAACAAAAATATATATGACAACTATTCAAATTACAGCCGATCTCGCAAAAGGCATTTCTAGGATGTGTATACAGTGTGTATTGCGGCTATGACAGACTTCATTCTATTTGGACTGTTATAATACCAACGAAACCAATTTCAACAGGTCCGTTCTGTAGCCAAATTTGCAAAAGTTCACCTCCATCGGACATACAATGCGACCTGGGCCTCAATATTCGTTTTATGAAAATGTGAAATGAAAACTTTTATAAAAGAAAGAAATATCAAATGAAAATTGTTTAATAATAAAATATTTTCATTTCATATTTAACAGCATTCTTCGGGTAGGGCACCTCCCGTCTGCATGGAAAGAATCTGAAATAGTAATAATTCTGAAACCTGGAAAAGATCCAACGGAGATCAAATCGTACCGACCTATCAGTTAAGTTAACTCCCATATTACATCTAGCAATATTATCCCCGACCACCAATTCGGCTTCCGTAAGAACCACAATACTATTGAGCAAGTGCACCGCATAGTCACAAACATTAGAATGACATTCGAAAGGAAGGAATACTGTTCTGTGTTATTTATAGACATTTCCCAAACCACTGACATCTTAGAATTCTATATAAAATTTGCGAAACTCTACCTAAAAACAATCATAAACTATTTTGTAGCTATTTGTCAAATCGTATATTTGTTGTTAAATAGAAGGCGTACTTTCGGCTGGCGTCCCACAGTAGTATCTTAGGTCCAATTCTATACGTGATATTTACTGTCAATTTGCCCACTGCCAATGAAACTCTCACCTCAACGTTTGCTGATGATACTGCTTTCATTATCATACACAAGGTTCCTATGATAGCGTCGGAAAAACTACAAACCCATGTAAATCTTCTCGAAAATTGGCTGACAAAATGGAGAATATCGTTAAATGCATGCAAGTGCATAGACGTTACTTTTGCCCTAAGACGTCAACTTTGCCCCTCAATAAAAATTTTCAACACTCAAGTTCCACAGAAAGATACCGTAAAATATCTCGGAATGCACCTGGACCGAAGACTTAAAAAAAAGACTAAAAAAGACCAATCTTGATTTATTAATTGGTATACGTTCTTCGGTTAAATTATAATACAACGTCCTATTATATAAGACTGTAATAAAGCCAATTTGGACTTATGGCATATAGCTCTCGGGCACAGCTAGTGCCTCTAATGTAAGTAATCTACAAAGAAGATAATCGAATATTCTTTGATCTATTACAGGTGCACCATGGTACATAAGAAACGCAAAATAACGCAAACACAAGGACCTAAACATACTTACCGTTGAAGAAGGAATAAAGAAGCTTTGCCGAAAGTACTTGAGCAAACTATCCGTGCACACAAATAGCTTGGCCCGCCAACTCCTATTATTCGTGACACTCTTTCTATCACATAGTTATCGTTTGTCTTACTCTCTCATTATTTTCAGGCCTTGTCTGGTCAATTGAACGTTTTTCGTCGCCCACTGTTATACTTCAATAGGCAGTAGTATGCTAAAATGGAGTCGCTTCTGTGAAGAAATCGATAAAACTATTACTGTAGACCGCGTATCTAAACAAAGCTAAATTATATCCGTAAGACTATTTCTGTAGTTCGCGAATCACTTAGATATAACTGTATCTAAACTAATTTGAATTACCTACACAATTAATTCACGGATATAACTGTATCCACGTGCCCACAAAAACACACATCTATATCTTGAAAAAAAAAAAAAAAAAAAAAACAAAATAATAATAACAATAATAATAATAATTAAAGCTTGAAAAAATATGGGGTAATTGTATTGACAACCGCCCTATAAAAAAATAATAGTATGTAAGATATGAAAACTTGTTGTTATTTTCATCAAAATATATGAAAGATTCAATAAATTAAAAACAAGGGTTTTCATAGAACAATAAACCAGACCCTGTACTTTGCGCCCAAATCAACTTAGATTCTATGAAGATCACCAATGGGAACAAACAAATGCACAAATACAATACAGCGGTTATAGAAATTTTAAATACAAAATTATAAGATTCACAAAGATAATAATTTTCTTTACTTATATTGAGAGCTTTAACATAAATTTGGGGTGGTTATCAAAAAAATGAAATAAGTCAATGGCATTGCCATATTCGCATTTATTTAAATCAAAATATCAACGGTAAAACCATTTATATGAAATGCAAACGAGCTTTTAACACCAAAGCTCAGTTGTGCTAACAGAAAGCTTGGCCGTTGGCCTGTCAAGAGCAGTCGGCCACATGTTGATTTCTGTTAACCTTAGTCATCTGTTGACAAAGCGCCGTAACATGTTGGACGTTAAAGCCGCATTCAGTCGCTACCAGTTATCTCAACCGAACTAAGCATGTAACGGAAGTTGCGTATACGCCGCGTTGGGTTTCGTCAATTTAATTAATTGCTGCCATAGCGAATATATCGCCGCCAATTCAGGCCGATGCCGCCAATCAATTGAGTCAACTGTCTTTTAAAAAAGCAATTCGTGGAAGCCAGAACAACAACAGTTGGCATTGTTGTTGCAGTGGCAAATAAAATTAAGAAGACCGGGAACCGGGACCAAACTCAATGAAAGAGAAAAAATAAATGCTTTATATAAATAAAAAAAAAAACTTGGAAAATATTAAATCTTTGTAATCGCGCTTCATAACTGTTTGTTTGGTAAACAAAAAACAACAACAACAAAATATGTCGTTAGATAAAAAAAAATTCAAAGCACCAGAATATTTAAATTAATTAAAATGTAGACAAGAACAAAAACAGCGACCATAGCAATTACCTGTTAGTCAACAATTCCACGCAATCATGCACGGATAAACGGTCCATAGTTTGTCCAACCTCCCAAATAAGTGGTTCAAAATAATCAACGGAATGCACGCCAGTGGGAATGAAACGGAAATAGAAAAAATTAGGAAAATCATTCACGTTGTTTGTTGTTCCAAGCTATGCAAATATTTACCCAAAACTCCAGTTTTTGGTGTTGTTGCTCATCACCAAACATCGGTAATTGTGTCAAATCATCTACGGGAAGGAAAATATAAACGCTTTTCCAAGTAATTTGACGGTACCTGAACACCAAACTGACGTAAGTTTCATATTAAAAAGGAAGAAACAGCAATGTAGAAAAAAATTCAAAATACACTATATATTGAAATATAAGTAGATTCGGACAAGATTACTTTTCCGATTTTAAGATTTTAGATCTTGTGGTGCTAAAATGTCCCCTGAATAGTTTGAAAGCGGGCTTGCTTTTGGTTAAAAATATGAAAACCAAATACTAACATGTAGGCATTGATTTATAAAAGAACAATAATAGGTTTAAATAGATTCTAATGCAGAAACTTTGTTAGTAACTGCTTAACAATGGACAAATAGTCGACACAGGGAGATTTCCCTCTCTTTTAATTTTGTAGCAAAATATTGGTTTACGTAAAAGCATTAAAATTGGCAACAAATAGAAGGAGCCATGATATGTGTTTGGAATTTGGAAATGTACAGATCCTTCTAATACTTTGAAACGCTTCAGAATCAAAAATGACCCACATTTGTCAACGCTTCGGCATTGACCTCCTACAATTGGTCTAAATGTAGAGACTTTCTGACATTAGGGTTGGTTGGTTTGTATAAGAACATTATTACCTCAAATTGGTATGATAATAATAAATAAATAAATAGAACTCAAAATCACACCGTTGCTGTTGTTATTTGCTTCTGCTCATGCGCCCTTATATCTAGACAGAATCTCTCAACACTATCTCTGTTTTCTCTGCCAAACAATTCGAAATCCACATAAGTTTATGTAGAGCAGCTAGACAACGAATTTTTTCTCATCGGAGAAACCCAAATTCGGCTGTTCACCACTTTCGGCCAAGCGAAGCAACTCTTTAGCTCTTTTGAGTCTAGTTTCTTTCTGTTGCGGTGTAAGTTCTTACACTTTTTGGAATTTCAATGGCTTTACCCCGAGCTCATTTTTCAATATTTGCCGAATGGAATATTGCGATATGTTCAGCTCACGAGCCATTTTTCGACCACTGCAACGCGGGTTTCGATCTTTACTTTTTGAACCATTTCTGCTGATGTTGCCGTTTTCTTCCGTCCACTTCCTTGACGTCGGGCTACGCTACCAGTATCACGGTAACGAGCGATGGTACGAGACACAAAAGATTTATTCACATTTAAAGCTCTAACGATAGCCACTTGTGATTTAAATGCTGGAGTGCTCTAACGATAGCCACCTTTTTTTTCTGGAAAATTCTCACCAAAATGCTATTGTACGCTTGTAAACAATATAATGATCTGCCACTGGAATAATTTTAACAGCTGTCGGACGAGTGGCTTAGAAATGATAGCAGTCTGAAGTTGGTTGCAGATTTTTCATCTCACCCTGCATAGGAAAAATATAAAATAAAATAAATATTTTTCAGACATGCACTCACATCTAATGAAGAATTAAAAAATATAATTTCGACAATGAAGAGACATAAAGTTTTAATACATCCAACAAAACCCTATTGTGGCATTGATTTGTCCAAATATTCTGACAGCTTGGTACACAAACCTTGGTATCCTCTACGCATATACACCCGAGCTATACTTTATGGAGTTTATCGTGATAGTACAATGCCGTCCAAGTTCTTTAGAATACAATACCTCTACTGTAACGACAGGGTTTCCCCCTATGCTGGAGTAGCTTGTTTCAGTCCAATGGTTCGTACAGAAATGTATCTTTTTTGGGACAGAAAGAGAAAGTCCGTAGTTTTCGTTTGATGTACGTTATATTGTTGAGGTAAAATGGGCCTGAGCTCTAAAATGTACTTCTTCAATGCTAAGCTTAAATTATTCTAGAAGTCTTCAGTCCGAGATTAGCAATGGTTATTCGATTAGACACATGGCTAAATGCTCGTGTGAAGGAACCGGGAAGTAGGGGTTGGAATTCCAGAGATCTGCCTAAGTACTCCAAACCTCGATAGTCGGTATGAGACATAACTGCTGGGTGGATTTTTATGCGCAAGACCTCAAGCGGGAGTTACGAGGAAGTGCATGTATGGAGATGGGAGGAAGTGGAAGCATCGGCTGAGACATTAATAAGTATTCAAGCAGAATCTGAGGATACTACAGGAATTCAAGGACTCAGGACTTAGAGACCTGGATAAATACTCTAAGGAAGTTTGTCTAAAGTTAATTTAAAATTAAACACTCACCGTCGATTGATGTTTACTAGTTGCCTGTCTTGTTTCAAAACATATTATTGTAGTAATTCGTGTGGGCAAAAATTGCAGGAAGGGTTTCCGTCCTCACTCTATCCTGTACTATAAACGGCTCGATATGTCATTCGTAATCGATTTCGGGTATGTTTTTAGAGAAGCGGCGGAGTTTTTGTCCACCTTGCCTGGTGGTTTCAATTGACACACATGTTCCATCATTTCCGAATTAGAAGAACGAATTTTTAAGTACTGTTTTGGGGTGTATCATATAACTAAATAATTATGGAGAGTGGTCTCTCTATTCGGCGCGGTATATGACGTTGTATTACAGTTTTCATCTTAACAAAGCAGATCTCAGTGAGTTCGCTGACAGACCATAATTATGATTGAAATAAATTATTTTCACGCCATTGTACAAGTTTTTTTCCTTTTGGCCAAAAACAAAATGGGTTCGACGCCAGTATAAACAAATTAGAGCATAATCTGAGGGCGCCTATTAAGGACCTAGCTTTAAGAATACAGCGAGCGAGCATTGCTAGAGATTTGTCATTAATATTCCACGCTGGAAATTCGAGTAATAATTACCAAGAGATTTTCAAATAACTTTATGAACTCTCTAATCTCATTTCAATATTATGTCCCCGTACTATATATAAATCATTCACTCAATATTATTATTATTTCAGTCTTTAAAGCACATTAACCTCTCGAATGAGATATTTTCGCTTTACATTTTAAGTAGAGTATTTTGACTAAAATTGTCTATTTATAGACAAAGCATCGACTAAAACCTTATTTCTGTTGAGACTAAATTTATTCATTTTTAATGGTTCCTCCTACCGTTCACCCGCAAGCGCCAATTTGTTGTGCATCGCTGCCAACACCCCCTCCACAAGCACAGTATTTTCCGCAGAAACCAAGAAGAAGCTTTAGGATAGCAACACGACGAGCCTTTAATAGATCAATTATTGCAAACCTTCCATGTTTTTGAACAGTGGTTTTTGTACCCTGTAACCGCTATTTTCTATTGTAGATGTTAAATAATAAAAATATTTAATTTATTCGAATATCCCTACTATGGAGGGTTTATTAACTTTGTCATTCCGTTTGTAACTCCTCGAAATACTCATGTCAGACCCAACAAAGTATATATATTCTTGATCAGCGTAAAATTCTAAGTCGATTTAGCGATGTCCGTCTGTCTGTCCGTCTGTCCGTCTGTCTCTTGTAATCACGCTATCTTTCGAACGAATTGAGATAGGAGGTTAAAATTTTGCACACATATTTATTTTTCCAGTAGGCAGGTAAAGTACGTAAATGGGCCATGTAGGTTCACGTCTTCGTAGAGCCCCCATATAACGGTCCCTCCCCATATTCGGTATTTTGTTGATTTTATGGACATCATTCATTGGAATTGTTTCAAATTTGGTGTTTGAAGTTCGAGCCTAAGACAGAAAATTATCTGTGCAGGTCCACGTCTTCGTATAGCCCCCTATAACGGTATCACCCTATATTCGGTATTTTGATGATCTTAGCGACATTATTCATCGGAATTGTGTCAAATTTGGTATTTAAAGTCGAAATGGGAACTATAGTCTGTGACAGAAAATTGTGTGTGCAGGTCCAGGTCTTCGTATAGGCCCCATATATCAGTACCTCCTTATATTCGGCATTTTGACGAGTTTAGGTACAAAACCCACCGAAATTGTTTGAGATATCGTATTTGAAGTTTGCAATGGATGCGATGTGGTGGATGTTCCAGGACTTCGCACAGCTTCGAGATAACGGTACCTCCCTATATACGATATTTTGATGATTTTAGCTACATTGTTAAACGTTTATTCCAAGTTTCGAATTTGAATATGGTAATGGCTTATGACAAACAATGCCTATGTAGGTCCACGTCGTATAGACCCCAACACAACAGCTATATTCGGTATTTTTAAAATTTTAACAGCATTTTTTAAGGATTTTATTTTTTGAAAATTTCCAAATTCGTTCCAAATGGTGGAGGGTATTCAAAGTTCGCCCGGCCGAACTTACTGCTTTTTAACTTGTTTCTGTTTAGATAGCTCATATGTTGGATACCAATGCGGATACCAATTGGTCGATGCCGTGTTTAAGGTAATGGAGTCACACTGGGTTTGGTTATGGCAAATATTGTAAACCAAATGCTAAATATATACAATCATTTGAAGGTAAACTCATTTCAAATAACAGTATCCAGTTCTGCTTTTTGTAATTTACCTTGTCACATTCAACCCAATAAAATGTTATCAAAGGTTCAATTTTGAAAAAAAGAGTTGTAAACATCTGCATTCTACCAAAATGTATATATTGAAAAATTTAATTTTTTTGCACCACAAAAATAAGCGGTTCTCAGCAAGTGTAGCATTACATTTCTATAGTTGTTTTTTTTTCTGTCGAAAACTTAATAAAAAAGTTCAGTTACCAAATAATAAACCAGTAAAGAAAGTCTTAAAGTCGGTCGAGCCGACTTTATGATACCCTACACTACTTTGCATATTTAGTAGAGCTTCACATAACAAATAAAAGTTTTTATGGGGAATTTATGATACCCTACACCATTTTGCATATTTATTAGAGGTTCACTTGTTATATTATATTACACTAGCTGAACCCGGTGCGCTTCGCTACCCCTTTCGATTTTATATGAATTGAAAATTTTATGTAAGAATATTTGTTGGTTAAAAAAAGACAAATTCAAAAATATAAAAAAACGTAATTATTGTAATACATTTATGCATACACAAATAAATACTTCGGCCTACCAACGCGTGAATATGCCAGGAACAGCTGACCATGCTTCGTAATAAAATTATATCCCTACTGAACCGATTTCAATAAAATTTGAAAAAATTTACTTTTACACCAAATTCCTTCAAACCATCCATATTTCATTGAAATTGGAGTTATATACCGTGTTTGGTGCATCAAATGTGTGAAATCGGCCGAGGGTATATATATATATATATATATATATATATATATATATATATATATATATATATATATATATATATATAGCTATATTCAAATCTGAACCGATTTCAATATAGTTTGACAAATTTATTTTCGGATCAAATCCGGTTACGCATTCCAAATTTCATTGGAATCGAACATAAACGTCGTGTTTGAGGCATCAAATAAATGAAATCGGTCGAAAATATATATGGAAGCTATATCCAAGTCTGAACCGATTTTAATATAATTTTGGAAATTTATTTTTATACCAAATTTAATCACCGAATTTCATTGGAATCGGGAATACGTATCGCGTTTGGTGCGTCAAATATGTGAAATTGGTCGAAAAAAATTTTGAAAGCTATATCCAAATCTGAACAGACTTAAATATAATTTGATAAATAAATCGTTAGACCAAATTCAATCACACATTCGGAATTTCATTAATATTTGATATACACAGCGTGTTTGAGGCATCAAATACATGAAATCGGCCGAAAATATATATGGAAACTATATCCAAATCAGAACCGATTTCAATATAATTTGACAAATTCATTTTTGTTCCCAATTAAGTTACTTATTTTAAATTTCATTAAAATTGGACCTACATATCGTGTTTGGTGCACCAAATACATGAAATCGGCCGAAAATGTGTATGGGAGCTATATCAAAATCTGTACCGATTTCAATATAATTTGACAAATTTATTTTCGGAGCAAATTCCGTCACACATTCCAAATTTCATTGGAATTGAACATTAATATCGTTTTTGAGGCATCAAATAAACGAAATCGGTCGAAAATATATAATGGAGTTATATCCAAATCCGAACCGATTTCAATATAATTTGGCAAATTTATTTTTTTCCAAATTCCGTGACGCATTCCAAATTTGGAGACTGTGTCTGTAATCGATCATTAAATATGTGCATATAAAATCTAAATTTTTGGGAGGTACCTCCGATTCTGATGCTATATCTCCAGTTCCAAGTGGAATTTCAAAATGGTGTATAGCCTATGTTACTTTCAGGCGATGTTGTAGTATACATGGAAATTTTCAGGAAAATCTGTTCAATTACAAACAAATAATCAAACAAACATTTTCCTCTTTTATTGATATAGATAGGTCCACCTTTGCGTATAACCCTCACATAACGGTATCTCCCTATATTCGGTATTTTGATGGTTTTAAACACATTTGTCTTCGGTATTTTTAGTTCGTAATATGTAAGTCTACGTTTTGCTATAGAAAGAAAAAACCATGCAAAGAAGGGTTAATATTGTACCTTTAGCTTGAACGAACGTAAGTCATTTAAAAATAGTCTGTTAATGCCGAATGTGATGGGGATTACAGGATCACATGAACCTATGCTGCCACGGTGGGTACTACCCATTTTCAATTGTGTCTACTGAATTTCCATTACGTTAGAAATATAGGGGCTATAGAAAAACGTGGGCCTAGATAGACAATTTTCTGTCACAGGAAATAGAATCAGTCATGAACTCCAAATGCCGAATATTAAGATATTCTGTTATAAACTGGGACTTAAATCGTAAATACGAAAGCATGGACTATATTCTGGCACAGTAGATAGAACTCATTCCGAACTTAAAGTGCCGAATAATAATCGTAAATGTCGAAAGAAAGAAAAGAAGAATTTCGAGTTAGTCCCAATTTTTAAACCGGAAATTTTAAAGACAACTAACTAACTTCATCTTATTTTTCCGTTTTTCAATTCAGCCATGCAAAGGGAGTTTCCCACATATATCAAACTACTTCCGATAAGAGGGATTTATGTTGTTTCGTTTTCTTATTAAGTCGCCGTTTCTTATTACTTGGTATTTTAAATGTAAGCTATTTTGTCTTGTTAATTCTACAGGAATGACGAGGGCATGAAATATGTGACTATTTCGGATCTTAAATATTTCTGGAGCGAACCACCCCGCGCTATATTACCTAAATCTGTGAGTTGGGACATTGTTTGAAATGTCCATAAAATGAAATAATTTTGCACCGACCTACTGTGCAACACAATACACCACACACAACTACACACGAAGAAGATAAATTTGACTCTGACGTGTGTATCGAATAAACCGTTGATGTGGTGGATACACCGAGGAGAACTTTGCAGCTATGTATTTTTCTTTTGCTTAGTCATTGATACTGGAGCAACGATTATAGCAGAGATTGGTCTGTGTTCCTGGAATTTATACCCTACACCACAAGGTGGTCAGGGTATTATGTCTTTGTGCATTTGTTTGTAACAGGCAAAAGAAAACGAGATAGACCCATAGTTCCTTTTGATCATATGCATAGAATCACATTCTGAGCCGATTTATGCATGTCCGACCGTCCGTCTGTCCGTCCGTCTGTCCATGTATTTTTGTAAACAAAGTACAGGTCGCATTTATTGCCCGATCGATATGAAATTTTGCACAGATCATTTATTTGGCCCAAGGACGAACCCTATTGAAATTGGAGACAATCGGTCAAAGTTTAGATATAGCTCCCATATATATCTTCGTCCGATTTGCCTTTTATTGTGCACCAAACGTGTAATATCAGCCCGAATTGTATGGAATTTTGCATATACACCTAAATTAGGCCTGAAAATAAGTATGCCAAATTTGATCGAAATCGGTTCAGATATAGCTATATCTCCCATATATATTGTTCATCCGATTAGTTATTTTTGTCCTCTGCAGCCGTAATATGCACTCTGTAACAACAATATTTGGGGAAATATATCAAATACAGCTCAGAAATACATTTGCTAAGTTTTATCGAGATCAGTTCAGATTTGGATATAGCTCCCATATATAGCTTCTTCCGATTTACCTTTTATTGTGCACCAAACGTCTTATATTTGCCTAAATGGCATGGAATTCGGCACTCACGACCGAATTGAGTCTAGAAGCTAGTATGTCAAATTTGTCAAAATATAGCTATAGCTCCCATATATACTGTTCATCCGATTTGTTATATTTGTTACCCACAGCCGTAATATACACTCCGTAACAACGATATTCAGGGAAATATATGAAATACAGCTCAGAAATATCTTTGCCAAATTGTATCAAGATCGGTTCAGATTTGCACATAGCTCCCATATATATCAAATGGGCAATACAAGTCCGAATTTAAAAGATACAAATGCTTCGGCATATTTAGTCCTTTGAACTTTAAATTACAATTATAATCAGAGCGTGTATGATGGAATTCTCCCATAAAAAATTTGAATTGTTGTGTGAAGCTCTACTAAATTAGCAAAGTGGTGTAGGGTATCATAAAGACGGCCCCGCCTTACTTTAAAACTTTCTTTACTGGTTTTGAAACAGTTTTTGTTCGGAGTAATAAATTAAGAGAAAAAATCTGTAAAATAATATTATTTGCATCGGCCTTCCAATACCAATTGTTATTTGTCTTTCTTTTTCTATGAAATCGGTTATGGTAATTAATTTGATGTTCTTTTGTGATTCAGGCAAGGGGTCCTTTTGCGCCGTGTCCTAAATAAATTAACTGCTGTTACGAGGAACAAAAGAAAAAAAGAAACAATTTATAAAAATTACGGATTGAAACTTTGTTTCGCTGAAAGCTTACTTCAATTACGTTTCCACGAGGGAGTGTGGGTTAATTGATATTTTCTGTTTGATGTCGCTTTCAGTGCTTCAGTTTGGAAAAGTAAATTTTGTACCGGTTCAACCGTGAAACAATTTCTTTGTCGGTAATTAAAAGGATAAATCTTTTGAAATTACTTAATTTTTAAGTCATCCCTGTTTTGTCAATTTCATCAATGGACGTTAACAAGGTTCGGCCGTCTCGCAGAGAATTGAATAACTACGAACTCTGGGGATGGTGCAAACTTAAAAGTGGGGGTTTTAACCATTTCAATTTTTATTCTTCAGCAGAGTGTATTAAATCCCAAAAGTTTGTGAAACATCAACATGCACCAGGAAAAAACATATTCGTCTTGGTGATGATCTAATATTATTTTAAAAGTTGATAAACATCTCCCTACAAACAGACCCGGCTTCGTTCGCTCTCTAACTTCGAACCAGCAGCGTAAAAACCATTTTCAGATTATATTTCTGTAAGTTCCATCGTTCCACGAGATTAGTTTTACCAAAGGTGACTACGTTTGCAACCGGTGAATAGAATCGATGCGAGCCACAAACATGGCCCAATGAGAAATATTGTTCAACTTCAAAGTAACTAGGAAAAATTTAACTCTCTGTACTAGAGTCTGATTATGTCAAATAGACCTCTAAACATTCAGCAATTTTACAAATTTCTTATATTGAGGAAGAAAACACAAAAACATGAATAAAATTTTGGGGCTATTCCACAAAAATTGTTCAGAAAATACTCAAATTCGGGTGTTTTCAAAATGCTTACTGCAACGTATGCATCGACAAAGTCTAAACCTTTAGAGATATATTGAATATGATTTTGAAAATAAATTTTAATCTTTCATTCTGTTTTCGCGGTTTTCAATTATTTATTCAAAATCAATGCAACAAGTTGTTTGGTTTTTTGATTATTTTGATAGTAATTCTCATAATCCTCCATATGATGGTACCTCCCTATATTCGCCATTTTGATTTTTTGTGACATTATTCACCGGAACTTTTTCAAGTTTCATATTTGAATATTGTAATGGCTTATGACAAAACACTCCTATGCAGGTCCACGTCTCCGTACGGACCCCAATATAACTGTGACTTTCTATATTTTATGATTTTTAACAATATTTTTCAACGCATTTTTTTAATTTCTAAACTCCTTCCAAATGGTGCAAACTTACCGTCTTTTTACTCGCTTTACTGCTTTTATTCAAAATAACACACATACATATATACAAACTGTGTATATGTGTTGATATAATAGGGAGACCTGTTTCTGTAAAAAAATACTTTAACTCGAATCGTTCGTATTCAAATGTATTCGTTTTAATTTGGGTTTTTATAAAAAAAGGCTGTAATAAAAAGCCTATCGGTTTATACTAACGTTCTCTCGTGTAAGTCCCTTGCAAAAAAAAGCATTTGCTCTAGAAACCGAAATATTCTTTTCAGTCCAAAAAATTTCGGACTAATAGGAAAAATATAGTTGTAACATGTAACTCTAAGTTCGGCCGGGCCGAACTTTGAATACCCTCCACCATTTGGTACAAATTTGGTCATTTTCAAAAAAAATAAGATCCGTTAAAAAATCTATTAAAATCTTAAAAATACAGAATGTAGCCGCATATTAGGGTCTATACGACGACGTGTACCTGCATAGACAACTTTTGTCATAAGCTATTACAATATTCAAATGAGAAACTTGGAAAAATCTGTTTATAAAGTAGCTAAAATCATCAAAATACCGAATATCGGGGGTACAGTTTTATGGGGGCTATACGAAGACGTGGACCTGCACAGACAATTTTCTGTCAAAGGCTGTAGTATTCATTACGAACTTCGAATACCAAATTTGAAACAAATCCGGTGAAAAATGCCGCTGAAATCATCAAAATACCGAATATGGGGGTTACTATTATATAGGGCTATACGAATACGGGGACCTACATGGCCCATTTTCTGTCTTAGGCCGTAGTATCTATTACGAACTTTAAATACCAATTTTGAAACAATTCCGGTGAATAGTGTCGCTAAAATCACCAAAATACCGCATATCGGGAGGTACCATTATATGGGGGCTATACAAAGACGTGCGCCTACATGGCCCATTTTCAATACCAAAAGTCCAACAGACATAATACACATTTGAGTAAAATGTTAGCAACCTACTTCAATTCGTTCGGAAGCTAGAGTGAGTTCCACAGACGGACGGACATTTCTAAATCGACATAGAATTTTATGCTGATCAAGAATATATACACTTTGTGGGGTCTAAAATGTATATTTCGAGGGTATAAAAACAGGGTATAAAAACAGACTCATGGCAAAATTATACAAGGTAATCTCTTGCCAACATATGATATACCATTTTAACATAAATATTTTTTTAAATTTAAATATCAAAATTTCCACGCCCGAAATGTACGCACTGGTTTGAAAATCGTATTCTTTATACTATAAATTAATATTTTAACCTAACGCCATTGATCGCGAGAAAAATATGGATCTTAGAACATGGAAAATTTACAGTTTACTTTTAGCGATAAAGTTACCAGATAAGACGTTATTGATGTAATTATGTAAATAATTACATCCGTATGTAAAAAAAATTGGAATTGTTCCATTCATTGTAAACGCGGGGTTTTAACTGTCATACAATATTTAAGACTAACAAAATATTTCATTTTGAAACATAAACAATATTACTTTTTGTTTTGTTTCATTGTTATAATTGCAAATATATTAATTTTTCGCAAAACTGAAGGGCTGTGGAGAAATCTGGTATTTTCAGGACTGCCTTCTATTTTTAAAAAGGTTTTAGTAAACGTGATCAGCTCTGTTCATCTCATGAAACATTAAATATGCTATGTTTTGAAATTCACCCTATGAATTTTGACGCGAGTTCAATATAGCGGTGTCGACTAGTATCAGGTATTTATAATAGTTATCCCAATATCATATGTTAGATTTCCAGGTCTATACCTTCCCCAAAAAAGAAATTAAGTACGCAAGTTTCCGCTTCCTACATATTTACAGTGACCCTAATAGCAAATTTCAGATTTCAAGCACCTTATTCAAATTTTGTGCCATTCAGTACATTCCTTATACAGGGTGAGATGAAAAAACTGCAATCAACTTCAGACTGCTGTCATTTCTAAGCCACTCGTCCGACAGCTTTTAAAATTATTTCAGTGACAGCTCATTATATTGTTTACAAGCGTACAATAGCATTTTGGTGAAAATTTTCTAGAAAAAAGTTTTTCGTACTGGAATTCAAGCGTGATAGTGTGATTTCTTTATATTTGGCTGGAAAACCACAAGTGACCATCGTTAGAGCACACCAGCATTTAAATGTGAATAAATCTTATGTGTCTCGTACCATTGCTCGTTTCCGTGATACTGGTAGCGTAGCCCGGCGTCAAGGAAGTGGACGGAAGAAAACAGCAACATCAGCAGAAATGGTTCGAAAAATCGCAGTGGCCGAAAATGGTTCGTGAGCTGAACATATCGCAATATTCCATTCGGCAAATATTGAAAAATGAGCTCGGGGTAAAGCTATTGAAATTCCAAGAAGTGCAAGAACTTACACCACAACAGAAAGAAAATAGACTCAAAAGAGCTAAAGATTTGCTTCGCTAGGCCGAAAGTGGTGATTTTCCGAATTTGGTTTTCTCCGATGAGAAAACATTTGTTGTCCAGCAGTTTGTAAACAAACAAAATTATCGTGTTTACTTGCCAAAGAGGCCTTGCTGAAAATGTGCTACCAGAACTCAAGCGCCGGCCATGGTGATGGTGTGGGCCGCCATAACAGCCATAACAGCCGATGGTCCCTCTCCTCCATTTTGGCCGCAGACCTTAGACATTCCAACAGGACTCAGCACCATCGCACTCAAAACGCGCCACCCAAGAATGGTTACACAATGAGGTTCCTCGCATCATTTTCCAGCGCACAATGGCCTCAAAAATCACCGCATACCAATCTGTTGGACTATTTTGTCTGGAGTATTTTGGAAAGCAAGGTTGGCACCAAATAACACCAAAGTGTCGATCACCTCAAGCAAGCGCTTCGCCGGGAATGGACCAAAATACCGCAGAATCCAAATCGGCCCAGTCGTTCTCAACTTCTTTAATTACGTTCTCAACTGATCAAATTACCAAATCGTAAAATTATATAGATTTATGTACACAAATCAGATATGGGAAAATGTTTTTATGCCGTGAGATTTATCATTTTCATTTTACCATGATTTGACCATTTATGTATGTATGTCCTTTTTGAAGAATGTACTATACAGATTGGCTCTATAGTATAAATGATGACCCGACTAAAGAGAAATAAATATGCAATTCAAAAATGTCAATATAGGTTCGATTTATAGTGTTTTAAGAAACCTGATCCTGTTTTCCAGCAAGAGGTTTTAATTTGAGAGTTGAAATCCCAAATAATATAGCACATTTATTAAACAGTATACATCAACTTTTTATAATAGTCCCATGTAAGATGGTTCTCTACCCCCATAGTATCCAAACACACATTTTAAGCCAAAACGATTCGAAAATATAATCAAAACCCTCGAAATAGGTAAAATTAGAAGGAACCTTTATATGGGCGCTACTCCAAAACATTGAGGTGACATAGAATGTGACCAAGACCCTGGAAATAGTTGAAATTAGCGGATGCCTTCATATAAGGGTTATACCAAAGCTTGGTCCTATACTTATAATTATTTGAAAGAATGTTTTGTTCTTTCTAAAATCTCAAATAACCAACATTTAAGGAATTAAAAAAGGGCTATATCACAATGCAGACCAACCTGAAACATATTTTGTACAAATGATTCCTTCTTTAACCCATAGGACTGCATCAAATTTAAAACTCTATCTAAAATTTTGCGGAGTATAGAGGGAAATATTTGAGGCCCTTTGTGTATGTTTAACCTATATAAAATGGACCCTAAAAAAGTTTGACCCGGGAAACCCCTCTTTTGGTATTTTTATCTACCAACCGAAAAATTTCCCAACCTCATGATTGTCTAGGTCGCAGTGTAATTACTGACGAGAGCACATAGTCCCCGTATGATGTTATCTGTAAGTTAAGGTTACGGGTTCGTTTAAGGGTTCGGAAGAATTTTCCGATGACATTAATCTTTTTTTACTAAATTTTCAATTCGCTCCACAGTACGCATATTACACTGCCTCTTCAGTTCCAATGAATTTTGCATTAGATGGATTATTTCCATGTATAGTCAATTGTTTGGAGTTTCCGACTTCAGGAATGATTGTAATTTCTAAATTGAAATCCTGGAAATATGACTTTAATTTAATTTAACTATCATAAATAAGGTGTCATCGGTTTATAAAAGTTAGGGACCCCATAAATTATGTTAAAAAGTAGAAATCTATGTCGATTAAATTATGGCATGTTTTTGTTACAATTTCTACCGAATGAACTGTAATTTGACATTTAATGTTTTGAGTATTGTGAAATCAATAACGGCAATAACTGTTTAAACGCACGTTTAGCTTTAAATGTTTTGATGCTTCGAGAAGTATTTTTTAATCAAAATTAAACATTTTATTATAGCAACCATATAACGGCATGTACACAAAATATGCAAAATATCTCGGATTTTTTCAATAAGAATTTTTAATTCCAAAAGGCATTCTAAAACAATTCTACACAAAATTCCATATCCAAATAGAACAGTTAATACAGCTCTGCAATTTTTCTAGAGACTTTTCTCAAAATGTTCTTTCTTGAAAACATTTTCAGTGTAATTACAAATACCAAAAGAAAATATGAGTTAAATCGGCCAGTTATCCTCAACTGAAGTTTTACAATCCTTTTTAAAAAATTTTACATATAGATCTAAAAAAGTGGGTGTGGGGAAAGTCAAGATTACGTTGTATACTAACTGTGGAGCAGATATCTTTATTATTTTGGCAAATATGATTTTAGGTAAATCGAAAAATGGACGCAAAATTGGGCGTGGTCACTCTTTCTTTGCATAAAAACCTAACTCGTGGTAGGACGAACATTAAAAAAATATACCAATCGTTCCAGCCGTTCTCCACTGATTCAATTACCAACGAACAACAATTGGTTATTATATATATAGATTAGAAGTATGCGTGGTCAGTTCCTCAGCCCTCAAATAAATCCCTAGGGTTGGAGGGAACGTCAACAGTATCTCGTGTAATAATTTTCAAATCGATATTTTCATTATCTGGCTAATATAAAGATTTTAGATAAATCAAAATAGTGAGCATAAAAGTAGACGTGGCCAATATTTTTTTCTTTAAAAACCTAACTCGGTGTACGACCAACATTTGTAAAAAAAAATATGCAAATCGGTCCAGCCATTTAAATGTCCTGAAACAGATTTGGTCCAAACTATTATTTCGACGACCATATGTACTCACTATAGCGTTAAGGCTTGCTAGCTGGTAGCGATCACTGATCTAGATCGACTCAGCTCGGCGAGATAGGAAGATTCATATGTACTTTCCTATGTGGAAAACCAATATTCAAGGTGTTATTGTAGGGTATAAAAAATTAAAATGAATTGTGACATTTTATACAACACTATTGCATGCATTAACAGTTTAACGTGAACTGAACTTTGAACTCAAAACAGTGACCCCACGTACACATGTGGATTTATGTATGTGTCTGCATTAAAGTTTTACACATTTGCACGTGCATCTCGACACTATCCTAAAGTCAAAACACATATCCTTACACTAGTGAAGGTACTATTTGTAACTGTTGTCACATTGTTTTGTTTGTTTCAAATCGTAGTCAGTTAAAGAAAGCCGCTTCAAAACTATTTTGCGATAACGCACTCTCTAACCCTAAACCCATACAACAAAGTTATTACACAAGGAATTTTAAAATGTTAGGGCTATTTAAGCTAAGCTGCAGATAAGTGAATAAGACAATGCGACTTTGAAGTATTTAAATTCCGATACAAAAGAGGCCAGAAAGGAAAAAAAGAGGGGCGGACCGGCGACATAATATTCCACATCAGTTTCCGAATTGGAAGATGTCATTCCATCAACAAATTAAAATTAAAATTTGACGAACTTTTAATTACCTTCACCATCAGTAAAACAAATCTTTAAAGATAAGTGTGCAACAAATATGCCTGGGCTGTTTGAAACATTTGCTTGACTGGAGGCAGTTCATTGAGCTCCCAATACCACTCACAACCGTCCCTGATGACCGAGGAGGCCACCTCCCAATTACATAGGGAGCGCGTACATAGGAGTTCGGACTATGAACTATGGAGGGTTAGTAGGCTAGAGAAACCAGTTAAAGTTAGACATTAGCCAGTTGATCAAATTAACAAATAAATGACAAAAAGACAATACATAAATAATACACAGGAGTAGAATGTCTGGCAACTACTTGCTTCATTAGTAGAGATGTGAAATAAATTACATGCAACGGTTCGGTCAATGATATATTATTATATGATTTGTTATAGATATCATATAAAGATCTCATAGGACTATATGATTAATAATTCGACTTAGATAAAGAAATTTTTAGCCGTATGTAATTTCGGGTATTACAAGAAGGAATATTAAAATTTACTACACCGGTTAAAAACTGAGAATCGATTTCACTGCACGAAAGTTTTATAATAAATGAAGCTCAATAAGTTTTAGACGATCTTCATATGGTGGAAGTGTTTTATTTTAATCCTATCTTAAACCTCTGAGTGCGAATAAAAGGTATTAGATTTGTACTGATTCCAATTTAGTAGGTTAAGTTTTATAAAAGGGACTCCTCAATACGCAACCATATTGTAGAGTGGGCCAGGCTAACAAAAAAATTCTTAGTCACATATGGATAGTCAAATTCTTTATAAGTGCGGTTGTAAGATTTAGAAGACTTTCCAAAAGAATTTTAGTTTTATTTAATTCTTTGGTTCCTCTTCTATTGAACTTACGATCTCGTCACTTGGGTAAAAAATGTTTTTTGTCATAGAAGTTATTTTTAAAATAACTTCTGGGGAGAATATCCCAGACAAAAAACAAGGGAACTGATGAGGATTGGTGGCTCTTTCCGAAACCTAGGTATTCCCTGCCTTACCCCCTGGTAAACATTACCATCGTTCTCCACTAATAAACAAACGTTGTTTTTATAAAAACAACAATAAAGGGATAAGCCTGACCATTTTGCAACAACAAAATACTACGGTATCCCGAACAAACAAGCCAAACTGTTCTGTTCGTGGATATATATATATCCACGAACAGAACAGTTTGGCTTGTTTGTTCGGGATACCGTAGTATTTTGTTGTTGCAAAATGGTCAGGCTTATCCCTTTATTGTTGTTTTTATAAAAACAACGTTTGTTATATATATATATATATATATATATATATATATATATATATATATATATATATATATATATATATATATATATATATTTTACTTGTTTTACTTGTTTTTATTCTTGATGTTATGATGATGGGGAAGATGTATTGTTGTTGTTACTTGACAAAGTTTCGAAGGCGATTTTTTACATTTTGCATATAGTTAATCGTGTTCTGTCGATGTTTTTATACCCTCCACCATACATAGTATGGAGGGTATATTAAGTTCGTCATTCCGTTTTTAACTCATCGAAATAATCATTTTAGACCCAACAAAGTATATATATTCTTGATCAGCGTAAAATTCTAAGATGATTTAGCCCTGTCCGTCTGTTATAACCATGCTACAGTCTAAACGAATTAAGATAGGAAGCTAAAATTTTGCACAGATCTCTCTTTGGTCTGCAGGCAGGTCAAGTTCGAAGATGGGCTATATCCGTCCACGATATCGTATATCCCCCATATAACGATATCCCCGACATTCGGTATTTTAATAACTTTACCCACATTTTTCAACGGAATTGTTTGAAAGGAGTTCCTTGTGGGTACTTTATACCTCGGCAGAGAATTATCTACATAGGTCCACGATATCGTATATCCCCCATATAACTGTACCCCCCGATATTCGGTATTTTGATGATGTTAGCCACATTTTTCAATGGAATTGTCATAAAATCCACACAAGTAGTTCCTTGTGAGTACATTACCCCCTGAGAGAGAATTGTCTATATAGGTCCACGATATTGAATTTCCCCCATATAACGGTACCCCCCGATATTCGGTATTTGTGAGCACTTTACCCACTGACAAAGAATTTTCTACATAGGTTAACGATATCGTATATCACCCATTTAACCGTACCCCCCGATATTCGGTATTTTGATGATTTTACCCACATTTTTCAACGGAATTATCTGAAAATCCACACAAGGAGTTCCTTGTGTGTACTTTACACCCAGACATAGATTTGTCCTAATAGGTCCACAATATCATATATCCCCCCATATATATGGGGGGATTAAATATTTTAAAGATATATTAGATATTTTAAAGATTTTAAAAGAATTTTTAATGGATTTTATTTTTTGAAAATTTTCTAATTAGTTCCAAATGGTGGAGGGTATTCAAAGTTCGGCCCGGCCGAACTTACTGCTTTTTTACTTGTTTACATTTTTTAGTAAAATACATTTTAATCATATTAAATTGATAGTGGCATGGTAAAATTAAATAAAGGTAGGGCCATAGTACAATAAGAAGTAGAACAGGGTCTCAATTCTTGTTCTATGGAAATGTGAAACGAAAACTTTTACAAAGGAAACAAGTTAAAAAGCAGTAAGTTCGGCCGGGCCAAACTTTGAATACCCTTCACCATTTGGAACGAATTTGGAAATTTAAAAAATTCTGTTAAATTTTAAAAATACCGAATATTGCCGTTATATTGGGGTCTACACGACGTGGACCTATATAGACATTGTTTGCCATTAGCCATTACCATATTCAAATTCGAAACTTACAATAAATGGTGAATAATGTAGCTAAAATCATCAAAATATCGTATATAGGGAGGTACCATTATATCGGAGCTGTACGAAGACCTGGACGCATAGACAATTTTCTGTCATAGGCTGTAACATCCATTACGAATCTCAAATACCAAATTTTAAACAATTCCGGGGAATAATGTCGCTAATATCATCAAAATACCAAATATAGGGAGGTACCGTTATATGGGGGCTATACAAAGACCTGGACCTGCCCAGATAATTTTCTGTCATAGGTTGTAGTATCGATTTCGAACTTCAAATACCAAAGTTGAAACAGTTCCGGTGAATAATGTCGCTAAAATCATCAAAATATCGAATATCGGGAGGTACCGTTATATGGGGGCTATATGAAAACGTGAACCTACATGGCCCATTTACGAACTTTGATGTTTTCCGCACTTTTAAAATAGCTCGAAAATTTAAAGAAATGCCTGGGTTGGTGTTCACACTTTTAATTCCATGGCAAAATTGGTTAATATCTTTAACACGCACCCGTAATGTAGGTTTCTTCCAATCACTGATTTTGGAAATATTTTGTTTTTATTTCTTAAAATAATAGGCACATGCACAAAATTGTTAGAAGACGGGCACACTTAGAAAAAAATGTGATCAGCTGGTAGCTGGTGTGATCAGCTGGTTACCTTTTTATTGTACCATGATCGGGGTACTGCAACCAATCGATTTTAATTTTTTGTTGACTTGTGAATGTTAGTTGTGTATGTCTGTGCATTCTTTTCTATTTTACGAATGTTGTAACCGAAATGATTATTAGAACGAATGTAGGAATAAAATTTACCTTTTTTGTGACGAAATAAATCTTTAGAGAAATCAAAAAATGATTTGGAAAATTCAAATTCTCAAAGCAACAAGTTGTTCAAAAAAAAAAAAATTAATGAATGTTCCAGTAAAATGTTTTCATTCTCCCCTATGGGAGAACACTGTTTATATGGGTCCACATTTTTCTATAGCCCGCATATAATTGTACCTCCCTATATTCGTTATTTTGATGATTTCAGTCTCAGTTTCTAGCGAAATAGCTTTAAATTCGATATTTGGAGCTCATAATAGGTTATATTTCCTGTGACAGAAAATGATCTATAAAGGTCCACGTTTTCCTATAGCCTCTACATAACAGATAATTCCCATATTCGGCATTTTTATCATTTTAGCCTCAGTTTCCAGCTTATTGGAATAAAATTCTAAAGTCGCAGCTCGTAATGCGTTCTAGCTACTGTTGCCACAAATGTTCATGTTTTCCTATAGCCCATTATTTCATTAGGTATTTCGCCGAGTTTAGTCACATTTTCTAACAAAGTTACTTAAAATTCGGTATTTGGTTATTGTAATGGGTTCTCTACTCTTGTAGCAGAAAAATTTGTATACAGGTCAACATTTTCCCTCACATCCTCCCGATATTCCACATTTTGATAGCCACATTTTTGTAGAATTGTTTAAACTTGGATTGTATGTTCCTGCTGACAGAAGTGACGCATACCCCATGAATTCTGAAATTTCAGTATTAACAGACATATTTTTAAATGAGGCCTTTTCCGGCCTGGTGCTGCGTATATACAGGTACACCATGTTTCAAAAATGCGTTTAATTTTGTTGAACAAAAAACAAAACAAAAACTTAAAAAGGTCCTTGAATCCCTTTTTTTCTTATACTGATGTGCTGATAAGCGTGGCCTATTGTAATGACATATTTTTGTAAAAACAAACACTTTTATCATTAATTTTAATTTAAACGAGTAAAGAAAGTCTTAAAGTCGGACGGGCCGACTTTATGATACCCTACACCACTTTGCCAATTAAGTAGAGCTCCACATAACAATTAAAAGTTTTTATGGGAGAATTCAATCATACACCTACACCACTTTGCCAATTAAGTAGAGCTCCACATAACAATTAAAAGTTTTTATGGGAGAATTCAATCATACACCCTATGATTTTAATTATAATTTAAAGTTCAAAGAACTAAATATGCCGAAGCATTTGTATCTTTTAAATTCGGACTTGTATTGCCCATTTGGTGCAAAATTAATTTGAAATCGGAAAAAGATATATATATATAAGAGCTATATCCAAATCTGAACCGATCTCGATACAATTTAGCAAAGATATTTCTGAGCTGTATTTGATGTATTTCCCTGAATATCTTTGTTACGGTGTGCATATTACGGTTGTGGGTAACAAATATAACAAATCGGAAGTATAATATATATGGAAGCTATAGCTATATCTGAACCGATCTTCACCAAATTTGACATACTAGCTTCTAGACTCAATTCGGTCGTAAGTGCCAAATTCCATCCCATTTGGACAAATATTAGACGTTTGGTGCACAATCCAAGGTAAATCGGACGAAGTTATATATGGGAGCTATATCCAAATCTGAACCGATCTCGATAAAATTTAGCAAAGGTATTTCTGAGCTGCATTTGATATATTTCCCCAAATATTGTTGTTACAGAGTGCATATTACGGCTGTGGAGGACAAAAATAACAAATCGGATGAACAATATATATGGGAGCTATAGCTATATCTGAACCGATTTCGATCAAATTTGGCACACATATTTTCAGGCCTAATTTGGGTGTATATGCAAAATTCCATACAATTCGGGCTGATATTACACGTTTGGTGCACAATAAAAGGCAAATCGGACGAAGATATATATGGGAGCTATATCTAAATTTTGACCGATTATCTCCAATTTTTATAGGGTTCGTCCAAACAAATAATCTGTGCAAAATTTCATCTGGATCGGGCAATAAATGCGACCTGTACTTTGTTTACAAAAATACATGGACAGACGGACGGACATGCATAAATCGACTCAGAATGTGATTCTATGCAGATCATCAAAAGGAACTATGGGTCTATCTCGTTTCCTTTTGCCTGTTACAAACAAATGCATAAATACATAATACCCTGACCACCTTGTGGTGTAGGGTATAAAAAATATGATTTGTCATCATTAGGAGAAGAAGAGAGTAGACGGACTTACTGCAAATACACCTTGATTGAAGTGAATAACGTTTCAATACACTCTCTGCCTTGGTTCACACCTATCTAAGATCATAATTAAATTTTTCTATTTTATAGGGGGTTCGATCGATATGATTTATTTCACAAATAAATTTGTGAAATCTGGTGTAAATCTAATGATTTGACTTTTGATTTTCAATCGTTTGTTTCTACCCAAATAATCTCCCAAAAATGTTAACTTGAACCGAGTTTTGAGTAAACATGGGGTAAAATAATAAATAATAAAAACTGAACTTGGCACATTTTGCACTTGCCATGTCGATATTTGGAATGTAAGAAAAACACAATATGAATTTAACTAATTAATTCCATAGGAGAAACATGTGAAGGCAAGGAAAAGCGACGGACAAAAACATTTGAAGCGATTTGAATTCCTTGCAAGTGTCCTTCTTCCTTGTTTACGACTCAATATTTTCACATTCCTCGGCAATAGGCCAGTCATACCGTAAGTCATTCGCAAGCAAGCCCACCTCTAAAGGTGCCCCTAATGGACTGCCCGGGGGATGAGTCCCATTTGAGTGTTGATATCTAGCGTATACTGAATACTGCGACCGACCGTAAAACACATTTCAAATGGTGGTGCAGCTATTAAGGACACTTTTATTGGAAAATGTTTATTAAACAAAGGCAACGGCAACAGTATTGATGGCAACAAAAAAGAAAGAAAAAAAAAAAAAACAAGTAGACCGCAAAAAGCTGACGTTGGCCGCGTCGAGTCACTTAGTGGTCGTCGGACAGCCAGATAGAAGAGTTTGCAACAACAGCGACAAGACTGAAGTAGGTTTTAATTAAAATTTAATATCGAATAGGGCAGAATGTGGAAGACGTACACACATAACAGTGTTTTCCTGTTCAGCCGCCCTTCTCATTACTTGCGAAATTGCTCGGGCATGACACTGAAAAAGGAATGCCAATCAGGACATTGGTTTTTATTTCCGAAATGAATCCCCACTGGGGATCGATTTTGTGTTTGCCTACCGAAAAGAGTAAATACAGTTTAGGTATCGGCTATATTGTAATACAAACTGCATAGTCCAAATGGAAATGGCTGGAAAATATACAGTTTGTCAACAAATTTAATGTTTTATTAAATAACTTTTCAGTTGATTATTTTGCGGCTTGTAGATGTAGAGTACTTTTTGTGTGACAATATGTTGTCATCAATTGCTTGTCTGGGAGAATGTATTTCAGAAAATCATGGTACAATGAATTCAAGGTAGGGCAGAACTACCATATGATTTAAATTTTTTTATTTTTCTGGCCTAATATGTCAATTTCATTTGCTTATGTGTGTGTCTTCTTTTCAATAATAAAAAATTGTTCAGAAAATATTCAAATTCGGGTGTTTTCAAAATGCTTATTGTAACGAATGCATCGACAAAATCTACAGTTTTTGTCGCGAAATAAACCATAAGAGATATATAGAACATGATGTTGAAAAGAAATTTTTTGAAATTTTTTGAAAAGAAATTTTGACCATTCATTCAGTTTTCGCGGTTTTAAATTATTTATTCAAAACCAATGCAACAAGTTGTTTGCTTTTTTATTGTTTTGATAGTAATTCTGACATTACAAGCCAAACAGGTAGACCTCTATACTTTCAATTTTTTCAAAGTTGACCTACCTTCTCTTCATTGTACCATGTCAGAAAATATGTTTTTATTACCGCTTAGAAACTGAAAATTATTAGCATTGAATTTGGTTTCTGAATTGTCAAAGTTTTAGCTTTTCCTCATCAATCAATAAAAATGTTTTGCTCCTTTTAAAGGTAAGGTTAATTATACCCTACACCACAAGGTGGTCAGGGTATTATGTCTTTGTGCATTTGTTTGTAACAGGCAGAAGAAAACGAGATAGACCCATAGTTCCTTTTGATGATCTGCATAGAATCACATTCTGAGTCGATTTATGCATGTCCGTCCGTCCGTCTGTCCGTCCGTCCGTCCGTCTGTCCATGTATTTTTGTAAACAAAGTACAGGTCGCATTTATTGCCCGATCCAGATGAAATTTTGCAAAGATCTTTTGTTTGGCCCAAGGACGAACCCTATTGAAATTGGAGATAATCGGTCAAAATTTAGATATAGCTCCCATATATATCTTCGTCCGATTTGCCTTTTATTGTGCACCAAACGTGTAATATCAGCCCGAATTGTATGGAATTTTGCATATACACCCAAATTAGGCCTGAAAATATGTGTGCCAAATTTGATCGAAATCGGTTCAGATATAGCTATAGCTCCCATATATATTTTTCATCCGATTTGTTATTTTTGTCCACCGCCGCCGTAATATGCACTCTGTAACAACAATATTTGGGGAAATATATCAAATGCAGCTCAGAAATACCTTTGCTAAATTTTATCGAGATCGGTTCAGATTTGGATATAGCTCCCATATATAACTTCGTCCGATTTACCTTTTATTGTGCACCAAACGTCTAATATTTGTCCAAATGGGATGGAATTTGGCACTTACGACCGAATTGAGTCTAGAAGCTAGTACGTCAAATTTGGTGCAGATCGGTTCAGATATAGCTATAGCTTCCATATATATTATTCATCCGATTTGTTATATTTGTTACCCACAACCGTAATATGCACTCCGTAACAACGATATTCAGGGAAATATATCAAATACAGCTCAGAAATATCTTTGCCAAATTTTATCGAGATCGGTTCAGATTTGGATATAGCTCCCATATATATCTTTATCCGATTTCAAATTAATTGTGCACCAAATGGGCAATACAATTCCGAATTTAAAAGATACAAACGCTTCGGCATATTTAGTCCTTTGAACTTTAAATTATAATTATAATCATAGCGTGTATGATTGAATTCTCCCATAAAAACTTTTAATTGTTATGTGGAGCTCTACTTAATTAGCAAAGTGGTGTAGGGTATCATAAAGTCGGCCCCGCCCGACTTGAAGACTTTCTTTACTGGTTTTGAATATAAGTTGATTTGCAGTCTAGATATGGGTGTTCATGGGTCCAACTAAATATTTGTTTTTTATTCCCCTTAGAACGATATTTCGCACAGTCTTTGGGCTCAACCCCACTATCACCTATACTTAGTCGTTTATACTTTTTTTTCATTTATTAAATTGCGAAATTGACAACCAGTTTTTATCAACGTATCAACACTGGCGAAATTGTGACAGACCACCTAAATCAAAAATTGTTTACTGCAGCCATAGAACTAAAAAACGGAAACTTAAAAATTGATGAAATGTATGACTAAACCCAAATAGTCCAAAGCTAAATAGGGCTTTAAACAGTATCAAATAAAGAAGCCATGGCCTATTAGCAGGTTATACAAAAAATCCATCTGCCTAACAATTTTGCTTTCAAATGAATTTTGTAAATTGTGTTAAACGCCAAACTACCGACTATTTGATACCCTACACCACAATGCAAATTTTGTAGAGCTCCCGCAACAAAAGAATTTTTTTCAAGTAGACCATATCACCCATCTACATTTGGCTTTGGAGCAGTTATAGTTTGCTATAAAGTGCATGATATCACTTGGAGAAGGATTATATTAAAACAAATTAAAAAGCAGTAAGTTCGACCGGGCTCTTTGAATACCTCCACCATTTTGAACGAATTTGGAAATTTTCAAAAAATAAAATCCTTAAAAAATTCTGTCAAATTTTAAAAAATACCGAATATAGCCGTTATATTGGGGTCTATACGACGGTGACATACATAGGCATTGTTTATCATAAGCCACCATTTCACCATTTCAAATTCGAAACTTACAATAAACGGTGAATAATGTAGCTAAAATCATCAAAATATCGTATATAGGCAGGTACCATTATATCGAAGCTGTGCAAAGTCCTGGACCAGCATAGACAATTTTCTGTCATAGGCTGTAGCATCCATTACGAACTACAAATACGACATCTCAAACAATTTCGGTGGGTATTGTACCTAAAATCATCAAAATACCGAATATAGTACGAATATAGGAAGACCTGGACCTACATAGACAATTTTCTGTCACAGACTGTAGTTCCCATTACGAACTCTAAATATGTAATTTGAAAAAAATCCAGTGAATAGTGACGCTAAAATAATCAAAATACCGAATATTTTAAGGTACCGTTATATGGGGGCTATACGAAGACGAAGACCTGCACAGACATTTTTTTGTCATAGGCTGTAGTATCCATTACGAACATCATACCAAATTTGAAACAATTTCGATTAATAATTTCGCTGAAATCATCAAAATACCGAATATCAGGAGGTACCGTTATATGGGGGCTAAATGAAAACGTGAACCTTCATGACCCATTTACAAACTTAACCAACTACTGGAAAAATTAAAATATTTCAATTCGTTCGAAAGATAGCGTAATTACAACAGACCGGCATCGCTAGATCGACATAGAATTTTACGCTGATCAAGAATATATATATACTTTGTTGGGTCTTACATGAGTATTTCGAGGAGTAACAAAAGAAATGACAAAGCTAATATACCCTCCATAGTATGGTGGAGGGTAAAAAAATATATCGGGGCCGAGTTACACAAAATGGAAAGGTACGTACCGAAATTCACTCCATTTGGGCTGATATTAGCCGTTATTTGCACAATAAGTCTGAAATCGGATAGGATATATATGAGAGCTATATCCAAATCTAAAAAGTTTTCGATAAAATTTGGCAAAGGTATTTTTGAGCTTTACAAGATATCTGGTATTAAATATCATTGTTGTCGAATGCATATTACGAATGTGGGGAACTTAAACGTCAAATCGGATCAAATATATAACTGGCAGCTATAGCCTTATCTGAATTGATTTTCTCCAAATTTAATGTACTTGCTTCTAGACTGAATTCGGTCACATGTACCAAAATTCAGGAGTTTTTGACAGATATTTGCCATTTGGTACTAAATTAACCCGAAATCGGTTGACGATATACCCAAATCTGAACCGATCTTGATAAAATTTGGCAGAGGTATTTCCGAGCTCTATAAGATTTCTGGTATCGAATATCATTTTTTTCGAATGTATATTACAAATTTGAGCTATAGCTATATCTGAACCGATCTTTGAAATTTGATTTACTTGCTTCTAGAATGAATTCGGTGGGATGTGCTAAAATCCAGATCATTTGGACTTATACTAGACATTTAGAGCACAATTAACCTGAAATCGGTTGAAGATATATATGGGAGCTATATCTAAATCTAATCCGGGTTCTTCCTTGGGTCAAACAAATATCGTTTGCAAAAATTTCATCTCAATCGGATAATAAATGCGATCGGCATTTTGTTCACAAGAATACATGGACGGACGGACTGACATGCATAGAGCGACTCAGAAAGTGATTCCATAAAGATCCTCAAAAGTAAAAAAAGTCTATCTCGCTTCCTTCTTCCTGTTACAAACAAATGCACAAAGACATACTACCCTTACCACTATGTGGTGTAGGGTATAAATTTTATTCATTGCGGAAAAATAAAAGGGAAAGCAAAGCAATTAATATTGAGAAGTTTTTACCTTTCTAGAACTAGATCATAAACTTATTTGAAGTATGGCGAAATATTTTATTCGCTGCGACACAAAAGTTTTAAAATTCAAATTGCTAACTTTAAGTTTCTATTTATTGCGGATTTTTTTTAAATGACAACGGATGTAATTGAATTTGATACATAATATGGCTATGACGTATTATCGTAATTAAAAAAGAAATTGCTTTGACATTCAAGTTGGTCATACAGGAGGAGAATTCAGGCAAATTCGTAACATTTTCGTTAATTCCGACCTGTTTATAGACTTTGTAAGAAGCGTAGGCCATATTTTCCGATTAAAAGTTACAAAGCACCAATTAATGAAGATCAGAAAGATCGCATATCAGAATACATCGTAGCACAACATAAGTACCACTAAACAGCAGTTGTTAAACCCGAACGAATTAACCTGCTAATGTAAGTATAACTTATGCTAAAATATCAAATTGTATTCGGTTGGTTGTTGTGACTTAAACCTTCTCGTAGTAAAGAAGTGGTTCTAAGCTGGAAATTTTCTGAGGATCGGATATATGTTACTCACAATCTGAATTGCTCAAGCAGAAAAAAATCGTACTATAGGTATAGAGAATCCGAAATTAAAGCCGATTTTGGTAAAATTATGATTGAAACATCAACATCAATAATATCATGATATTAACTCCTTCAATGACCTGGTAAATACTGAGACTAGTGGGAGAGTGAGTGAAGTTAAATCTTGATGATTTTCCAATAATAATATATATTTTTCACTAAAGAATTCTACCTCAAATATTGCGAGTGCGTACAATTTTATTCAATATTAATTTCAAATTCGTATAGTACAGATATATTTAACAAGGTGTATTTAGTAAGTTGTAATTGACAATCCATTTTTGTTTGTGAACAAAGTTGTCCATTTTAATTTCGAAAATAAATAACTACTTATTTCAACAAATTCCACAAACAAAACAGAGAATGCGTATAGTTTATAAATAGAATCCCAGAGCTTCTATTTATAAACAAAAGGCATCGGTATATTTTTTGCTACAAAGGACAAACGAGAAAACGTTTAATGGAAAAAGGCGTCGGAATTATCTTTTGAAGACCTCTATTCTTGCAAAGAGGATATAGCTGGCTTGGTTTTAAAATTGAATCGTGTCGCGAAAATTATGTCCCAGTAAAAATTTTGGTTGTTATAACCCTATTTGCTATTTAATATTTCTTTACAAAATATTTCAAAAAAATAAATAGACAATTACGTATGAAATTAGGGGTATCGCATGGTACAATAAAGAGGTAAGGTAGAGCTACCAGCTGATTACAATTTTTTTCTAAGTGTGCCCGACTTCTGCCAATTTTGTGTATGTATTCATTGTATTGAAAAATAAACAGAAAATATTTTCAAAATCAATGATTGGAAGACGCGTATATTGCCCGACACACATTGAAGCTATTCGCCAGTTTTGACATGTAATTGAAAAATCGAACTATTTAGATCATATTTTTGAAAGAAAATCCTGGCATTTAATTCAATTTTCACGCTGTCTAACTGATTTTAAAAATTAAGAAAAACACTAAATATTATTCAATGAGAATCCAAACTTTTGTGTTTGTATGGAAAAGCTTGTCGGCAAAGTATATTTGCATGGATATAATTGCAAATATTAGAATATATTTCACATTTCGCTTCAAGAAATGTTTGAATGAAACTGTTCTCCATGACAATGTGAATTTTGGATATAAAAAAGTGTGTTTCTTAAAGACATCCAAAAAATAATGGAAATGAAATCCCTATGAAAAGGACAAAAAAAAAATTCATACCTTAGTTTATCGATGTGAATATGTAACACGATTTTATTTTGCAGTCTTACACAGCCCACTTAAAGGCAATTACAAAGTTCAATTTTGAATAATAGTTCCACACAGTCTAATAATAGCAACATGTAATAATAAAACTGACAAGCACTGTCTATGTGAAAAATTGACTAATTTTGTAATCCAAATTCAAGGCTTATAACATGAAAGGTACGATGGTGAAAATCAAAGTTATGATTGAAAATCAAATCTTGATCTGGAAAAGTGCCCGCCCATATGTTGCAATCACCATACCTTCAAGTTGTATCACTTTTTTAAATTTTCATAACAATTAATAGGAAATGTCATTTTGAACTCGATGTCTCTGTCTGTAAGGTACTAGCTGACCCAGTTCGCGTTGCTGGCCCTTCGGTTTAGTGTTTAATTCTTATTTTTAAAAACATTGTAATCCTTAATTAGATTAAATTGTCTAAACGATATATGTTGCCATTTCTGTCTGAAAAATAGAGTGTGATTTGCTATAAAAAAATATTCAGCCGCAGTCTACCAAATTGATGTAGTTTTTGAACCCCTTTTCTGTCATTGTGAACGAATAAAATGTTGAATGAACGCCTGTATCACACACTCCACATCCAATACATTTTTCTGAGTATTAGATATTTTCTGCAGCTTGAAGGTTACGTACACAGAATCGGCAGATATTTATAAATAGTAACAAACACTTACCTAGTCACATTTTCAAGCCACATGGATGTAACTCAATCAATCCAGAAACATTATATCTTTATTTAACATTTCTACTCCAGACCTACATGAATGTAAACATTCTTACTACGACAACCGATTTCTCCTTTATTATATCGAAGAATATTGCAAAAGTAGTTTCTTTCAGGTTCTGGAACAGGACATAAATGGACTGCAATTTTGAATTCGGAACTTTTTGAAATTATGCTTCAAAGAAACTAGTTTTGTCCACTTCATCATTGAGGACATAAAAAGTTCAATATAGCTGAACTTAACTTCTCTTTTATACCTACAATCGTAATTTTGGGTAGATTGTTTTATCATAAGTTAGTAACAATAAGAAATATTCTTTAGAAATGCAGGTGGTAGCATTATATAATATAGATGTTTGAAACTTTGCACATATGCATCATGCTACCCCGTTTAGGTGTAGCCCTCATGTAATTCCACTACATGACACTTTTCGGACAATAATTGTATCACATTGGCTTACTGGCCTAGCCAGAAATTACTTCCGCGACCATTCCAAGGAGTCCAATAGATAAAACAATTAGTTTTTTTTAAGCAAACTAAAAATATCTATAAATGTACCAGACTACTTCGGTGTATTGGTTTCCACTTAGGCACAAACCCAACATACGGTCCTCATTTGGCCTAAATTTTAATATGGGGGACTTCATTGATGCAAATCTGAATTTCCGACAAAATGGGCTGCAATCTAATATTTTGGGTTTTAATTGAATGAAAAATTGTCATACGAAAATATATGTTGGTCGATTTAGGAACGAGAGTCACAACTAATCAACTACTGTGCACTAATTTTGTTTTTATACCCTCCAGCAGAGTATGGAGTGTATTAAGTTTGTCATTCCATTTGTAACACCTCGAAATATATATATATATTCTTGATCAGCATAAAAATTAGCGATGTCCGTCCGTCCGTCTGTCTGTCTGTCCTTCAGTGGAAATCACTCTAGCTTCCAAACGAATTGAAGTAGGTTGATAAAATTTTACTCAAATGGTCTTCAGGACTTTTGATATTGAAAATGGGCTATATAGGTCCACGTTTAGGTATAGCCCCCATATAACTGTACCTCCCTTATTCGGTATTTTGTAGGTTTCAGCGACATTATTCACCGGAATTATTTAAAATTTCGTATTTACAGTACCTTATTGGTACTACAGTCTGGGACAGGAAACTGTCTATGAAGGTACAAGACTTTGTATAGCCCACCTCCCCATAACTTTACCTCCCCATATTCAGTATTTTGCCGATTTCAGCGACATTATTTATCGGAATTGTTTAAATTTTCGTATTTGAATACTAAAATGGCTTTGACAAAAATTGTCTATGCACATCCACTTTTACATATTACTGCTTTTTTTTCGCTGTTTAAATACAAATTCAAAATCAAAACAAAAAATATACAGATTTTACAATTCAAATATATAGAAAGATAAATTTACAAAAATCATATGCGATATAAAAAATACGAAAAAAAATATGACGAAATGTAACAAAATTAATCATCTTTGTCTGTTTTATGTAGGTCATTCAGTATTGGAAACTTTGGGTGAAATGTTGATTTACATGTATTTAACTTTTGTGGTGAATAAAACCGTGCACATATGCAAAGATTCTGGCAGGAAATTTATAGAAAATAATTTGTGTGGCTCTTACCTAAACGGTCGCGTCTCGTACAAAATTACCAATATTCTGTCCCATAATCAAGCATTTTTAATAACTTTTGAAAAATATTAAATTGCGTTGAGAAAGAATCAAAACTGTACATTTTTCAATATTATGACGTCAGTTTCCTACTTGTATGCTCAAATTCAGAGAAAGTATATTAAAGTCCTGATTTTAGCTTTCTGGGGAATTGTTTTATTCTAAACCATATTTATTTACAATTTACTCATTCGCTAGCATTTTCAGCATCGTAGAACAAAGTAGCTTTCTCACATATTTACCTGAATGAACCGTTAAGTGCTGATTTAGACTTTCAGAGGAAATTAAACCTCCTTGCCCTAAATATATAGGTTTGCGCTTTGTACATCTCTCCAACAACACCCACTGAGTTCTGACATGGCACATTCAGGAAACTGTACTTTGAAAAAGTCTTTATAATTGCTTACAATCGTACAGGCCTTCTGTATTTGAATATCGTTGTCATGTAATAAAAAATTACTTCATTCAAATATTTATTGGAATTTAAACTGGATTTGCAGACAACAATTTCATAATATACCTGCTATCTAGTTAAACAATTGCTAGATCATACAACCGCACTTATAAACATTTGCATTTCTCTCCACTTGTTATGCACTCGTTTATCTCACCATGTAAGTTGATCTGTCGACGGTAAATAAAAGTTGTTTTTATGAAACCAATGATTATGGGATTAGTCCTAACTTTTTAACAACAACAAAAAAACTTCGGTATCCCATGCTAAATGCCAAAAAAACCTCCACCAATTGGAAGGACTTTGAAAACTTTAAAAAAATGTTCGTAGAAAAATAGTGTTTATATGAAAACCGTTATATGGGGGCTATACAAAAACTAGGAACTGCATACGGATAGGCTGTAGGACCTTCAACAACAAATTTAAAACAATTCCGTTGATTAATGTCACTAATATCATTAAAATACTGAAAAAATGGATGCCACGAGGACCTACGTAGATAATTTTCTGTCATAGGTTAAAGTATCCATTAAGATCTTCCAATACGAAATTCAAAATACTTCCTGTCTATAATGTCCCTAAATTCATCAAAATACTGAATATTTAGAGGTACCATTAAATGGGGGCAATACGAAAAGTAGACCAAATCTCCCTCCTTAGTATGGTGGAGGGTATAAAAAAACGTAATGGGATTTAAGTAACAGTTTTTTTCCCCGCGTCATATGGTTACAGAGGCTAATTATAATTTTTATGCGGCTAAAACGTTCCTTATCGAAATAAGAGTTTCAGATTTTAAGATTTGCAAAGTTTGCACAAAGTCATTTCCTTTCTATAAGGTAAATTGTTTTCTTTGAAAATTTTGAAATTTTGTGGAGAAAGTCGATATAAGTCAGCCAGTAATATTACGATGTGCCAAGTTTGGAACAAATCGGATACTCCCTTCGAGAATTATCGTGCGCACCAATCTGTCAGAATGGACAAACGGACACCCCTATATCACCTCCAAATTTCCTTCCAAAGAGACCTAGGGTTATTTCGTTGAGGCACGTTTTGGCAAATGTAAATCTTCCTGTCCGACCTTAAATGGACCTTAGGAAGCAGTTTCAATTCTTTTCAAATTCAGGAATGTAAAAATGTTACTACATACGATAACCAATTTGTCCTTTTTAATATCGAAAAATATTGAAAAACTATTGGATTCTGTTATATTCTTTTATACTTGGGCACATTATTACTTATCGACTACTTATTTTAAGTTTTGTTTTTAAAATGGACACCTTTTTATTGAACCATGACCCCGACTGAGTATCTGTCTATTTTATTTTTTACACATTAACATCCCATGGCCTATAAGCAGATCACCTACAAGCCCACTGTCAAATGTTGTGATTAGATTCCAACTTGATATATGACATGAGTCTTGCCCGATTTTATACCTTCGGAGTAAGAATATCAAGTGGCTTGAACCGAGGCTCAATATATCATTCGTCAGTAAATTTCTTACAAAGGGTATACATTGGCAAACGATCATACATAAGTCGACTCAGAATCTGATTCCAAGCCGATCACCAAAAGGAACTATAGGTCTGTGTTATTTCACATTGAATGTTACTGACAAATCATTATAGTATGTTCGATTGTGTGGCGAGGATATAAAAAAAACATGAATAATAAGTGTCTGTTTACTCAATAGGAGTGTTCGATAACTCAATAATTTGTACAAATTATTACAACATTTTGTTCGATAAGCCAAAAAACTCTGTAAGATAGGGCTAGTAAAGAGAACTATTTTGACATGTTAGTTACAGTCCCAAATTCTTACTGGGAAAATTTGCTCAGTAAGAATTAGACAGTATTTTCAACTGGTTGAAAATCGGCTGTTTCCAATGTGAGAATGTTAAGAATTTCAGAAGTAAAAGTAATTTAATAGCATTTTAAGTGTAGTTTTTTTTCCTACATGAGAGTCAAAATTATCTGTGTTCAAGTTATTGAGTATTATTTTTCCTGGTTGTTGTCCGGTTACTCAAAATTCCAGCAAAAGAAAAATTGTTTTGCTTGGAGAAAATCAAGTGAAGTAAAATTTAGCAAACTCAAACAGGCCATTCTATCTTTTTAAACCAAAAATATTTTTACATTCACCACGTGATGGATGAATTAATTAACAAAAAACAAAATATGAAACAAGTCCCAATGAAATAGATAGAAGACCCCAAAGTCCAAAGAAAACTTATAAGATAACAGAGAGAACGGTGGCACAGTATTTAATTGTGTGCGTACTTCGTAGGTAAATGTGCTTAGCAATGCGAATGGCTCTGTATTTGGTTTAGCCTTTTCAATTTTATTGAAATTATTTAAGGGAAATATGCATAGACCTAGAGGTGAAGAACGATCTTAGTTTTGTAGTCAATTAGCCAGTGTGCCTAAATGCCAAGATCTAGTATTCGGTTATTCCTATTATTAGGGAAATAATAGGCTAAACGCCGAATAAACGGTAGGGGCTGTTCTATTGAAGCTATTTGAAAACTTGGTCCTTTATAAACAATTTGCTACCAGCGGAATAAGTACCCATTACGAACTTTAAATACCATTTCAAACAATTCCAAAGTACACTTCTATTTCCCTAAGACTATCGATAAAAAAAAACAACTTTTTAAAACCTGTTTATACCCTACAACACTATGTGTTGGGGGTACCAAAAGTTTGATTGGGCCAAAAATTATGTAACACCTATTGTTTTCCCACATAGGAAAGTATGTATATAGCTCCCATATATATTGTTCATCCGATTTTTTTTGTCCTCCGCAGCCGTAATAACAACAATATTTGGGAATATATATCAAATGCAGCTAAGAAATACATTTGCGAAATCTTATCGAGATCAGTTCAGATATGTGGATATAGCTCACATATATAACTTCGTCCGATTTACCTTTTATTGTGCACCAAACATCTAATATTTGTCCAAATGTTATGGAATTTGACACTTACGACCGATTGAGTCTAGAAGCTAGTATGTCAAATTTGGTGAAGATCGGTTCAGATAAAGCTAAATCTCCCATATATACTGTTCATCCGATTTGTTATATTTGTTACCCACAGCCGTAATATGCACTCCGTAACAACGATATTCATGGAAATATATCAAATTCAGCTCATAAATATCTTTGCCAAGTTTTATCGAGATCGGTTTCGATTTGGATATAGCTCCCATATATATCTTTATCCGATTTCAAGTTAATTGTGCACCAAATGGGCAATACAAGCCCGAATTTAAAATATACAAATGCTTCGGCATATTTAGTCCTTTGAACTTTAAATTATAATTACAATCATAGCGTTTATGATTGAATTCTCCCATAAAAACTTTTAATTGTTATGCGGAGCTCTACTAAATTAGCAAAGTGGGGTAGGGTATCCTAAAGTCGGCCCGTCCGACTTTAAGACTTTCTTTACTGGTTCTAAGTTTGTCGTCGCTCTATAGACCACAATTGAAAACCAATCGACACGGAATTTCGCATCAGAAGAGAGTTAAAGACAGGGACATTATTTCAAAAACGAAATCTTCCAAAATGGGTTTGGACATAAGGGGACTTCGAACAAATTTTAGTGTTGTAGGGTATCACATGGTCGGCCCCGCACGACCGTAGCCTTCGCTTACTTGTTTAGTATTGTGCATGTTGTATTTTTTATAAATGTCCTTTTGAATAATTTCAATCAAAAAGGAGTTAATTTAATTTACACGTTATTTCTAAAAATGTAGGAGGACACATTTTAACATTTCGGTTAAATGGTGTAACAGGATCACTAATCTCCCACCTCCACTTTTTTCGCGATCCTACCTCAGTACGCTATAACCATAACAACGTTGTAAGCTGCAATTTTCATTGAGAATGGTTTCCTGCACCGCAGCGAACAAAATATTCCTTCGATTCATAATTTCCACTATTTCATCTATTTTGCCTCGGAGTCCGCTGCAATTAAATTGCAAGAAAGATGCACAATCTGGAATATTAACGTAAGACACTGCGGTATAGGTTGCTGTTCGGGAGACTGCAATCTAGTTTCGTACTCCGACGAAGACTCAGAAGAGGACCACGAAGACGTAGCAACATAATCCCTTTCGCCGCAACCTCACAACCAACTTAATCCGGACCAGTTTCTAAAATATATCCATTACATCACACCGAAACAGACCTGTGGTGGATGACGTTCTGACAAAACGAACAGAACCAAGGTCCCGGAACTTTGAAGGTTTTAAAACATTTTCCAAAGAAATTATTTTCTGTTGCTTTTTGTATCCTGAATTCATTCATAAGTCCATAAGAATCCTAGATAGGCATTTAAACAAAGAAATGCATTAAAAAAACTTGCGTTCTTTGAACCCATTAACGCCCGAATGTAAATTCTAAATACCAAGATTTTACTCCATTCTAAATTGTTGTCTTGGTCGTGTTATTCCGCATATTAAAACAAGTAAAAAAGCTGTAATACCCTCCACCATTTGGAACAAATTTTGTAATTTTCAAAGAAATAAAATCCATTAAAAATTCTGTTAAAATCTTAAAAATACTGAATGTGGCCGTATATTATACGAGGACCTTCATAGGCAACTTTTGTCATAAGCTATTACAATATTCAAATGCGATTTCAATTTTTTTAGCGATTTCAAAACGTGTCTAAATCATCAAAAAAAAAAAAAAAGAAAATCGGATGGTACTACTATATTTGGAATAAAGAAAAGCATGAACAATATTCTTATAAATACTATTTTTTAAACAAATCCGATGAAAATTGTGGCCGAATGGTACCATTATGTGCGGCCTATATGAAATGTTCTGCCTCAGAAGGTAGAGCTCATTACAAACCCCAAATACCGATTTTTAAAGTATTCCATGGCTTAAAATTTGAAAATACCGTATAAAGGGAAATTCCCTCAAGGGGGACTTTTGGTAACCGACATGACCCTTCACAAACCATCTAGTCTCATAAGAAAACAATTTAAAATAATTTTTAAATAATTGAAAGAACATAAAGAACACTGCCCCATTGAGATGATGCAATTTAGATTTGAACATCCACACTAAAGCCATGCCAGATGTTCGTGTCTACTAGATATCGACGTTCAATTGCAACCTGACGTTCAAAGAATTCTAAAAAGGGAGATTAGAATTTCAATCATAGGCTTAAAATTTCAATACGTAGCCTTGTCTTTACTCAAATGAAATTTAAATTGGACACTTTAGAACTGTCAGTTAAGCGCATCACAGCACCATTCGCCTTCTTCCAACTGCAATTGTTCGTTGAAATATTCTTCTCACACGCTGAACCTATGATACGTAGGCTGACGGTAGATGTGAAATTTTACACTAGCGCATCTAAATCTGTGAATTGTAATTATTGTGATGCATAACAAAACTTGAAGATTTTTTTACAACTATAGTTACGAATCTATTAATTCAGTGTAATACAATTTTACAATCCGGCAACCTCTGGGATAGAATTTATTGCCCACTGAAAGTCGACAGATAAGTATTATTATTCTATGGAGGGAATAACTCGTTTCCCACTATAGATACATGTAGAAGAAAATGTTATCTATTGCGAGTCTTAACAAATACCCAATTTGAAACAATTCCGTGGGTAAATGTGACTGGTATTATTTAAATACCACATATCGGTGGGTACCGTTATGAAAACAGGGGACCAATATGGAAAATGTTTCGACACCGGTTGTAGAACCTATTATAAACTACAAAGACCAAATTTTACACAAATCCCTTAGAAAATGTGACAAAATATCAGATGTCCGAAGGTACCGTGCGCCATAGGAAAACGTGGGTTTAAATAGAATATTCCGCCACCGGTGCTAGAATCCATTACGAACTACAAATACCACTTTTTAGACAAATCCGTAAAAAAATGTGGCTGAACCTATCAAAATACCAATTATCGGGAGGTACAATTATATAGGGGTTATACTAAAACGTAGACCGATGTATCTCATTTTCAAGACCAACCATCCTAAACACAATACAAACTATTGTATCGGGTTTTCAACAAATATCGTCAAATCGACATAGAATTTCATGCTCGCCATGAATATATAGAGGTGTGATGAACAAAGGAATGACAAAGTTAGTATGCCCTCCTTAGAAGGTGAAGGACAGTATTTTCCAGACGAATTGCTTGTAGAATTCTTTTACCAAAAATCAGGAAACGAGATAGACCCATAGTTCTCTTTGGTGATCAGAATCACATTTAAGTCGATGTATGCATGTCCGCCCATCCGTTTGTCTGTCCGTCTGTCCATGTATTTTTGTAAACAAAATGCAGGTCGCATTTATTATTCGATTGAGATGAAATTTTCCAAATAACATTTGTATGACTCAAGGACGAACCCTATTGAAATTGGTGAAAATCGGTCCAAATTCAGACATATCTCCCATATATATCTACGACCGATTTCAGTCCAAATAGAGTGCATTTTGGCTTTTCCTACCGAATTCAACCTACAAGCATATACTACAAATTTGGTGAAAATCGGTTCAGATATAGCTTTAGCTCCCATACATATGTTTCATCCGATTTTAGGTTTCTTGTGCACCAAATGGCTAATATTAGCCCAAATGGAGAAAATTTTCGCAATTCAACCGAGTTAAGCATAGAAGCTAGAATTTCGTTGAAAAAAGACAATAATCCTACTTACCTTATAAGAATATCTATCGGTAATAGTTTCCGAGAAATTTCTATTTCTTTCTTCAGCAAAGAGAAAAAGAACGCACTTCCAAGCCACTTTGACTTATGCTGATGAGTTTGGTTATGACGACTTTTGTCCGTCAAAAACCTTTAACACCAAGTTAAAGTTAATTCGAAATTCTCGCCTCGAATGTGTGCTTATTTTATCGACAGACTGTGTATTCAGAAATGCATATCCGATGCAATTTATTTATATTTAATTGGGTTTTTGTGCACACCTCAATGTTTTGCATTAATTCTGTGGGTTATATTTGGTTCTGTCGATTCCATATATATTTTTGTTGATGTTCAATTGACTGATTAAGTGCTCAATTGTCAGTAATTGGATACTTAATCGATTAAGTGTACATCTCTATTGAATTACTATTTGCAAACAATGAACATTGTTTAAGATTTAAGAATATGAAAATGCTAACGGACTATAAAAGAGGTGGCAATGTTTAAAGGCGCGAATAGCGGCGTCTTTGAAGTTTATATAAGTTGTGCCGGATAGGTGTAAAATCTTGATGGAGGGTATATTAACTTTGTCATTCAAAATTATATGCAATAAGTTGTTTTCATTTTTTTGATATACTTATTTTATCTATATCTATATATATAAAAGAAAGTCGTGTTAGTCACTACGCTTATAACTTAAGAACCGCTGGACTGATTTTAACGATTCATACAAATTCGGAATTGTTTCCTGTCCGAAAAGGATAATATACAAAAATTGTGATATATTAACATTTTCATTTTGACTTTTGAAATGTACAAAAGTAATGTTTTATTTTGCATGATTTTTTCCATTTTGACTTACTTTTTATACCCTACAACACTATGTGTTGGGGGTATTATAAGTTTGATTGGGCCAGAATTTATGTAACACCTCGAAATATTGGTTTCCCATATAGGAAAGTATATATGGATCTTCCTAGCTCGCCGAGCTGAGTCGATCTAGCTATGTATGTCCGTCCGTCCGTCTGTCCGTCTGTCCGTCTGTCCATGTTAATTTGTAATCACTCTACAGGTCGCAATTATGGCCCGATCTTCACGAAATTTAAAATGTAGGTGGGGTTAATGTCCGAATAGAACCCTATTTCTTTTGGAGATGATCGCCAAATGTTTAGGGGTTGAAATGGACCAAATACTGAAAAAATGTCGGATTTTGCAGTAGCTATACAGACCGCAATTATAGACCAATCGACGCGGAATTTCGTATGCAGCTAGAGTTTAGGGCGGGGAAGAAGCCATGACAAGGTTACTTCTGATCTTTACATTGATGTTAAGATCCAACAAATCGAATATATAGCAAAATATGTGCGATATATATGTCTATTAAAGAAGATATGCTTGAAAGATCTCTTATATGTCGAGAACGGCTGAACTGATTTCGACAGTTCTCATTAATTCAGAATGGCCTCTTGGCAGGAAAGAAAAAACGTCTAAAAAAATCGCATAAAAATATCTCTCTAAAGATGAAAATATTGATTTTGTAAAATTTTCTCATATTTTTTCAATTTTTGTCATATTTTTGGCATATTTTCATTTTGAATTAAACATTTGGTAATATTTCTACAGCTAACAAAACTAAGTAGTTAGGATATCAAGATATCATATACAGATCGCATTTATGGCCCGATCCTTACGAAATTTTGCATGGGGATAAAATGAGGGTCAGAATAGAAGCCTACTCTTTTTGGAGATGATCGCCATATATTTAGCGGTTGAAATGGACCAACAAAACTTCAAAATTGTCAGCAGGTCGTAATTATCGCCCGATCCTCACGCGCATTTGAATGGGTGTTACCGGTCATTGCAAAAGCCAAGCAGTTTTGGATCGCCATCCAAAAATATTCAATGTGTGAAATAGTTTGCAAACTTTTGTAGACAAAATACTTGGAGAATTCACAAATACAGGAAAGACGCACTTCTGACTATTTCGTTAACGCTGAAGAAGAATATAGTCAAATGGCTGTATCTCATATAGATGCGTTTAAGTCAAAAACCAATAATAAATGTTAATCTTTTGCCACTTCTGAGAGATTATAGGTCTTTGGGAAATATTGGTTCCAGATCTAGGAAGACCATTTACGTGCAACATCTACCAATAAATTGGAAATGAGCAAATTAGTTTAAGTTGCTATTATTCGAAAATTAGAGCTAAACCTGATGGTTTTCTTTTATTATTTGTCACAATATTTTGTGGAATTCTTTCGAGTATCTCGCCTATATAATCTGTATCGTTTATTATAGTGTTGTAGGGTATTCAACGGTCGGCCCCGCTCGACTGTAGCCTTTGCTTACTTGTTTCTAATGTACATTTGTAGTGTTTTTATACCCTACAACACTATGTGTTGGGGGTATTATAAGTTTGATTGGGCCAGAATTTATGTAACACCTCGAAATATTGGTTTCCCACATAGGAAAGTATATATGGATCTTCCTAGCTCGCCGAGCTGAGTCGATCTAGCTATGTATGTCCGTCCGTCCGTCTGTCCGTCTGTCCATGTTAATTTGTAATCACTCTACAGGTCGCAATTATGGCCCGATCCTAACGAAATTTTGCACGAAGGTGGGGTTAGAGTCAGAACAGAAGCCTATTTCTTTTGGAGATGATCGCCAAATGTTTAGGGGTTGAAATGGACCAAATACTGAAAAAATGTCAGCAGGTCGTAATTATCGCCCGACCCTCAGGTACATTTGTATGGGGTTACCGGACATCGCAAAAGCCAAGCAGTTTTGGATGGCCATCCAAAAATATTCAATGTGTGAAGGAGTTTGCCAACTTTTGTAGACAAAATACGAAAATGTCCATTTAAGTGACTTTTTGGAGAATTCACAAATATAGGAAAGACGCACTTCTGACTATTTCGTTAACGCTGATTTCGTTGAAGAATATAAATATATATAAATGTCTGTATCTCATATAGATGCGTTTCAGTCAAAAACCAATAATAAATGTTAATCTTTTGCCACTTCTGAGAGATTATAGGTCTTTGGGAAATATTGGTTCCAGATCTAGGAAGACTATTTACGTGCAACATCTACCAATAAATTGGAAATGAGCAAATTAGTTTAAGTTGCTATTATTCGAAAATTAGAGAACGAGACCTGATGGTTTCCTTATATTATTTGTCACAATATCTTGTGAAATTCTTTCGAGTATCTCGCCTATATAAACTGTATCGTTTATTATAGTGTTGTAGGGTATTCAACGGTCGGCCCCGCTCGACTGTAGCCTTTGCTTACTTGTTATATTTTATTTTTGAATTCGAATATTAATACCAATTTATTTAATTGACTTGATTTCTTGAGAACTGAAATTGATGGCGGGTTACATGGAAGTGTAGTACCGAATTATGTGGTGGCGAAACGGAATAGATGATATCGAAATAATTTAACACGGTCACACCAAAAATAAAAGATAATTACTTTTTCAAAATCGCTAAAAAATCACAAAAAAGAGATCTCATTGCAAAAATTCTCAAATCGGGAAAAAATAAAAAAAAAACAAGTAAGCAAAGGCTACAGTCGAGCGGGGCCGACCGTTGAATACCCTACAACACTATAATAAACGATACAGTTTATATAGGCGAGATACTCGAAAGAATTTCACAAGATATTGTGACAAATAATATAAGGAAACCATCAGGTCTCGTTCTCTAATTTTCGAATAATAGCAACTTAAACTAATTTGCTCATTTCCAATTTATTGGTAGATGTTGCACGTAAATAGTCTTCCTAGATCTGGAACCAATATTTCCCAAAGACCCATAATCTCTCAGAAGTGGCAAAAGATTAACATTTATTATTGGTTTTTGACTGAAACGCATCTATATGAGATACACCCATTTGACTATATTCTTCAACGAAATCAGCGTTAACGAAATAGTCAGAAGTGCGTCTTTCCTGTATTTGTGAATTCTCCAAGAAGTCACTGTAATGGACATTTTCGTATTTTGTCTACAAAAGTTGGCAAACTATTTCACAAATTGAATATTTTTGGATGGCCATCCAAAACTGCTTGGCTTTTGCAATGTCCGGTAACCCCATACACTCATCTTATGCCCATGCAAAATTTCGTAAGGATCGGGCCATAAATGCGATCTGTATATGATATCCTGATATCCTAACTACTTAGTTTTGTTAGCTGTAAAAATATTACCAAATGTTTAATTCAAAATGAAAATATGCCAAAAAATATGACAAAATTGAAAAAATATGAGAAAATTTACAAAATTAATATTTTCATCTTTAGAGAGATATTTTTATGCGATTTTTAGACGTTTTTTCTTTTCTGCCAAGAGGCCATTCTGAATTAATGAGAACTGTCGAAATCAGTTCAGCCGTTCTCGACATAAAAGAGATCTTTCAAGCATATCTTCTTTGATAGACAAATATGTCGCACATATTTTGCTATATATCCGATTTGTTGGATGTTAACATCAATGTAAAGATCAGAAGTAACCCTGTCATGGCTTTGTGATTTCGCCGGGATTTAAAATATTCGCGGTTTAATGAAAAATTTCGAATTTTTTCAATACAAAAGATATGGTCTATTTTACTCGCTAAATATAATCCGATGACCGCCCAAATTTGTAGGCTTCTTCCCCGCCCTAAACTCTAGCTACATGCGAAATTGCGATTGGTCTATAATTGCGACCTGTATAGCTACTGCAAAATCCGACATTTTTTCAGTATTTGGTCCATTTCAACCCCTAAACATTTGGCGATCATCTCCAAAAAAATAGGGTTCTATTCTGACATTAACCCCACCTACATTTTAAATTTCGTGAAGATCGGGCCATAATTGCGACCTGTAGAGTGATTACAAATTAACATGGACAGACGGACAGACGGACGGACGGACATACATAGCTAGATCGACTCAGCTCGGCGAGCTAGGAAGATCCATATATACTTTCCTATGTGGGAAACCAATATTTCGAGGTGTTACATAAATTCTGGCCCAATCAAACTTATAATACCCCCAACACATAGTGTTGTAGGGTATAAAAATTCAATAGAATTGAATTTTAAAATAATAGTACATTATATTGACAAACTTTGTAAGGATCTTTAAACATTCGCTGTAAAAAAACAGCGAACAAATTGAAGATTTTTTCAATTTGTTATTGTTCTTTTGTCAATTTGTATTATCATATTGAATTCTGTGGATTTTTTGTGAACAAAATAAAGAATAATTTTTCACTATATACAATTTTTCACCAAAAAAAAAAAAAAAAAATCAACATTACAACATTGATCATAACTCTCATGATATCGATCATAACTCTCGGATAAGGGTACAACCCGATTTAATATGTATATAACCATCTTGGTCACTTTTTTCATTTTTTTGGCCCCCTTGTTTCTAACGGGGTAGAGAACCTCTTCACATAATATCTTAAATTTTCAGAGTAGGGTCTTGACCACATTCATCAATTGATTTGGCTAAATAATTGTATATATGCTGCCTTGGGGTAGGGAACCATCATACAGATAATTGCCCCATAGGAATTTATTTAAGTAAAGTCCCCACATTGGAGTATCCCAAGTCCACATTCACATCTAATGTGTGGTCAGAAAAAAAAATTTGTATTCTATTGAATTTGTAACCCCCAAGAGAATATGTACATCTATATGAAATAAATTGTGAAAACATGAACAAATTACAAATATAAGAAAGTAGCACGGGACCGAATATTTGTTGAATCGTCATTGAATTATACTATGATGAAAAAATATGGACTTTATGGGGTCTCCAACTTACAATTTAAATGGCAAATAAAATTAATTCCCATCTTACGGTAATGGGTGTAAAATGGCTATATTTTTGATTTGACCTCTATTTGTTATATTGGATTATAAGGGGTAGAAGAAAGTTTTCAATGTAGGTCGATGTTTCGGAGTAGTGCTCATATAAAGGTACCTCCTGATTTTACGATATTGCAAAGGATTTGGCTGAAAATGTATATTTGGGGTGGAAATCTTAGACAAAAATATCAAAATATCTACAAATTTTAGAATTTTCTCCATGTAATAGAACCTCAAGTCCACCTTTTGGCGGACAAACAGACCGACATGGTTAGGGGGACTGATGACGACTCTAATGCACAATCTGAGGTTCTAATGGGTTTAAAAAAGTAATTAACTTTGGCTATTATTAAATCATTCAGCCCTCAATTATGAGGCGTACAAAATACAGTAAATTCCAAATTACTGCTCATTTGCCAAATTACTGCTACGATTTTTACCATACTAAAAATTAATTTGATCCCTTACATGGGGATAAGATTGATATATACTTTTTAATAGATTTGTATAGCACATCCACACACTTGAAGTCCAAGGTTTAAATATTGAAGCCCACGGCTTAAATATGGGTACAGGTATATTAAAACAATTTTAATCGACCAGTACGTGAACACTTATATCAGTCATATCTGTGAATAATTATGCTTTGACAAATATGCATAATAGACAAAAACTACGGGCCGGCAACGTGGACGGGTCAGCTAATTTTTATTATATTTTTAAAAAGAGTTAAATGCTACGAAATTTAATTCAAATACCAGAATTTTTTTTTAGAAAAAAATGCAAACTGAATTCTAGAGTTAAGCTTGTAATTATCTTTAGTATGCTCCCCGTAATGTACGTCTCTTCTAATCAACGACTTTGAAAATGCTTTGTTTAATTTTTGAAAACAATACATACATACACAAATTTGGCAAAAGTCGTGCACTCTTAGAAAAAATTGTAATCAGCTGGTAACTCTATCTTATATTTTCATTGTACCATGGTTATAACAATGTACGCTTGTAAACAATATGATGAGCTGTTCCTGGAATAATTTTAACAGCTGTCGGACGAGTGGCTTAGAAACGACAGCAGTCTGAAGTTGGTTGCAGTTTCTTCATCTCACCCTGTAGAACATGGTTTTGATAAGAAATCTTGAACTTTAATTAAATTTTCGCGTATTTGTTTTTTTTAATCATTGAAATAATTTGTTTTGTTTATTTGATAACTTTCTGCATTTGTTGATAGTAATTCTGACTTTACAATCCATACAGGTAGGCCTATTTACTTACAACTTTTTCCAACTTAGCCTACCTTGTCTTCATTGTACCATGGATCTACATAGACGATTTGGGAAATTTACCAAGTAATGGACCAATACCGAATATATTTATTTTTCTTAACAGGAAAACACCTGTCCATTGAGAACCCGAAACATCACATAACAGCTGATTTAGTAAAAACAATGTAATAAAACCCGTTACACGCGGCTGGGCGTAATGTCAAAAGATATAGGCAATTTTCAATAGCTCTTGACGAAGGCAACATATTGATTTCAACACACAGACAGAGAGACGAAAGATTCCATGAATCGACGTAGAATTTTATCCTAATCGCGAACAGAATAACAAATTTATCATATCCTTATTTCAATGGCCGCAGAAAAAAATACGTTTATTTCAAAATATATAAAAAAATTAGATTACAAATCATAAACAAACTTACATGAAGAGAATATATTGACACTTTTTTAATTCCGCATATAATGAGTTGACATTACTTTGTTTTGCATGGAATAATGATGTGTGGCTACCAATTTTTTGTTGGACAAACTCATCTCCCCATATTTTTCTGAGCCCACAAAATGGTGTACTTAGTTAACTGCTTTAACGCGTTCAAACTTTAACTTTTTCATATCGATATTTGCTTTGAGAAATACGACAATTTAATGTTTATACCCGACACTACAGCTCCATTTCAGCTCCATTGTGCACTAAATGCTTACTATAAGCCAACATTTGATCGAATTTAGCACATACCAATGAATTCAGCTTATAAGTAAGTGCGTTTAATTTGGTGAAATTCGGTTAATATATAGCTATAGCTCCCATATATATGTTTCATCCGATTTGGCGCTTAAGTCCCCGACATTCGTAATATATACTCCACAATAATAATATTTTGTACCAGATATCAGATATAACTCAGAAACACCTCGAGCAAATATTATCGAGATCGGATCACATAAAGCTATAGCTCTCATATATATAATTCCTCCGATTTTATATCTATATCTTATACAACATACTTACCAATGTTAAGTAATTTAAACCGCTAAGGCAAAATTCAATAAAAATAAGAAGGTCAATGGAATGGAATTTAATTTTTGGGTTATTCAAACTTTCATTTGTCATTATACCCTACACCACATACTAGTAAGAGTATTATGTCTTTGTGCATTTGTTTGTAACATGAAGAAGGAAGCGATATAGACCTATAATTTCTTTTGAGGATCTTCATAGAATCACTTTCTGAGTCGATTTATGTGTGGTAGTCCGTCTTTTCATCCGTCCATGTAAAGCCCAGAAATACCTCTGCCAAATTTTATCAAGATCGGTTCAGATTTACAAATAGCTAAATATATATATGGATATTTAACCGATTTCGGGTTGATTGTGCAACAAATGGCCAATATCTATCAAAAAGTTTGGAATTTTAGTACATCCGACCGAATTTTGTCTAGAAGCAAGTACATCAAATTTGGAGAAAATCGGTTCAGATATAGCTATAACTCCCATATATATGTTTCATCCGATTTGGTGTTTAAGTCCCTCACATTCACAATATGAATTTGACAACAATGATATTTGGTACCAGATCGAAAACGGCTAAGGTTTGGATATACCTCCCATATATATCCTTAATCGACTCAGAAATGGATATGCCTCCCATCCTCCCTCTGAAACCAAATTATAACTGCTCTAAAGCCAAAAGTTGATAGGTGGTATGATCTACTTCAAATAAATTATTTTTTTACGAGAGCCCTACAAAATAGGCATAGTAGTGTTGGGTATCATATAGTCGGCACCGCCCGACTTTCGACTTTTCCTTACTGGTTCTTTTCTATAATTGTGTTTTTTATATTAACTTGCCTCTGTCATGAGCTGTTTTTCCAGATAGTATAGCCACAAAATATTTTCTCAGAATGCAATTTGTCAAGTCTTAATCAATTTAGGTCTTTGTGAGGGTATAGGGAATAACTTCTAATTTTCGTAATTATTATCTATAGAATGGAAAGTATCTCTACTTCGTTCTTTTTTTTTTTTTTCTTTACAAAGTTTTTGCTGACAATAAGTCTGTTGTAATAATTACTTACAACCATTTTTCTTTTCTATTGCAGATGACGAGGTTCGTTCAATAAATAATCTACTGACATGGACTTCATAAGTTATTAAGTAAACGGTGTCCCGTCAACACATGTGTCATCGTTGGTTATAAGGATTAGCAACGGCCATAATGAACAATGATGAGGAAGAACGCGTCTGTTTGCGGTAGGTATTAGTCAGCTTGATATTAGTGTATTATTCTGAGCACAAGCATTATAATTTGCAAATTACCGCTACAACTTCTTAAACAGAGTGCGATAAATTAATCGTGAAGACGGATCGATTGACGAATTGGGATACTTAAACTAAAATACCAAATTATAGTGTTTTCGGTTGATAAATGTAGATAGGGCCATGGTATAATAAGAAACAAGTAAGCAAAGGCTACAGTCGAGCGGGGCCGACCGTTGAATACCCTACAACACTATAATAAACGATACAGATTATATAGGCGAGATACTCGAAAGAATTCCACAAAATATTGTGACAAATAATAAAAGAAAACCATCAGGTTTAGCTCTTAAACTAATTTGCTCATTTCCAATTTATTGGTAGATGTTGCACGTAAATGGTCTTCCTAGATCTGGAACCAATATTTCCCAAAGACCTATAATCTCTCAGAAGTGGCAAAAGATTAACATTTATTATTGGTTTTTGACTTAAACGCATCTATATGAGATACAGCCATTTGACTATATTCTTCTTCAGCGTTAACGAAATAGTCAGAAGTGCGTCTTTCCTGTATTTGTGAATTCTCCAAGTATTTTGTCTACAAAAGTTTGCAAACTATTTCACACATTGAATATTTTTGGATGGCGATCCAAAACTGCTTGGCTTTTGCAATGACCGGTAACACCCATTCAAATGTGCGTGAGGATCGGGCGATAATTACGACCTGCTGACAATTTTGAAGTTTTGTTGGTCCATTTCAACCGCTAAATATATGGCGATCATCTCCAAAAAGAGTAGGCTTCTATTCTGACCCTCATTTTATCCCCATGCAAAATTTCGTAAGGATCGGGCCATAAATGCGATCTGTATATGATATCTAGATATCCTAACTACTTAGTTTTGTTAGCTGTAGAAATATTACCAAATGTTTAATTCAAAATGAAAATATGCCAAAAATATGACAAAAATTGAAAAAATATGAGAAAATTTTACAAAATCAATATTTTCATCTTTAGAGAGATATTTTTATGCGATTTTTTTAGACGTTTTTTCTTTCCTGCCAAGAGGCCATTCTGAATTAATGAGAACTGTCGAAATCAGTTCAGCCGTTCTCGACATATAAGAGATCTTTCAAGCATATCTTCTTTAATAGACATATATATCGCACATATTTTGCTATATATTCGATTTGTTGGATCTTAACATCAATGTAAAGATCAGAAGTAACCTTGTCATGGCTTTGTGATTTCGCCGGGATTTAAAATATTCGCGGTTTAATGAAAAATTTTGATTTTTTTCAACAAAAAAGATATGGTCTATTTTAGACGCTAAATATTATCCGATGACCACCCAAATTGGTAGGCTTCTTCCCCGCCCTAAACTCTAGCTGCATACGAAATTCCGCGTCGATTGGTCTATAATTGCGGTCTGTATAGCTACTGCAAAATCCGACATTTTTTCAGTATTTGGTCCATTTCAACCCCTAAACATTTGGCGATCATCTCCAAAAGAAATAGGGTTCTATTCGGACATTAACCCCACCTACATTTTAAATTTCGTGAAGATCGGGCCATAATTGCGACCTGTAGAGTGATTACAAATTAACATGGACAGACGGACAGACGGACAGACGGACAGACGGACGGACGGACATACATAGCTAGATCGACTCAGCTCGGCGAGCTAGGAAGATCCATATATACTTTCCTATATGGGAAACCAATATTTCGAGGTGTTACATAAATTCTGGCCCAATCAAACTTATAATACCCCCAACACATAGTGTTGTAGGGTATAAATAGAACAGCTTCGTAAAAGTATAGAAATAAAGCCCTGAGGCTATACGCGCTTCATAGCTGCTCAAAATTATATGCAACAAGTTGCTTTCATTGTTTTGAGAGATTTCCTCATTATACCCTACACCATAAGGTGGTCAGGATATTATGTCTTTGTGCATTTGTTTGTAACAGGCAAAAGGAAACGAGATAGACTCATAGTTCCTTTTGATGATCTACATAGAATCACATTGTGAGTCGATTTATGCATGTCCGTCCGTCCGTCTGTCGATGTATTTTTGTAAACAAAGTACAGCTCGCATTTATTGTCCTATCTAGATGAAATTTTGCACAAATCATTTGTTTGGCCCAAGGACGAACCCTATTGAAATTGCATGGAATAATGATGTGTGGCTACCAATTTTTTGTTGGACAAACTCATCTCCCCATATTTTTCTGAGCCCACAAAATGGTGTACTTAGTTAACTGCTTTAACGCGTTCAAACTTTAACTTTTTCATATCGATATTTGCTTTGAGAAATACGACAATTTAATGTTTATACCCGACACTACAGCTCCATTTCAGCTCCATTGTGCACTAAATGCTTACTATAAGCCAACATTTGATCGAATTTAGCACATACCAATGAATTCAGCTTATAAGTAAGTGCGTTTAATTTGGTGAAATTCGGTTAATATATAGCTATAGCTCCCATATATATGTTTCATCCGATTTGGCGCTTAAGTCCCCGACATTCGTAATATATACTCCACAATAATAATATTTTGTACCAGATATCAGATATAACTCAGAAACACCTCGAGCAAATATTATCGAGATCGGATCACATAAAGCTATAGCTCTCATATATATAATTCCTCCGATTTTATATCTATATCTTATACAACATACTTACCAATGTTAAGTAATTTAAACCGCTAAGGCAAAATTCAATAAAAATAAGAAGGTCAATGGAATGGAATTTAATTTTTGGGTTATTCAAACTTTCATTTGTCATTATACCCTACACCACATACTAGTAAGAGTATTATGTCTTTGTGCATTTGTTTGTAACATGAAGAAGGAAGCGATATAGACCTATAATTTCTTTTGAGGATCTTCATAGAATCACTTTCTGAGTCGATTTATGTGTGGTAGTCCGTCTTTTCATCCGTCCATGTAAAGCCCAGAAATACCTCTGCCAAATTTTATCAAGATCGGTTCAGATTTACAAATAGCTAAATATATATATGGATATTTAACCGATTTCGGGTTGATTGTGCAACAAATGGCCAATATCTATCAAAAAGTTTGGAATTTTAGTACATCCGACCGAATTTTGTCTAGAAGCAAGTACATCAAATTTGGAGAAAATCGGTTCAGATATAGCTATAACTCCCATATATATGTTTCATCCGATTTGGTGTTTAAGTCCCTCACATTCACAATATGAATTTGACAACAATGATATTTGGTACCAGATCGAAAACGGCTAAGGTTTGGATATACCTCCCATATATATCCTTAATCGACTCAGAAATGGATATGCCTCCCATCCTCCCTCTGAAACCAAATTATAACTGCTCTAAAGCCAAAAGTTGATAGGTGGTATGATCTACTTCAAATAAATTATTTTTTTACGAGAGCCCTACAAAATAGGCATAGTAGTGTTGGGTATCATATAGTCGGCACCGCCCGACTTTCGACTTTTCCTTACTGGTTCTTTTCTATAATTGTGTTTTTTATATTAACTTGCCTCTGTCATGAGCTGTTTTTCCAGATAGTATAGCCACAAAATATTTTCTCAGAATGCAATTTGTCAAGTCTTAATCAATTTAGGTCTTTGTGAGGGTATAGGGAATAACTTCTAATTTTCGTAATTATTATCTATAGAATGGAAAGTATCTCTACTTCGTTCTTTTTTTTTTTTTTCTTTACAAAGTTTTTGCTGACAATAAGTCTGTTGTAATAATTACTTACAACCATTTTTCTTTTCTATTGCAGATGACGAGGTTCGTTCAATAAATAATCTACTGACATGGACTTCATAAGTTATTAAGTAAACGGTGTCCCGTCAACACATGTGTCATCGTTGGTTATAAGGATTAGCAACGGCCATAATGAACAATGATGAGGAAGAACGCGTCTGTTTGCGGTAGGTATTAGTCAGCTTGATATTAGTGTATTATTCTGAGCACAAGCATTATAATTTGCAAATTACCGCTACAACTTCTTAAACAGAGTGCGATAAATTAATCGTGAAGACGGATCGATTGACGAATTGGGATACTTAAACTAAAATACCAAATTATAGTGTTTTCGGTTGATAAATGTAGATAGGGCCATGGTATAATAAGAAACAAGTAAGCAAAGGCTACAGTCGAGCGGGGCCGACCGTTGAATACCCTACAACACTATAATAAACGATACAGATTATATAGGCGAGATACTCGAAAGAATTCCACAAAATATTGTGACAAATAATAAAAGAAAACCATCAGGTTTAGCTCTTAAACTAATTTGCTCATTTCCAATTTATTGGTAGATGTTGCACGTAAATGGTCTTCCTAGATCTGGAACCAATATTTCCCAAAGACCTATAATCTCTCAGAAGTGGCAAAAGATTAACATTTATTATTGGTTTTTGACTTAAACGCATCTATATGAGATACAGCCATTTGACTATATTCTTCTTCAGCGTTAACGAAATAGTCAGAAGTGCGTCTTTCCTGTATTTGTGAATTCTCCAAGTATTTTGTCTACAAAAGTTTGCAAACTATTTCACACATTGAATATTTTTGGATGGCGATCCAAAACTGCTTGGCTTTTGCAATGACCGGTAACACCCATTCAAATGTGCGTGAGGATCGGGCGATAATTACGACCTGCTGACAATTTTGAAGTTTTGTTGGTCCATTTCAACCGCTAAATATATGGCGATCATCTCCAAAAAGAGTAGGCTTCTATTCTGACCCTCATTTTATCCCCATGCAAAATTTCGTAAGGATCGGGCCATAAATGCGATCTGTATATGATATCTAGATATCCTAACTACTTAGTTTTGTTAGCTGTAGAAATATTACCAAATGTTTAATTCAAAATGAAAATATGCCAAAAATATGACAAAAATTGAAAAAATATGAGAAAATTTTACAAAATCAATATTTTCATCTTTAGAGAGATATTTTTATGCGATTTTTTTAGACGTTTTTTCTTTCCTGCCAAGAGGCCATTCTGAATTAATGAGAACTGTCGAAATCAGTTCAGCCGTTCTCGACATATAAGAGATCTTTCAAGCATATCTTCTTTAATAGACATATATATCGCACATATTTTGCTATATATTCGATTTGTTGGATCTTAACATCAATGTAAAGATCAGAAGTAACCTTGTCATGGCTTTGTGATTTCGCCGGGATTTAAAATATTCGCGGTTTAATGAAAAATTTTGATTTTTTTCAACAAAAAAGATATGGTCTATTTTAGACGCTAAATATTATCCGATGACCACCCAAATTGGTAGGCTTCTTCCCCGCCCTAAACTCTAGCTGCATACGAAATTCCGCGTCGATTGGTCTATAATTGCGGTCTGTATAGCTACTGCAAAATCCGACATTTTTTCAGTATTTGGTCCATTTCAACCCCTAAACATTTGGCGATCATCTCCAAAAGAAATAGGGTTCTATTCGGACATTAACCCCACCTACATTTTAAATTTCGTGAAGATCGGGCCATAATTGCGACCTGTAGAGTGATTACAAATTAACATGGACAGACGGACAGACGGACAGACGGACAGACGGACGGACGGACATACATAGCTAGATCGACTCAGCTCGGCGAGCTAGGAAGATCCATATATACTTTCCTATATGGGAAACCAATATTTCGAGGTGTTACATAAATTCTGGCCCAATCAAACTTATAATACCCCCAACACATAGTGTTGTAGGGTATAAATAGAACAGCTTCGTAAAAGTATAGAAATAAAGCCCTGAGGCTATACGCGCTTCATAGCTGCTCAAAATTATATGCAACAAGTTGCTTTCATTGTTTTGAGAGATTTCCTCATTATACCCTACACCATAAGGTGGTCAGGATATTATGTCTTTGTGCATTTGTTTGTAACAGGCAAAAGGAAACGAGATAGACTCATAGTTCCTTTTGATGATCTACATAGAATCACATTGTGAGTCGATTTATGCATGTCCGTCCGTCCGTCTGTCGATGTATTTTTGTAAACAAAGTACAGCTCGCATTTATTGTCCTATCTAGATGAAATTTTGCACAAATCATTTGTTTGGCCCAAGGACGAACCCTATTGAAATTGGAGATAATCGGTCGAAGTTTAGATATATCTCCCATATATATCTTCGTCCGATTTACCTTTTATTGTGCACCAAACGTGTAATATAAGGCCGAATGGTATGGAATTTTGCACATACTACCAGATTAGGCCTGAAAATAAGTATGCTAAATTTTATCGAAATCGGTTCAGATATAGCTATAGCCAAATTCCATCCTATTTGGAAAAATATTAGACGTTTGGTGCACAATAAAACGTAAATCGGCCGAGGTTTTATATGGGAGCTATATCCAAATCTGAACCGATCTCGATAAAATTTGGCATATTTATTTTCAGGCCTAATTTGGTTGTATGTACAAAATTACATACTATTCGGCCTGACATTACACGTTTGGTGCGCAATAAAAAGCAAATCGGACGAAGATATATATGGGAGCTATATTTTAATTTTGACCGATTATCTCCAATTTCAATAGGGTTCGTCCTTGAGCCAAATAACTGATTTGTGCAAAATTGCATCTGGATAGGGCAATAAATGTAAACTGTACTTTGTTTACAAAAATACATGGACAGACGGACGGACGGAAATGCATAAATCGACTCAGGATGTGATTCTATGCAGATCATCAAAAGGAACTATGGGTCTATCTCGTTTCCTTTTGCCTGTTACAAACAAATGCACAAAGACATAATACAATACTTAAATCTAAAACTGCCATTATGCAAATGGTGGTGTCGTCATATGGAGACAAGATCAAACTGTGGTCCTGAATTGTGAAATTTGAAAGAAGACCTTCGACCCATCGAAACTTTAAAATATCAAGTTATAAACACTTTGGTTTGAAACAGAACAAACCAGAAATCAAACTCATGATTGATAATAATTATGCCAATTATATGATTATGTTACCAGCGGGATGATAAGTTTACTCCCTCACTCTCCAGTCCATGGTGGGGCACATAATAATCGCATTAATGCGGAAGTAGTTGTCAACATTAAGTTGCATAATTGCACGCTGCGTGTGGCTAGTACTTCTGCACTTGCAGTGCGTTTATGTGCATACTCGTACTCGAGCGTTGCGAGTCAATTTGTCAACCTAATGGAGAGGAGAAAAGAGGCTCTTAAGCTTTTAATTGTTTGTTAAGCTCTTAAAATTAATTAAGCTGTCAGCGTCCTTTGTAGCAGTTTCCGTGAGATGTTGAGAACTTTCTTGCTGTGTTTGCAGCAACAATGTGTGGGACAGTTCTGCAATAGAGGAAACTTATTCACCGGCTGCCATACGATCCATTGGGATTAAATATTTAACACATGCGTTTAAGGAAAGTTATAAAACAATGGAAATATGAGGGCAGCAGTTTTACAAATTAAAACCAAAATAAAACAATAACTTTCTGTCGTTTGAAAGTTTTGCAAAAATGATGTTTGTTGCTAACACTCCGTAGAATTTCTTAGCTGGCTCAATTTTCAGCTTTAATATTTAACAGTGCTGGCATTTTATTTGGGATAGAGTTGTTAGTTTTGTTGTTACAAAATAGTCAGGCTTAATGCTATTATTCTTGTTTTTAGAAAAATCACATTTGTTTATTAGTGGAGAAAAATGGCGATGTTAATCGGGGGTGGAGGGTGGTCTAATAAATAAATGTTGTTTTTATAAAAATGACTTATAAAGCCTGGCTATTTTGCAACAATAAAATTAGCCACGGTATCCCAAATAAAATGGCAACACTGTTCCATTAATAGACAGGGCAGACTAATTACTTGGTAATGATGATTTCGTACAGGTAAATGAACCTATAACCGTGGAGTGGGGTGTAAATATTTGCGGTTTTTTTACGCTCTGTCTGCTGCCTCTGTCTGCTTTCGTGCAAACTTGAAATATCGTAATATTATTGTCAAACTTAGATCGAGTTCGGAGATGGGCAATATAGGTCTACTCCTTCTGGTACCTCCCCCACCAAAGGTTAAAAGAGAAAGAATCATTCGATTTTGTGCAAACTTCGCAAAACCCAATATTTCTGGCTATCCATGAAGTACATCACCCACAAAGGGTCAACATTTTGAATAATTATAACTCTTATAAAATGTGAAATGAGCATCCGATTTTATTCAAATTTCACGCATCTCAATACTTTTATTAAGGCAAGATTTGTTGCGAATATCAGATATATCAGTTCATGCCTACTGGTACCACACCCACAACGGATCAACATTTTTAATAACCATGAAAGTCATAAAAAGCGAAATGAGCAATAGCTTCTTTCAAACTCGGCACATTTCAGTATTTCCATCAACACAAGATCAGTTCTGAAGATGGTAGATATCGGCCGGTTCCTTCTGGTACCACCCTCACAAAGGGTCAAAACCTATATATGTATATATAAGAAGGTTTTGTTATTACTACGCTTGTAACTCAAGAATACGACACGGCTTATATTCAAATACTACATCTCAAACAATTTCGGTGGGTATTGCACCTAGCCTTCTATCTCAATTCGTTCGAAAGATATCGTGACTACAACAGACAGACGGACAGAGACAGACAGACAGACCGACATGGCTAAATCGACTTAGAATTTTACGCTGATCAAGAATATATATAATTTGTTGGGTCTGACATGAGTATTTCGAGGAGTTACAAACGGAATGACAAAGTTAATATACCCTCCATAGTATGGTGGAGGGTATGAAAACTACCGACAAAGTGTTATGGGGCTCATTTCAAAACGTGGACCTACTTCTTTCACACGACAATGCAAAATTGTTTGGGACTGCAATCAGTGAAATACCGAATATAAAGGGTGCAAAATGGTAGAGCGAATTGGACAATTAGTAAGAACTTTCAAGATGCCTTTAATCGCTTTTACAGCTTTTTATTGGTCATAACCCCCGGATAAGGGAACAGCCCGATTTCAAGTATATTTTAGATTTTAACCATATTTTTCATACTTATTTCGACAAATGTTGGTAATTTGAGAAGAAACCATCTTTGCAATGACTCATCACGTTTTGGTATAACCATCATATGATTTAAACTATTTTCGGGGTCTTGGCCACTTTTTTCTTGTATTTATACCCTACAACACTATGTGTTGGGGGTATTATAAGTTTGATTGGGCCAGAATTTATGTAACACCTCGAAATATTGGTTTCCCATATAGGAAAGTATATATGGATCTTCCTAGCTCGCCGAGCTGAGTCGATCTAGCTATGTATGTCCGTCCGTCCGTCTGTCCGTCTGTCCATGTTAATTTGTAATCACGCTACAGGTCGCAATTATGGCCCGATCTTCACGAAATTTAGAATGTAGGTGGGGTTAAGGTCAGAATAGAACCCTATTTCTTTTGGAGATGATCGCATAATATTTAGGGGTTGAAATGGACCCAAAACTTTTGCAGTTGCTCTACAGGTCGCAATTATAGACCAATCGACGCGGAATTTCGCTTGTAGCTAGAGTTTAGGGCGGGGAAGAAGCCTACCAATTTAGGTGGTCATCGCATATTATTTAGCGGGTAAAATATACCATATCTTTTGTGTTGAAAAAATTCAAAATTTTTCATTAAACCGCGAATATTTTAAATCCAGGTGAAATCACAAAGCCATGACAAGGTTACTTCTGATCTTTACATTGATGTTAACATCCATCAAATCGGATATATAGCAAAATATGTGCGATAAATATGTCTATCAAAGAAGATATGCTTGAAAGATCTCTTATATGTCGAGAACGGCTGAACTGATTTCGACAGTTCTCATTAATTCAAAATGGCCTCTTGGCAGGAAAGAAAAAACGTCTAAAAAATTGCATAAAAATATCTCTCTAAAGATGAAAATATTGATTTTGTAACATTTTCTCATATATTTAAATTTTGTCATATTTTTGGCATATTTTCACTTTGAATTAAACATTTGGTAATATTTCTACAGCTAACAAAACTAAGTAGTTAGAATATCAGGATATCATATACAGATCGCATTTATGGCCCGATCCTTATGAAATTTTGCATGGGGATAAGATGAGGGTCAGAATAGAAGCCTACTCTTTTTGGAGATATGGCGATCATCATATTTAGGGGTTGAAATGGACCAAAAAACTGCAAAATTGTCGGCAGGTCGTAATTATCGTCCGATCCTCACGCACATTTGAATGGGGGTTACCGCACATTGCAAAAGCCAAGCAGTTTCTAATGGCCATCCAAAAATATTCAATGTGTGAAATAGTTTGCCAACTTTTGTAGACAAAATACGAAAATATCCATTCCAGTGTCTTTTTGGAGAATTCACAAATACAGGAAAGACGCACTTCTGACTATTTTGTTAAGGCTGATTTCGTTGAAGAATATAGTCAAATGGGTGTATCTCATATAGATGCGTTTCAGGCAAAAACCAATAATAAATGTTAATCTTTTGTCACTTCTGAGAGATTATAGGTCTTTGGGAAATATTGGTCTCAGATCTAGGAAGACCATTTACGTGCAACATCTACCTATTATTCGAAAATTAGAGAACGAAACCTGATGGTTTTCTTTTATTATTTGTCACAATATCTTGTGGAATTCTTTCGAGTATCTCGCCTATATAAACTGTATCGTTTATTATAGTGTTGTAGGGTATTCAACGGTCGGCCCCGCTCGACTGTAGCCTTTGCTTACTTGTTTTATTTTATTTATTATTTTTTTTTTGCCCTTATTTGGCATATTTGTTTTTAAGGGGTTAGAAAACCTCTTAGCATGCAATTTTCAATTTTCGGAGTAGGGCCCATCTTGGTCTTGAACATATTCATCAATTGATTTGGCTAAAAATTGTATTTAGGCTATTCTGAGGTAGATAACCATCTTACAGATGATTGACAACATAGGCATTTATTTAAGTATAGTCCCCCAAGGGAACCCCCAAGTCCACTTTCCTAACCAATGTGTGGCCAGAGAAGTAAATTGAATACTATTAAAGCACAATTTAAATGACAAAAAACTAATTTCCATCTTATGGTAATGGGTGTAAAAGAGTAATTATATTTGACTATTCTGAAATCAGTCTGCCCTCAATTACGAGGTGGCGAAACTAAATACCACGCTGCATGGTATTCTAAACGTTGGAAATGTATTTGATGCATTGAACACGCTGTGTACACAACATTTCAATGAAATATGGAATGTGTGATGGAATTCGTCAAACAAATTTGTTTGCGTTTGTAACGGAATTTAAAACGATTATACATTTGTCAAATTATATTGAAATCGGTTGAGGTTTGGGTATAGGTCCAATATATATATTTCGGTCGATTTCATGTATGTTATGCACCAAATACGATATATGTATTTCACTTGATATGATATAGTAATAAAAGGGACATCGGACGATATATATGGCAGCTATATCCAAATCTGAACCGATCTTGATAAAATTTGGCAGATATATTTCTGGGATGTATCTGATATATGGTACCAAATATTATTATTGTGAGGTGCATATTATGAATGTCGGGGACTTAAACGACAAATAGGATACAACATATATATGTGACCTATAGCTATATGTTAACCGAATTTCACCAAATTTAACGCACTTACTTATAGGCTGAATTCAGTGGTATGTGCTAAATTCGATAAAATGTTGGCTTATACTAAGCATTTAGTGCACAATGGAGCTGAAATCGGGCGAATATATAAATAGGAACTATATCTAAATCATTATCACGAATTTCAATAGGGTTTGTCCTTGGGCCAAACAAATCTTCTTCCAAAAAATTCATTATAATCGAGCAATAAATGCGACTTGCATTTTGTTCACAAAAATATATGGACAGACAAAAGGGCATGCATGCCCATCGACTCAGAAAGTGATTCTATGCAGATCAACAAAAGGAGCTATGGGTCTAACTCGCTTCCTTCTCTATGTCATAAACAAATTCTCACAGACATAATACCCTGAATACAGTGGAGTGGGGTTTAAAAGGGGAAAAAATCTTGAACTTGTTTGCGGATTTCTTACAGCAAATCTTTAAGGCCCTCGAATTTTCTTGATTTTTTCCCAATTTTAGAATTTCTGCAATGGGATTTTTCGTGATTTTTTAGAAAATATCCTTTAAGTTTTGATTGACCGCGTTAAATTATTTCGACATCATCTATTCAGTTTCGCCACCACATAATGCGGTACTACGCCTGCAATTTCAGTTTTCACGAAATCGAGTCAATTAAAGAAAATTAAACAAATTGAAAATAAAACCCAACTTACATGGTGAAATGTTGATTTGTTTGTTCATAGCTTGTCATATTCTGAAATGACATTATTCGTATAGTTCCATTTACCCAATAAATAACAGTTTTGTTCGTTGTCGCTTTATACTCCCCAAAAGACTACTCATCATATTAGGCAACACAAAAAGGTATATCTGTATATTTTTTTCTTACCAGGATGAAAACTCAAAATATTAACTTACTGGTCATTCCGAAGAAAGAGAAAATCCGTGAAATAGCTAGCTACTAGGGTCGACCGATATTGTATGTCGAACTTGAGGTGAGTGCTGCCAACAAAAGACAATGCCTTAAACATTTCGGTTCTATCATCGCAATTAATAATAGAATTTAAATTGTGATAAAATTTATTCCTGCTCGGAGATATATGTACCCCTTATGGTCCAATATGACTATTTCGAGCAGCTCATCATATGGAATACCCCCTCCCCATCAATATCGTAAGCGCCCCAAGATAGGCAATCATTTTCCTCGTGCGTGTATGAACGAACCCAATGTGGTGGCGTACAATGAATATTTTATCGTTTATTTGTGATTATCACCAGAAATTAACGATTACATCGACTCGAGGGTTTCAATTCCGCCTTCAAATACCCCACTGACCATGCCACGCTCCCTTGTCAATTATTAAAGATACAATAATAACAAATGGCAGATAGATTACTCAACCTGTTACTGGGGGCAGGCGGTGTGAGATACAAATATGTTGTTTTAAGATTTAAACGAATTTTCCACCCTTTCTCTGAAGCTTTCACCCCGCGCCCATACGCTGCATACAATAATAGCAATATTGTCTAGAGGAAACTCTAGACTACACAACAACAAGAAATATATTCTAACCGCACTTAGTAGTCCCCAACTGCGATACAAGTGTATCTATGTGTGTGTGTGTGAGTCGTCCTGGTGTTGGGTAAATAAACAACGACAAGAGTGCCAGTAGCAATGCGCCCATTGTTGCTTTGGCTCTCAGCGCCTGCCGCCTACCTACTCACACTGCAGACAGACTGACAGACAGACAGAATATGCAAAATGAATTGTTTACTGTTAATAATGTCTACAGACAAACCTAATAAAAGTTAGCTAGCAGCTATGTATGTACAACTCAGATTCAACACACACCCATACATAGATATGTATGTAGGTACTTGTGAACAGAAATTATTTTATTAGTTTACAAAGAGTGGGAGACGATGCGACAAAGCATTTCCGAACAAAAGATTTAGGAAAATTCTCTTAATAAATATTTAACAGCAATTTTCAATTAATTTGCATACTCTTCACGGGTTCCTAGGAGAAGCAGAGATACATACAGGACGTCGGTTCCATATCCTTGGTGGATGGAAAGGCTGGATGTTATTCATGGTGTTTACACAGATTATAGAAAATTGGTTGACAGTTTTGACAATAACCGAATCTAAATAAAGATATTTCCACCACCGCTCATGGGTGTCTGCTGGTGTGTAATGTTTGTATACAGTATCCATCAGCATAATCTCAGCGATGGGATGAAGTCCGAAGGCTCCCAGAAGACAAAGGAACAATCATGGAATGCCTGCTCATTTGTAGCACGCTTACATGATGTATATATGTATGTGTTGTGTGTGTGTGTGTGTAAGTAGCACCTTCCTCGCTCTCATTACCAACATTAACAAATGTATGGCATGTTTGTGGGTGTTAATGTTGGCATTTATAATCTAGAAATTCACACTTTCCTATCAAGGGTACACTGTCAGAATTTTATTTTTATTTTTTATTAAAAATGTCGTTAAATGATTCGGAAGGTGCTAATACAACGTACTCTGTATTATTTACAAGACAACCTCAACAAGAGGTCGTCGGCTAAGTGACTCCAATTGGAAAACAAAAGCTAAGAATTATTCTTACTCGATTTTTGAAAAAAAAAGAGAAACAAACACATAAAAACAAGTTAAAAAGTATCAGTCGGTTTAGCCGACAGATGTATACCCTCGGACAGTTTTCGATTATTTAAATATGTTTTTACTTCTGTTATGATTATTCCAATTTTTGTCCCTCTATGGAGAGGGTTTCGCAGGAATGGGCCAAGATTGTCCATTTCGTATCGGACCTAAATAAATCTATAAAAGATATAAATATTGCGACGTGGCAGGATAACTTCCTTCACTTCACATGAGATATGTGATAATTTTTAGAAAATGTGCATGAGGTTCCATATATTGTCGACCGAGGTATTTCATGATTTCAGAATAGTCAAAGATAGATTGCGTTGGAGACCCCATTAAGTCCGTATTTTTCATCTTAGCGTATATAATTCAATGACGATTAAACAAATGTTGGGTCTGTGTTACATTTTAACATTCGTAATTTTTTTATATTTTTGCACAAATGAGTCCCAGTTTGACATTTCGGGGTTTATTTGATATAGACGTGGTTACAAATTCAATGGAATACAAAATTTTCTTTTCTGACGACACATTGGTTGGGAAACTGGTCTTGGGGTACACATAATGTGGGACTATGCTTAAACAAATGCCTATGTGGACAATTATCAGTTTTTTCTACCCCAGGGGAGCCTAAATATAATTTTTCAGCAAAATCAATTGATAAATATGGTTAAGAGCAAGATGAACCCTAGGGCCAAAAAATGAAAAAAGTGGCCAAGACACCGAAAATAGCTTAAATCATATGATGGTTATACCAAAACGCCAGTTTTGCAAGGATGGTTTCTTCTCAAATTGCCAATATTTGCCGAAATTAGCATATAATGAATTTTGCATTTTTAGTTCTCATATGAAAGAAGTAGGTCCACGTAGGTCACTCATTTCATTTTTAATATTATTCATTCAGAATTCAAAACAATAAAAAAATTCAAAACAATTAATAATATGTCAAATTGAAGAAAATTCAAACCAAAAAGATTTTTTTATTCACATTTTTATTGGCATATTTTACCGCGATTTTTTTGCCTGGATACCATTTCGAAATTGTATAAATTGTCAAAATTTCAAAACGTAGCTTTATTTTATATTGCGAAAATAATTCGTCATTTTGTTCCCAAAAAAATCGATTGAATTCAATATGAATTGAATAAATAAAAAAAGTAGTACATTATATAAAATTGACAAACAAAAAAAAATAAAGAAGAAATCTTCAATTCCGAATTTGTCTGAATCGTTAAAATCAGACCAGTGGTTATAAGCGTAGTAACTAACACAACTTTCTTTTATATATATAGATTTCATGTTGTATCCATTTTTCTCAATTACAAAAGCTCAACTGTCATTATATGGGGGCTATATGGGGCTATACGAAGACGTGGTCCTGCATAAGTAATTTGTGTGTATAAACTGTTCCGAACTTATACACGACATTTAAAACAATTCCGTGGACCTATGTAGACAATTCTCTTCCAGAGGGTAATGTACTCATAAGGAACTCCTTTTGTGGATTTTAAGACAATTCCATGGAAAAAATCGGCTGAAATCATCAAAATACCGTTATATGGGGGATATACTATATCGTGGACTTAGTATTTATAGAGAACTCCTTGTGTAGAATTTCAGACAATTCCATAGAAAAATGTGGCTAAAATCATCAAAATACCGAATATCGGGGATACCGTTATATGGGGTCTATACGATATCGTAGACCGATATAGTCTATCTTCGAACTTGACATGCCTGCAGGCAAAAGATGGATTTGTGCAACATTTTAGCTTCATATCTTAATTCGTTTTGACTGTAGCGTGATTACAACAGACCGGCAGACGGACGGACAGCCGGACGGACGGGCAGGGCTAAATCGTCTTAGAATTTTACGCTGATCAAGAATATATATACTCTGTTGGGTGTAAAATTATTATTTCAATGAGTTACAAACGGAATGACAAATTTAATATACCCTCCATACTATGTATGGTGGAGGGTATAAAAAGTAGTACAGGCAATGCCATACTTGTCTCTTCATTTTGAATGCCTGTTTTACTATCGGAACGGTGTTGAATTGTAAAATGAAAAATTGTAAAAATAGAACTATCAACTGTGATTGAAGTTGGTTTTAGACAAACGGTAGCGGGCAGAGGGTCTGTAGGCCATAGCTTTCAAAATATTCTCATTGCACACAGGGTGTAAAAAGGTAGGCCAGACTGGTTCCCTCGCTGTTTAACCAATTCACAGATGGCGAAGTCTTAAAGCCCGGCTATTCGCAAAACAATAACATGTGAAGCACCCAAGACAAGAGAAAAGCACCAAACGAATTATCACCACGGACTTTAAGTTGTATTTGAACGTTTGTATTAATTAACACATTTTCGTTTACGGTGTAAAATGCTCACAGTGGTGTACCTTTTCTTAATCAATCAAAATAATTTCTAATATTATATGTGAGAATCTATTTAGTAGAATAAATACCAAGTGCATCTTGTCTGTTTATCTAAAATTCTCTGTGCAAAACATGAATTGAGGCAACCATTTTGTTTGATCCGGTAAGATTTCTGAGCGCAATCAGTTGTTTGATTTGAATATTTTGTTTTTAACAAGTGAAGATTGAATGTATTAATTATACCCTACAACACTATGTGTTGGAGGTATTATAAGTTTGATTGGGTCAAAAATTATGTAACACCACGAAATATTGGTTTCGCACATAGGAAAGTATATATGGATCTTCCTAGCTCGCCGAGCTGAGTCGATCTAGCTATGTATGTCCGTCCGTCCGTCTGTCCATGTTAATTTGTAATCACTCTACAGGTCGCAATTATGGCCCGATCTTCACGAAATTTAGAATGGAGGTGGGGCTAAGGTCAGAATAGAACCCTATTTCTTTTGGAGATAATCGCATAAAATTTAGGGGTTGAAATGGACCAAAAACTGAAAAAATTCCTGATTTTGCAGTTGCTCTATAGGTCGCAATTGTAGACCAATCGACGCGGAAGTTAGCATGGCGCTAGAGCTTAGGGCTGGGCAGAAGCTTTCCAATTTTGATGGTCATCGGGTAATATTTAGTGGGTGAAAAAGGCCACAACATTTGTGTTAAATAAAAGTCAAAATTTCCATTAAACCGCGAATATTTGTAATCCCGGCGAAATGACAAATAGACGAACAGGTCAATTCTGACCGTTACGTAGATGCCGATAGTAAATATATCGGCTATATATAGCGAAATATATACAATGTGTATAAACAAAGGAAGGGGATGTAAGCTAATCCTTATTGTTTTCAAAGATGTCCGCAATATATTAGGGCTTGAAATTGACCAACAACTAAAAATTTTCCTGATTTTGCAGCAGTTGTAAAGGTCACAAGTAAAAGCCAAAGCCAAGAAATCTCACATGAAGTTAGAGTTTAGGACAGCGGGTAGAATGGACCACTACTTTTGTGTGAAAAAATACTAGCATTACTTACATACGATATCCGAAGTACACAAAAGGCGAACTTCTGGCTTTTTTATGCTGATTTCGTTGACGAATATAGCAGCATATCGTATACAAGCAAATCATATAGATGAGACTAAATTTGAGATACAGGGGGCCTATTGCATTTTTTTGCATTTTAGATGATCGCAAAGTATTTAGGTTTTCAAATGAACCAAAAACAGAAAAATTTTCCAAAATAAATTTGGACGTAAGGGGACTTCTAACATATTGTAGGGTATCACATGGTCGGCCCCGCACGACTATAGCCTTTGCTTACTTGTTTTTAATTTGAAGTTAAAAAAAAAAAAACAAATCAAAAAGTTATTCAATTTTAGACCAAACAATTCGAAACCGAAATGAAATCCACTGATTTCATTCCGTTTCCTACTATCCTTTAACGCAAAAAAAGATCTGAAAGTATAATTCCACATTCCGTGACGTAGCGTACTAAAAACTCTCTTATTAATGGCTAAAAGCAGAAGACAAATTTATCTAAATAAATATAAAAAAACGCTTTGGTGGCAGATAACGATATTTGAAGAAGTATATTTTCTGACGTACCTGTTTCAAACACTGATATCTGTTTGCAAAAATAAGCATTTTTTGTATTTAGTAGCAGTAGCCATAAAAATCCATGTTATTCGAATTCTTTTTTCCCATAAATTATATCAAAAATATAGTTAATATTTTCATTGAATTGTTAAATTAACGGATGGTAATAAAAGTATGATCAAACAAATATTGCATTAGAATCCGGCAAAGACAAATGCGAATATTAAACAACAATACAATATATCCTATTTCCTTGACATGTGACACATACACATGTATATCATAATAATAGTTGATTTTTTTCAAAATGATCTTTGTTGGAAAATAATGATTGTATAAAGTATAAATAAGTAACAATCATTATGTTGCAAACAAAGAAATACCCAAAATCACCCCAACTCCTAAATCGTACATTTTTATGGACGCTCTGATCCAGAGAGCTACATTTTAATTCAAAGATGGTTCCCTTTGTGATTTCTGGATACTGAGCCCACTTATAAAAATTGTCTATATATATACGATTCCGCAGTTATTACCCCGCACGAAACAAGCTCTTATTTCTTGGGCTCCTAAAAGTCAATTAATAAGGACGTATTTAGAGATTTGTAGTGGTCAGAAAATAACTATTGATTGATGAGTGACGCTTGCACCTGTTAAAATAGTGTAACCCGATTTGGATTTGTATTTCTCGACGGAATTTCTTAAAGCATGATATTTTAGGAGTAGTACTTATCACGTTTGTTTCCACACACAGCTAACATATTCAGTTCGAATACCGAACCCCTACCAAACGTAACTGTTTTCTTTGCTAATAGGAATTGATTTTTATGAGACGGGAAACCCAAATTTCCAAAAGTGAATATTCCATACAAATGGTATCAATGGATTTCAAATAAACATGTCCTCTAAGATCCCCGTCAGTACTCCAAATGGGTTTAAATTTGTAACGCCTTTGAAAGATTGATCGTGTTCTATTGCCCCATATTTAGCCATAGCCACATAGACAATAATTGCAAGGCTACCGTGTTCTGAAGTTCAAACTAATTTTTTTGCTTGCATCGCAATAAATTAATTATCTTTAATTTTTTTACTATTTCGAATACTGTTTCGTGGTCAATAGAATCCAAGAACGGATAATCGGCCACTGTGCCATCATAACACATCGTCAACCCTCTCCCATATTTGAGGGTTGCGTTTAAGTATTACGTAGTTCGGAGATTGTGCGTGTGTGTGTGCGTGCGTGAGTGAGTTAGTGTCATAGTGTATATTTAAGCATTCATATATCTGAAGCTACCAAATGTGATGAAAACATTGACTAATCAGAGTAAATGCGAAAACCCCAAAGAAATTATTATTAAAGAGAGCCGCCACATACTAACCAAAATAACCTTTACTCGTACTCTCCAGCAAAGCGTTCAGTTGCAGTCGGTACGCATTTCGGAGTACACGTGTTGCGTTTAAGGTCGGCGGCGGCAAATCCTCTGAAAAGTCTTTGGTTGAATACGGATACTGATTTTTTTTTTTTTTGTAAAACCGGCCCATATTCCGGGCGATAATTACATTTGAACATATCGGGAATTCAGTGGTCGAACAAAGAAAATGTTTGAATTCCCCTAAATCGGGCTATGAAATTTGAAGGTGTTACCAATTCGAAACTACGTAAATATCTACCAGTTGTAAAAAAGTATTTCTGTAAAATATTTTTGATTTGTATTTCGATTCAAGCATCGACGTAATCGATGAATAAAACAAATTTAAATCGTTAGTTAATCTCTTGTGTGGCCGTTACAAAAGAAATTCGCTTTGAAGATCTTAAATAAATCTGACATATGGAAAACGGTGCGTTTATGCAATACACAAACGAACGGGATACAAAATATTTCAATATCAGCCTTTGGCTAAATATCAGTGTGAATTGTTTTTGTGTGCGTTTGTGTGTGAGTGTGCTAGTTAGTACGTTATCATCCAAAAGTAATAATCATATTAACGCTGATGTCAAGTGATAAATAGAGGAGGAATAAAATTATCGAAACAAAACAATTCGAATCAACAAGTTTTGCCCCACAAAGTGCTGTTAGGTGTTCGACTCGGCATAAATCTGAAATGTGTTCTCCACCCCAAAGGTGTCCGGCAGTGGGGGATGATAGCGTTAGCACCCAACCAATCTGTTTAATTTGCATTTTAGTTGATTAAAACGCTAACGGTGTAGTTGTGACGGTGTTTACAAGAGTGTTGGTGCGATGTTGTCTCCGATATAGAGTCAAAAATAAAACAATAACAGCCAAGTTAATAATAGCACATAGGAACACATACAACAAACAAACAAATGGATGCAGTCGATATGATTCACCGAGTGGATTTGCTAAAAAGACAACAGGAATTGCCATAACTTTCCGCACACATTTTTACATTCTTACGTTTATATATATGTATGTGTGTACGTATGTTTGTATGCCTTTGGCCGAATAATAATGCCCAGTAATTTCATTTAAATATTTTTGGAATTTTTTGTTTGTTTTTTTTTTTATTATTCTATTTGGCAATTCCATTAACATATGTCTGGTAATCATCTTAAGTAGATACTTTTAAACTATGTTTTCATGCTCACCACCATTGAAAAGTGGCTAAATTCCATTTGTAAATAACCGCAATTATATCTTTGGGGTTCCACAACATCTGTACATCACAGATTGAAATTTGCTACTTAGAGTTTTGAGAGTAGCCAGAAATGGATTTTATGTTAGTTAATCAATCCGTCTTTGGGTGAGCATAGAGGGCTATTGCACAAATGAATCCCAAATCTCTCCAATACCCTAACATACATTTGTCATTAATAAAGCTTAAAAAAAATTCAATTTGGGATCAACTCCGAATGACCGGCGAGATTCGTAATTATTGAAAAAGACGCTGAATATTTTTCAATAGAAGAATTAAAGGAAGAAACCATTTAGGGTTCGGGACAACTATTGGCTAAAGGAATGTGACAACATAACTAAAACTGCGGAGGAGTTAACTCTTGGATACCCTTCACCGAAGGGTTGACAGCGTAAATGGTGTATAAACAATGGTAATGGTTTGATATGGCAAATAAATTAGGAAACATCGACGGGAACGATAAGGCATGTGATAAGTACCCATTTCTCCACAAGTGCTACTGTTCAGACATACAAGTGCATTGATAACTATGTGGTAGAGAGTTCTTCTGAAAGTTGATGTTGTTATTGAACTAATGATGGCGATGAGAAGGCAAAAAGGTAGAACGGGACTGGGATTTTCATTGAAGAACTCGACATTGAATTATCGCTCACTAAGGATGAATTTTCAAACCTGTACAAATATTGACCATTTTTTGGGGATGATTTTTTTTTTGGCAAATATGAATTAAAGCCCATTCGGTTGGAAAATTGGTTTAACAATTAAAAAACAAGTAAGCAAAGGCTATAGTCGTGCGGGACCGACCATGTGATACCCTACAACACCATAATATATTGGAAAACCTGCTTAGGTCCAAACACATTTTAGTCGATTGTTCTAATAATAAGGTTATACTGTCCTGCACATATGTTGCCTTTTGTTTTTAACCGGGGCTATTTTCCTTATATTTACACTCTATGTCGTGCAGATAGGTAACTATAATTCAGGAATCGTCCAAAATGCTACACTTCTGCGCTTTCCTAACCCCTAACTTAATGCAAAATTCCGTGTCGATTGGCTTTTAATTGTGACCTGTAGAGCCTCTTCAAGATCAGGAAAGTTTTAATTATTGGTCCATTTGATCCCCTAAATATATATCTTGAAAAAAATTGGCTTCAATGCTAACCCTAATTCTATCCACATGCTAAATTTCTTGAGAACCGGATGATAATTTCGACTCGAATATAATAATCCAAAAACATAGTGTTATATATTACCAAACGTAAAATTCAATATTGTAAGTCAAATATGAAAAAATCGCATGAGATAAAAAATATGACAAAAATATAAAAAATATTCACTTTTTTATTGATATATTTTCACGCGATTTTCTTATGTTTTATCCTTTGCTGGCAAGAAGGCATTCGGAATTTGTGAGAATTGTCAGAATCCGTCCAGCCGTTCTTGAGTTATAAGCTGTCTAACTAAAATCACCTAGATATTTTGATAATTATATATATGCGATATCTTGGATATGAGCATCAATGTAACGGTCAGAGGTGACATTTTTGTGCATTTGTGATTTCGGCAGAATTAAAAATATTCACGGTTTAGTGGAAATTTTCTTATTTGTTACATAAAAGTTATTGTCTATTTTATCCGCTAAATATTTTCCGATGACCAAACAAAATGGTAGGCCTCTGACTAGCCCTCAACCCTACCCCCATGATAAATTCCGCTTCGATCGGTCTATAATTGCGACCTGTAGGGCAACTACAAAAAGAGGAAAATTTTCTGTTTTTGGACCATTTCAACCCCTAAATATTATGCGATCAAAAAAATAGGGTTATATTCTGACCCTAAACCCACCTCAATGCTAAATTTCGTGAGGACCGGACCATAATTGCGACCTGTACAGTGATTACAAATTAACATGGGCAGACGGACGGAGCTAGATCGACTCAGCTCGGCAAGATACGAAGATCCATATATACTTTTCTATATGGGAAACCAATATTTCGAGATGTTACATAATTTTTGGCCGAATCAAACCCCCAACATATAGTGTTGTAGGGTATAACAACTCTTCAATACAGATTTTGTACATTAGGGTTATGACCGACTACCATATGGGGAATTTTGTTCTTATATCGAAAACATGTTTTTAGTTCAATAGAGGTAGACTCATTTGTTAAATCGAATATGACAACGTTTGGCACGGCCAATGAAACCGCCACACGCTGCCCGAATGTTGCTCTGCGGTATTTTGGTCCATTCCCGGCGAAGTTCTTGCTTGAGGAGAACACAATATTTTTAGTGCCAACCTTGAGATTGGTATCCGGAGATTTTGGTGGCCATTGTAAGCTGGTAATTAAGCGGGGAACCTCATTTTGTAACCTTGCTTGGTTGGCGCGTGCTGAGTGCGATGGTGCTGAGTCCTGTTGGAATGTCCAAGGTCTGCGGCCAAAATGTTTGCGTGCCCAATGCTTTAATATACCCTCCAGTATATTTTCGCAATAATATTCGGCATTTATTCTGATGCCACGGTCGATTAATACGAGCGGAGACCTACCATCGGCTGTTATGGTGGCCCACACCATGGCCAGCGCTTGAGTTCTGTTGGCCAACCGAAGGTGCACATTTTCAACTGACCTTTTTGGCAAGGAAACACGATCATTTTGTTTGTTTACAAACTGCTGGACAACGAATGTTTTCTCATCGGAGAAAACCAAATTCGGCAGTTCACCACTTTTGGCCAAGCGAAGCAACTCTTTAGCTCTTATGAGTCTTTTTTCTTTCTGTTGCGGTGTAAGTTCTTGCACTCTTTTTGGAAAAGCTCATTTTTCAATATTTGCCGTATTGAATATTGCGATATGTTCAGCTCGCGAGCCACTTTTCGGTCACTGCGACGCGGGTTTCGATCAAGTCGCTTCGCTTCTTTACTTTTCGAACCATTTCTGCTGATGTTGCTGTTTTCTTCCGTTCAATTCCTTGACGTCGGGCTACGCTACCAGTATCATAGATTTTAAACTTTCTCGGTGCTGTTAGGTCCTTAATAGTCCTCGTATAACGTTTTATTTTAGATTAGTATTTAAGGATTAAAACCATCTGATCGCAAAATCTTCACAATATTTACTAAATAGATTCTGTATAAAAGTACATCTTCTGCCAGAGTTATAGCAAAACAAGTAAGCAAAGGCTACAGACGAGCGGGGCCGACCGTTGAATACCCTACAACACTATAATAAACGATACAGTTTATATAGGCGAGATACTCGGAAGAATTTCACAAGATATTGTGACAAATAATAAAAGAAAACCATCAGGTTTCGTTCTCTAATTTTCGAATAATAGCAACTTAAACTAATTTGCTCATTTCCAATTTATTGGAAGATGTTGCACGTAAATGGTCTTCCTAGATCTGGAACCAATATTTCCCAAAGACCTATAATCTCTCAAAAGTGGCAAAAGATTAACATTTATTATTGGTTTTTGACTGAAACGCATCTATATGAGATACAGACATTTGACTACATTCTTCAACGAAAACAGCGTTAACGAAATAGTCAGAAGTGCGTCTTTCCTGTGTTTGTGAATTCCGAATGGACATTTTCGTATTTTGTCTACAAAAGTTGGCAAACTCCTTTACACATTTAATATTTTTGGATGATCATCCAAAACTGCTTGGCTTTTGCAATGTCCGGTAACCCCAATTCAAATGTGCGTAAAGATCGGGCGATAATTTCAACCCCTAAATATATGGCGATCCAAAAAGATCTCCAAAAAGAGTAGGCTTCTATTCTGACCCTCATCTTATCCCCATGCAAAATTTCGTAAGGATCGGGCCATAATTACGATCTGTATATGATATCCTGATATCCTAACTACTTAGTTTTGTTAGCTGTAGAAATATTACCAAATGTTTAATTCAAAATGAAAATATGACAAAATGGAAAAAAATATAAGAAAATATTACAAAATCAATATTTTCATCTTTAGAGAGATATTTGTATGCGTTTTTTAGACGTTTTTCCTTTCCTGCCAAGAGGCCATTCTGAATTAATGAGAACTGTCGAAATCAGTTCAGCCGTTCTCGACATATAAGAGATCTTTCAAGCATATCTTCTTTGATAGACATATATATCGCATATATTTGCTATATATTCGATTTTTTGGATCTTAACATCAATGTAAAGATCAGAAGTAACCTCCTCATGGCTTTGTGATTTTGCCGGGATTTAAAATATTCGTGGTTTTATGAAAAATTTTGAATTTTTTCAACAAAAGAGATATGGCCTATTTTACCCGCTAAATATTATCCGATGACCACCCAAATTAGTAGACTTCTTCCCCGCCCTAAACTCTAGCTACATGCGAAATTCCGCGTCGATTGGTCTATAATTTCGACCTGTATAGCTACTGCAAAATCCGACATTTTTTCAGTATTTGGTCCATTTCAACCTAAACATTTGGCGATCATCTCCAAAAGAAATAGGGTTCTATTCTGACCCTAGCCCCACCTCCATTCTTAATTTCGTGAAGATCGGGCCATAATTGCGACCTGTAGAGTGATTACAAATTAACATGGACAGACGGACAGACGGACAGACGGACGGACGGACATACATAGCTAGATCGACTCAGCTCGGCGATCTAGGAAGATCCATATATACTTTCCTATGTGGGAAATCAATATTTCGTGGTGTTACATAATTTTTGGCCCAATCAAACTTATAATACCCCCAACACATAGTGTTGTAGGGTATAAAAAGTCTAGCTGCCGTAAAATTAAATCATTCCATAATCAAGCATGACATGTCTCATATGGATAAAGTTTTAGTTTTTATATTCCCTGACTTTTACACCTACTTTAAGGCGTGAAAATGACAAAATATTTGGTTGTAAAGTTGTCCAAATTTCTTTAATTTAAGGAAGAATTACAAAATTAAGTTTAATAAAACATGGTCATTAAATAAAAAATATTCTATCCGTATGATTGCATGAGATTACCTTGGTAATGGTGCAATAGGCATATGTAAAATAATCCAATATTGAGGATTATATCATTTCAAAGTAAGGTATATATATATATATATATATATATATATATATTTTTTTTTTTTTTTGAAAGGAAAATTTACATACAATCAGAAACATTTTTAATACTAAAGGATACAACACATTTATTATTATATTTGTCTGTCTTCCCAGGGTTATGTGATGGTAGTTTCGATATTTGTCAGACGGACGGATACCGCAAGGAACTAGACCGTCATTTCCATGAGGCACATCTTGGCCGTTTCAAAAGATATATACCTGCAATGAATAATTTTTTTTATTTGATTACAACATAAAAGATTTGATACCATGGTTTCAGAAATTTCCCTTGTGGTTTGTCTGAGTTACTTAAAAAGGAACTCCCAAAACAAAAACTTTTTTACAACCAAGTGACGATCGCAAGCTCCATAGAAGACAAACCAAAGAATTAAAGAAAACTGAAATCCTTTTGACATTAAAAACGAAATAAACATTGTTTTTATAAAAAAAAAAATAATAATAATAAAAATAATAATAATAAGAAGAAGAAGAATGGGATGAAGCCTGACTCTTTTTCAACAGCAAAATAACTAAGGTATCCCAAAAAATGTTCTGTTCTGATAATATTTAAGATTCACCAATTTAATAAAATTTTAAAACAATTTGTTAAGACTCGATAAGACGGAAAAATTGGTTTCCCGGATCGGGTTCTGTACTCAATTATCCGGATTCGCGAATTTTTACTATAGCTATAATTGGTCAGTACCAGAATCTTGACCTTATCTTGAAAACAAATAAAATAGATAGCTATAGCCCCCTTTTATGGAATCTCGATAGTAACTTAGCTAATTTAATTTGTAGCAAAGTAAAGTTTAATTTATTTTTTTCTCAGTTTTATGTCCAGGTTTACTAAGGCAATCGATAATGGAAACGCCAAGAAGCCAGTGACTCGAAGTCGAACCAAATTGGCATTTCGTATACCATACGATATTCTGCTAAATTGGGAGTGTATTTTCACATCTCTGATAACCCATCATACCAAAATGGCTTGAGAATAATATTATAATGAGCTTAAGAATCTTAAAAAAGAAAAATGTTGAGAAATTTTTCAAAAATGTTTGTGTAACAAATATGGAATAATCAAAATTGTGCCATTTTTCATGAGCCTCACCAAAAATTAACAAAAACTTTTCTCCAAATAAATGAGCTCGAACACTCGGCAACTCAAAAGCAAGTTACTCAATTTGACGTTTAAGTTGGACTGCAGATTTTTAGGGAAGTATACAAAATGTTTCCTTCATCTAGCAGACATCTAGAGAAACCTAAAATATGTTACTTTCGATTTGGAATCGATAGAAGCCTTTCGATTGCCTTATAGGAACAGGCTATTAAATTTTATACAGAAGATATTTTAAAACATTTTTCATAATAATTTTCTCTTCATTCGATTTGATCAGCTGTATGCAGATAAACCACAAAATATTTTCTTGCTGACCTACCTTCGCAAGCATCAAATCCCAATTTTTGCAAGGAGACCTTATTTTAGTCCTTAATCGCACCAGCGCAAATAAGAAAGTAGGAAAAAGCTAATTTCCATTTATATTACAATGGAATGAAGCCCAAAGCCAAAGACATAGAAGTATAAAGATTGGACAAAGTGCATTATGGAAAATCGTTTATGGAAAAAATATGCAGATGCGCTACACATAACTGTCGCATGTCAACATTAAGCAATAAAAACACATATTAGTTCGGCCAAGCCGAACTTTTCAAACCCTCCGCCATTTAGAATGACACACTTTGGAAATATCGGGAGGAATATATAACAACTATATATGGACAAACTACCAATTTACAGAAACTGCAGTTAAAAAATATGACAAAAATAGTCAAACACGTTAAATCTGGCGATACCGTTATATGGCGATAATATCAAAACGGGGATCTATGTGGTCCATTTTCAAAACCAAACAAGAAAAAACAGCTAAGTTCGACCAGGCCGAGCTTTTACTTCCCCATTTAGAAGAGACTTGCAAAATGGAAAAAGTTTCTTTGAAAAATGCCGCAATAATTTTAAAGAGTTTTCGAATATCAGGATTTACAGTTTTTTGGGACTATACTAAAACGTGGACCTTTACATGGAGATAATTCTGTTTGAAGAAATAAAAAAGCAGTAAATTCGACCGGACCGAGATTTGAATACCCTTCACCATTTGGAACGAATTTGGAAATTTTCACCAAAAAAACAAAAAAAAAACAAGTAAGCAAAGGCTATAGTCGTGCGGGGCCGACCATGTGATACCCTACAACACTACAATATGTTAGAAGTCCCCTTACGTCCAAATTTATTTTGGAAATTTTTTTCTGTTTTTGGTTCATTTGAAAACCTAAATACTTTGCAATCATCTCAAATGTAAAAAAATGCAATAGGCCCCCTGTATCTCAAATTTAGTCTCATCTATATGATTTGCTTGTATACGATATGCTGCTATATTCGTCAACGAAATCAGCATAAAAAAGCCAGAAATTCGCCTTTTGTGTACTTCGGATATCGTATATAAGTAATGCTAGTATTTTTTCACACAAAAGTAGTGGTCCATTCCACCCGCTGTCCTAAACTCTAACTTCATGTGAGATTTCTTGCCTTTGGTTTTTACTTGTGACCTTTACAACGGCTGCAAAATCAGGAAATTTTTAGTTGTTGGTCAATTTCAAGCCCTAATATATTGCGGACATCTTTGAAAACAGTAGGCCTAGCCCTTCTGAGCCTAACCCTACCCTTGTGTAAATTTTCGTGAGGATCGGACGATAATTGCAATCTGTATATAATAACCCCAACCTGTGTTGTAAGGTGAAAAAATATCATATTTTGTAATATTTATATTTTCAATATTAAAGGTCAAATTGAAAAAATCGCATGCGATAAAAAATATGAACAAATAAAAAAAATGTCACAAAATACTACAAAATCTATATAAACAACATTATTGATACCTTTTCATGCGATTGTTTACATTTTAATCCTTTATGTCAAAAGGTCATTCTGAATTGACAAAATTTGTCAAAATCGGTTCAACCATTCTTGAGATATAAGCATTTTAGCTTACATCCCCTTCCTTTGTTTATACACATTGTATATATTTCGCTATATATAACCGATATATTTACTATCGGCATCTACGTAACGGTCAGAATTGACCTGTTCGTCTATTTGTCATTTCGCCGGGATTACAAATATTCGCGGTTTAATGGAAATTTTTACTTTTATTTAACACAAATGTTGTGGCCTTTTTCACCCACTAAATATTACCCGATGACCATCAAAATTGGAAAGCTTCTGCCCAGCCCTAAGCTCTAGCGCCATGCTAACTTCCGCGTCGATTGGTCTACAATTGCGACCTATAGAGCAACTGCAAAATCAGGAATTTTTTCAGTTTTTGGTCCATTTCAACCCCTAAATTTTATGCGATTATCTCCAAAAGAAATAGGGTTCTATTCTGACCTTAGCCCCACCTCCATTCTAAATTTCGTGAAGATCGGGCCATAATTGCGACCTGTAGAGTGATTACAAATTAACATGGACAGACGGACGGGCGGACATACATAGCTAGATCGACTCAGCTCGGCGAGCTAGGAAGATCCATATATATTTTCCTATGTGGGAAACCAATATTTCGTGGTGTTACATAATTTTTGGCCCAATCAAACTTATAATACCCCCAACACATAGTGTTGTAGGGTATAAAAATCCGTTAAAAATTATTTGAAAATCTTAAAAATACCGAACATAGCCAATATATAAGGATCTAAATGAAGACGTGGACCTGCATAGGCAATTTTTGTCATAAGCCATTACAATATTCAAACACGAAAATTTAAAAAAAACGGTGAATAATTTAGCTAAAATCTTCAAAATACCGAATATATTTAGGTACCGTTATATCGGGGCTATACGAAGACCTGGACCTGCATAGACAATTTTCTGTCACATCTGCAGTACCTATTAGGAACTTCAAATACGAAATTTCAAACAATTTCGCTGAATATTGTACCTATAATCGTCAAAATACCGAATATAGGGAGCTACTGATATACGAAGGCCTGGACCTGCATAGAAACTTTTCGAAATACCAAGTTTTAAACAGCACCGGTGAAAATCATCCAAATACAGAATATCTGAAGGTGCAGTTATTTGGGTTATACCAAAATGTGGACCCATATAGCCAATTTTTAATACCAAACGTTTTTACCAACTTACTTATTTCCTTCGGAAGCTAGAGTGATTTCCACAAATGGACAGACATGGATAAATCGACATAGAATTTCATGCTGATCAAAAATATATAGATATAAGTAACGCTAACGTGACATACAAAAGTTTAAGAAAACCGATAGTTTGGACCCAATATTGTAAAAATGGAGATAAACTCACTTGTGGTTTGGAAATGGGTTTTTGTTCGAAAAGTTCTATGTGCTACTAAATTGGATGAAGGGATGAAGCTGGAATCCCAACATTTCATATTGAGGTCTCTGTATCTATCTGAGATTCAGATATGGAGGTGGTTTTGGAAATGTGTACTATAATTGTTCGAAAAGTACTGGATTAGGTATTGGGTGTGGGAATATAGCTGAAATACTGAAATTTGATTTCCTGAATTTGATGTCACTGATGATGTCTGTAGTTGACAGAAGGACATGCGTACTAATTTTGTACTAAATGATATTCAATTTTGTAATAAAGGAAATTACAGAGCTGAAATCCTGAAATTTGGTATTAATGTCATTGTTGGTATCTGATGTTGAGATATGGAGATTGTTTTGCAAATGCGTGCTTTTACTGTATGAAAAGAGAACATAATTTGTTATTTAGTGAAGAGATGGTTGTCGGTGTTTGTAGTTGAGAGAAGGAGCCAGTTTTGGAAATTCGTACTATGAGATCACTGTTGGTGTATCAGGTGGAGAGAAGGAGGTGATTTTGGGCATGCGTAGCATAACTGCACCAGAAGCTGCGGGCACTTACGAATAGGGTATGTTCTTCATGATCACCTTCCAAGTTAGTCTATCCGTCTGGTGTAATAAAGATACAGCCGACATTACTTAACATAGAGCTCTAAAAATTGGTAAATTTATTTGCATTACTTCTTGGATTATTGGTATTGAAAATGTCCACGTTTCATATGGTCCCATGTAACGGTGCCTCCCGATATACGGTATTTTGATGATTTTAGCCACAACTTTTTAAAAGAGATTACGGTGGCAGAACTCTCATGATGATGAATGTCTACGTTTTACTCTAGCCTCTATATAATGGTATCTTCGCATATTCGATATTTTAACGATTTAAGTTACACATTCTAACGGATTTATCTGAAATTTAATATTTGTAATTTGTAATGATGCCTAGATTCAGTGGCAGAGCACTGTATATATAGGTCCACGTTTTCCTATTACGGCCATATAACGGTACCTTCCGATACTCGGCATTTCGATAATTTAAGCCACATTTTTTACGATAACAGTACCTCCAGACTTATCGGCATTTTGGCCATGTGTTTTTATAAACTCTGCAGTTAGTTCTTTATGTGTTCTGCCACTCTTGTCAGAACATTGCATGCATTCGTTCACGGTTTGTATGTAACGGTACTACTGACCGATATTTGGCTTTTTGAAGGATCTAGACGCAATTTCCACAGAATATTTTTAAATTTGTTATTTAAGACTCGTAACAGATAACAAACCTTGTAGTCGACAATTGCCCATAGAACGCTTCCATGATCTTTACGATATTTTAAAAGCCCGGCGAACTTAACGTTGTTTTATTTGTTTTTTGTGAGTGTGGTGAAGAAAGTCGAAGTTATCAAGTTTTTTGATGCAAAATATGGGTGCCCTCGGCTTGGGTTCTAGAATTTCATGTCTTTTGTTATATTTTGAAATCTAGAATTAAGACTTTATGAGAAACACTTTAATAATAATATAATATTTCACATTCTTCTTTAATTTCTCCATATATAAGTACGATTGGTGATGAGGCTGATATAAGTCCAGGCTAAATTTAGCCTGGACTTATATCAGCCTCATCAACAATCGTACATATATACGGATCAATTTAACAGAGGATACTCTTTTAAAATTGTAGTTTTGAATTATGTTTTTACAGGCAAAAACACTCCATATTTTCATTTGATGTAATTCAAACTTTATTACAACTTCTCATTACTTTTAGGAATGAGTGTACACACAACTGTTGCCCCGCAATTTTAGTCATACTTTAAATTAAATTACATTGATCTTAGCAATGTGCAAAATGACCCCAAAAATCGCAATGGCTCAATTTTGCACTTTCTCCATAATTTTATACTTGTCTCTTTGATTAAGCTGTCAAAGTCCTTATTCCTTTCGCTGTTAAACTCAATATCGCTAAAATCATCAAAATACCGAATATCAGTAGGTACCGTTATATGGGGGCCATACGAAAACTTAGACCTGTACAAACAATTTTCTGTCTTAGGCAGTAGTATCCATTACGAATTGCAAATAGCAAATTTGAAGCAATTCCGGTTAATAATGTCGCTAAAATAATCAAAATACCGAATTTGGGGAGGTACTGTTATATGGGAGCTATACCAAAACGTGGACCTATACCAAAAGTCCTGCAGACATAATACACATTTTATAAACCTACTTTATTTCGTTCGGAAGCTAGAGTGATTTCCACAGACGGACGGGCATTGGTAAATCGACATAGAATTTTATGCTGATATATATATACTTTGTAGGGCCTAAAATGTATATTTCCATACAATGATGGAGGGTGTAATAAATATTCATAGCCTACCTGTTCGGTTTTAGATATTTTGGATAGCTTGATCTTATTCTTCACCCAAATGCTTTAATTTGAGTGTTAAAAACCTATATGATATAGAACATCTATAGTAGCTCCAATTGAAAACTCAGCTCAATTTTTGGTATTGTAATGAGTTTAGTAACATTTTCCATTCAAATGTGCTGCAATTTGGAATTTCTATTTCCAACGTTTAGAACACCGTGCTGCGTGGAATTTAGTTTTGTCCATCTCATAATTAGTATCATCATAGTATAATTCAATGTCGATTAAAACCAGTAAAGAAAGTCTTAAAGTCGGGCGGGGCCGACTTTATGATACCCTACACCACTTTGCTAATTTAGTTGAGCTGCGCATAACAATTAAAAGTTTTTATAGGAGAATTCAATCATACACGCTATGATTAGTATTATAATTTAAAGTTCAAAGAACTAAATATGCCGAAGCATTTGTATCTTTTAAATTCTGAGTTGTATTGCCCATTTGGTGCACAATTAATCTGAAATCGGAAAAAAATATATATGGGAGCTATATCCAAATCGAAACAGATCTCGATAAAATTTGGCAAAGATATTTCTGAGCTCTATTTGATATATTTCCCTGAATATCGCTGTTACGGAGTGCATATTATGGCTGTGGGTAACAAATATGACAAATCGGATGAACAGTATATATGGGAGCTATAGCTATATCTGAACCGATCTTCACTAAATTTGACATACTAGCTTCTAGACTCAATTCGGTCGTATGTGCCAAATTGCATCCAATTTGGGCAAATATTAGACGTTTGGTGCACAATCCAATGTAAATCGGACGAAGTTATATGTGGGAGCTATATCCAAATCTGAACCGATCTCGATAAAATTTAGCAAATGTATTTCTGAGCAGTATTTGATAAATTTCACCAAATATTGTTGTTACAGAGTGCATATTACGGCTGCGGGGGACAAAAATAACAAATCGGATAAACAATATATGTGGGAGCTATAGCTATATCTGAACCGATTTCGATGAAATTTGGCATACTTATTTTGAGGTCCAATCTGATCGTACACGCGAAATTCCATACTATTCGGTCTGATATTACACGTTTGGTGCACAATAAAAGGCAAATCGGACGAAGATATATATGGGAGCTATATCTAAATTTTGACCGATTATCTCCAATTTCAATAGGGTTCGTCCTTGGGCCAAACAAATGATTTGTGCAAAATTCCATACTATTCGGACTGATATTACACGTTTGGTACACAATAAAAGCAAATCGGACGAAGATATATATGGGAGCTATATCTAAATTTTGACCCATTATCTCCAATTTCAATAGGGTTCGTCCTTGGGCCAAACAAATGATTTCTGCAAAATTCCATACTATTCGGACTGATATTACACGTTTGGTACACAATAAAAGCAAATCGGACGAAGATATATATGGGAGCTATATCTAAATTTTGACCGATTATCTCCAATTTCAATAGGGTTCGTTCTTGGGCCAAACAAATGATTTGTGCAAAATTCCATACTATTCGGACTGATATTACACGTTTGGTGCACAATAAAAGGCAAATCGGACGAAGATATATATGGGAGCTATATCTAAATTTTGACCGATTATCTCCAATTTCAATAGGGTTCGTCATTGGGTCGAACAAATGATCTGTGAAAAATTTCATCTGGATCGGGCAATAAATGCGACCTGTACTTTGTTTACAAAAATACATGGACAGACGGACGGACGGACATGCATAAATCGACTCAGAATGTGATTCTATGCAGATCATCAAAAGGAACTATGGGTCTATCTCGTTTCCTTTTGCATGTTACAAACAAATGCACAAAGACATAATACCCTGACCACCTTGTGGTGTAGGGTATAAAAATGTTCGCTCCCGTGCTACTTTCTAATATTCGTAATTTTTTTCATGTTTCTGACACAATTTTCGAACTTTAAATACCAAATTGGAAACATTTTCGGTAAATAATGTCGCTACAATCATCAAAATACCGCATATCGGGAGGTACCGTTATATGGGGGCTATACGAAAACGTGGACCTATATGACCCATTTTCAATACCAAAAGTCCTGCAGACATAATACACATTTGAGTAAAATTTTATCAACCTACTTTATTTCGTTCGGAAGCTAGAGTGATTTCCACAATTTCCACAAATCGACATAGAATGTTATGCTGATCAAGAATATATATATACTTTGTGGGGTCTTGCAAGGATTGTTTTTTTCTCAAACTACCCACATTTTCCGGAATTGTTATGAAAAAAATGGTTAAAATGTAAAATGTTTGGGTTGTATTCTTATCCGGGGGCTATGACCTATATCACGACCTGGAAGGATAGAAATCCTTTTCTTATTAAATGTCCAATTCGCTCTACTATTTTCATATTCAGTATTTCACTGATTGAAGTCCCAATGAATTTTGCATTTTGAGTTCTCATTGGATGGCTTATTGTCATATGAAAGTCCACGTTTTGAAATGAGTTCATAACGCTTTGTCGGTCATTATTGTTTGTTTAAATGGTTCGCATCTTCCAGCTGAAGCACTATGTTGGTCCTGGAGTTAAAAGCTAGATGCCAATTTAATACATGAAAGACCGCCATTTAACATCGCATTGCGCACTAATTTCATTTTTAATATAATATTCCAAACAATAAAAAATGTACACTTCAATATAGTATGTCAAATTGAGACAATTTTTTTCATTCACATTTTTATTGGCATATTTCACGCGAACTTTTAATACACTCCACCATTTGGAAGGAACTTGAAAATTTTCAAAAAACTTCCGGAAACTACAACTTAAATGAAAACTGTTATATGGAGACTATATGAAGACTTGGACCTGTTTACGAAATTGTTTGTCATAGGCTGTAGTACCCATTACGAACTATAAATACGAAATTTGTTACAATTCCGGTGAATAATGCCGCACAAATCATAAAAATACCGAGTATTGGGAGGTACCGTCATATAGGGGCTGTACGAAGACGTGGACCTGCACACAAAAATTTTTGTCATAGGCTGTAGTACCCATTACGAACTTTAAATATGAAATTTGAAATAATTCCGGTAAATACTGTCGCTAACATCATGAAAATACCGAATATCGGAGGGTACCGTTTTATGGGGGCTATACGAAAACGTGGGCCCATGGCCCATTTACGAACTTAATCTGCCTACCGGTAAACTATGCATGTAAGCTAAATTTAATCTCAATTCGTTCAAGTGACTACAACAGACAGACGGACGTCGCTAGATCATCTTATTTTACGCTGATCCAGAATATATATACTTTGTAGGGTCAATTATAAATATAAATGTGGAGTTACAAACGGAATGAATGGTGGAGGGTATAAAAACCCTACACTACCCTAGCTGACTCTCACTTTGGGAGTGAAATTGATCTTCAAAGCGTCATAAAGTGGGCGGTGCTGTTATATGGAGGCTATTTCAAAACGTGAATCTACGTAGACAATTTCCGAAGTAGTTACCAAATTTGAGGCACTTCCGTTTAAAATTGTACCCAAACCACCATTGCCTAATATGGGAAGGTACCACAAAAATGTCCAACAATTAATTGGAAATATAAACTTTTTATGGCGAACGGTAGCTGCAGAGAAAGTATTAATTCTTATAAAAGTAGCGACATTAGATGGAATGCAAACGTCTCAATGCCTTAAAATATTGCAAGAGGCTGCATTTCTGGAAAAGAACAAAAAGTTACTATATATGCTAGCATTAGTATCGAGTGAGTACTAAATTTTGGAAGTATGTAACCAAATAGGGGACAAAAGTGCCTATTTGTGATATAATGTAATTCTATCATAAACCCTTAAGGTGCATATATATATAAAAGGCTATTTTACTGGCTTGAGCCATTGGCTGGATCCTTTGTAAAAAAAAACAAAAAAGTTTTAGTTTGACTTATATCTATATAGGCCCGGAATTTAAGCTTGCTCATCCTACACACCTTTGTTCTTTTACGAAAAAGCCTTTAATGCATGTATCTGCACCTTAAAAAACTTCCAAAAAACTTTTTTACCATCCCTTCCAGAAGCCCTGAGGAACGCATTATGGATGACGACGACAGTGATTTGGTTTCCGGAGTAGCACTCAGACGCAGATCAGGCCAATCTCCGCATGACCAAGCTGCCAAAGTTATTGTAAAAAAATTCGAGACAAGCGCCAAATCCATTGCCAATGTTGTGACATACAAAATGAGAGGCGGAAGTGAAGGTTCGATGGTACAAAACCACCCCGCTGTGAACGGATGTGGAGATGAGACCGATGGCAATGGTAGAAGTGATAAACAGCAAATAGAAATGACCAACATCGCGAACGAGTTGCCGAATGGCACACTTGAAGTGAACAATACAGATGTGGATGGACAAGGAGACAATCAGGATGTACTGACTAATGGCCGCATAAACAGAGAAGACACCCGATCAGACGATGATAACGTAACCGAAAATAAAATTGAAACAGACGGTAACGCCAATTCGCTCACCGAAAATATTGAGGTAAGTTTGAGAACTTTACGATTTGCGGATAATTCACGAATTGCTTTGCTCGATCGATTATCGCCAGAATCTCCAAGACATGTCGAAAATACCCCGCCTGCCCGGTGATGGAGCTCAAATGGACGATGAGACCCCCTCATCGTTACGGGGTTCCAGTTCAACACTGGCTGCCAGTTTTCGCAAGCCAAAACTGAAGAGTGGAGTTCCTCTGCGAGTACAATCGGTTCGCATTATGGAGCGTAAAATTCGTTATGGACCAAAGAGGCGAACGGAGAGCTGCAGCGTTTTTGGCAATACAAATTTAGGCAAGTGCTTCCCCAACTATGAGTTGAAATGCAGTTGAATTTATAACTTGTTCCACAGACTTTGAGGCTGAGGAAGAAGGCCGCAAATCAACCATGGCACGTCCGCTCAACAACGAGACTTATGCCGCCTTCAAAAGCGGAAACGTAATCAAAGGCATTCTGTGTCCCTCATTGACGAACTCCTTCAAACAGAGCTCGTTGGAACGCGCCTATTTAACGTACACGCATCGCCAACGACAGAAGTCACTGATCATTGTGAACCTGGTGGACTTTATTCTCAAAATTGTTCTGGCCATGATCTGGTTTCTAAAGGAGGCCGAAACAAAAATCGAGGTGGTAGGTTGAGAACAAAACTCCAATGGACCAGAGGTTGTATCACATGTCTGATGTTGTTCTTTTTATTGTCATCTCTCTATCATGCTAGGAAGTTAACGTTGCCACAGCCATCACATGGTCCGTGTGCTGTGCCCTGTCGAACATGTCCATTTGCTTTCTTGGCTATTGGCGATGTTTTGCCAACAACTATCTACACTGGGCAGCTGTATGTACCTGGATTCTCTTTAACATTCAAGGTAAGCCGATGCCAACCCTCGCCATAAGTGCAACTAATTAGCCCCAAGGGGATTCAATTACACCAACAAGTAATGACACGAAGTACTACTCGGGTCATGTACTGGGGCATTCCCTTTCTTTGGCATTCAATCCACTGTGTCGTGTGCCCAGAGAACCCCGTGTTGGATGACAGCATTTGACTACAAGCCGGTTTCTTTTGCAGGTTTCGTGGGCGAAGGAGTGGGGTTTGCCGACCGGGAGTACCTCATATGGTACATTCTTTTTGTTATATTTGTTCCATATGCCATGCTGCCACTGCCGCTCAAGTGGTGCGTTGTGGGTGGCACCATCACAGCGAGTTGCCATCTAACGGTAATAACCATAATTAAACTACAGAAACAGGAAGTAAGTAGAAAATCAATCAACACAAGGCTGCGAATAAACCAATAAAGAATAGCAGACAAGCAAGCAGCAACGACAACAACATGTAAAACAGACATGTTGCTGTCCAAGCCACTTGTCGGCTAATGGCCACCTGGGGTGTGATAAAGGAAGGCATTCAACAACCAAGTGCTGTGGTCCTTTGGTGAATTTCTGCCAAGAAATTGTCTCAGTTGCCAATGCCTTTGCATTTCATTCGCACTTCATCCCATCCCCATCCCAGGGGCAACCCTAACACCAATGTCGATAATCAAAATGATGTATTCCTTTTTTGGATTCCTTGACATTTCGCATTTACAGAAATCCAACTGCATCGCATTCCAAATCTTTGCTAATTTCATTCTCTACACGGCCATCAATGTGGCCGGCATGTACACCAAGTATTTGACGGACAGAGGACAGCGTTTGGCTTTCATTGAAACCCACAAAGCGATGGAGCACAAGAAGGAGTCGGAAAAGGAACTGCAGAGGACACAGAAACTATTGGACTCAAGTAAGTAGTGACAACAACATGGACTATTCATGCGAATGAATCTCACCGTCCGATTAAAGCTTTCAAAAGGAATGCTCTGCGTGTCTGTTTGTAATGTAGTAGTAGTCACAAGAAAACAAGGAGACATTCTTAAGAGGATTGTGCGCAGGGATATGCGACAATTAGGTAAATGTTGTTTCCTAAGGGGTTTGATTCACTATTGTCGTTGGGGAATTGTCTTTTATTTGAGGTTTATTCTTTTCCGAAGCTATTCGACGCTATATTCTTAAAAGGGAGAGATGAGCGAAAATTGCTCGCTTAAATTATTTCAGCTCAATGGCCAAAACAGAGATCTCTAATGCAAGCCACGCACGATACAACCGTTCGTACAACCTGGAGGGATGTCAAGTTGTATGCTTAGGCCACAATCGACACAACTTTGTATTCAACCTCTTTGTACAACGTCACTGTTCGAAGAGTTCATTTGAGTTAAGACGAAACCGGAAGTAATAATTTACTTAACAGCCTTTATTTATTATTAATTTTTGAAATTCCGTTTTATTTTTTTATATTTTCATTGAAATCACACATTTGATTGGAATTCGTGTTGTTTTGATGTGTGAAACAATGGAGTTGCCTCTTTGAAAATAAACACAAAATGAAATTGTATGAGGCATGGCCACAAACGTTACAATCGGTTGGTACAACATGCCAAGTATCAAAAAATTTTAATTTTTTATACAACCGAGACACAACTTCGTACAACCGGGCCACAAACGATACAATCTTGAATACAACCTCTCCATGTTGTGCAACCAGTTGCTTCGTGTGTGGCTTGCATAAATCACAGACCTTTCTAAAGCGCGAAAAGCACTACATTTCGCTAAAACAAAATGTAAAAAATGCATAGTAACTCAATAATTGAGAACGGCTGGGCTCATTTGACTTCAATTTTCATTTTTATACCCTTCACCATTCTATGTATATTAACTTTGTCATTCCGTTTGCAACTCCTCGAAATACTCATGCCAGACCCAACAAAGTATATATATATATATATATATATAAAATTCTAAGGCGATTTAGCCATGTCCGCCTGTCTGTCTCTCTGACTGTCCGTCTGTTGTAATCACGCTATCTTTCGAACGAATTGAAATAGAAGGCTAAAATTGTGCACACATGTTGCAGGTTAAATTCGTAGATGGGCCATGTAGGTCTACGTTTTCATATAGCCCCCATATAAAGGTACCTCCCGATATTCCGTATTTTGATGATTTTAGCAACATTATTCACCGGTATTGTTTCAAATTAGGTATTTGAAGTTCGAAATAGATACTACAGCCTACGACAGACAGAAGCAGGTCCACGGCTTCGTATAGCCCCCATATAACAGTACCTTCCTATATTTGGTATTTTGATGATTTTAGCGTCATTATTCGCCGGAATTGTTTCGAATTACTTATGTCGAATTCGTAATGGGAACTACAGTCTGTGACGGAAAATTGTCTATGCAGGTACAGGTCTTCGTATAGGCGCCATATACCAGTACCTCCCCATATTCGGTATTTTGACGAGTTTAGGTACAATACCCACCGAAATTGTTTGAGATGTCGTATTTTAAGTTCGTAATGGATGCTACAGCCTATGACAGAATATTGTCTATGCTGGTCCAGGTCTTCGCACAGCTCCGATATAACGGTACCTCCCTATATACGATGTTTTGATGATTTTAGCCACATTATTCACCGTTTATTTTAAGTTTCGAATTTGAATATGGTAATGACTTATGACAAACAATACCTATGTAGGTCCACGTCATATAGATCCAAATATAACGGCAATATTCGGTTTTTTAAATTTTAACAGAATTTTTTAAGGATTTTATTTTTTGAAAATTTCTAAACTCGTTCCAAATGGTGGAGGGTTCGGCCGGGCCGAACTTACTGCTTTTTAACTTGTTGTTGTTTGCAATTGTGGTGAGAAGGATTTTACGAAAGAAATTTTTGAGAAAAGTCATGAAATTGAAAAAAATCGAAAGATGATCGTTTGATGTGAAATTGGTTTTCAAATGGAAACATAGAAAATTCTCGGTGAAAAACTCTCAACCCGCGAAAATTTTCATGTCATCTCATGCTGTTAGATATTACACTTATAACAAATGAATGGCTGGATTAAGGACCGTATTTAGCTTCTTCAGAAAACGAAAAACTAATATTTTTCGGGTTGAAACCACTTTGGATTTTTCAAGTGAAATTGTATTTTTATAAAGACTTGTGATTTTAAAACCATGTTAAGTAGTAAAGAAACGGTTGTTTTAATAACAAATAGGGTAAGTGTACCAGTAGTCGGCACTTTTAGGATTTTCGCATTTTCAATCTTTCAACATTCTGAATGAGCTCTTTCAATTGCAGAAAGGTAAAGCTGTTCAGATTCCCAATTTTGTTTAGTTTTCGAAGAAATAAACAAAAGTTGAATTTGTTTTTATTAAATTGGCAACATTTGCAATTTTACTAAAATAGTGGTTTTTGCCAGTAGTGGGCATCAGTAGTCGGCACCATTTCCCAATGCTCAGCATGTCTATTTACCAGTAGTCGGCATATTGTATTTCAGTAGAGAAAATATTATTTTGTATATTATTTTCATTACAAATAGCATAAAACAATTCTATACTACTATCTTATATTTGGAATTCATTCTTATGTTTGGAATTCATTTTGTCTTTTAAGCTAGGTACTGTACTTTAATACATTTTGGTTTAACTTAGGAATAAAATCAGGTAATTCATAGGTGTATCATAGGTGCATATCAGTCCTCATTAAGGATTTTTTTTAAATTGATGTTTAACTTACTAACTTTTACATGCTTCGCATATAAACTCTAGTTTCACAATTTCATCGTATCGCCGATTTTTTTTCAGTTTTTGAGGGCATCGTTTTCCGCACACATGTAAAGTTCATGGTTGCAAGAACTACATATTTCTATTTTCTTTCCTCTTTTATGTTTTCTAATTTCTCCAATTTTACCGTATATTTGTGAATTGATCTTTTTCCTTTAGATGGCCAACATTTTTTTTTTTCAAAAAATGTCCCCGCTATCTAAAACGCCAAATAGCTGATTTAAAAAAACCTACTTAATTTAGAACTGTTGGTCAAAAAGCACAAATAAAAGCAAATGCCGACTCAAATTTATTTTTATACCCTCCACCAAAAGAGGTATGGAGGGTATACTAAGTTCGTCATTTCGTTTGTAACTCATCGAAATAATCATTTTAGACCCAACAAAGTATATATATTTTTGATCAGCGTAAAATTCTAAGCCCTGTCCGTCCGTCTGTCCGTCTGTTGTAATCACGCTACAGTCTAAACGAATTAAGATAGGAACCTAAAATTTTGCACAGATCTCTCTTTTGTCTGCAGGCAGGTCAAGTTCGAAGATGGTATATCGGTCCGCGATATCGTATAGCCCGATATTCGGTATTTTGATGATGTTAGCCACATTTTTCAATGGAATTGTCTGAAAATCCACACAAGTAATTCCTTGTGGGTACTTTATACCACGGCAGAGAATTATCTATATAGGTCCACAATATCGTATAGCCTCCATATAACGCCACCACCCCCCCCCCTGTATTCGGCATTTTGATGATTTTAGCCACATTTTCAACGGAATTGTCTGAAAATCCACACAAATAGTTCCTTGTGGGTACTTTATACCTCGGCAGAGAATTATCTATATAGGTCCACGATATCATATAGTCTACATATAACAGTACCCCCCCCCCTTAATTCGGTATTTTGAAGATTTTAGCCACATTTTTCAACGGAATTGTCTGAAATTCTACACAAGGGGTTCTTTGTGAACACTTTACCCCCTGACAGGGAGTTCTCTTATAGGTCCATGAAATCGTATATCCCCCATGTAACGGTACCCCCCAATATTCGGCATTTTGATGATTTTAGCAACATTTTTAAACGGAATTGTCTTAAATTCTATACAAGGAGTTATTTGTGAGTACTTTATCCCTAGACATAGATTTGTCTATATAGGTCCACAATATCGTTTATCCCCCCATATATCGGCACCTTCCGAGATTTTAACAGAATTTTTAATGGATTTTATTTTTATTTTTTGAAAATGTCCTAATTCGTTCCAAATGGTGGAGGGTATTCAAAGTTCGGCCCTGCCGAACTTACTGTTTTTTTACTTGTTTAATACTTTTCTCAACATTTTCTGAAATTGGTCAAAAATTATATTTTTCTAGTAAGCAGCGCCCCCTGCCGACTACTGGCTAATCTCTTTTTTCCTGTCCCTAATGTCGGCATCAAATAATATAACAGAAAAATGCTTAATATGCATTGTTTTAAGTTATAAAATGGTCTTTAGACTGTTATTTGCTATTATGAAATATTTCTGTTTCCAAAAGTATTAAATTTAATTTACTTAAATCGATTATTAAGTTAACGCCAGCACTATTTCTTTCTTTACAAACAAGCACTATCGCACGCTTTGGAAGACACTCACTGACGAAAACCGTTATTCTCTCGTAATAAATGATCGGAGCTCATTGTTTTTTTTTTACGGAAAGAAAGTAGAGAACACTGTTGACGTTTTTTTGCAATTATTTCATTATTTGGTCAATTCTATTATTATTTATTTAAGTTTAAATTTCAAAATTGCCGACTACTGGGACATGCCGAACTTAGGCGCACTTACCCTACACAATTAAATGTACATTTTTATCTTTTTATACTAAATAGTTAGCAAATTTAATTTTTTTACATCAAATTTGGTGTTTAAGTCCATCACGTTGGTAATAATTGGTACTCCATAAGAATGATATTTGGTACTAGATATCAGATACAGCCCAGAAATACATTTTCCAAATATTATCAAGATCGGTTCAGATTTGGATATAATTCCCATATATATCTTCAACCGATTTCGGAGCATTGTGCGCCAAATGACCAATATCATTCCATATGACCTGAATTTTGGCACATCCGACCGAATTCAGTCTAGAAGCAAGTACATTAAATTTTTTGAAAATCCGTTCAGATATAGCTAAAGCTCCCATATATATGTTTCATCCGATTTGGTGTTTAAGTCCATCACATTCATAATATGCATTCGACAACAATGATATTTGGTACCACATATATTATAGAGCTCAGAAATACATTTGCCAAATTTTATCGAGATATGCTAAGATTTGATTATAACTCCCATACATATCCTTAAAACGATTTCAGGTTTATTGTGCAAAAGATAAAAATGTCTCTGTCAAATTTAGTGAAAATCGATTCAGAATTGGATATGCCTCCCATATATCAGTTCCCTCGGAAACCTCTGATCTACTTCAAATAAATTTTGTTACGGGAGCTCTACTGAATATGCAATATGCTTCTAACAAAAATTATTCATTTGTGAAAATTTAACATCTATCCTAACAACTGATAAATTGAAGCAAAGATAAAAAACTCAAAAAGGCATTTTGTGCAAAACTGTATTTTGGAATGTTAATGAACGTTGTAATCATTTAGGACACATCACAGGAATTTATTTTTATACCCTACACCACAAGGTGGTCAGGGTATTATGTCTTTGTGCATTTGTTTGTAACAGGCAAAAGGAAACGAGATAGACCCATAGTTCCTTTTGATGATCTGCATAGAATCACATTCTGAGTCGATTTATGCATGTCCGTCCGTCCGTCTGTCCGTCCGTCCGTCCGTCCGTCTGTCCATGTATTTTTGTAAACAAAGTACAGGTCGCATTTATTGCCCCATCCAGATGAAATTTTGCACAAATCATTTGTTTGGCCCAAGGACGAACCCTATTGAATTTGGAGATAATCGGTCAAAATTTAGATATAGCTCCCATATATATCTTCGTCCGATTTGCCTTTTATTGTGCACCAAACGTGTAATATCAGGTCGAATGGTATGGAATTTTGCACATGCAACCAGATTAGGCCTGAAAATAAGTATGCCAAATTTGATCGAAATCGGTTCAGACACAGCTATAGCTCCCATATATATTGTTCATCCGATTTGTTATTTTTGTCCTCTGCAGCCGTAATATGCTCTCTGTAACAACAATATTTTGGAAAACATATCAAATACAACTCAGAAATACATTTGCTAAATTTTATCGAGATCGGTTCAGATTTGGATATAGCTCCCATATATAACTTCGTCCGATTTACCTTTTATTGAGCACCAAACGTCTAATATTTGTCCAAATGGTATGGAATTTGGCACTTACGAACGAATTGAGTCTAGAAGCTAGTATGTAAAATTTGGTGAAGATCGGTTCGGATATAGCTATAGCTCCCATATATATTGTTCATCCGATTTGTTACATTTGTTACCCACAGCTGTAATATGCACTCCGTAACGACGATTTTCAGGCAAATATATCAAATACAGCTCAGAAATATCTTTGCCAAATTTTATCGAGATCGGTTCCGATTTGGACATAGCTCCCATATATATCTTTATCCGATTTAAAGTTAATTGTGACCAAATGGGTAATACAAGTCCGAATTTAAAAGATACAAATGCTTCGGCATATTTAGTCCTTTGAACTTTAAATTATAATCATAGCGTGTATGAACTTTTAATTGTTATGCGGAGCTCTACTAAATTAGCAAAGTGGTGTAGGGTATCATAAAGTCGCGCCCCCCCCCCCCCCCCCCCCCACTTTAAGACTTTCTTTACTGGTTTATAAGTTAAAACTAAACTTGTTATTAAACTGTTCACACTGAACTAAGCTAGGGCAAGGGGTCTGCATTTCCTTCGGCTTATTTTTGCCAGTATTGTGTTCATTACTTTGCTCCTAAAATAAAGAAACAATCAAAACTCAGTACGGAATCTGAAGAAGCTAATACAAAAACAATCGATTTTGAATTATGGAATTCAAACCATTCCAATTCGGTTTGGTTACATGCCTGTATCTCATTTTTTAATTGTTCTTAAATCACATGATTTTTTTTTTCTATTTGACTTTTTATATTGAGTTATATATTTTGTAATATATCCGTTTTCGAAATCATAGTGAAAAATTGAATCAAATAGTTGTGACTAAAACGTGGGCCTTCTGTTTTCGTATGACAAAATTGCATCCAATCAGAAACCGAAATACTAAATTGCAGCTCATTTGGTTAGGGATCAGTGAAGTGCCGGATATCATAAAAGATGCCATTATATGAGGTCCATAACAAACAGAAACATGCGAAATGACGAGTGGCATGTGGTGGAATTATATGAGGGTCATTCCTAAGGATAGAGGAATCATATATAAGTTTGTGCTACTTTCAGATCTATCCAAAATATTAGGACCTCTTTCAAAATCCAAAGGACTGGCAGAATCGTCGTAGAATTTAATTCTCTATGTCCCCATAGAATATTTTTTACTATGAGAAGCTTACAGTAGTGGTTATTAAACCTTCAATCGAAAGGTGAAAACAAAACAAAACAACTTCTATCTAAACGTTTCGAATTCAAAATTTCCGCCCATTTCATTGGATTTGATTCAGAAATTTGTACCAATTCGGTGAACGAAACCTTCAAACACAGAAAATATATCCCAATTGGGAAACTTTATTGGACTCATTCATAGTGAGTCCCTTTGAGAAATGGACTAAAAAGACTATAGCAATAACCCACAAACAATAAAAACATCAATGATCCTAAACCACAAAAGCCGGCAATTTGATAGATTGACAGCAGCTGAAAACCGATAGTTTTTTTTTTGTAAATTATAGAATTAGAAAAATGGCATAAGATTGAAACGTATATCGTTTTGACTATTCAATTTAATTTGGAGATTATAATGTTAAAATAAGCACTAAACAATACATCAAGGGCCAGCAACACGGACCGGGTCTGCTAGTTTGGAATAAAAATTAAGTTTGGGAAGTAGTGTTGATTTCAGTAGGTTGTTGTTTTTGAAAATGTGTACTAAGTGTAACAACTGTACTAAATGCTACTTAATTTGGTCATTTAGGTTTCTTTGAATCGACTGATCTAGAAATTTAAAAGGTTCGTATTGCGTTCTCTGCTGTTGGGTAGGGTTAAGATAAAAAGTTGGGCTTGATATGTTTTCAGCATTGAAATTTGGCATTAGTTACTGTTAGTCTATGGGGTTGAGATTTGGAAATACGTACCAAGAAGTACTAAATGGTACTAAAGTTGGTATTTGGATAAGGGACTGAGTTGGAAGTCTAAAATTTTGAATTAGGATCACTTTTTTGCAGTTTAAATCAAATTTGAAAATACGTACTAAAAAGTACTAAATAGTTTTATCTTTTAGGGGAAGGAATAGAGCTGGAAATTTGAAAATTGTGGTGAGATTTTTTGATGTGGTGTAACAGAGTTTTCGAAATTCTTACCAAAAGTACACTAAATTTGGTACTATTTGGAATTATGTAAACGGATAGTTGTAAAAGTTAGTATTAGAATCAATTCTCGGAGATGGGATTGGAGTAAGTTTTTGGAAATGTGTACTACGTGTAAACAAGTAAAAAAGCTACCCTCCACCATTTGGTACAAATTTGACAATTTCCAAAAAAATAAAATCCGTTAAAAATTCTGTTAAAATATTAAAAATACCGAATGCCTATACGACGACGTGGGCCTGCATAGGCGACTTTTGTCATAAGTTATCACAATTTTTAAATGCGAAACATGAAGAAAAATCTGTTTGTAATGTAGCTTAAATCATCAAAATACCGAATATAGAGGGTACCGTTATATGGGGGCTATACGAAGACGTGAACCTGCACAGACAATCTTCTGACATGGGCTGAAGTATCCATTACGAACTTCAAATGCGAAATTTGAAACAATCCCGGTAAATAATGTCACTAAAATCATCAAAATACCGAATATCGGGGGGTACGGTATATGCGGGCTATACGAAGACGTAGACCTACATGACCCATTTTCTGTTTTATGCTGCATTATCTACTACGAACTTCAAATACCAAATTTGGAATGATTCCGTTAAATAATGTCGCTAAAATCATCAAAATACCGAATATCGGGGGGTACCGTTATATGTGGGCTATATGAAAACGTGGACCTACATAACTCATTTTCTGACTTAGGATGAAGTATCCATTACGAACTTCAAATCCCAAAATTGAAACGATTCCGGTGGAAAATGTCGCTAAAATCATCGAAATACCTAATATCGGGAGGTACCGTTATATGGGGGCTATACAAATACGTGGACCTGCACAGACAATTTTCTGTCTTAGGCTGTAGTATCCATTACGAACTTCAAATGCCAAATTTGAAACAATTCCGGTAAATAATGTCGCTAAAATCATCAAAATATCGAATGTCAGGAGGTACCGTTATATGGGGGCTATATGATAACTTAGGCCTACATGACCCATTTACGAACTTAACCTGCCTACTGGCAAAATATACATGTCTGCAAAAATTTAGCCTTCTATCTCAATTTGTTCGAAAGATAGCGTGATTACAACAGACAGACAGACAGACAGACAGACGGACAGACAGACACACAGACAGACAGACGGACATGGCTAAATCGTCTTAGAACTTTACGCTGATCAAGAATATATATACTTTGTTGGGTCTGACATGAGTATTTCGAGGAGTTACAAACGGAATGACAAAGTATACCCTCCTTAGTACGGTGGAGGGTATAAAAATATACTAAATGATACTAAATTTGATACAGTTTCAAAGTGAGTAAAATGGTACTAAATTTAGCAAATAGCATAGGAATAGAGCGGTATTATAAATTTTGGTAATAGGACAACTGTGAATGCGATGCGTTTAGATAATACGAAAAACATTCTTTAAATGGTAAGGTATTAAATTTGATATAGAGTGCAGGAAAATAACTGGAATTGTGAATATTGGTATAGGAATGACTGTGACTGTGTAGGGTAACTGTGAGTAAGACAAGGGACAGTTTTTAGAAATGCGTGATATATAGTATACGAAAAGTAGTGAATTCGGTAGAGAGATTAAAAGCAGAATTTGAAATATAAATGTTTACATTAGGATCATTTGAAGTGTGCAGCTTTTATGTGAGCAGGCCGATTTGCGAATGCGTTCTACAACGATTACGAAAAGTACTAAACGATACTGAATTTGTTACATAGAGCAGGAGCTAGTGAATTTTGTGAATTTTGGTATTACGATCACTGTAAAATATATTTATTTTTTACAAAGGATGACAAATACAACGCTACATATACCTATGTGCCCATGTTTAGAAATTAATTTAACAGCAAAGAACTGAATTTATCACATGCAAGGCAACTATTTTCGTTATATATTAAAATTAGTCCTCCAATTTATTTCTTGATATTAAGAAATTGTGGTATTTTGTTAAATTCTATCAATATGGGATAAAAATCACTCATAAATTCCTTTCCCCACATACGAAGTAGCGTGCATTTGCTAGTTATAAATATTGGGCCAGTTTAAAAGAATTGTCCTCTTTATACTTGACCTAAAATAATTAGATTTCGGGATAGGTATGTGCATGTATGCATAAATCCAAAGGGAGTGAATCAGATCTATAATCCATTTGAATGACTTTACGATCCATGTGTCGTTAAATAAAATCAACTTGACCTTGTGGACTGGGTAAAATCACACTTCCACGGAATTCTACAGGTACCGTACAAATAGACAATCGAACAGGTACAACAGCCGATTTAAATTTATATTACCCACAACAGTCCCCAGAAATGCGTTTCAGAGACAACACTTCTCTTTGTCTAAGACCAGCAGAGACATATTTGATAGCCAACCTTAAGTGACAACTCATTTGTGTGTTTAATCAATTCATTTAACAGTTCTGCCAAACATCGTCAATAATCAGATACGTCGCGAAATGTACAAGGGCACAGATCCCAATGTCGAGACACAATTCAACAAACTGTACGTCTATCCCATGGACAACGTCAGCATTCTGTTCGCCGACATCAAGGTGAGTCACAAAATGCAACCTCTCCGGTTGCAGTCAGATATCACATCCATCAGATACGAATAACAACAAAAACTCTGTTTAATTAGAACGTTTAAAATTATAAATTGTCGTTTTGTCCTTTCTATACTTTGCACAGGGCTTCACAGAATTGGCGAGCAAGACTTCAGCCCAGCAACTGGTGAAAATATTAAATGACCTTTTTGCACGATTCGACAGAATAGCCGAGGTAAGTCAAATGAATGGTGTTTAAAAAATTGCGATATCACGTGTACAGCGGAGGGCAATTATTATCGTTGAGTTTGTTGGAGCACTAGATAATCGATCAATTTCGTTATACGCCATAATGATGTAAGTTCTAGAAGGATATCCCTTCCGATAATATAACGCCTTTTAAGTTTCATCATATATAGATGCAAGAAGGGTTCATAGTGAGATCTTAAGATCTAGAAATTCCACAAATTTCTATTGCCTTGATTCCAAAAAAAATAGTAATATAGACCCTAGAAGATTTCTTCCATTAGCACCACCATCGAAACGTGGTTATTTTTGGGAAAAATTGTCAAAATAAGTCTTATTGCAAGTAAACCTAAATTGATTTTCGATTTTAAAGGAAGCTCATAGTGAAATTCGACACTGTTTATTTGTACTACACCACTTTGTGCATTGCCCGATCGAGATGAAATATATATATATATATATATATATATATATATATATATATATATTTATATATATATATATATATATATATATATATATTTATATACATATATATATATATATATATATATATATATATAACAAATTTTGTGTTATTTGTACTACACCACTTTGTGCATTGCCCGATCGAGATGAAATATAAATATATATATATATATATATATATATATATATATAAATATATATATATATATATATATATATATATATATATTTATATATATATATATATATATATATATATATATATATATATATATATTTATATATATATATATATATATTTATATTTCATCTCGATCGGGCAATGCACAAAGTGGTGTAGTACAAATAACACAAAATTTGTTATATATATATATATATATATATATATATATATATATATATATATATATATATATATATATATATATATATATATATATTTATATATATATATATATATATATATATATATATATATATATATATATATATATATATATATATATATTTATATACATATATATATATATATATATATATATATATATATATAACAAATTTTGTGTTATTTGTACTACACCACTTTGTGCATTGCCCGATCGAGATGAAATATAAATATATATATATATATATATATATATATATATATATATATATATATAAATATATATATATATATATATATATATATATATATATATATATATATATATATATATATATATAAATATATATATATATATATATATATATATATATATATATATATAAATATATATATATATATATATATATATATATATAAAATATATATATTTATATATATATATATATATATATATATATATATATATATATATTTATATACATATATATATATATATATATATATATATATAAAAAATTTTGTGGGGCTCGATCCATAATTTGCAGTTGGAAAATAACTTATAATGGACACATTTAATTTCAAGACCCAAATAGTCCATATAGGATATAAAAAATCTTACTGTACATTGTTATCGGACATACACGTCGTTACTTTAATGAAGGAAAACCTTAAGCCCATTCCACAAAAGAATTGATCAATCTGACCGAAAAACACCAATAACGCAAACAGTATATCAGCTGGGCTATTCCATGTCAAAGAACCTGTATGTATTTCTGATTAATTATTCCTAGACACTGTACCCAAATTGAATAGATGTCATTTTTAAATAGCTTTGCTTAATACCAAATTCATTCTGCGCCAACATCCTTGTGGCTCGTGTTGAAACACCTGTTTTAATGGCAGTAAAACGAAGTACCATTTCCCTAACTACCTCCTCGTCCGTGAGTCTGTCTGCCTGCAATGCCATGGACACACTAGGTCATCCTGGCATGGGCGTATGTACAAAAATACATACATACTCACACACATAAAAATGTTTGTTTTAGTTTTTTATAATCGTCCTTCTCTCTTTTTCGTCCACAGGATAATCATTGTTTGCGAGTCAAGCTACTGGGTGATTGCTACTATTGTGTATCGCAATTTGAAAGTGATAACTGGAAAACACGTCCAGATCACGCCGTCTGCAGTGTCGAGACTGGCCTGCACATGATAAAGGCCATCAAGGATGTACAGTTGCATACTCACGTAAGTACCCTTTTGCTTTTACAGAAAGAAGTAAAACAAAAGTAAATAGTAAAAGAAAAGCCATCCTTCTTCCTACTTCGAAGTACAACAACCACACATAACGTGCGCACCTCTGACATTTCTCTGTCGTTGTCCTTACGTTGTTGGCCGTGGTTACGTGTTTGTTCGGTTTTCATCAACGTTGGAATTGTTTTATCGCTGCTAGTAACGTGTATCTGCATTAATTGCAAACATTTTGTGTCCTGGCACCGTCAGCAACAACAACAACAGAAGCAGCAACGACGCATTCGCCGGTTTTGTGTGCCAAATTGTTTTTATTTGCTCGGGATTTGCTTGTGGTGGTCCCATGTTCTGTTTTTGGGTCTTATCTTCGAGCCCACATCATGGACTGCAGAGGCAAGAACATAACACGATTTCAAATAAAATTTATCCTTGTCACAGATGGACGATTAAAAAGGCTCAATTATAAATTTTTAATTCTAGATTCTATTCGAGAAGACTGATACTGGGATAGTAGGGATGCACTATGTTTGTCGTATTACTAATTATTTTAAAACTTTAACCATTGCACTTAAAAGCTTGGGGAAAGGTACCAGAAGGAGTAGTCTAATATATTCCATCATCACACCTGATCTTCCGTTAACATAAATATTTATATATTCCGAGTTTGAAGGGAATCGGATGTTCACTTCGCGTTTTTAGGAGTAGGAGTTGTTCGTTCTATCCTGTGGTGATATGAGGTTCATTGTGCATCAAATATGTAAGGTCAGCCCAAATTAGATCGATATTAGCATATTCGACGATTTAGCCTGGAACCCGCAATCAATAAAGTTCAAAGTTGATTTGATTTACTTCATGTAAATTCGCCATATAAACGCTTATTTCCTGCGTATAATTCTACTACCTTGTCTGTCCCACTTTTTTCTTTCTTTACGGATTTTGCAAAATACTAGTTTAAAATCTATTTCTATAAACATTTGAAAATGGCTTTCTGAAATTTGCAAATTACTTTATCTTCATGAATTAACTGGCACAATTGATTAACTTTTGGATGTAGAGCCCCATGTAAGTCTATCTTCGATTTGAGGTATTTTACAGTTTTCTTTGCAGTATTTTATAACCAAGTTGGATTACCGACGTAGTCGGTGGTGGGGTCTCCTGGTCTTTGGTGTTGCGTTCACAAAGCTATGCTTAGTTTATTTCGCGTTCTCTTCATACTCCACTGATATGTTTTGTATTGAAACGAAAAAGGATTGGGTCCAATTTTCCATTGATCGCCAACTTCATCTGCCAAGAAAGATAGGGAGGAACGAGAACGCATAGAGTGTAAATAAATAAGTTAAAAAGTCTTTCTATCTGATTCGATATTTCTCTATAGCTTTGGAACTTTGCACAGATATTTAAATTATTCCGTAGATGTTTGGTATCAAAGGCGTTATCTATAGGTCCACGTTTACATTTCAGCCACACCTTTCGAAAGTTTCAAAAATCGTGCTTCGGGAACTACGTTTAACCTAACCGCCAAATTTAATTCTAAACAAATAATCGCATAAAGCTGAATTTTGGTATGAAGTTAAAGTTCAGATTCTACAAATCTCATGTGAGCAGAAAATGTTATTCGAGGTCAAAGGTCACCACTTTTAGTTTTATCGACTTCTATCGAAACAGTTATGTTTTATCAAAAATTTTATCCTAAGATTTGCCATTTCCAAGATATCACGATTCTAATAAATTCGCTGTGGTTCTCCCCCCACCAACTGTTTTCACAAATTTAAGACACTTCAATGGAACATAAATAACAATCGCAGGATTAGACTCTATGTCGATTTGAAATTTGACTCAAATGTATAGAATTTCTGGCATTAACGATTTGGACCTGAATGACAGCATCAGATTCGGGTCTCGTGTCTGCTAAACAAACTTTCGTCTCAAGAATACTATTTTTAATTTTCTTACCCTGACAGAGACCGAGAAGTAACATTTCGCTCAATTCATACAATTTTTTCACAGGTTGATCTCAATATGCGAATCGGCATCCATAGTGGCTCTGTGATGTGCGGCGTTCTCGGCAATAAAAAATGGCACTTTGATGTTTGGTCCAACGATGTCATCATTGCAAATCACATGGAATCAGGCGGAATACCAGGGTATGTACAGAATTGCTTCAACGCCAACTCCTCCTTACCGTTGTTGCTGTTGTTTTAATTAAAGTTATGCTCAAATTACAATACACTCTACTGCATTCCAGGCGCGTACACATATCGGAAGCCACCCTCAAATGCCTCAACGATGCCTACGAAGTGGAGCCAGGCAATGGCGGTAGTCGTGACAACCATCTGAAAATGTTAAATATTAAAACGTATTTAATCAAACGCACTGAACCATTAAGGTAGTTACACATATATGTAGGTACTTGTGTGTATGCGTTCGGTTACACCAAGGCGGATTCAAATGTAAAATGATAGCACACACAATAGCATAGTACAGTCACTCGAACTATTGCCAGGGTAGGGGAATTCGGCAAAAGCAAATTGAAGAAGATTATTTCTTTAAAGAAAATAAATCTATAACACATTCTTATAGATTTCTATTTTATTGAAAAAGCTAAATTCATCTCCTTTCGACAGCCTGACTTTGGAGATCTAAAACCTTTTTCAATGGGCGAAGACCCTCGTTCTGAAACAAAAAAACAGTGCAAATCATTTTTGCTCTGGCCTAATATTCATCAAAATGAAATTAAGTAAATTTTATAACACATACACATATATATAAATATTCTCTCCTACAGGCCTAAACGACGATTTGGCACCCGCAGCAGCCAACACCTGGCCAATAACAACGGCAGCAATTTTAGCACACCAACAACAGCCATGACTCCGACAACGGATACCAAAACATTTGTTCCCAAGTCAATATCTACGACCGGGGTTCACAACGAGCCGCCACAACAACAGCAGCCACCTCAACTACTGCCAGTTCTGTCCCGGACCAATTCTCAGACACAACAACAGCAGAATCAAAATGTACCGCATCTTCCACCGCCACTTGCTGCTCTGCAAAAGAAAAATATTTCATTGAGCTCATTGCCCAACGTGACGGAAGGCGTTGCCATGGGACCCACCGGACCCTCAACGGTATCATCGCCAATAGCCACCCTGGCGCCAAAGGCACCGAATGGCGACAGCATTCGGAGTATTCTGGAGAATATTGATCCGAGGTCAATGATAACGGAAGACGAACCGACCACAGAATGGACTCCAGAAATCCCATTCAAAAATGTATGTATTCTCTGGCAAGTTCTGTAGAACCTCAAAGGTTAGCATATCACATTTTTCTTTAATCCCAAAACTACTTACTGGGCATGGTAGAATTAAGAAGGTTACACCGTGTAATGATATGTTAACTTTTTTTGAGATGTTTATTGTCAAAATGTATATTCATAAATCCATTGTTGGTCCCCAAATACACATGAGAATGGGTTGTTATTATACCCACACCTTGAAAAGGAGGGTATATTAACTTTGTCATTCCGTTTGTAACATCCGTAAATACTCGTCGTAGACCCCATAAAGTATATATATTCATGATCAGCATAAAATTTGGCACAATAGTTTGTACTAGGTCTAGGATCGTTGGAATTGAAAATGATATATATCGGTCCACATTTTTGGTATAGCCCCCATACACGGAACCTCCCGATATTCGACATTTTGATCATTTTCGCCACATTTTTTCACGGATTTGTTCAATAAATGTTATTTGTAGTTCGTAACGGATTCTAGCTCCGGTGACAGAACTTTGTATATATAGGTCCACGTTTTGGTATAGCCCCCATATAACGGACATCCCTTATTCGGTATTTTGATGATTTCAGTCACATTTTTGTACGGATTTGTCCATAAATTGGTGTCTGTAGTTCTTAATAAGTTTCACTCCTGTGGAGGATAATTTTTTATATAGTTCACGTTTTCTGATGGCCGCCATATAACGGGACCTCCCGATATTCGGTATTTTGATGATTTTCCCTACATTTTTTACGGATTTGTCTAAAAAATGGTATTTGTAGTTCATTATAGGTTCTAGCTACGGTGGCGGAACATTGTATATATAGGTCCAGGTTTTCGTATAACCCCCATATAATGATACCTCCTGATATTCGGTAGATTTATGATTTTTGCCACATTTTATAACGGATTTGTCTAAAAATTGTTATTTGTAGTTCAAAATGGGTTCTTGCTGCGATGGCAAAATATTTATTATCTAGGTCCACGTTATCCCATAGCGCACATATAATGGTACCGATATTCGTTTTATTGAAAATCCTAGTCACATTTCCCACGAAATAGTTTCAAATCTGGTATTTTGGATTCATTCAATTATTCATAACAATCCTGGCAGTATAAATTTTCACATTTATCACAGGTTCACATTTTGGCATGACGCCCATATAACGGCTTCAAACACTTTCAAACTGCATTATCCAAACTATCTTAATAGCATTTGTACTTTAAAGTGGAGCATGTTTGAATCCAGATTTTTTTATATAAAAATGTTTTCTGTACCCAAAGGTTCGGCCCTGCCGAATTTAATTTTTTTTACTTGTTATGCAAAGATGCAGAGGAAGAACAATGACAGCTTACACTTCAGGAACACGTCGCTCTTACATTCTCTAAAAATACATGCATACCTATATGGCTTTTACTGTCAGAATTACTATCAATACAGTTGCAATAACTTTGTTTTGTTTGTTTAACTTTCTGGGGAAATATTCAGAAACTGCAAGCTATTATGAAACAAGGACGATATAAGGTCGGCCAAGAACACTACAATTTTACAATTGAATCAAAATATGTCCGACCTACCTTATATTGCACATGATTTAGTTACCGAATTTGCTTAAAACCATTAGCTTACCTCAAACAGAATTGTGTGTGGCATTTCCCTATTTCACATGCACTGAGTACCACGAGCTAAATTCAGACGTGGAGCTATAATAATTTTCTTCCATAGGCCGATTCCGCAGTTCATATAAGAAATTTGCAAGCATTCCTGTGAATAATGTCGCTAATGTCATCAAAGACCGAATAAATGGAGGTACTGTTATATGGGGGCTAAACGAAGACCTGGACCTGCATACACAATTTCTCACAGGCTGTAATAGCCATTAAGACCTTCAAATACGAAATTTTATACAATTCCAATGAATAATGTTACTAAAATCATTAAAATACGAAATATCAGGAGGTAACGTTATACGAAGACGTGGACCTGCGTACCCAATTTTCGCGTCATATGTAGTATGTAGAACTTCATGTACGAAATTTGAAACAATTCCGGTGAATAATGTCGCTGAAATAATTGAAATACCGAATAGCAGGAGGTACCGTTATATGGGGCCTAAAAGATAATGTGGCCCGACATATCCCATTTACGAACTTAACCTGCCTACTGGAAAAATACAAACGCATGCCAAATATTAGTCATCTATCTCAATTCATTCGAAATATAGCGTGATTACAGCAGACAGATGGACTTCGATAAATCGACTTAACATTTTACGCTGATCCAGAATATACATACTTTGTAAGGTCTAACATGAGTATTTCGAGCAGTTACAAACGGAATGTCAACGTTAATATACCCTCCATAGGATGGTGGGGGGTATAAAAAGTATTATAACGAGTGGTTTTATCTAAACTGTAGGTAAACTCAGTCAGCTGAGGCAGGGTCAGCTCAAAGACCTACAAACCTCAAATTATCCTTTGTCGTTTAAAATATGTAATATTGTGTTAATAATAAGTAACATTCTGTTTTAACACTCGTGTCTTGGAAACAATCGGCCCGATGGTAGTCAATAGTCAACTCAATAATATTCGGCTGGATGTATGCAGGGCTATGATATTCGGGATGATAAAGCCGTCCTGGTGAAAACAGGCTTATAATATTCCCATGCAGTCGGCTAGAGGTTTCCGGGTTAATGTAGTCGGCTGAGCGCATGCGAGCTGATGAAGTTGGTTTCCAGTAGATGTAATCGGTTTGGTATATACGGGAGATTTGATCGACTTAATTATAGATGATTAATGTCATAAATGTGAAGGGTTTGCTGTATTTGATGATATCCTGCTCGATGCTAATGGGGTAGATTTAATCGGCTTGGAGTATTCGGGTGATGAAATCAATTTGATTAAGGAAAATGATTTTTGTTACATTTTATAAATACATTTTCGTAACATACTTTTAAGCGCGCCCAACAAGTACGTTATAAAATATTTCATATTAATGTAGAACAAGTAAACAAGCAGTAAGTTGGGCCGGGCCGATCTTTAAATACCCTTCACCACATGGAACGAATTTGTCAATTAAAAAAAATATAGAATCCGTTAAGTTTTGTTAAAATCTTAAAAATACCATATATAGGAAGTCGCCGTCATATTGGGATCTATACGATATACGAATGGGTATAAAAGTATTTTTTAAATCTTTAGAACGTTTGAGGTCCATTTTGCCACGACACACTTTTTAATTTTGTCCTCTGCTGGAACTGAACACACTACCTTCTAGTTTAATGTCTAACGTCTACATCAGCAACTCGAGTCTCAAGCTCACAACCATCTGTTTTGTAGTCGTACCCGCACACTTTGTGGCGCCGTTACTTATTACATGGTAATAAGTAACATTGGGATTGGCCAATACTATAGACAGCAGCAACGCTTAACACATTTACAAATACTACTACAAATGACATTCACAAATACTACTACACCTTTTTTAGTTGAAATTCGAATAATTTTGGACATAATTCGTAAAATTTCATTTCGAGAATTTCTTTTGTAATTCGAATTATTTAAATTGTAATTCGGTTATTCGAATTATTCCAATTGTAAAGCGAATTATTGCAATTATAATTCAAATGATAATAAATTAAAATTACAAATGAAATAATTGAAATATCAAGTGGAATAATTGTACCATCCTTAAAAAGGAGGGTATATTGACTTTGTCATTCCTTTTGTAACATCCCTGCATATTCGTCAAAGACCCCATAAAATATATATACATTAATAATCAGCATAAAATTCGAAGTCGATTTAAAGATGTCCGTCTGTCTGTTTTTTTTACTCAAATGTGTATTAAGTCTGCAGGACTTTTACTCTTAAACTCTTAAAATTTTTTGACATATCAATGTTCCCAAGTGTTAGTGCATCTACCTCCATTCTTCTACCATTGAAACGAGTCCTAAATAAATGTTCATCGTAACAGTATCTGGGTGCGTGGTGTACCCAACTACCAATCAGAAAATCGCCAGATCAAACCCACCATCAGCAGACCAAAAAAAATTAAATGTTGTGAAATTAAACACAAAATTCAGATAGAACGACTGCTTTTTTGTGGGATTCGATTAAAAAATTATAAAAACGATAAATTTCGTGAAGTAAGAATGTGTGAGTTTTATGTGAAAATAAAAAAAAAATAATGAATGAATTAAATCTCACTTTCTCCTTCGGCCTTTATTACAGCGTATTCCTGTCTGAATTTTTCATTCAATTTAATTATGGTCATACAGAAAACAATTTGAGCCTTCTCTACCTACATATTCAAGTGATTTGATTTGATTCAACGAACTAAATTCAATTTCAAAAACAATTCTTAATATTTCAGCTTAACTCACCCAGTGAAGGTGTAATACGATCGGAGTCAGTAATGGGAGATCCCAGACAGGGGCAACGAGTTTCTGTAACGCCGCTGGACGAAGAGGTGGGTAATTTTAAACACTACTTTAAATACTGTATGCATTGAAATTCTTCTTCATCGACAGATTGATGAATTCATCGAACAAAACATCCAAATCAATTCAAACAAAGAGATACGCAAGGAGTACCTCAGTTCGTGGACTCTCAAGTTTAAGGACAAAGAGCAAGAAATGAAATTCTGTCAATTGCGTGAGGACATGTTCCGGTAAGTTTAGATGTTGTGAAGAAGAATTTGAGTTCGGTTCGACGATCATTTGTCTATCCAACAGTTCCAACATGTTGTGTGTATTTGTGATATGGATATTTATTGTGCTGTGCCAGATCATCATCATTCCCCGATGTACAAACCTGGTGATTTGTTTAGCCATAGGTACGATAGTTTTAACTTTTAGCTGCATCCTAGTCATGGCCGAGGAATTCTCCGGTAAGTCTGGCTGAATTCGATGGATCAGTGGAGGGCTATAACATTTGTATTTTTCGTATTTGAAGGCCTCCCCACCCTATTGAAACGCAATTCCGCCAAGTTGGTGCACCAACGTCAGCGGCGAACCTATTTCATTTGTGCGGTTATTGTTCTGATCACAGTCCTTAGTGCCATTGGTCTGATATTGTGCCCATCCTCGGCATATTTTGATGGTGTCCCTAGCGCCGAAGAAGGTAATGAACGCTCCATTTTAAGCAGCAGCCTAAAGTCTGCTCTACCCGAGAGTGGTGGTGGCGGTGGTGCCACATCGATTAGTAGTGGGGAGAAGGAAATCAAGCTGAATGTTTACTTGTCGGCCACCATACACCACAACATAACAATAAATGCTGCCAATGGGGCAGGGGCCATTTTGGATACCAACTCATTTCTGGCAGACAACTTGGCCAACGCAACGACAAACGACTTTGTGCGCCGGAGTATTGTAAACGTCCTGAACCTCACCCAAGCCAATGCTATCGGTCTCTTGAACAACTCCATGGAACCGTTCGAAACCTCCCATCGTGCATTGATATTTGGTGGGCAGCGAGCGGAAGACATCAACAGCAGCATTATCACAAATAACGGTGTCATCACCGATTCCAACTATACTGTGATTTACATGGACACCTCCGACATGGATACGGCCGAGTGTGCCCATCCCGAGTACGTTGTCTTCACGTGGATTCTCTGCCTCGTCTCCCTAGCAACGGCACTCAAACTTTACTACCTAGTCAAGGTCCTCATGGCCATTTGCATGGTGGCTTTTTACACCACCCTCATACAATCGGTGTTCCCGCGTATCTATACCAAAGAACTGATCGAGCTGGAGCAATCGCGGCTGGGAATGCCACTGGGTGTACAAATGTTGATTCTGTTGGCATCATTTTTGGTCATGGTGTGTTACCATGCCCGTCTGGTGGAGGTAAGTTTTTCGCATGGACGCAGGTAATCGTCTTGGAAACTCAAAGCTTCTAAGTTTGGGGAAATCGTATCCGACTGTTAGTGGACAAAAATATTCAAAAATTCTTATCGCCGTGCTCTCTTTAAGAAATGTAATTCGAAACACTTTAGTTATAATGCGTTACACTTCATTCGTAATTCGAGAATCCCATTCATAATTTAAAACATTTTAATTGTATTTGGATTTGGAGAATATGGATATTCGAATTTATCCATCTTTTCGATTTTTTTCATTTGACCGCTTCCCAATATTCAATTAACTTTTAGGTTTTCTGTAAATCTATATACATAAAAGAAAGTTGTGTTAGTTACTACGCTTATAACATAAGAACCGCTGGATAACGATTCATACAAATTCGGAATTGGCTCCTGTCCGAAAAGGATAATATCGAAATAAACGCGTAAAAATGTGATATATATACATTTTCATTTTGACTTTTGAAATGTACAATAGTAATGTTTTATTTTGCATGACTTTTTTCGATTTTGACTAACTTTTTTCTAATGTACATTTGTAGTGTTTTTTAATTTTATATTTTATTTTTGAATTCGAATATTAATACCAATTTATTTAATTGACTTAATTTCTTGAGAACTGAAATTGATGTTGGGTTACATGGAAGTGTAGTACAAAATTATGTGGTGGCGAAACGGAATATATGATATCGAAATAATTTAACGCGGTCACACCAAACTTAAAAGATAATTACTTTTTCAAAATAGCTAAAAAACACGAAAAAGAGATCTCATTGCAAAAATTCTCAAATCGCGAAAATTATCGAAAAAAAATGTTCAATGGAATCCAACTTTAAAATAATAGTACATTCTATTGACAAACTTTGTAAGGATCTTTAAACATTTGCTGTAAAAAGTCAGCGAACAAGTTGAAGATTTTTTCAATTTGTTATTCTTCTCTTGTCAATTTTTTTTTTTTCAATTTGTATTATCATATTGAATTCAGTGGATTTTTGTGAACAAAATAAAGAATAATTTTTCACTGTATACAATTTTTCATCAAAAAAAAAAAAAAATGAAATAAGTGCGACATCTACCTTTCAACTCCAGGGCCGACATCGTGGTTCAGCTGGAAGATGCGAACACATTTAAACAAACAAAAATTACCGAAAAAGCCTAATGGGGCTAGCGTAGCGTGAACCTACTTCTTTCATGTGACAATAATCCGTCCAATGAGAGCTCAAAATGCAAAATTCTTTGGGAGTACAGTCAGTAAAATACCAAACATAAAGGGTGGAAAATAGTAGAGCGAATGGGACTCTTAGTAAGAAAAGGATTTCTATCCTCCCAGAAATTCTTCCCAAACATTCAAGATACTTAAATCGCTTTTGCAGGTCATCATATCGATGATAACTCACGGATAAGGGTACAACCCAATTTCATATTTATATAACCATCGTATGATTTAAGCTATTTTTGGGGTCTTGGCTACTTTTTTTCATTTTTTGCCGTTATTTGGCATCTTTGTTTCTAAGGGGGTAGAGAACCTCTTCGCATAAAATTTGAAATTTTCAGAGTAGGGCCCATATTGGTCTTGAACACATTCATCAATTGATTTGGCTAAAAAATCGTATATATGCTGCCTTGGGGTAGGGAACCATCATACAGATAATTGCCCCATAGGAATTTCTTTAAGTAAAGTCCCCACATTGGAGTATCCTCAAGTCCACTTTCACATCTAATGTGTGGTCAGAAAAGAAAATTTTGTATTCTATTGAATTTGTAACCCCCAAGAGAATATTGGTTGGGAACGTAGATTTGGGATGTAAATCTATATGAAATAAATTGTGAAAACATGAACAAATTACAAATATAAGAAAGTAGCACGGGACCGAATATTTGTTGAATCGTCATTGAATTATACTATGATGAACAGGTAAAAAAGCTGTAAGTTCGGGCGGACCGAACTTTTAATACCCTCCAACATTTGGTACAAATTTGGCGATTTCCAAAAAATAAAATCCGTTAAAAATTCTGTTAAAATCTTAAAAATACCGAATGCCTATACGACGATGTAGGCCTGCATAGGTAACTTTTGTCATAAGTTATTGCAATATTTAAATGCGAAACTTGAAGAAAAATCTGTTTATAATGTAGCTAAAATCATCAAAATACCGAATATGGGGGTACCGTTATATGGGGGCTATACGAAGACGTGAACCTGCACAGACAATTTTCTGGCATGGGCTGAAGTATCCATTACGAACTTCACATGCGAAATTTAAAACATTCCCGGTAAATAATGTCGCTAAAATCATCAAAATACCGAATATCGGGGGGTACGGTATATGGGGGCTATATGAAGACGTGGACCTATATGGCCCATTTTCTGTTTTATGCTGCAGTATCTATTACGAACTTCAAATGCCAAATTTGGAACGTTTCCGCTAAATAATGTCGCTAAATTCATCAAAATACTGAATATCGGGGGATACCGTTATATGGGGGCTATATGAAGACGTGGACCCACATGGCTCATTTTTATACCCTCCACCATACTATGGAGGGTATATTAATTTTGTCATTCCGTTTGTAACTCCTCGAAATACTCATGTCAGACCCAACAAAGTATATATATTCTTGATCAGCGTAAAATTCTAAGACGATTTAGCCATGTCCGTCTGTCTGTCTGTGTGTCTGTCTGTCTGTCCGTCTGTCTGTCTGTCTGTCTGTCTGTCTGTTGTAATCACGCTATCTTTCGAACAAATTGAGATAGAAGGCTAAATTTTGCACACATGTATATTTTGCCAGTAGGCAGGTTAAGTTTGTAAATGGGCCATGTAGCTCCAAGTTATCATATAGCCCCCATATAACGGTACCTCCCGATATTCGGTATTTTTATGATTTTAGCGACATTATTCACCGGAATTGTTTCAAATTTGGCATTTGAAGTTCTTAAGGGATACTACAGCGTAAGACACAAAATTATCTGTGCAGGTCTACGTCTTCGTGTAGCCCCCATATAACGGTACCCCCCGATATTCGGTATTTTGAAGATTTTAGCGACATTATTTAGCGGAATTGTTGTAAATTTGGTATTTGAAGTTCGTAATAGATACTGCAGCATAAAACAGAAAATGGGCCATGTAGGTCCACGTCTTCATATAGCCCCCATATACCGTACCCCCCAATATTCGGCATTTTGATGATTTTAGCGACACTATTTACCGGGATTGTTTCAAATTTCGCATGTGAAGTTCGTAATGGATATTTCAGCCCATGCTAGAAAATTGTCTGTGCAGGTCCACGTCTACGTATAGCCCCCATATAACGGTACCCTCCATATTCGGAATTATTATATATTTATGATTTTAAAAATTAAAAATCTTTTTTAATACATTATATTATAGTACGGACCATTTTTATACCCTCTACCTTGGAAAGGAGGGTATATTAACTTTGTCATTCCGTTTGTAACATCCTTAAATATTCGTCGTAGATCCCATAAAGTATATATATTCATAAACAGCATAAAATTTAACGATGTCCGTCTGTCTGTGTGTCCGTCTGTCTGTTGAAATCACGATACAGCCCACATTTTTTGACATAGAGCGCCAAAATTTAGCAGAGCAATTTGTATTGTGTCTAGGATAGTTGGTATTGAAAATGAGATATATCGGTCCACGTTCTGGTATAGTCCCCATATAACGGTACCTCCCGATATTCGGTATTTTGATTATTTATGCCACATTTGGTCACTGATTTCTTTGAAAATTGGTATTTGTAGGTCATGACGGGTCCCTGTATGGCTTGTATAGGTCCAAGATTTGGTATAGCCCCCATATAAAGGTACCTCTCGATATTCGGTATTTTTATGCTTTTTGCCACATTTTTTCACGGATTTGTCTGAAAATTGGTATTTCTACGATTTGGTATAGCCCCCATATAATGGTTCCTCCTGATATACGGTATTTTGATGGTTTTTGCCACATTTCGTCTAATGTTTCCTTTACCCTAAGGTGGAGGGTATTAAAAGTTTGGCCCGGCCGAACTTAATGTTTTTTTACTTGTTGTATATTTTAATTTTCTGCTAGTTGGCCCTGTCTAAATCTGCTATTTGAAAAAACGCATCTTTCTTACACAGGTTACCTCCCGCTTGGATTTTATCTGGAAAGAACAAGCCGAAAGGGAATTGACCAACATGAAATCCAATCGAGCTTTGAATGACACATTGATCAAGGTATGTCCCAATTATCCTCCATCATGGGCTTTTACAATTATTTGTCAAAATTATAGAATATTCTTCCGGACCATGTCGCGGAATATTACCTATCGGATGAACACACCGACGAGCTGTACTCCAACAATCATAACTTATGCGGCGTGATGTTTGCATCCATTCCGAACTTTCAGGATTTCTATTCGGAGGATATAGATAATGGAAAAGCGTGTATCCGAATACTGAATGAAATAATTTGTAAGCCATTTTGATTTACGACCAGGTAGTGGATTATTTCACAACTATCCTCTTCTATCCTGCAGGTGACTTTGATGAGTTGCTGGAAGAGCCACGATTCGCTTCAATTGAAAAGATTAAAACGTGTGGTACAACGTACATGGCAGCTTCGGGGCTGAATGCCGATCGTCTCAGGGATCGAGGAGAAACCTCTGAGGATAGTGTCTGCAGCCTGGTCGAATTTGCATTTGCCATGAAACAAAAATTGGAGGATATCAACAGGGAAGCATTCAACAACTTCCAGTTGCGGGTGGGAATCTGCAGCGGTTCTCTGGTCAGTGGCGTGATTGGTGCCCGAAAACCCGTTTACGACATTTGGGGCAACACGGTGAATGTAGCTTCACGCATGGATTCCACCGGAGAAAATTGGCGGATTCAAGTGCCCGACACCACCGCCGAGTTGCTCAAGGCAAAGGGCTATACGTGTGTGGTAAGTTGTCTCATTTTTGAATCAACGTGTATATTTTTTGTGAACGTTTCAACATTTTCCTCTAGAAACGAGGGGACATTAATGTGAAGGGGAAAGGCATAATGACAACGTATTTTGTTCACCCTCGTGGTGTGTCTGAGAGCCAGTTGCCCTCACCGGTTCACATGCCTGCCGGCGTTCCCATGTCCCAGACTCCAAACTTGCAACGTCAAACTTCACACCACGGCTCGTTCAGCGCTGTTGTGTTCGGAATGCTTCAAGCGTCCAAACGGAGTACAAATTTAGCCGGCACTCGTAAGTATGGCATGGAATCTTCAAGAATTTATTCTTTTTAAAAAATGTCTCGTAAATAGCCACGGGTACGCCATCGCCACAAATACGGCGCGGTCATAGAGGTAGTACCTTCAGTTCAGTTCGCCTGTCGCAGAAGGCCACAGTAAACAACCCGGTGCGACGTAATACCACAAGAGTGCGAGCACGATCCTACCGCCAGAAAAAGGTAAACCCAATACCGGAAACCACCAAAATCTATAATAGTTTAATATGCGAGTGTGTGTGTGTGTATTTTTTTTTTTTCAAAATAGAGTTCTTCAAACAATTCGATTGTCACTCAAACGAGCGGTTCTTATGTGCCATCATTTCGACGGATCGACCAAATCGAGACCACCCTCTCAAAAAGTCACAATGATGCATTATAGCCCCAACGTAATTGGCTATAAACGCTTTACGTCTGACACGCCCTGTATGAAGTCCTGCCTGTCGCCATCGTACATAGTGCCGTATCCAGTACAAAATTTCATTCAAGTCAATTTTTCGTAATTTTGATAACAAGTGGTTTCGAGCTTGCGGCATGAATGCGGTCAAACTACAGTTTGATGCCGCAGTTCGGTTGGTCTGCAACCCCCAAATAATGACAACTTCTTAAAGATTTTAAGTTCAAATCTAAGTCTAAGTCTAAATTATATAAATCCGTATTTATATCAAAATAGTACGATTTAGAAACATTAAGGATATACATACATACATACATACATACATACCTAGCTAGTAAGGAAGAGAGCTTTGTACAAAACCGAAATTATAAAATAATGTTGAAGATTACTGCTAGAAAATTTTATTGAAATGTAGCATATTTATTGAGCATTTCAGGGCATTGACCTAGTTTGTAAGTAAACCTATTATTTATGTGAAATTATTGGATTGTAAATAAGTGTAATTTCTATGTCATAGATGTTATATACATATATAGTTCTTGAAAAATTAATTAAATGTTGAAACATATTTGTATTTTACTACGACACACATATATATACTGGGTCGATTGTTTCCCTTACCTGTCGTTCACAAAAAAAAAAAACAAATTGTATGATATCAGTCACTTTTTTAGCTTTCTTCAAAGTCAATAAATGCAAAACAATTTTGACAAATGACATTTTTCTTTGTTGAATATGGCTGAATAATAAAAACGCACAGGAGTCGAAGATAAACAAAAATATGAAGTCTTCATTGACGATTTTACAATGCACTATGGGACCATTCGCACGTTTTTGAGGCAAGAAATCACAGGGACTAGCTATTACTTCCAAATTTCGTTTTTAGGTCCTGATTAGGACGAGAACAACATATGCCAAATTTCTTCCGAATCGGCAACAATATAGATTTAGCTCCCTCGGAATCGTAATATGAACTCTATATAACAAAGATACTCGGTGCGTGGCAGCAAATACAGCTTAGAAATACTTTTGAGAAATTTGAACTCGATTCAGATTTACATATAGCTCCCATATATATTCCCCTCAAGATTAAAGTTTGCCATATTTGGACCAAATCAGTTCCATTATAGCTATAGCACCCATATACAGGGTGAGATAAAAAAAACTTCAACAAATATTGAATGAAAGCAAAAAATTTCGAAACTAGCATAAAATTTTAGAATAAGTTTAGATTTGTTCGAATTGGCCACCTTTGACACGAAACGGCCAATGAAACCGTCACACGCTGCCCGAATGTTGCTCTGCGGTATTTTGGCCACATTTCCGGCGAAGCGCTTGCTTGAGGTGATCGACACTTGTACTTTTTAGTGCCAACCTTGCTTTCCAAAATACTCCAGACACAATAGTCCAACAGATTGATATCCGGAGATTTTGATGGCCATTGTGCGCTGGATATGAAGCGAGGAACCTCATTTTGTAACCATTCTTTGGTGACGCGTGCTGAGTCCTGTCAGAATGTCCAAGGTCTGTGGTTTGCGTGCCTAAGACTTTAATACACCCTCCAGAAAATTTTCGCGATAATATTCGGCATTTATTCTGATGTCACGGTCGATTAATACGAGCGGAGAGCGATCATCGCGAGCGAGTTCTGGTGGCCAACCGAAGGTGCACACCCCGAGCTCATTTTTCAATATTTGCCGAATGGAATATTAAGATCGCACAATCACACTATCACGCTTGAATTCCATCGCGAATAACTTTTTTCTGGAAAATTCTCACCAAATTGCTTTTGTACGCTTTTAAAAAATATAATGAGCTTTATCTGGAATAATTTTAACAGCTGTCGGACGAGTGACTTAGGAATGACAGCAGTCTAAAGATGGTTGCAGTTTTTTCATCTCACCCTGTATAGTATGTCAAATTGAAAAAAAAATGCACACCAAAAATAATTTTTCATTCACATTTTTACAGGTATATTTTCACGCGATTTTTTTGCCAAGATATCATTCTGAAATTGTATGAATTGTCAAAATCCGTCAACCTGTTTATGAGTTTTAAGGCAGTAACTAACATAACTTTCTTTTATATGATATTGTTCGTATAGTTCCACTTGCCCAATAAATACATAAAATCTATAAATAACTGTTTTGTCCGTTGTCGCTTTGTGCTACCCTAAAAAGACTGCACATCATATTAGAATTCAAAAAGAAAATAAAAACACTACAAATGTACATTCGAAAATAGCAAGTCAAAATGGAAAAAATCATGCAATATTAAGAAGGTAAAGTCATTTCAAATAAGCATTCCCATCTCTACATTTTCTGTAATTTACCTTGTCAAATTTCACTGTATAAAAAACAGGTTCCCATCTCTGATGTGTGTATGTGCAATGTGTACATGTGTTTGTACATTTTGACAATGAACTGTTGTCAAATGAATAATTAAAACAAAATTGTAAACATATGGCATTTTACGCGAGTTTTTTGATTTTATCCTTTTCTGCCAAGAGACAATTCCGAATTTGTCTGAATAGTTTAAATCAGACCAGCAGTTCTTGGGTTATAAGCGTAGTAACTAACACAACTTTCTTTTATATATAGAGATATTTTTTATACACTTGCTTTTTAAGTTATTGTGATTGCCACAAGTAACACAACTTCTAATGTAATGAAATCAAAAAAAAACAGTACAGAAAGTCTCTAAGTCGGGCGGGGCCGACTTTATAAACCCTACCCCACTTTAAAGTTCAAAGGACTAAATATGCCGAAGCATTTGTGTCTTTTAAATTCGGACTTGTATTGCCCATTTGGTGCACAATTAATTTGAAATCGGATAAAGATATATATGGGAGCTATATCCAAATCGGAACCGATCTCACTAAAATTTGGCAAAGATATTTTTGAGCTGTATTAGATATATTTTCCTGAATATCGTTGTTACGGAGTGCATATTACGGCTGTGGGTAACAAATACAAAAAATCCGATGAACAATATATATATGGGAGCTATAGCTATATCTGAACCGATATTCACCAAATTTGGCATACTAGCTTCTAGACTCAATTCGGTCGTAATTGGTAAATACCATCCTATTTGGACAAATATTAGACGTTTGGTGCACAATGAAAGGTAAATCGGACGAAGTTATGTATCTCGATAAAATTTAGCAAATGTATTTCTGAGCTGTATTTAATATATTTCCCCAAATATTGTTGTTACAGAGTGCATATTACGGCTGCGGAGGACAAAAATAACAAATCGGATGGCCTAAATCCAGGCCTAATTTGGTTGTATGTGCAAAATTCCATACTATTCTTGCTGATATTATTTTAATAGGGTTCGTCCTTGGGTCAAACAAATGATTTGTGCAAAATTTCATCTGTATAGGGCAATAAATGCGAACTGTACTTTGTTTATAAAAATACATGGACAGAAGGACGGACATGCAAAAATCGACTCAGAACGTGATTCTATGCAGATCATCAAAAGGAACTATGTGTCTATCTCGTTTCCTTTTGCCTGTTACAAACAAATGCACAAAGACATAATACCCTGACCACCTTGTGGTGTAGGGTATAAAAATACAAAATAATAGTTATTGAAAACCTGAAATATCTCTTTTTGATGTATTCCACGTTGAACATATTTGTTAGCAAGAGAGGTCAACCTAAAACACCTTTATTCTTTTTTCCTATAAATAATTTTCTGCCATAGGTAGATTCCAAAGAAAACAAGAAATTGAAACAATTCCGGTGAATAATGTCGCTAATATCATCAAAATACCGAATAAAGGGAGGTACAGTTATATGTGAGCTATACGACGACTTGGACCTGCATAAAATTTTCCGTCATTGGCTGTAGTACCGATTCTGAATTTCAGATACGAAATTTGAAAAAAATCCGTGTAATAATATCGCTATCATAATTAAAATCCCGAATATTTGGGAGGTACCATTATATGGGTTCTAAACGACAACGTGGACCGACATGGTCCATTTACCAACTTAGCCTGCGTCTGGGCAAAATAATAGTCTTCTATCTCAACGTTTCGTATACGTTTTCTTATAGCCCTCATATAACCATACTTCCAGATACTCCGTTTTTAAACTAAATTGCTCATTATTCGGTTCATAGATTTTATAATGGGTCCTACTTTTTGTGGAAAAACATTGTATGTATAGGTCCACGTTTTCGTATAGCCCCCATATAACGGTACCTCCGCATTATAGGTCCATATAACAGTACCTTGCGATATTCGTAATGTTGATGGTTTAGCCACATTTTTTTTTGGATTTGTTTAATAATCGGTATTTGTAGTTCGTAATAGGTTCTAGCTCCGAAGGTAGGGCATTGAATATGTAAATATATTTAAAACGGAACACGTTTGAATCCAAATGCATTTGTATAAAAATGTTTTCTTCAGCTTATGATGGTGGTACCCGGAAGTGGTACTTTTTCCAATATCCGTACTTTTTCCAATTTCCAGTCTTCGTATAGCACCCATTTAACGGTACTTCCCATATTCGGTATTTCGATGATTTCATTTTGATTTTTATTCCCCGGAATTGTTCTAAAATTCGTATTTGAATATTGTAATAACCTATGAAAATTTATAAATTCGTTCCAAATGGTGGAGATTATTGAAAGTTCGGTCCTGTTACTTGTCCCTTTTTTAATGCCAACAAAATAAAAACGCGAATTGCTAACTCATTGTTATGGAGTGCATGTTATGACTTTCAGAATAATTAAATATAAAATCGGATGAAACAACTTAATTAAACAAATGTTGCGTCTTTGAAATATATAAGGTAGACATATCTAAATCTGAACCGATATCGAAAAAAACAATCATGGAAAGAGTATTTTAAGGATGTACCTAACATCTTGTACCGAAAATCCTTGTTATGGAAAGATAAAAAATCGGATGTAACTTATATATCGGTGCTATAGCTACATCTTAATCAAATTTGGCACATTCTGATTCTAGGCTAGGCTTCTAGGCTAATTTGACAATTCACCGGAATTGTTTCAAATTTGGCATTTGAAGTTCGTAATGGATACTACAGCCTAAGACAGAAAATTATCTGTGCAGGACCACGTCTTGGTATATCCCCCATATAACGGTACCCCCCGATATTCGGTATTTTCATGATTTTAGCGACATTATTTACCGGAATCGTTTCAAATTTGGTATTTGAAGTTCGTAATGGATACTACATCCTAAGTCAAAAAATGAGCCATGTAGGTCCACCTCCCATACAACGGTACCCCCCGATATTCGGTATTTTCATGATTTTAGCGACATTATTTAACGGAATTGTTCCAAATTTCGTAATAGATACTACAGCATAAAACAGAAAATGGGCCATGTAGGTCCACGTCTTCGTATAGCCCCCATATACCGTACCCCCCCCCCCCCCCGATATTCGATAATTTGCACCAAATGGTGGGGGGTTTTAAAAGTTCGGCCCGGCCGAACTTACAGCTTTTTTACTTGTTTTTTTTTTTAATTTTATTGAATGAAAGCAAAAAATGTCGGATTTTAGATTAAGTTAAGATTTGTTCGAATTGGTCACCTTTGGCACGAATTATGGCCTTCAAACGGCCAATGAAACCGTCACACGCTGCCCGAATATTGCCCTACGGTATTTTGTCCCATTCCCGGCGAAGCGCTTGCTTGAGGTGATCGACACTTTGGTATTTTTTAGTGCCAACCTTGCTTTCCAAAATACTCCAGACACAATAGTCCAATGGATTGGTATCAGGAAATTTTGGTGGCGCTGTAAATGAAGGGAAGAACCTCTTTTTGTAACCATTATTGGGTGGCGCGTGCTGAGTGCGATGCGATGGTGCTTAGTCCTGTTGGAATGTCCAAGGTCTGCGGCCAAAATGTTTGTGTGTCCAAGGCTTTAATACACCCTCCATAATATTTTTGCGATAATATTCGTCATTTATTTAAATGCTGGAGTGCTCTAAAGATGTCCACTGTGGTTTTCAAGCCAAATATAGAGAAATCACACTATCACGCTTCAAGTCCAACAAGAATAACTTTTTTTCTGGAAAATTCTCACCAAAATGCTTTTGTACGCTTGTAAACAATGTGATGAGCTGTTCCTGGAATAATTTTTGTTGGACGAGTGGCTTAGAAACGACAGCAGTCTGAATTTGGTTGCAGTTTTTGACCGATGGGCATGCATGAATCATTTTAGAATGTAATTATGAGATAACAGGCCGATGTCGGACAAAAAACCGACATAACCGTTTTTTACTATTCCGTTACGTTAGTGGCATCATATCCACAGCTGCAATAAAAACCTCCATATTTTTTCAAATCAGAATTTTTAAATTCTAAGTAACACAATCCTTCTTTCACTCTCTTGTACTGGACTCTCAAATGAATATAAGTTTTGCAGACCCAAGCTTATTGGGACTAAAGTGATGGAGATCGTTCTAGCTCGTTTTGGGCACAATTATTATACCAAAGTCCTCTTTAATATATACAATTTCAATTTCACAAGTCGAACAAAATCAGCTTCCATCAAATACCTGACTTTTTTATGTAATTTTCGGAGAAACTACACATTTTCACTATGCGCATGTAATTCTGACTCAATACCGTTCGGGATATTAACCCACGTTTGTAAGTGAACGAAACAAACGACAGAAGGAAATTTATTCTCTCTTGTATGATAAACAACTTCCCACGCTATTTTCGTTTCACTTGACCTATTCGAAGTCAACCGAACCGACAGACAGACAATAACAGTTGCACCGCACACTTACATATATTCAAAGTAAAATGTGCCCACACAAAATGAAAACCCAATTGTCCACCGGCATGTCATTCGGCTACAGAAGAACACCGCTTGAATAGTTCAATTTGTGCCAGATTTGTCAAGTGACAGAGAGAATTTATGCATTCAGGTGTCACGATATACATGTGGAGACCTAGTAACAAACCAGTATCTTTGCTTTCTTTCTCCTGATGTTTTTTACACCGAGTAAATCTAGAAAATTTCCCTGACTATTTCTGGTACCTCCCTCACAAAGGGTCGAAATTTTGAAGATATAAGAAATGAATCACCGATATTCTTGAAACTATTCCAGTATTCTTATTAGAACAAGTTATTGAGCAAAAATGGTACGACTTTGTACTGCTTCTGATACCTCCCTACAAAACTTCAAAATATACAAAGAAATTATAAAAAAAAAAAAAAACAAGAAAAAGGACAGTAAGTTTGGCCGAGACGAACTTTGAATATCCTATACCATTTGGAACTAATTGGAAAATTAAAAAAAAAATAAATCCGGTGAATAATGTAGATAAAATCATTAAAATGCCGAATATAGGAAGGTACCGTTATATCGGATCTATACGAAGACCTGGACCTGCGTAGACAATTATTTGTCACAGTCTTTAGTACCTACTAGGAACTTCTAACACGACATTTCAAACAATTTCGGTGAACATGGAGGTACTGATATATGGGGCCTATACGAAGACCTGGGCCTCAATTCTCGTTCTATAAAAATGTGAAAGAAAATATTTTTCATTTAAAGTTTTCATTGAACAAGAATTCAGCCCCTGGACCCGCATAGACAATTTTCTGTCATAGACTGTAGTTCCCATTACGAACTCTAAATACGTGATTTGAAACAGCTCCGGTGATAAAGTCGCTAAAATCATCAAAATACCGAATATTGGTAGGTACCGTTGTTGTGGGTTATAGGATATCGTGGACCATAGTCAGTAGGTAAGGTGCTTACAAAGAACTTCTGGTATGGATTATGGACAATTCCAATTGAAAAATTTAGCTAAAATCATCAAAATACCGAATATAGGGAGGTACTGTTATATGGGAGATATACGATATCGTGGATCTATATAGACCAGGGGGTTCTTCTTTTGTTGACCTGCCTGCAGAAAAAAACGGATCTGTTCAAAATTTTAGTTTCCTATCTTTATTCGTTTTGACATTCGTTATTAAAAACAGTCAATATCTTGAATAATCATCATAACTCGAAATACGAAATGATTCACCGATTCTGTTCTCTATTGGGGAATAGTATCTATCAAAAAATTTGCAGCTAGTGTCTGATTTTCTTCAAAAGTGAAAGATATCATCAGTCCATAGGCCAAAGTTAAAATATTCAACAAACAAATCATATTCCTTATAAAAAGAGAAGTTAGTCAGACTTAAGGTGAGAATACATAAAAGGCTTTTTGGACTGACTTAAGACATAGGCTGGCCTCTTTGTAGAGGAACAAAGGAGTTTTAGGTTTACTTAGTTCAATATTGGCCCACCGATGACTGACCCCATATAACGGTACCTCCCTATATTCGGTATTTTGGTGATTTTAGAGTCTTTATTCACCAAAATTTTTTCAAATTACGCATTTAGAGTTCGTAATGGAAACTCCAGTCTGTGACAGAAATTTGTCTATGCAGGTCCAGGTCTTCGTATAGGCCCCATATACCAGCACCTCCCTATATTCGGTATTTTGCCGAGTTTAGGTACAATACTCACCGAAATTGTTTGAAATGTCGTATTTGAAGTTCGTAATGTATGCTACAGCCTATGACAAAAAATTGTCTACGCAGGTTCAGGTCTTCGCACAGCTCCGATATAACGGCACCTCCCTATATTCTATATTTTGATGATTTTAGCTACATTATTCACCGTTTATTTCAAGTTCCGAATTTGAATTTGACTAATGACAAATAATGCCTGTGTGGGTCCACGTCGTATAGCCACCAATATAACGGCAATATTCGGTATTTTTAAAATTTTAACAAAATTCTTTTCAGGATTTTATTTCCAAATTCGTTCCAAATGTTGGAGGGTATTCAAAGTTCGGGCCGGCCGTACTTACTGCTTTTTAACTTGTTTTCTTTTGGTCCTCTTATTCTGTCATAACATATACACACTTTGTGTTTGTGTGTGTATTGTTTTGAATAGAATGTACAATAATTCGAAATTATTTCAAATTCGGTTGCAAATTAAATGAATATTTTATTATATATATATATATATATATATATATATATATATATATATATATATATTAATAACAAATTGTACAATTTTGTGATAAATCTATATTGTTCTACTATTTTAGATTAAAGCTTGTGAAACAAGCCCGAAATTCCATAAAAATTTTGTTAAAATAAAAATTAAAAATAAACAAAGCCAACTGTTGCATATTTAAAAGTCCATTTGACACTATAAGACTCCAGCACAAAGTTGCATTTTTTTAGTTTCTTTTAGCTATGATCTATTTAGCCATGATCTACATCATGTCCCGGTGGGTTTTTGTTTAACATGGCAAATTACACAACTGGAGTGGACACTAATACTTGCAACAGTCAGAAGGCCTAGTGGGGAAGTCCATCTCATCTACTCAAGAGACTGCCTATTAAATTGTCACATCTCTAGAAGTATTTGAAAATTGTTTAGAAACTTTTCAAAGTCAGCTGTAATCAAAATGCTTATTACAACGCATGTATGGACAAAAATTACACTTCAATCAGCGAACGAAAATAAAGTATTGGATACGTTTGCAATCGTTTCGTTCTGTATTTTATCGAAGTGCAAATCGAACCAAAACCGATATTAAGACAACGGGACTTGTTTCTTATTTTGTACTGTTTGAGTAGATGTGTGGAAACAAAAACAGAACTGCTGGATGACCCAACATTGGAAACGAAACAGTACAATAACTATTGCAAACGTTTGTAAAAAAGTACATAAAAAAAATACTAAGAATAACAACTCTTAATGTATCAGTCATCATCTCGCACAGCAAACGTTTGCAAACGTTTCGCGGTGATTCGTTCGTCAAAGATACAGCTTGGCAACTCACAGCCGAAGTACATTAAGAGAATAGTATTGTTTATGTACTTCTGGCATTGAAATGCTTGTGGTTTTGTTAGGAGTTCAAAACGATTGGAAAAAAAATAAAGTTTGTGTCTTCGTGAGAGGGGAACGTTAATCGTTTCGTTTGTTTTCATTCGCTGGTGGAAATACATTGAAAATTATGATAAAAAAATTTTAAATTTCTCTTAAACTATCTCTTTTTAACGAATTTTGTAAACAATTTACTCATACGTTCTCATAAGCATTCTCTTTTTTTCATACACATGCATTCTCATTTTTTCATCGACTCTGGCCTGAGGTCATAATAAGACCTGGCAACTGTATCCGGGCCGCAATATTGCAATTTGACCTCGTAAACAAGGATATGTATATCGAACAGCGGGCAGCACTGAGTTAATGTACACATGTTTGTAGAAAGAAACGCCGTAGTTCACGTCGCCCGTGAAAACAGAGTCAAGTGGGCAACCTTATATTGTTTACGTTTAAAAATGTACGATCGTCTGTTTTTAGACATTTAAAACTCACACATGTTGGAGCCAGCTACTTGTTTGTTTGCCTTTTCTGTTTAGGGTCATTTGTGTTTGTCATTTATCACATTTTCGTAAACATTGGCTTCTCTTCATTCCTTGCCTTCATTCCGCCATTCTATTCCGCATCTAATATAAAGGAAATTTCGTTTTTTGGCGTTCAGGCATAAAGTTAGTATATGATAAAAGTCTCATAGCGAGAGTCAAATTTATATTTTATTTGAATCATTACGTACGTTAAACATTTAAAAAACTATTTTTTAACTCTATTTTTTCTCCAATGTTGCTATTGGCAGGAAGTCAACAAATAATATTGAACAATATATACAAGGACCAGATGAACATATTGAAGAAACCGTTGATTCTAATAAAATAGTTTGCGGGTCTCTTGCAGGATTTTAGAAACAAAATTACACATTGTAGAATAATACAGGTATCAGCAAGTGTTGTACAACAAACGTAACAACTACATACAAAGTTGTTTTTGTACGTAATACAAGTGTCAGTGTTATATGTGCAAAAATGTAAACAAAACAAATAAGGTTCAAAAAAGGTTCTTAAAATATTTAATTTTAATGCTGTTTTATCATTCCCCAGAATGTATAGCTGTTAGCAGTAGGTTCAAATCTCTCAACATTTCAAGCAATTTCTAGAAAAGCGTGGAAAAATAAACATGCAGTTAAAATTGACACCAAACGGCATATATACATAAAGTACTCTACATTTTACAATTTTAGGAAACATGAAATATACGACTATGGCCGGTTATTACATCTTTCCGACAGATAAATAAGTGATGTTGTCGGACACATAAATCGTTTTTAGATGTTACAAATTTAACAGAATTATGGCAATAACAGCAAAATTTATTTAAATAAAAAAATTGATAACGCAAATCGTTTATTTTATATTGAAGAACTGAATTATAAATTTATTTCGCGAAATTAATTACGAATTCGTTGTGTTTATTTTTTTTTTAAACTTAACTGAAGATGCCATTGCGAAAAAATGCAGTGACTACCAATTACTTTTACAAAAAGCTTTCCATATCTCTGTAAAAAATGCATATATTGTAAATGAAAGATGTAATAATTAGAACCCTATATGTGAACTTTATTCTTCACTTTTCCTAAAGTAAGCGATAACAAAAGTGGACTATAAAGGAAAGATATAAGAACGGGCCTATATTGCCTAATGTGGTGCTTTATGGAAACTTGTGACTTTAAAACACTCTTAAAATACTTTTAAGTAATAAAATTGTTATCTTAATGACAAATACACAATTAAATATACATTTTTAATCTTTTTATTGAAAAAAATTAGCAATTGTTAATGGTTTCTCAATTGACGAAGGCAATTGTTAACAAAGTGTTGTCAAATCATTTTTTTCGTCAAACAAAAATTATTCATCTGTGAAAACCAAACAATGTGGTATTACGAATAATAAACTGAAGCAAAGAGAGAAAAACAAAACAAAGAAATTTTTTTGTACCAAAATGTATCTTAAAATATGTGAAATATGTATTGTGGAATGCTGTTTAATCAATTAATCCTTAATTAATATTTAAGGGTGTTACGGGCCTTGTAAACGAAAAATCCCAAGTCGACAGCAAAAAGAAATTTACGTGGAAGGGCCTTAGAAAGTGGCCTTTTCGCCTACATGGTGGCCACCAACCATGAAAAACCACTAGCTTCCAGTATGCGCTAGAGTTGGGGAAGCCAGCGGTAGCTATAATGAACACTCCCGGATGGGCAGGCCACTGTAATGCCTCTCGTGACCGCCGTGTTCACTAAGTTTTTTTTGTTTTCTTTTATGGGGGAGTAAATAATGGAGACAACTGGGCACTGAAAAGGGGGTAAACATAGTGCCAAGTCTGTTTAGCCATGCCCAGGTGCCGTTTTGCTTGTTTTTTTTTTTTGATTCGTTGGGGTGTAATGGTTTGTCGTTGCACCCTTTATAAAATATGGGTGGACAACTGGATTGTCATGCCATCAATCCATTGCCCACACTGATCGAAAGCCCAACATGTGAAATACAGGAAACAATATTCTCCATCATAGGAAAACCAAATAAACGCTGGGGAATACTTGCTTCTATTGAAAGAATTTAATGTTTCCTGCATCTCATCATGGGGGCCATACCTGCAAGAAAAAAGCTGAAAAGAAAGAAAAAAATATTAATAAAAATTTTAATAATTAAAACTGGAACGATGCCGCTTGGTGTTGGCTGTTGGTGTTTTGCGTGATTTTGACTTCTTCGTAATTTTGACATTTGGGTCATATGGTGAATCTAAGTCTCCAAATTTTAGGAAGTGTTCGGACAAACGAAAGATCCGTGTCGGTAAAACAGAGCGTAAAAAAATTGAATGATACAGTATTATCGGCAAAAGGGGTTGTTTTTAAGAGTGAAAGTTACTCTTAAAAGGTTCGGAGAAAATGGGATTTCAGAATGTTGCAAAGGGTTTGTTGCAGATAAACCTAGAGGGGGACGACTGGTTTTAGGAAAAAAGGGACAAATCTTGAGGGCTAGGAAAATGGCTAGTAATGGAAAGGAACCATTTTTGTTCCCGAACCTATAAAAGGTAGTACTGATGGGAAAAACAGATTAGTTATTTAGTGGTGTTGAGCTAAAAAGCCTTTTTTTTTTAACATATAATCGAAATATATTGACATTTTTATTGGTGAAAAAAATCTTTTGTTTTGTGAAAAGAAAAAAAAAATAAACGTGTAATTGGAAATTAGGTGACTGTGAGGGAGGAGAGAATAAGCCTTAAGTGTCAAAGGTTAATTAAACCGTTTCTTAAATATACTCCGACAAACAAATAAGGTCAGAGTCGGGTACAGACAGCGATATCTTGTGGGCAATATTCACATTAACACCACTGACCGACATTCGTACTTAAAGTGGTAAGTCAACTGTACCCAACGATATAGTGTCACCCGAGTACCATCTATGGGTGGACTGACACATTGAATTAACTCTCCACTCGTCAGTTTAAAGCTCAGCACCCAGAAAATACCCAATATATTTCCAACTTTGATTCTATGCTGTGAAGTCTCCAACCTGTTTTTTTTAACGTCACAGTGTTCCGGGATTACATATAAACCTCTAACTATTTAAGTAATTCCAACCCAACGAATTCTTATTCTGACTAATGTTAAAAGGTTGCGGATGTGACGAAGTATTATTAGACTTCATCAGGATTTGAATGGTCGTAGAGGTGACCCTGGAGTATAAGACACATTAACAATTACAAACACATACAACACATAAACACATCACGAATTTTATTAATTTTTTTTTCGACAACCAATTTTCATATTTTTAAGTTTTTTTTTATTTATTCCTCTATGTGTATTTATTGTTTATTTGAAATTTATTTATGTGATCTACTGTTAGAGTTAGGTATATCAACTTAAATGTTTTATTGAGTTTTTATTTGGACATTATTAGTTTATGTTCCTAGTAGGCAAGTTTTGAAACTATTCGTCGGATCCCCTTTGAGTCCAGGTAGAAAAGAGCTCTTTTTTTTGGTGACGTTAGGGTGGGTCGTATATTCGATAGTATAAAGCTTGTTTATTAGAGTAATTCTGTGTTTTGATCCTTATTGGATATTGTTTAGAGTTCGTCCAAAGGACTAAAGAAAACATTATAGTTATTTTCTAATCTGGTCAAAAGACCGTTCGTATAAAAAAGGTTAAAAAAAAGAGAAATAATTATTACTTTGCTCTATACTCTTTTAACGAGTTATTTTTATTATTAAAGTTTAATTTATATTTTTTTTATAATTTTATCAATACAATTTTTTTGTTAGTTTTTTTATATATTAGTTTTAATATCAATTATAATAAAATGACTTAATGTATGTTTAAAGAAAGAAAAGAATGAGGATGTGTTAAAGAGTTATTAAGGAGGGAATAAAAGGGAGGTAAGTGGTGTGGGATTGTGCGGAAAAAGGGGTCATCAGGACAATAAAAGGAAGAGATGATCAAAGGTAGGGAGGGCGGCTAAATGGCTCGTGTGTCAACAGACGTTATGGATTTGGATGGTATCATGTTCATCATTATAGTGTTGTTCTTTTGTTGGTGAATTCCCATAGTTTATTGTTGTTGTTCCTGAGCCGGATGTTGGGATGGGACTCACCCCAATGGGAGTCGGCAGAGCTGGTCGGCGATATCAAGACATCTCAGGCTGCCTAAGAGGGACACATAACAATATGGCGCCCAAACCAAAGAAACCATAGGGTTTGTAGAAGTTAGGAAGTGTATTCCATCGAGACACTTGGAAATAGACCACTAGAAGTAAAAGAAAATAGACCAACATTACTACTTTGCGTTTGGAACGACGAATTCAAAGGGTTTTTGTAGCCATTCTGGACAGGTGCCAGAACTTGATGTACAAAAACGTTTGGAGCCCGTGTTTTACATGGAAAGTATGTGATGAAAAATACAGACCAAGATAGTTTGTGACCCGCCGATCAGAAGGTTAAGCGGTTTCGCACAAATTATCTTGGATAGATGGCAGAGAATAGTATCCGTTTGAAATTTAAAAGTGACACAGATTCATTAACAGGATATCCGCTCTGGATCTAACCAGAGGACAGATGTATCCGTTTAGATGATCTGGGAAAGCTGTAACGTCTTCGGTGGGAGGCGTTATAGTGCACGTATTAAATTGTTGTTTTTTTATTTTAATTTTGTGTTAATGTTTGATTGATCCATCAGTTCCATAAAGACCATAATAGCCTGCAACCGCACACACCACTCCTCTCCGAAAAAAACCTCCTGTAAAGACAGATAAAAATATTTATAATTAGAATTGTGTTTAAATTGTATTTTTTGCGTTGATAAAAAGTTGTAATGAGTACAGGGACTAGGTCCAAAGTAAAAGCTAAAAAGAGAGATAGACCACTGTTATTTGATTTAAATAGAACTATAGATAATTCAGAAGGAAAGAAAACAAAGGTAGCCAGTGACTCAACAGAAATGTCTGAAGAAACACCTACAGGTGGCAGTAACGTCCATGATTTTTCAGAGACGATAAATAGCCGAACCCCCATCATGAATTCCCTAGGACCTGTGTTCTTGCAAAGTGCCTTAGAGCAAAATAGAAATGTGCAGAATACAGACCAAATAAAGGCTTTAGAGAATTCAGTTCAGTCTGTCCAATCTGAAATGAACGAAATTAAAAAGGCATTAAGCAAATTATCGATTAATATGCAGAAGATCGTTCAAAATACGGTCCAGCCTACACAACCTCTTGCGAATGTGCCAATAGCTCTAAATTCAAACACCAATATAGCTCAAAATGTTTCAGCCCGAAACAACGATATTCCTAATCGTTCTCATAGCAATACCGTTCCAAACAGCGACGCTCCAACAACTTCCAATAATAGTTTACCCCCAATAAGTACGGGTAGACCACTGCCCATTGAACCAACCAAGGGAATGAATATCGTTCGTATAAATAAACTGGGACTAAATTTTGATGGTAGCTCAAATGGTCTGGGTGTAGAAGATTTTGTTTACAGACTTGAGTATTACCAAAAGCAGTATAAAATACCCTGGACTGAGATAATTAGGGATTTCCCACTATTGGTTTCCGGTAGAGCAGAGTCGTGGTATTGGCTCTTTCAAAAGACCCATCAATTTCATGACTGGGAGGAACTAAAGTACAGTCTATTGAGTCAGTATCAATCGTCTCGCTCTAATTTTGAGATTCTCACTGACCTAGCCCAAAGAAAGCAACACGCTAATGAGTCGGTAGATAGCTTCTTTCACACAATGGGTCAAATCAGAACAAAATTGGTTCAACCAATTTCAGAATTTGATATGATCAAGATAATGAAAAAGAATATAAAAGAAAATATCGGGAGAATTGTCTATCCAATACAGGTCACCTCTGTTGAGCAACTCCGAATCGAGTGCAACGAGGCTGAAAAAAACTTCTTGAGGCGAGAAAATAAACCAGCCTTTACAACATCTCGTCCAATTAGGCAAGTTAGTGAACTTCACGAGGAAATGGACTTAGTGACAGAACAATCATACGCAGATGAAGAAATTGAAGTGTCCGCTGTCCAAAATGATAGGCGATTAAAACCGCAGCTGACTTGCTGGAATTGTAGAAAAACTGGACATGGTTTTCGTGAATGTGAAGAGACCACGAGATCCCTTTTTTGCTACAAATGTGGTAATCCTGGAACTACAACACCAAAATGTGGTATTTGTCAGCAGGGAAACTACAAGAAGGGCGTAGAGATGGAAGGGGGCTCGCGTCCGAATTACAACCCCGGAAAGTAATCTCTCCAAACATTAAACTCCAGCACAATAATGAATGTTATAACGCAAAATCCTACGCCCAAAGAAGACATCAAATTCCGCTTGATGAGCGTCGGAAAAATTATGATGAAGTTAGGGATAGAATCTTCGGAGAATTTGATTATCCAAAATACTGTAAAAAAATTCCCAAAGTTCGTCAAAAATTTAGAGATAAAAGAAGAAATTTTAAAATAATTGTCGAAGTCATAAACCGAAGCAGTAATAGAAATGATCCGAGACCTTTTGCAGATGTTGAAATCGAAGGAATCCGATTAAAAGGGTTGCTAGACTCAGGGGCCTCAGTAAGTTTAATGGGAAAAGGCTGTAGGGAAATTATACAAGAATTAGGCAAAGAAGTAGCACCCATATTTTCAAATGTAAAGACTGCGGCTGGAAATCAGCACCGAATAATCGGTAAAGTAAAACTAAAAATCAAATATAACGAGCTTGAAAAGGATATTGAATTATATCTATGCCCTGACTTGGAACGAGAGATATATTTAGGGGTTGATTTTTGGAAATTATTCCACGTTGCCCCTGAGGTAATTAGAGTGGATGAACTGAAGGTAGAACAAATTCAAAATGACATGGTTAACGGGGAGAATTATAAATTAAACCCCCATGAGTTAACACCACAGCAACAGGAAAGACTAGGAAAACTAAAGACGGACCCAGACAAGGTAAAAGCCATTAAAAAGATCGCAGAACCACGTAGCGCAAGAGAAGTTAGAAGCTTCTTAGGGACAGCGGGGTGGTATAGGCGTTTCATTAAAGATTTTGCCATCATCTCCGCTCCACTTACCGATACCCTAAAAAAGAGTAAGAACTTTAAAATCACGGAGGAAGCTAGAAAAGCTTTTGAAGCATTAAAAAAGGCTTTAACATCTGCCCCAGTCCTTCGCCATGCGGATTTTTCAAAACATTTCTACATTCAATGCGATGCTTCGGAATGTGGAATTGGGGCTGTGCTATATCAACTAAATAATAAGGGGGAAGAACACCCCATAGCGTTTTATTCGCAAAAATTAAATTCCTGTCAACGCAATTATAGCGTGACAGAAAAAGAATGTCTAGCGGCAGTGATGGCTATCAAAAAGTTTCGACCATATGTGGAATTGATGCCATTCACTGTAATAACGGACCACGCTTCTTTAAAATGGCTTATGTCCTTAAAGGATTTAACGGGAAGACTAGCTAGGTGGTCATTACAATTGCAGGCATTTAATTTTAATATAGAACACCGGAAAGGAAGCGAGAATGTTGTAGCGGACATGTTGTCGAGGGCTCCAGTTGCCAATGTTAGCGAAATCACGAAAAATGACTACTTAGATTTTGAAACCCTGGAATTCGAGAGTCAAGAATATCTTGATCTCATTAAAACTGTTACCGACAACCAAGAAAAGTTGCCAGATTTAAAAGTAGAAGATGGGTATGTTTTTAAAAAGGTACTACCTAGCTTGGAAGAAAATGAGGAACTCACATGGAGGTTATGGATTCCCTCAAGTATAACCTCGGAAATAATAAAAAAGCCCATAATTCTATGACGTCTGCACATGGCGGGATAATAAAGACCCTTGAACGTATAAGACGATTCTTCTATTGGCCTCGAATGACCGTTCAAGTGCGTGAATACGTAAGGAACTGTCAGGTTTGTAAGGAAACCAAAGCTAGCAATCAGCATATGATGCCCAGTATAGGAAAGGAGGTAGTAACTGATAGGCCGTTCCAAAAGCTGTATATAGATTTTTTAGGAAAATACCCAAGATCGAAAAAAGGTAATGCATACATTTTCATCGTTGTGGATCACTTCACTAAATTCACCTTTCTCAAAGCAATGAGGGAGGCAACCGTCGGCAACGTGATAAAATTCCGTGTCGATGAAATTTTTTATAAATTTGGTGTCCCCGAAGTGATCCACAGCGATAATGGTGCGCAGTTTACCTCCAAAATGTTCAAAGAGCTGATGGAAACTTATCAAATAAATCATATGAAAACAGCCATATATTCGCCACAGTCCAACGCATCGGAACGTGTGAACCAGTCGGTAATTTGTGCCATTCGGGCATATCTCGATAAAGATCATAGAGACTGGGATATGTATTTATCCGAAATAGAATGTGCATTGAGAAATTCTATACACACTTCGACTGGGGTTACGCCGTTCTTTGCGTTGTTTGGCTTTCATATGTACTCAAATGGACAGGATTATAGCTTGGCAAGGAAATTGAAATCCTTAACCGACCATGAGCTCAGTAATATGGATAGATCAAGTAAGCTAGAACTCATAAGAGCCAATATAAAAGAAAATTTACATCGAGTTTACATAAAAAGTTCTGAAAAATATAATAAACGTGCAAGGGTGTGTAAATTTCGACCTGGACAAGAAGTCTACCGGCGAAATACCGTCTTATCCGACTTTTCGAAAAATATTAATTCAAAATTCTGCAAAAAATTTGTTAAAGCCCGAATTGTCAAGCCCGTTGGACAAAACATGTATGAACTCGAGGATATGCAAGGAAAATCCATTGGTATTTACCATGTCAAAGACATAAAGAATTAGTGCTATATAGATTTAAATTCCGTGATAGACAAGTGCATTATTAGAATTAGGTTGACTTAATTACATGTTGTGCTTGTCCCATTCATATATTTACCTCTATAGTGCAATATACATTACGTCTGTGATATAACCAAATGTACCTGATTTTCATATAGAAGTGATTATTTAATGATTTATACCCTACCTCGTAATTATGCATCTACGCCCGAACTATACCTCCAATAAGATTCTACAACCTATAATCATAGCACCTCACTATTAATACCCTATTTGGTAATTAGATATCAATATTTTGACTTACGTAATCTTCCGACTTATTCGCGCATGGGTGACCAGATTTCTGTTCCAATTTTTTTTACCCAGTCGACTGACCTGTAAATACACACCAAGTAAGGACTTATGTGATAGACAAAAAAAAAATATACTTCCCTAAATTAAAAGTAAACTCAGAGCCCGGCTTAATCTCAGGGTGTGAGAGTTCCCCACATTGGGCTTGATCCCGGACGTCACATAGTTCGATACAGCCCGCACACCAGTCCTGCCTTCGGGCCTTGTCAGCCCTGGAGTTTTGTTGCGGGCCTTGTAAACGAAAAATCCCAAGTCGACAGCAAAAAGAAATTTACGTGGAAGGGCCTTAGAAAGTGGCCTTTTCGCCTACATGGTGGCCACCAACCATGAAAAACCACTAGCTTCCAGTATGCGCTAGAGTTGGGGAAGCCAGCGGTAGCTATAATGAACACTCCCGGATGGGCAGGCCACTGTAATGCCTCTCGTGACCGCCGTGTTCACTAAGTTTTTTTTGTTTTCTTTTATGGGGGAGTAAATAATGGAGACAACTGGGCACTGAAAAGGGGGTAAACATAGTGCCAAGTCTGTTTAGCCATGCCCAGGTGCCGTTTTGCTTGTTTTTTTTTTTTTTGATTCGTTGGGGTGTAATGGTTTGTCGTTGCACCCTTTATAAAATATGGATGGACAACTGGATTGTCATGCCATCAATCCATTGCCCACACTGATCGAAAGCCCAACATGTGAAATACAGGAAACAATATTCTCCATCATAGGAAAACCAAATAAACGCTGGGGAATACTTGCTTCTATTGAAAGAATTTAATGTTTCCTGCATCTCATCATGGGGGCCATACCTGCAAGAAAAAAGCTGAAAAGAAAGAAAAAAATATTAATAAAAATTTTAATAATTAAAACTGGAACGATGCCGCTTGGTGTTGGCTGTTGGTGTTTTGCGTGATTTTGACTTCTTCGTAATTTTGACATTTGGGTCATATGGTGAATCTAAGTCTCCAAATTTTAGGAAGTGTTCGGACAAACGAAAGATCCGTGTCGGTAAAACAGAGCGTAAAAAAATTGAATGATACAGTATTATCGGCAAAAGGGGTTGTTTTTAAGAGTGAAAGTTACTCTTAAAAGGTTCGGAGAAAATGGGATTTCAGAATGTTGCAAAGGGTTTGTTGCAGATAAACCTAGAGGGGGACGACTGGTTTTAGGAAAAAAGGGACAAATCTTGAGGGCTAGGAAAATGGCTAGTAATGGAAAGGAACCATTTTTGTTCCCGAACCTATAAAAGGTAGTACTGATGGGAAAAACAGATTAGTTATTTAGTGGTGTTGAGCTAAAAAGCCTTTTTTTTAACATATAATCGAAATATATTGACATTTTTATTGGTGAAAAAAATCTTTTGTTTTGTGAAAAGAAAAAAAAAAATAAACGTGTAATTGGAAATTAGGTGACTGTGAGGGAGGAGAGAATAAGCCTTAAGTGTCAAAGGTTAATTAAACCGTTTCTTAAATATACTCCGACAAACAAATAAGGTCAGAGTCGGGTACAGACAGCGATATCTTGTGGGCAATATTCACATTAACACCACTGACCGACATTCGTACTTAAAGTGGTAAGTCAACTGTACCCAACGATATAGTGTCACCCGAGTACCATCTATGGGTGGACTGACACATTGAATTAACTCTCCACTCGTCAGTTTAAAGCTCAGCACCCAGAAAATACCCAATATATTTCCAACTTTGATTCTATGCTGTGAAGTCTCCAACCTGTTTTTTTTAACGTCACAGTGTTCCGGGATTACATATAAACCTCTAACTATTTAAGTAATTCCAACCCAACGAATTCTTATTCTGACTAATGTTAAAAGGTTGCGGATGTGACGAAGTATTATTAGACTTCATCAGGATTTGAATGGTCGTAGAGGTGACCCTGGAGTATAAGACACATTAACAATTACAAACACATACAACACATAAACACATCACGAATTTTATTAATTTTTTTTTCGACAACCAATTTTCATATTTTTAAGTTTTTTTTTATTTATTCCTCTATGTGTATTTATTGTTTATTTGAAATTTATTTATGTGATCTACTGTTAGAGTTAGGTATATCAACTTAAATGTTTTATTGAGTTTTTATTTGGACATTATTAGTTTATGTTCCTAGTAGGCAAGTTTTGAAACTATTCGTCGGATCCCCTTTGAGTCCAGGTAGAAAAGAGCTCTTTTTTTTTGGTGACGTTAGGGTGGGTCGTATATTCGATAGTATAAAGCTTGTTTATTAGAGTAATTCTGTGTTTTGATCCTTATTGGATATTGTTTAGAGTTCGTCCAAAGGACTAAAGAAAACATTATAGTTATTTTCTAATCTGGTCAAAAGACCGTTCGTATAAAAAAGGTTAAAAAAAAGAGAAATAATTATTACTTTGCTCTATACTCTTTTAACGAGTTATTTTTATTATTAAAGTTTAATTTATATTTTTTTTATAATTTTATCAATACAATTTTTTTGTTAGTTTTTTTATATATTAGTTTTAATATCAATTATAATAAAATGACTTAATGTATGTTTAAAGAAAGAAAAGAATGAGGATGTGTTAAAGAGTTATTAAGGAGGGAATAAAAGGGAGGTAAGTGGTGTGGGATTGTGCGGAAAAAGGGGTCATCAGAACAATAAAAGGAAGAGATGATCAAAGGTAGGGAGGGCGGCTAAATGGCTCGTGTGTCAACAGACGTTATGGATTTGGATGGTATCATGTTCATCATTATAGTGTTGTTCTTTTGTTGGTGAATTCCCATAGTTTATTGTTGTTGTTCCTGAGCCGGATGTTGGGATGGGACTCACCCCAATGGGAGTCGGCAGAGCTGGTCGGCGATATCAAGACATCTCAGGCTGCCTAAGAGGGACACATAACAAGGGGTAGGCGCAGGAATTCGGTCTGAAGCATCTCTTAAATTCCTCCGACGTATTTTTTTTCAGTATTGTGTTTATTACTTTGAGCCTAAATTACAGAAACAATCAAAACTCCCGGCATTGCGTAAAAAATAATAAAACAAACTTTCTTTTTGCATTAAAAACTCTCATTAAAAAATTCAACTCTGTGCTTCGGAAAAAAACAAAGGAGCCTATGACCAAAATCGCTGCGAAAAAAGACCAAAGGAGCCTATGGCCTAAGTCGAACTAAGTCAACCTACAACTCCTTTGTTCCTCTACAAAGGAGCCAGCCGATGACTTATGCCAGTCAAAGAAGATCTTTATGTACTTCCACATCTATCGTGTCAAATAGACTTTTAAGTATGCAACAGTTGGTTTTCGTTTTTTGACAAAATTCTTATATTGGGGAAAACCCGCGAAACAAGAATGGAATTTTGAGGTTATTCTACAATATTGAATCTAAAATAGTAGGACAATACAGTTTTATCCCAAAATTCTACAATATGTTGCCCATTAATATAGAAAATATGAATATATTTTGCAACCGAATTTGAAATATTTTCAAATTGTTGTGTTTTTTGTTCCAAACAATACACAAACATACACAAAATGTATGTAATGCACATTTTGAATTTGAATGATAAGAAATGAATATTTTTGAAATATAAGTAATTTATTATAAATGTTTTTCTGACACTAGTATTACTTACAAAAACAAATGCGTATGTTCTGTTACCTGTATTATTCTACCACGTGTAAGAATGTAGCAGCGCTCTTATAGGGATTTCTAGATCGTTGTTCGCCTTTCATTTTTGACGGCGTAACTTATTTGGACAGACAACGAACAGCATACAATTTTGTTTTCAGTTTTAATTTTATCGGTGCTTGTCGCGGTCGGAGGTTTATGAGTTCGCGCTTTGTTTTCATGCGATTTATGTATGTGTACGTTGGGTACACGGTGTGAAAAGTGTGTCCATGTATCGGCGTTTTTTAACAACCAGAAGAAGATTTATGCATACATCCAACCGGAAGGAAGTTTAATGTAATTTGATATAGAATTTGTAGCGATGAGTGTCTCGAAAAAAACAAAAGAGTATTTAATAAATATTAAAAAGAAAACCAGATGTATAGATAAATACATAAGATTAAAGCTAAGAAGAGAAAAATGAATCAAGAGTACGTGACTGAAAATCAAAGCTATGCAAAAATATGTGCTTGTGTGTATGATTTATACCCCACGAAGGTGAACTAAAACAATGAATTACGCAAAAATTACAAAAATGGATTGAGAATTGGATACATTCACAACGGAATAACAAAATCGGCTGCAAGCGTTCCCAATTCATTAAAGTCGCGACTCGCATTTCCCAAGGAGGAATCCATAATTTTTACTCTCCTACGCGTAATTTGCTGGCATTGTTATGCATTTCCTGCGATTTCATTCATTTTATGACCCATTCCGTTTTCCGTCTCGTCCGCCAGCCGGGCCCCAGACCGTTCCACCAATAGATAATTTACAAAATGTTAATTTGTCAGGTCAATGCATTCAAATTTCGACAGAGACTACCAAACGGCACTTTATAAATATTTGGCTCTGGTAAACAATAAACTAGGTGCTATGACAGCATAGAGAGGGAGCGACAAGCAAACGTTTAGCCTTCATCTGAAAAAAAAACGATCTGTAAGCTAAAAAATATTTTTTTAAAGCACAACAAACACACATCCAAACACCAGAGACTATCATTTTATTAATAGTGCCGTGCCGCGGTGTGTACAAAATGTCTTTATGAATGAATTCCCCCCTCCCTTTCTCCGCCCACTACACCCTTCCATCCGAAATACAAAAAACATGTGTCACACGAAAAAATTCATTGAGCAAAATACGAATTCGAAACAGCTCGTCTCGTCCGAATGAAAGAAAACCTATGAGTGAGAGGGGGAAACAGCGTCGGATATACCCACAAGTTCGTTTGCGTGTATACCAAATCATCAAGGTTGTTTGTTGTTGGTTTTGGCATCCAATATCGAATGGCTTGAAACAGAACAGGAAGGAGAAACAGGATGTGTGCGATATTAGTTTTTCTGCTGTTAAAGGCTCTGTTTTTTGCTCACCTGCCAATGAATTTGGTTTTCTACTGTGTGTTATATCTCTATCATTTGGATTTCTCCCTCCTCTTTTCATAAATATAAAAGTGTAACAAAGTGTAGTGACATATACAAATATATTCGCTGTGTAAAAGTCAAACAAAAAGAAGTGGTGCAATTGATGAGATCCTTTGCCGATATTTGAATGCATTGATTGTTAATTGTGGCACAACATATTTTGTTTTTTTTTTTTTTTTTCAGTGCAAAATGAATAAAAAATTCAAAGAAAAAAGAGTAGTAGAAAACAGTGCAACACGACAACCCTGTTAAATACCTTTGCATACAGCTCACAAAAACATTGAAACGAACTGACAAGGAACATTGAAACGAAACAAAATATGCACCTGAAAAAGAAACACCCCATTAGTTATGGATCCAATATGGCCGATAATACACGGGAAGTACGAATTGAGGAGCAATTAAAAGTTAAGATTGGTACGTAAATAAAAGGCAAACAATTGGTAAAATTCGATGAAAGTAACGCGAGTGCAATGCTATTGTGACGAAAAATGTAACAGAAAAGAGCAATTTCCACGAGGAAACGCTGAAATAAATGTGGCAAAATGTGTTGGCGTTGATGGCCAAGAAGCGCGTCCACTTTGTGTTCCCTAGAAAATGGGATGTGAAACATGGTTCGGTGAACAAATGTTTTTCTGTAGATATCGGTAATAGGCAGCAAATGCCGAGTGATTTAAGTGGACGCAATGTACCGACGAAATGAAATAAAATTGGATGATTTAATGAAAACGTGCTGGAATCTTTAATTGAGAAATCAATCAACATAAAATTGTGCAAAAGAATGTTTGGTGTGTTTTATTTTCCTGAGCGAGCGAGCGATTGGTTGTTGCGTGAGTGTGCTTGCATGTTGCAGAACATAGTTGTCCCACTCACACCTGTGCCCTAAAGCACCTTTGTTTATATCGTTTGGTTCGCTTTGTTGTTGGGCGCGGAACGTTCTGAGCATGAAACAACGAATTCCCATACAAATGCAACGATGTGATGTTTTGTTGTCGTTCTCATCTTCCTCTTGTGTTTTCTTTTGTATATGTTTTTTGTTTGATTTCGTCTCTCCCGTTGCGGATGTGGATGTGTTGTCGACAAAACTGAAATTTCCCTTTTCATGCAGTTCAGTTCTCTGTTGTTCTCGTTATGAATGAAATTTTTATTCGATTTTGTTTCGTTGTTGTCGGTCGGGTTATTTGACTCGATTCAAGCAAGTCGTCAGTCTGTATTGGTTACCTTTCCTGTTGTTTCGTCAGAATGTGCGCCTGTAGTGGTTGTTGTTGTTTTGTAAAACAAAATCATGAATGAAATCCCAGCGAGAAGATAAATCAAAAACACACACAAATTGTGTGCTGGCCCATATATTTGTGAATATTTTGGAAATTTGCAATGCATTCAATTCGAGAAGGTTTGCCAATTTGAGTTATACTGGACACTGATGGGATACGCGTTTTGTAAATACTATCCAATTTTAACAGATTTTAAGCATTTGAATAGTTCAGTCCAAGCATAATAGACTTGTTCTTTTGTGTGGTCGTACTGCAGGAATGTTTCCTGCCGATTATCTGATTCCTATTAAGTCAAAACTTCCATCGTTTTAGTATGTCGTATAAGTAAAAACTAGCTGATTTTCCGAAATTTTTCCTTTTTGACCTAAAGAACTGTTTATTTTGCTAAAATTCCCGAGCCTGAAGTAACTAACCAGGGTCAAAATATCTTCTTCTAAAAAACAATCCGAAAATGTGAATGTTGTCGCTAAAAAGATGGGCCATTTATTTAAATGTATCTTGCGTACCTATACTGCGATTACAAGCGTGCCCGTGAATATGAATTAGGTCCGACTTTTTTAATCGAGCTTTAAAAAGCTTAAACTCTTAGAAGGAAATTTTTAGCTATAAATCGTATTTTAGTAAAGAATCAATAAAAGATATATCGTAAGGATGTTGGCCCCTCTTTTAGTAATAAATATGGTAAAATATGGAGGATATAGAGGTTCGTATGAATTTTGAACTTTTGTTCCTTACTTAATTTGACCTTTCGTGAAGGATGTATCACAATAAGATCGATATATTCTATATTTACTATAGATCTAGTTGGTACAAAAATATTAGAGTGTACAACGTTTGTAGTAAATCGGGGAGCGATTCGCACAAAAACACAATGTTTCTTCTTGTAAGAATATTGACACCATGTTTTCTTTGAATTCAAACCATTTTGATGAAGCAAGCACTTGTCTGTACAGCCAAGTAGTAGTTGTAATACCTACATTTAAAGCAATTCTTGTAATACATCATCCGGTTGTTATTATGAAAACACTTTTTTTCTTTCATTCCATATATTGCGATACGATCTATTGTCCATTTGTCTCTTAGCGTTCAAACAGGAAAATGACAATTTACGCACAAGAATTTATTCTTAGGAAAATGTTTTGGAGTTTTGTTTTTGTTTCCCGCTTTCAGAATACCAAGATAATGTTGTGCTTACATCTGTAGTGAAAAATGTGTATTCATGTGATTCTTGTCTGCACACTAGAGTGGTTTAATCCGGATATGAAGTAATAGTAGGTTGTACGAGTTGCGACATTTGAAATATTTTTTCTTCTCGTAAATTAAATGTAAGGGAGCAGGTACTACAATCCAGTTGTTCGAGTTTCGAAAACGTAATGCCACGAAATATATCAAGTCCACCCAAACATGCACGCACAGTTTCGGTGGCGATCGAAAAATTGTTAGGGGCTGAAATGGAGCAAAAAGGTATTTAAAATCTGATCATGCATGCATGACAATATTGTTCAGCACTTGCAATTGATCGCAAGATTCAGAAACACGTTTCTGTGTGGTGGAGATTAAATTAAAATAGAGAAATACATATGTGTGCTAGGACTTCTATCTGATATACAATTCTCAAGTTGAGGTTCCTGGCAATTACTACATTTCATCATGCTACAGCAAGATCCAGTGATGCATATTTTTGTAGAAATATATAAAATGTTAATTGTTTTTTACTATAAATGAATAAATTATTATTATAAATCAGTACGATCTAAGTTTGATAGAAATGTGCGCAAACTTTCAGCAATAAGCATTCTCTTAGCCCTCATTCCATCGAAAGAGGCAGTTAAAATGATAGAAATGCCGTATATGAGATTAAAATTAGGTTATACGGACTTAAAATATATCTAAGTAAAATTTTATTATCTTACATCATTTCGTTCGGAAGCTAGAGAGCTTTCCAGAGACGGCCAGACCGGTAGGGAGCCGGACGGACGGATCATGAATATATATATATTTGTTGGATAGGTATTTTATTTTTTTTTTTTCAAACGATACCTATTATGTTTATATCGGGTAAATAGATCCGGGTCTTGAACTCTGACTATCTGGGGTCTACCTCTAAATTCGAAAAAATGAAGATTTTTACTAAACTAGAGTTGTTCCAAGGAACGACAATCAAGCGTTGCATGATACCCAATAGGTCTGAGGCAGTCAGTTCTTAAGAGCTTTCTCGGACGCAAAAATATAATTGAAAATCCTTAAATCTGCAGTTTCTAAGAAACTAGGTGTAATCTTTAAAATGTTATTGACATAGAGGTAGTTAGGATATAACATAATTCTACGAATTAAGCGCTGTGTTATTCACGTCCGCTAACGTGTTAAGGGCACTGTGTACGCTTGGACGTTGTGTAACCGTTTGGTTACTATCTTAAGAATTCATTGCACCAAATATTCAAGATTCAAATAAATTAAGTAATAATCAAATTATATCTTTGAGATGGAATCTTATCTGTCCCAAAAAAGACAAAATATATTTTTATAAGAAAATTCTCATTAATCGTTTTATATTGCCCAAACAGTTTACGTCATTACATTTTCAAAAATAAATTAAATCTACTGACGTCGCTTCTTCTCTCTGTCGCATACATTTCCCTTTTTAAAAACAATGCTTCGATATTTGCATTTAATATACCTACATAGTTATTTACACACGGTTTCATTTCGGTCATGTCTTGACAAAAAGATACAGTGAAAATATGTGCTACCCATCTTTCTCCAGAAAAATACCGTGAAAGATGTAATTCTTAATAAAAAAAGTAAAATCTGAGTTTGAGCCATGCTAAAGCTAATTTTACTTTATCGTGCGAACTTTCATAACGGTGGGGTTAAAGATGGAAACATTATCACCCACAGGCTGCGCCGAACAAATACATGCGAACATAAATAAGTTACATTATTCGGTTGCCGTAATAGTAATGCTACTACTTTTACTTTTGAAACAAAAAAAAAATTCAACAACATTATCGGAAATTGAAGAAATTTTGTTCGTTGTTACTGAGCAGAATGAATGTTGCTGGGAAAATGTATTTTCGCATAATTTAGATGAAAATAACATAATTGAACAATGATGTGCATAAATTTTTTAAAAATAAACAAACGGAAATTGTTATTCTTTTATTTTTCAAGATAACAATGTCTGAGAGACTTTCTTTTTGATTGTTTTACTTTAATTGTCTCAGTGGAAAAAACAGATGTGGAAATTTGCATGCCTTTTCACTGTTTTTATCCGAAAGAAAACTACGAGGATTGTAGACTATCACACGTAGTAGACATAAATACTCTCGAAATTGCGATTTGTTCCAATTTTCTACCCTCGGATGAATACGGAGACATTTTACAACATGATTGCCTATGGTCAGAAGATTTTGAATATTGAAATTATCGCAGAACAACCCTTCATTGGTTACTGGTGCAAACATTAAAATGCGAGGTCATATTTGTAAATGCTGGCTGAAGTGGATAGCTGCAGATATATGTAGCTGCGTAATATATGTACGTATGTAATCATCAACCGTCTTGAGTGTATTTTGCATATCTGTGTTCTTTTCTTCTTTCTGTCCGCATTTGCATATGTACATAATTTACTGTCGCGAAGAGATTGTGTGGATGTGTGCATATATGTGTAGGTTTCTGCATTTGGCTATGTAACAAAATAATCAGTGTTTCCGCTTTGTGCAGTAGACTCACAACTTGGGTGAAATCGAAATCAAGCCAACAGAATTTCCATCAGAATAACAAAAACTCCGGATGTGCAAAGAATCAAAAGCCATTGTTTTTGTTTTCATTTTTTTACCTTAAATCACCCTAAGCTGCTCATGTCGCATGCAATGTCGCGTTCTACAGATGGAAGACGATTTTAAAATCATTCTTAGTGTGTTTTGATGGTGAAGGTGATATGATGCAATAACATGAATTCGCCAATGAATCTGACTACCCAGCAAACTAAGCGAAAGAATTTATTGGAAAATTAAAGTTGTGTGGAAATTCAAGCATATTTTCCAACTTTTTACCGATTTTTTTCCCATTTCCAAAGTATGTCGTGCAGTACTCGGATATATTAATTTGTGTTACACATTCACTTTCTTCATGAAGCTATTGAATAGACATGCAACTAATCAAAACCAGTAAAGAAAGGTTAAAAGTCGGGTGGGACCGACTTTATGATACCCTAGACCACTAATCGTATTTAGTAGAGCTACACGTAACAAATATAAGTTCATACTGGGAATTTATGTGAAGTAGATCATACGAACAATGATGGCTTTAGATCAGTTATAATTTGAAAAAAAAAGGAACTAATATTTACAAAATTGGACGGAGGTATTTGTATCTCTCGACTTTGAGAACGTTTAAAGTAAAACATATATTTCGCTGTTATAGCGTTATCTGATCTCATTTTCACCAAAATCCATACTATTTGATTTTACATTAAATTTTTTTGCACAACGTAAAAAAAAATAGCGCAGATATTTCTATGATTTATCTGATTGCTGGCACCAACGATCGTTGCTTTGGGGCGCAAATTACGGCTGTGGGTAACAAAAATAGCAAATCCGATGAAGCTATAACTAAATGTGAACCGATTTTCACCAAATTTGACACACTTTCTTCTAGACTGAATTTTAAGTGCCAAAATCTATTGCATTCGGGTTTATATTAACCATTTTGTGGACAATAAACCTTAAATCGGATAAAGATATATATGGGAGCCATATCCAAATCTGAACCGGGAGCTATAGCTATATCTGAACCGATTACCATCAAACTTGAACCAAATTCTATCCAATATTGTGCACAATGAACAGAAAGTCGGTTGAAGATATACATGGAAGCTATATCTAAATATTAACCGATTATCTCCAATTTTAATAGTATTCGTTCTTGAACCAAACAAATGATTTGTGCCAAAATTCATATCGATCGAACAATAAATGCGAACTGTACTTTGATTACAAACATACATGGACAGACGGACGGACATGCATAAATCGACTCAGAGTGTGATTCTAAGAAGATCATCAAAAGGAACTATGGTTCTATCTCGCTTCCTTCTCTATGTTACAAACAAAAGCACAAAGACACAGTGTGATGTAGGCTGTAATTAATGAACTATCGTACCATTAAAAACACTTATTTATAGACAATTTTGGGAGATGTTACTATGAACTGTACATTGAGCGTGCCAGGGATGGGCTATCTGATGTTTTAGCCCACAGAATCATACAATTTTGACAAAACAATTAGTTAGTTAAACACCAACATTTTGTGGCTGCAGCGGCTGTGAACACAAACTCAATTTGTTCTGTTTTAGTAGCTTTATTTGAAACTTGTCAGTCTCATCCATCTGCTATTACAAGTCGCTATTGTGCACATATGTATGTAATGGCTTGAATGTTGCTGTTGTCGGCTGACGGTCGTTTGGATTCAATACAAAATTTCCTTATCTGTCATTTGACCCTAATTATAGAGCGATCAATTGAATATTTCAATACCACAGAGAGACAGCCAACATTGATGTCGGCACACATACAACACATACACAGGCCAATTGCATAGTGTGTAAAAGCTAGTCTTCTTGGTGTCCGATTGACAAATTTCGATGTCAAGTTTTAAACATTCTAATGCCCATTTATGTTGTAAGTGACCTTTAATAGACGGTCTTATTTATTTTATTATTTATGGTGGTGAATATAAAACTGGAATGTTGCCCATTTGTAGAAGTGCCGACATCGAATCGTTATTTAATTTTTTGTGAATTAAATTTCTCAAACTTAACATTATTTTTAGCATACAAAAGGCAATATATTTACGAGGCACATTCGCCTGAAAAAATGTTTCAAATGCAAAAAATCGACGAGAATTCCTTTTTAGACTTTTGGCTGAATGGCAGACTTTTTTTGGAAAAGTTATTGTAGTTGAGTTTTACAAAATCCAGTTGAAAATAGGGGCTGAAATAATAAAATCAATAACTGCAATCATCAAGAAGATATATCTAAAAACTCGACTAATTGACAATATTTTGCTGATATGGTTATACCGATTAGAAAGCTTGTGTCAATTTATAACCAAATCGGTATGTCGACAGTCAATATTACAGGATCGCTATGAAAAAAAATAGGTAATAAAAATTCCATTCTCAATTTTATGAAACTTGCTGACATGATGTGTTCATGAGCTTTTTGAGCAAGTGCTCGCTCCTAAGATATTTTTATAATATTAAACAACCGTCGAAAGATCTCTCTATTCAAAAATATTGTTAAATATTTGTATTTTTATACCCTCCACCTTGAAAGGAGGGTATATTAACTTTGCCATTCCGTTTGTAACATCCTTATATATTCGTCGTAGACCCCATTAAGTATATATATTCATAATCAGCATAAAATTCTAAGTCGATTTAATGTATGTCTGTCTGTTGAAATCACGACACAGTCCACATTATTTGTCGTAGAGCGCCAAAATTTAGCAGAGCAATTTGTATTGTGTCTAGGATGGTTGGTATTGAAAATGAGATATATCGGTCCACGTTTTGGTATAGTCCCCATATAACGGTACCTTCCGATATTCGGTATTTTGATGATTTTTGCCACATTTTTCACGGATTTGTCTAAAAATTGGTATTTGTTGGTCATAATGGGTTCTTGCTCCGTTGGAAAGACATTGTATGTATAGGTCCACGATTTGGTATATAATGGTACCTCCCGATATGCGGTATTTTGATGGTTTTTGTCACATTTTTTTCACGGATTTGTCTAAAAATTGGTATTGTTGGTCATAATGGGTTCTGGCTGCGGTGGCGAAACATTGTGTGTATAGGTTCACGTTTTTGTATAGCCCCATATAGCGGTTCCTCCCGATATTCAATATTTTGATGATTTTGCGACATATTCCCACGAATGTGTCTAAAAATTGGTATTTGTGGGACACAAGGGGTTCTAATGTTTCCTTTACCCTAAGGTGGAGGGTATTAAAAGTTTGGCCCGGCCGAACTTAACGTTTTTTTACTTGTTTTCTAATGCCGTATTCAGATAAAACCAAAGCTTTTTTTAACCTTTAACTAAGTAAAAAATTAAATAAATACTTTAAAATATCATATTTAATTTGTCTATGTTATGCGAATTTAACTGTAAAATCTTTTTCCTAAAGTGAAAAATAAAAGAAAATTGCATCAAATATATATCAAGCCGACAATTGGAATTTCGACCACTGGCAAAAATTCACTATTTTGTTTTAAGAACGACTTTGTTTCTTCTACCTAATAGTAAACAGAATTTAATGTAACAGCAGATTTGCATTCGAAACAGTGGATTTCTGATGATGAGCAAGTCCTTAAAGTGCCGACTGCTGGTAAACTTGCCCTCTTTGGTTAAATTCATCTTTTCCAGTATGCAAATTTAAAGTTAGTCTGTGTTTAGCGCTGAACAGCACGTTCGGGTTTCGCACAGAGGAACACGTGTTGCTTCTCCTTTCTATACCTTATTATTACGTCTTAGCGGTGCATCTCGGCCAAGATTTAACATCTGTTTTATTTATTCATTTTTTTTTTTTCATCTATGCATAACCCTTCATTGGGGTTATTGGTACTAATAGCAACTGCGATTTATTTACTTTGTTGATATTCGCTGTGCGATTACGTTCACACTCATTCACTCGTGTTTATTTTTTTTATCTGTTCACTGTCTTCCTGTTCCCTCGGGTGCGACAACAGCTCGAATGTTCGCATTCTGTAGTGGACGTACCCATGGTGCTGTCTATCGTATCTGTGAAATGTCTTCTGCGTATTTGTGGAGACTCGGAGGTAAACTCGTTTTTTGTTGAGTCTGAGTTTGTCTTTCCCATTCTCGTGTAGAATTGCAAACTTCAGATATTCTTTTTTAGATCCTCAACAATAAATGATATTAAACATTGATGTAGTCGTTGATCTGTATGTTTTTTTACGTTGAGGAGGGGAGAGGTACATCTTCTTGTTGACGTTCTGGTTTTGCGGTTCTAGTAAATGTACACCTTGTACGTGCGCTCAAATCGATTTCCGGTCCAATATACACGTACGTACTCACATCAGAAGTTATTTGCAGCTGAGTGGTCTGGCTGTGTATGAGTGTAGGCATGTGCAGATGCTGGCACTGCTTTGTTGTTTTAGAGTGTATTTTTACGGATTCATATTGCAAGCAGTGCGGTTGTTTGTCATTTTAGTTGTCATACCTATGTTTATACCCTACACCACAAGGTGGTAAGGGTATTATGTCTTTGTGCATTTGTTTGTAACAGGCAAAAGGAAACGAGATAGACCCACAGTTCCTTTTGATGATCTGCATAGAATCACTTTTTGAGTTGATTTATGCATGTCCGTCTGTCCGTCCGTCCGTCTGTCCATGTATTCTTGTGAACAAAATGCAGGTCGCATTTATTATCCGATTGAGATGAAATTTTGCAAACAACATTTGTTTGGCCCAAGGACGAACCCTATTGAAATTGGAGATAATCGGTAAAAATTTAGATATAGCTCCCATATATATCTTCATCCGATTTGCCTTCTATTGTGCACCAAACGTGTAATATCAGTCCGAATATTATGGAATTTTGCACATACAACCAAATTAGGCCTGAAAATAAGTATGCCAAATTTGATCGAAATCGGTTCAGATATAGCTATAGCTCCCATATATATTGTTCATCCGATTTGTTATTTTTGTCCTCCACAGCCGTAATATGCACTCTGTAACTACAATATTTGGGGAAATATATCAAATGCAGCTCAGAAATACCTTTGCTAAATTTTATCGAGATCGGTTCAGATTTGGATATAGCTCCCATATATATCTTTATCTGATTTCAAATTAATTTTTCACCAAATGGGCAATACAAGTCCGAATTTAATAGATACAAGTACTTCGGCATATTTAGTCCTTTGAATCAACTAAACTAAAGCTCAACTAAATTAGCAAAGTGGTGTAGGGTATCATAAAATCGGCCCCGCCCGACTTTAGGACTTTCTTTACTGGTTTTCTTTTGATTCTGCCAAACTGATCTATAATATTAAATTAAGTTTTCGTAGAAATGTGATACTGGAACTCTATTCTACCCGTTTGTTTAAACGAGTTAATGCGAGTTAGGTTATTAAGTTATTCACATTGTTTTCTTCATTTGAACATGAATTTAGCAAATAATGTTATAAATATGCTCTGAAAATTACTCTCAACTGATTTCTATTTGTCCTTTCGTTGTGAAAAAAAACCTAGCCTTTTCTATGTTATTCTCGGCAATTTCCTATTGTATTAAAGTGATTTCTGAGTATTTTATGAAAATAGAAAAACGTTTATAATTTGCATCGTTTCGACCATATTTGTGCACATGCAGTCCTCTTTCTGGGATTGCAATTCTCTACTTTTGTTATACAACGCGTCGTTTCATTTCTAACTGTTTAAATCTTCCCTGTTTTCAGCGAGATCGACTTGTGTTCTCTCGGTCTACCAGGAATACGCAAATAATGTTTCCACACCTTTCTACATCTCTAAATGAAAGATCTTTCATGGTCCATTCGGCACGAATCTGGAATCAGCTTCCAGATGAGTTCCCGTTTTCCCGGGGTGTATTTCGGTGTATTTGAAACTTTGCAGAGACAAGTGGAGGTTAACGATTTGTTTGTTAATGATATATGACGAAACAGCATTGTTTGATTCAATGTAGTTTTCTATTACCAGCAATGGACATATAAATACATTTTTCTTGGGCTGCTGACCATATTTTTTATATATAATTTCATATGTTACTTTAAGATACGCTATGTAATAATTTTAAGATATGTTTTTATTCGCCAGTTGTGATTCTTATTGGCCAAAATTGCTTTTTCATTGCAGCATATAAATAAATAAATGAAATGAAATTTCATTATCGAAAAATCGGTTTATTTAGTATATTTTGACATACAGTAACTATCCAGCTAAATAAAATTGAAGTGGTTCCGAATGAAGTAGTACTTTCTGTGTTTCTTTTGAAGGAAACCACGCAAAGTTTCCACGAAACACACATTCTCTTTTTTACATTTTAACAACATTCGACTTACATCCAAATAATTAATTTTTATTATAAACTAAATCGTTTATGACGGAAAGCTTAATTAAGTAAGGGAACCTTTCAGAAGACATGATCGAGGTGAAAAATAAACTACTGTTAGCAGTACTATGTCCTTGTAAAAATCATGTCTTCTTTCCCCTAAATGACGTAGTCCGGAATCACATGCACCGTGATTGAACAACATCTTTGGACACACCACGCACTCAGCCGCCGTTACTAAGATCACACACTTTGTGGTAGTGAGATAAAAGTAAGTTATTTCGCCTTGTAAATTTTATGGACATAACTCAATTCTTAGTATACTGGTAATGTAGGGGGTATCTAGCTGTCATTACTACCGAATTTTTGCGGTGTTTTTTTACACTATCCATGTGCTGTTTTGCAATTTTCTAATAAGTTCGATAATTGGTGCTCCTACATTTACTAGGCTTATTATCATAAAATGTTAGAATGTTAGAACCTTACCCAAGAAAAAATTGTATCCAATTCTGTTTCCACAAAACCAGTCGATTCGGTTTCCATCACATACCCAAAAAAATATGTTTTCTCATGCCTCTTAAATTAAAACTTTATGTAGAATTTTACTTAATTTTGTTTGACCAGATCAGGTCTACATAATACCCTCCATTTATGTTGCATTTGAAATTTAATACCCACTATTTGATATCAAACAAACTAAATTTTCAAAGTTCTTCAAAGTTGTGCATCGCGCCAAAATAATCGACGAACTGCCCATAAAGTATGCACAAACAACTATGTTTCCCAACCAAATATTGACACTTTTAGAGCCGTATGACGGTTAAAGGGTTTGGTCAGATTTTGCGACCGAATCTGCTATAATTTACGTTTCGTTTTTGTCATTACAGAATAAAGTTACATTTTCATATGCCTAAAATAAATACTTAATTTGTAGAAATAGTACTTGTGAATGGTTTTGTATTTTTTTTTTTTTTTTTTTGAATTTTTACGTCAACTTTGTATGACTAGCTTGTGTTTCTGGGTAATATGGCCGCGCAAAACAATCAATTACCATAATGGGGACACGTGAATATTTTTGTATGATGGGTCGGTTTTTTTTTTGGGAAAATCGAAGTTATCTGTAACTTCTGTATATGACTACTGAGGAAGTCACGTCAACAAGGCATTTAGGCTTTTAATGCTGCAATTAAACTAAATAACTAATTAATATCAGTAAATGTGTAATTTATAAAAATTATAGGTGGAATAAATAACTTCTGCTGCGTCGTTCAATCAAGGTTGCTTCTTTGAGCGGAAGTTCAATAGTATGTGTTTATCGCCAGTTGATTGTTTTTTTCTGTTCACATATTCTATGGTCACATTAGTAGTATCACTCGCATTCGCATATAACCAATTAAGGTGTTATTCGAATAATTATAATAATGACGGTGTAATTTCTTTTCAGGCGAAGCGAAAAATCTAAGCAGCCGAAATGCGGCGAATACAAGTTGCAGCACACAAGGAACCCGCGACGTATACTGCACGATCGCCTTGGATCAGGAAGAAATTTGTAGAACACCCACCATAGAACGCACTTTGTCGCCATTTTTTGGCGAAGAGTATCAGTTTAAAATTCCACGACGTTTTCGTTATCTATCCGTATATGTTTGGGACAGGGATCGACACATGAAACAGGACAAACCCATCGGAAAAATTGCCATAAAACGCGAAGAATTGCACATGTACAATCATAAGGATCATTGGTTTTCACTGAGGCCGGTAGATTCGGACTCTGAAGTGCAGGGTATGGCACACATCGAGGTACAGTTCGAAGAATCACCCGCACATATTAACGAGCAACGCATTAATATGCTGCGACCAAGCGATTACGATCGCAACAACAGTGAAATTATCGAGGAGTTCGTGCAGCAGCATCAGTCGTTACAGAACGACTATAAAGAGAACAGTGAACTGAGCAATATACAACGAAACAATACGAACAAACATCGAAGTACGGGTGGGACCGGAGGTGGCAGTGGCTCAATTTTCAATCTACATCATCATCAGCACCAACAGAGTATAGAGGATGGTACCAACTGGAAGAACACGGCGGCGAATGGAAAACATTCTCGCGTGACAATTCGAATCCCAGAGTGCACTGATTTGCCAAAGAAGAATGGTACTTGTGATCCATATGTCATGTGTACGGCCACGTACTCCAATAAACGCCAGATATCGAAACGAACCAAATTGCGCAAGAAGACGGTTAATCCCGAATTTGATGAGAGCATGAGTTTTGATCTGAGTATTGACGGCGAGTCTTCGTCATCGGCAAAGTCGGCACATTTTGACTCGAGCAGTGGAGGGGGAACGATTAACTCGAACAAAGCCTACACAATATATCCAGTAGGTGGAGCTGACCTGTGTGAGATAACGGTGTCCGTGTGGCACGATGCTTCGGGCATGTCCGATAAGGTATTTCTTGGTGAAGTCAAGCTGCCTATGCGCAACAAACAACAACAAGCATCCATACAGCCCTCAGCATGGTATTACCTGCAGCCGCGATCGCTAAGCTCCGCAGTTCGATCAGTGAATCCATCGACGCGATCTTGTGCTACTCCTCCAGGCACACGATTAAGCGGCGATAGCACAATAGGGTCACTTCGTTTAAAAATACTCTATACCGCAGATCATGTTTTCCCGCTTGCCACCTACGATGATCTTATGAATCTGCTGCTCGAGTCCGTGGATCAGAGGCCCATTACTTTATCATCAGTGTTTATACTTGGGGAATTGGTATCGTGCAAAACGGATGTATCTCAGCCACTAGTTCGACTGTTTACACATACGGGTCGCATAGCACCAATTATTAAAGCATTGGCAGACCACGAGATCTCAAATTTAACCGATCCGACAACCATATTTCGTGGCAATACATTGGTATCAAAAATGATGGACGAGGCGATGCGCTTGTCGGGCCTGCACTATCTACACCAAACGCTTCGACCCGTGCTGGCGCAAATACTGGCTGAAAAGAAGCCCTGTGAAATAGATCCGTCCAAAGTGAAAGATCGTTCAGCGGTCGATACGAACTTGCATCACCTGCAAGACTACGTGGAGAAAGTATTTGACGCCATCACCAAGAGTGCTGTACGTTGTCCCAAAGTCTTGTGCCAAATTTTTCATGACTTGCGAGAATGTGCCGGACGTCATTTCCCGCACAATCGCGAAGTTCGATATTCGGTTGTATCGGGTTTTATATTCCTGCGTTTTTTTGCACCGGCCATACTGGGGCCAAAACTGTTTGACCTTACCACAGAGCCACTGGTAATTTTCAAATATTTTTCCACGATTTTGAATTTATAAATATTTAATTATTTCTTCCCGCTATCTTTCGTCAGGACTGTCAGACAAATCGTACCTTGACCCTGATATCTAAAACAATACAATCGTTGGGTAATTTGGTAAGTTCGCGCTCCTCACAGCAACCCTGTAAAGAAGAGTACACCGGACAGTTGTATAAAAAATTCTGCACAGAAAAGCATGTTGAGGCAGTGAAAGCATTTCTGGAAAATATCTCTACCCCCAGTATCGATGAAAATGGATCAAATCATGAATCCGGCAGTCTATTTCCAATTGGAGAGAATAGTTTGGAGCCAGTATTACTAAAGGAAGGGTAAGTTCAGGCAACTTTTTTGAATTTGTAATAAAACAACTATTTGGCATATAGACATAATATTTATTAATCGTTTGCATTTTTATCATCAATCACACAAATTACATTCCACAACATCCACACGCTAATATTGCACAACCTAACGTCCATCCATACCCATCAACCACACATACCTACACATATACATTTGATACATGTTGCCTTATTTTTATGGTTACTAACATAAGCGAGGGGTAAGAATTAAATTATTTTTTTTTTATTACATTTTTCATGCATATAGTAACTTTAGCCATATTTAAAACTTTAATATTCTAATTTGTTAATCCAAGCGACCTAGTAAAAACAATGTTTTCCAATTTTATAATTGCCAGAATGATGACTAAGTACCCGCAATGTCGCAAGAGATTTGGTCGACGTCCTTTTAAACAGCGCTATTTTCGTCTAACTACCCAGTCCTTGTGCTATGCCAAATCGAAAGGCAAACAACCAATCTGTGATATACCATTGTCGGAAATTGAACGTGTCGAACAGTTAAATGAGAAAAGTTTTAAAATGCAAAATTGTTTTAAGGTGAGTACAACAACACATTAGTGCATACCTGGAATATTATTTGATTCCATCCATATTAAACGTATCGGAAATAACTTTCCATGTAAATGGCATCGAATAGTCCAAAGGTAAAATTTTGGTTACGTATCATATAAGAAGTAGCTTAAGAGTATCGAATCCGTTTTCAGGACATGCATGACGTGACGACCACTAAATTCTCGAACGTTATCGGCAATTTTAACCACAATCGAACAAATTTATTCAATATCGACTCCATTATATTTCACTTGTATAAGTCCTCATACATTTTGTTTTAGCGGTTTTCTCCTTGATTGTAGCTCAACAAGCACAATATTTGCAAAAATTTTAAAAACAATGTTCAGTGCACTCGTGGTTACGTCAACTAATTAAAATCGCGGATGTGACGTTAACAAAGTATTAAAATTAATATTTTATTTTTAATGCTGTTTTAATGATGTTATCATATAATTGAAAGCAGCATTTTACCTTAGACGTCTTAATACATAAGTCAAGGTCCGGTCTTCAATTTCGATGGCTACGATCGTTTTTGCTGTCTTCAGGATTTCTTCGACATTGTAATCATAATCGTCAGTCAAATCTAAATCCTTATTTGCAAATGACCCAGTATTAACATCATTCATCAAAATTTGCCAAAGCACAAAACATAAGGAATGATTTTATTATCTTCGCTCGCACTTAGTTGTTGAAGCTTTGAGTCCATATTTGCTTCCACATCTTCCAGCATTTAGCCATAGTATCTGTGCTGACTCCATACCATACGATATCTAGAAGTGTAACATCATCTTTCACTAGTACATAATTTATTGAATTTATAACGGCTTAAAAGCTGTTTCGATACATTGGCTGGAAAAAATTGCAATTATAAAAGGAGTGCAATATAATTCACAGTTGAAGTTATCCCGATTACAAACAATTAGATTTCGTGCTTTCCGAATATATTTGCATAACATAAAAGAGTAATTCGTTGTTTTCCGTCTTCATGGCTATTGCTATCTTTTCGGCACTTGATGCAAAAGATTTTTGTGCAAAAAACCCTAGAATAGACGTGATTCTTCAGATTTGTACAACAGATTATCGTATAGACACATTTCTTCAATTTTTGATTTTGGGATATATATATTAAAAGATTAGCAAGATTAGGTTTGGACGACGTTTTACAGTAAACACTGCTATTAAAAATGAGTTGGCGGTTGGAATGTTGACGAAACGGGAGGTTGACGTTAACCCAGACTTACTATATAAAATGTAGTTAAACTCACTCACTTCTAATAATATAAATATATACTAAATATTTATTGTGAATCGCCTGGAGGAAATGGAATGTTCGAAAATATACAAGTTCCAGAGACGATATATATATATATATATATATATATATATATATATATATATATATATATATATATATATATATATATATATATATATATATATATGGTCTACGAAGAATATTTAGGGATGTTACAAATGACAATGTTAATATATGGAGGGTGTAAACAGATTTACGGTTGGAGTAACTCTTTTTGTATGCAAATTTATTGATGCTGGTTTTTTTAAATCATTCTTCAAATGAATGAGCCTCCTCTTGGTACTTTTTCTTCCGACATCATTTTTCATTTATTGCCTTGATGCTGTGAAATGAAGATAAATCAAAAGAAGTGCAAAAAAATTCCAACAACATGAACAGTATTCAGACATGTTCTTGGCAATCTGTATGCTGTATGTAATGTTATTTCAACATAAATTATTTTTTAAACCTTTTCATGGTTATTTCACAAAAATACCAATAACTGCATGGAATGATATATTGGGAAAGTTGGCCAGTGAAACCTTTTTATGTTGTCAAATTGCTGCACCTATTGAAATTGTAATTCACTTAATCTTGTTTAAAATTCACATGACGCGATGTGTGTACACTTTTATGTCTACCTATGTAAACAACAATGGTTTTGTTCCCATTCTACTGCGGTTAGTGTTGATACAGTCATAAATTCATACAAACCGTAAAAATATCTCATGCATACATACGTACATAATTATAGTTAATAGTAGACTATGTTACCTTGCTGCTGCGAAGTCTAACTCTTAGCGACATGTACAGCTTCGGTTGTTTGTATAAAGGACTGAAATTGTTATTGTTGCAGCATTATTACTAAATTTCCCTTTTCAAAGAGATGTTCAGTGGTAACGACTGAAGCGTAGAGCTTCTTCGAGGGGCTTCAATTTTAACTAACAAGCATGCATACATGTATTTATGTGTTTGATGTTTTTACTTTTGTTTCTACCATAAAGTCTGCACATACGAGGTGTTTATTTTTTTATTCTCTCTTTTTAATTTTGATTTGTTACGATTGCAGTAGCATGTCTTTGGTGTGTGTGTGTGTGGGACGGCAGTTTCACTTTTAATAGTATTCTCACACATATAGACTAGGTAAAAAATTAAAACATTCTCTTAAGTAGAGTAATCTCAATGTTTTTGAAAATCCCTCCCTTTTCAATTTGCCGTGAGACCTGGTCCTTTTTTAAACCCGTGTTTGTAAGCTCTTGCATCTCCTTCACATTATTATTTTAATTCATTCCTAAACTTGATGCGAATCAATTGAATTCCTCCAATTTGTTGATGCGTTCAGGCAGAAATGCAATTAAAGTTACATAAACCAAAGACTTCTTAATAAATGCATCCTTACCATAAGATTGTTCCAGAAATATTTCCTAAATTCGCCGTACATTTTTTTTTTTTGAACGAACACTTTCTTGCTGACAACTTTAACAAAAAATACAAATCAAATTTGTCAACTAAGGACAAACTTGAGAACAATTTGTACATCACAATTGTTTTTCAAGCAAAGTTATGAAATTTTTGCGACGACAATTTTGAATTTTTTGCCTGTGTTATACTACTATGCAGCTATAGTATCCAAGTGACAATAACATTTAATATAGTCACTTGGTAAATAAAGCAGTTGCTCCAAGTCGCAATTTTTGGAGCTTCTGTGGAAACATATTTAATTATATCAAGCCAGTTTATAACTTCGTATATTTCGTATATTTACTTTTAGCAACATTTTCATGAAGTTTTCGCCTTCACCGAGATGATATTACTCCTATTATTTAACCTCCAAGAATTAACTGCTCTAATTTACAATTAAGTTGTTATTTATAAGTTTTGTAAGCCAAAAAATTTGAATTTTTTTAACATTTATTTTTTGTATTCACTCTCTAGCCTATTTAAATAAAAGAAATTAAAAATTTACATTATTTTTGGTACAGAATAAGAAGTATTATAACCATCGTTGCTTACAATTTATCCAAGTTGTTGTTCATACATAACATCTGCGATGCTTCCTGCAGTCGAATAGAATTAGAACACGCCAATCGGGTGTAATTAATGCTGTTGATTCTACTCCTATTAATTATTTGGCATTCAAAATTAATTTTTCTTTTGTTTTTTTTTTTTTTCAGATTGTACGCAAAGACCGTTCGCTTATAGTACAGACAACAAATTGTGTAGAAGAAAGAGAATGGATTGACCTGCTTCATAAAATATGTCTAACAAATTCTATAAGATCACAATATTTTCACCCATCTGCTTTTGTAAATGGCGTGTATAGCTGCTGTGATCGATCAGATGAAAACGCTCCTGGTTGTAAAAACGTGTCGGCGGAGGCTATGGACTATTTTCAAATGGACTTGATAACCGCTCTGGATCCAGCGTTGGATTTGCAACGCATTCATACCCTTATCATGTCTCATATGACACAATTGGAAGCATTTCTCGACCAAGTCGGGGTGTTTCATCAACTGCAGCAACAGCACAATCCGTTGGTTGCAACAGCGATGACACTGCAACAGCAGTCACCGCATTTGTATTCGAAATTCAAAGCGACAATTATGCAGTTGAGAGAAGTGGCGTATGTCATAGACAAAGATCATCGAAACTACAAACAGGGAATATCGCGCGAATTGAAGTATGGCAGTCGGCAGGCACCGATAGGCGATGACAACTATTTGCAAATGATGCGCACTGCGGGGCATATGGATCTACAGGCACAGCAACACCAACATCAGCAACAAATTTTGCCGCAAATGCAATTGGTAATGGCATATCCGTATCATCAACAACATTCACAGCAGCAGAGTAATATGAACGCATATTTCATGCACAATCTGCAGTCATCATCGTCGCAACAACGCCAGCAACAACTTTCTCTCTATCAGCAACAACAACAACAGCAGCAGCAGCAACAACAACAAAACAATCAGCATTCAGTGCGTGCAGCTGCAATGGTACACCACCATTCGTCAGCGACACCTTCCTCTAGCAACTCTTCCACCACATCTAGTGTAGCACCTACTATTACCCCTACCTCTAGCATTTATTTGCGTGAAAAGCTATCAGTTGAGAGATATGCTAACAAATGTTGAATGAAAACTGGTGGGATAAAATCGGGCTTCACCTTATATTAATTCTTTGTTTTTAGTTTTTTTTTTTTTATCACGGTACTTACCTTCGCTTCCTCCATATGCCTTCCAAGACCAAAAATGCATCTACTACTCTAGTAGTATCTCATTTCATCTCATCCAAGGTAACATAAACTTCACACACATTAAACAATGCTAATCAGTATTGAATGAAAACAAAAACATTATCGTTTTTTTATTGAGATCGGTCTTTTGTTATATATAAATTAAACATGTGATATATACATACAAATACATTATTCAAAATTGGGTGCTTATATAAGTAACAGTCGTGAAAGGGATTGATGAATGTAATGTCCAATATGGGGTTGCTGTTGCGACATAAATGCGCTAAAAGTAAATATCATTGAAATTAAGAGAAAATAGCGAATGCTGAATCAGTGCTTAACTGGTTTTTTGAAAATGTTAACTGGTCGTACACACAAAGCTATAAATATTACATAGATAAACTCATTGGAATGTCATTTACCACCTTTTAATGTTCCTTCCTTTAGCGCAATTTCATATACTGTGAGAATTGGAGTTTATGTTGCTTTGGAAATCCCATCATTAGTTCTATTAAAACTATAGAAAATGTATAGATATTCTAAAAAGCTAAAAGTTCAAATTATGTATAGAATATATTGGATTAAACAAACAATAAGTTAGATCTTCATTTACATAAGTATGACACATCATATAACCTTACATATTTGCTAACATACAACATATATACGAACGTACGTACATACATATTTATATAAATATAATTATTTATTTGCAAGTATTTAATGAGCATACACAAATTAACACAACAAATGACAACAATCCCCACATAATTTATAACCCTCTAAGTTAATACACATACATTGTATTCTACATATATATATATATACATAGCGTATAACAATAATGAAGTACTGTTGTACTACTCATTCGTATTTAATACAAAATGCCTACATTACTGTTTAACTTTAATTGTACATTTCTACGTTAATTTTATTTTGAATTAAAAATAAAAAGAAACAAATTATTTATTCATACAATGACTACCTATATTCATCTATCGATAGAAATGAAATATTAAACTTTTATTAAAAAAGTAATGTCTTTTGGAAACAACGTGTTTAGTTTTTTTTTTTCTTTTTAGAAAATTTAATATATAATAAAGAATGGAATAGTGCAGTGATCAGCACTATAAAACAGCAATAAATATGAAAACATCTCTTAAAATAATACTATTATGCTAATGTTAAAGATATACACAAACGAAAATTCTAAATTTTAACTCCAATTTTACACTGTAAGTTTGGTCTGATTTCTATATTAATATATATATATATATATACATATAGGTTTAAGCTTTACACATTCATCCAATATTTATTTTAACATTGTATATGTGTACATTGATAATTCTAGTTTTCTTCTCTTTTTTTTTTTCTTTTTTGCAAGAATCCATATTAGCCGAATCAATCGGAAGTAATATAATTAATTGAAGAATATTGATTAACTAAAACAACGTACATAACCATAAATCCTATTTTGAAAGGCTCCTAAAAGTAAACACGTTGCAGCGTGGCACTATTGATACTAGAACGCAAAAAGACTCGTCTTTCAGATCAATATCCACAACACAATCATACCGTTCCGAACAATTGTATTTTCTAGTTGTCCTTTTATATATGTTGCTAAGGCTTCCAAAATTAAATCACTATAAACCATATTACCCATATAAATTACATGCCAATCGTCTTCCTCTAATTTTGTCATATCACACAAATTTGAAAGAATTTTTTCATCATTCCATTCCAAAATTTGACGTTGTTTTCGGTTTTTTCTTTCGTTTTTGTCGCTATGAAACATTAACTATCTATGTTTTCTTATTTATTACACAATCCTAATGAATCACATATTGTGTGTACATAGTAACCACGGTTTCGCTTTTATTTTTGTCTCTACAACAATACCCAAATAATTGAGTTACTTTTCTATATGCAACATCTACTTAAAGTACATTTAGTTTCATAGTTTTAACCTCCACGAAATAACTGCTTTAATTTATAATTAAAGTTTTGTAAATCATAAAGTTTAAAATAATTAACATTTATATTTTGTATTCACTCTCTAGCCTACTTTAATAATAGAAATTTAATATTTACATTATTTTTGGTACAAAACCCCTATTTTAAAATAAAAAATCATCAATAATTTTTCGTAATAAGAATGCGTTTTATTTAGCCAGTTGTTTTTTTTTAATTTGTCATTTGGTGATAAGATAGGTTAGGTTAGGTTAAGAGACGCGCGGTTATCATATGGCAACCGCTCCACTCGGAGACCTATAGGACCATTGTGTTCATCCTAGAAGAATGTTAAGAAAAGAAAAAGAAGTGGTTGGTAGAAGAGGTGAAGATAAGAGATAGAGTTATAGAGTTTGATCTACGGCTGAGGAGTTTGCCGTGTCGTCTTTACCCACCTTCTGGCTAATTGAAGGATTACTATAGTGTTAGAAAAATAAGACAGATCATGGGACACTAGTTCTCCCACTAGTCTGTGTATCACATTAATAAGTGCTGGACAGTGGCAGAGCAAGTGTTCGACTGTCTCGATTTATTCTTCATCTTGACAGATCCTACAGTAGTCAATGTCGTCGCTGTCCCATTTCGAGGTCATAGCCCTCACCTTACAATGACCTGTGACGATACCCACCTCAAGTTTTAGATCAGGTTTTGACAATGACAGCAGCGACCTTGTTCTCTTCTCTGAGAGTGTGGGCCAGATTCTTTTGGAGATGGTGCATCCCATTTCGTCCAGCCAAAGGGTTGACTGCGCCATTCGTTTAGTTCTCTGAGTCGAAGAGCACTCCTGAATGCCTGTTCCTCCACATGTATGCTCAGCGGACTTATACCCAGTAGAGTATCCAGTGCTTCTTGAGGCATGCTCCTGAAGGCACCCGTTATTAGTAGGGATGCGGCTCTTTGAACTTTGTTAATGTGTCGTGAGTAGGTTGACTTCTTCAAACAATGCCACCATACTAGAGATCCATAGGTTATAATGGGGCAAACGATTGACTCATACATCCATTTAATAATGTGTGGTTTGAGGCCCCAGCTTTTACCTATGGAGTTCTTACAGGAATAGAGCCTCTCTTAGCTCGTTCCTCAGTGTTCCTCTTCCAACTTAATTGGCGGTCAAGGATAGTGCCAAGGTATTTGGCTTCTGGTTAGAGGTTTAAAGTGACTCCATCTAGTCTCGGTGGTGTAAATGAAGGATATTTACGTTTTTTAGTGAAAAGGGCGAGCTCTTTCTTTGATGGGTTCACGCCTAATCCATTGCGACGCGCCCACCGTAATAGGGTGGCTAGAGCTCCTTGCATTAGGTCCGAGATTGTTTGCAGTAATTTCCCTGCAATTAATAGGACGACATCATCAGCGTATGCGACTACTTTTGTCCCTGTTACTTCTAGATCTATAAGTATATTGTTAATAACCAAAAGCCCAAGTAATGGTGATAGGACGCCCCCTTGCGGCTTGCCCCTAGCGACCGATTTCCTGACGGATGTTTCCCCAATGCTTGAGTTGTTGTTGTTGTAGCAGTAGTACATGTGTGTGTTTGTGTTCTGCTAATCTGGTTCCAGCTCCAGGTTTAGAAATTCGGCTACTTTAACGGGCTGTAGCCAGAGATCCTCTGGAGTGAGTTGGGTAGGTTTGGCTGAGCAATTAAAAAGGTGTAGCGTATTGTGCGGGCCTGTATCACACGCCGGGCAGGCGTCACGCACATCTTCATCAATTCGTGCCCAATACGAATTGAGGCGACTACACCATCCTGAACGTAATTGCGCCAAAACTACCCTGGTTTGTCTAGGCAGCTGACGTTCTTCGGCTGCAATGGATGGGGGGTGGACTCCGAGGACGGCATTCACTTTGTAACTGCTAATAGCATCCGCGACTGCATCGGTGTGAATGCCACTCAGACCTGCCTGATAGGCTTCTTGATCTAGAGGCTCTCTCTTGTAGCGCTGGACCTCCCTCTCTAGATCATGTATGTCCTTCCTGACACGCCTGGGTGGGGGAGAGTTATCCACCATGTGATGGTTGGGATGGCTCTCACGGTAACACCCAAGCAGGTACTGCAACGAAAGCATATGATTATGCTGACGTAAGGGAAGGACTTTCGCCTCCTCATGTAGATGGTCCACTGGTGTCATGAGGAGGCACCCTGTCGCAGTTCTCAGGGCAGCGTTCTGGCAGGTCTGGATATTCTTCCACTGCGTAGCACTAGTATTCGCAGACCACACTGGAGCCGCATAGTTGACCACAGACCGACCTATCGCGTTATAAGAGGTCAACAAGGTTTCTTTGTCCGCACCCCAAGAGCTGCCGGCTAGCGCCTTGAGGACCTTGTTCCTACTTTTCATCTTGTCGCAGATAGCTGTGGCTTGCGCGGACGACTTGAACATGCTGTCGAACGTTACCCCAAGAATCTTGGGGTAGTTCGTGGTCGGTATTAAATTCCCCTCGACCTGAACATTCAGCTGTGTTCTCATCTCCGCAGACCATGTGGTAAAGAGTGTGGCCGTTGATTTCGTGGCGGATATTTTCATATTCCTCGCGTGGAAGTATGCGGCAAGCTCCGCGAGATAGGGGTTCAACCTTTCGCATATGTCATCGACCACTGGACCCGACGCCATGATCGTACAATCATCCGCATACGTTACGATCTCAATGCCGTCTGGAGGGCGAGGAATTCCGGAAAGGTAGAGGTTAAACAGTTCCGGAGATATCACCCCACCTTGGGGAACTCCCTGTTTCACTCTACGGGCTTTGGACTTCTTGTTCCGGAATTCCACGTACGACTGGCGTCCACACATATAGTTGATTATCCAACGTTTCAAACTTGGCCGGAGGGTAGTTCTCTGTACGTCCTCAAACAGTGTGGCATGATTGACCGTATCAAATGCCTTTGATAGGTCAAGGGCTACCAACACTGTTCTGTCACACGGCCTGTTCTGGTTTAGTCCTCTACTAATATGTGTGGAAATGGCGTGTAATGCTGTTGTGGTACTATGTTGTGGACGGAATCCATGCTGGTGGTTGGCAACTGCATAGCTTCCTCTAATGCTGGGGAGGAGTAAAGCCTCAAGAGTCTTTGCTACTGGCGACAAAAGCGAAATCGGCCTGTACGATTCGCCTTTACTGGCATCCTTGCCTGGCTTCAGTAGCGGGACCACCCGGCCCATTTTCCAGGTTTCGGGCACTATGTAGGTGGCTAGCGACAAATTGAGAACTTTTGTTAAGTACTCGACTCCCGGCGTATCCAGCTGCTTCAACATTACCATTGAGATTCCGTCCGGGCCCAACGCTTTGGATGACTTAGCGTTACGGATGACATTTGCAACATCACCCATCGTAAACTGTGGTGGTTCCTCCTCGGCGGGAAGAGATCTGATACGACGTAGTACTCTTCGCTTCGCCCTATCACTCTCGGGGTGCTCGACAAATTGTCGGTTAAAATATTCCGCGCACCTCTTCGGATCAGTCACCGTTACGTCGTTAAAAGTGACTGAGGTCCTATCATCCTTTTTTCCAGGGTTCGAGAGCGACTTAACCGTTACCCACAGCTTACTCATATCGGTTCCAATGTTGCAGCACTTCAGATGGTCTAGCCACTTTTTCCTCTTATGCTCCTGCACCAACCGGTTGACTTCCACTGTCAAATCACTGATTCTAGGATCAGTAGGGTTGGTACGACGGAGATCATCACGCTCGTTTGCTAATCCCGCTGCCTCTGCTGGGAAGTTTGGTCTTATCTCGGGTATTCGACCAGCAGGTATATAGCGAGCGGCTGCAGCTCTGATGATGTTTCGGAAAATCCTTTCTGCTACCCGAACATCAGAAGGGTTGGGCAGTTCTCTGAAGCGGCGGTTGGTGAATTCTCTGAACTCTGGCCAGTGAGCTTTCCCATGGTTAAGGAAAGTGCGGCGTTCAGAGGTTATGAAATCGGGCGACCTGCTTATGGAGACGATTATCGGGAGATGGTCTGAGCCAAGAGAAATGACGGGTTGCCAAGTCACGTCATTTATCAGACCGGGTGACACTATGGTTAAATCTGGCGAACTGTGACACTCTCCTCTTATTCGGGTGGGGGCATCCTCGTTAACCGTGCAGAATGTGGAGCAGTCAATCTGCTCTGCCAGCGCTGATCCCCTCTGGTCATTACCTAGGACGGAATGCCACAACTCATGGTGGGCATTAAAATCCCCTAGTACCAGGCGGTTATTGCCTACCAATAATGGGCTAATATCAGGCAAATAACGTGGTTCACAGCTATTAATCGGCGGGATATACACATTAAGCACCTCTACCTCGGCAGTTCCACACTTGACTGCTACCCCCATACATTCCATGTATGGGTCACTAGAGACTAGCTCAAGCGAGATAGGTCTGTACTGAACAGAATGGTGTAACAGGAACGCTAATCCCCCACCTCCACTTCTGGTGCGATCCTTCCTTAGTACGTTGTAACCATAACAACGTTGTAGGCTGCAATTTTCATTCAGCTTGGTTTCCTGCACCGCTGCGATCTTAATATTCCTCCGACTCATAAATTCCACTATCTCATCTATTTTGCCTCGAAGTCCGTTGCAATTGAATTGCAAGAATGATGCACAATCCGGAGTTGGAACAGCAACATGTGGCGTTAGGTGCTGCGGTGTTGGTTGCTGTTCTGGAGACTGCGGTGGAGTGCCATACTCCGACGACGTCTCTGACGAGGACGACGAAGAAGAGGACTCGCTGGGGACTACGTTACTGCAGCAAGTCGCAACATAATCCCTTTCGCTGTAGTCTCGCAAACGCCTTAATCCGGAACAGTTCTTGAAGTGCACCCACTCTCTGCATCCATTACATCGCACCGAGACAGATCTGTGGTGGATGACGTTCTGACAAACCGAGCAGAACCAAGGTCCGGGGTTTTCCTCAATCCCGGCACGGACCAATAAAATCCGGAGCAAGCATTCCGGGATATGCTGCTCCCAATGCAGAAAAATAAACAAACACAAACATGTACATACTGGGTTGGCAGCCGCTGGCCGAAACAGGAAACTTGTTGTTTCGGGTCAATCCGGTATCGTAGAACCCGCTGCCGTGGGATTGCCCAATGCTTGAGTTGATGATTCTGCTGCTAAGCATGGTATCAACCCAGTCTATGAGGAGTTGGGGTACCTTAAGTTTTGATAGTAAAGCATGAATGGATTCTAACGTGACGTTGTTGAAGGCTCCCTCAATATCGAGGAAGGCAGCCAAGGTGAATAAGGAGTCATTCATGTTCTTCTCTATATACCCTACGACATCATGTTGCGCTGTTTCAACAGATTTACCTTTCATATAGGCATGCTGAGCAGTGCTGATGGCGGTCTTGGGTAGTAGAGATCTGATCTCTATGTCTATCAGCCTTTCCAAAGTTTTCAATAAGAAGGATGAGAGACTTATCGGTCTATAGTCCTTAGGATGTGAGTGACTCGGTTTCCCCGCTTTGGGGATATAAGTGACGGTGACTTCCGGGATGTAGGATAGACACAGACAAGATTTGAAAGGAGAAACTTTCCAGTCTTGTATAAGAGATTCATCCTTGTTAGTAAGGGTAAGGTCAATGACCTCTGCCCTGTCTTTGATTTGAAATGTTGCATCGTTGCCCCTATTACATATTTTGAGATTATATTTCAGGATAAAATCAAAAATGGACTCACCTCTGACAATGGTATCGTTTCTGCCCCATTGGAAGTGGTGTGCATTGGCATCACAACCTATAATTAGATGCCCTTTGTCAGCCAGATCTTTGAGCAGCTCCTCTACTTCGTGGCCAGGTGGGTCAGGTCGCTCGTACGGTAGGTAGAGAGAGATGAAAATGAGAACCCTCCCGGATTTAGAATCCATTCCCGCCACCGTAACGTCTCCTCCACTGTAGTTGCTAATGAAGATAAGATTTAAACTCTTTTTGGCAACAATACACGTCCTTACCTTATCACCATTGGAGACCGCGTAAGAGACGTACTGCCCACTCCCTAGTCCACGGATGGTGGTGGCACCCAAGCTGTCAATACCTTACGGCAGGGGATGTTCTTTAAGGACACCAGAGATCGCGAAATCCAGATACTGCAGTGACTAGGTAATCCTGGTTTTCACAGCACATGACTTTTACGCCCTTGTAAAGGGTTGCGCTGCCAAACTACATTCTTTTCGGGTCACCCTCTTCCGTAAAAACAAGCCCTCTCAGTCGATCTTCGAATAATAGCCATCGGCTGTCGCTGATTTTACCTTCCGGTTCAACCTTGTCGATGATTGCTACTCGAAGATTGTCCGGGTAGATGGTCCTCTTACGTCCTGTTTGGCTTGCCGGTTGTGACTTCACCTCCCCCTTGTGGTCCTTATAAGGCTTAGAGCTTGAAGGGACGGTTTGGTCACGATCGACTTGCTGACGGACGGAGTGGAAGTTATAGGTGTAGGCTGAGAAGCCGGGGCCGTAGAAGCCTTCTTGGCCTCAGGGTATGGTTCCTCCGTAGATCGACCTCTCTTTAACGCTGAGTGTGAAGAGTTGTCAGCTTCCTTTGGGACTGCCGAGGCTGCGGCTATCACGGGCACTGGTTTCTCAACAGAACCACGGGTGGGTCCACCCTACTATTGATAGCAGACGGTAGGAGAGCTAGAAGAACCTGATTAGGAGAACAGCTTGGTAAATGCGGGTAGTTCTTTTCGAACTTTGCAATTACCTTGAGGTTCATCTTAATCAGAATCCTCTCTCTTTCGGTTACCTGCGCGGGGTCCTGGCCGATACATTTCTTGCAGTAATTTACCGACCTTTTATAGCCCCGCCTTGCTTTCGCCTTCGTGAGAGGTAGGGTTGCTGGTAGGATTCGTGCCAGCACCTACGTTGATGGCGTTTTGCCGATCAACGACGTTTTGCAACCGACGATGATCCCTCCTGGGGTTGTGACTCTGCACAAGTCTCGTTGGGAGTGTTCTTAGCGGCTTTTTGAAATGACTTACCACTTTGAAACGAGGAAATGACCGCGATGTCAAGTTCCTCATCAGAGAGTGGTGAGTCATTTCCAAAGCCAGAAGGAACACTTTCCTGACTGAGCCTCAGCGTTTTTGAGAGCGGACAATTGTTCACTGTGTTTGTGGATACTGTCATGGATGACGTCACTGTAAGCCGGTCCTTGGTCGTTTCTTCTCCAAGAGCAATAGTGTCATTGGTGTTTGTTGGGAGTTTGGTTTTATGTTTGTTTATATTTTTGTTCTCCATGTGAGTGTCGGACTTGGAGGAGACGAGGTCCACCATGTCATAGCCTCCCTACCATGGTAAGGACTTGGCAACTAAGCCTGTTACTCACTGAGGCGCCCAGGTATCAGTGAGACAACCGTACGAATACAGTCGGTACCCTGACTGCAAACCGAGGAACACTGATGGGCACGGTTTATGTAACACCCCAGCGTTAGGGGGTCTTAATCTTCGGTAGACCAACTCCGATCACGGGATGATTTGAGGCGCCAGTTGTTCGCCTCCAGGGATCATGGGCACTCGGATATTTGTTCCGACAATTAGAACACGCCAGTCGGGTCTATATTTAAGAAGTAATGGATCTTAGATTAGTGATGCCAAAAAAGTAGTCAATCAGTGATACAAATATTTGCGTAAAAAAGTCATCAGTCTACATGTTCGTATTGCGGCTCGAACAATATGCCACTTGCATTCGGGATTGCCCTAACGTTGGCTCTATTTGTCAAAACGTCACCCATCACAGATCTTAAAAAATAGTTAAAGATGGATAGATTAGATTTTGGATTTTATGAATTCTGGAAACGTTGCTATAAAACCAAATTAATGTGATTTGCAGCCCTACAACAATGTTGTGATTACAACTTATTTGGGAAGGATCGCACTGGAAGCGGAGTTGGGGAATTAGCGTTCCTGTTAGATCATTATGTTCAACAGAGAACTATCTCGCTTGAGCCCTTAGCCATAGATTCAACTGCTCTAATAAATAACGGCAACACAACGTTTCACTTGGCTCAGACCATCTCACCATAATTGTCGTAGACCATCTCACCGGTTTTATAATCTCTAAACGACGTTGTTTCCATATGAAAAAAGGATGATATTACCTTAGTCGCGTTTAACGATGTAACATTGACAGATCAAACTGATGCACTGGCTACTTTAACTGCTACTTTGTCGAGCATGCCGAGAGCTATACAACCGAGATACAAAATAGAGCCGAGGAGGTACAACTACAAGTTTTCGACAAGTGATGTTGCAATTATATAAAAGACCGATCTTAATTGCAATTATAAAGATGTAGGTGCTGTATACTCCGGAAGTCAACCACCCAAAGCGTAGAAATTAGACCTCGGTCCCCTACGTAGTAACTCTCTCACATCTTCCAGAACCGCAACCTAAAACGCAGCATCTTTTTTATATTCGAACGTTCCCACGCCTCACATTCCCACCCCTGCCGACCGAGGGGGCGGCCTCCCTTTACGGAGGGATCGCGTACACATCATGATCCGCATCATAATGGGAATTTAGTAGGAAATTGAAAACCAGCTACAGAATCTAATTCATCAGCTAGTTTGTCAAATAATAAAACATGTATTTTAATTGTTTAAACATAAAATCATACCAAAATCTACATTACAATACACAGAATTAAAGTCAACACACATTTTACTTAGAGGTTCGCCCATTGAATAATTCGTGCGGTGAAAATCAGTATATAATAATTGGTAGTATCTACTAGATCTAAACGGATCATTAATTCTAATAGATGAGATTAGAAAATCTGAAGGTATATTACCATTTAATATTTTTAGTACAAACATGGAGTTCAACATAATACGTCTGCTTTTAAGTGTAGGCAATCTAATTAAATCTCATCATCGAATTTGCTTCACTTTATAATAACCGATTTAATGGATTAGATTTTATGATTCACAATGTGCCACGCACCATCCGAAATTGTTAGGTTTAATGATGCGCAGCTGCACAGGAGTCGGGAGCTGCTAGAAAAAGTAGGATAAATGGAATGGGATATACGTCTGAGATAAATGATAGTTTATCTCCTCCACCTGCCATATATTCTTAATCTCTTGTTTGATAACATAAACCTTCTGCATTGTAGGTGTTCAATAGACCAGAGATAGTCCGTTTGACGGTTTTATGGGGTTTCGACTGTCGAAAAATTATAAACAAAAGCGTCATATAGCTGTATAAAACAAAAAAAAGTATAAAACATTATAAATCTCTAAAATATTGTACTATTCCGCATAATGCATTCAAGTTTTAGGGTCTTATATAATAATAAAATTTTAGGTTGTATATGATGATAATGGTTTCCTTCTGTAAATCTTTCAAATCTGGCTGGATTATTGTTCTATGAAAATTAAAAAAGAAATATATTTTCTTTTTTTTTTTTCCTAGAACAAGAACTGAGCAACTGCACTTTGATTTTGCCAAATTTAAAAACAACTACATTTATTGCTTGTCATGAAATGTATGGAACGATTTTTCAGATGATAACAATTATAATAAGCCTAACAAGTACTCAACCACCGTGCTTCTGTCAAATCTCTTCTTATTTGCCTAGGTTTGCGACTTTTTCGTCGTATGTGTGATCCGTCGGAACCTCACAATTTCTGACAGACCATCTATTGAATAGACTCTACCCCTTCTTCAGCCTTATATAGTCTACAATAGCAAGGACCACTGTAGATTCTGGAGTGAGCTATTTGACACTGCGGCTTATTTCTTTCATTTTTTGGTATTCTCATCGTAAATTCTTTCATGTCTGAGTCTTTAACATAAAACGTAGACTCATCCCAGAATAAAATGTTTTTCCATTGAGCTGAATTCCAATTAACATTATCGTTAGCAAAAGCCATTCTGGTTTTCGATTTTTTCAAATGGCTTTTTTGATGGCTTACGGGCATGCAGACCAGTTGCCACTACTCGTCTACGCACTGATCTCGAGCTTGTATCCAATGATAGCTCTCTCACCAATTCAGTTGAACTCTTAAATGGTTGTTTTTTTTATTTCTCTCACAATTTGTTGATCAGTACGGGCTGAAGTTTTTCACGGCCTTCATCCCTTATAGACTGTTACTACTGATCCAGTTTCATAAAATCGACTTAGTATGCGAGAAATAACAGAAATATTTATGAAATATTTCTCCGAAATCATTTTCTGGGATAGATTGTTTTCGTAGTTACGAATAATTTGCCGTTTTATTCGTGTAATGTATTTGCTTCTAGCCATTTTTAAACTTTTTTCGGGAAGTTCTTAAAAAACGAAAAAAAAAAAAAATACTCGCTGTTGTAAAAAACTTCTCACAATTGATTTATGACAACCGAAATTGTTGAAGGAAGCAAAAAGCTATAAATATAACAGTAAACACAACTGAAATTGTAGCAATCATATGAATGTACAACAGAGTAGCTTTTGTTTTGTCCAAGCCAAAATCAGGTTAATTGGCTTTACCATATATTATTTTTTATATGAAAATGAATTTTGGTTTTTTGTTTTAAGTTTTTAATACTAGAAAAACTTACAGGGCATTCATTATCCTTGTAACTTCAGTTGCTTTAGTTTTAGCCACCAGTATATATATATATATATATATATATATATATATATATATATATATATATATATATATATATATATATATATATATATATATATATATATATATATATATTTATATATATATATATATATATATATATATTTATATATATATATATATATATATATATATATATATATATATATATATATATATCAATAAAAGAGGAAAATGTTTGTTTGTAATTTATGGACTCGAAAACCGCTGAATAGATTTTCCTGAAAATTTCCATATATACTGCAACATCGCCTGAAAGTAACATAGGCTATATACATTTTTGAATTTCCACTTGGAACTGGAGATATAGCATCAGATTCGGAGGTACCTTCCAAAAATTTTGATTTTATATGCACATATCTATTGATTGGTTGAAGATACAGTCTCCAAATTTGGAATACGTAACGAAATTTGGAACAAAAATAAGTTTGCCAAATTATATTGTAATCGGTTCAGATTTGGATATAGCTCCCATATATATTTTCGACCGATTTCGTTCATTTGATGCCTCAAACACAATGAAATTTGGAATGTGTGACGGGATATAATCCGAAAATAAATTTGTCAAATTATATTGAAATCGGTTCAGATTTGTATATAGCTCCCATATACATTTTCGGCCGATTTCAAGCATTTGATGCACCAAACGCGCTATGTATACCCAATTTCAATGAAATTTGAAACGTGTGATAGATTTTATCTAAAAAATTGATTTCCCAAATTATATTGAAATCGGTTCAGATTTGGATATAGCTCCCATATATATTTTCGACCGATTTCATGTATTTGATGCACCAAACACGCTATGTATCTCTAATTTCAATGAAATTTGGAATGTGTAGTGCAAATTAAAACAAATATACATTTGTCAAATTATATTAAAATGGGTTCAGATTTGAATATAGCTCTCTTATATATTTTCGACCGATTTCATGTATTTTATGCACCATACACGATATGAATGTTCGATTCCAAAGAAATTTGGAATATGTACGGGATTTTGATTAGAAAATAAATTAGTCAAATTATATTAAAATCGGTTCAGATTTGGATATAGCTCCCATATATATTTTCCGCCGATTTCACATATTTGATGCACAAAACACGATACGTATTTCCGATTCCAATGAAAGTCGGCATGAGTGGCTAAATTTGGTACAAAAATAAATTTGACAAATTATATTCAAATACGCTCAGATTTGATTATAGCTCCCATATATATACTCAGCCGATTTCACATATTTGATGCACCCAAAGCGAGAGAGACAAAATCTGGCACCAGAAAAAATTGCCAAATTATATTGATATCAGTTGAGGTTTGGATATAGCTAACATATATATTCATACATGTTATGCTCCAAACATGATATATATGACCGATACCAATGAAATTCAGAATGTGTGGCGGAATTTGGTTACAATAATAAATGTGACAAATTAATTGGAAATTAGTAAAGATTTGGATATAGCTCCGATTTCACATATCTGACTCACCAATTTCAATGAAATATGAAAGGTGTGGCGGAGTTTGGTGTAAAAGTATGTTTTTTAAAATTATATTTAAATCGGATCAGATTGGGATATGATTTTAATAAGAACCATTGACCCACAACGCCTTAGGCTAACACTAAAAAACAACACAACAATTGATTTGAAATACGTTTATTACGGCGAAGTATGTTGCTATCTCGAATTCACTAATTGCAATAGAAATGCCATTCAACTTCAAAAGATTGCAGTTTACTGCACGCTTGGTATTTGCTATGAAATAAATAAATCCGAAGGACAAACCCTTCGTGTATGTATGTCATGTTACTGCTTTTGTAATGGTTTTGGTTATTTACGCATTAAAGTAGTGCAATATTTTTTTTTTTTTAATTTTTAAATTTGTTTTTTTTTTTAACCAACATATATTCGTAAATAAAATTTTGAATGCATATAAAATCAAAAGGGGTAGCGAAGCGCACCGGGTTCAGATAGTATATATATATATATATATATATATATATATATATATATATATATATATATATATATATATAATATTATATATATAATATGATGATGACTGATTTTGAAAAATAAGGGTTTATTCACTAGGTACCGTAGTACTCTGTAACCAGTGATGCTTTCCGTTAGTACGTAGATGCCATGGCACAATTACAAAAGGTACATGCCACAAAATGTATAATTTTGGGATAAAGCAATATTGTCTTGGATTTAATTTTGTAGTGTAACCCCAATACCCCATTCATGTTTTGTGGGTTCTCCCCAATATAGTAATTTTGTGAAAAATAATGTAAAATAAACCAAACCAATTGTTGCATGTTTAAAAGTCTATTTGACACTATAGGAAATCGGTACGGACTTGCATTTTCCTAGTTTCTTTGAAGCTGAGCAACCTTATTGCGCCAAGGTAGATTCCACTCTGGATCAAAAAAAATCATGGCTAGGCATATTAATGTCAAATTATAATGGAAAACGACAACAGGATTTTAGTGTGGCTCTATAATCCCTTTGTGAAATGTCACAAAATAAGCCTAGCCATGACTTCAAGCTTCTTATGTACTTAGCCCTTAATTATTGTTTTGAAAAATGAAAACAAAATATTAATTTATTTCAAAACCAATGATTCGAAGCGTTAAATCTACTAACCAGTTTAGCTATGAAGTTGAAAGATTAAACAGTTTGGATCATATTGTTGAGAGAAAAACCAGACTTTCCACTCATTTTCGCGCTATTTAGCTCATTTTAAAGATGAGGAAAAATATGAAATGTACAAAATTGAAAAAAAAATTGTCAAATGTCACTTTGAGACCGGTTCTAAGGTATCTAAGAATAATAGCATGGTAGATGGATACAGGTAGACGCATCGACACAGCTGCTATGACAATGAACTGTCAAACCGATTTTGAATTGAATTTTTTGAATGAAGAAATATTGAAATTTGTAAAAATTGTTGAATAACGCATATTATACTAACCTTTGATTGACGTCGTATTAGAAAACATAAAAATCTACTAATATTTGATAAAACGTTTATTCTACCATAGATAATAGAAAAAGGTTAGCACTACGATAACGTGAAAGAATGGACACCAATGCACAGTGGTCGCTGCCATTGGCCAAAATTCTAAAAATGTAAATCAGATATTCATTGTAAAATGTGTACAACTGAATTCTTAAGGGGTTAAGCTTTTTAGAAAACATAATCATCTTGACTTCATTCTAACGGCCCACTTCGAGAATAGCATCAAAAAAGAGAAAATGTAGTTAGTTGCTTTTTTCAGTGGGATCAGTGAAAAAGTGGAGTAAAAATAGAACTGTATTACAAAATTAAATACATTTTAAAACGACCAATCTTGGCATTATTATTGAAAAGCAAGGTATTGACTTATTTTTAGTGCAGTAATTTGTGTGTTTAGTAGTTGTGTATAATATAGAAGATGTGAGTGATCTGACTTGCCTTTAAGATTAATTTTGAAAATAAAATTGAATCCTCCAATGTGATTTTTTCACGCCATTAGTAATGGCCCTAGGGCTGGAAATACATAAAGCGCATATTTGGCTGGCTTAAGTCATCGGCTGTCTTCTTCGGAAATGAACAAAGGAGACTAGGGCCAAAATCGAACTAGGTCAACCTAAAACTCCTTTGTTCATCAACGAAGAAGCCAGCCGATGAGTTAAGCCAGCCAAATATGCGCTTTATGTATTTCCAGCCTTAGGATTGATAAGGATGTAACCATGATCCAAGTATAAGGTCCCCCTTCCAGCTCAGCTGATTACCAGACGATCTGTCAATTAAATTTGAATTCGCTGCAACAAAAACAAACTTCAAAACGATGGTAGAAGAATACAGGTAGTCGCATTGCGTAGCTGCTGGGGCAATGAACTGTCAAACCAATTTTTAAGTTAAAAATTTAAAATGAAAAATTATTCAAAAAATTATTGCAATGCTTGGGAACATTAATATGTCAAAATTGTTAGAAAGTTTTGTCAAAAATAAGTAGATTTTTATACGTTTTCTAATACGAGGTTGTTATGATATGCAATTTTTACAAATATCAATAATTTTTCGTTTAACATTTTTAATTTCAAATTCGGTTTGACGGTTCATTGTCCCAGCAGTTGCGTCGATGCCTCTACCTGTATTTTTGTACCATGTGTTATACATACAAAAAATAACAACAAACATATTCGCCACAAAATTCTTCTGTCAAGGCGAAAATATTTATTTTCGCCTCAAGCATGAATTTTGACATTTCATCTGGTAAAATAACAGCTGTTTTGAGATTAATTCGCTCGAAGGAAGACCTTATAATTGGGCCATGGATGTAACTGAGGGGTGTTCAATAATGTTGCAAGCATTGTCTTCTGATTAATGCCGAAAAATGTAAGACCTTTGCACTGGAAACTGCTAAAGAGTTAACAAATAGATATCCATGGCACTATCTTCCACCCACAGTTCATAAAATTTTAATACATGCACCCGACTTTAAGGGCTAAGTACATAAGAAGCTTGAAGTCATGGCTAGGCATATTTTGTGACATTTCACAAAGGGATTACAGAGCCGCACTAAAATCCAGCCGTTTTTCCATTATAATTCGACATTAATATGCCTAGCCATGACTTCAAGCTTCTTATGTACTTAGGCCTTTAGAAATTTGTCATTGTATAGATTAGATAATTATAGGAGGAAGCCGTGGAGTCTAGAAACAAAGATATAAAAAGGTTTCGACTAAATCATACCCGAAAAAAGTCTCGTGTTTCAAAAAACACAGGTCTTATTAATCGTCTTCTTCTGAGCTCTGACCCTTTTATAACGGTACAGCGAACTTTACCAAACAATAACCAGTAAAGAAACCACTTTGCATATTTCGTAGAGCCTCACATAACAAATAAAGGTTTTAATGGGGAATTTGTGAGAATTAAATCATACCAACTATGATTATAGTAATAATAAAAAGTCCAAAGGAACTAATATATGGGAGGAATATCCTCCTCTGAATCGATTTCTACTAAATTTGTCGAGACATTTGCGCCTTTTCAATTCGGGCTTATATTATCCACTTGGTGCAGAATTATCTTAAAATCGGATAGATATATATGAGAGCTATATCTCAAACTGAACCGAACTCGATAAAATTTGACAAAGGTATTTCTGAGCTGTATTTGATATATTGCCCCGAATATCGTTACTACGGAGTCCACATTACGGCTATGCAGAGCAAATTCAACAAGTAAGTACCAAATTCCATTCCATCTGGGCAAATATTACACGTTTGGTGCACAATAAAAGGCAAATCGGACGAAGATATATATGGGAGCCATATCCAAATATTAACCGATTTCGATAAAATTTAGCAAGGGTATTTCAGAGTTATATTTGATATATTTCCCCAAATATCGCTGTTACAGAGTTCATATTACGACTGTGGAGGACAAAAATAACAAATCGGAAGAACATACTTATTTTCAGGTCCAATCTGGTCGTACGTATATTCCATACTATTTGGGCTGATACAAGTTTGGTGCACAATATAAGGCAAATTGGATGAAAATATATATTATCTACAATTTCAATCGGGCCTTGGGTCAAACAAATTATTTGTGTAAAATTTAACTTTGATTTAATTAAATATTGAATTGTTATTTTATTTTGTTTACAAAAAATCAAATTTGGAATTCATTTATATAAAAAATACTTCTATTTTTGGAGGTATCTTTACAGGGGGGCCCACAGGTGGAGGCGAGCCGTTCCAAATAATTTTCAGTTAGATTATTTTTGTACTCCTTGGAACGTAAAATGTCAAATCACATTATAATCTGGTATAGAAATGTGACAAGAATTGGGCAAATAACCCTTATTCGGGAGGTACGTTGTAAGGGGACCATGCCAGAACATGCATCGACCATATCCATTTTGTCACATTTTTTATTTTTATCCCATCAAGGTACCATAACCAAAGATTCATATTGATATGTGCACTGAAAGTATTTTTGGCCGCTGTTCCCATACGACCTCGACCACTGTGCAATGCTTAGAAGGCTAAACAGCTAAGACCGCGTTAAAATATTGCCTATGCTATACAAACATACTGAAACGCTTTTGGTGATATCATGGCAGAAGAATACAGGTAGATGCATCAACGCTTGGGAGCATTGATATGTCAAAAAAATTTAAATGTTTTCTCAAATATAAGTATATTTTTATATGTTTTCTTATACTACGTCATTCGGAGGCTATTATAATTCGCGTTTTTCAACAATTTTTACAAATTTAAATAATTTTTCATTCAACATTTTCAATTCAAAAATTAGTTTGACAGTTCATTGTCCCAGTAGCTGTGTCGACGCGTCTACCTATATTCTTCTACCATGGGTGATATATATTTGAGATGTTGCAAAGCTATTGTTATTATTTATAAATTACACACTGCAAAATCTGCAAAAATTAAATAGGCTTGCAATTTTATAATATTTTACATTCTTGTAGATGCCGGAAAAGAGAGCAAATATTTCCAATTACTTTCTGTGATATTCTCTCGAATTTAAAAATACTCAAATAAACAAAACAACTTCTTGCATTTATTGCAAGCATGGTACAATAAGGAGGTAGAACAGCTTCGTAAAAATACAGAAATACAGCCCTGAGGTTATGCCCGCTTCCTGTCAGACTCAATCAAAATTATATGAAAAAAGTTTTGTCATTTTTTCATATTTTCCTCATTTTTAAAACGAGTTAAAAAGCGGGAAAAATGATTGAAATGCCTGGATCTTGTTCAATTATTCAACTTCATGGCTAAACTGGTTAGTAGCTCTAACACTCGAGCAGCAAAGAACGCGTCTTCCAATAATTGAGATTGAAAATATTTTCGAGTTTTGCCTTATTAAGGCGAAGATCATATGTTTTATGATTTATGTGTTTGATTTCTCTTTCGAGACGAGCTTAATGATCTGAAATTTGCAGTGAAAAGGAAAGCCAGATAGACACTATCACACACTCACCACTATGCGACGCGTTTCGCCGTTGGTTAAGCGGCTCATCAGGCATATTTGGTGTGGATGATGGCTTACAAGGGCCGTTCTCTGGAAAGTAGTATATATTTCGAACTTATTGCAAATTAGCATATGCGAATTATACACTAGAAACTCTCCAGGTTCGACTCTAGTTCTATTGGCAGATCTTTTTAGCACTAGCACTAAAACAAGTGTATGCATTGGAAGCAATGTAGTTGTTGTGGGCAAAAAATCCATCCCTACAAAAACAAAAACTTTGCTGTGAAAAAGATCTGCCAATAGAACCTGAGTCGAACCTGGAGAGTTTCTAGTGTATAATTCGCATATGCTAATTTGCAATAAGTTCGAAATATATACTACTTTCCAGAGAACGACCCTTGTAAGCCATCATCCACACCAAATATGCCTGATGTCCAACCTGGAGAGTTTCTAGTGTATAATTCGCATATGCTAATTTGCAATAAGTTCGAAATATATACTACTTTCCAGAGAACGGCCCTTGTAAGCCATTATCCACACCAAATATGCCTGATGAGCCGCTTAACCAACGGCGAAACGCGTCGCATAGTGGTGAGTGTGTGATAGTGTCTATCTGGCTTTCCTTTTCACTGCAAATTTCAGATCATTAAGCTCGTCTCGAAAGAGAAAAAAAAAATATTTTCTTTTCGTTTTTCAAAACAATAAATACATACACAAAATTGGCAGAAAATTGCCATCAGCTGGTAGCTCTACCTTACCTTCATATTGTACCATGATTGCAAGTAGTTTTGAAGTAACAAGGCTCTAGCTTCAGAGTTGTGTTTTTCAAATTTTGTAAGTCTGCCCTTACTTGTATTATATATGACTGCAGCATGGTACAATGATATCAAGGTAGGGCTATGATTCCATATGATTTCAATTTTTTTATTTTCTTGGCTTAATATGTCATCTTTATTTGTTAATGTATGTGTTTTCTTTTCAATAACAAAAAAATTGTTCAGAAAACATTCAAATTCGGATGTTTTCAAAATGTTTATTTCATCGTATGCATCGACAAAATCTAGATTTTTTGTAGCGAAATAATCCTTTAGAGATATATAGAACCTGGTTTTGAAAAGAACTGTTGACCTTTCATTCAGTTTTCGCGGTTTTCAATTATTTATTCAAAATAAAAGCAACAAGTTGTTTGATTTTTTATTGTTTTGATACTAATTCTGACATTACAAGCCAAACAGGTAGACCTCTATACTTGCAATTTTTTCAAAGTTGACCTACCTTCTCTTCATTGTACCATGGACTGCAGTATCTACAACATATGCTAGTATCTACAACACAATATGATATGCTAGTATCTACAACACAAATGGTCAAAATGTATGGAGAGAGTAAAGGTGAGAATACATAAAACGCTTTTTTGACTGGCCGATGAATTAAGGCTGGCTTCTTCGGAAAAGAATAAAGGAGCGTAGGGCCAAAATCGAACTAAGTCAACCCAACTCCTTTGTTCATCTACGAAGAAGCCAGCCGATGACTTAAGCCAGTCCAAAAAGCGTTTTATCTACTTTCACCTTAAGATTTACATCAGGTGAAAACAGACAATTAAAAGTTTTTACATTCTCGCAGTTCTGGAACAGACCAAATGTAAAAATGTTACTACGATAACTGACGTTTCCTTTATCATATCTAAAAAATGCAAAACTAGTAGATTCTGGAAAATAGTTATGTGATACGTCTTCAGAGCAAAAACACGTCTTCAGAGCAAAAAAAAGTATAGTAATACTAGTGTCATGCTGAATATGACGTTTTATTTTTTTAAATGTGCCCGACTTCTGCCAATTTTGTGTATGTATTTATTGTTTTGAAAAATAAAAACAAAATATTTTCAAAACAAATGATTTAAAAAAACTTAAATTGCGGGGCGCGCATTAATGATATTAACCAGATTTACGATGGAATTGAAAGACTGTTTTTAAAAATATTTTTAAAATCAATGATTGGAAAAAACTTACATTTCAGGGCGCGCATTAAAGATATTAACCAGTTTCGTCGTGGAATTGAAAGATTGCATAATTTTGAGAGAAAATCCAGGCATTTCATTAATTTTTCACGATATTTTATTCTTTCACTGTTTTCTTTGTATACAATGGACTCATACATTTTGACAATGGGATGTTGTCAAAAGAATAATTTTGAAAAAGTGCAAACATGTGATTGCATATCTTTACCTTCTTTATTCTACCATGGAAAACAGCTTGTTGCGTCTAATTTTGAATAATTCTGTCAGGAAGCGGGCATAGCTGTATTTCTGTAGTTTTATTGTACCTGATACTACTGCATACTATGCGAAGATGAAGAAGATCTAGAGACAATTAAATACCTAATATGCAGATGTCCCATGTTACCCAACATCCTTTGTCTATATTTCCAATTATCAGCAACTTTTTTTCCTAGGATGAACACAATGGACCAGTTGTCTCCGATTGGAGCAATTACCGCCTCCCGTACAGCTTCGTACCTTAAACAAAACTTGCTTCGCTTAAATCTGGACCAAAGATATAAATAATGAAATATTTGTCTGCAATTTCCCTTGTTAAATTTAACTGCATAGAAAGAAGGTCCCATCATATTAATTCAAATTTTAACAATGGCATATGTCAAAGGAATAGTTTAAAAACAATAGAAAATGTTGAAAACGATATTTTTTATTTACATTTTTTGCACACACTACTACTAAAAGTAATTATCAGGATAGGATATTGATTTACTTTTCGTTATTTTTAGTGGGATATTAATTCTTATTTGCTCTTCGTACTGGTAATGTAAATGAACCGACCAATTATTGAGTTATCGAACACACTTATTGTCAAACATCAGATGGTACAAAATGTTTGCGAGTAATCAAAATGAACTCCCACATTTTATTGGCAACCCTACTTAAACAAATTTTCGCCATGCTCCATCTCCTCATTCGTAAAAATTTCACATTCTCTATTATTTTTTTATTCTAAACAAAAGAGTCTATCGAATTAATCAACAAAGAATTCATTCATTTCCTAAATTGTTTTTTTTTTTTTTTGGCTTTAAGAAGTAAATAATAAAAGTGAAGTTTATAAGCGATAGCACAAATTATTAAAAAATTAAAGGTTTAGACTCCAAAAGTATACCGTTGGTATATGACAGAAAAATTAAAAGAAAGCCTGGGGTCCCTTATTTGTCGAGTATGTTTTGATTTAAGTAGTATATATGTATAAATTGGTATGAATGATAAGGAATTAAATGAAATAGGGACGTATTTCGTATCCGAATGACTAAATTTAGTTGCAGTTAGAGTGCCCCCGCCCACTTGTAGAATCAGCGGTTGATTGTCGTACGTCATAAAATAAAGCACAGCATGGAAAACATTGGAGCATAGTAGAAGTAACGACCATAGTGTACGGATAACAAGCTGCAGGAAAAACCTATATTTGTGTAGATATCAGCAGTGTGTTGTAAACAAAGGTATTTGAGAAAAAAAATATGGAATTTGTGGAGCTTATACAGACACCAAAGCTGGATGGAGTCTTTCTGCATGACCACACCAATGCCACTATAGAGGGGCGTCTATGCATAACTGGACACCATTTGTTACTGAGCAGCGCGCGGCAGGAAAATAGCCAAGAACTATGGGTATGTTTGCCATTCTATTGCAGATCATCGTTTTCAATAATACATAAATCGATTTTCAGTTGATGCACAAAAATATTGATTGCATTGAAAAGAAACCATATATGGTCCAAAACAACGTCGTTGGTGGGCTCATAACATTAAAATGTAAGGACTTAAGAGTTATTTCGCTTCGAATCAAATATGCCAAGGAGTACTTAAACATTGTTTCTTCGCTGGAGGCGTTGAGTTCGCTTAACAATCCAGAGTTAGAGTATCCTTTCTTTTATCGCCCAATGTACACAATATTGGAAGATGGCTATACAATATTCCGGTATGTTGTTTTGTTTTTATAACTAAATTATTGGTGTTCTAACTTTACATTCTACACTGCAGCCCCGAACTGGAATTCGCAAAACTTGTATCGTCTAGTTCTTGCAACAATGGAATAGGTGCAATGAACAACTCTAACGTTGTTTTGAGTCCGCTTTCCACGTTACACTCTCCCTGTTCAAATGATCATGACAACAACATTGGCTCGGCAGGTGTTGGTTGCGAATGGCGAATTACTAACGTAAATAAGGATTTTAAAATTTGTCCAACATACGGATCGGTTTTAATAGTACCGAAACAAATTACTGATGAACAAATAATGCAATCTGCCGCTTTCCGAGATGGTGGCCGATTTCCTGTACTTAGTTATAGACACGAAAATGGGGTAAGTTTACAAAGCAGCATTATTTTTATACCCTACAACACTATACGTTGGGGGTATTATAAGTTTGATTGAGCCAGAAGTTATATAACACCTCGAAATATTGGTTTCCCACATAGGAAAGTATATATGGATCTTCCTATCTCGCCGAGATGATTCGATCTAGCTATATATATCCGTCCGTCAGTCCATGTTATAGGCCGATGGCACAGAGGTGGGGTTATGGTCAGATTAGAAGCCTATTGCTTTTGGAGATTATCGCATAATATTTAGGGTTTGAAGTGGATCAAAAGCTGAAATTTCCTGATTTTGCAGTTGTTCTATAGGTAACAATTATTGACCAATCGACGCGAAAGTTAGCATGGGGCTAGAACTTAGAGCTGGGCAGAACGATGGTTATCGGGTAATATTTAGTGGGTGAAATGGACCATAACATTTATGTTAAATAAAAGTAACATTTTGCATTAAACCACGAATATTTTTAATCGTGGCGAAACCACAAGTTGACCAAAAGGTAAATTCTGACCGTTACGTAGATGCCGATAGAAAATATATCGGATATATGTAGCGAAATATAGAATGGCTAGACCGATTTTGACAAATTTTGTCAATTCAGAGTGCCCTATTGGCATAAAAGTATAAAATATAAAAAATCGCATAAATCGCATATTATTGACATCTTAATAATGATAATAGTATAGGTTTTGTAGAATTTTATGACATTTTTTTATTTTGTCATATTTTTATCGCATGCGATTTTTTCACTATGACTTAAAGTGTATATTTTGTTATATTTCTTTCTTTCTTTATTTAATTCATACTTAATACTGAAGCCTCCAAGGCCAATTAATTGTATTAATAAGGTACTCAATACCAAGTAGAAAAATTCAAATTAAATTATAAATAACTATCACATTATTAAAAAACAAGATATAAAAGGCTCCCCAGCCAAAACTACAAAAAACCAAAGTAAAAAAATGAATCAATAGAGGCATAATAACCAACAACAAGCAATTAAATTTTTTTTTAAGAAAGGTGAAAAATAAAGGCGACAGTAAAAAAAAGAGTTTTTTCACCCTACAACAAAGGTTGCGGTTATTATATACAGATTGCAATTATCGTTCGATGTTCATGAAAATTTCATAAGGGTAGTGTTAGACTCAGAAGGGCAATATATTTAGGGGTTGACATGGACCAACAACTAAAGGACACGAAATCTCGCATGAAGTTAGAGTTTAGGACAGCGGGTAGAATGAACCACTACTTTTGTGTCAATCCCACGGCAGCGGGTTCTACGACACCGGATTGACCCGAAACAACAACACTCCAGTTTCGGCCAGCGGCTGCCAACCCAGTGTATACATGTTCGTGTTTGTTTATTTTTCTGTTTTGGGAGCAGCACATCCCGGAATGCTTGCTCCGGATTCTTTTGGTCCGTGCCGGGCTTGAGGAAAACCCCGGACCATGGTTCTGTACGGTTTGCCAAAACACCATCCACCATAGATCAGTCTCGGTGCGATGTAATGGATGCAGAGGATGGGTGCATTTTAGAAATTGTTCCGGTTTAACCCGGTTGCGAGACTATAGCGATAGGGACTATGTTGCTTCGTGCTGCACCAACACAGTCCCCAGTGAGTCCACGACCTCGTCGTCAACTTCCGAGTCGTCGTCGGAGTATGGAACTCCCCCGCAGTCTCCAGAACAGCAACCACTACCGCAGCACTTAACGCCACATGTTGCTGTTCCAATTCCGGACAATGCATCGTTCTTGCAGTTCAATTGCAACGGACTCCGAGGTAAAATTGATGAGATAGTAGATTTTATGAATCGGAGGAATATTAAGATCGCAGCGGTGCAGGAAACCAAGCTCAATGAAAATTGTAGCTTACAACGTTGCAATGGTTACAACGTATTGAGGAAAGATCGCACCAGAAGTGGAGGTGGGGGATTAGCGTTCCTGATACACCATTCTGTTCAATACAGACCTATCTCGCTTGAGCTAGTCTCTAGTGACCCGTACATGGAGTGTATGGGGGTAGCAGTCAAGTGTGGTACTGCCGAGGTAGAGGTGCTTAATGTGTATATCCCGCCGGTTAATAGCTGTGAACCGCGTTACTTGCCTAATATAAGCCCACTTTTGGAAGGCAATAACCGCCTGGTACTAGGGGACTTCAATGCCCACCATGAGTTGTGGCATTCCGTCCTAGGTAATGACCAGAGGGGATCAGCGTTGGCAGAGCAGATTGACTGCTCCACATTTTGCACGGTAAACGAGGATGCCCCCACCCGAATAAGAGGAGAGTGTCACAGTTCGCCAGATTTAACCATCGTGTCACCCGGTCTGATAAATGACGTGGCTTGGCAACCCGTCATTTCTCTTGGCTCAGACCATCTCCCGATAATCGTCTCCATCAGCAGATCGCCCGATTTCATAACCTCTGAACGCCGCACTTTCCTTAACCATGGGAAAGCCCACTGGCCCGAGTTCAGAGAGTTCACCAACCTTCGCTTCAGAGAACTGCCCAATCCTTCTGATGTTCGGGTAGCTGAAAGGATTTTCCGGGACATCATCAAAGCTGCAGCCGCTCGCTATATACCTGCTGGTCGAATACCCGAAGTAAGACCAAATTTCCCAGCAGAGGCAGCGGGATTAGCGAATGAGCGTGATGAGCTCCGACGTACCAACCCTACTGATCCCAGAGTCAGTGAACTGACAGTGGAAGTCAACCGGTTGGTACAGGAGCATAAGCGGAAAAAGTGGCTAGACCATCTGAAGTGTTGCAACATTGGAACCGATTTGAGTAAACTGTGGGTAACGGTAAAGTCACTCTCGAACCCTGGAAAAAAGGATGATAGGACAGCAGTCACATTTAACGACGTAACTGTGACTGATCCGAAGAGGTGCGCTGGCTGTTTTAACCGCCAATTTGTCGAGCACCCCGAGAGTGATAGGGCGAGGCGAAGAGTACTACGTCGTATAAGAGCTCTTCCCGCCGAGGATGTACCTCCACAGTTTACGATGGGTGATGTTGCGAATGTCATCCGAAACGCTAAGTCATCTAAAGCGTTGGGCCCGGACGGAATATCAATGGTAATGTTGAAGCAACTGGATACGCCGGGAGTTGAGTATTTAACCAAAGTCCTTAACTTGTCGTTAGCCACCCACATAGTTCCCGAAGCCTGGAAAATGGGCAGGGTGGTCCCGCTACTGAAGCCTGGCAAGGATGCCAGCAAAGGCGAATCATACAGGCCAATTTCGCTTTTGTCGCCAGTAGCAAAGACTCTCGAGGCCTTACTCCTCCCCAGTATTAGAGGAAGCTATTCAGTTGCTAACCATCAACACGGTTTCCGTCCACTACATAGCACTACAACAGCATTGCACGCCATATCCACACATATCAGTCGAGGACTCAACCAGAACAGGCCGTGCCACAGAACAGTAGTGGTGGCTCTTGACCTATCAAAGGCCTTTGATACGGTCAACCATGCCACGCTGTTCGAGGACGTTGAGAACACTACCCTCCGGCCAAGTTTGAAACGTTGGATAGTCAACTATATGTGTGGACGCCAGTCGTACGTGGAATTCCGGAATAAGAAGTCCAAGCCTCGTAGAGTGAAACAGGGAGTTCCCCAAGGTGGGGTGATATCTCCGGAACTGTTTAACCTCTACCTTTCCGGAATTCCGCGCCCTCCAGACGGCATCGAGATCGTAACTTATGCGGATGATTGTACGATCGTGGCGTCGGGTCCTGTAGTTGATGACATATGTGTCAGGGTGAATAACTATCTCGCGGAGCTTGCCGCCTTCTTCCACGCGAGGAATATGAAAATATCCGCCACTAAATCGACGGCCACACTATTTACCACATGGACTGCGGAGATGAGAACACAGCTGAATGTGCAGGTCGAGGGGCATATAATTCCGACCACCAACTACCCCAAAATCCTTGGGGTCACATTCGATAGCATGTTCAAGTCTTCCGCGCAAGCCACAGCTATTTGCGATAAAATGAAAAGTAGGAACAAGGTCCTCAAGGCGCTAGCCGGCAGCACTTGGGGTGCGGATAAGGAAACCTTGTTGACCTCTTATAAAGCGATAGGTCGGTCTGTGGTTAGCTATGCGGCTCCAGTGTGGTCGGCGAATACAAGTGCAACGCAGTGGAAATGTATTCAGACCTGCCAGAATGCCGCCCTGAGAACTGCAACAGGGTGCCTCCTCATGACACCTGTGGACCACTTACATGAGGAGACGAAGGTTCTTCCCTTACGTCAGCATAATCATATGCTTTCGTTGCAGTACCTGCTTGGGTGTTATCGCGGGAGTCACCCTAACCACCATATGGTGGATAGAACTCCTCCACCCAGGCGTGTCAGGAAGGACCTGCACGATCTAGAGAGAGAGGTCCAGCGATATAAGAGAGAGCCTCTAGATCAAGAAGCCTATCAAGCGGGTCTGAATAGCATTCATACTGATGCAGTCACAGAGGTAGTTAATAATTACAGTATGAATGCCATACTCGGAGTCCACCCCCCATCCATTGCAGCTGAAGAACGTCGGCTGCCTAGGCAAACCAGGGTAGTTTTGGCCCAACTACGTTCAGGATGGTGCAGCCGTCTCAATTCGTATTGGGCACGAATTGATGAGGATGTGCGGAACGCCTGCCCAGCGTGCGATACAGGCCCGCACAACACGCTGCACCTGTTTAATTGTCCTGCCAAACCTACCCAACTCCGTCCAGAGGATCTATGGCTACAGCCCATAAAGGTAGCAGAATTCCTAAACCTGGACATTGAGGAAGAACCAGATTAGTCGGAAAAAACAACAGAACGTGTAAAACTGCTACAACAACAACAACAACTACTTTTGTGTGCAAAAATTCCAACTTTTCCATTCTACCGAGAGACTGAAAATAGCTTACAGGCGAAATCCAATATACCCAGAAGACGAGCTTCTGGTTTTTTATGCTGGTTTCGTTGACGAATATAGCCAAATGTCGTAGACAAGCAAATCATAGTCTAAATTTTGAGATACAGAATGGCCTCTTGCATTTGGAGATGGTCACAAAATTTTTAGGGGTTCAAATGAACCAAAAGCAGAAACATTTTCCTGATCACACAATTGAAACCAATCGACATGTAATTTTGCACGAGACCATTGGATTATATTTAGCTATAAAACAGACCACAAGAACTAACAGAACGACGGAGTGTTTAAATATTGTGCAAATATCCCGAATGTAATTTGCGTCCAAATGGTAATGCGAAGGATTTTAATTAATTTAATGAAATACTCTGTAAAGGGAAACCGTAAAACTTACATACCTAGAAAAGTACATGATTCGAACTAGTTTTTGTCTTGCAAGCCTAAATATGAGGTGATCATCTTGTCACATGACAAAACTTTATTTGGAGTCGAACTTTTTGCTAAATGTGTTAGGTCTGTGTGGTTCGTCCATCATATTTTCAACAAAAAAAGGAAATAAATAAAAAAAAAACTCCCACTATAAATATACGTACGTACGTTATTGAAATGATTTGAAATTGAAATTTTTCAATGTTATCTTAATACTCTAATCCTATGATTTTTTTAGGCCGCCCTCCTCAGAAGTGCTCAGCCGCTGTCAATTCAAGGAATAAAACGTTGCCGTGCCGACGAAGCCATATTAAATGTCGTTTTGGGCCGCAGTAAAAAGGGATTTATTGTGGACACATGGGGTAAAGGCAAGTCCAACACTGAGACGGATCAACACTACTCGCAGTGGAAGAAGGTTAACCGTTCTATCGGCAATATATCTTCGCCTGCCGCAATTTTAGACAGTTTTTCAAAGTTGATGGAGGGTATATTTTTTAAATAAACATAAATATGAGCATAAATAAGCTTTCCCATTTTAATTTAGCTTGCAATGATGTGAATTGTACACCTGACAAATGGCTTTCCCGTCTAGAAAACAGCAATTGGCTCAGCTTAGTATTGGGCTCGTTAAATGCTGCTTGCGTGGTTGCACAATGTCTTGATCAGGAAGGCAGTCCAGTCTTAGTTCATGGAGCCAAAGGACTTGATTCTACACTGATCGTTACGTCTCTGGTACAAATTATCTTAAACCCAGATTGTCGTACAGTACGCGGGTAATTACAATGGTATACTTGTTCCGAACAAGAAATGGTAAAATTTGTAATTATTTTCAGAATTCAAGCGCTGATTGAGCGCGAATGGATACAGGCTGGACATCCGTTTGCCTCCCGGCATCGTTACTCGTGCTACACGCCCTCCCAAAATCGTCACAAATGCAATGGCGCAACATTTGTTTTATTCTTAGATTGTATTCACCAGTTGTACAAACAGTTTCCTTGCAGTTTTGAATTCAGTACTCAAATGTTGGTCCTACTTTTTGAACATAGCTATTTCTCTCAATATGGAACGTTTCTTTGTGATTCCGAGAAAGAACGCCACGAGTTAAGAGTTCATTCGCGCACAACCAGCCTGTGGTCATACTTAAATCGACCAGAAGTACTAAAGAACTTTCTTAACCCAATGTACGAACCAAATCCTCGTGTAATATGGCCTTCGGTTGCTCCAATAAGCTTGGAACTATGGAATGGTAAACTATGGATTTTCGAAAGCAGGCACAGTTTATATTACCATAATTTTTTCAGAATTGTACTTAAGATGGATTGTGGACCAAAAAAATAGTGAGTGGACTGCAACTCAAATTCAAGAACTTATAACAAGCGAAAAGGAACTTAGAGCAAAGGTGATTTTGTAATTCTTTTAATGTGGTCAAGACTCATTAAATTTCTTTTCAGGCAATGAAACTAAGGAAACAAGCAGCTGAGATGGCTAATGAGGTTTTATCTATGCTAAGCTCTAATCACTGAACCAATTTAATCTATTTAAAGCCTTTCTTTGAAAAACAACCCCCATTTGAAACAACGTATACATCCATGCATATATCCATACATGAAAAAAAAAATTCATAACTTTCCAATCTCGAAATATTTTGCAAACTATATAAGACTTTGATAAGGGGCTGTCCTATTCGTATCTGCCACTTCAAGAATTTCTAATTCATATGCTTAAGCATGTACTAGATATTTTTTTGTGTAAAAAAGATAAACGTATTTTTATATGCTTTACATCTCTCTTATAGTGCTAGTAGTATGAAAAGTGTGAATATTCGTTTTAAGGTTCTATTTAATAAATCAATTTATTTGCATTTAACTTTAAGCATTTCGAATTTTCGTTTATTACAAATATTGAAAATAATTGTATTTTATTGTTACATTGTCGTACCGTGTTCCCCTAATAAAATATAACAGACACGACAAATTTCTGAATACTTTAGTTTCCTTTTTGTGAAATAATCCCTAAAATTAGTAGTATTAGTATCAGCGTTTTAAAAGTTATAAAATGTTTGTTCTCGATAAAGATTGTGTCTACGTAAATCGGACTTTAAAATTAGGTGGGGTTTTGTATGCAAAATACTGTACTGTACCGAGAGCCACTGTTTGGCTATTTTTGACATATATAAAGAAGAAACAAGTTAAAAAGTAACCCTCAGTTTTTTAGGAGTTATGGATAACGGAAATTGTTACCCTTTGTATGGGAGGTACCGGAAGAGTTGGTGGAAATATTGGGATATGTGAAAGATAATCCGACATTTGTTCACATTTTATAAGGGTTGTGATTATCAACATTTTGACCCTTTGTGAGAGAGGTGCCAGAAGGAGTTGGCCGATATTGTCCATTTTAGGACCTAGCTTGGACCTAGTAGAAATGTTACGATATTCTAAGTTGTAACGAAATTGGATACTTCCTTCGTTCTTTGTGAGAAGCTCAATTTTTATAATCTCGTCCCTTTTTACCAATTGTAGGTGTTACAGAAGGGGAAAGAGTGGAATGATATTACCCATCTTCGAACTTGATCTTAGTAGACAAAAATATTAGTATGTGCCAAGTGTGGGCCAGCCAGATAGACATTTTAAAGTATCAAATGATATGCCCTATAGTTGAGGGCATAAATAGCATCGATTTTAAAATGATACGTTTTTGACAAACATTGTAACAGTGTGCAATGCATATGCTGGCGCATATCCCATATGAATATTTAACAGCTTGATGTTAGTATTTTACGTTTTGCTATATTTTTTGCTTGCTTTCGAAAATACAAAAAATCAAGAGGACCATTATAAAAATCAATGTAACAAAAATCGCTGTTCTTTTATAGTTGGGAGCACAAAGGAATCCAGCAGGTGTACATAACGTTTAATTTTCGCATTTTTTTTGTCCGGATTATATGCTTCAGTGAATGTGACCAAAATGCTATATTCATCATTAGTTGCAATCATCTTCCAAAAAGAAGAACTGACCGGAACGTTTTTGTTCAGTATCCTAAAAATGAAATATATTTAAAACCGACTCTCCACAATGCAAAAATTGAAATTCATACCTTCACAGAGTTGTTTTTATTAATGCGTGGTCTAAAGTTGTTAGGATCTCGGCGGAAAGTAATTCCCAATAGTTCTAAGAATCGGTTCATTCCATTTAACAACGATTGAGGCGAATAAGCCGTAGTCTTTACAGAAGGTTGACCCTCCAACACAATTACACGATCCGCCAAATATGTTGCCATTATAAAATCGTGCTCCACAACGAAGCCAGTACGTTTAGCATGCAAAATGTAGCTGTCATTGAAAATAAACATTATTAGTTTCTCTATTTTTATACTTTATTTGTCGCTTACCGTTTAATAACTTTAGCGGCAACTAAACGTTGCTCTGAGTCCAAGTAAGCAGATGGCTCATCGATCAAATAAACGTCCGCCGGTTTGCCCAGACACAAAACCAAAGCTACCCTTTGCAATTCACCACCGGATAAGTTTTGTACTTCCTGGTCCATTATTTCTTCGATTTTCATAGGTTTCATAACATCAGCGACAAATTGGGGATGAACATAAGCGTCGCGAATCTTTTCATGAAGTAAATGGCGCACATGGTTTTGGAACTTGGGTGAAATTTTTTGTGGTTTGTAAGATATATTAAGCACTGGGAGATCTACATTTGTATCAGGCTGCAAGTTGCCAGCCAACATACGAATGAATGTTGTCTTGCCAGTACCATTCTCTCCGAGAAGTACCAAAATTTCAGAATCGCTGAAGTGACCTTCTTGAACGGTAAGAGAGAAGTTGCCTAGGGTCTTCTTCATTGCTGGATAGACATAATGATTCATTCTCTTAACTTCTTCTTCAGTTGCCGACTCGGAAACCTTTTCAAAAAGACATGGGATAATTGTAAAAAAAAAATTAAACCCGGGAAGCGATTTTTATGCAATGATATCGCAATCTTAGAACTCATAAGTACTATACGCGCAATGTATCAAAATGTCACTATTCTCACCTTGAACGTAAGCGATTCTGTACGGAATCGCATGTTTTCAGTTGGAACAAAACCATCAAGGAAAATATTAATGCCTTCGCGTACTGAGAAAGGCATAGTAACTACACCATAACAGCCAGGAACACCGTAAAGACAGCAAATAAAATCAGATAAATAGTCCAACACGGACAAATCATGCTCGACAACAATAATGAACCTGAAATTTAATTACATTAATTCAACAGTTATTATACAAAAGGGAATTGCATACTTCGTTGGATGTAAAAGATGTCGTATCGTCAAAGCCGCATTAAGACGTTGCTTCACATCCAAATAGGAGGAGGGTTCGTCAAACATGAAAATATCACCGTCCTGAATGCACACCATGGCAATTGCAAAACGTTGCAATTCTCCACCTGAAAGATCGGCAATGTTGCGCTCGCGTATATGCGATAAGTCCAACATTTCACAGATCTCCGTTTGATTTTTGCGCTCGTCCTTCTTGTTGAGCAATTCGTTGACCGTTCCACGAACGGCTTTAGGAATCTGATCAACATATTGTGGTTTCACCAATGCTTTCAAATTGTCCTCGAGAATTTTGGTGAAATAGTTTTGCAGTTCAGAGCCACGGAAGTAAGCCAAAATTTCAGTCCAATCTGGAGGATCAATGTAGCGTCCCAAGTTGGGCTTTTGCTTTCCAGCTAATATTTTCAATGCAGTTGACTTGCCAATACCGTTTTGGCCTACAAGACCCAATACTTCTCCAGGGCGTGGAATTGGTAAACGATGCAATTTAAACGAGTTTTTACCGTAACGATGAGTTGTATGCTTCTCCAGATTGCTGGGAATATTGATAATAGTAATGGCTTCGAAAGGGCATTTCTAAAGAAAGTAGTAGAAAGCAAACAACTATATTTAGGAAATGCACATTTTACAGTCAAATATCGTCCGCTGACTGAACACTTACCTTGACACATATACCGCAACCTATACACAGTTCTTCGGATAAAGAAGCGATTTTTGAAGCGGGTGCCACTTCGATACACAGCTTTCCCATACGCACCACAGGACAGGACTTTTTGCACTCCTGGCGGCAACGCTTTGGCTTACATTTGTCATCACTGACAATAGCGATACGGGTCTGCTTGTCCGTCTCCTCATGATCTTTTCTGTTGGCCATTTTTCTAAAACAAAATACATTCAAACATCAGCAACACGTTTATCCGTCTCTCAATAAAAACAAAGAACACCCTATGTGACAACAAAGCAAATAGTTGTAGGTGGGAATTTCGAACCCCGCAACTACCCCAAATGAAAACCTCTGCTCACAAGAGTGAAAGTGTATAACCTCAACTTCCACTCATTGCCTTCTCTGCTATAGGAATATAACAGTTTACAGAATGCAACGATTCTACTGATCTCGGCTATTCCTATTTTCTGGATATGTTCAATAACAATCCACATATAAATTACCTACTAATTTAGTTTGAATTTGTAAAATCAGACAACTAATGGCCGAACTGCGTGGCCCCGAATAGTAATTCGAAAAGAAACGTCAAAGCATAACAGTTGTTTAAAAGCGTATTTTTCGGGAAATATATTGCAACTATGCCTTTATTTACGAATAAAAGAACAAAAACAAAAGCGAAGTATTATGGTATATTTATAGCTTGGCGCGAACTGAAAGAAATGCCTTATTTACACCAAACTTGTTTTAGTATTATTTAGATAGTCAATTCCGTCTTCGAAAAACGCGTGGTGTAATGGTTTATACCCTCCACCATACATAGTACGGAGGGTATATAAAGTTCGTCATTTAATTTGTAACTCATTGAAATAATAATTTTAATAAGAATAAAACTAACTTAAATTAGAGCGAGTGCACTCCTGCGTGCTCAAAATTTTCGATGCTGCTCGAATACCAGTGAGCACATTTTCCTCGTTATGGAAAGGGAGCAAACTACGTTCAAAATTGTGCGGATTCTACTTTTGCGGAGCACTCTTTTAGCTTTTGTCATACGTCATTGTATTCCAATGTATGTGTATTTTTCTGTACAAAATCACAAATACAGCGCTGCGCGCTTCCTGTCAGAATTATTCAAAATTTCATTTCATTTATTTACCTCACAAAGAAATATGAATAAGCCCACGGGGCCCATAACTTGTATTATCTATCTACAATACCCTAATACAAATTCAATGATTAATTCAAACTTAACAAATAATATATTAAACCTAATAATTTATCTTAAAAATTCACGAGAAACTCAAACCCTTAACTAAACAATAGTCTAGTAGAGCAGTGAAAAAGTGTAGCATAAACGAACTAAAAAAAGAGAGAATTATTTTATTACTCATTAAACAGAGTATAAATAGTAACTTACATTATAACAACCTACAAATAAAATTAAGAAGATAAAATGGGGGTCCCCAGTCCAACAAAAAGAAAAAAAGAAAAAACCGACGCAACCACTACAAAAACATAGCTTACATATTTAGGCGAAAGTATTCAAAGTAATTTAACCCATGGTACAATGAATTCAAGGTAGGGCAGAACTACCATATGATTTCAATTTTTTTATTTTCTTGGCTTAATATGTCATCTTTATTTGTTTATGTATGTGTTTTCTTTTCAATAACAAAAAAATTGTTCAGAAAATATTCAAATTCGGGTGTTTTCAAAATGCTTATTGCATCATATGCATCGACAAATTCTAAAGTTTTTGTCGCGAAATAAACCATAAGAGATATATAGAACATGATATTGAAAAGAAATTTTGACCATTCATTCAGTTTTCGCGGTTTTAAATTATTTATTCAAAATCAATGCAACATGTTGTTTGCTTTTTTATTGTTTTGATAGTAATTCTGACATTACAAGCCAAACAGGTAGACCTCTATACTTGCAATTTTTTCAAAGTTGACCTACCTTCTCTTCATTGTACCATGATTTAACCCAAAGAAGCTGATTCCACAATCTCACCGCCCTAACAAAAAGGATCTCTCACCAATTGAATTTTTAAATGTTTCTTAAAAAATAAATTGATTTTTTATGTTTTCTTATACGACGTCTTTCGAAGGTTATTATAATAAGCGTTTTTCAACAATTTTCTCAAATTTAAATAATTTTTCATTCAAAATTTTCAATTTCAAAATAGATTTGACAGTTCATTGTCCCAGCAGCTGTGTCGATGCTCCTACCTATATTCTTCTACCATGCGAAAACCTTGGACACAACAAAATAAATTATATGCAAGAAGTTGTTTCATTTATTTTCTATTTTCCTTCATTTTTAAAATGAGTAAAAGAGAGCGAAAAAATATTGGAATGCCTGGATTTTCATTGGTTAATATTTTTAACGCACGTTCGAAATATGCGTTGGTTCGTTCCAACCATTGATTTTGAAAATATTTTCTCTTTATTTTTCAAAACAATAAATAAATACATACACACAATTGACAGAAGTCGGGCACACTTAGAAAAAATTGTAATCAGCTGGTTGCTTTACCCACCTTTTTGTTGTACCTGTTTTGCTCACAATAAATTAAATTTTTTTTTTGTTTAATTGAGTATTTTTTAATTCGAGAGAATGTCTGTTTTTTCGGCACCTACAAGCATGGCACAATTAAAAAAGGTAGAACAAAGCATGGTACAATGAAGAGAAGGTAGGCCAACTTTGAAAAAATTGCAAGTATAGAGGTCTACCTGTTTGGCTTGTAATGTCAGAATTAGTATCAAAATAATAAAAAAAATCAAACGACTTGTTGCATTTATTTTAAATAAATAATTGAAAACCGCGATAACTGAATGAAAGGTCAACACTTCTTTTCAAAATCGTGTACTATATATCTCTAAGGGATTATTTCGCTACAAAAACTCTAGATTTTGTCGATGAATACGTTGAAATAAACATTTTGAAAACACCCGAATTTGAATATTTTCTGAACAATTTTTTTGTTATTGAAAAGAAAACACATACATAAACAAATAAAAATGACATATTAAGCCAAGAAAATAAAAAAAAAAATTAAAATCATATGGTATCATAGCCCTACCTTGATATCATTGTACCATGGTATAAAGCTAAACCCCAAATACTATTTTTTTTTCTTTTGGTGCCCTCATTATGTCAACACATATACACATTTTGTGTATGTGTTTGTATTGTTTTGAATAAAAAATAAACAAATTGTACAATTTTGTGGAAAAATGTATTGTCCTCCTATTTTAGATTCCATCTCGTGGAATAACCCCGAAATTCCATTCTTGTTTCGCAGGTTTTTCCCAATATAAGAAAAAATAAACAAAAGCCAACAGTTGCATATTTAAAAGTCTATTTGACACTATAAGACTCCAGCACAGAGTTGCATTTCTCTAGTTTCTTTGAAGTTCAGCAACCTTTCTTATTGATTCATGCCTACAAGAATTTTAAAATAATGTATAGAATGTGTTTAATTTATTTATTTTGTTAAACAAAATATATTTGAAAGATGAACAAATACTAATGAGAACATAGTATAATGCTCTGTCAGGTTTGGGACGGCGAATCAAATATTCAACCATCTAAAATCGGCTAATTGAATGTTCCCAACCTATTCAAAAGTCGTTTTCGTTTAGGCAGAAGTCGATTTATGTATCCCTGTTGTAGTTGTGGTGACGTTTTGACAATTGGATTTGACGTCCATAATATTTCCATCACCAAAAGGCCAAAAGGTTTAAAGGTTTACAAAAAACAATGGTCGAAGAAAAGAATCCTCCTGAAAATGTGGAAAAAGTGGAAGAAGAGCAGACAGCGGCGCCTCCGCCACCTGAACCAGCAAAAGTGTTCACAGTAGAAAGTAATTTTTGTAAAAAAAAGCGTTATATTAAGAATGTGCACAGACGAAGAATACACCTAATTGGAATGCAGTGCATATAACCTTAAATAATAAGGCTTTCACTTTTAGTTTCTTTACTATGTTGCCTAGGATTGTGTTAAATGCATTTCACCTCTTGTTTTCTTTTGCTTTTTGCCAGTTTTGCACATGATAAAAGAGGCCCAGCAGCAGCATGGTCTTCGGCATGGCGATTACCAACGTTATCGTGGTTATTGTACTAGGCGTATTCGTCGCCTGCGAAAAGCGTTGAAGTTTCCTCAAGGCGACAAGAGACATTTCAAGCGTAGAGATGTAACTTTGGGGCAGTTAACTGGGAAGCGGGCTGATGAGCGGTTCATACATATACCACTAATAAGTGCTGAGCGAGCCTGGGCTTATGCCATGCAATTGAAGCAGGAATCGAATACGGAGCCTCGCAAGCGTTTCCATTTGATAAGTAAATTGAGAAAGGCTTGTGTATATGCCCTCCAACTGCAAGAATTGTGCAATGTAAGTAATGGGGTGAACTATTTACAGTGTCATTATCCATAAACCTACAATTCTTATTGTATTTTAGTCGGATGCTTTCGACGCTCGCACAAAACTGGAATGTGAGGCATACGTTGCCTGGATGCATGGTAGCCTGCATTTTGAATTACAACTGTGGAAAACAGCCGGTGAACACTTGAAACGTGCACAAGTGGTTTATGAAAATTTGGCCAAGGCTTTGCCCGAGGACGAACAGGAACTTTATCGGGCTAAAGTCAATGAGTTTACTCCTAATTTACGATACTGCGCCTATAATATCGGTGGCGGTCGCGCTGCCGGTGGAAATATGGATGATTTACTAGAATTTAGAGCTCAAGGATTACTTGAGAACTTAGACGATTTGGTGAATAAAACTAAGACGGAAAGCAGTGAAGGTTTGCAGACCATTGAATGGCGTGGAAGAAAGGTCACAGTCCGACCCGAAAAGGTGCGATTATTCTTGCTCAGTGCTCAAGAACTCGACAAAGGTCTTGAAAAGGCTTCTAAAATTGATTCAAAGATTGAATTGATAGAACGAACTTTAATGGATTGCAAGGACGCCATTCAAGCAGTTAAGGAAGAGATTAAACAGGATCCTAAATTGCGTTCGCTGACAACAGGCCAGACCGTTTCTGGTATTCAATATCTTTTGGCATATCTTTCTTACATTCGCCATAGTCGCACATTACAACGTAATTTATGTTTGGTAGAACAAGCCAAAGCGAACTTCGATGACCCGAATCAAAAGTCACAAATTGGAGGCGGTGACGGCAAGCGAGTTCGGCCACAAGATTTGACACGCTTGTACGAAATTATACTCCAAAACGTAACGGAAATGCAACAAATTTCTGGAATGGAGGAAGATCAAGCATATCAATCGGAAATAGAAAATCTTGCACTTACTTTCAAGGCATTCCGCTGTTATTACATAGCACTTACCTTGGTTGATATGAAGAAATGGAAAGAAGCCGTGGCACTCTATGAACGTTCATCTAAATACGCTAGCGAAGCTTTAAAGACTACAACAACCGATGTTTTTAATTTGAGCGGCGAGCTTAAAAAACTCATATCTACAATTGATAGCTGCAAGTTTTCTGCTCATGCATATAGTGTCCTTGAGGACGACAATACCGACGATCCAATTTTTACTTCAAAATCACAGAAGTCTTCAAAACCATTGTTCGAACGGCTTTCCCAATACAAGGAAGATCAATCATTGCACACTAAGAATCCTAATGTTTTCAAGATGGTTCCCGAAATGGAGGCCATACCCTGCAAGCCACTATTTTTCGATTTAGCATTGAATTACGTCGAGTTTCCATCTTTGGAAGATAAACTGCAATCACCTGGAAAGAAGGGCATATCCGGCTTTGTTAAGGGCTTCCTAGGATGGGGAGGTAACAAGTAAATACCATTTCCTTTTAATATCTGCAACAAGTTGATTCCATAAAGTCGCATATAAGGTGATGTTCGAATTCAAACATCCCTTTTTAAGTTCGTATTGGTATTGATATAATTTATATCGTATCTTAGCAATGTATTTGTTATTGTGTTTTTTTATTCAGAAATAAACATCTTCTCGGTGATTTTCTTAAATTTTTAGTGAATTTTTGTAATAAAAAAATTATACTCAGCCATATGTCCGTGCCTCCTTGATATAACGGTTTTAGACAAATCCGTTCCAGGACATTTGGAGTGGATATATTTCCGTCTGCCTGCCTTGCAGGATAGCTGGCGCGCGCGATAACTCCCGAAGAGAGCATTTGATTTGGTCCAAACTTGATACACCGTACCTTGTGGGGAGGTACTACTCCTTCCGGTACCTCCCCACAAAGGGACAACATTTTGAACGCCAAATAAGCATCCGATTCCATTCAAACTCGGCACATCTCAGACCTGTTGGCAGAGATCGGAGCATTCCATCTGGTACCTCCCCCATAAATGGCTAACATTTTGAATATGTAAACGATCATAAAATCGGAACTATGTATTTCACACATCCCATTATTTTTACAAACACAAGAGCTGCTGAGAATATGGGATATATCGGCTCACTTCTTCTGGTACCTCGGGCTCTACAAGATCCCCAAGTTTATTTAACCCCCGCATAACAGCACCACCAGATTTAAGGTGCTGAAAATTTGCAGTTTGTATAAGTAAGAAACATCTTTGGAAAGAGCTGTCTATGTTAATAATAGATATTAATAGATAGAAGCATGGTACAATGATATCAAGGTAGGGCCATGGTACAATGAAGAGAAGGTAGGTCAACTTTGAAAAAATTGCAAGTATAGAGGTCTACCTGTTTGGCTTGCAATGTCAGAATTAGTATCAAAATAATAAAAAATCAAACAACTTGTTGTATTTATTTTGAATAAATAATTTAAAACCGCGAAAACTGAATGAATGGCCAAAATTTCTTTTCAATATCATGTTCTATATATCTCCTTTGGTTTATTTCGCGACAAAAACTGTAGATTTTGTCGATGCATTCATTGCAATAAGCATTTTGAAAACACCCGAATTTGAATATTTTCTGAACAATTTTTTATTATTGAAAAGAAGACACACACATAAGCAAATGAAGTTGACATATTAACCAGAAAAATAAAAAAAAATAAATCATATGGTAGTTCTGCCCTACCTTGATATCATTGTACCATGGGTAGGGCCATGGTACAATGAAGAGAAGGTAGGTCAACTTTGAAAAAATTGCAAGTATAGAGGTCTACCTTTTTGGCTTGTAATGTCAGAACTACTATCAAAACAATAAAAAAGCAAACAACTTGTTGCATTGATTTTGAATAAATAATTTAAAACCGCGAAAACTGAATGAATGGTCAAAATTTATTTTCAATATCATGTTCTATATATCTCTTATGGTTTATTTCGCGACAAAAACTGTAGATTTTGTCGATGCATTCGTTGCAATAAGCATTTTGAAAACACCCGAATTTGAATATTTTCTGAACAATTTTTTATTATTGAAAAGAAGACACACACATAAGCAAATGAAAGTATTAAGCCAGAAAAATAAAAAAAATTAAATCATATGGTAGTTCTGCCCTACCTTGAATTCATTGTACCATGGGTAGAGCTATGATACCATATGATTTTATTTTTTTTAGATTCTTGGCTTAATATGTCATCTTTATTTGTTTATGTATGTGTTTTCTTTTCAATAACAAAAAAATTGTTCAGATAACATTCAAATTCGGGTGTTTTCAAAATGTTTATTTCAACGTATGCATCGACAAAATCTAGAGTTTTTGTAGCGAAACAATTTTATTGTTTTGATACTAATTCTGACATTACAAGCCAAACAGGTAGACCTCTATACTTGCATTTTTTTCAAAATTGGCCTACCTTCTCTTCATTGTACCATGGATAGAAGTATATACAACAAATTGTTTATAATAAAATAAAAAAATCAACTTGTTGCATTGATTTTGAATATATAAACAAAAACTCAAAAATGGATGAAAGATCCACATTTCCTTTCAAAATTATGCCCTATATTTCTCTAAAAATGTATTTCGCGGCAAAAAGTGTAACGTTGAAATACGCATTTTGATTATAACTGAATTTGAATATTTTCTTAATTATCATGAGAATAAAAATAACACTCAGATGCTCAAATTAATTTGGAATGTTAAGCCAGGAAAATAAAAAAAAATTGAAATCGATCGGTTTCAATGCCCTACCTTTGTTTCCTGTCTTCTTTTTTTATACCCTCCACCATACATTTTATGGAGGATATATTAAGTTCATCATTCCGTTTGTAACTCATCGAAATAATAATTTTATTTTGCGCTGATCTAGAATATATATACTTTATTCTTGATCAGCGCAAAATTCTAAGAAGATTTAGACAATCCCACGGCAGCGGGTTCTACGATACCGGATTGACCCAAAACAACAAGATCCCAGTATGTACATGTTTGTGTTTGTTTATTTTTCTGCATTGGGAGCAGCATATCCCGGAATGCTTGCTCCGGATTTTATTGGTCCGTGCCGGGATTGAGGAAAACCCCGGACCTTGGTTCTGCTCCGTTTGTCATAACGTCATCCACCACAGATCTGTTTCGGTGCGATGTAATGGATGTAAAGAATGTAGAGAAAGGATCGCACCAGAAGTGGAGGTGGGGGATTAGCGTTCCTTTTACACCATTCTGTTCAGTACAGACCTATCTCGCTTGAGCTAGTCTCTAGTGACCCATACATGGAATGTATGGGGGTAGCAGTCAAGTGTGGAACTGCCGAGGTAGAGGTGCTTAATGTGTATATCCCGCCGATTAATAGCTGTGAACCGCGTTATTTGTCTGATATTAGCCCAATATTGGTAGGCAATAACCGCCTGGTACTAGGGGATTTTAATGCCCACCATGAGTTGTGGCATTCCGTCCTAGGTAATGACCAGAGGGGATCAGCGTTGGCAGAGCAGATTGACTGCTCCACATTCTGCACTGTTAACGAGGATGCCCCCACTCGAATAAGAGGAGAGTGTCACAGTTCGCCAGACTAAACCATAGTGTCACCCGGTCTGATAAATGACGTGACTTGGCAACCCGTCATTTCTCTTGGCTCAGACCATCTCCCGATAATCGTCTCTATAAGCAGGTCGCCCGATTTCATAACCTCTGAACGCCGCACTTTCCTTAACCATGGGAAAGCTCACTGGCCAGAGTTCAGAGAATTCACCAACCGCCGCTTCAGAGAACTGCCCAACCCTTCTGATGTTCGGGTAGCAGAAAGGATTTTCCGAAATACCAACAAAGCGGCAGCCGCTCGCTATATACCTGCTGGTCGAATACCCGAGATAAGACCAAAATTCCCAGCAGAGGCAGCGGGATTAGCAAACGAGCGTGATGATCTCCTTCGCACCAACCCTACTGATCCTATAATCAGTGATTTGATAGTGGAAGTCAACCGGTTGGTACAGGAGCATAAGAGAAAAAAGTGGCTAGACCATCTGAAGTGCTGCAACATTGGAACCGATATGAGTAAGCTGTGGATAACGGTTAAGTCGCTCTCGAACCCTGGAAAATAGGATGATAGGACCTCAGTCACTTTTAACGACGTAACGGTGACCGATCCGAAGAGGTGCGCGGAATATTTTAACCGACAATTTGTCGAGCACCCCGAGAGTGATAGGGCGAAGCGAAGAGTACTACGTCGTATCAGATCTCTTCCCGCCGAGGAGGAACCACCACAGTTTACGATGGGTGATGTTGCAAATGTCATCCGTAACGCTAAGTCATCCAAAGCGTTGGGCCCGGACGGAATCTCAATGGTAATGTTGAAGCAGCTGGATACGCCGGGAGTCGAGTACTTAACGAAAGTTCTCAATTTGTCGCTAGCCACCCACATAGTGCCCGAAACCTGGAAAATGGGCCGGGTGGTCACGCTACTGAAGCCAGGCAAGGATGCCAGTAAAGGCGAATCGTACAGGCCGATTTCGCTTTTGTCCCCAGTAGCAAAGACTCTTGAGGCTTTACTCCTCCCCAGCATTAGAGGAAGCTATACAGTTGCCAACCACCAGCATGGATTCCGTCCACAACATAGTACCACAACAGCATTACACGCCATTTCCACATATATTAGTAGAGGACTGAACCAGAACAGGCCGTGTGACAGAACAGTGTTGGTAGCCCTTGACCTATCAAAGGCATTTGATACGGTCAATCATGCCACACTGTTTGAGAACGTGCAGAGAACTACTCTCCGGCCAAGTTTGAAACGTTGGATAATCAACTATATGTGTGGACGCCAGTCGTACGTGGAATTCCGGAACAAGAAGTCCAAAGCCTGTAGAGTGAAACAGGGTGTTCCCCAAGGTGGGGTAATACCTCCGGAACTGTTTACTCTCTACCTTTCCGGAATTCCTCGCCCTCCAGACGGCATTGAGATCGTAATGTATGCGGATGATTGTACGATCATGGCGTCAGGTCCAGTGGTCGATGACATATGCGAAAGGTTGAACCCCTATCTCACGGAGCTTGCCGCATACTTCCATGCCAGGAATATGAAAATATCCGCCACGAAATCAACGACCACACTCTTTACCACATGGTCTGCAGAGATGAGAACACAGCTGAATGTTCAGGTCGACCACGAACTACCCCAAGATTCTTGGGGTCACGTTCGACAGCATGTTCAAGCCGTCCGCGCAAGCCACAGCTATCTGCGACAAGATGAATAGTAGGAACAAGGTCCTCAAGGCGCTAGCCGGCAGCTCTTGGGGTGCAGATAAAGAAACCTTGTGGACCTCTTATAACGCGATAGGTCGGTCTGTGGTCAGCTATGCGGCTCCAGTGTGGTCTGCGAATACTAGTGCTATGCAGTGGCAGCATATGCAGACCTGCCAGAACGCTGCCCTGAGAACTGCGACAGGTTGCCTCCTCATGACACCAGTGGACCATATACATGAGGAGGCGAAAGTCCTTCCCTTACGTCAGCATAATCATATGCTTTCGTTGCAGTACCTGCTTGGGTGTTACCGTGAGAGTGATCCCAACCATCATATGGTGGATAAATCTCCCCCACCCAGGCGTGTCAGGAAGGACATACATGATCTAGAGAGGGAGGTCCAGCGCTACAAGAGAGAACTCTAGATCAAGAACCCTATCGACAGGTCTGAGTGGCATTCACACCGATGCAGTCGCGGATGCTATTAGCAGTTTTAAAGCGAATGCCGTCCTCGGAGTCCACCCCCCATCCATTGCAGCTGAAGAACGTCAGCTGCCTAGACAAACCAGGGTAGTTTTGGCGCAATTACGTTCAGGATGGTGTAGTCGTCTCAATTCGTATTGGGCACGAATTGATGAAGATGTGCGTGACGCCTGCCCGGCGTGCCCGCACAATACGCTACACCTCTTTAATTGCACAGCCAAACCTACCCAACTCACTCCAGAAGATCTCTGGCTACAGCCCGTAAAAGTAGCCGAATTTCTAAACCTAGAGCTGGAACCAGATTAGCAGAACGCAAACACATGCATGTACTACTGCTACAACAACAACAAGACGATTTAGACCTGTCCGTCCGTCCGCTAGAGTCAAAACGAATAAAGACAGGAAGCTAAAATTTTGCACCGCTCTGTCTTTTGTCTGTAGGCAGGTCAAGTTCGAAGATATTGTATAGCCCCTATATAACGATATCCCCGATATTCGGGAAATGGAATAGTCTACAATTATACATAAGGAGTTTTTGGTGGCTACTATAGCTCCTCGCCCCCATACAATGGTGCCCCCGATATTCGATATCTTGATGATTTTAGCCAATTTTTTCAATGGAATTGTCTGAAATTCTACACAAGGAGTTCCCTCTGAGTTCTTTACCCCCGGGAAGAGAATTGTCTATATGGATCTACGTTATAGTATAAAACCCATACAACGCTAACCCGAGCATCAAATTTCGTATTTGATATTCGAAATGTGTACAACAACCTGTGACGGAAAATTGTCTATGCCGGTTCACGTCTTAGTATAGCCCCCATACAACGGTACTTCTCTTTATTCAGTATTTTGATGATATTAGCGACATTATTCACGGGAATTGCGTCAAATTTCGTATTTGAATTTCGCAATCGTTACTTCAGCCCATGACACAATTGAAGAAGGTAGAACAAAGCCACCCACTAAATGCAATTTTTTTTCTTTTGGGGCCCTTATTCTGTCAAAACATATACACGTTTTGTGTATGTGTGTGTATTGTTTTGAATTAAAAATACAATAATTTGAAATTATTTCAAATTCGGTTGCAAAATAAATGCATATTTTCGACGTTGATGTTCAACACATTGTACAACTTTGGGATAAAACTGTATTGTCCTACTATTTTAGATTCAATCTTGTGGAAAAATCACAAAATTCCATTCTTGATTTGCGGGGTTTCCCCAATACAAGCATTTTGTTAAAAAATGAAAAATAAACAAAACCAACTGTTGCTTATTTAAAAGTATATTTGATACAATAAGACGCCAGCACAGAGTTGCATTTTTCTACTTTCTTTGAAGTTGAGCAACCTTTCATATTCAGCCATGAAAAATTACTTATCCGGCACCACGTCTTCGTATAGGTTTTCATTCGAGAGGTATTTTTCGTCGGATTTTTTTTTGAAATTTTTCAAGTTCCTTCCGAATGATGGAGGGTATAAAAAGTTCGACCCGGCCGAACTTACTAATTTTTTACTTGATTTCTTTTTCATATGTTTTCGAAATTATTTAAAAAAATAATTTCATAATAATTTTGAAAATTTTCAAGTATATTACAACATCGCCTAAAAGTAACATAGGCTATATCAATTTTTGAAATTCCACTTGGAACTTGAGATATAGCATCAGAATCGGAGGTACCTCCCAAAAATTTAGATTTTATATGCACATATCAATTGATCTATTACTGATACAGTCTCCAAATTTGGAATGCGTAATGGAATTTGGACAAAATTAATATACACATATATTTTCGGCCAATTTCATGTGTTTTCATGATGCACTAAACACGCTATGTATCTCTAATTTCAATGAAATTTGGAATGTGTAACGGAATTTAAAACGAACGTACATTTGCGAATATATATTTCGGCCGATTTCATGTATTTTATGCCTCAAACACGATACATATTTAGATACGGAATTTAGTACAATAAAAATCCAAGTATTTCGATTTCCTCCGGAAATCATCTTCAGGGATCTGTTTTACAAAAAAAAAAAAAAAACACAAATTACAAACTGATTTTAACAATATACAACACAATAAATAACATACATTTTTGAAGTAAAATCTCGTCTATTGAGTTTAAATGTCACTATCAAACTAAGTTTTCTTTCGTCGGTGTTTATGAACTAGGCTTCTGTAAATGTGAGCACAATGGTCTGTATCGGTTTTATAATTAATTCGTTTGACATTTGGTAAACTTATAATATGTAACATTTCCAATGTAAATCGTTTTTGTAATTATTTTCTTGTGCTAATATGTCGACGGCTTTAAGGTCGGGTTTATGTCCTGTCAATGTGCAGCTAAAGCAGTCTTCTGTTCGAGAGGCTTGTCACTTTTTTGATCCGATTTATCTCAGATTTTTTTTTAATTTCGTCTTTGTCGTGCCGACATATGACTTTTGGCATACGTCAGCGTCGTCCCCATTACATGTTATCCTATACTACATTGCACTTGTCCTCCTTCTTAATTTTAGATTTTGTTTTACTAAACAGACTGTCGACATTATTACATGATTTAAACGCTAATTGATAGTGGTCCTTATTATAGATGTTTGATTTACAAAGTCTCTCTGAGAATCTCGGGATGTAAGTAACAGCTTTATATATCTTTTCTTGTCTTGCCTCTTTTTTTGATCCGTTTTTGCGTGTAGAATTAGGTCGTCAATGGTGCTTTTTGGAAAATCATTTTGGCTTAATATGTGGCGTATTTTTATACCCTCCATCTTAGAAAGGAGTGTATATTAACTTTGTCATTCCGTTTGTAACATCCTTAAATATTCGTCGTAGACCCCATAAAGTATATATATTCATAATCAGCATAAAATTCTAGGTCGATGTCCGTCTGTCTGTCTGTCTGTCTGTCTGTCTGTTGAAATCACGATACAGCCCACATTATTTGACGTAGAGCGCCAAAATTTAGCAGAGCAATTTGTATTGTGTCTAGGATGGTTTTGGTATAGTCTTCCTGTACGTATGGCAAAACATTGCATGTATAAGTCCACGTTTTGGTATAGCCCCCATATAAAGGTACCTCCCGATATTCGGTATTTTGATTATTTTTGCCACATTTTTTCACGGATTTGTCTAAAAATTGGTATTTGTTGGTCATAATGGGTTCCAGCTGCGGTAGCGAAACATTGCATGTATGGGTCCACGATTTGGTATAGCCCCCATATAACGGCACCTCCCGATATTAGGTATTTTTTATTGTTTTTGCCACATGTTTTCACTGATTTGTTTAAAAATTGGTATTTGCAGGTCATAATGGGTCCTAGTTCGTATTTGTCTGAAAATTGGTATATGTAGGTCATAATGGGTTCTAGCTCCGTTGGCGAAACATTGCTTGTGTAGGTCCACGATTTGGTATAGCCTCCATATAATGCTACCTCCCGATATTCGGCATTTTAATGAGTTTTGCCACGTTTCTTTTAATGTTTCCTTTACCCTAAGGTGGAGGGTATTAAAAGTTTGGCCCGGCCGAACTTAATGCTTTTTTACTTGTTCTTTTCTTAGTTTGATAGTGACATTTAAACTTAATAGACGAGCTTTTACTTCAAAAATGTATGTTATCTATATATATATAAATGAAAGTTGTGTTAGTTACTACGCTTATAACTCCAGAACCGCTGATCTGATTTTAACGATTCATACAAATTCGAAATTGTGTCCTCTCCGAAAAGGATAATATCCAAAAAAATCGCGTAAAAATGTAATATATTAACATTTTCATTTTGACTTTTGAAATGTACAATAGTAATGTTTTATTTTGCATGATTTTTTTCCATTTTGACTTACTTTTTTCTAATTTACATTTGTAGTGTTTTTATATTTTATTTTTGAATTCAAATATTAATACCAATTTATTTAATTGACTTGATTTCTTGAGAACTGAAATTGATGACTGGTTACATGGAAGTGTAGTACCGAATTATGTAGTGGCGAAACGGAATAGATGATACCGAAATAATTTAATGCGGTCACACCAAAGTTAAAAGATAATTACTATTTCAAAATCATTAAAAAACACGAAAAAAGAGATCTCATTGCAACAATTCCCAAAACGGGAAAATATCGAAAAAAATTTCATTGGTTTTTTTTTAACAAAATAAAGAGTAATTTTTCACTATATACAATTTTTCACCAAAAAAATGAAATAGGTGCGAAATACGATGGTAACTGACATCTACCTTTCAACTCCAGGGCCTACATCGTGCTTCAGCTGGAAGATGCGAAATGCAAAAATTTTTGGGAGTACAATCAGTAAAATACCTTAAATCGCTTTTGCAGGTCATGATATCGATCATAAATAACCATCGTGTGATTTAAGCCATTTTTGGAGTCTTCGCCACTTTCTTCTATTTTTGGCTCTTATTTGGCATCTTTGTTTCTAAGGGGGTAGAGAACCTCTTCGCATAAAATTTTCGGAGTAGGGCCCATATTGGTCTTGACCACTAAAAAATTGTATTTATGCTACCCTGGGGTAAGGAACCATCGTACAGATAATTGCCACATAGAAATTTATTCATGTAAAGTCCCCACATTGGAGTATCCCCAAGTCCACTTTCACATCTAATGTGTGGTCAGAAAAGAAAAATTTGTATTCTATTGAATTTGTAACCCCCAAGAGAATATTGGTTGGGAACGTAAGTTTGGGATGTATATTTATATCAAATAAATTGTAAAAACATGAACAAAATACATATATAAGAAAGTAGCACGGGACCGAATATTTGTTGAATCGTCATTGAATTATACAATGATGATAAATATGGACTTTGGGGGGTCTCCAATTTACAATTTAAATGACAAATAAAATTAGCTCCCATATTACGGTAATGGGTGTAAAATAGTAATTATAATTGACTATTCTGAAATCAGTCTGACCTCAATTATGAGGTGTATAAAACTATTTTTACTTATTTAAATCACGTGATTTTTTTTCAGTATGACATGCTATGTTGTTCTGCTATATTATCGATTTGGCCTCCATTTGTCATCTTGGATTATAAGGGGTGAAGAAAGTTTTCAATGTAGGTCGATGTTTCGCATTTTACCATATTTCAAAGGATTTGGCTAAAAATGTGTATTTGGGGGTGAAAATCTTACACAAAATTTCAACATATCTACAAATTTTAGGATTTTCTCCATGTAATAGTATCCCCTGAAGTCCACCTTTTGGCGGACAGACAGACCGACATGGTTAGGGGGACTTATGAGGACTGAAATGCACAATCTGAGGTGCTAATGGGTTTAAAAAAGTAATTAACTTTGCCTATTCTTAAATCAATTAGCCCTCAATTATGAGTTGTACAAAGTACAGTAAATTCCAAATTACTGCTCATTTGACTAAAAATTAAAAACTAATCGACCAGTACGTGAACATTTATAACATTCATATCTTTGAATAATTATGCTTTGACAAATATGAATAATAGACAAAAACTACGGGCCGGCAACGCGGACCGGGCCAGCTAGTTTATCTATATATATATAAATCAATTGTTGTTTGTTGGTAACGGAATCAGTTGAAAACGGCTGGACCGATTTGCATAATTTTTCGTAAAAACTTTCGTCATACCCCGAGTTAGGTTTTTAAAGAAAAAAATATAGACCACGACCACTTTTGCGCCCACAATTTTGATTTATCTAAAATCCTTATATATGCCAATATAGAGGAGATATCGGTTTGAAAATTATTGCAAGAGATACTGTTGACTTTCCATCCCCCTCTAAGTATTTATTTGGGGCTGAGGAACTGTCGTTGTCAGTACTTTTTAATCTATATCTATCTATATATATAAAAGAAAGTTGTGTTAGTTACTACGCTTATAACTTAAGAATCGCTGGACTGATTTTAACGTCATACAAATTCGGAATTGTCTCCTCTCCGAAAAGGATAATATCCAAAAAAATCGCGTAAAAATGTTATATATTAACATTTTCATTTTGACTTTTGAAATGTACAATAGTAATGTTTTATATTGCATGATTTTTTTCCATTTTGACTTACTTTTTTCTAATGTACATTTGTAGTGTTTTTAATATTTTATTTTTGAATTCAAATATTAACACCAATTTATTTAGTTGACTTGGTTTCTTGAGAAATGAAATTGATGGCGAGTTACATGGAAGTGTAGTACCGAATTATGTGGTGGCGAAACGGAATAGATGAGTTCGAAATAATTTAACGCGGTCACACCAAAGTTAAAAGATAATTACTTTTTCAAAATCGCTGAAAAATCACGAAAAAGAGATCTCATTGCAAAAATTCTCAAATCGGGGAAAAATCGAAAAAAATTCAATGGAATCGAATTTTAAAATAATAGTACATTCTATTGACAAACTTTGTAGGGATCTTTAATCATTTGCTGTAAAAAATCAGCGGACATGTTGACTATTTTTTCAATTTGTTATTTTTCTTGCGTCAATTTTTTTCAATTTGTATTATATTGAATTCAGAGGATTTTTTTTGTGAACAAAATAAGGACTAATTTTTCACTATATATAATTTTTCTCCAAAAAAAATGAAATAAGTATGAAATACGATGTTAACTGAGATCTACCTTTCAACTCCAGGGCCTACATCGTGGTTCAGCTGGAAGATGCGAACACATTTAAACAAACAAAAATGACCGAAACAGCCTAATGGGGCTCATTTCAAAGCGTGGATCTACTTCTTTCATGTGACAATAATCCGTCCAATGAGAGCTCAAAATGCAAAATTCTTTGGGAGTTCAATCAGTAAAATACCAAATATAAAGGGTGCAAAATAGTAGAGCGAATGGAACTTTTAGTAAGAAAAGAATTTCTATCCTTCTACTATGATGAAAAATTTGGACTTTATGGGGTCTCCAACTTACAATTTAAATGGCAAATAAAATTAATTCCCATCTTACGGTAATGAGTGTAAAATAGTAATTATATTTGACTATTCTGAAATCATTCTGTCCTCAATTATGAGGTGGATAAAATTATTTTTACTTATTTAAATCACGCAATTTTTTTCATCTTAGATTATTAGGGGTAGAAGAAAGTTTTCAATGTAGGTCGATGTTCAAAGTTGTGTCCATATAAAGGTACCTCCTTATTATACCATATTTCAAAGGATTTGGCTAAAAATGTGTATTTGGGGGGTGAAAATATTACACAAAAATTTCAACATATCTGTAAATTTTAGAATTTTCTCCATGTAATAGTACCCCCTCAAGTCCACCTTTTGGCGGACAAACAGACCGACATGGTTAGGGGGACTTATGAGGACTCTAATGCACATTCTATGGCGCTAATGGGCTTAAACAAGTAATTAACTTTGACTATTCTTAAATCATTCAGCCCTCAATTATGAGGTGTAAAAAATAAAGTAATTTCCAAATTACTACTCATTTGACTGAAAAATTTTGCTACGATTTTTACCATACTAACAATTAATTTGATCCCTTACATGGGGATAAGATTGATTTAAACTTTTTAATAGATTTGTGAATCACATCCACACATTTGAAGCCCACGGTTTAAATATTGAAGCCCACGGCTTAAATATGGGTACAGGTATTTTAAAACAATTTTAATCGACCAGCATGTGAACACTTATATCAGTCATATCTGTGAATAATTATACTTTGACAAATATGCATAATAGACAAAAACTACGGACCGGCAACGCGGACTGGGCCAGCTAGTTGTGTTATATATTGTTAAAATCAGTTTGTAATTTTTGTTTTTTTTTTTGTAAAACAGATCCCTATTGTTAAAATCTGTTTGTAATTTTTATTTTTTGTAAAACAGATCCCTAAATATGATTTCCGGAGGAAATCGAAATATTTTATGAATAAAAAAGGAAAAAATTAAAAATAAAAAACATAGTTTTTTTATTGACCTTAAGCCAAGCAATTAACCAAATAAGTAATATTGTTTGAGATTTTGATATGCCTTCCATATATATTTAAGGTCGATATCATAAATTTCATAAAAAATCACCAATTTCAATGAAATATGGAAGGTGTGACGTAATTTGGCCAAAAAAAATTGTCAAATTATATTGAAATCGGGTTAGTTTGGGATATGATTGTGTCCCATAACGCCTTTGCTATAGCATTAGGCTAACAGTAAAAAATACGCAAAAATTTATTTGAGGATACGATTATTATTACCTCGAATTCTCTAATAGCAGCAGAAATTCCACTCAACTTCAAAAGATTGCTATTTCCTGCACGCTTGGCTTTTGCTATGAAATTAATAACTTCGAAGGACAAACTCTTCCTGTATGCGGACTAAATTTGGCATGATCCTGCTGCTCATCAACAGTTGTGCCTGGCTTGTTCACGCGTTGGTAGACCGAGAGATTTGTTTGTTTACGCAATAAAGTTTTACAATGAATACTTTTTATACACTCCACCATACATAGTATGGAGGGTATATTAAGTTCGTCATTCCGTTTCTAACGCATCGAAATAATCATTTTAGACCCAACAAAGTATATATATTCTTGATCAGCGTAAAATTCTAAGACGATTTAGCCATGTCCGTCCGTCTGTCCGTCTGTTATAATTACGCTACAGTCTAAACGAATTAAGATAGGACGATACAATTTTGCACAGCTCCCTCTTTTGTCTGCAGGTAGGTCAAGTTCGAAGATGGGCTATATCGGTCTACGATATCGTATAGCCTCCATATAATGGTACCCCCGATATTCGGTATTTTGATGATTTTACCCACATTTTTAAACGGAATTGTCTCAAAATCCACACAAGGAGTACCTTGTACTTTATCCCTTGGAAGAGAATTATCTATATAGGTCAACGATATCGTATAGCCCCCATATATCGGTACCCCCCGATATTCGGTATTTTGATGATTTCAGCCACAGTTTTCAATGGAATTGTCTGAAACTCCACACGAGGAGTTCATTGTGAGTACTTTATCCCTTGGAAGAGAATTATCTATATAGGTCAACGATATCGTATAGCCCCCATATATCGGTACCCCCCGATATTCGGTATTTTGATGATTTCAGCCACAGTTTTCAATGGAATTGTCTGAAACTCCACACGAGGAGTTCATTGTGAGTACTTTATCCCTTGGAAGAGAATTATCTATATAGGTTAACGATATCGTATATCCCCCACATAACGGTACCACCGATATTCGGTATTTTGATGATTTTAGCCATATTTTCCTATGGTATTTTCTGAAAATCCACACAAGGAGTTCTTTGTGAGCACTTTAACACCTGAAAGGTATTTGTCTATATAGGTCCACAATGTCGTATACCCCCCATATATCGGCACCTTCCGATATTAGATTTTTTTAAAGATTTTAACAGAATTTTTAATGGATTTTATTTTTTGAAAATTTTCTAATTCGTTCCAAATGGTGGAGGGTATTCAAAGTTCGGCCCGGCCGAACTTACTGCTTTTTTACTTTTTTTAAAATATTGAATTTGTTTTACTATTTTTTAAACCACAAAATATTCGTATATACAGTTTTGAATGCATATTTCAGCTCATGGCAAAATTATTACAGGTAGCAGCAAGTCCCAGCTGATGTGACTCTATAGTAACACTAGTGTCAAATTCGGTAAGAAGTTTTGTGATTAAATTCCATTTCTTGATATACAATAGGTATACATTTTTTATATAAAATTCCACTGCAGAGCAATATGAATCGCCAACCGCGAAAACTGTTTTCAAGGTTAAAAAGCAGCGACACCATATTAGGTAACATAGTCGTATATTTTATGTTTCCTAATATTCCAAAATTTAGAATTCTTTATGTGTGCATGCCGTTTAGTTTCAATTTGAAAGGGATGTGGCATTATCCACGACTTTCTAGCGATTGCTTGAAGTGTTGAGTGGTTAGGACCTACAGCTAACAACTATACATTCAGGGGAATGATATGAAAGCATTCAAATTAAATAATTGAAAAACTATTCTTCTGCATTTCCAAATCCAAAAATAATCCAAATTCCAAAAATGTATATTTTTGAAATCAAAATAATTTATTGAAAATTAGTTATTTTATTTACATTTTTGGACATATAACTCTGACACTTATATTACGTACAAAAACAAATTTGTATGTCGTTGTTACGATTGTTGTACAACAACACTTGATGTTACCTGTATCATTCTACCATGATTTCAGCTAGTGATAATACAATTTTTCCTCAAAAATGTGATCCAAAGTGTTCAATATTTCAATTTCATGGCAAAATTGGTTATTATTTTCAATGCTCGCCCCGCAATGTACGTTTCTTCCAGTCATTGATTTTTAAATTATTTTGTTTTTTTTTTTTTTTTTTTTTCAAAACAATAAATACATACACAAAATGGGCAGACAAAAAGTTGTAATCATCTGGTAGATTTTAATAGAATGTTACTTTAACGAAAATTAACAAAACAGTGTACATCTCAGTGGTGTGTATTAATTTAATGCCGGGTCCAGTATCTGAAGATTGTCACGATGAAACATGTAATCATGTCATAAACGCCGTCCACGCACAATAAATCGGTGGATTTCAACTGCTAACTCGATTTGACGTATACGCTGGAATCGAATCTTGGAATATTTAGGATTTATTATTTGTAAGAGAGCCTTAATTAGGGGTTTCGCGAAGATTCCGCTTTAAAAAGACATGTAATCAAAGGAATTGTCAATTTAAATAACGTGTTTTATAAAATCATTTTTTTATTAAACCATTATTGGTCATCAATATGAGATAAATTTAAATAGCCATTCTGATAGAATTCCAAAGCCAAATCCCTCAGACGGGAATGATATTCTGGGGTTAATTTCTGTGTACACTTGATTTCCTTGGCACTTCTATTCATTTCACTGATGGCGTCTAGATTTGGGATGTTGTTGGGGTCGAAGGTTACAGCAGGCAATATCCACATGCAGATGGCCAGACCGTACAGCACATGCTTGTAGTATTCAGTGGTAATGTTGGGCAGTGAATAGGTATCCCGGAGTGAATCGAGGTCCGAGCTGGAGTGTGTAAACTGTTCTTCGAGATTCGACGATAAAGCCAACGCATATATTTCAAGCAAATGTGTTGTGTATAAATCCCTCAAGTCTCGTTTCGTACTGGTATAGATGAAATGTAATATGTCGAACACCGGCGAGGCAAATCGCATAGCTTGAAGATCGAAAAATTTAACATCGCTCGGCACACGATTTGCCGCCTTAGCTCCGTTTTGTTGACAGTCGGCGTCGTCAGTTATACTTTTGTTGCTTGAATCTCTGGAAGAGGACGTCGTTGTAAACATAATATTGTTCATCCACAAATCTCCGTGACACATAACGCTCATGTGGTCCGGTGGATTTGTGATGTAACATTGGATCTTGGCAAATAACTTGTACTGCAGCTTTTCTATTAATCGAATTGGCTCCGTCAGACATCCGTCCACATTCGATGATCGCAAACTGTTCAATGACTCTTGTATGGAGGTCTCCAATATGTTCTTGTAGAACTCCTCGGCTTCTTTACAATATACGATCTCGCAAACCTGTTTACATTTATCACGAAACATTGCATTGTCTAAACGTTGTGCTGCTATCGAGGCCGCGTGAAATTTCGCCAATTGCTAAAATAAAAAAGAAGAATGTACAAAAACAGGAAATTACTCTGTGACTACTCACCATACCTTCATGACCAATTCGCAAAAATTCAAATCCAAGCCGGTAAGTCGGTTTTGCATGCGGTATCCTATTTCCTTTAAATCCTCTAAAACTATTATTTCCCCGACATCATCGTGACCAGCATAGAAACATTTTGGAAATACGCTCTCGGACATGTATCGGTCCAGCAGTGGGATCACATGATTATAAGCCATGATCTCATTGCAGAATGCTTCATCGCAGCGATAAAGTTGGCGTCGAGATAAGCTTGGTATTTGCCGCTTTATAATGACTGACATGAAGTTTGAATCTGTAAGGAAAACATTCTTTAAAGACATCTAAAAGTGAAGATACACAAGCAGCTTTACATCGTGACATGGTATATTAATGTCAAATTAAAGGGGAAATGACGGCAGGATTCAAGTACGGTCCTGACATCCCTTTATGTTGTCAAAATCTCGACGATACCCGCTAGATGGATTCAGTAATAAAACAAAAACTTAGGCAGACAATTTCTTGTAACGAATTTAATGCCAATTGAACTGAAAATAAGAGATGACAATCTTCTACTAATATTTTGGAAAACAAGGTGTGATATTGTATTCTTACTTGCCCTAAGCGAACCCAAATTCAACCATTCCATAATTAACTTTAATACGACTCATCAGACTAATATTTTTTGTTTCCTGTTTTAAATTATATTTTTCTTTTTCCTCAAAAAGGCGTGAAAATTTAAAAAAATATTTGTTCGAAAAATACATTTGACAATAACAACTGAACTTTTAACACCCTCCACCATTTGGAAGGAACTTGAAATATTTATTTATTTATTATTATGTGTTATATATAACTATACGAAGACGTGGACCTGCTTACGAAATTTTTTGTCATAGGCTGTATGACATACAACCAAATAAGGCCTGAAAATAAGTATGCCAAATTTTATGGAAATCGGTTCAGATATAGCTATAGCTCCCATATATATTGTTCATCCGATTTGTTATTTTTGTCCTCCGCAGCCGTAATATGCACTCTGTATCAACAATATTTGGGGAAATCTATCAAATACAGCTCAGAAATACGTTTGTTAAGTTTTTATCGAGATCGGATTTGGATATAGCTCCCATATATAACTTAGTCCGATTTATCTTTTATTGTGCATCAAACGTCTAATATTTGTCCAAATGGGATGGAATTTGGTACTTACGACCGAATTGAGTCTAGAAGGTAGTATGTCAAAATGGTTGAAGAACGGTTCAGATATAGCTATAGCTCTCATATGTACTGTTCATCCGATTTGTTATATTTGTTACCCACAGCCGTAATATACACTTCGTAACAACGATATTCAGGGAAATATATCAAATAAAGCACAGAAATACCTTTGCCAAATTTCATCGACATCGGTTCAGCTCCCGTATATATCTTTACCTGAGTTCAAGTTAATTGTGCACCAAATAGGTTATACAAATCCGAATTGAAAAGACACAAATGCCTCGACAAATTTAGTACTTTGGACTTGAAATTATAACTATAATCCTAGTTTGTATTTGTATAGATTAAATTCTCACAAATTTCCTATGAATAATTTTATTTGTTAAGTGAAGCTGTATTAAACATGCAAAGTGGTGTAGTGTATCATAAAGTCGGTCCCGCCCGACTGTAAGACTTTCTTTGCTGTTTTTTTTAATTGTTTCCATTTAGTAACTTGCCTGACATAGAAAAACGTAAATATATAATATACTATACATTATTATATAAAAAAATTATATAAATACAATGATTACAGAGTAGGGCAGATTGATCGAATGTGCAAAATACAAATCTAAAGCTACTGTCAGCTGGTTTGTTTTTTGACACTTTTTTCACAATATTTTAATTCAAGATAAAATCGCAAAGAATATATTGAACTTTATGGATTAATTTTTATTATTAATAACAGAATTCAAAACAATACATACACACGTACGTGTTTTGACATTACAAAGTCTCCATCGAAATATTATTGTACCATTTGCACAGGTATCAACCATGGCAAAATAACTGAAGGTAAATAAATGCTACCTCCTAAACACAATTTTTATACCCTCCACCATACTATGGAGGGTATATTAACTTTGTTATACCCTCCACCATACTATGGAGGGTATATTAACTTTGTCATTCCGTTTGTAACTCCTCGAAATACTCATGTCAGACCCAACAAAGTATATATATTCTTGATCAGCGTAAAATTCTAAGTCGATTTAGCGATGTCCGTCTGTCCGTCTGTCTGTCTGTCTGTCTGTCTGTCCGTCTGTCTGTTGTAATCACGCTATCTTTCGAATGAATTGAGATAGATGGCTAAAATTTTGCACACATGTTTATTTTTCCAGTAGGCAGGTTAAGTTCGTAAATGGGCCATGTAGGTCCACGTTTTCATATAGCCCCCATATAACGGTACCTCCCTATATTCGGTATTTTGATGTTTTTAACGACATTATTCACGGGAATTGTTTCAAATTTGGTATTTGAAGTTCGTTATAGGAACTACAGTCTGTGACAGAAAATTGTCTGTGCGGGTCCAGGTCTTCGTATAGGCCCCGTATATCAGTACCTCCCTATATTCGGTATTTTGATGATTTTAGCGACATTATTCACCGGAATTGTTTCAAAATTGGTATTTGAAGTTCGTAATGAATACTACAGTCTAAGATAGAAAATTGTCTGTGCAGGTCTACGTCTTCGTATAGCCCCCCTATAACGGTACCTCCCTATATTCGGTATTTTGATGATTTTAGCGACATTATTCACCGGAATTGTTTGAAAATTGGTATTTGAAGTTCGTAATGAATACTAAAGTCTGTGACAGAAAATTGTCTGTGCGGGTCCATGTCTTCGTATAGGCCCCATATATCAGTACCTCCCCATATTCGGTATTTTGACGATTTTAGGTACAATACCCACCGAAATTGTTTGAAATGTGGTATTTGAAGTTCGTAATGGATGCTACAGCCTGTGACAGAAAACTGTCTATGCTGGTCCAGGTCTTTGCACAGCTCCAATTTAACGGCACCTCCTTATATACGATATTTTGATGATTTTAGCTACATTATTTACCGTTTATTTCAAGTTTCCAATTTGAATATGGTAATGGCTTATGATAAACAATGCCTATGTATGTCCACGTCGTATAGACCCCAATATGACGGCTATATTCGGTATTTTTAAAATTTTAACAAAATTTTTTAAGGATTTTATTTTTTAAAAATTTCCAAATTCGTTGCAAATGGTGGAGGGTATTAAAAGTTCGGCCCGGCCGAACTTAGTGCTTTTTAACTTGTTTCTTTTTGTGTCCTTATTCTGTCAAAATATGTACATACACATTTTGTGTATGTGTGTGTATTGTTTTGAATAAAATTTGAAATTATTTCACATTCAGTAGCAAAATAAATGCATATTTTCGACGTTAATTGACAACAGACTGTACAAATTTGGAATAAAACTGTATTGTCTTACTATCTTATATTCAATTTTATGAAATAATCCCATTGACCCCAACGTAGGAGTTTTGTTAAAAAATGTAAAATAAACTAAACACATTGTTGAATATTTAAAAGTATATTCATGGTAAAATTAAGAAGGTAAAGTCATTTCAAATAAGCATACCCATCTCTGCATTTTCTGTAATTTACCTTGTCACATACAAATGTTGAAAATGATTGCATGACTTTACCTCCTTAATTCGACCATTAGTCTATTTGACATTATAAGACTCCTAGACGGAGTAGCATTTTTCATAGTTTTTTGCAATTAAGACGATTTTTTAAAAAATCACTAATAAGTTAGTATTTTCTATTCAAAGATCCACAACGTTCTCTTGTTTTATTACTTTTTGTTTCAGTTTGATTTTATGGTTACCAGAAGCAAGAAATTTCAATTTGTAAGGAATATTGTCGGCGGAAATCTGTATTTTTAATTTTGATGGTGGAATGTTGCCAAAGAACATAAACTTGTGTTATGCATTCTGATTTTTTCTATAATTCCGTTTCACCACAAAAAAAAAAAAGAAAATAAATTCTGTCAATGTTGAAATTGTTCAATATTGAAGATTTGTACTTACGATGTATTTCTGTAACATTCACATAAATACATGTGATGAAAAACGTCGAAGGTGTACAACAGCTATTAGGTAGGGAATGACGAATGACGTAAAAATGTGTAAGGTGACGTTTCCACAAAGTTTTATTAATTTATAGAAGCTTTGTGTATTGAAACAATGGTTTAAGGGAAAATACGTAAATAAGATATGTGTAATACAAAATTCTTTTAGAACCTTTCTCATTCACTATCGAAATGAAACTGAAAATATTTTTTTGTGTGAACAAATCAAAACACACAAATAGTTCATGGTCACCTTGTCACACCTTTTTCTGAAATCAAAAATAAATATACAAAACTGCTGAAGTGTGTGTTCCATATGACCCAAACATTCCACCGATAAATCTGTGAAGTTATCTGCTAAAAATGTAGGAGTTTATATTTATGTACACCATTCATAAAACCAGTAAAGAAAGTCTAAAAGCCGGGCGGGGCCGACTTTATGATACCCTACACCACTTTGCTAATTTAGTAGAGGTGCGCATAACAATTAAAAGTTTTAATGGGAGAATTCAATCATACACGCTATGATTATAATTATAATTTAAAGTTCAAAGGACTAAATATGCCGAAGCATTTGTATCTTTTAAATTCGGACTTGTATTGCCCATTTGGTGCACAATTAATTTGAAATCGGATAAAAATATATATGGGAGCTATATCCAAATCACAACCGATCTCGATAAAATTTGGCAAAGATATTTCTGAGCTGTATTTGATATATTTCCCTGAATATCGTTGTTACGGAGTGCATATTACGGCTGTGGGTAACAAATATGACAAATCGGATGAACGGTATATATGGGAGCTATAGCTATATCTGAACCGATCTTCACCAAATTTTACATACTAGCTTCTAGACTCAATTCGGTCGTAATTCGGTTAGACGTGTGGTGCACAATCAAAGGTAAATCGGACGAAGTTATATATGGGAGCTATATCCAAATCTGAACCGATCTCGATAAAATTTAGCAAATGTATTTCTGAGCTGTATTTGATATATTTCCCCAAATATTGTTGTTACAGAGTGCATATTACGGCTGCAGAGGACAAAAATAACAAATCGGATGAACAATATATATGGGAGCTATAGCTATATCTGAACCGATTTCGATCAAATTTGGCATACTTATTTTCAGGTCCAATCTGATCGTTCGTGCAAATTCGGACTGATATTATACGTTTGGTGCACAATAAAAGCAAATCGGACGAAGATATATATGGGAGCTTTTTTGACCGATTATCTCCAATTTCAATAGGTTACGTCCTTGGGCCAAGCAAATGATTTGTGCAAAATTTCATCTGGATAGGACAATAAATGCGAACTGTACTTTGTTTATAAAAATACATGAACAGACGGACGGATCGACTCAGAATGTGATTCTATGCAGATCATCAAAAGGAACTATGGGTCTATCTCGTTTCCTTTTGCCTGTTACAAACAAATGCACAAAGACATAATACCCTGACCACCATGTGGTGTAGGGTATAAATATCCGGCAGCACCATTCTCATCGACTGCTCGAATAAAACTAAATTTTCTACCAAAACCATTTTGACCGAAAACTTAAATCAATTTTTTTACAGCGTTACCTTAAATTCGACATAGCACATACAAATATTCAACTTCCCCATTATAGTAAAATACTTAGTATGTATTAATCAAATACGCCAGGTCCATATCCGTGGTAGAAGAATACAGGTAAACGCATTAACGGGGACATTGATATGTCAAAATTTTTTAAAATGATTTTTTCAAATATAAGTAGATTTTATATGTTTTCTAATACGAAGCCAATCAGAGGTTATTATGATATGCGTTTTTCAACAATATTTACAAATTTGAATAACTTTTCATTCAAAATTTTCAATTCCAAAATTAGTTTGACAGTTCATTGACCCAGCAGCTGCCCCGATGCGTCTACCTGTATTCGTCTACCATGTCAATATCTTATAACCTACTAAATAAAAATGTTCTACAAATTTACACTTTTATAAAGTCGTCCAATTCAACTTCTTTGCATTATTCATTTCTTTAAAAAAAAAATAAATAAATAAAAATTGGAAATGTTCAACTTTGAAATTTTGTACGCCCGACGTATTTGGGCAACACTAATATAACTGATCTGATCTCTCTCATACGACTGAGTCGACGCATAAGTTACAATTGTGTTGCCTAGCCTTGTTTAAAAGAAGGGTATATAAAAATTGTCATTCCGTTAGTAACACCGCTTAATATTCGGCGTAGAAACCATAAAGTATATATATTCATGATCAGTATAAAATTCTATTTCGATTTAACGATGCCTGCCTGTCTGTTGCAATCACGATGCAGATCACATTATTTGACGTAGAGCTTTAAAATTTGGCACAGTGTATTGTGTCTACGATGGTTGGTACTGAAAATGAGAGATATCGGTCCACGTTTTGGTGTTGGCCCCATATAACAGTACCTCCCGATATTCGGTAATTTAATGATTTTTACTAAATTTTTCAAGGTATTTGCTAGAAATTCGTAATGAGTTTTAGCCTCGCTGGCGACACATCATATAACCGGTTTAAAAACATTGTCCATATTGGTCCACTGTTTCCATATAACTATATCTAACGATTTTCGGTATTTTGATGGTACCAGTTTTTTGAAAACTTTACCGCATTCTCCAACCAATCTTACTGGTATTTGTGGTTTAGAGAGGGATACGTTTGAATCCAGATGTTTTAATTGCGGCCTAGCCGAACTTAATGTATTTATACTTGTTTGTAATTTACCTGGTCAAATTTAGGTTAATTGAATCCGGGCTCGCATCTCTTATCTGAGCGTTGTTTTTCATGTTTTTACGTTTAATCTATATTCGTCCTTTGAAATTAATATTTTGATTAGGAAAATTCAACTGTAATTAATTAGGGAAGATAATAGATAATATGAAGGTCCTCCAAAAAAACAATGTTGTTGAAAAATGCAACTAAATTTAAGAAATTTCAGACATCACACGCGTATGTCCAAAGTAATGATCATAGAATAGGCGTATGGGCGTTTTGAAAGTTACATCGCCAAGTAATTTAAATAGAAGGGGGCAAATTCAGCCCAGTTCCACACTTTTGGAATTTTTCAATTAAGATTCCTCGGAATTCGAAAATTTTATGTGTATGGTGTCTTAGGCAATATTGTAGATAAAAATAATAGTATTACTTGGGCCCTTTTTAAAGTATGGTTAACAACTCCCTTTAAAAAAGATTGTAGCAAGTCAAAATATTCCACAACATTATTTTTCATAAAATCGTACTATATGTCCTAGGTTCTACCTATACGCCAGGATTATATACATTAAAAATACATTTAAGGGTTAAGGCCGTACTTTGTCGAAATAACGGTTTTAGACCCTAGGTCTCTTTGGACCAAATTTGCAAAAACCTTCCAGATCCTAATATTTTTGTCAGTGACCCTTTGTGGGGTCAATTACCTCCCCCACAAAGGGTCAAATTTCACACATCCCAATAATTTTATTAACCCAAGGTCTGGTGTTAAGATGGAATACATCGGTCCACTCCTTCTGAAACCTTTTTCTGTACAGAAAAAGAAGCAAAAATCCGACGTTACTCCAACTTTGCAGATCCTCAGTTCTCGGTCAGGTGCAAAAAGGGATAATATCGGTCCACTCCATCAAGTGCTTCCCCCACAAAAAGGTCAACATTTTGAATAATTAAAACTCTTATAAGATGTGATGTAAGGATCCGATTGTCTTAAAATTCCACATATCCCAACAGTTTTGTAAACTCAAGATCTGGTGTTAAGATGAAATATATCGCTCCACTCGTTCTGGTACCTCCCCCACAAAGGGTCAAAATTTTTAATATCTATGAAGGTCATAAAACGAAACGAAGTAAGCACCAGGTTCTCTTTATATTTCACAATGTTTCCACCAACACAAGATCTGTTATAAAAATGGTAGAGATCGGACCATTTCTTTTGCTATCTGTCCCACATAGGGTTCAAGATTTTGAAAAACAAAACGCTCAAAGAAAGCGAATTAAGCATCCAACTCTCCTCAAATTTCACACATACAAGCATTTTTGCTAATACAAGATCTGTTTTGAAGATGATATATATCTGCAAACCCTTCTGGAACCTCACCCACAAAAGGTCACAATTTTCAATACTTTTTCCCTCAAATAACTTGCGAAACAAGTCAGCGATTCTTTACAACTTGCTATAACTAATTATTTCTCTCAACCATAAACCTGAGATGAATATGGATAAATTGGATATAAATGTTCGATTTTCTTGTAATTTTGCCCATACCGATATTTTTATATGTATTAGATGAAGCATGAATATGGAATACTTCGGTCGACTATACCTAGTACCTCACGTAAATGTTAACATTTTTTAAAAATTACCACATGTGTTATGTAAAGTGAAGTAAGTTACCAACCTGTTACCAAGTTACCCCATATTTATACATCGTATTAATTTAGGTCCGATTCGAAACGGACAATATTGGCCCATTCCCTCTGAACCCACTCCATAGAGGGTCAACAGTTTGAATAATCATAACAGAAGTCAAAATATGTATAATTAAATAATCGAGCAATGGCTGAGGGTATTAGTCTGTCGGCAGAACCGATTGTTACTTTTTAACTTGCTAATAAACATATTGAATATACAAACTTCTTTTGTTCAGAGACTCACAGTTTGATCTAGAATAATTTTTCCTTTGACACTTTCAGCCAAAAAAACGCAATATAAAGAGGGATTTTGACTTAGATTGGAATAAGATTGAATTAACAGTAAAAAAAACCAAACATATATGCTATGTTCCAGAATCTGCAAGAATTTACTGGTTTTTCGATATCATAAAGGGAAAATCGGTTATCGTAGTATAAACTTTTACATTCATGCAGTTCTCAAAGATACCAATAATTTTCACTTGTAGTACAAAAATTTCGAATTTAATTTCCTCAAAAGCTATTGGATACAGATATATGTGGCTTATTTTGAGATTTACGGTGAAATTTTGTAAATTTTTTCTTCTGTTGACAGTTTCTACCTCGAACGAAATTTTATATTACTTCAGACGTCAACTGAAAAAAGCCGAGGAACAAGTTGTTTTTGAATAATGATGTAAATATTTCTTTGCTATACAAAGAAACTAGAGATTTCTTTTATTTGGTGGTGAAATTTGGTAAAGAATATTTTGGTCTTCGACTCCATCCTTCTAAAATGATGCATTGTTGGAGATTTTTGCACAAAATCACACAAAGTACGCGTATTGCAGATAATAATACGAGTATTATTTTGGTATATTAGGACTATACCTTCTATCTATACTTCTATCAATGGTAGAAGAAAACAGGTAGTCGCATCGACACAGCCGCTGGGACCAATTTTAAATTTGAAATTTTTTAATGAAAAATTATACAAATTCGTTAAATTTGTTAAATAATTCATATCATAACAACCTCCGATTGGCGTCGAAACATATAAAAATCTACTAATTTTTGAAAAAAAAAAAAAAAAAAAAAACACTTTTTAAAATGTTTTGACATATCAATGTTTCCATGCATTGATGCATCTACTTGTATTCTTCTACCATTGATAGAAGTATAGATGCACAAGACGAATTGTATGAATTATGCCTTTTTTGACACACTGACTTTGTCTATTCAATCATGTGCAAGGTATTTGATAGACAATGACAACCAACAACATCCCCCATTTTGATTAATGTGTGCCATTGTCTAAGATTCGATCGTGACATGACTGACTCGAATATTTGCATGGTGTTCTCCATCAATGCAGGGTGTCGACGATGACATCGAACCATGTCATCGTCAAATTGTGTGTCATTTGTGTACGTGTGCTTAATTTGAGAGAGTGTATGTGTTACTTTCGACGGTGAGGATGTGTTTTTGTGTGTGCTGTAATTATGAAGTAACAAACACGGTATACATATAAAAGTGAGTACGAAATCAATAATTAAAAAATATTCGTTATGACGTAGTTGAGGGCAGAGATATTAAGAAAATTTATCAGTGTTTTTTTAATAAGGATTGTCATTTTGGATTGTTTCGTCAATAGCCGAAATGTGAAAATTTTGTGTGGACGATGGGTTTGAGTCTGACCGACATGACGAGACATCGAGCGTTTGGTTGGATGTCACGTATTGTTATGCGTTTGATCAAACAGGGCACAGCATGACGAGCGTTTCCTCTCCATGGCATAAATTGAGAAATATGTCACACTTGCAGCCCTTTAGTATAGATAGAACGTATAGTCCTCATATACCAAAATAATGCTCGTATTATTATCTGCAATATTGCCGAAATACTTGGATTCCGAGAAATCCTAATAATTAATTGGTAATTGTCGCCACTATTTAGGTTACTTTACAATGTAAATTTTCAAAACGCTGATACACCCATGACACAATTTCGCACGTTATGTGTCACTTTTACATTGGAAAATATGACATTACATATGTAACAAAATTTCCGTCAAATAGAGCCTTTGTTCTGCATTTCCATTTAATAATATAAAATCCAAAAGTTACATTTTAGAAATTGTAATAATTTCTGAAAAAAAAAATGTTTACAATTTTGGACATTAAACTATTTCTCGCTACCATAACTTCCTATATGGTTCTTGTACAATTGCATTTGTTGTAGCTTTAGTTTAGTAAATTGAAAAGAAAGTAATTAAAAACTCAATTTTTTATTAAAAAAAAACTACAGCTTGTTTCAATATAATTGTTTTGTGTTTGATATTTGAAGTTCGTAGGGAGTATCATCGGTTAATATCTGTTTAATATTTGAAATATTCGGTGACATGCTGTAGCATTCATAACGAATTTAAAATACGAAATTTGAAACAATTCCGGTGAATAAGGTCGCTTAAATCATAAAAATACCGAATATAGGGAGGTACCGTTATGTGGGGGAATACGAAGACCTATATGTTAATTTTCTGTCTTATGATGTAGTACCCATTAGGAACTTCAAATTGCGAATTAGAAATATTTTCAATACCAAAAGTCATGCAGGGCAAACACGCATCTGAGTAAAATGTTATGAACCCACTTCATTTCGTTCGTAAGCTACAGTTATTTCCACAGACGGACGGACTTTGTTAAATCAACGTAGAACTTTGTGCTTACCAAGAAAATATACACTTTGTGGGGTCTAACATGTATATTTCCATATATATTCCAAGTGAGTATGCGAGTTATAGCACCTACATCCGAGTTGAGAAATAATAATTTTGTCAAAAAATCGATTCAGGTGTACCTGTAGCTCACATACATACTTTTCATCCGATTTGATATGCAGGTCTCATACATACAAACATACGACCAAATTTAGCGTAGAGGTAGGTATGTCAAATTAGGTTGAAATATATCTATCAGCCTCTATATATTGTTACGAATATAACTTTAGATTTAAGTTAATTTAGATGAATTCCGTTAATTTAAGAATTTGAATTGTAACGTAAATTTCTACTACGCAGTTTATTTGAATAACTTCACAACAACAACTACTGTATAGATTTTTCTACATCCTTCCATTTCCTCTTTCATTTTCTATTTTGTTGCTGACGTACAATTCTTGTTAAACGTCATCATTGATGATCGCTTAATTCCTCTTTCTTTGTTACCCCCTCGCCTGTGTATGTGTTGTTGTTATTGTTCACTCAATGTAAGTTTGTATGTGTTGTTGTTATTGTTCACTCAATGTAAGTTTGTATGTGTTCGTTGCATTGGTAGATTGTTCGTAATCTAGGCGTTACCAGATCGTCTAGAAACTTCTGTACAAGGTAGATCTAACAGGTAACCGCATCGGCGAATTGCTACAACAAAGCAACTTTTGTGGTCCCCTCAAATGTCAAAATTGTCATCTAAGGCGAAAAACATAGATTCGCCATGACATTTAAAGTTTGGGGCAAATTTGTTTCAACCAATCAGAAACGAGGTGTTTGTTTACATTTTATTTTGTGTGCCTCTCGTCGTAAACGAACGTCACAATAAAAGTTTTTATTGTAAAACAAATAAGAGTAAAATAAGTATTAATTGTAGTATTGCGATATTTTTTAAACCAAGAAACTTATAATGACTATATTTTACTGGTTTAAACCGAAAGTTTTCCGGAACTGCAAATGACAAGAGTCGAATTCTTGCACTACTTCCCGTGATGTGCTTTGGGAATCTTAGATGTTGAGGCTAACTTAATTCTTAAAGCTGCACTCCATTCTAACCTCCTTCCTTCATTTTCTTTTAATTTTTTTTACTGGTTTCACTCTTAACTTGCTCTTAAATTATTTGAAATATTATAAAAAGGTATTTTTAGGGAAGACAACATAAACAAATTTGTTGTTGCATTCATTTAGGGCGAATTCTTCATTACAACAATTTGTTTTGACATTTAATGGTGCCGTCAGCTGGGCTGATGCGATTACCTAGTACATCTACCTTGCTTCTGTAGCGACAGGCGAGGCTCATATAAATAGGGGAAATGGAAAGGCAGTTAGTCAGTTGTGAATCAGATCGCGAATTGAAACCGTCGAGTAAAGTAAAGTGCAAAGTAAAGTTGTGTGAATAAAATCATTGTAATAATCGTAATCCGAAAGAACCCGCGTTTTATTTGGTACGAGCTGTATTGGGAAATAAAACAACGTCTACACGGGATTAAGTAAAATCCAAGAACGTAACAATATATATAAAAGCAGATGCTTAATATGCACTTCATAAAAATGATTTTCGGTACAAGATCCAAATCTAAGCTAATCATGACAGAATTTGGCAAGGGTGTTTCTAGGACGAATATGCTAAGACACCCATTCGCAATTCTGTCATGTTCAGATTTGGATAAAGGTTAATGTGTTTAGATTTTGCAAGTCTGGAAGCAAATATATGTCGAGTTTGGTACAAATCGGTTAAGTTGTAACTATAGCTCTCATATATTGTTTCATTTGATTTGATATTTAAGTCTCCCCAAAGTCATAATATGCACTCTATACCAATGATCCGTCAAATTTAGTGGAAAAACAAATAATCTTTTATTTGTTACAGGTAGCTCTACTAAATATACGCAGTGGTGTAGGGTAGCACAAAGTCGAACCCGGCCGACTTTTGTCATTTCTTTACTGATTTAGTATATTGCCATTTTTGCTTAAATATCGTTTGAGTGTGGCATCGCAAATACCCTTATTCATTATGTATCGACAAAAATGTTTTTGGTTGTCATCGGTTTATTGTTAATTTGAACGATAGTGTGAACCCAAAACCGACAGTAAAGTTAAACATTTGGAGCGGTAATATCAATTTTGAGCGCAATAATGCTTATACAACGGACAACCGAGTGAGGATATTAAATGGTTGCATCATTGTAGAAGAATATTGGTAGATGCATCAACGCTTGGGAACATTGATAAGTTAAAGTTTTTTGAATGTGTTTTTTTTTTTTTTTTTTTCAAAAATACGTATATTTATATTTATTTTTCTATACGACGCCAATCCGAGGTTGTTATGATATGCATTTTTTTAAACAATTTTTACAAATTTGAATAATTTTTCATTCAAAAATTTAAATTTCAAAATAGATTTGACAGTCCATTGTCTCAGCAGCTGTGTCGATGCGACTACTTGTATTCGACTGCCTGTATAAAAATAAGCGTTACTTAGTCAAAATATTGGCACCATTTGATTTCGCCTCTATTGTTAGGATATCTAACATACTCACCAATCTCAGGTGATTTTAATTGGCAACGTTAATGAGATACAATTTTAGACCAATACTTTTGTAAATGTTTTTTTCTCATGCCTCTGTCATATTATAGCCACAATCCATTTTGACACAATGAGATCCCAAAACAGATTTGATTTTTTCCTATTTCTTCGAAGTTTAGTTATCTTTCTGTAGTGCGATTCCTTAATGAATTTTTTTGAGTTATCGTCGTAACCGATAAAATTAAAATGCTAATAATTTCAATATTTTCAGCAAGTAAGTGGCCAAAATAAATGGGTAGTCCTGTCCATAGCAATAGTGTTGTCAACATAATGTTGCGTTTTAATTTAACCGAGATTTGTCGGTAACTCAAATAATGGGTTAGAGAACATAGACAAATGAAAATATAGACAACGAAATGCTCTCACCGTTTATCTTCGAAAAAAATCGAATCAGCAGATGTCGTCTATATCGTTTCAGGGGTTTGAGTGAGAATATTGATAACAACAACTGTAGGATATTTTTTGTCGGTAAAAAATTGTTCCATAATAAAAGAAATGTGAAATTATCATGTGAAATTCTTGAAAAACGATAAAATGTGTTTTCGAAGTCGAGTGGGTTGAACGCCTAAATCGGCATGTTGACAATTACATTCAAAGACATGCGAGAAACGCTAAAAATATTAAATATATGCTAGAGGTTGAGATTTAAAGGTACAATTACGAAACTTCAGACAATTCCGTGAAACAGAAGAGAATATTTCAGAAGAGAATATTTTGCACAGATAAGTTATAAAATGCTGCTTGTTTTGTTGAGTTTTTCCTAAGCATAAAGGGAGATTTTGTTGTGTTTCTGGAGACGCTATCAACAAGTTCACATTTTGTTCAGTAATAAAAGTTGCGTCGAAGTGTGAAGATATTTTTATTAAAAGTGAAATAAAATAATTATTAAACAAGTAAAAAAGCAGTAACAAGTAAAAAAGCATTTAGAAAGAAATTGAAAATTTTCGAAAAAGATAACATTCGCCAAAAATTATGTAAACATTTTAATATACCGAATATATAGCTGTACGACGTGCACCTACATAGGCATTGTTTGTCACAAGCCATTACCATATTCAAATTCGAAATTTGAAATAAACGGTGAATAATGTAGCCAAAATCATCAAAATACCGTACATAGACAATTTTCTGTCACAGGCTGTAGCTTCCATTACGAACTTCGAATACGACATCTTAAACAATTTCGGTGAGTATTGTACCTAAAATCGTCAAAATACCGAATATAGGGGGGTACTGATATATGGGGCCTATACGAAGACCTGTATAGACAATTTTCTGTCACAGACTGTAGTTTACCATTACGAACTTTAAATACGTAATTTGAAACTACTACGGTGAATAATGACGCTAAAATCATCAAAATACCGAATATAGGGAGGTACCGTTACATGGGGGCTATACGAAGACGTGGACCTATCCATTTCGAACTTCATATACCAAGCTGGAAACAATTCCGGTGAAGAATGTCGCTAAAATCCTCAAAATACCGGATATCGGGAGATATCGTTATATGGGGACTATATGAAAACGTGGACCTACATGGCCCATTTACGAACTTAACCTGCCTACTGGCAAAATAAACATGTGTACAAAATTTAAATTTGTTTAAAAGGAAAAATGCCAGAAAATCAAATAAAAAACAAGGAAAAAGCTGAAATAAAGTGGATGGATGGAAATCAACGAAATAAACGATCTGCATACCTTCGATGATTTGCTGTAGCAAAATGAGACAATACTCAAACAATTTGTAAGCATAGACAATTGTGTCATTGGTTATCTGACTAACTATCTAGCTGACAACTTAACCAACTAACTAATACTCTTATTAACTTCTGATAACCCAATTAGAGAAGGAGTTAATTCAAAAAAAAAAAAAAAAAACAGGCCAGTTCGAAAGGAATTTTCAGAAAATGTTGCGTTTCAATACAGCTTGAAAGGGACCAATGTAAAGCATAACGTAGAAGAGTGCTTTTTTGTAGACGCTAATCAATGTTAAGTTTATTATTCTAACAAAAATAAATAAAGAATTAATAAAATGGACAAACGCTTACATATTTCATTTCAGTCAGTTGTTATCTTAAATACAACATCAACGGCAAGGACATGAATTCGATCCATATATACATCTAACATTAATTATTTTTTCTTTTAATAAATTGTTATGAAAACACATATGAACACTCTGTTTTGGTTATTTTGGTTGTACATTCGAATATTTACAAACACAAAAGTGATTTAAAAAAGACTCCTAAATGAGCATATACAGGGTGAGATGAAAAAACTGCAACCAACTTCAGACTGCTGTCATTTCTAAGCCACTCGTCCGACAGCTGTTAAAATTGTTCCAGCGACAGCCCATTATATTGTTTACAAGCGTACAAAAGCATTTTGGTGAGAATTTTCTAGGAAAAAAGTTATTTTTGATGGAATTCAATATTGTTAGGGCACTCCAGCATTTAAATGTGAATAAATCGCTGGTGTCTCGTACTGGTAGCGTAGCCAAACGTCAAGGAAAACAGCAACGTCAGCAGATATGGTTCGAAAAGTAAAGAAGCGACTTGATCGAAACCCTCGTCACAGTGGCCGAAAAATGACTAGTGAGCTGAACATATCGCAATATTCCATTCGGCAATTATTGAAAAAATGAGCTCGGGGTAAAGCCATTGACATTCCAAAAAGTGCAAGAACTTACACCGCAACAGAAAGAAAATAGACTCAAAAGAGCTAAGAGTTGCTTCGCTTGGCCGAAAGTGGTGAACTGCCGAATTTGGTTTTCTCTGATGAAAAAAATATTCGTCGCTCAGCAGTTTGTAAACAAACAAAATGATCGTATATACTTTCCAAAGAGGTTAGCTGAAAATGTGCGCCTTCGGTTGGCCACCAGAACTCAAGCGACGGTCATGGTGATGGTGTGGTCCGCCATAACAGCCGATTGTCGCTCTCCGCTCGCTGAATCGCGAAATATTATCGCGAAAATATTCTGGAGGGTGTATTAAAGCCTCGGGCACGTAAACATTTTTGCCGCAGATCTTGGACATTCCAACAGGACTCAGCACCATCGCACTCAGCACGCGCCACTCAAGAATGATTACAAAATGAGGTTCCTCGCTTCATTTGCAGCGCACAATGGCCAACAAAATTTCCGGATACCAATCTGGAGTATTTTGAAAAGCAAAGTTGGCACTAAAAAATGCCAAAGTGTCGATCATCTCAAGCAAGCGCTTCGCCGGGAATGGGCCAAAATACCGCAGAGCAACATTCGGGCAGCGTGTGACGGTTTCATTGGCCATTTGAAGACCATAATTCGTACCAAAGGTGACCAAATTTAGGTGAACAAATCTAAACTTATTCTAAAATCTGATACTATTTCCGACATTATTTGCTTTCCAAAAAAAAAAAAATAAATAAATAGATAAAATCTAAAAATTATGGCGTTTAACTTTGTTGCAGTTTTTTTAATCTCACCCTGTATGACAATAAAAATACTAATAAATTACTCACTCATAAACCATCATAAAATGACTTAAAAAAGACCCAAAAATTAAAGGAAATATCGCAATTGATGATAACAAGTAAAAAAGCAGTAAGTTCGGCCGACAAATACCTTTCAGGGGTTAAAGTGCTTACAAAGAACTCCTTGTGTGGATTTTCAGACAATACCATTGGAAAATATAGCTAAAATCATCAAAATACCGAATATCGGGGGTACCATTATATGGGGGCTAAACGATATCGTTAACCTATATAGAGAACTCTATGTCAGGGGTTAAAGTGCTCACAAAGAACCCCTTGTGTGGAATTTCAGAAAATTCCATTGAAAAATGTGGCTGAAATTATCAAAATACCGAATATCGGAGGGTACCGTTATATAGGGTATATACGATATCGTGGACCTATGTAGACAATTCTCTTTCAGGGGGTGAAATACTCATAAGGGACTCCTTGTGTGGAGTTTCAGGCAATTCAATTGAAAAATGTGGCTAAAATCATCAAAATACCGAATATCGCGGGTACCGTCGTATGGGGGCTATTCGATATCGTGGAGCTATATTGGTAATTCTCTTTCAAGGGATAAAATACTCACAAGGAACTCCTTGTGTGGATTTTCAGACCATTTCATTAGAAAATGTGGCTAAAATCATCAAAATACCGAATATCGGGGGTACCGTTATATGGGGGCTATACGATATCGTGGACCTATATAGATAATTCTGTGCTGAGGTATAAAGTTCCCACAAGGAACTCCTTGTGTGGATTTGCAGACAATTCCGTTCAAAAATGTGGGTAAAATCATGAAAATACCGAATATTGGGGGTACCGTTATATCGGGGCTATACGATATCGTGGACCGATATAGTCCATCTTCGAACTTGACATGCCTGCAGACAAAAGAGAGATCTGTGCAAAATTTTAGGTTCCTCTCTTAATTCGTTTAGACTGTATCATGACTACAACAGACGGACAGACGGACGGATAGGGCTAAATCGTCTTAGAATTTTCGCTGATCAAGAATATATATACTTTGTTGGGTCTAAAATGATTATTTCGATAAGTTACAAACGGAATGACGAACAAAAGACTTGACAAACTATCAAATATGTCCGAAGAAGACTCTTAACTAATCTAGAGGAAGAGTCATATCTGGTCGCGGAAGGTCAAGTTTTTCTCCCGACAAAAGCATCTTTTCGATCAGAAAATGCGCTCATATTCCAGCTTTTTAATCGTGCAGCAGGATCAAAAAAAGACTCGAATGTGATTAAAAATTTCAAAAAATGTGGACTGGGATTTCAGTAAACCGATTTAGAATTTTACGCTCATGAACAATATATACTTTGTGGGCTCTAAAATGGCTATTTCGACGAGTAACAAACGGAATAACAAAAGAAAATATTCCCTCCAAAAACAAATAGAAACTAACTAATGTTGTTCTGCGGAGCCGAACTGTATATTATCAAAATTTGGGATATGTGACACGTGACACGTGCTCTGTACCCTACATAAACAGTTTAAAAAAAGACTTGAACAAGTTTTAATCTTTGCCTTCTTTTCTAGTACCCATGTATGTATGGCAGTAGGCAAATCGAAAGTCATACCTCTGTAATTATCACAATTATGATGACCTCGAATTTGAATGCGTTTCACAACTGACATATAATTGTCACCGGAACTACTGCCGGCACTGCACTGGATGTGTTGTATGTTGAAGGACACTATGTTATTTGCTTTGAATAGCTTTCGGAGATTGTCGACGTTTTCCTCGTATTCACTTTCGCAGGCCATTGTTGTTGAACTTGATTTCGAACAGCCGTTGGCCTTCGCATAACCTTACATTTATAAAGGTTAACCGTTACACGAACACAAGCACAGTCCTCGCGTAGAGTATTGCCGCACTTTCGGCCAGTCTGGAACTCAAATCAAAGCGGAGCACCGTTCAAAATCGTTTTCGATAAAAGTCAATTCACTTTCACTGACGAACAATTCGCACAGTTTGAAGGGGTAAATAAACGGATTGCATTTTATTTTTTATTCTACATTTCATTGTTTTCCACGCACAAACTAGCCAATACGCTCGTAAACACACTCACACAGGTACATGTACGCACGATGGTGGGGGTAGAGGGGCTCTTCGAAACGAAAGTAAAATCGATAGAATAGACTGCACTTTTTTATTTATTGTTACAATTTTCTGATGCGAGTCAATGACGGATTTGCTGTTGCCCAGACACACGAGACGTGGAAAAGAAATTCCTGCTTGCCGACACCAATGAACACATTTTGCTTTTGCCAAAGCCAATTGACAACTAAAAATGAGCGATTTCTAGTTTGCTAGAATGGCAGTGCAAATGTCTCGAATGCACACGCAAAAGCAAAGTCAACAAATCAAGCAGCATAGGCGTCAGAATGTTTTGAGTTTTTTTATTCGCTTAGAAGAGCTTTTGCGAAAATGTTGATGGTGTCGTTAGTAGACTACAATCAATGCTACATTACATTACATTACAATTCATTAAATTAAAAGACTAATAGACGAATTTATCGAAGTTATGGAATATTTTGGTATCGCAAAAATTATTTTCTCTCCGGGAAAGCATTCTAAGACTAAAGGTGTGGGCACATAAGCAGCTTGACCTACATTGAGAATAAGGTTTTGTAGTCTCTTCAGTTTGAAGAAGTAGCTAAGCCTTTCAAATAAAAACAAGTTAAAAATCAGTAAGTTCGGCCGGGCCGAACTTTGAATACCCTCCACCATTTGGAACGAAGTTGGAAATTTTAAATTTTCTATACGACGTGGACCTACATAGGCATTGTTTGTCATAAGCCATTACCATATTCAAATTCGAAACTTGAAATTAACGGTGAATAATGTTGCTAAAATCATTAAAATATCGTAAATAGGGGGTACCGTTATATCGGAGCTGTGCGAAGACCTGGACCTGCATAGACAATTTTCTGTCACAGGCTGTAGCATCAATTACGAACTTTAAATACAACATCTTAAACAATTTCGGTGGGTATTGTACCTAAACTCGAAAAATACCGAATATAGGGAGGTACCAATACGAAGACCTACCTGCATAGACAATTTTCTGACGGAGACTGTAGATCGTATCACAAACTCTAAGTACGTAATTTGAAACAATTCCGGTAAATAATGACGCTAAAATCATCAAAATACCGAATATTGGGAGGTACAGCTATATGAGGACTATACGAAGACGTAGACCTGCACAGACAATTTTCAGTCTTAGGCGACAGTATCCATTTCGAACTTCAAATACCAAATTTGAAACAATTCATGTGAATAATGTCGCTAAAATCATTAAAATACCGAATATCGGGAGGTACCATTATATGGGGGCTATACCAAGACGTAGACCTGCATAGACAATTTTCAGTCTTAGGCGACAGTATCCATTTCGAACTTCAAATACGAAATTTGACACAATTCCTGTGAATAATGTCGCTAAAATCATCAAAATACCGAATATTGGGAGGTATCGTTATGTGGGGGCTATATGAAAACGTGGACCTACATGGCCCATTTACGAACTTAACCTGCCTACTGGCAAAATAAACATGTGTGCAAAATTTTAGCCTTCTATCTCAATTCGTTCGAAAGACAGACAGACGGACAGACAGAATTTTACGCTGATCAAGAATATATATACTTTGTTGGGTCTTAGATCATTATTTCGATGAGTTACAAACGGAATGACAAAATGAATATACCCTTCATAGTATGGTGGAGGGTATAAAAAGGCCGATACACCTATATGGGGTGTATATCGAAACGTTGACCTACTACTTTCGTGTTAAAAGGCACTGTGAGATCTCTAACAAAAGGATTTATATCATCGAAAATGTTTTTCAAACGTTCTTTATTATATTGGCGGGTTATAAGAGGGAACAGATTTTACACTACTGAAACCCTTACATGTCAAATTAGTATTCATTTGGCCGAATAATGTTAGGAGATAACATCATAAAAACCTCCGATGGGAGTCGTATATAAAAAGTTATAAAAATCTACTTATTTAAAAAAAAAAACATTTTAAAATTTTTGACATATCAACCTGAACCGAGTTCAATATAATTTGGCATATTTATTTTTGTACCGATTTCCGTTACGTATTCTAAATTTGGAGAATGTATCTATAACCGATCAATAGATATGTGCAATCAAAAACCTCTGATTCTCCAGTTCCAAGTGGAATTTTAAAAATGTATATAGCCTATGTTCATTTCAGGCGATGCTGCAGTATGTATGGAAATTTTCAGGAAAATCTATTCAGCAGTTTTGGAGTCTATAAATTACAAACAAACAATCAAGCGTACAAACATTTTCCTCTAATTTCTTGAAAAAATCACCGGTTTTTATTCAGAAATATCTGGTACAAAAATTATTAGGACATTAATGGCTTTCTAGAAGGAGATTCTTTTAAAAGTTTCTCCACGAACTACTTCCCAAATTTAAAAATTCGGCCGATAATTCTGGATATAAATGTCGTGAATCGGATTTCATTCAAAGCCGTATTAAATAATATACACCCCCTGTAGCCATAAGGCTGAGTATATATTTAGCTTCGCCCACATTAACGTTGAACGCTCACCGTGATAGTTATATTGCCATGATCTATTGATGATCATGAACAAAAGGACTATGGACGATCAAAAATTGTCCATGTTGTTTGAGCGAATGCGATAAGATTAGTTCGTATCTTACGAGGGTGGTTCGGAAACTTCTTAAGCTGTCAATGAAAGGGAATAGTTAGTTTTTCAAAAATATTTTTATTTTTCAATAAAATCTCCAAGGCTTTTCTAGCAATTCTAACCCTTGATTAAAATAGTTTTCCTCAAGGTCTTCAAAATAGTGGTTTACAACTGCAATTGCATCTTCATTTGAGGTAAAACGCTTGCCAGCAAGGATTTTTTTAGGTTTGGGAACAAGTAAAAGTCACTGAGAGCTAAATCAGGAGAATAAGGTGCGCGTTCAAGCAACTCGTACTTTAATTCGTTGATTTCAGCCATTGTTTTAACACTCCTGTGCGCTGGTGCGTTGTCTTGATAATTTTTTTGTGTTGTAAGCCGAACGTTTTTCTCGAATTTGTAGATTTAATTGATCCAATTCAATTGTTTTTGCCTTCTTTGGGGCACTTCCTCCAGCTTCAGTCCATGGTTTGGATTGTTCTTTTGTGTCTGGAGTATAGTGGTGGATCCATGTCTCATCAACAGTTATAAAACGACGCTTAAAATCCATTTTATTTCGCTTAAAACGATGCAAACATGCTTGAGAATAGTTCATTCTTATGCGTTTTTGATCGACTGGTAACAATTGCGGCAGCCATCTTGCAGAAAGCTTTTTCATATGTAGTTCTTCATGCAAAATTAAATGGACTCGATTATTTGCGATGCCCATGGTATTAGCCGTCCCGATGAATCTTTTTTATGTAAATATTTAAAGACAGCAATCATTTCTAATTTTTCCATATTAAAAAAACTGCGGATGCGTCTGTTTTGAACACCTGTTTCTATATGAAGGAGTTACTAAAATATAACATATGTTCAGAACAGAGATGGAAGTTTCCAAAACACTTAACTTTTTCTGTACATACCTCGCTTTTTGTGCTAGGCTAAAAAGTTTCCGAATTGCCCTCGTACATACGCAGCAAAAAATCTGATCACCAGTGCTTGCAAACCAAATACTTGGGCACAGGTAATTACTTACAAAACATCATCCCAACCCTTTATTATGACACGGCCACAATGTCCTAAGTCACTGCTACGAATGCATTGTTTGCTCTTTAATGACAGGCAAGAGCGTCGACAAACTCTTCATATTCTCTTGTTGTGTTTATTTGCTGATATGTACACTATGTGCCGCCATTACTCCTTACCTGGTAAGATAAAATAAAGTTATATTACACAGAAAATTTGTAGAAGAACAACTCACTATTTTTTATACCCTCCACATACATACATAGTATGGAGGGTATATTAAGTCTGTCATTTCGTTTGTAACTCATCGAAATAATCACATGAGACCCTACCCTACAAAGTATATATTTTTGATCCGAGTAAAGTTCTAAGTAGATTTAGCCATGTCCGTCCGTCGTCTGTTGTTATCACGATCGAGATTAAACGGCATATGGTAGGAAGCTAATATTTTTCATAGAGTTGTCTTTTGTCTGCAGTCAGGTCAAGTTCAAAGATGAGCTATATCGGTCAACGTCTTCGTATAGCTCTCCATACAATTGTACCTCCCCATAATCGGTAATTTGATATTTTAAGTCTCAGTTTCCAGCGAAATAGCTTTAAATTCTGCATTTGGAGTTCATAATGAGTTCTACCTACTGTGTCAGAACAGTGTCCATATAAGTCAATACTTTCGTATAGCCTCCATTAAACTGTACCACCCGATATTTTGAGGATTTTAGCCACAGTTTCTAGCGGAATAGCTTAAAATGCAATATTTGGAGTTAATAGTGGGCTCCACTTATAGTGACAGAATATTGTAAACATAGCTCCATGTTTTCCCACTGCCACAGTACCTGATAAAATTAGACAGACTTTCTAACGGTATAGTTTGAAATTCAGTATTTAGAGATTACAATGAGTTCGCCTAGGTCATTTATACTATAGCCTGTACATAATTATACCTCCCCAAATTCGTTATTTTAACGTCTATCTTCTGTACCTCCCGATATTCGGAACTTGGATGATGTTAGCTACAGTTTCTACCGGAATAGCTTAAAATTCGATTTTTGGAGATTATATTTCCTGTGACAGAAAATGGTCTACATAGGTACACTCCCATTTTTTGGCATTTTAATAATTTTAGCTTCCGTTCCTTATGTATTGAAATAAAATTCGCCAGCCACATCCCATGACTTCTACCTACTGTGGCAGAACATTGTCCTCATAGCTTCATTTTCTAGCGAAATTACTCACTTACATACTTCGGTATTTAGATTTCGTAAAGGGTTCTCTACACTCGTTGCAGAACAATTTTCATAGAGATCAATGTTTTGTCCATCACATCCTCCCGATATTCGGTTTTTTGATTATTTTAGCCACATTTTTTATAGAATTTTTCGAAATTTAGATTGTATGTTTCCAATGACAGAAGTGACGCCAATCACTCCAATAGTGGAATTTCCGTATTCACATACATAATTTTACAGGAAATATTTTCCAACTGGTGGAGGGTATAATATGTAAGTTAGGCCGGGTCGAACTTAATTTATTTTTTACTTGTTTAACTTACTGTTAATTCAGAGAGTATATAGTTTCCAACATAGACTCTAGCAGGATCGTATTTAGAAATATTTTCTACTATCATAGTGTGTTTTAATGTATGAAGTTTAGTCGTAGTGTATTTTACTTTTAAAATTTTAGAAAGACAACGAGTACATTAGTTCTTTGGACATTTTGCTATTAATTCGAGTAGTCATTTTCAGATACTAAATGTATGGTATTTTGAACGTTTCAGTCACAATTTTCAATGGAGCTTGTAATTTTGGGTTCTCAGTGGATAGAAACTATATCTATGCAAACTTTTTCATTATGGGTCAACGGTTTGGCATAAGCCGCATATACTTTTACCGGTCATTTTTATTTGTTTCAAGGTCCTAGGCACATTTTCAGCATAATTTTCATTAATTATATATTTTAAAATCTTATGGTTTTCTATAAATCTGCATGGGCTTCAAATTCAAGCAAATAAACTATTATTGGATATTTGTGGGCTGTAATGGTATAGGTTCATGTAATTACAATTCCAAATGTTCGGCTTTCTTATTAGTACAAAAAAGACAACTAACTTAGTTAGTAAACTATACGATCTTTCGTCAAAAATTGATTTATACACAAAGGACGATCGCAAGAGCCATATAAGAAGAACCAATGGTGCATTTTCTCCAAACCTTAGAACGGCACTTAAAAATATTTCTTAATTTTGAATATTTCTTATGCATTCGAAATCCTAAACGAAATCAGTATAACATTTAAAGTCATGAGTTTCCACGGATCTATCTAAAAATTGGTATTTGAAGTTCGTAATGAGTTCTAGTTCCGGTGGCAGAACATTGAATATCTAGGTTCATGTTTTTTTATTGCGTACTTATAACGCTTCCTCCGAATATTCGCTATTTTAACGATTTAAGCCAACTTTTTTTTAACGTATTTATGTATAATTTGGTATTTGTAGTTCATAATGGATTCTACAACCGGTGTCAAAACATTGCCCATATTGGTCCATGTTTTCCATATAACGGTACCCACCGATATTCGGTATTTTTATAATCCTAATTACATTTACCCACGGAGTTGTTTAAAATATGGTATTTAGGACTCACCTATTGCGAGTCCTTGTAGTAAAAAATTGTCTATGAAATTTCCCTTATTGGTATGGCACGCATATAACGGCTCCACGCACTTTATTGTTTTTTTGAAAACTTTAACTGCATTCTCCAACCGATTTCACTCGTACTTTTAGTTTAGAGTGGAACACCTTTTTTTACATGTTCATAGCATAAAATTGGAATTTTTTTACAAGAGTATAGTTATTATCCTACTTTTGGTGGAATATTACAAAAGCACTCGAATTCTTCCGTCGTTTTCCTAATATAATAATTTGACATGAATATAACTCGTAATGCCAAAAAAGCGTAGTGTTAACAAGTATAAATTATGGGCCGAAATTGAATTAAGTCAACTTAAAACTCCTTTGTTATTTTACAAAGGAGCCAGTCGATGACTTGAGTCAGTAAAAAAAATCTTCTAAATTTATTTTTGTGATTATCATAACATAAGCCTTTAGCGCTTCTTAATTAGGCAGCAGAAATTACACGAATGTTGCAACCCAAAAATGAGTATATTATTGTTCCTTTTAAGAACACACCTTCTAGATTTATCTCTTTGGCTATTTTTATACCCTCCACATACATAGTGTGGAGGATGTTTTAAGTTTGTCATTCCGTTTATAACTCATCAAAATAATCATTTAAGACCCAACAAAGTATTTAGATTTAGCCATGTACGTCCGTCTGATTTAGCCATGTACGCTAGAGTCTAAATGGCATGTGATTGGAAGCTAAAATTTTGCAGAGTTGTCTTTGTTCTGCAGTTAGGTCAGGTTCGAAGATGAATCGTATCGGTCGACGTTTTCGCATAGTCTCCATATAATTGTACCTCCCCATATTCGGTATTGTGAAGATTTCACGCGCCCTTTCTAACGGAAAATTGTACAATTCGGTATTTAAAGTTCAAAATAAAAAAACTGCAACAAAGTCAAACGGTAGAATTTTTATTTTTATTAATATTGGATATAGTAAAGAGAAAAAAGAAGGTAACTTAATAAAATTGTTCTATTGACCTTCAGCCGAACTATCATCAAATATATTTTTTTAAATTTTAAATGAAAGCAAAAAATGTCGGAAATAGCATCAAATTTTAGAATAAGTTTAAATTTGTTCGAATTGGTCACCTTTGGCACGAATATGACCCTCAAACGGCCAATGAAACCGTCACACGCTGCCCAAATGTAGCTCTGCGGTATTTTGGCCCATTCCCGGCGAAGCGCTTGCTTGAGGTGATCGACACTTTGGTATTTTTTAGTGCCATCCTTGCTTTCCAAAATACTTCAGGCACAATAATCCAACGGATTGGTATCCGGAGATTTTGGTGGCCATTGTGCTCTGGAAATGAAGGGTGCTGAGTGCGATGGTGCTAAGTCGTGTTGGACTGTCCAAGGTCTGCGGCCAAAATGTTTGCAACGAATGTTTTCTAATCGGAGAAAACTAAATTCGGCAGATCACCACTTTCGGCCAAGCGAAGCAACGCTTTAGCTCTTTTGAGTCTATTTTCTTTCTGTTGTGGTGTAAGTTCTTGTACTTTTTGGAATTTCAATGGAATATTGCGACGCGGGCATCGATCAAGTCGCTTCTTTACTTTTCGAACCATTTCTGCTGACGTTGCTGTTTTCTTCCGTCCACTTTCCTGACGTCGGGCTACGCTACCAGTATCACGGTAACGAGCAATGGTACGAGACACAAAAGATTTGTTCACATTTAAATGCTAGAGAGCTCTAACGATAGCCACTTGTGGTTTTCCAGCCAAATTCAATCTTGAATTCCATCACGAATAACTTTTTTTCTGGAAAATTCTCACCAAAATGCTTTTGTACGCTGGTAAACAATATAATGAGCTGTCACTGGAATAATTTTAACAGCTGTCGGACGAGTGGCTTAGAAATGACAGCAGTCTGAAGTTGGTTGCAGTTTTTTGATTTTGATTGATTGCAAATTATATTGGCATTTTTATTGGTGTCTCTTCCCGTCTTTGTTTGCATCTTTGTGATACATTTGAGTTGCTTTTACAAACTTTTGTTAAGCTTCTTATTGAACTATGCTTTTCGGCATCCTTTTAGTTCAATGTCAGATTAGGGCTGTTTTCATTGAAAGCTCTTTACCAGTTTCTTTAAAATATCCATTCATTTCCACATGCGAAAATATTCTTCTTGTTGTTTGAAACTTAAATCGGCCAACAAAAGCTAACAGTATGAAATATGGAATTGAACGAAAACAAATATGTTTTAAAAACAATGTTGTACTTTACTGCCTGTTTAGGTATGTCGAATGAAAAATACCAGTTATAGATGCATTTTTCAAAATTATGATTTGTATCTGGGCTTAAAGATATGTAGTGGGATACTCTAAAGGCGAGAATACTCAACTCAAGTCATTTGATCTTTTACCATAAACCCGACCGGTGACTCAAGAATACATAGCTTTTTCGTAAAATGTACGCCTCGTCTCGTCTCACCTCATCCGATTCCACGTTTTTGGGGGACCAAATTTGTAATATCAGCACAAATTGCTTGGATTTTGGCCCATACAACCGAATTCAATCCAATATATATGTTTTAATTTAAACGTTTTAATTCTACCGATAAAGGGATTTGGTAGGGTTTTTTCAGTATTGAAATAGGGTAAGTGTACCAGTAGTCGGCACTTTTAGGATTTTCGCGTTTGTAATCGCTCACCATTCTGAGTGGAACTTTTCAATCATTACAAAGTTAATTTATTCAGATTTGAAATTTTGTATAGTTTTTGCAATAATAAATAAAGTTTTAATAACCTTTTATTAAATTTCATAAATTTGTAGTTTTATTAAAACAATGCTTTTTTGCCAGTAGTCGGCACCACTTGCCAATTGTCTGTATGGCATGTTGCAACAGTCGGCATACCAATTTTTTTGTAAGAATAATTAATGATAATAATAAATTAATTCATAAAAATATAATATTTTTGTTTAGTTAAACTGATTCGACGTCTTTACTGTACTTCTCTTAAGAATATGGATTGTTGAGGACTTTCACATACAGAAATTTAATTTTTATTAGAATAAATCATCTTTTCTTAGCGAAATTGTACACAAAGATAGCTGACAATATATTTGAAGTAAACAAAATATATTTAGTTATAAAAGTTTCATTTATTTGGGCTTAAAAATAAAAAGTGCCGACTACTGGGACATGCCGAACTTAGGCACACTTACCCTACACATCAAGAGACGCATGCGTATGCAAACAAACGAAGACTGTCCCATTCAATCGTCGCGAAAACCTCAGATGACTTTTTTAATTTTACAAAAAAAAGCAAGTTAGGAAGTTTCAGTCGGTTTTGTTGACAGATGTTTACTATATATTGGGATGGTACCGAAGGAGTGGAACAATATTTTCAATTTCGCATATGACCTTAGTCTGACATAATTTGCTTTGTTTCAATACCTGCAAGAATCTACTAGTTTTGCCATTTTTTATACCCATTCTACGAAAAGTATATTAACTTTTTCATTACGTTTGTAAAACCGAAATATTCATAATAGACCCTACAAACTGTATATATTCTGAATCAGCGTAAGACGATCTAGCTATGTACGTCAGTCTGTCTGCTTTAATCATGCTATCTTTCGTAAATGGGGCATGTCGGTCCACGTTTTCGCATAGCCCCCATATTACGGTATCTCCCGGTATTCGGTATTTTCATAATTTTAGCGACATTATTTACCGGAATTATTTCAAATTTCAATTTTAATGTTCGTAATGGGTACTACAGCCAATGAAAAAAAATGTTTGTATGCAGGTCCACGTCTTTGTTTAGCCCCCATATAACGGCAGCTCCCTACATTCGGTAGTTTGATGATTTAAGCAACATTATTCACCGGAATCGTTTAAAATGTCTTATTGGAAGATTTTAATGGGTACTACAACCTATGGAAAACATTTGGTATACAGGTTCACGTCTTCGTATACCCATATAGCGGTACCTCCCGATAGTCCGTATTTTGATGATTATTGCAACATTATTCACAGGAATTGTAACAAACTTCGTATTTAGAGTTCGTAATGGGTACTACAGCCTATGACAAAAATTTTCGTAAGCAGGTCCACGTCTTCGTACAGCTTCCATATAACGGTTTTCATTTAAGTAGTAGTTATCGGATTTTTATTTAAATTTTTCAAGTTCCTTCCAAATGGTGGATGGTATGAAAAGTTCCGCCCGGCCGAACTTAGCTGTTTTTTTAATTGTTTCGATATCATAAAGGAAAAGTCAGTTATCGAAGTAAAAATTTTTACATTCTTGCAGTTCTGGAACAGACCAATTATTGCGACGTGCCAGGTTTAGACTATTGCTCTGCTCCAGAACCGCCAGAATTTTGATCTTTTTACTACGATAACCGATTTTTCCTTTTTGATATCGGAAAAAATTGCAAAACTAGTAGATTCTGGCTGGAGCAGAGCATTTATCAACTATTTCCTTTCCGTTTCAAAGTTGTCGTTTCCTTTCCGTTTTTCATGATAACGACAGAAAATGTTAGAGAATCTCCCTACTAACAGGATGGCTTGATCACTGCAAATATCATTGTAGAACTGGAGTTTTTAGTAAACAGACAACACTTGTTCGCAAAAGAACAACGGAATTAGGGTGACCTAGTTTAAAATATGCGCCGACATCGAACTTAGTCGTCCTTAATCTCCTTTTTCCTCTTACGAAAAAGCCAGCCGATGACTTTGTCCGAAAAAAAATACTTCTATGTATTCGCACCTTTATGCGGCGAATAACTGCGGTAGGGTGCTGTTCATATCTTGGCCATATGAACAAAGTCACACACATTTGAATTGCGATTATGACGACGTCAGTGTCTACGTCCAGTGTTTTGTTGTTGTTGTTGCATTGTGATCAAAGTGACTGAGGCGTTGCACTTGAAATACTAAACTTATCCTTGGAAGTCACTGCAAGTAATTTGTGGCAAAATGTTGGTGTGAGTGTACGCTCGAAACACATGTGCAGGCAGGCAATCACATCATCGTCAGCAACGAATGCATTTCACAGTTATATGTAGGCATGTATACGAACGTATTCTCTCATTCGAACATTTTTCGAACATAAAAGCCACCCAACCTACCCCACTAAGTACATGTATTTCATGTGTATGTATATACAAATGTGCATTACACTTGGCTTACTCACAGATATTGTTTATATTCATAATATGTTCATTGTGTGTAAAAGATGGGGTCGTTTGTGAAAAGACAAATTGTATCATTGTTTTGAAAGATACAATTTAACAATAATTTAACAGTAATACCTAAAATTCAACGTATTCAACTTCCCCACTATGTTTTGTGAGCCCGTGTTACACAAATACCTACGTTATCTTAAAATGTTCCATCTAATAACTTTGCATGGTACAATCAAGAAGGTAAAGCCATGCAATTATAGGTTTGCATTTTTTTTAAATTATTCATTTAACAACATATTGTTGTCAATACACAAATCAGGGTTGGGACCTATTTTTATGTAGTGAAATTTTGACAAGGTAAGTTATAGAAAATGCAGAGATGGTTACGCTTTTTTGAAATGATTTTATCTTTATCTTCTTAATTTTACTATGTAACGTTGTAAAAATTGATAATTTTTAAAATCCATCCGATTATTACATAATTTTTATACCCTACAACTCTATGTGTTGGGGGTATTATAAGATTGATTGGGCCAAAAATTATGTAACACCTCGAAATATTGGTTTCCCACATAGGAAAGTATATATGGATCTTCATATCTCGCCGAGCTGAGTCGATCTAGCTATGTGTGTTTGTCCGTCCGTCCATCTGTCCGCCTTTCCATGTTAATTTGTAATTAATTAATTATGGCCCGATCTTCACGAAATTACAATGGAGGGATAGAGCCAAAATTGAGAGATGATCGCATAATATGTAGGAGTTAAAATGGACCAAAAACTGAAAAAATTCATGATTTTGCAGTTGCTCTACAGGTCGCAACCAATCGATGTTAGCATGGCACTAGAGCTTAGGGCTGGGCAGAAGCCTTCCAATTTTGATGGTCATCGGGTAATATTTAGTGGGTGAAATAGACCATAACATTTGTGTTAAATAAACGGAATATTTTTAATCCCAGCAATATCACAAATAGACGAACAGGTCAATTCTGACCGTTACGTAGATGCCGATAGTAGATACATCAGATATATATATATATATATATATATATATATATATATATATATATATATATATATATATATATATAGCGAAATATATACAATGTGTATATACGAAAGGAGGGGATGTTAGGTAGAATGCTTATATCTCAACAATGGCTGGACCGATTTTGACAAATTTTGTCAATTCAGAAGCATATTCAATAAAAGAATTAAATCTAAAAAACGCATAAAAAGATGCCAATAATGATGTTTATATAGATTTTGTAGTATTTTGGGATATTTTTTATTTTTTTTTTTCACATTTTTTAACTCACATTTTTTTCACCGTTCAACACAGATTGGAGTTACTATATACAGATTGCAATTATCGTCCGATACTCATAGGGTTAGGCTCAGAAGGGCTAGGCCTATTGTTTTTAAAGATGTCCGCAATATCTTAAGGGGTTGAAATGGACCAACAACTAAAAATGTTCCTGATTTTTCAGCCGTTATAAAAATCACAAATAGAAACCAAAGGACACGAAATCTCGAATGAAGTTAGAGTTTAGGGCAGCGGGTAGAATAGACCACTACTTTTGTTTGGAAAAATACCAAAATGTACATTCTACCGAAACGCTAAAAAATAACTTACAGGTGAAATCCAAAATATACAAAAAGCGAACTTCTGTCTTTTTATGCTGATTTCGGTGTCGAATATAGCCAAATATCGTAGATAATCAAATCATATAGATGAGTCTAAATTTGGAGATACGGAGGGGCCTTTTGTTTTTACAGAGGGTAACATTTGATATGGAATTGTCTCATCGAAATAACGGTTTTTGACCCTGGGTCCCTTTATACCTGTGTGTGCTTGCGAAGGATTAAAAGTACGAGCTCAAGTGAGTCCGTGTAGTTTTGTAAACAAAATGCAGGTCGCGTTTATTATTCGATTGAGATGAAATTTTCTAAAGAACATTTGTATGGCTCAAAGACGAACCCTATTGAAAATCGGTCCAAATGTAGATATAGCTCCCATATATATATATATATCTACGGCCGATTTCAGGTTTATTATTGTGGAGTGCATATTACGAATGTGAGGGACTTAATCACCAAATCGGGTTATATATATATATATATAAATTTGGACCGATTTTAGTCTTTGAGCCATACAAATGTTCTTTAGAAAATTTCATCTCAATCGAATAATAAATGCCACCAGACGGACGGACATACATAAATCAACTCAAAATGTGATTCTATGTTGATCACCAAAAGGAACTATGGGTCTATCTTGTTTCCTTCTCCATTTATATATATATATATATATATATATATTGAGTTGATTTATGCTTGATTTAAGCGTTTTGAGTTGATTTATGCATGTCCGTCCGTCTGGTCGCATTTATTATTCGATTGATACGAAATTTTCTAAAGAACATTTGTATGGCTCAAAGACTAAAATCGGTCCAAATTTAGATATAGCTCCCATATATATGTACGGCCGATTTCAGGTTTATTGTGGCTCAAATGGCTAATATCAGTCCAAATGGAGTGAATTTTTGGCATTTCCTTTCGAATTCAGCCTACAAGCATGTACTTCAAATTTGGTGAAAATCGGTTCAGATATAGCTATAGCTTCCATATATATGGTTCATCCGATTTTAGATTTCATGTGCACCAAATGGTCCAAATGGTGTGAATTTTGGCACTTCCGACAGAATTTAGTATGGAAATAAGTACTTTAAATTTGATGAAAATCTGCTCAGACATAGCTACGGCTCCCATCTATATGATTCATCCGATTTCGTGTTTAAGTCCTTCAAATTCATAAAATGTACAATATAAGAATAATATTTGGTACCAGATATCAGATACAGCCAAGAAATAGCTGTTTTGAATTTTGTAATTAATTGTAATCATTATCCAATTTCAGGTTTAATGTGCACCAAATCGCTAATATTAGCCCAAATGGAGTGGATTTTCGCAACTCAACCGGGTTAAGCATAGAAGCAAGAATTTCAAATTTGCTCCAATATGTATGTTTCATCCGATCTGGTGTTTAAATCTCCAACTTTCTGAATATGCAATCTACCATAATGATATTTTGTACCAGATATCTCATAGACGCATAAACCTTTCTCTTACGAGAGCTCTTCTAAATATGCATAGTGGTGTAGGGTATCAGTCGGCCCAGCCCGATTTTTGAGCTTTCCTTACTGTTTTTTTTTTTTTTCTAAATAATCCAAATTAGTAATTAATTAATGTTTTTTGTGCTGTTCCTAACAATTTGTATGCAAATAGACATTAAAGAAGACATGATATTATTCAACGAATCTGCTATCTTGTACATGGAAGTATTTTCAATACCATTTACTATACCTATGGTGTTGTTACTTCTTCTTTTCAATACTATTTGTATATACACATATGCACACATACACCAATAAATGTCATTGCCAAATTCAAACCGGTTACGATTATCTACTGACGAAAGGTATGCAAATAAGTTTTTGCGTTGCGCCAAAATGCATTCGCACACGAATCTGCGAGGTGTTTAATATGCCACAAATGTGCACTCGCCAATGATCAACGTTTTGTAATTTAAATGTGCGATTTTGATTTTCAAGTGATCCAATACATGAATCCACTCTGCATGTCAACAACAACAAACCACTGCTTGACTTTAATTTTGGTGACTGAACGGAAATTCAAATGAATCCTATATTCTTCTGTGAATGGCAAAGAACTTTGTTGTTTTTTCCGAAGAATCAAAAATTGCTCGATAGTCAACGACTGCACAAGGAACTAAAATGTTTTTATAATCTAATTATTATTCCAAATGTCGCTTTGCAATCGGCTTGGGCAGGGTCATTATGCAGTTCAGTACATTGCGATAAATACATACATACAAATAAAATGAAGAAAGAGAAGGTGTTGATGAGTGGACATAGATTTTTTTCGGTGGTTTGATTACGTGGCTCACAATCGGTTTGTTCCAGAATCTATAGGTTTTGGCAGTATTGTCAAATCCCATACGAGAGTCAAAATGCGCACATACTAGTCAAACAGATGGACCCAACAGAAATTCTCCTTGCCACCTAATTATTTATACGAAGGAATATCGCATGAAATGAAAAGTTCTTTTTATACCCTCGAAAAATACATTATGGGCCCCACAGAGTATATATTTTTAAATTTTATTGAATGAAAGCAAAAAATGTCGAAAATATCATCAAATTTTAGAATAAGTGTAGATTTGTTCGAATCGGTCACCTTTGGCACGAATTATGGCCTTCAAACGGCCAATGAAACCGTCATACGGTGCCCGAATGTTGATCTACGGTATGTTGGCCCATTCCCGGCGAAGCGCTTGCTTGAGGTGATCGACACTTTGATATTTTTATACCCTCCACCTTGGAAAGGAGAGCATATTAACTTTGTCATTCCGTTTGTAACATCCCTAAATATTCGCCGTAGACCACATAAAGTGTATATATTCATAATCAGCATAAAATTCTAAGTCGATTTAACGATGTCCGTCTCTCTGTTTGTCCGTCTGTCTGTTGAAATCACGATACAGCACACATTATTTGACGTAGAGCGTCAAAAAGTAGCAGAACAATTTGTATTTTACCTAGGATGGTTGATATTCAATATGATATATCGGTCCACGTTTTGGTATAGTTCCCATATAACGGTACCTTCCAATATTCGGTATTTTGATGGTTTTTGTCACATTTTTTCACGGATTTGTCTAAAAATTGGTATTTGTGGGTCCTAATGAATTCTAGCTTCTTTGGCGAAACATTGTATGTATAGGTCCACGTTTTTGTATAGCTCCATATAGCCACTTGTGGTTTTCCAGCCAAATATAAAGAAATCACACTATCACGCTTGAATTCCATCACGAATAACTTTTTTCTCGAAAATTCTCACCAAAATGCTTTTGTACGCTTGTAAACAATATAATGAGCTATCACTGGAATATCTTTAACAGCTGTCGGACGAGTGGCTTAGAAATGACAGCAGTCTGAAGTTGGCTGCATTTTTTTCATCTCACCCTGTACTTTATGAAACCGTTAAATTTCAAAAATTCACATTGTATTGAATAATTCGGAGGATTTTGAACTTTTTATGTTAGGACGGATGCCATTTCATATTATCAAAGTACTACCACTTGTCAGACCTTTAAATCAAATATTTTCCGTTGCCACTATATGTGGCTTATATCTAAACGTGAATCTGAAACCTAAAATTCTTAAATCTTCAGCGAGGCCTTATCTCTTCGCAATGGTACATCAATATAGGTTCAGTTCAGAGGTAATTTGTTCCTTCATTATTTGAATAAAATTAATATAGCACAATGGTGCTCGTGAGAAGCACATAACATAGGAGGGCGATAAAAACAAATAATCAAAGACAACAAAAATATGGATGCGGAAACGATTTGTTTGTTTGTTTGTTTGTTTTTTTTTTTTAATCTTTTTGTTATGTGCCTTCGTGCCCAGTTGAAACGAATGTCTAAACCAAGTATATTGACACTGAAACATTTTGGTCAGCGTACGAGTCATTTAAGGGGTCATTACACTCCAATTACCCCAGCCGTATGTTATGGTTCAAGGCCTACTCCTCCGGCATAACCTTACGGTAATAAAAGGTGTGCGGTTTAATTAATAACAAAAAATTCACTTTCAAAATTGTGAAATCTCGCATTTGAAAAAAAAACAGTCTTGTCAATCACTCTGCCACACTGCTGTAGCAAATATTGCTTCTGTTAAATTAAAATATTTGGAGTTTTTTTTTTAATATAATTAAAAAAAAGAAAACATTTTTTTTTCTCTTTTGGAATAATACTCTAGCTCCGCGTGTTGCTTTTGTTCATGATTTCGAACATTTGACCTTTTTCTGTAGAACACTTTATTTTGCGTTGGTTGTGCGTCCGAGAACTTAAGCGGTACACAATGCTACAGTCTACAGACTCTTACAGAATTAATGTTGAAGCTTTACAACAAAACGAACTGTAATTCAGAAAAGTCTTGTTTATATTTCGAATATCGTAGTTATATTTAAATTGTCAGGCTTGTACCCATTGCTCAGGTTGTTTTTATAGAGAGCAAGTAAAAAAGCGTTCAGCCGGGCTGAAATGTAAATATGCTCCACCATTCTACTACACAAATATAACTGGATTCAATACTCGACGCGTTCCACTTTAAACTACAAATGCCAGTCAGATCGGTTGGCAAGCACAGTTTCAGTTTTCAAAATATACCATAAAGTGGGCTGAGCCGTAATAGGAGCGCAATAGCAAAACATTAACCTATATAGACAATTTTCTACTACAAGGAATCTATTGCTTTAAAACGGAAATATTTGTACGTTTGATTGTTTTTTGTTTGTTTGTAATTTTTCGACTCAAAAAATGCCGAACAGCAGCGAATATATATTACAGCATCGCCTGAAAATAACATAGGCCATATCAATTTTTGAAATTTCACTTGGAATGGGAGCAAAGCATCAGCATCTGAGGTACCTCCAAGAAAATTAATTTCGATCGGTTACATTCTTCAAACTTGGAATGTATAATGGATTTTGGTACAAAAATAAGTTTGCCAAATTATATTGAAATCAGTCCAGATTTGGATATAGCGACCATATATATTTCGGCTGATTTGATGTACAAAACGCGCTATGTATGACCAATTTCAATTACGCTTTGAATTTGTGACGAAATTTGTCGACATTTCGATATAGCTCTCATAAATACTATTTTCAAATTCAAACACGCTACATCCCTAATATGTTAACTGAATTTGGCCTGTATCTACATGGTGAGATAAAAAACTGCAACAAAGTCATACGCCATAATTTTATTTTTTTTTTTAAATTTTATTGAATGAAAGCAAAACATTGTATTGAATGGTCCATTCCCCGCGAAGCGCTTGCTTCAGGTAATCGACACTTTGGTATTTTTTAGTGCGAACCTTGCTTTCCAAAATAGTTCAATGGACTGGTATCCGGAGATTTTGGTGGCCATTGTGCGCTGGAGGAACCTCAATTTGTAACCATTTTTGGGTGGCGCGTGCTGAGTGCGATGGTGCTGAGTCCTGTTGGAATGTCCAAGATCTGCGGCAAAAATGTTTGCGTGCCCAAGGCTTTAATTCACCCTCCAGAATATTTTCGCGATAATATTCGGTATTTATTCTGATGCCACCGTCGATTAATACGAGCGGAGAGCGACCATCGGCTGTTATGGCGGCCCACATCGTCACCATGGCCGGCGCTTGAGTTCTGGTGGCCAACCGAAGGCGCACATTTTCAGCTAACCTCTTTGGCAAGTAAACACGATCATTTTGTTTGTTTACAAACTGCTGGACAACGAATGTTTTCTAATCGGAGAAAACCAAATTCGGCAGTTAACCACTTTCGGCCAAGCGAAGCAACTCTTTAGCTCTTTTGAGTCTATTTTCTTTCTATTGCGGTGTAAGTTCTTGCACTTATTGGATTTCAATGGCTTTACCCCGATTTCAATGGCTTACCCCAAGCGATATGTTCAGCTCTCGAGCCATTTTTTGAATTCCATCACCAATAACTTTTTTTCTAAAAAATTCTCACCAAAATGCTTTTGTACGCTGGTAAACAATATAATGAGCTGTCACTAGAATAAATTTAACAGCTGTTTGACAAGTGGTTTTGAAATGACAGCAGTCTGAAATTGGTTGCAGTTATTTCATCTCACCCTGTATATCTATAAAATGAGGTCAAAAGAAAATGTTCTAGTACAGCTAGAACTCGTTACAAACTCTAAATACCAAATGTGTGATGAAAAATGTGGCTAAAATTATCAAAATACCGAATATCGGGAGGTACCGTTATATGAGAGATACATCACAAACTATTGTGCCACATTCCAAATCTCTATTTGGTATGTAGGCTGTAGAATTCTATATGGATTTATATGACTAACATGACCACACGTAAACATTGCCATTTTTCTCCGCTAATAAATAATAAAGGGCTGCAAATGTGACATATTTCTCAATTTATGCCATGGAGAGGAAACGCTCGTCATGCTGTGCCCTGTTTGATCAAACGCATAACAATACGTGACATCCAACCAAACGCTCGATGTCTCGTCATGTCGGTCAGACTCAAACCCATCGTCATAACATGTAATGACCAGTAAAAGGGGATGTTGAATAGTGTGTCATACAAAAATGTTCTACCAAAAAAATAACAACAACAATGAAACAATTGCCAACGAAAAAGACACACACGTAATGAAGGCAAAGCGCAATCGCTACCTGTTTTTCCGATATAGGGTAAGTGCGCCCAAGTTCGGCATTTCCCAGTAGTCGGCAGTTTTGAATTTTAAGACAAATCAGTGAAAATGTGGCTAAAATCATCAAAATACCGAATATCGGGAGGTACCGTTATATGGGGGCTATACCAAAACGTGGACCTATAATTACAATGTTTCGCAACATGAACTAGGACCCATTATGACCGACAAATACAAATTTTTAGACCAATCCGTAAAAAAATGTCTCAAAAACAATCAAAATACCGAATATCGGGAGGTATCTTCATATGGGGGCTATACCACTTTTAGGATTTTCCAATAAATTGGGATTGTCCAGTATATTTTCCATTTTTTCTATTCAATTGTTGTTGCCTATGTATATTTTGTTATTATAAGAATAAGAATAATTTCTAATTATTGGTTTGGTACTCAATTTGATATTCATTCCGTTTGTTACTTCAAAATTACAGCACACACAAAAACACATCCTCACCGTCGAAAGTAACACACACACACTCTCTCAATTTAAGCACACGTACACAAATGACACACAATTTGACAACGACATGGTTCGATGTCATCGTCGACACACTGCATTTATGGAGAACACCATGCAAATATTCGAGTCAGCCATGTCACGATCGAACCTTAGACAATGGCACACATGAATCAAAATGGGGGATGTTGTTGGTTGTCATTGTCTATCAAATACATAGCGCATGATTAAGTAGACAAACTCGGTGTGTCCAAAAAGCATAATTCATACAATTCGTCTTGTGCTGGCCTTTAATAAATAATCGTGTTTTCATAGAAACAACAGTGGGATAATGAAACAACGAGGTATTAGGCATATTCGTATGCCGGCTCCCACAAGATGTCATTTTCCAATCCATTCCCATTTATGTATGTAAATCTTTTAGATTATCATATGTTACAAAATATTCCATGCCATCTGTTATGGTTCTTTCCTGTGAAGGATTTGGGACGAGCTGTTCGGCTGCTCAGTGCAACTCAGGTAGAGTTCCAACCCACTCAGTCCCCTTTGAACCTGAACAAAAAAAAAGGTATCACTTTACTCAAAATCACAAACCCCTTTCTGCACTAGAGACTTGGTGAATCTGTCTCACACTGGCCCTCCCAACCTTGGCTTATAACATCCGTCCAATTTTTATTACAAAGCCCCACACCATTTTTACAAACACATACCAGTTTAGTTTACCTTACGGAATCATCCCCAAAATTGACGACACTTAGTGTTCCATATTTGGCGCTAGAACGCTGATATTTTTATATTTAAGTATACTAAAAATACAACATTAAATTGACAAACAAAAAAATTATTTATGTTACACTAAAAAAAACTCAGAGACCTACAAAGTCCAAAATATTCTCGCATCTTATATCAGCTTGGGTTGTTACAGCAATTAGACGGAGTGTCAAAATTTGTTTACATTTTGTTTGATAAACACATGATAACACATGATAAAATGATACAGGTGATACAGGTCAAACCATTTTTAGAGTTTAAATTTTAAATGAAAAACTATTTAAATTAGTGAAATTTGTCGAAAATTACATAACATACAAACCTTTAAACGTCATCGTAAAAAAATTTAAAATTGATTTATTTTTGCAGATACCAGGCTTCAAGTTTAAAATGTTTGTTAAAACTTTCTGAAACTGTCGAAAAAACTTTTTAGAGCGTTATGCCTGTATTAAACATATTATGCATGCCGAAAAAGTTTTCGCATACTAAAAACCTTCAGGTCAGTCTAGAGCTTATTTGGTCGAAAATATTAAATTACGAATATCAGGAGGTACTGTTATATGGACGATATACCAAAACAGCAACCGTTTTCAATATCAGGATATTAAAAATTTTCAATACAGAGATTTATCATAAATATTCCGACCTTTATTGTTATAGATGAACATGGCTTAATGGATGTAGTATTTAACTCTGATCAACAAAATACACACGTATACCCCCAATCATGTGGTAAACTGATGGCTCAATAAGAAAGGTTGCTCAGTTTCAGAGAAGCTAGGGGAATGCCACTTATGGTGTCAAATAGATTTTTAAACATGCAACAATTGGGTTTCTTTATCTTACATTTTTTTCATAAAATTAATGTATTAGTGAAAATTCACAAAACATGAATGAAATACTGGGGTTTCTTCTCAAAATTGAATCCAAGGTAGAGGAACAATATTGTTTCATCCCAAAAATAATATATTTTGTTGCCCGATCACGTGGAAAATAAGCATTTCTGTTGCATTAAATTCAAAACAATACGTATACATATACAAACTGTGCATATGTTTTGACAGAATGGGGACACCAAGAGATAAAATTTGTATTTAGGAGGTAGCTTTGTTGAACTGTCTGTAATTGTGCCATGGGGGAAACTAAACGAAAAGCTAAAATATAAAATTAAAGGCCATTCGATTTGCCAATTTTGTGAAAATCTGCCATGTCTATTGAGATTTTGAAATATCATATTAGTGGCGTATAATCATTAGATAATTATTATAATTTGAACGGCAAAAGATGACTTCAATTTGTAGAACTGTGTCATAGACAAACGACACTCTTTCCTCGGCTATAACTTACATCTGGGGGTCGACTGTCAATGAATAAGTAATGAACAGTCATTGGTATGTATGTATGCACCAGTAGCGACAATCTATAGCTGCCTTATGTTTCATAATTTAAAATGCCTAAATGTAATAATAAGTAATATTCATTCATTTATTTTTGAGGCTAAACGGAACACTTCCGTGGTACCTCTCACCTTTTGTAAGGCATTATATATTCTATTAATTCAGTTAATAAAATATTTAATATTTATGTGGACTTGGGTAATTATTTTGTGGTGTGTTTTGTAATCATTCCTAATTTCTAACGAATAAATGTAGATGGCCTACACATTGACCCAAAATAACTCTCGACTTTAAGCATCCATTCGATTTTATCGAGATACAAATGTAATATTACCATTTTAAGAGATTTTGAATTATTGTTCTTCTCAATTATTCAGAACTTTTGAGAGAAACTATTCAATATCATTCGGATATTAAATTCATAAATTCACAGATACCATTGGAACATATGCAAAATCTATGAGACATAGTTTTTTTATTTTTCTTGCCTAACATTGAAAACAAATAACAATAATAACAATAAAAGACATTGCGATCTCAAAACTAACGATTCGAAAAGAGAAAGAGAACAATAAAGAAAACATGTTTTGTTTTTTATACGACTCGAAAAAACATAAATATTTACATCCAAGTAAAAAACACACGCCTAACAAATGAGTAACAAATGTATTCCGATATACTTCTCTAACTTCTCCAACGAGACATTGAAGATAATTGAACAGTGTTTGGCGTCATAGTTTTGACGCAAAACAAATCTTCTATATCTATAAAAGAGGAAAATATTTGTATGTTTGTTTGTAATTTATGGGCTCGAAAACCGAGGCACAGATTTTTCTGAAAATTTGAAAGTATACTACAACATCGCCTGAAAATAACATAGACTATATATACTTTTGAAATTCCATTTGGAACTGGAGATATAGCATTAGAATCGGAGGTACCTCCCAAGAATTTAGATTTTATAAGCACATATCTATTTATCGATTACAGATAGAGTCTCCAAATTTGGAACAAAAATAAATTCGCGAAATTATATTGAAATCGGTTTACATTTGAATATAGCTCCCATATATATTTTCGGCCGATTTCATGTATTTGATGCAACGAACACGCTATGTATCTCAATAAAATTAAAATGTGTAACTGAATTTAAAACGAACACACATTTGCCATATTATATTGAAATCGGTTTAGATTTGGATATAGTTTCCATAAATAATTTCGGCCGATTTCTTATATTTAATGCACGAAACACGGTACATATGTCTGATTTCAATGAAACTCGGCATGAGTGACTAAAGTTGGTACAAAAAAAACCAAATTACATTGAAATCGGTACAGATTTGGATGCACCCAACGCGATATGTATGTTCTTTTTTAATGAAATTTTGAGTGACGAACGGGATTTGATCAGAATAAAAATGTCAAATTATATTGAAATCGGTTCATTAATTAGAAATCGGTTAAGATTTGGATAAAGCTCCCATACATATATTCTCGGCCGATTTCACATATTTGATGCATCAAACACGGTATGTACCTCATGTTCACGTGGTGGTAGACCGAGTATAATAACTTTTTTTTATACCCTACACCACAAGGTGGTCAGGGTATTATGTCTTTGTGCATTTGTTTGTAACAGGCAAAAGGAAACAAGATAGACCCATAGTTCCTTTTGATGATCTGCATAGAATCACATTCTGAGTCGATTTATGCATGTCCGTCCGTCCGTCTGTCCATGTATTTTTGTAAACAAAGTACAGGTCGCATTTACTGCCCGATCCAGATGAAATTTTGCACAGATCATTTGTTTGTCCCAAGGACGAACCCTATTGAAATTGGAGATAATCGGTCAAAATTTAGATATAGCTCCCATATATATCTTTGTCCGATTTACCTTTTATTGTGCACCAAACGTGTAATATCAGTCCGAATTGTATGGAATTTTGCACATACAACCAAATTAGGCCTGAAAATAAGTATGCCAAATTTGATCGAAGTCGGTTCAGATATAGCTATAGCTCCCATATATATTGTTAATCCAATTTGTTATTTAAGTCCTCCGCAGCCGTTATATGCACTCTGTAACAACAATATTTGGGGAAATATATCAAATGCAGCTCAGAAATACATTTGCTAAATTTTGTCGAGATCGGTTCAGATTTGGATATAGCTCCCACATATAACTTCGTCCGATTTACCTTTGATTGTGCACCAAACGTCTAATAGTTGTCCAAATGGGATGGAATTTGGCACATACGACCGAATTGAGTCTAGAAGCTAGTATGTCAAACTTGGTGAAGATCGGTTCTGATATAGCTATAGCTTCCATACATATTGTTCATCCGATTTGTTATATTTGTTACACACAACCGTAATATGCACTCCGTAAAAACGATATTCTGGGAAACATATGAAATACAGCTCAGAAATATCTTTGCTAAATTTTATCAAGATCGGTTCACATTTGGATATAGCTCCCATATATATTTTTATCCGATTTTAAATTATTTGTGCACCAAATGGGCGACACAAGTCCGAATTTAAAAGGTACAAATGCTTCGGCATATTTAGTCCTTTGAACTTTAAAGTATAATTATAATCATAGCTTGTATTATTGAATTTTCCCATAAAAACTTTTAATTGTTATGTGGAGCTCTTCTAAATTAGCAAAGTGGTGTAGGGCATCATAAAGTCGGTCCCGCCCGACTTTAAGATTTTCATTACTGGTTTAATTTTTGAAATTGTTTTATTTTTAAACCAACAAATATTCGTATATAAAATTTTGAATGCATATAAAATTTAATGGGGTAGCGAAGCACACCGGGTTCAGCTAGTCTAGTACAAACGATTTCAACAAAGCAGTTGAACCATACAACCGGAATTAATCTCTCAATGCATAATTCCCAAACTCCAACTGTATTGTGCACCAGAGCTTCCCAGTGTTATTTGTAAGTCAACTGAGAAAAGTCAGAGCTGATTTTTAAGTTTTGCCTGTTAGAGATTGTGTTTCTGATTTCATTTGAGCTGAACCTAATTATCTTAATTCGCCGGCAAAAAAACTACATTAATAAGAAAACTGATATTAAACTATTTTAAGAATTAAAAATTTGCCAGAGGTGCTACTTTTCATATAGTAACAGCTCAGTCGGAAAGTTGGTAAGGTATTTCCTATTTTAGGTGATGTTTTTATAATATACCCAATGTAGGGTATAATAACTTTTTCATTCCGTATTCAACTCTTCGAAACACCTAGTTTTTGGTCTACCTCACGATTGACTTTTTTAATGCCTCTCTGATGTCCTAAACTCCCAAATCTTCGCAATTATAAATTGATCTTTCAGAATTTCCGACCGAATGGGCTTAAATTTGATATTGGATGTTTTCAGTATGTGACATCCTTGCCTGTTTTTATATAGATCCGCTTTTGCGTGTAGCCGCAAGTCAGTACTCTAAAAATTTCAAAAGCATTTTCAACAAAATAAAAATACCTTTTAATATTTGGTAATTCATTGATATTAGCACAATTTCCAACCGTATGAGTTGTATTTTAACCAGTCCACATTCAGATATAAGCTCCACTTAACTGTGTTGTTAATTTTAAGTGTTTCGGAGAAGGCGAATTTAAATGTATATTAATTGGTAGAAAAAATGGCAACAAAAATCTCAAAAACATGTAAAAATAAATTCATTTTGTTAATTTGCCAATTTTCTGCCCTATTATATCGATATCACTATATAAAATTTTTTTCTGGTTTTGGTCCATTTGATCCTAACCCTAACCCCATGCAAAATTTCGTGAGCTCCGCACGATAATTGCAACCGGTACATAATACCCTCAACCCATAGTGTAGAAAAACTTTAGAAAATGAACAATTCAAAATTGTAAGTCAAATTGAAAAATCAGATGCGATAAAAAATATGACAAAAATTGAAAAAATGCATCAAAAATATTCACTTCTTTATTTGCATTTGCAATTTTCTTAGATTGTATCCTGTTCTGATAAGAGACCATTCCCAGTTGATGGTAATTGTGAAAATAGCCCCAGCGGTTCTTGACTTATAAGCAGAATAAATAAGATCTATTTCTTCTACATATATATTGTACCTATTTTGCTATATATCCGATATATTTGCTATTCTCATTACTTTAATGGTCAGAAGTAATCTTTAACTGTATTTGTGATTGGGCCGGGAGTAAAAATATTCGCGGCTTTGTGGAAATTGTCGTATTTTCTTACATAAAAGTTGGGGTATTTTTACCTGCTAAATGTTGTCCGATGGCCGCCCAAATCGGTAGGCATTCTGCCCAGCCCCAAACTCTAACTCCATGCGTATTTCCGCGTAAACTGGTTCATAATTGTGGCCTAAAGAGCAACTGCAAAATCAGGAAAAATTTCAGATTTTTGTTCATTTCAAGTTCTAAATATTTTGCAATCATCTCCAAAAACATTCTTCTTCTATTCTGACCCTAACCCTAATCCCACCTCCAATTTCAGTTTCGTGAGGATCGGGCCATAATTACGACCTGTAGCGTGATTACAAATTAACATGGACAGACGGACGAACGGACAGACTTACACAGCTAGGTCGACTCAGCTCGGTGAGATAGGAAGATCTATATATATTTTCCTATGTCGGGGACCAATATTTCGAGATGTCACATGTTTCTTGTATAGTTTGAACGTTTAATAATTTCTAAATAGAAATAAAGACCTTCAGCAAAAATTTTCAGGGTTCTATGTCTTGTCGATTTTGGATTGGAGTCGTAAAAGCCAGCGTGTTTTGATTATTATCACTCCGCTCATTTTTACTAACCTAGTACTTTCAACTAGTAAAAAGTATTAATTGTTCAAATGTCCTCCACCACATGGAACGAATAAGGATACCGAATATAGGAATTTACCGTTATTTTGGGGGCTATACGAAGACCTGGTCCAGCACAATTTTCTGTCACAGGCTGTAGTACCCATTACCAACTTTCATCACGAGATCATCAAGACTTGCAGAACGACATCAAATTATTTTGTGTTTCTGAAGAAGTCTATACGGAATGGACTTTCAGTATTACAAAAATTTAACATAAAAGAGATTTATTTTTATCCAACAGAACCACACAAGACTAATCTAGTCTCCGAATAGTTGCTCCAGAATAGTTTAACCAAATAATATTTGAGAGAACTTCAAACCATTGTCGACAGACTTTGTGGCTAGTTCTCACTTGTGCTGTCCATTGGTTAGAGGTGATTATCTGGTTTTTGCTCAGCATAATTCTGCTCTACAAACGACAATAATAGACGAAAGCCTATTATTCGAATGTATGTATGTGTATGTATATATGTATGTATGATTTACAGGTGAGTCAGTGTGTGTTCACTAACATTGTACGTAAATTGTTCAGTACAAATTTGTGGCATTCAATGATTTCAACATAAAAGATCGAAACGGAGCAGTTCTAATTTCAGTTTTCGTTCCAGCACCAATTGCATCGTTTAGCTTGAAAATCGATAGAGCTTAGATCGAGCCAAACAAAGCGCTAACAAAAAGTACAACAAAAGAATAACCACAAACAAAACAAAGCCAAACAAATAACAAAAATAAAAGTAAGTCTTGCCAGAGACTGTTGTGGTGGGTGTGTCTGACAAAACCATCGAATTTACATACGTACGTACATACACTGGCGACATTCCATCTGAATCTAATCGAACTCAACTATGACACCTATGTATGTGCAATGTGATATTTAATTAAAAATCGGTGAACGACAAGTGACAAAACAATTACCTACTACATACATACGAATGCACAATGTCTGATTAAAATACATATGGACGAGTGTGTGTTAATGTGAAGACAATAATATGCATATCGTATGCTCGGCCTTGAACATTAAACTTTAATCTATTCACACATAACTGAGAGACTAACGTAAGCAAGTTGAGTGGAATATGTAAGGCAACGTCCTTTGTCCAACAATAAATTGTTGGCGAAATTGATTCAGGAAATTTGTTATGAATACCCTGAGCAAGGAAAAAGGAAGTACCCATACGTTATTCGGATTAACATCGAACATTAATAAAGTCGTCCCGGTAATGTTATCGTGATCAAAATTGTAACTGATTGGTTGGTAAAAGAGTAAATGAGTTGTTAAATTCGATCTCACCACCATTTGGTACACTTGAATGAAAATATTGGGAGGCATTGTTATATGGGTGTATGCAAAAATGAAATCCTCTATAGATACTTTTCTGTCATATCTATTGTGGAACCCAAACTCCAACTTTGAAGCAATTCCGTTAAAAAACCTGGATAAAATCATCATAATACCGAATATGGGGACGTGCCGTGCAAAGCACTTCATTAAACGATGTGGGCTGAAACAAACAGCAACGACAAACAGAAAGACTAACGGAGAATGTTAAATATACTCACATTTTTATTCATATACCATACTATGGAGGGTATATTAACTTTGTCATTCCGTTTGTAACTCCTCGAAATACTCACGTCAAACCCAACAAAGTATATATATTCTTGATCAGCGTAAATTTCTAAGACGATTTAGCGTTGTCCGTCTGTCTGTCTGTTCGTCTTTCTGTTGTAATCACGCTATCCTTCGAACGAATTGAGATAGAAGGCTAAAATTTTGCACACATGTTTATTTTTCCAGTAGGCAGGTTAAGTTTGTAGATGGGCTATGTAGGTCCACGTTTTCATATAGCCCCCATATGACGGTACCCAATATTCGGTATTTTGATGATTTTAGCGACATTATTCCCCGGAATTGTTTCAACAGATACCTAAGTTTGGAGGAAGAGTCAAAATTACGTCACATACTGACTGTGGAACAGATATCTTAATGATTTTGGCAAATATTAGGATTTTAGGTGAATCAAAAAATTGGCGTAATATTGGGCGTGATCACTTTTTCTATGAATAAAAACCTAACTCGGCGTAGAACGAATATTTAAATAAAAAATTATCCATAGCCATATATAAGCGGCCAAATAAATACCTAGGACGGGATGGAAGGTCAACAGTATCTCGTATAATAATTTTCAAGCCGATATCTTTATTATTTGGCAAATATAAGGATTTTAGATGAATCGAAATTATGCAAATCGGTCTAGCCGTTCTCAACTGATTCCATTGCCAACGAACAACAATTGATTTTTACAGATTGATTAATTTTTTTCAGAATAATTTTTGTTTAAAACTTCTTTAACTTTTCAACCCATAAAAATATAAAACGAGTTTTAAACATTTCCGTTTAAAAATGTGGCTTATATTTCAAAAATTCCGAATATCGAATAAAATGTGATTTAAATATTATAAACTAGCTGGCCCGGTCCGCGTTGCCGGCCCGTAGTTTTTGTCTATTATTCATATTTGTCAAAGCATAATTATTCAAAGATATGAATGTTATAAATGTTCACGTACTGGTCGATTAGTTTTTAATTTTTAGTCAAATGAGCAGTAATTTGGAATTTACTGTACTTTGTACAACTCATAATTGAGGGCTAATTGATTTAAGAATAGGCAAAGTTAATTACTTTTTTAAACCCATTAGCACCTCAGATTGTGCATTTCAGTCCTCATAAGTCCCCCTAACCATGTCGGTCTGTCTGTCCGCCAAAAGGTGGACTTCAGGGGATACTATTACATGGAGAAAATCCTAAAATTTGTAGATATGTTGAAATTTTGTGTAAGATTTTCACCCCCAAATACACATTTTTAGCCAAATCCTTTGAAATATGGTAAAATGCGAAACATCGACCTACATTGAAAACTTTCTTCACCCCTTATAATCCAAGATGACAAATGGAGGCCAAATCGAAAATATAGCAGAACAACATAGCATGTCATACTGAAAAAAAATCACGTGATTTAAATAAGTAAAAATAGTTTTATACACCTCATAATTGAGGTCAGACTGATTTCAGAATAGTCAATTATAATTACTATTTTACACCCATTACCGTAATATGGGAGCTAATTTTATTTGTCATTTAAATTGTAAATTGGAGACCCCCCAAAGTCCATATTTATCATCATTGTATAATTCAATGACGATTCAACAAATATTCGGTCCCGTGCTACTTTCTTATATATGTATTTTGTTCATGTTTTTACAATTTATTTGATATAAATATACATCCCAAACTTACGTTCCCAACCAATATTCTCTTGGGGGTTACAAATTCAATAGAATACAAATTTTTCTTTTCTGACCACACATTAGATGTGAAAGTGGACTTGGGGATACTCCAATGTGGGGACTTTACATGAATAAATTTCTATGTGGCAATTATCTGTACGATGGTTCCTTACCCCAGGGTAGCATAAATACAATTTTTTAGTGGTCAAGACCAATATGGGCCCTACTCCGAAAATTTTATGCGAAGAGGTTCTCTACCCCCTTAGAAACAAAGATGCCAAATAAGAGCCAAAAATAGAAGAAAGTGGCGAAGACTCCAAAAATGGCTTAAATCACACGATGGTTATTTATGATCGATATCATGACCTGCAAAAGCGATTTAAGGTATTTTACTGATTGTACTCCCAAAAATTTTTGCATTTCGCATCTTCCAGCTGAAGCACGATGTAGGCCCTGGAGTTGAAAGGTAGATGTCAGTTACCATCGTATTTCGCACCTATTTCATTTTTTTGGTGAAAAATTGTATATAGTGAAAAATTACTCTTTATTTTGTTAAAAAAAAACCAATGAAATTTTTTTCGATATTTTCCCGTTTTGGGAATTGTTGCAATGAGATCTCTTTTTTCGTGTTTTTTAATGATTTTGAAATAGTAATTATCTTTTAACTTTGGTGTGACCGCATTAAATTATTTCGGTATCATCTATTCCGTTTCGCCACTACATAATTCGGTACTACACTTCCATGTAACCAGTCATCAATTTCAGTTCTCAAGAAATCAAGTCAATTAAATAAATTGGTATTAATATTTGAATTCAAAAATAAAATATAAAAACACTACAAATGTAAATTAGAAAAAAGTAAGTCAAAATGGAAAAAAATCATGCAAAATAAAACATTACTATTGTACATTTCAAAAGTCAAAATGAAAATGTTAATATATTACATTTTTACGCGATTGTTTTGGATATTATCCTTTTCGGAGAGGACACAATTTCGAATTTGTATGAATCGTTAAAATCAGATCAGCGGTTCTGGAGTTATAAGCGTAGTAACTAACACAACTTTCATTTATATATATAGATACCGACTATCGGGATGTACAATATGGAAGCTATACGAAAACGTGGACCGACTGATGTGTGCAAAATGTTAGCCTTCTATCCCAATTCGTTCGAAAGAATTGATCACACTTAGCAGAAATCCAATCAAACACAATCAGCCGGTTAGATGTAACATATATTTTCAAGTTACTCAAACGAAACGAAAAAGTTGCAAGCAAACACAAATTGATCGAAACTCGCATGAGTGATTTGTTTACGAACTAATGTTGAATTATTCACAACGGGACAATCATCTTGGATGAGTATGATTGTTTTGATTTTTCTTTGTACACTGTTAATATCTTAACAAGTAAAAAAGCAGTAAGTTCGGCCGGGCCGAACTTTGAATACCCTCCACCATTTGGAACGAATTAGAAAATTTTCAAAAAACTAAAATCCATTATTTTTTTTTTAATCTTTACAATATCTAATATAGGAATGTGCCGATATATGGGGGTATATATGCTATTGTGGACCTATTAAGACAAATGTATGTCTGGGTGTAAAGTACTCATAAGGAACTCCTTGTGTAGAATTTTAGACAATTCCGTCGAAAAAAGTGTCTAAAATCATCAAATTACTGAATATCGGGGGGTACCTTTATATGGGGGATATATGATATTGCCTATATAGACAATTCCCCTTCAGGGGGTAAAGTGCTCACAAAGTACTCCTTGTGTGGATTTTCAGACAATACGATTTGAAAATGTGGCTAAAATCATCAAAATACCGAATATCAGGGGTACCGTTATATGGGTGCTATACGATACCATTAACCTATATAAAGAATACTCTGTCGGGGGGTAAATGTGGCTAAAATCATCAAAATACCGAATATCGAAGGTACAGTTATTTGGGGGCTACACGATATCGTGGACCTATATAGATAATTCTCTTCCGAGGTATAAAGTACCCACAAGGAACTCCTTGTGTGGATTTTCAGACAATTCCGTTGAAAAAATTTGGGAAAATCATCAAAATACCGAATATCGGGGGGTACCGTTATATGGGGGATATACGATATCGTGGACCTATATAGATAATTCTGTGCTGAGATACACTGTACCCACATGGAACTCCTTGTGTGGATTTCCAGACAATGCCGTTGAAAAATGTGGGTAAAGTTATCAAAATACCGAATATCGGGGGTACCGTCATATGGGGGATATACGATATCGTGGACCGATATAGATAATTCTCTTCCGAGGTATAAAGCACCAATAAGGAACTCCTAGTATGGATTTTCAGATAATTCCGTTGAAAAACGTGGCTAACATCAACAAAACACCGAATATCGGGGGGTACAGTTATATGGGGGATATACGATATGGTGGACCTATATAGAATTTTCAGAGGGTAGAATACTCACAAGGGACTCTTTTTGTGGAATTTCAGACACTTCCATTGAAAAATGTGGCTAAAATCGTTAAAATGCCGAATACCGGGGGGTACCGTTATATGGGGGCTATACGATATCGTGGACATATATAGATAATTCTCTGCTGAGGTAAAAAGTACCCACAAGTAACTCCTTGTGTGGATTTTCAGACAATTCCGTTGAAAAATGTGGGTAAAGTTATCAAAATACCGAATATCGGGGGTACCGTTATATGGGGATATACGATATCGTGGACCTATATAGACAATTCTCTCTCAGGGGGTAAAGTATTCACAAGGAACTCCTTGTGTGGATTTTAAGACAATTTCGTTGAAAAATGTGGGTAAAGTTATCAAAATACCGAATATCGGGGATACCGTTATATGGGGGCTATACGAAATCGTGGACCTATATAGATAATTCTCTGCTGAGGTATAAAGTACTCACAAGGAACTCCTTGTGTGAATTTTCAGACAATTCCATTGAAAAATGTGGCCAACATCTACAAAATACCGAATATCGGAGGGTACCGTTATATAGGGGCTATACGATATCGTGGACCGATATAGCCCATCATCGAACTTGACCTGCCTGCAGACAAAAGAGAGATCTGTGCAAAATTTTAGCTTCCTATCTTAATGTGTTTAGACTGTAGCGTGATTACAGCAGACGGACAGACGGACGGACGGACAGACGGAAAGGGCTAAATCGTCTTAGAATTTTACACTGATCAAGAATATATATACTTTGTTGGGTCTAAAATGATTATTTCGATGAGTTACAAACGGAATGACGAACTTAATATACCCTCCATACTATGTATGGTGGAGGGTATAAAAATACCGAATGTAGACATTTTATTAGTGTCTATACGACGACGTGGACCTGCGTAGGCCACTTTTGTCATAAGCCATTACAATATTCAAATGCGAAGCTTGAACAAAAATTCGGTGAATAATGTAGCTAAAATCATCAAAATATTGAATAAAGTTAGGTACTATTATATGGGGGCTATATCAAAATGTGGACCTGCACAGACAATTTTCTATCATAGGCTGTAGTATCCATTACGAACTTCAAATACCAAATTTGAAACAATTCCGGTGAATAATGTCGCTAAAATCATCAAAATACCGAATATCGGGGGGTACCGTTATATGAGGGCTATACCAAAACGTGTCCCATTTTCAATACCAAAAGTCCTGCAGACATAATATTCATTTAAGTAAAATTTTATCAACCTACTTCATTTCGTTTGGAAGCTAGAGTGAGTTCCACAGACGGACGGTCATCGTTAAATCGACATAGAATTTTATGCTGATCAAGAATATATATACTTTGTGGGATCTAAAATGCATATTTGGAGGTGTGACAAACTTAATATACCCTCCATTCAACCACGGTTGTAATAGCTCTCTGCAATTCACGGTTCAATCGAAACTTGTTGCTAAATAAAAACAAACGATCTCAATCGTTCATATTTGATTACGAGTAAAGTGATTCAAACTGATTGTTCGATTTGAAAACGACCAAACGACGGCATCAACAAAAATCGTGTAAGAGACCGAGCATGATTGAATTATTCATACTCGTTGTAGCTCTCTGCCAACTTACTTTTGATATGATATGTAATATTTTATGTATCGAATATGATAAAAAAAAATTAAGGTTAGGTCACAATAATCGGATTCTGAATGTTCCAACAATAAAAAATATTCGGTTTTGTTTCAATTGAATTGGCAGAGAAGCGAAAAGTCAGAAATGGTAATTTTTGGAAAAATCACAGCTAGGGATGGGTTTCGAATATCGCCATCAAATCATCATACAGTACTGTTTTGTAATCTTGTAATAAATTATTTAAACCGTAAAACCCCCAATATCTGATGATACTGTACTATGATGACTTGAACTTGCAACAACTTGTATAGAACACCTTGTTCTATGATTTTAAAAACGCATTGAGATCGAAATAGCATGTTGTAAATAAAAGTGATTTAAGACAAAGCGATATACAGTGGGAAACAACTCCGATACACGGTGTGAAATCAGCCAGGGTTAATAACGGTTAATTTTTTTATTGACAATTTTTAAACTGTTTTCGATTATCTATGTTTGTTTGTAAAGTTGAAATTTGTTCTGTTCCAGAAACTGCAAGATAACATAAGGGGAAAATCTGTTATCGTAGTAAAAAGTTGTACAGTTTTGCAGTTCTGGAACAGAACAATTGTCGCACAGAATCTTTTATCGAGGATAGGTATTTAAAAACCTTACTATATAGTAAATTAGTTATTGAAATTTTGGGTTTTCCAATTGAAATATATGACATGTGCTATTCACTAAATGTTGTACATTTTAAAGAGGACTTAATAGGCAGTGTTGCGTGATGGGGCGGAGAGTTTGATTTGAATTTTTAGTACACAATGTCCTTGATAATGTAAAGAGTTTCATGAAAAAAATGAAGACGGTGCGAAAGCATCTTTTTGAAGTTTTGCCCTATGTTCATTGTAACCAACGCTACATACAAAAAGTCGGAGCTTTAGCTCTTGCCGATCGATCAATGACAATTGTTCTATGAATTGGACCTTTTGATGTACCTCTTTATTTAGCATAGGCAAACTATTATAGAATAATTTAGAGCTCCAGCTTCTCCTGATCGTTCAACACTTAGGGTACAATATTCACTTCCTTGTATTACTTTTCGTACCTAAAACCAAAAAATGGGTTGTCAAACGACGTATTTAAAGTGAAATAAGCAAATACCCTGATAAACTCGATATTTACTCACCATTTGAGCAAATTCCTGTAGAATTTTAGTATCTCCAACCATTGTTCATTTCAGTTACCTTTTCTGTTTTGAAAAATAAAAACAACCATTTTCGAAAAAAACTTGGACCGAATAACTTTTTCTGATACCCCCTACAATTGGTCAACATTTTCTAAGAAAACAAAATCTCATCGCAGAAACAAAGGGTGCATCCGATTTTGTTCCAACTTTACACAGGAAATGGACGAAATCGGTTTACCGTTACCCCTTCCACAAAGGCTTAACATTTTGAATAATTGGAACTCTCATAAACTGCAAAACGGTTAACCGATGTTTCCTTTAACTTCACACGACGCAATGAATACTTCAACCTACATTAGATCTAGTGTGAATGTGTGGGACTAATCGCTTCCAATAAAACATAATTCTCATAAATGTCAAATGAATCACCGATAATCTGTCAGCATCGTGATAAAAATATGGGTTATACTCGTCCATCGCTTGTGTATTTGGTGTCAAACTTTAATATACGGGTAACTTCTCCCTACAAATGTTCAAAATTTTAAAAAAAAAATTCAAATTCAGGTTTAGTTTTTAACTAGTCTTAGAAGAAAAAAATTAGAAAAATAATTAACCCGGAAATTTCAAGAAAATTCTAATAGAAATACTTCGAAAGTAGTGATCTCCACCAGATATCATAAATATGTAGGTCCTAATTGTAACATAACTGTTGAATAAAGGACAAGTACATACTAGTTTCAATGTGTCTATGTTTCTCCTTTTACTCCTTTATAAGAAATTGTAAGGTTTCGCACCCTTAAGACTGACTTGCAGTGTAATTTACAGTCATTCACGCAATGTTAATATTCCTCCACGTAATTTTAAGGATGTATTCAGGAGTTAATCATATGTTTTTCATTTTAGATTGTGCAAATATGTCACCATCAATTCTGCTTTTATTAATTTCGGCTACACTGTGCAGTGCTCAATTTTTCTATGCCCAACCAGCTAGATTGGCACAATATCACAGTCTCGCAGCGGCTACGCAACAATATGCTCATCCTTCGGTGGTGGACAATTCATTCCGTGAAGCCCAACTACCTCCAGAACTGAAGAAGAGCGATCGCTTCTACAACAACCCTCATATAGCTGCAGCCCTCGCCAAGGAGTCGTGGTTCACGGACAAAGAAATGCCAGTGATTGATCGCGAAGCAGAAAAAATTCCCCGGGAAATGGTATTCAAGATATTCAAGAATGCCGGCTGGATTAAGCGCAGGTAGAACATTCCACAGTACCTGCCCACACTGTCTAGTAGATTAGTCTTTATTGTTGTTTTTGTTATCGTTAAATGTTTGCCATGTAATAAAATTAGTATAAACCCAAATATGTAGATACAAACAAACGTAAATAGATATTAATATTTTAATGGTAAATTGGAGTAATGACATTGTAGTAGTCATCAGCAATGTTTAGCGAATTCAGGCCAGACAAAGCAAGTGTTGTGGAAGTGGTTATTACGTCTTAAAGGCCATTTAGACTATATTCTTATACGATGATTAAGGACATTATCTCGATTTATGTGCTTAATTCTTCCAAATTTTCGATGTATTATCCAATATTTATTCCAATATATTCCAATGTTAAATCGAAATATTTTGGCATACAACACTGCTTTTTGCTCCCAAAAATGAAACTATTGCAGTATGTGTCAAAATTGGCAACTGTGTTCGTGTAAAGTTTGGGGTAGGAATACATAAAACACTTATTTGGCTGGCTTAAGTCATCGGCTGCCTTTATTACCATTTGAAAATAGCTTTAAACATAAAGCGATAAGTTCGGCCGGCCCGAACTTTGAATACCCTCCACCATTTGGAACGACTTTGAACATTTTCAAAAAATAAAATCCGTTAAAAATGCTGTTAAAATCTTAAAAATACCGAATACAGACGTTATATTGGGGTCTATACGACGTGGACCTATACACGCTTTGTTTGTCATAAGCCATTACCATATTCAAATTCGAAACATGAAATAAACGGTGAATAATGTAGCTAAAATCATCAAAATACCGTATATAGGGAGGTATCGTTATATCGGAGCTATACGAAGACCGAAGTCACAGGCTGTAGCTTCCATTCTTCGACATCTCAAACAATTTCGGTGAGTGTTGTACATAAAATCGTCAAAATACCGGATGTAAGGAGGTACTTATATATAGGGCCTATACGAACACCTCGACCTTCAGACTGTTATATGGGGAACCGTTATATGGGGCTATATGAAGACGTGGACCTGCACAGACAAACATAACCTGCCTACTGGCAAAATAAACATGTGTGCCTTCAATTCCTTCGAGAGATAGCGTGATTACAACAGACAGACAGACGGACATCGCTAGATCGACTTAGAATTTTACGCTGATCAAGAATATATACTTTGTTGGGTCTGACATGAGTATTTCGAGGAGTTACAAACGGAATGACAAAGTTAATATACCCTCCATAGTATGGTGGAGGGTACAAAAAATAATACTAATATGGATGCAAAAAAAAAATAAAAAGGTGTATCTTTAATTATATAAATTTTAAACAGTAAACAACTCGTAAACGCTGAAGAATAGATTCTACTTGAACTTTGTGAAAATAATATGTACAAGCTTCGAGTAGCCAGAAAAGTTCCCACGTATATACCAATATTTTTGCTGAAATGGTGCCAGATATTCGCAAACTCAGAGTGAGATTATTTCGTTTTTCGTTAATTTAAAACCAACGTTTTCAACAATATATTCTTCTGATCCTTTTGTATATGGGTCAGCATTTTTGGTTGAAGTTTCTGTGGATGGAAATATTTTTTATTTTCGAAGTATTATTTTTTTTTCAAATTCTTGAGTAAATAAAACCTGTAAGGAAAAGTCAAAAGTTGGGCGGGACGACTATATGATACCCTACACCACTATTCATATTTAGAAGAGCTCCCGTGACAAAAGAATTTATTTTAAGCAGATCATACCACCCATGGTACAATGATATAAGGTAGGGCAGAACTACCATATGATTTTAATTTTTTTATTTTTTTGGCTTAATATGTCATCTTTATTTGTATAAGTATGTGTTTTCTTTTCAATAACAAAAAAAATTGTTCAGAAAATATTCAAATTCGGATGTTTTCAAAATGTTTATTTCAATGTATGCATCGACAAAATCTAGAGTTTTTGTAGCGAAATAATCCTTTAGAGATATATAGTACATGATTTTAAAAATAAGTGTTGACCTTTCATTCAGTTATCGCGGTTTTCAATTATTTATTCAAAATAAATGCAACAAGTTGTTTGATTTTTTATTGTTTTGATAGTAATTTTGACATTACAAGCCAAACAGGTAGACCTCAATACTTGCAATTTTTTCAAAGTTGACCTACCTTCTCTTCATTGTACCATGATACCACCTATTAACATTTGGCTTTAGAACAGGTATAGTTTGGTTTCAGAGGGAACTAATATTCTGAATCGATTTTCACTAAATTTGAGGGAGACATTTTAATCTTTTATACCAAATAAAATTGCTATAGAGTGCATAATGTCACCTCGAGAAGGATAATATGAAAAATAGATATCGGAGCCGAGTTACACAAAATGGAAAGGTACATCCCGAAATTCACTCCATTTTGGCTGATATTAGCCATTATTTGCACAATAAACCTGAAATCGGATTTAGGATATATATGGGAACTACATCCAAATCTTAGTCTTTCTCGATAACATTTGACAAAAATTTGAGGGACTTTAACACCAAATCGGAGGAAACATATATATGGGAGCTACAGTTATGTCGGAACCGATTTTCTCCAAATTTGGTGAACTTGCTTCTAGACTGAATTCGGTTGGATGTGCCAAAATTCAGGTAATTTGGACTGATATTGCCCATTTGGCTAAATGATTCCAACCCGAAATCGGTTTAAGACATATATCGCAGCTTGATCTTGATAAAATTTGGCAGAGGTATATCCGAGCTCTATAAGATATCTGGTACCAAATATCATTGTTGTGGAGTACATATTACGCATGTGAGGGACTTAATAACCAAATTGGATGAAACATATATATGGGAGCTATAGCTATATCTGAACCGATTTGATGTACTTTATTCTACACTGAATTCGGTCAGATGTACCAAAATTCAGGTCATTAGGACTCATATTGACCATTTGATGCACAATGAACCCGTAATCGGTTGAAGATATATGGAAGCTATATCCAACTCTGATCCGATTATCACCAGTTTTAATAGGGTTCGTCCTTGGGCCAAACAAATATTGTTTACAAAATTTCATCTCAATCGGATACTAAATGCGACCTGCATTTTGTTCACAAGAATACATGGACGAACGGACATGCATAAATCGACTCAGAAAGTGATTCTATGAATATCCTCAAAAGTAACTATGGGTCTATCTCGCTTCCTTCTCCCTGTTCTGCACAAAGTCATTATACCCTTACCACTATGTGTTGTAGGGTATAAAACCGCATATGTTTACATAAACAAAAATCAGCTGACTGACATTTTATATCATTTTAAACTATCCTAATCAAGTAGGATTTCAATTTTTGGATTTAGAAATCGAGTCGATTTAAAATGACTAGTCTAGAAGGGAGAGGAGAATGTTAAACTTAAATTTCGCTTTTGAAATTATGTCATAGAGCATAGCCCAGATATTACCCTTGGCTTTTTGACCAGGGACATTTGCCCAATATTTACGCACTCCGTCGTGCTGTCAGTTGTTGTGGTCCATTTTACAGCTAAATATAATCCAATGGTCATTCAAAATGCTAGACTTCTTCCCTGTCCGTAATTCTCTTCTCACGCAAAATGACGTGTCGATTGGTTTCAATTGTGTGATCAAGCAAATTTTTCTGTTGTTCCTTCATTTGAACCTCTAAATATTGTGCGATATTTCGGTAGAATGGAAATTTTGGTATTTTTTTCAGACATTTTTTACATCCTACTCGTTGTCCCAAACTCTAACTTCATGCGAGATTTCGTGTCCTTTGGTTTCTATTGCTCCATTTCAACCCCTAAATGTATTGTGGACATCTTTAAAAACAATAGTCCTAGACCTACTGAGCCTAACCCGGCCCTTATTAAAATGTTCGTGAGGATCGGACGATGATTGCAATCTGTATATAATAACTCCAATCTGTGTTGAACGGTGAAAAAATATTACAAAATGTTCACTTTAATATTATAAGTCAAATTGAAAAAATCGCATGCGTTAAAAAATGTGAAAAAAAAATAAAAAATATCGCAAAATACTACAAAATCTATATAAACATCATTATTGGCATCTTTTTATGCGTTTTTTTTTAGATTTTGTTCTATTATTGAATATGCTTCTGAATTGACAAAATTTGTCAAAATCGGTCCAGCCATTCTTGAGATATAAGCATTCTAGCTAACATCTCCTTCCTTTGTATATACACATATTTGATATTTCGCTAAATATATCCGATACATTTACTATTGCCATCTACGTAACGGTCAGAATTGACCTTTTCGTCTATTTGTGATTTTGTCGGGATTAAAAATATTCATAGTTTAATGGAAAATTTAACTTTTATTTAACACAAATGTTATGGTCTATTTCACCCTCTAAATATTACCGATGTCCATCCAAATTGAAAGGCTTCTGCCCAGCCCCATGCTAATTTTCGCGTCGATTTGTCTTTAATTGCGACCTGTAAAGCAACTGCAAAATCAGGAAATTTTTCAGTTTTTGGTCCATTTCAACCCCTAAATATTATGCGATAATCTCCAAAAGCAATAGGCTTCTACTCTGACCCAAACCCCATGTCCATTTTGAATTTTGTGAGAATCGGGCCATAATTGCGACCTATAGCGTGATTACAAATTAACATGGACAGACGTAGAGATGGGCGGAAAATTTAGTAGAAATCGATTCAGGGAACGATATTCCTCTCATATATTAGTTCCTTTGGACGATAAATTATAACTATAATCATAGTTGGTATGGTTTAATTCTCCCAAATTTCCCATAAAAACTTGTATTTGTTATGTGAAGCTCTACTAAATATGCAAAGTGGTGTAGGGTATCATAAAGTCGGCCCCGCCCGACTTAAAGACTTTCTTTACTGCTTTTTTTCAATTAGCAAAAATTTATTTTTAACGACAACATAATCTGTGAAGATGTATTATATGATTTGGTACAGAAATTTTTAAGTACTAGAAATGTTGGTTTCTCGACAATCTGAGTCGAATTGCTATGTTCGCCCAGTTGGGTTGGGACCAGAAAGAAACAAAGATGTAATGTAACACATCGTGTATAAGTTCGATACTTTGGTTACGTCAAGGTATATGTTCGATACATTGTCCCCCCTTCCCCAGCATTCCAATTAATTACATTAATTGGCCTCTCACTCGAGATCAATGGGGAAACTTCTCTGCCTCTCTTTTAGGAGTCACATTCGCATAGCTCGCATAGCCTAAAATTAATTCCATTCATACGTTAATGGGTGTAAAAGAGTAATTATCGTTGACAATTCTGAATCATTCTGGCCTCAATTATGGCAAAACTAAATACCACGTATTTAGGTATTCTATACGTTGGAAATACGGTATTCTGTACGTAGGGAATATAAATTCCAAACTACAGCTCATTTGAATGGAAATGTTGTTTTCACTTGGGGCTATCATAGATCTTTTTTATCATATGGGGTTTTACACTCAAATTAAAGCCTATAGGTGAAAAATAGAATCAGGCTTAATGGGCTGTAGAGTTGGGTAGGTTTGGCTGTGCGTATTGTGCGGGCCTGCATCGCACGCCGGGCAGGCGTCACGCACATCTTCATCAATTCGTGCCCAATACGAATTGAGACGACTACACCATCCTGAACGTAATTGTGCCAAAAATACCCTAGCATCTGTGACTGCATCGGTATGAATTTCACTCCGACCTGTCTGATAGGCTTCTTGATCTAGAGGTTCTCTCTTGTAGCGCTGAACCTCCCTCTCTAGACCATGTATTCCTTCCTGACACGCCTGGGTGGGGGAGACTTATCCACCATATGATGGTTGGGATGACTCTGAGGACTTTTGCCTCTTCCTGTAGATGGTCCACTGGTGTCATAAGAAAGGCACCCTGTCGCAGTTCTCAGGACAGCGTTCTGGCAGATCTGGGTATGCTTCCACTGCGTAGGACTAGTATTAGCAGACCACACTGGAGCCGCATAGCTGACCACAGACCGACCTATCGTGTTATAAGAGGTCAACAAGGTTTCTTTGAGCGTACCCCAAGTGCTGCCGACTAGCGCCATGAGAACCTTGTTCCTACTTTTCATCTTGTCGCAGATAGCTGTGGCTTGCGCGGATGACTTGAACATGCTGTCGAACGTGACCCCTAGAATCTTGGGGTAGTTCGTGGTCGGTATTAAAGGCCTGCACAAGACGAATTGTATGAATTATGCCTTTTTTGACACACTGACTTTGTCTATTCAATCATGTGCAATGTATTTGATAGACAATGACAACCAACAACATCCCCCATTTTGATTAATGTGTGCCATTGTCTAAGATTCGATCGTGACATGACTGACTCGAATATTTGCATGGTGTTCTCCATCAATGCAGGGTGTCGACGATGACATCGAACCATGTCATCGTCAAATTGTGTGTCATTTGTGTACGTGTGCTTAATTTGAGAGAGTGTGTGTGTTACTTTCGACGGTGAGGATGTGTTTTTGTGTGTGCTGTAATTATGAAGTAACAAACACGGTATACATATAAAAGTGAGTACGAAATCAATAATTAAAAAATATTCGTTATGACGTAGTTGAGGGCAGAGATATTAAGAAAATTTATCAGTGTTTTTTTAATAAGGATTGTCATTTTGGATTGTTTCGTCAATAGCCGAAATGTGAAAATTTTGTGTGGACCAATTAGAAGTACCTGAAATATGTTATTATTCGCCAATAAATACGAAAAATGTTTTTTTCTCATATCGGAAAAACAGGTAGCGATTGCGCATTTGCCTTCATTACGTGTGTGTCTTTTTCGTTGGCAATTGTTTCATTATTGTTGTAATTTTTGTGGTAGAACATTTTTGTATGACACACTATTCAACATCCCCTTTTATTGGTCATTACATGTTATGACGATGGGTTTGAGTCTGACCGACATGACGAGACATCGAGCGTTTGGTTGGATGTCACGTACTGTTATGCGTTTGATCAAACAGGGCACAGCATGACGAGCGTTTCCTCTCCATGGCATAAATTGAGAAATATGTCACACTTGCAGCCCTTTAGTCGGTATTCGATTCCCCTCGACCTGCACATTCTCATCTCCGCAGACCGTGTGGTAAAGATATTATTATACCCTCCACCTTGGAAAGGAGGGTATATTAACTTTGTCATTCCGTTTGTAACATCCCTAAATATTCGTCGTAGACCCCATAATGTACATATTTTCATAATCAGCATAAAATTCTAAGACGATTTAACGATGTCCGTCTGTCTGTTGAAATCACGATACAGCCCACATTATTTGACGTAGAGCGTCAAAATTTAGCATAATAATTTGAATTGTGTCTGGGATGGTTGGTATTGAAAATGAGATATATCGGTCCACGTTTTGGTATAGTCCCCATATAAAGGTACATCCCGCTATTCGGTATTTTGATGATTTTTGCAACACTTTTTCAAGGATTTGTCTGAAAATTGGTATTTGTAGGTCATAATGGGTCCTAGTTCGTGCGGCGAAACGTTGTATGTATAGGTCCACGTTTTGGTATAGCCCCCATATAACGGTACCTCCCCATATTCGGTATTTTCATGATTTTTGCCACATTTTTTCATGGATTTGTCTAAAAATTGGTATTTGTTAGTCATAATGGGTTCTAGCTCCGGTGGCGAAACTTTGCATGTATAGGTCCACGTTTTGGTATAGCCCCCATATAACGGTACCTCCCGATATTCGGTATTTTGATGATTTTTACCACATTTTTTCACGGATTTGTCTGAAAATGGTATTTGTAGGTCATAATGGGTCCTAGTTCGTGCACCGAAACATTGTATGTATAGGTCCACGCTTTGGTATAGCCTCCATATAACGGTATCTTCCGATATTCGGTATTTTGATGGTTTTTGTCACATTTTATCACGGATTTGTCTAAAAATTGGAATTTGTTGGTCATAATGAGTTCTAGCTCCGTTGGCGAAATATTGTATGTATAGGTCCACGCTTTTGTATAGCCCTATATAGTGGTACCTCCCGATATTCGCTATTTCGATGATTTTTGCCAAATTTTCCCACGAATATGTCTAAAAATTGGTATTTGTGGGTCATAATTGGTTCTAGTGTTTTCATTACCCTAAGGTGGAGGGTATTAAAAGTTCGGCCCGGCTGAACTTAATGTTTTTTTACTTGTTTTCATATTCCTCGCGTGGTAGTATGCGGCAAGCTCCGTGAGATAGGGGTTCAGTCTTTCACATATGTATGTCAGATCTCTCTTTGAAAGACGGACGGACGGACAAAATATGATAGGGAACTAACTTAAGAACTATTTTAACACATCAAGATTTTGCTGGCGCATCTTGCTGGTCCATATTCTTGAAATGTTTTCTCGACATTTTTCAATTTTATTTTACAATTTTTGATAAATTTTGAATTTATTGGGTTTGCCACAACCAGCACAACTCCTACTGAAATTAAATAAAAAAAATTTAAAAAAATAATAGTTATGGAAACACTGACATATCAAAGCTTTTCGAGAATGGACGAGAGCTTCCAAAATATTTAAAAAAAAAAAAAAACAAATTAAAACGAATACGTTTGAACACGAACGATTCGAGTGAAAGCAACTTTTTTACAAAAACAGGCGGTAAGAGCTTTCGTGTGTATGTGTGTCACTGATATAAAACATTTGCTTCAAAAACTCAAAAATGGTTTTCAGTCAACAAATTTGCGAACGATTGGCAAAAATATAGTTACAAAAATAGGCTGTTAATATTTTTTTCATTGTTGTTGTCTTTATTGTGACGGTATACAAGAAATAATGCTTAAACTTAATCGTACCCAACCACCACCATATAGTCGCAGGACATGCGTAAGATAGACGTTAATAATTGGTATGTACACATTTGTCGGATGATGTCAAGGTTAGCCCACTAGCCGGAGTTCTCTGGAATCATCAGTTGTAGAAAATCGGTGTTCCGATGTGACGTTCCTCGGTCGGAGCTTGGCGCAGAGCACCGTGGCTGCGGAAATACGCAGCTGAGTGGTACAGGGCTGGCGAGGCAGGTTCACTTACCTGGACTTCGTGATAATTGGTATAGGGTTCATGCTCAACAACCTCGCGCACGGTCTGGAATGGATGGTTAACTACGATCCGACGTTTGTGGAAACTTTCACTGCCAGCTGTAGAATCTCTAGGTGCTGGTGTTGCAGCAATGACTCGAGATCCGGGCGTGGCAGCATGACCCGAGTGCCCAGATGAAATAACATGACCGGATGACCCTTTATTGGTAACATCTACATTGGTGGGTTGATGCGTCGAAGAGGATGAACTGGTTTCGGAAGATGAATCGTGGGATTCACTGGGAGCCTCAACGAGCCGCATGAATTTGTGATCCGCTTGTTTCGAGTCCATTTTTGTTGTTTTATCACAATCGACGCTGTCCTGGGAGCTGGTCACGTATTCCCTGTCACGTATTTCTTTGGAACTGATGTCCTCAGCCAGCGGCATATCATCTTTTTTCGGTTCCCCATTGTTTGTAACTGAAATTTCTAACTTTGCGTTGTGGGTGGCTTTGCCATCGTCGGACATCATGGGTCTGATGGTGGAACTTACGGTGATAGGTTTGTTCGAACTTTGTGAAGATTCCGGGATATTAATCTCAATGTGGGTTTGTGGTCCTTCCATACGAGTTGTATTCATACCACCACTGGCATTGGAGATTGAGCTCCCCTCTTTGGCGTTCTTTTCCTCCGTAATAAGCCGACCGAATTTACGGTTTTCCCGGTCGTTGCCTAAATTTTGATTCGCTGCATAGTTGTTAATCGTGCTGCGTTCATCGGAGTTGTAACGCATTTGGGCATACGGAGCACTGATTTCCAAACGACTACTGCCGACGGATTTTTCGGCCACAGCACTTGAGGAACGATAGCCAGCAGTTATTGTATGGGGTTGATAGTCCGCCGCCGAGCCGCTTTGTCTGAATGAAACTTCTGGTCTATGTTTACTAGTTGCATATACCACAACTGGTCCTTTGCGGTTGATTAAGTGGTGCGGAGTCACCTCCTGAACATGGGCGTTTTCCTCGACATATTGAGTTTGCGGCACTGCGTACTTTTGTGTGAGGTAAATTTTATGCTGGCTAGCAGGCAAAGCGATGCTATGTCCATGTTTTATTACCGGTTCCATTCGTATGGGGGCTTCTTCCAAACGGGCCGGTTTGGAGTCTCTGGCTATGTTGCCATTTGCACCGATATTAACGTATTCGGCATCGAAGTTGTATGGCTCGCGGTTGGACGAAGTTGACTGGACATTGCTTGGCCGTTGGGGCGCCACATTTTGGTTGGAATAGGAACGTAAATTGTATCCTGATCTTGTTTGGGAATAGGGGAACCGATCGGACGACACCTGGCGTTGATTACCCTGTCCATCGGTGACTACAATCACTTCTCGGCTGCGAAGTTTGGGGTCTTCTGTGACGGGTGCGGCAGTTGCGGAATAATGGTTCTCCCCATTGTACTGTTTATTTAGATTGGCTTCGACCGCCATGACTTTGGTACCCTGATCGAACGATGGCGTTGAAGTGATGGACGAGGCAATAGTAGACCCACTAATTGTGGAACGATCATTTGACTGCTTGGAATTGTAGCCATGGGGGTATTGATTGTTGGCCTGGTTGCCCTGATTAGATGATCCAGCAGCACTGTAAATTATGTTGCTGAAGGCAGGCGTGTTGCCATTGTTCATATATGCATTGGCCACTGCAGGATGGGGATGACCCAAGGGTAGGATCGATTCCCCTTTCGGTATCTTCGCAACAGGTCTTTCCAGTTCTACAACCACGGTTCCGGCCGGTTTTATGACAACCCGTTCCTCAATGTCGTAAAATTCCTTTTGGATGGCTGGATGACGCACTTCGTATTTCTTCGTTTTGATAGCAGGCTGGGCGATTTGAATGGTCTTGGTCACGACAGGTCGTTGATTAACCGTTTCCGGTGGCAGATAACCCTGACCACCCAGTTGTGAATGGTCATAACCGCCATTGCCATTGTAGAACTGAGTTTCTTGACCGCCAGCATTATGGCTCGAAGGCTGAAAATAACCCCCATAGCCACCTTGGGGTTCTTCCACCGAAGGGGGATACTGATTGTGGAAGTGACTATCTGAAGAACCGTCGTTATGATATTTGAAGTTGTTGGCGTCATTGTAGTTTGGTTTGTTGTAGCTATTCGACTGATCGAAGTTCAATCCATCACTGCCCACCGAGGCTGGTCTTTGATTGATGTTAATGTTGAGGCTGGAGCCACCTGCCGTGCTTACAGATACACTGGGCACGCCTGAGTTCGATGTCGTTGTCTTAGCCGAGGCGGTGGATGTCCCTACCGACGAGGCATGCTGAGTACTTTGTTGCGAATGCTGTTGCTTCTCGGTTTCTGTAACCGGAGCCGGCAATGCAACCTGACGTTCAAACTGGACAATTTTACCACTGCGCTGCATTTGAGATCCCTCGCTACTAACACGCGATGAGGTGGCATGGGAGGAGGGCATGGCATCCGCCGATTCGAATACCTAGGAAATTCAAAACATAAATTTAAAAAAAAAATATTACGATTTCGTTAGTTTCCAAAACTCACCGTTTCAACCGTTGGGCCACTGTGGAAGTTCTGAATATAACGTTCAAATTCCATATTCTGTTTTTGCTGTTCATCCATTCGCCGAAACTGAGCATTGCGCTGGTATTCAATCGGACTGGATTGGTACATTCCCTTGAACTGGAATTCGGGCTCTGCAACATAATGTCCCGACTGTACGAAACTACGATGGTTACTATGTCCGCCTATTTCGGAACCGTCTGTTCGGTGATTGGCAAAGTGTGATTTCGATTCATCCTTGTTTTCAATTTGAATTCTCGCACTTCGTCCTTCACTCGAAAAGACTTCGCCTGATTCGGACTTCAGTTTCGAATGATCTGCTATAATTGGCGTAGATGCAGAGTGGGCTGAACTTTTTGCCTGTTGTTGGGAAATCGAAATATTCACATGGGTTGCAGGTGCGCCAACCACCGCAAGGAGCAAGACGCACAGGACTGAAAACCTCTTCATATTGCCTTCTCTAGTTTAGAGAGCCTTCGATAAGCTCAGAATCCTCCAGTTCCTTGAATACTCAGTGGCAACACGATTCACGTAGACTCAAACTATGATGCTATGCCTTTTCCAACGTCGAACTGTGGCAGATGAGTGATGGTGTTTCCCAACAAATGTATCGTTTTTATACAAAACGATTTGAAAATCTCGTCGAATTGCTGTTACATCTTTGGAATGCAATTTCGTTCAGATTCAGCGATAGCACTGTCATCCACACAAGCAACCATACCGGCCGGCTGGTTGGGATGACAGACTGACTGGCTGACTGAATACTAACTTTCCCAAAAAAGTACATTTATCTAACAATAAGTACTAACGAAATAAACATGTACACGCAAACATAAGTATCTCCACCACAAATTGGGTGAAAAATGCCAGTCAAATATTTGTAACTTCTAAATAAGAAATGCGCGATTTTTTTTGTCTGGCCGAATGATGTTCTCGCATCTAGCCTAGATTCTCAATCGAGATTTGCACTTGCATTGATTTTCGTAGAAAATAAAAAATAAAAGAATTTACAAAAACAATCAAAATGTTCTACATGTACGTATGATTAAGTGAATATTTATATGTTTATAAGAAATGTGTGGCGTTTATTTCCATCCCTTATAGGGGAATTCGAAGACCACAACAGCAGAAGATGGTACTATCTACGCGGCCACTGATACGTACACGTTTACATAAAAAAATCTCTACACCATTCATCTTGGCATAGACCAAACATAAGTTGCCACAAACGGATTTCATCCAAAAAGTCATCGGGTCTAAAATCCTTATCTTAAATCTTTGTAGCCATATCAATCTGAAACCAAATTTGAACTCCATACATCATGTGCATATATTTTTAAAATAAGGGACGTTTTCTGTAAAACCATGGTCCAATTATCAGGTCGACAAGTAAGCCCAGCCCATGGCCCAATTATAAGGTCGTCCAGAAGGCGAATTCCCCAAAAATACAACTCTTCAGCTACATATATTTTTAAAATTTGTTGTTGGGGCAAAAAAAATATATATATATTCGCCTGGACATAAAAATAATTCAGCGTATTCGTGTTTTGTCAATACTGACAATAAGAATTTTGTGTGAAATTTTAAAAAAGAGGAATAAAGCTGAGAATACATAAAGCGCTTATTTGGCTGGCTTCTTCGGAAATGAACAAAGGAGCCTAGGGCCAAAATCGAACTAGGTTAACCTAAAACTCCTTTGTTCATTTACGAAGAAGCCAGCCGATGACTTAAGCCAGCCAAATATGCGCTTTATGTATTTCCAGCCTAAGCCAAAATTGTCTATACTACATGCCCTAAATACGCGATTATAATTGTTTCCTGTGGAATCTTGCACCTCCTAAGACCTTCAAACTCCCGCAAGCATCATTTTTATCTCATTGTTTTGAAAGCAGTTGATGAAAATATTGGCATCACTATGCCCTTGAAATTCTGAGACCGTGTGATTGTAAAGATTTCAAAACTGTATATATTTCTCTATTTCGATCTATTTCTCACGCCTCTTACGAATTTAAAGCTCTCGAATATTGATTTCAAGATTGGCAAAGCGGCATAATACAGGACAAATATTTGTAAAAAGTTAGTGATAGTAGGCGTTTAAATCATTGAGAGATTTAAGGCTCTCACGAAAGTTTGAAGGCGGCAGTATGTATTACATGCCTCCCGATCCATCCCTTTTGGAGTTACATTATTAATCTTGTTATTCCTTGTAAAAAATCACTCTGATTTCTATCTGCACCTTATCATGACATCGTGTTACAAATGTTAGTAGTAAAAATCATTCACCACACATCGAATGTATCAATTAACAATATATTTAATTTTGCGCATGTTAAATGTTTTTATAACATCGTCAAAATCGTCGATAAAACCACCAACGTAATCCAAATCCATAGATGTGACAATTTAATAGGCATTACCTTGAGTAGAGGAGATGGAGCTCCCCGCCAGGCCTTCTGACTGTTGCATGTATAAGTATTCACCAAAGTTGTGTAATTTACCATGATCCATGCCATCAGTAGGGTCAAGAATTGGAATTGCTGGTTACCCATGTAAACATGATAATCATTAATATGGTCAAGATGACAATGCTATTCAGATAGCGGGATGTTTGAGTGAAGCACTCTTTTCGGCAACATATTCCTGTTCAGCAACAAGCTGCTGGAACAGCGAGACAAAGCGGCAGAGATTTGAGATTTCTTCCTTTGATCTTCCTTTCGTATCTTTCGTTGCTTAGGACTCGACATTGGCATTTAAATTCAAATACTTATGTTTAGAAATATTTCTGGTCATTTTTAAAATAATTGGAATATAATTTTGACGTCTATTGTAGTTGTTAGGCGAATTCAAAATATGCTGACAGAAAATGTAGGTATCAGCTGGGCTTATTTGTCGACCTTATAATTGGGCCATGGCCCAGCCCATGGTAACCCTTTCAGGCCAGCTGGTATCAATTTGATATGTCAAAAAATTGTTGTAATTTGAATTCGCCTTCATTTACACATAAGAAAATTGTTGCATGATTTCAAACCTTAACAATGCTATTGATAGAAAATAGAGATTTTACGTTTTTATAGAGTATGAGGGAAAAAGTGTATATTCAACATATGGTAGGCATAGGTAATATGGAGATCTAAAATTCGTGGATATTTGAAATAAGTGAAGCAGGGAATCAATTTCATATAGGAGATAAACCGATACATGGAATTTCATCATCTTATTTGTACGGATTTTCAACTATGTTACACACTATAGGGCTTCAACAGTGAAAGGTGAATGATTTCAAAGCATATTGGATTGGTTTGGGGAACAAAACATTGGCAATTTTTGGGGTGTGATTAAATATTGAGATATTTCAAATTGTTCGAATGTATTAAAGTTATCTATACATAAAAGACTTCCTGTCTGCTATACATTTCATAGCTAAGCAAATAATATGCGTGGACTCACAGTAGACTCAGCCCCCTGTATCTTCTGAAATCTTTGATCCAAATCTTAAGTAAGCCTGAGGAGTAAATACACCCTAAAGTACCTTTTAGGTAGCATGTCACTACAGCGAGAAAGCTGACGATGTACCAAAAGAAAAAAAGTACCACCACAAAACCTAATTTTAAAGCATCAAAAATAATTTTCCGGATATTTTCTAGTAAAGTACATTATCGCTGTTGAATATGAAATCAACGTTGCCAACGTTACCAAGATTGCATTCTGTATAAGGATGATGAAGAGATAACAACGATTGGACATCTATTATCGCAAATGTCCTTCGCGCTGGAGACTACGATCACTCCATTTCCAGTCTCTGTGATTTTCAAAAATGTTGTATTGAACGTGCTATAATCAAACCAAGATGCAGCGGCTTCAGCATTACTTTCAATCGATGTTGGAAGTTTTGAATATTTGCTTTTGTAATAGAAAAAACAACAATTTTGAAAAATTTTAATTCAATATTTTGATTGGAAAAATAATTTGCCCCAAATTTTGTACTTCAAATCAATTCGCCATGGCCCAGCCCATGGTAGAAATACCAGGTAGCAACATAGGCGAAAATTACAACAAAGCAACTTTTTTAGAAACTTGATATATCAAAGTTTTAACCAGGGCGAATTTATTTGAAGTATAAAATTTGGGGCAAATTGGTTTGCACCAATCAGAACTCTTCATTCTGAAACATTGAATAAGTTTGTTTTGGTTTATTCATATGTATATATTAGTTGAGATTAGTATATTTTTAACATATAAACTGAAAATACTACAATAACTGGAAGTGTATACGTATTATACCATCAGTCATATCGCTAGAGAAGGTCTGTATAATTTCATATGACCAAAATGTATCTGATCGAAATAACGCCTCTTTCGACGAAATCCGTTTCAGGACATTTGGAGGCGACCCGTCCGTCTGTCTTGCTGGTGCGTACGATAGCTGTAGAATGGATCATCATCCAAACATAGTGCATCGCAATATTATTAACAAACATAATGCGGAGATGGGCAATGTCGTCCCACTCCTTCCGGTTCCTCCCTCACGACATCCAGAATCCAGTGCGAAAATACGAAATATATGTAATGTTATCACTTATTTTGTATTCTCTTAATAAAATAAATAATTCTCCTTGTAGCATTAGATACATGGTACAATGAATTCAAGGTAGGGCAGAACTACCATATGATTTAAATTTTTTTATTTTTCTGGCCTAATATGTCAATTTCATTTGCTTATGTGTGTGTCTTCTTTTCAATAATAAAAAATTGTTCAGAAAATATTCAAATTCGGGTGTTTTCAAAATGCTTATTGTAACGAATGCATCGACAAAATCTACAGTTTTTGTCGCGAAATAAACCATAAGAGATATATAGAACATGATATTGAAAAGAAATTTTGACCATTCATTCAGTTTTCGCGGTTTTAAATTATTTATTCAAAACCAATGCAACAAGTTGTTTGCTTTTTTATTGTTTTGATAGTAATTCTGACATTACAAGCCAAACAGGTAGACCTCTATACTTTCAATTTTTTCAAAGTTGACCTACCTTCTCTTCATTGTACCATGATTAGATATAGGTTTTTAAGAAATGTGTAAAGATTCCAAGTTATCCTTTTGTATTAGAATTAGGGTTGATGCTTTGCCATTAAAAGTGAGTAAATAATAAATGTACATATATGCGTGGAACTTGTGAATTTAAACCTGTGTGTAACTACGGTGGATCTATCGGAATTGTGTACAATATAAAGGTCCCCACTGTATTTTAATGATCTTAGTCACATTTACCCACGGAATTGTTTCAAATTTGGTATTTAAAACTTGCAGTAGATAGAAATCCACTTAGTATAAATATGTCTATATAGGTTCATGTTTTGGTATGACTCCAATGTAACGGTTCCACACACTTTATTGGTATTTGAAATCTTTAACTGCATTCTCCTACCGATCTCAGTCGTATTTGTAGTTTAAAGTGGAACATGTTTGAATCCAGATACTTTTGTATAAAAATGTTTTCTTAGGTAATGGTGGAGGTTATTCAAAGCTCGGCCCGGCCGAACTTAATGTTTTTATACCCTCAGCCATATGGCTAAAGAGGGTATATATCATTTGATACGGTCAAAACGTGCCTAGCCGAAATAACGGTTTTAGACCCTAAGTCTCTTTGAACCAAATCCGTTTCAGGACATTTGGAGTCGATCTAGCGATGTCCGTCCGTCCGTCTGTCTGGCTGGCTGGCTGGTGCGCACGATAACTCTCGAAGGGAGTATCCGATTCGGTCCTAACTTGGTACATCTTCTCTTCCTTGGGTAAATTGAAAAATGTTGCTTGTCGTTCACTATCCTTTCTTTTGCAAACAGCACAGCACCTCATATTCTGTTTTTTTTTTTATTTGAATTATATCACAAAATTTGATTTTTATATTTTTGTGTTTATTTTTTCCTCTATGATGTTTGAATTTCTGTTATGTATTTCTACGGCGAATTCGAATTACAACAACTTGTTTGACATATCAAGTTGACTACAGCTGGCCTGAAAGGGTTACCTTGTAATTCTACCATGGCCCAGCCGATACCTACATTTACTGTCAGCTTGATTTGAATTCGCCTAACAACTGCAAGAGATGTCATTAATTCTTGTCGGTTAATTTTGTCCAATTTTAAAAACAATCAGAAAGAAACATTGGATTTGTAAATAAAATTTTTGACAATGGAATGTTGTCAAATGAATTATTTTGAAAAAAAAATAAACATATGATTGCCTTACTTCATCTTCTTGATACTACCATGAAGCAACGATAGAGTATAAAATTCAAATATATTCCTATTTTTGTGTTATACAAACGGCCCCCTTTCCTGGCCCGGAGTTATGATCTTTTATGCCTATGTTTTCAAATATAATAATACACAGATCTGGCTTATATTAGTTGCATTACTTTCTATGCAATTTTCTATTTTTTTTTTCTTCAATTTTTCAGTCTATTTAGGCTTAAATTTTTCATCCGAGTGAGCATAACATCTATGTTTTTTTATGTCCGTGTGTCCGCCAATCGGTAGACATCAGTATCGATGGACCTCGGAGGTATTGTTATATGGGGACTATTATATATATATATTGAAAATTTTCTGTAAGGTGGTTCTCAATTCCCAAGTCGATACCCTCGAAAAAGGTAAAACCAGAAAAAATTCTAAAAAATTTTCTGCGAAGATGCCAAATAATGGCCAAGTCAATTGTAAACTGTGACCAAGACCCCGGAAACAGCTGAAATCATGGGATACCTTCATATGAGGGATATACCAAAACGTGGACCCATACTTATATTTTTTTCGAAAAGACGTTTTCTTTTTCTAAAAGCTCATACTAGTTCGAAAAAATATTGGTATATCATAGTAAAATTCAGTGACAATTATACAATATCCGTCTGTATGTCCGCCAATTTGTTAAAATCTCTATAGATCGGTGGACCTTGGAGGTACTGTTTCAAGGGGCAATACCAAAATATATACCTACACTTTACACTTTAATACACATTTTTAGCCAGAAATGAAAATGGGGTCAAGACCCTCGAAATAGGTTAATTCAGGAGGTACCTTTATACAGACGCTACTTCGAAAAAATTTCTGCGAAGAGGTATTCTTCTCCTTTAGGAGCCAAGATGCCAAATAAGGCTCAAATTAGGGGAAACCTTCATATGAGGGTTATACAAAAACGTGGGTCCCTACTTATAATTTTTTGTAACAACTACCCTGTAACCCAAATACCCGAAATATTCAAGTTACCCAAATTTCTCGAAATAAGTTTAAACAACTTAAAAAGTATCTGTCGGTTTTATCGAAATATGTATACCTTCAGCCAATGTGCGATTACTTGAAAATATTTTGACTTCTGTTACGATTATTCAAATGTTTAACCCCTTATGGAGTATGTTCCAAAGGAATGGGACAATATTGGCTATTTCGGACCTAAATAAGTATGATATAAATATTGCGACGTACCAGGGTTGGACTATATTGGTAACTTCCTTCACTTTAAATGGCATATATGATAATTTTTAGAAAATGTTAACATATGCGTAAGGTACCAGATATAGTCGACCGAAGTATTCCATTTCATGCTTCATCTAATACACATAAACATATTGGTATGGGCAATATTACAATAAAATCGAACATTTATATCCAATTTATAGATAATCATAAATTCCATACTCATCTCAGGTTTCTGGCAAAGAGAGGTATATTTAGATATAGCAAGTTGTAAAGAATCGCTGATTTGTTTCGCAAGTTATGAGAGATAAAAGTATTGAAAATCGTGAACCTTTGTGAGTGAGGTACCAGAGGGGTTCACAGATATATATCATCTGCACAACAGAATTGTATTAGATAAAATGTTTGTATGTGTGAAATTTGAATTTTGTTGAATGCTTATTTCGCTTTTTTTGAACGTTTTATTTTTTAAAATCTTGAACCCTATGTGGGGCAGGTAGAAATGGTCGAATCTCCACCATCTTTATAACAGATCTTGTGTTGATAGAAATATTGAGGTGCACCAAGTATTGAATGGAATCAAATGTTAATTTCTCTTTTTATGAGCTTCATGAATATTCAAAATTTTGAACCTCTGTGGGGAGGTACCAGAAAGAGTGGACCGATATATTCAATCTTCACAACATATCTTTTGTTATATGGTTATGTGGAAAAAATGGGATGGGTGAAATATAAAGAGAAGCTAAAGCTTATTTCGGATTTTATAAATGTTTTGGTTATTCAAAACCTTTACCCTTTTTGGGGGAGGTTCTAGAAGGAATGGTCTGATCTCTACCGTTTTTTTTTTACAGATCCTGTGTTGATAGAAATATTCAGATGTACCAAATCTAAATGAAATCGGATGTTAATTTCGCGTTTTATGAGCTTAATGGATATTCAAAATTTCGACCTTTTGTGGGGGAGGTAACAGAAGGAGTGGACCTATATATTCCATCTTAACACAAAATCTTTTGATAATAGGATTATTGGGATGTGTGTAATTTGAAGACAAGCGGACTCTGAATTTATTAATTAATTTTAATTAAATAATTTTATAAGATTTGTAATTATTCAAAATTTTGACCCTTTATGGGGGAGGTACTTGATGGAGTGGACCGATATTGTCCATTTTCGCACCTGACCTAGAACTGACGCAGATATTAGGAATTGCATAGTTGGAACAAAATCGGATTATTGCTTCTCTTTCTGTGCAAAAAATATATTTTTGTTTTTTTCTTTTGAAATTTCGACTTTTTGTTTGGGAGGTACCAGAAGGAGTGGACCGATACATTCCATTTACACATCAGACCTTGGGTTAACAAAATTATTGGGATGTGTGAAATTTGGAGACAATCGGACTCTTACATCACATATTATTAGAGTTGTAATTATTCCAAATTTTGACCCTTTGTGGGGGAGGTACCTGATGGAGTGCACCGATATTGTCCACTTTCACACCTGACCTAGCACTGACGCAAATATTAGGATTTGCGAAGTTGGAACAGTTAGGGGAGGTACCAGAAGGAGTGGACCGATATTGTCCGTTTTAACACCAGACCTGGGGTTTATATAAATATTGGGATATGTGAAATTTGAACTCGAACTCGACCTAAGTTTGACAAAAATATTACGATGTACCCAGTTTGGACTAAATCGGATACTTCTTTCGAGAGTTATTGTGCGTACCAGCCAGCCAGACAGACGGACGGACATCGCTAGATCGATTCCAAATGTTCTGAAACGGATTTGGTCAAAAGAGACCTAGGGTCTAAAACCGTTATTTCGACTAGGAAAGTTTTGACCGTATCAAATTGTATATACCCTCTTTGGCCATATGGCTGAGGGTATAAAAATATAAAAAAATACTTGAAATCGGGTTATACCCTTATATGTGGGCAATATAAAAACGTATACCGACATGACCGATATTTTGTTCAACTACATGTAACCCATTGGATTGAATCAAATCTAAAACTCTATCCTAAATTTTGCGAATTATAGAGCAAAATATTTGAGGCCGTTTGTGTATGGTTAAGGCTATACGGGTGAGATAAAAAACTGCAACAAAGTCAAACGCCATAATTTTTACATTTTTTTTAATTTTTATTGAATGAAAGCAAAATGTCGGAAATAGCATAAAAGTTTAGAATAAGTTCAGATTTGTTCGAATTGGTCACCTTTGGTACGAATTATGGCCTACAAATGACCAATGAAACCGTCACACGCTGCCCGAATTTGCTCTGCGGTATTTTGGCCAATTCCTGGCGAAGCGCTTGCTTGAGGGGATCGACACTTTGGTATTTTTTAGTGCCAACCTTGCTTTCCAAAATACTCCAGACACAATAGTGGCGCGTGCTGAGTCCTGTTGGAATATCCAGGGTCTGCGGCAAAAATGTTTGCGTGCCCAAGGCTTTAATACACCCTCCAGAATATTTTCCCGATAATCTTCGGCATTTATTCTGATGCCACGGTCGATTAATACGAACGGAGAGCAACCATCGGCTGTTATGGTGGCCCATACCATCACCATGACCGGCGCTTGAGTTCTGGTGGCCAGCCGAAGGTGCATATTTTCAGCTGACCTCTTTTGCAAGTAAACACGATAATTTTGTTTGTTTAAAAAATGCTGGACAATGAATGTTTTCTCATCGAAGAAAACTAAATTCGGCAGTTCACGACTTTCGGCCAAGCGAAGCAACTCTTTAGCTACTTTGAGCCTATTTTCTTTGTGTTGTGGTGTAAGTTCTTGCACTTTTTGGAATTTCGATAGCTTTACCCCGAGCTCATTTTTTAATATTTGCCGAATGGAATATTGCGATATGTTCAGCTCGACTAATTTTTCTGGCACTGATACGCGGGCTTCGATCAAGTCGCTTCTTTACTTTTCGAACCATTTCTGCTGATGTTTGCTGTTTTCTTCCGTCCACTTCCTTGACGTCGGGCTACTGGTAGTGTAGTAACGAGCGATGGTACGAGACACAAAAGATTTACTCACATTTAAATGCGAGAGTGCTGTAACGATAGCCACTTGTGGTTTTCCAGCCAAATGTAAAGAAATTACACTATCACGCTTGAATTTTATCACGAATAACATTTTTTCTGGAAAATTCTCACCAAAATGCTTTTTTACGCTTGTAAACAATATAATGAGCTGTCACTGGAAAAATTTTAGCAGCTGTCGAACGAGTGGCTTAGAAGTGACAGCAGTCTGAATTTGGTTGCAGTTTTTTCATCTGACCCTGTATATATAAGATAAAATCCACAATAAGATTATTATTGACAGAATAGAAATGGAGCCATGCTCTCTTATTGGAAATATAGCTCTAGATGAAAATAATAGAAATTTACAGTTAGTTACAAAGGGAAAGACAAACTTATGATATTTTCCAGAACTGCAAGAATGTAAAAGTTTTTACTACGATAACCGATTTTCCTTTTATGATATCGAAAAAAATGCAAAACTAGTAGATTCTTGCAGGTTCTGGTACAGAGCATTTCTTTCCAGATGTTCAAATCTTGTTGAAATTTAAATACATAATTACAGCTTATGGAGAGAATAGATTTCTGCGTCTAAGAATGAAAAAGGGATTGTAATGGTAGCAGTTTACAATGGTGTTGTATTTGTATTTTAAACCGTTTGGTCTCTATGGATAATGCCAGGATAAGCGTAGGAGATCAAATTTTAACTTTCCACAACCGTTGTTAAAAATAGTTTATTTACTTCCGAATGACAAGCTCATGCAAAATGTCGATAGAAAAAATGCATTGCTTGTCTGCACTTGGTCCGTAGTACTTGTGACAAAGTCAATACAAATTCATTAGTTATTCACCATTGACGTTCCCTACAGAGAAATGATAAGGCGATGTAAATCAAATAAAAAGAATCCTCAAAACAAAGTGGCCTGAATATTTCAAGAATCCCTAATTTCCAAATCCAAATAATAAAAATAATTCAAAAGAGACATTTTGACCATTATTTAACTAAGAGTTTGCAAAATGTTATTGGACAAATTTTTTCAATCAATTTCAACTCTTCTTCTTATTTGTTGAGTATCCGGCGACTCATTCTTATGCAATCAATTTGAAAACGTTTGTATTTTGAAACTCTGAAGCCGAATTGTTTTGGTTTTTCCTTTGAAGAACAAAGTTGCAAAATTAGAAACTCTTTTCGTTTGGCACATTTTTCTTTTGTTTTCAATGAAATACAACATTTTTTTCGTACAGATGACTGCTCCCAAGTTTGTGCTGGGATTCCGTTTGTTTACTTTTCACTGGTTTCTTTGAAAAGAGAATAAAACTCCAACTCTCTCAGAAAGAAATTGCTGAATAATTCCTTTAGCCAAAGTAATCGGTCAAAACTAATATTAAAATGTTTAGAAAAAAGCTATTTAATACCCGACGCATCGCACAGAAATACTCACCTTCCCCATTATGGTAATAGCGTTACCTAAATTCGACGTAGCCGTAGTGGTAAAAGTAAGTCATGCCAATTATGAAAAATTAAAGTTTTATTGAAATATCGTAGGGTCGACTGCTATAACTTCTGTGGTGAAAACTCCCGCAGGTGTGCATCGGGTACTATGCGAAGCTTTGCAAGTACTTCCAAGATGAGACTGACTCACAAAAAAGTAAAGAAAGTCTTAAAGTCGGCCTGGGCCGACTATAACACAGAAGTCAACAATTTTCATCTCTTGAGCCAAAATCGTAAATAACTCTAAATAATTTGATTCTTGGAAACTCTTTTTGTGTTCTGGTCCTTAAAAATCAAAGCGTTTAAAATTGTTGGACTCAATAAACTATTTTTAGCAACGATTGTGTAAATTCAAAATTCGGTCTTCTACGCTTTTCCTGGCATTGTTCATAGATACCAAACGGTTTAAAATTTGTAGCCTCCGCCATTGAAACTAAATTTGTCGTTTCGTTTGTAACACCTCAAAATAAGGCGATTTAACGATGTCTGTCCGTACTCCTGTCTGTGTGTAGAAATCAAGACGCAGCCTATCTTATTTGACGTAGAGCTTTGAAAATGTTTACAATAATTTGAATTGTATCAGGGATTATTGTTTTTGAAAATGCAATGGAATGGCATATCGGTCCATTTGTCCATAACAGGACTGCCTGGTATTCTTTTTAGGGGTTTTAAACAAATTTTTCCACGGAATTGTTTCAAGTGTATAAAGTTTGTATAGGTTCTCTCTCCGGTGTTAGAAAAGTGTCTATGTTGGTCCGAATTCTCCTAATTTTCAGTAATTTTAGATATATTTCTTAACGGAGTCAGACAAAAATATATTGTTTCAAACCGATAACAAAAGAAACTAGTAAAAAAGCTGTAAGTTCGACCGGACCGAACTTTGAATACCTTCCACAATTTACAACGAATTTGGCAATTTCCAAAAAATAAAATTCGTTAAAAATTCTGTTAAATTCTTAAAAATACCGAACGTAGCCGTCACCGAATGTAGGTACCATTATATGGAGGCTATACGAAGACGTGGACCTACACGAACTTCAACTACCAAATTTGAAACAATTCCGGTGAATAATGTCGCTAAAATCATCAAAATACTGAATATCGGAGTTACCGTTATATGAGGGCTATACGAAGACGTGAACCTGCACAGACCTGCACGAACTTTAAATACCAAATTTGAAACATTTCCGGTGAATAATGTCGCTTAAATCGCCAAAATATCGAAAACGTGGACCTGTCATTTCAAGCCACTCGCCCGACAGCTGTTAAAATTATTCCAGTGGCAGCTCATTATATTGCTTACAAGCGTACAAAAGCATTTTGGTGATGGAATTCAAGCGTGATAGTGTGATTTCTTTTATATTTGGCTGGCTATTGCTAGAGCACTTTAGCATTTAGATGTGAATAAATCGTTTTAGTCTCGTACCATCGCTCGTTACCGTTATAATGGTAGCGTAGCCCGACGTTAAGGAAGTGGACGAACGAAAACAGCAACATCAACAGAAATAGTTGATGGCCGAATTATGTCTCGTGAGCTGAATATATCGCAATATTCCATTCAACAAATATTAAAAAATGAGCTCGGGGTAAAACCATTGAAATGCCAAAAAGTGCAAGAGCTTACACCGCAACAGAAAGAAAATAGACTCAAAAGAGCTAAAGAGTTGCTTCGCTTGGCCGAAAGTTGTGATCTGCCGAATTTGGTTTTCTCCGATGAGAAAACATTCGTTGTCCAGCAGTTTGTAAACAAACAAAATGATCGTGTTTACTTGCCAAAGAGGTCAGCTGAAAATGTGCACCTTCGGTTGGCCACCAGAACTCAAGCGCCGGCCATGGTGATGGTGAGGGCCGCCATAGCAGCCGATGGTCGCTCTCCCCTCGTATTAATCAGAATAAATGCCGAATATTATCGGGAAAATAATCTGGAGGGTGTATTAAAGCCTTGGGCACGCAAATATTTTGGCCGCAGACCTTGGACATTCCAACAGGACTCAGCACCATCGCACTCAGCACGCGCCACCCATGAATGGTTACAAAATGAGGTCCCTCGATTCATTTCCAGCGCACAATGACCACCAAAATCTCCGGATACCAATCCGTTGGACTATTGTGTCTGGAGTATTTTGGAAAGCAAGGTTGGCACCAAAAAAAAACACCAAAGTGTCGATCACCTCAAGCTAGCGCTTCGCCGGGTGTGGACCAAAATACGGCAGAGCAACATTCAGGCAGCATGCCAAAGGTGACCAATTCGAACAAATCTAAACTTATATCCACTTAGAATTTCCCAATCCCAGATTGGATGTTGCACAATGTCATTACTTGCAATTGCGCATAGTCCCCCGTACAACGGTGCCTGCGATTTAAGTACCAGGGTTTATGAATCATGTTCTTACCAAATTTTCAATTCGCTCTACAATTTTGTATAGTCCGCATATTGTTGTGCCTCTTTAAATTCAGTATTTCCCTGATTGCAATTTAAATGAATTTTGCGTTTTGAGTTTTCATTGGGCGGATTATTGAAAGAAGTAGGTCCACATTTGTTGTGAACTGAAATTGGATAAGTGGAACAATTATTCCAAAAGAGTATAAAATATGAAAACAAATCAAGGTGTGAGATCTTATTTTCTATTTGACTAATTTTATTGAGGTGACTCGATTTTTTGTGAACGGAAATTGTGTGCGGGATACATTAAAGTGTGGTGGCGGAATTGAATAGTTGCTGTGGAAATAATGTAACGCGGTCACTCCAATTTAAAGGATAATTATTGTTTTGAAACCGCTCCATTTTGCAGCTTTAATATGCAGAATAAAACGACTGACACAACAGTGCGGAATACAGTAAAATATCGACCATTTAAAATATCGTGATGCCATTTACATTATAATTTTACCGACGATATAACAATAACGGGTTCGAAAAGCGATCATTTTTCTTACGAATTTGAAGTATTCTTGAAACATCGTTATCGTGGGTTAAAAACTTTTATAGTCTAACTGAAGATTCCGAAATTCAAATTTGTTTCCCTTCAGTTCGAAATGTTACCAGAAATGTGTTCTAGCTTTCTATTTCAAAAACCAAATTTATAATCGGTCTTTTTGAAAAATGTATGTATGTTTACATTCGGCTGATAAAAACGGATTGGGCCTTCGAAGCACTTAAAATATGCGAAACAGCTATATTGGACTTATATCAAAACGTGGATCAGTATTGGAAATATCCATCCACTAAGAATTAGGCTAACTGATATAAGGCTATAATGGGTCTTCTGATTTTGTTGAAAATGCTTATAAAATCTATTGTGAACCTATATTAAACTATTTGATAGATACATTTATTATGTTAGATTTAAATAAGAATAACGACAATAATGAGATAGACAAACCCAAAAGCTGGATGTGTGCCTAAACCTCTGCCAAACACAGACCACTTCATTGGACAAAGTTGTTGATCTGTTATGGGAATTAGAATTTGGATGTGAAATAGGTCGGTACATGAATATATACTTTATCACAAATATAGAAATTAGTTGAAAGAACTGGAGCAATAACCCACAAAATATGGAAAACATCAATGATCTTAAACCATGAAAACAAAGTATTTTTTAGGTTTACTGCAGTTTTTATCTGGATAAAGTATAGATTTTTTTCAAATAGAGAATTCATAACATTACTTTTTATATGAACAGGAAAATTGCATTCCATTTCTACTTGATTATATTCTCTGAAATTCGAATTAGTCCCTGAATCTACGGACCAGCAACACGAATCGGGTCAGCTAGTAACAGTTTTGATCGTTGCCGCTTTAAACTACCAAAAAACTACACAGCTACCATCGCATTAGAATTAAAAACAAATAAAAAAGCAGCAGAGCATCATATTTTCCATTTTTTTAATTTCATTCATTTTCGCGCTATTTAACTCAATTTAAAAATGAGGAAAACGACGAAAAAAGTAAAAATAAACTGTTTTATATAATTTTGAATGACATGAAGCGGGCATAGCCTCAGGGCTGTATTTCTGTAGTTTTACGAAACTGTTCTACCTCCTTATGTACGTAGGCAACAGGTCACAGTCATTATAGTATTCAAATACAAAACTTGGAACAATTCCGGTAAATAATGTCGCAAAAATATCAAAATACTTAACATAGGGAGGTACCGTTGTATGGGGGCTATACGAAGACAGTATCTGCATAGACAATTTGCTGTTATAAACTGTAGTACCCATAAGGAATTTCAAATACGAAATTTTAAACAATTCCGGTGAATAATGTCGCTTAAATCATCAAAATACCGAATATATTGGTCTGTACATAAACGTGGACATATATAGCCCATTTTCAATACCAAAAGTCCTACATACCAAACACACATCTGTTCGGAAGTTAGAGTGATTTCCACAGACGGACGGACATCGCAACTTTGTGTATGTATGTTTCGAGGTGTTACCAACGGAATGACAAACTTAATATACCCTACATATTATGGTGGAGGATATAATGACAAACAAGGTCGAGTACGTTGTAAATGGTTGCCATATTATTTAGCCGATTTAGCAAATGAGCCAAACTTTATTGCTTTGCGATGGCTTAAACTTCATGAACCCACAAATGCGAATTACAATACGACGATAAAACATATAATTACAGTTTATTTTTTTTTCGAACGTTCCCACGCCTCACATTCCCACCCCTGCCGACCGAGGGGGCGACCTCCCTTTACGGAGGGATCGCGTACACATCATGATCCGCATCATAATGGGAATTCAGTAGGAAATTGAAAACCAGCTACAGAATCTAATTCATCAGCTAGTTTGTCAAATAATAAAACATGTATTTTAATTGTTTAAAAATAAAATTATTCTAGATTTAATAACTTCTAAACTCATACCAAAATCTACATTACAATACACAGAATTAAAGTCAACACACATTTTATTAAGAGGTTCGCCCATTGAATAATTCGTGCGGTGAAAATCAGTATATAATAGCTGGTAGTATCTACTAGATCTAAAAGGAACATTAATTCTAATAGATGAGATTAGGAAATCTGAAGGTATATAACCTTTTAATATTTTTAGTACAAACATGGAGTTCAACATAATACGTCTGCTTTTAAGTGTAGGCAATCTAATTAATTTTAGCCTGCTAGCATAAGAAGGCAAAACAAAATCACTATTCCAATGTAAACCTCGTAAGGCAAATAGCAGAAATTGTTTTTGCACGGATTCTATTTTATCTGAATATATTGCATATTGAGGATCCCATACAACAGAACCATATTCCAATATAGGTCTAACAAGAGACGTAAATAACTGTTTTGTTATATATGGATCAGAAAATTCTTTGGCCCACCGTTTAACAAAACCTAAAACACCATTTGCTTTATTTACCATTGTTATTACATGGCAATTAAAATTTAATTTTGGATCCATCAAGAGGCCTAGATCGACAAATGAATCTACAGTTGATAATGAATGACCGTCAATATTATATTGTAATATCAGAGAAGAAGATCTGGAGAAGCACATATGCTTACATTTGCTTAAATTTAACTTCATACAATTTAACTTGCACCATTTAAAAAGGCTATCTAAATCGTTTTGAAGTAAACTGGCTCGTTTATCACAATTATGGGAAATGAATAATTTAACATCATCTGCGTACATTAACAATTTCGAGTAATTTATGGAATTAGGTAAATCTATATATATAAATGAAAGTTGTGTTAGTTACTACGCTTATAACTTAAGAACCGCTGAACTGATTTTAATAATTCATACAAATTCGGAATTGTCTCTTATCCGAAAAGGATAATATCCAAAAAAATCGCGTAAAAATGTGATATATTAACATTTTCATTTTGACTTTTCAAATGTACAATAGTAATGTTTTATTTTGCATGATTTTTTTCCATTTTGACTTACTTTTTTCTAATGTACATTTGTAGTGTTTTTTATATTTTATTTTTGAATTCGAATATTAATACCAATTTATTTAATTGACTTGATTTCTTGAGAACTGAAATTGATAACGGGTTACATGGAAGTGTAGTACCGAATTATGTGGTGGCGAAACGGAATAGATGATACCGAAATAATTTAATGCGGTCACACCAAAGTTAAAAGAAAATTACTTTTTCAAAATCGTTAAAAAGAAACACGAAAAAAGAGATCTCATTGCAACAATTCTCAAAACGGGAAAATAACGAAAAAAAATTCCAATGGAATTGAATTTTAAAATAAAAGTACATTCTATTGACAAACTTTGTAAGGATCTTTAAACAGTTGCTGTAAAAAATCAGCGAACAAGTTAAAGATTTTTTCAATTTGTTATTCTTCTTTTGTCAATTTTTTTCAATTTGTAATACATATTGAATTCAGTGGATTTTTTGTGAACAAAATAAAGAATAATTTTTCACTATATACAATTTTTCACCAAAAAAATGAAATAAGTGCGAAATGCGATGGTAACTGACATCTACCTTTCAACTCCAGGGCCTACATCGTGCTTCAGCTGGAAGATGCGCAGACATTTAAACAAACAAAAATGACCGAAAAAGACTAATGGGGCTTATTTCAAAGCGTGGCCCTACTTCTTTCATGTGACAATAATCCGTCCAATGAGAGCTCAAAATGCAAAAATTTTTGGGAGTACAATCAGTAAAATACCAAATATAAAGGGTGCAAAATAGTAGAGCGAATGGGACTTTTAGTAAGAAAAGGATGTCTATCCTTCCAAAAATTCTGCCTGAACATTTAAGATACCTTAAATCGCTTTAGCAGGTCATGATATCGATCATAAATAATCATCGTATGATTTAAGCCATTTTTGGAGTCTTCGCCATTTTCTTCTATTTTTGGCCCTTATTTTGCATCGTTGTTTCTAAGGGGCGTAGAGAACCTCTTCGCATAAAATTTTCGGAGTAGGGCCCATATTGGTCTTGACCACTAAAAAATTTTATTTATGCTACCCTGGGGTAAGGAACCATCGTACAGATAATTGCCACATAGAAATTTATTCATGTAAAGTCCCCACATTGGAGTATCCCCAAGTCCACTTTCACATCTAATGTGTGGTCAGAAAAGAAAAAATTGTATTCTATTGAATTTGTAACCCCCAAGAGAATATTGGTTGGGAACGTAGATTTGGGATATACATCTATATGAAATAAATTGTGAAAACATGAACAAATTACAAATATAAGAAAGTAGCACGGGACCGAATATTTGTTGAATCGTCATTAAATTATACTATGATGAAAAATATGGACTCCAACTTACAATTTAAATGGCAAATAAAATTAATTCCCATCTTACGGTAATGGATGTAAAATAGCTATATTTTTGATTTGGCCTCTATTTGTCATCTTGGATTATAAGGGGTGAAGAAAGTTTTCAATGTAGGTCGATGTTTCGCATTTTACCATATTTCAAAGGATTTGGCTAAAAATGAGTATTTGGGGATGAAAATCTTACACAAAAATTTCAACATATCTACAAATTTTAGGATTTTCTCCATGTAATAGTATCCCCTCAAGTCCACCTTTTGGCGGACAAACAGACCGACATGGTTAGGGGGACTTATGAGGACTCTAATGCACAATCTGAGGTGCTAATGGGTTCAAAAAAGTAATTAACTTTGCCTATTCTTAAATCAATTAGCCCTCAATTACGAGTTGTACAAAGTACAGTAAATTCCAAATTACTGCTCATTTGACTAAAAATTAAAAACTAATCGACCAGTACGTGAACATTTATAACATTCATATCTTTGAATAATCATGCTTTGACAAATATGCATAATAGACAAAAACTATGGGCCGGCAACGCGGACCGGGCCAGCTAGTCATTGATAAATAAAAGAAAGAGGACCGGTCCAAGGTGACTTCCTTGCGGAACACCCGATGGAACGTTAATCGTTTTGGACAAAACAAAACTAGTTGTGATCTATCTTTTAAGTAAGATGATATCCATTTGACTAAGTTTGTGTTGAAACCCATATAATTTAATTTATATATTAGGAGTTCATGGTTAACCCTATCAAAAGCTTTACTAAAATCAGTATAAATTGTATCAGTTTGTTTACGCTGAACAAATCCTTTTATTACTGTTGACGTAAATTGTATAAGATTTGTTGTAGTTGAAAGACCACTACGAAAACCATGCTGATATGGACTCAATATCGATTGAATTTTCTGTGAAATTACTGCAGTAATTAATTTTTCAAACAATTTTGGTATGGCACTTAATTTTGCAATTCCTCTATAATTTGACACATTAGTAAGACTACCAGACTTATGTAAAGGTATAATATAAGATTTTTTCCAGAAAGTAGGAAAGTGACCAAATTTCAGTGTTTCTGAACAATATTTAAGAATTATATTAGGTATGCCAATCGATTTAATCGATTTTAAACTACGCAGACTATTGTACACATCCTGACGTTGTAGAAAAGGCATACAAATTTGATCAGCCTGTGATAACTTATAAGGATACGAATCTTTAATTTGGCAAGATGTACTGGAATAGGTTGTGGCAAAAAAATCTGCGAAACATTCAGCAATATCTGTGCCTGTGACAAATTCTTTATTGTTATATTTCAATACTGAGGGCTTTGAGGAAACTTTTCGTTTTAGATTAACAAAATCATAAAAAGATTTAGGATTGGATTTAAAATTATTTTTAATCTTGTCTAGGTAAAGATTATACAATCTACGAGACTCTAAAGTATATTTAGATCTAGCAACAGAGTAATTAGTGTAGTCTATTGTTAAGCCTGATTTTTTATATTTACGAAAAAGCTTATTTTTAGAGTTTTTTTAAACTTAATAACTCAGAGGTTATCCATGGATATTTATTTGAATTTTTAACTCTAGTGGTTGGAACACATTCCAGTTTAAATCTATTTAAAATAGCATAAAATTTATCAATCACATATTCTAAATCTTTATGGCTGTTACACAGGCACACAGAAGCCCAATTTACGGAGGAAATGAGGGTATTAAATTTTCGAAAATTAGTTTTTTTGTAATTAAGGACAGTTTTAAATGAGTCGGACTGACTTTCTTCAATTACATAACTGTGAGTCATGGAGATATATAAAGTTGGATGGTATATATCTTCAGGAGTGCATATTGGAGGAATTTTGAATATATCAAAATGCTGTGTTATATTTACAAACGCCAAATCAAAAATTTTGCCGAGGGAATTTTTCACACTGTTTATTTGATAAAGATTTAAGTCACACAAACTATTTATAACATCAAATGTATACTGGGTACTGTTCATTTCGGATGGCAAAGGAATCAAAGCTTCAGAATCTGGCATTGGAAGCCACCTAATGGAGGGCATATTAAAATCACCAAGGATCAGAATGCGATCGGAATCTTTCATTTTTTCAGTGATTAAATTTATTGCTGATAAATGCTGATTATAAATGTCAAGTGAAGATGAAGGGGGAATATAAGAGCAAGTTACAAACAATTTAGATATGCCCAATTCAATGGAAACACCAACAAATTCTATATCAAGAAAATCATTTAGATCAATTAAATTAGTGGTATATTTGGTATCAACTGCAATAAGGACGCCACCGCCTTTTTTACAAACACGATCTTTTCTAAATAATTGATATTTTGAACATAAAATTTCACTATTTAATATAGATGTTTTTAACCAAGTTTCGGAGAAAACCAATACATTATAATTGAAACCAATGCTATCAGTATATAAACTGGTTAATTTTGTATTAAGCCCCCTTACATTCTGATAGCAAATAGAAAATGAGTCATTTAGTTTTTTGGCACCGAATCTGGTCTAAGAGGCAAATGAGCTAAATTATCGGATCTCTCCACAAATTCTTTAATAAATGCCCTAGCAGGCCAAAATTCTTTTAAAATCAACTGTACAAAAATATTTTCAGGCACAACGATATTTTTTAACGGTTGTGCATATTTATAGGTGACAATAGATTAAGTAAATAAATGTGATGTTAGCCTATTGGGCATGATGTTAAGAACTTTCGATAAAACATGATAGGAAAGTACTATTGTTGTGGGTTTTAATACATCAAATGGTTCGATGAAATTATGTGTAATCATGTGAAGACACACCAATTGCGTGCAAATTACCGGTAATATCAATAAAACTACCAACAAAATGGTAATATGGCAAAAAAATGATACTTCTTGCTATGATGGTTTATCCGAGTTTCCAAGTATCACGTTTAGTACTATAACCAATCTGAGATGCCATTTAAGTAACATTTAAGTATTTAAGCAGCACGTCTGTGAGATTATAGTGAAGATGTTTCTGTTTTTGGCTTTTTTTATTTAAGCGACTGTGGCATGTTGCGCGTATCTACTTTTGGCCACCAGCGGCGACAATGCAACACTTTATTTCTAATTTGGAATTCTCAAATGATCGACAGTTTTGGCAAAACTACATTTTTTATTTAATTGCCGGAAGGTCAACTATTCGCGACGTCAACAAGTTCAGATCGGACAATTCTGTGTTCTGTTTGAACTTGAAATCGTTGGTAGAAAACTATGTCATTGCTTTGTTATACCAACTATATTCGGAAAGTCATGTTGTGAATGTCTTGAAAAGAATTAATACCATATAGGGCGGCGTGGCAACTGATATGTAAAGAACTTATATTTGCCGGATGGAATAATAATCTCAATTAATCTATTAAAGTGGAAAGTATTTGCACGTTTGATTGTTTGTTTCTTTGTTTGTTTGTAATTTATGGACTTCAAAACCGTTAAACAGATTATCATGAAAAATTTCGAAATTCCTCTTAGGACGGGAGACATAGCATCAGAAGCGGAGGTACCTACATAAAATTTAGATTTTGTATGCACATATCTCTTGATCGGTTACAGAAATAAACTTTCCAAATTACATAGAACTCTGTTCAGATTTGGATATAGCTCCCATATACAGGGTGAGATGAAAAAACTGCAACCAACTTCTGACTGCTGTCATTTCTAAACTACTCGTCCGACAGCTGTTAAAATTATTCCAGTGACAGCTCATTATACTGTTTACAAGCGTACAAAAGCATTTTGGTGAGAATTTTCCAGAAAAAAAGTTATTCGTGATGTAATTCTTTATATTTGGCTGGAAAACCACAAGTGACTATCGTTAGAGCACTCCAGCCTTTAAATGTGAATAAATCTTTTGTGTCTCGTATCATCGCTCGTTACTGTGGTACTGGTAGCGTAGCCCGACGTCAAGGAAGTGGACGGAAGAAAACAGCAACATCAGCAGAAATGGTTCGAAAAGTAAAGAAGCGACTTGATCGAAACCCGCGTCGCAGTTGCCGGAAAATGGCTCGTGAACTGAACATATCGCAATATTCCATTCGGCATATATTGAAAAATGAACTCGGGGTAAGGCCATTGAAATTCCAAAAAGCGCATGAACGAAAAAAGGAAGTAGACTAGAAAGTAGACTCAAAAGAGCTAAAGAGTTAACCTCGCTTGGCCGAAAGTGGTGAATTGCCAAATTTGGTTTTCTCCGATGAGAAAACATTCGTTGTCCAGCAGTTTGTAAACAAACAAAGTGATCGTGTTTACTTGCCAAAGAGGTCAGCTTAAAATGTGCACCTTCGGTTGGCCACCAGAACTCAAGCGCCGGCCATGGTGATGGTGTGGTCCGCCATAACAGCCGATTGTCGCTCTCCGCTCGTATTAATCGACCGTGGCATCATAATAAATGCCGAATATTATCGCGAAAATATTCTGGAGGGTGTATTAAAGCCTCGGGCACGCAAACATTTTTGCCACAGATCTTGGACATTCCAACAGGTCTCAGAACCATCGCACTCAGCACGCGCCACCCAAGAATGGTTACAAAATGAGGTTCCTCGCTTCATTTCCTGCGCATGGCCACCAAAATCTCCGGATACCAATTCATTGGACTATTGTGTCTGGAGTATTTTGGAAAGCAAGGTTGGCACTAAAACCAATTTCGTATATTTGATGCACCAAACTCGCTATGTATCTCCAATTTCAATGACATTTGGAATATGTGACGGAAATTTGTCTAAAAATAAATTTGTCACATTATATTGAAATTGGTTCAGATTTGGATATGACCTTGCACTGGTATTAGGCTAACGGTGGAAAAACTGCAGAACAATTTAATTGTATTGCTATCTCGAATCCCCCTAATAGCAGCATAAATGCCGGTCACCTTTAAAAGAATGCAGTTTCCTGTACGTTTACCATTAGCTATGACACTTAATTTATCCCAGAGACAAACCCTTCGTGTATGCGTACTAAATTTGGCGTGTTTCTGATTTTCTCATGGTCAGCTTTACCTGGCATGTTTGTTCATGCATTGGTTGACCAAGGGATTTGTATGTATTTGAAGGTCCTCTTTACTATTTTTAACATGGACTACAAATGTGTTTTCGCTATTGATATTTTCTTGCAATGTTGCCGGAGCTAATGGCAACATACATTTCCTGCATTTTTACTATGGGATACATAAAATTTCTATTGATACAAAGGCAATTAGTCATGTAAAATTACCTAAAATCACAACGTGCGTGTTAGTATCAGTCACGCACAGTATTATATTAATTAAGTACTTGTTATAGTGCAGTAGCAGTTTGTCCACTAAAATTTCTCTCTCCATTCCATCGAGAAAACATTTGATCGTTTATTATTAGTAATTTATATTTTGCATATTATATATGCATACCATAGAAACTCTTATTAAATACATGGTCAATCTTTCATAATATTACCAAAAATATAAACAATATTGTTTTAAACTGTTAAAAAGTTTTAATGAATGCAATCTGTTTTTTGATTTGTTTACTGCTTATAGCAATTTCTCAATATCTTTGGCAATGTCCATGGGATCTGTTGTAGGAGCATAACGGTTAACTGGTATTCCCTCCTTGTTGACCAAAAACTTGGTAAAATTCCATTTGATTGCGCTGCCTAATGTTCCAGTTTGCTTGGCCTTCAAGTACTGATACAAAGGTGCGGCATTGGATCCATTTACATCAATCTATAAATGGAAGACATTAAAAAACATTGCATAACATTCTGTATATCAAACTTACCTTTTTAAATACATCACCAATGTCGGCTTTAGCATCGCGTAAATGGCAAACCATTGCCTCCCCATCGCTTTCAGGCATTTGAGAACCAAACTGATTGCATGGGAAATTAAGGATTTTTAGACCTTTATCGCCATATTTCTCTCGCAAATCTGTCAACTTCTTATAATTGTTCTTGGTCAAGCCACATTGTGACGCAATATTAACTATTAACACAACGTTGCCCTTGTACTTTTCCAAAGAGACATCTTCGCCATTGGTATCTTGAACTGTAAAATCGTATATGCTCTTTGCGTTCTTTGCTTCTTCGGACATGATTTCGGACTGAAATAGAACAATAAATACACGTTAACTCACTGTCAACTGTTATACTGAAAATGTACTGACGCTTTTAGTCATGCATTGACTACGAAACGAAATTAGAAAACAGTAAACGAATCGAAAGCATTAGAGGGGTTAAATTGTTGGCAGAGTTGGATATTTTTAATTGTAAAAATGTCGCCCTATGAATATTTTATAAATTCTGCTGTAACGTTTGTCAACTATACGGGTAATTGTACAGAATAATTACAACTGGTTAATGGAAAGACAAAAAAAATATTTCTGGAATTATATTACCTTAAAAGCGATTATCTTGTCGACTGCCTTATGCGAGTAGTAGTAAACATGACATTTGTAGCCATGGTTTACAATTTAAAAAGTGTGGGTGTGTGTGTTTTTTGTAACAAATGGTTTGCTTTGGAGGTCATTAGATTGAGTCGTTAATATTTTATACAAAGGATAATGCATGTCAGGATAATTTGAACAATTTTATAGATACTCGAGGAAATATATGTTGATATTAGAGATTTTAAAAATTCTTCAAAATGAATTGACACGCATGCTACAACCATCAAGTCCATTAGAGATACACAGAGAAATTGCTTGGTACATATCAAAACATTAAAATAGCATTTAATTTAAGTACTTTAATGAACCCTTAGATTCACCTGGACATTTCTATTAAAAATCTTGTAACACAAATCTCTTTACTCACATCGTGCTTTACCGAATGCATATTTGATGACGATGTACTGTGAGCGGCACAACCAACATCAATTATTGGTAAAAGGACTAAACAGAGTGTTCTACTATTAGTATTGGCTCGAGGGCTAAGATGTGTGTATTCACGGCTTTGCTGTTGAGAAAATTGACTTGGTCGCCTTTTTGTGCGGAACACACTCAGAGGTGACATTTTTATAATTGAGCGGTTGTTCAGAATTTTCGTGAGAAACATTGCAGCTGAAACGACAACAAAAAGTTATTTACTCATATACAGGCCCATATTTTGCTGCAAAGGCAAAACGTTAATAACTTTATCGGGTTTGGTTTATTATCTATGAATAGAATAGTGACTGAATTGAAACGATGAGACTGTTCAACGATGGCTATTCGAAATTTCTCAAAAATGTAGCGGTTGTTTAAAAAAACAATCGATATCGTGGAGAAATCGATATCTCTTTTAAATTGAAACCAAACTGAATGAACAATTGAAGTATTCTACATTTTGCAATTTGGGAAACATGAAATATAAGGCTATATTAACTAATGTGATGCCCTTAATAAAGCAACAATAGCAAGAAAGGAGACACTTTTGAAGAGCATTAGGGCAAAATCAATTTATACACGGGTAGATGAAAAGGACAACATTTTTGATAAATAATAAAATTCTGTTCATTTGTCATGAAAAAAGATTCCGTACCATCGCGGTTGGCGTTTTGTAAATTATAACTGTGTTCTTTCTATTATTCGCAATAATATGTTCACCTTGTCCTGCAGTACAATTTTGTATCAGAAAGTGTTTACCTACTATACATCAAGAAATTGTATGTCGCATCCAGCCAGCCGATGACTTAAGCCCGTCAAAAATGTCTGATACAATGTACATTTATTATCCTTTTTGTAAAGAAAATTATAAATCTAGGATTTTATTGTTCTCTTAAATTCGTCTATATGCATTAGAACTTTTTATACACGGAATAGGTTTCTACAACAGAGTCATTATATTTGTCCTTTAGGGTTATTCCCAAGTTTTTTTTTTTAATCTTGAAAATTGTATTCATAATAAAGTTTTTCTATCATTAACACTGCAACATTGAAGATTTCATGATGTTTATGCTTTATTACACCCATCGGTAAAAATCGCAAGTAGATAATGATTTTTCTACTGACAAATAATTTGTTGTGTCAATGATATTCGGTAATATTGTTATTTTTATTTAAAAATTAGCAAATAAATCACAAAAATCGAGCGTGCCGACTCTATGATACTCTACACCAATATGCATATTTAGTAGAGCCACCTTGAACAAATAAACGCTTATGTAAGGAATTTTGTGATTTTTCATTGCGAAATTGTATGAAAACTAGATTTTAATCTTAATCGATTTCCACTAAATTTGATGGAGGTAGTTTTATGTTGTGTTTCACTTTTCGTATCACTGCTATACAGTTCATGTTACGACTGGAGTGAACTTAAATTAAAATCGAGTATATATGGGAGCTATATCGGAACCGGAACAAAATTCTATCGTATTTGGGCCAATACCACATATAGGAGCTATATCTAAATTTGGACATTGTCAATAAGGTTCGTCCTTAGGCACAACAAATGAACGATGCAAATTTTCATCCCGATTGGGCAATAAAAGCAACCTGTACTTTGAATACAAAAATACATGGACAGACGGAAGGACGAGCATGCATAAATCGACTCAGAATTTGATTTTATGTACATCATCAAAAGGAACTATGGGTCTATCATGCTTCCTATTCCATGTTGCAAACAAACGCACAAAGATATAATACACTGCACTGTGAAAGTCCGGGGTCAAGACCCCGACTAGACTCGGATCCTATTACCCGATATAGACAATATAGCTATCGTTGGAAAGCTTATGATATACCTATGCAACAAGTGGTCACTTGATGGAGTAAGTGGTCACGGTTTCGGAAGTATAGTCAAATTAGCGATTTTTTGGACCCGGATTTTTTATAAAACTCTCAAAAAATCGAAAAAGGGCCCATTATACCAAATTCTTACCTTTCCAAAATCCTACAATTTGTGCTAACACCTTTTTTGGGTCCAGAGAAATTCTCTTTTCCGTTCTGCCGACTACGCGAACTAAAGTTTTTCTAAAATTAACAGTTGCTGTAACTAGACGGCCTTCGGCCGGCGCTTGAGATTTTCTCCTCTGGGTATGACCCACACCGGCTAATGCGAACCAAAGTTTTCTAAACTTGATACCTTTTGTAAGTAGCCGGTCTTTGGATGGGGCTTGAGATTTTCTCCTCTGAGTATTTCCCACACCGGCTAACGCGAAACAAAGTTGAGTTGAGGGGCTTGAGATTTTCTCCGCTGGGTATGTCCCACACCAGCTCACGCGAACCAAAGTTTTCTAATTTTGATGCTTTTGTAATTCCAACGACGTCTACGCGAAATAAACCTTTTTTATTGAAAACATAATTTTAATGAACTGGTTAGAATCGGGTTATGCGGATGGATAGACCCATATATCTCTGGATCGATAATTGGACTATAACAACCGTTACTAATTACCCCATCATGTGACAACTTGTTGGATAGGTATTTTCATAAGCTTTCCAACGATACCTATATCTATATCGGGTCCAGTCGGGTCTTAAACCCGGACCTTCGGGTCAAAAATCTGGCGTCCCGTCCCCCAAGAAAGAAATAATTTCACGAGATGAGGTAAAAATATCTACCACTGGAAAAAATTAAAGTTTTTACTAAACCAGAGTTAAGCCTTTAAAGAACATTTTATCACCCCCTATAAAAACTGCACTATTCGTAACTCCATATAAACGCTCGCAAACATCAAAGCTTTTGCTGGATTGTACTTAATTTAGTGGCAAATCTCAACGTTTTTACCCAAATCACGGTAAAGTATTTTTCTTGGAGGACTGGTAGGGGCGTACAAAAAAAAATAAAAATTACACTTATGTGGGGAGAAAGTCTGCTTGATCCTCCCACTTAATTTTAGGTTTACAGGTATCTCTATTATTTCCTAATGGTTTCACTCAAATTTTCTGCTTGCAACAATTACGAAATGTATTAGTAGTCTAAAAAGTAGCATATATGTATGGAATTTGGAAAAATAGAAAAAATATATTTACTTTTATATGATTATAATAAAAATAGTAGCCAACGCCGATAGCAATAGCTCCGAGAAAGAAGTGCAGCATATTTTTTGTGGTCATTGATCCGAGTATATTTGTGAACAGCGGTTTTTAATCTAGGAAATTAGAGCATTTTAACCATGAATCGTTACAAATCTTTCTCCAAAAACTGCAAATCATTCATGATGACTACAATGGGCAAAGTTCAATGTTTTGTTCGAACACTTTTTGACACTCTTTCTAAACTCCGCTGTATTATTTTTAATATATTGTTTTTGATATTTTATTTCCAGATATTGACATATGTTTTTATTTTAGCTTACTTTTAGTTTTTGAAGAATTTCACAATAACTTTACAGATGGATAACGTTTGTCGTACTTTATATATCGAGTGTTATGATTCCGGCAAATAAAAGAATGACCTTCCAACCCAATGCACCCAGATTAGGGCTCTAAAACTGAGAAACCGCATTGAAACAACGAAACCGAGTAACCGATCATTTAATCGATTTATAAACAAAAAAATATAATGTAAAGTACACACCATGGCAGAAGAATACATGCAGATGCATCAACGCTTGGGAGCATTGATATGTCAAAAAATTGTAAATGTTTTTTAAATATGACTAGATTTTTATATGTTTTCATATACGGCGTCATTCGGAGTTTATTATAATTCGTGCTTTTCAACAATTCTACAAATTTAAATAATTTTTCATTCAACATTTTCAATTCCAAAATTGGTTTGACAGTTCATTGTCTCAGCAGCTGTGTCGATGCGTCTACCTATATTCTTCTACCATGATACACACCCATTTTACAATAAAAAGGTAAGGTAAAGCTACAGGCTGATTACAATTTTTTTCTAAGTGTACTCGACTTCTGGCAATTTTGTGTATGCATTTATTGTTTTGAAAAATTAAAAAAAAATGTATATACAAAAAGCTCAAAACATGAATGAAGATTGTTAAATGAAAGATAAAATAAATGTTTGGAGGAAAAACGATAATTTCTTCTATTATTACGAATTACGAATCGTGCGATTTGAACGTGATTGAAATTGCAATGAGAACATAGCATTGCATAAATGCATTTTTCCAGAAATATGATCACAAAATGATTACTATAGGTCTGGTTACCCCAAAAAATTTTAAATTGTTCCAATTCATTCACTGAGAGTTATCAAATCGCGCTGGGCAAATTTCTCCTTGCAATCACTTGTAACTCTTCTTCTTCTCCTTCCGGTGATTTTGGACAAGCAATATGAAACATCTTTATTTTGCGTATCGTGAGACCAATTGTTTTGTTTTTCGATTCATTTTTGTGTTCTTAATTTGTAAATTGCTTTGTTTTGATAAATCAGCTGATTGCTTGCAAGTTTTTGCAGGAATTCCGTCTGTTTAATTTTCAAAGTTTTCTAGCGAAGAGAATAGAACTACCCATGGTAGAAAAATACAGGTAGATGCATCAACGCTTGGGTGCATTGATATGTTAAAAATTTTTAAATATATCTTCAAAAATAAGTATATTTGTATATGTTTTCCTACAGGACGCTAATCGGAGGTTGTTATAATATGCATTATTTAACAATATTTACAAATTTGAGTAATTTTTCATTCAACAACTTCGATTCCAAAATTGGTTTGACAGTTCATTGTCCCAGCAGCTGTGTCGAAGCGTCTACCTATATTCTTCTACCATGGAACTACCTTACTCTCTCAGAAATTAGTTGCTGGATAATTTCTGCAGGAAAAGTAACCAGATTATTTCTAATTATTTCTGCAGAAGGAGTCAGAAATGAAAATGGAAAACCAAATGGAAACCAGTCCATTTTATTGCCATATCATTAATATAAAATATGACAACATTAATTCAGTATACTATAAGATAAAAAGAAGACGGTCTGTTCATACAGTTCATATTTAAATGAATCTTGTAATAACGAAAAAAGATTTATTTGTCCGGCAATATCATGTTTTATCTAGCAAAAAGATTCAATCACCTGCCATACAGTTAATGCTAATGCAACTTGAGCTTTTGGACAACTAATAGAGTGCATTTCATTTAGCTGTATAATTCTAAGGCCGGTTATTACATATTTCCGATAGATAAAAAATGATGTTGTCGGACACATAAATTGTTTTTCATTATTAAAAGATTAATTTATGTATTAAATGTCCGATAAGCAAAATGTCAGACCATCTTCCCTTTATCTTTTAACCGAAAGTTTACAGAATTCATGTTGCCATATTTATATTGATAATATGGTAATAACAACAAAATTTGTTTAAATAAAAAAATGGATAAACCTAATCGTTTATTATTATTTTTTTCACGAAATTAATTACAAATTCGTTTTGTTTATTTTTAAACCGAAAAGGAAGATCCGATTAAGAAAAATCGGCGACTACCAGCTTTTTTTTATAAAAAAAATTGCCATATCATTTATTTTAACGTAAAGATGTATTAATGAAATCCTCATAATGTGTACTTTTTCTTTTACTTTTCCTAAAGTAAGGGATATGGGATTTATGTTGACTTAGTTCGATTTTGGCTCTAGGCTCCTTTGTAAATTTACGAAGAAGAAGAAGAAAGAAAAATTTACGAAGAAGACTTTAGCCGGTCAAAAAGGCGTTTTATATATTTTCACTAACGCTTGGTAACATTGATATGTCAAAATTTTCTAAAAATAGGTAGATTTTTATACTTTGTCTTATACGACACCAATCATAGGTTGTTATGATATGGACTTTCAACAATGTTTATACATTTGAATAATTTTTCATTGAAAATGTCCAATTCCAAAATTGGTTTGACTGTTAATTTCCCCAGCATCTGTGTCGAGGAGACTACCTGTATTCTTCTACCATGCATACGTATCTGCACAAACAGCTGTAGCTGTCTTGCTGTTGCTGTCAAAAACTACTACTTCAATTTACATCACTGGCAGACAGTGACAGAATTTTTTCGTGAATACAAAATTTTCCAATTTTCAATTTTACACAATATTATAAAAATATCATTCAATAGAAATATATTAAGACAACATTGCTTCGTGAATTTCTCCCTGAAATGTGGGAATAAGGACATTTCTCTAGCGCTGCTCGTCTGCAAAGAGTGGAGCAATACGACGACCAAGTGAATTTCAGACAATAAAAAAAGGATACTTGCTAAGCAGGGAAGTGTGAAAATTTTCAGGAGCAAAATGATGTTTTCATCGATAAACAACTCGTTCGAGCAGGACACCCATGACACAGACGGCAATTGCGATGGTCCCGATTTGGATTTTATATATGCTGACGTTGATACATACCAAAACGAGATCGCCGAGCTATATAGCTACACTGAATTCAGCGAATTTCAACAAAATGTTAAGGCATTCGAAGACCAAATGGACATGTACAATTTGCCACCTAATTGGCAAAAGCTAGACGCATCTAGTCAGAGGGGGATTATTATGAAGTTGATTGACCAGCTAGAGGTGTCCAATCGGCAATTTCGCATGCAGGCCGCCCGATGTATTCTGTATTTGGCTCAGGGGTGTTGGGCAGAAATCCAATCGGACGAGGAGCAGCAGCAGAACACACGCGACAATGTTATTGTGCTATATGAATTAGGTATATTTTCGTCGTTTCTAGATCTTTTGAACATGGAAATCGAAAGTGCCTGTTCGCCTGACATTGTGGCAGTAAAAATAACGAATGTCACTTTGGGTGATTCGGCGGACTTGAGAGTGATTTTATCTGTACTATACATTATAACCGAGACCATACGTGACGAAAAAGAGAAAGGTAGTGAGGATTACCGCAAAATCGCAGAAGCCTTTGTGCAAGAGATCAACAGTCCTTTGCCGGATGGAGAACTGTTGACCGTAAAATTATTGGGAATGATAACGCGATTCTGCAGTGGAGCTGCACCCCATTTCCCAATGAAAAAAGTTGTCCTTTTGTTGTGGAAAATATCACTATTGGGATTAGGCGGCATGGAAGTTCTCAAGAATCTCAAAAACGAGTACCGTGTAAAAGCCGGTCTGAGCCCAGTCACCGAAGATACATTGGAAGTAACGAAAACTATGCGTGCAAGTTCTCCGCCGGTCACAGCGGCCGATTATCTCGATAACCAAAATCTGAAAAGAAATGCTTTTCGTCGGTCGTTAATGAAACAGAGGTTTCTAGACGAACAGGAACAAATGGATATGGAACTCACGCCGGGGAATGAGAGTGCCCCGAATGGTGGTAACAATGGAACCGGAGGCGGCGGTAATGGTAGCGGACAAAATGGGGAAGATGAGTATTATCGACCGTTCGAAGACCCCTCCACTGGTGCTTCGTCGTCAACAATAACAACAGCGAACCCAAACAATCTGCCATGCTATAACGCACAGCCGCCAATTGTGCAACCCACACAGCTGACAACGTGTTTGCCTTGGACACCAAAAGTGCGACAAAAGGATATTGACCAATTCCTGGATATTTCACGGAATAAATTCATAGGTTATTCTCTGATTGACGATCACGAAAGCCTGGCCGGCCTACCTCAGCCCATTCATGAAGGTGTGCAAACTCTCAAACGGCACATGTACATTAGTTTGGCTGATATACAAATCAAGAAGGAGGAGGAGATTGCACGCAACCCAATATCAACACAGGAAGATGAAGTAGTATTAACACCAGCCGAGATCCTCTACCAGGCCATACTGCCCAATTTGCCACAGTACATGATCGCCTTATTGAAAGTGCTGTTGGCAGCATCGCCCACTTCCAAGTCAAAGACAGAAAGTATTAACATTATGGCTGATGTGCTTCCCAAAAAGATGCCACTGACCGCCACACAATCCACCAAACTGACTGTAGACATGGGTCGCCATAAGGAAATAATCGTCAAAGCAGTGTCCGCAATTATTTTACTGTACTTGAAACACTTCAAATTGAATCACATATATCAATTCGAATTCATGTCGCAACACTTGGTATTTGCCAACTGTATTCCCCTGGTTCTGAAATTCTTTAACCAAAACATTACCGAATATGTCAGCATGAAAAATACCATACCCCTCTTGGATTTCCCATCCTGCGTGATTGGGGAGCAACCTGACCTGTCGGCAGAGAGTTTTGTTTTTAGTGCAGATGTGACCGACAAGCCTTATTCCTGGCGAAATGTATTTTCCTGCATTAACTTGCTGCGCATCCTGAACAAACTTATCAAGTGGAAACATTCGCGAGTAATGATGCTGGTGGTCTTCAAGTCCGCACCCATACTCAAGAAGACCTTGAAGGTGCGCCACGCCATGATGCAATTGTATGTTTTGAAACTACTGAAAATGCAAACAAAATATTTGGGTCGTCAGTGGCGAAAATCAAATATGAAGACAATGAGTGCCATCTATTCCAAAGTTCGTCATCGTCTCAATGACGATTGGGCATTTGGTAATGACTTAGAATCTCGTCCATGGGACTTTCAAGCCGAGGAATGTACACTACGTGCCTGTGTTGATCGCTTCAATCTTAGGCGATATCCCGAAGCCACCCAGAAGTGTGGTTCTGGCGGTAACAACGGTAATGCCGGCAATAACGCAGAAAACTCGACATCTGGAAATATTGCGGGTGGAAATGTGGATGGAAATGTAGGTAGCAACGGTGCTGGCGGTATTTACGGTGCGACCAACTCTGGCAATGGTATTACTACAGGGGTTGGGGGACAATTGCAGGATTATGGGATCGAAGGTGGATTCCCAAGCGATGAAATATTGACACATTCAGATTTTGCTTTCTTCGGCCACTCTGGCTGGTGGGATCGAAAGGTGGAACTTACTGATTATTTCAAGGCCAACTATACAACATGGCTAGAAGAGGAAGTCTACAATAACCAGACCGACTGGGATGCTCTTTAAGGGCATGACACAGGTAATAGATTTGATAAAAATCTTTTTCTATAATTTTGTTTGTTTACCCTATGACACATTATACAGTTCAGTGTACAAAGTCTTTGTGCAGTCCGTCCCTTTGTCCATGTACTTTTTGAACATTTATTGCCGAATCAAAATTATCCAATTTGAACTGGTCATTTGTTTGACCCAAAAGTAAAACCATTTATAGGAGAACTGCAATTACTCATTACGATATTTTTCTGCTCTGATTTTTTATAAACAAAATATTTATAAATGACAATTAGATACTGTCAAAGGATAATTTTGAAAAAATTTTGACATACGATTGCACAAGGTTATCTTTATAATTCTACACTGAATACGAGCTTAAGTTACTTTTTCAGTAACATTTACTCGGTGAACTCTTTCTCGAGGTAAAATCACCTTTTAGTCATTATTTTCATCAAAATATTGCAAAAAGTATTGATCATATCATAATAAAGAAATATGTTTCTACAAGATTTCTTTATATTCTATTGAAAAAGCCACTTGTTTGAATTCACAAAGCTTGTACAATTCTTCCAGTAAAAATTTTGTAAGTTCTCAAAATAAATATTGGAATACTCTTTCAATACATTTTCATTCACAGACAGTAAACAGACAACATTCGGGCAACATTAGTATAAATTATTACAAAAATCAAGACCCACTTTGTACTAACAAATATGGTGTGTTTTAGTAAAACTATCATTAGAAAAATTCTCCACATGGCACTGAAATTAATATTAATATTTAAAATATTAGCTGGATTTTGTTCCACCTTTTTGTATACGTACAATTGTGTGTTTCATGGATGTACGTCAGGTGGTCCCCCGTAAAAGGGGCCCTTTTCTGAAACAAATTCTATTTTTTTTTTCTTTTTCGTACATTTATCCTACATTCTTAATGTACGCAGAAACAATTTTTAATACCTTCCACTATTTGGAAGGAAATAGCCTATGGCAAACTTGAAATATTAAGTATGAAATAATAGAAAAATATGGTTCAATTGAAAAAATACCGAATATTTGACCTATATGTCCCCTTTCCACACCAAAAATTCTACTGACCTAAAATAAATTTCAATGAAATTTTGTTTATCTTAACATGATTTGAAAGTTCTAAAAAAGCATCTTGTAATAAGAGATCAAAATAGTCGATGTCATAAATATAGTTTTCAAATAATGTAAAATTATCAATAAAAAGTTTTGACTTATTTAAACATGTATTTAATTGCAATTAATTCTAACTGATTATAAATATATATATTTTTTATTCATTTCAGATATGGATCGCATTGCATATTCTAGGATTCCCGCAAATAATTTTTACATTCGGTTACATTCAGAGCTACATCAGCAGTAACTGGTGCGACCATAGCAAATATGACATACAAATAGATTATAGCATACTATATATCATTAGATACTCTTTTTATAAATAATCAAGGGAAACTCCAATACATAGTTCACGTTCCGTTAACACTTCAAAAAGATAATATCCGTACACGAGTGGTGGAAATTCGAAACCTAAATACTTCAAATTTCTCATACGCAATATCATTGAAATGAATTCTTATGAATACGCGGTCACACACAACTTACATAAAAGCATATTTATGAGTCAACATTGTACAAATTAACATCTATCGCTAGCGACTAAGAATTCTTTATTTCGAGAGCATGCCGATGAAATTATTTACTTAGTCAAAGTTCCCAATGTGCGACAGTAGATTAAAATGAATGCTTTCCCCACAGATATGCAATAACAAAAAAAAAAAAGTAAAAATAAATCATTTATTATTATTTTTGTCTTAATTTGTTCAAATTCAACATTTATTTATTATGTTTATTATTAAATCGATAACATTTGCATGATTTTTTTAAAATTAAAACACAGTTTCAAAATCACTAACAGCAAAGTTTAAACGTCGCATGTATTATTCTGCATTAATTATACATTCATGCTTTGAACGGAAGAGCACTGCTATTTGACAGCGTCAGCAACACATTTATTTGCAGTTCCCATCGAATAGTAGCATTCGGTATTTAAGAACAACATCAACAAAACATGGACACATAAATACATTTAATGTAATGTTTAATGTAATACATATAAATGTTATAAAAATACATATATAATTTATTAAAACGTAATAAAACACAGATTTACAAGAAAACATCGATAGTTATTCGTGTTTCTTAAGTATTTTACGTTGGAAACCAAGAGAGACCATGTGTTCATCGTGCATACCCTCGAAGCGCAACAGATTGGGCAGCGCGCATTAGAAGGCGGGAAAATTGGGTAACATTTCTTAAATGCAAGGGCCTTTTTTAATGAATTGGTCGAGAGATCGGATTAGTAAAAGATTGAAAATCACGAATGAAATGTTCATAGCTGTGTTACTAAAAGTTACCAAATTGTTGTTGGGTCCAGCAAGATCTTGCAAGGCAGCTGCTGTTTCTATTTTCAAATTTGAAATTGGAATTGTTCCGGCAAATGAGTGGTAATATTTTATCGACTAGAACCGAAATTGTTAACGAAATGAATGCTTTTACTAGCTTTGCTTATTTCTCGCTAATTCTTATCGAAATTCGTTAGTTTTCCTTTTTCCATAGTACATTTATTTACAGATTTTTTCCTTTTCCCTATTTCGAACATTTTTGATGCCGAAACTACTGTGAAAAGTGTAAAGCCAACAAACATGTATAAGAAGTTGATAAAGGAATATATTATATGTTTTCCATATCAAAGGTAATGCTTTTCGAAAGGAAAAATCCTACGAGAATATTCGCGATTGCCCTGTTTCAGTGCATATGCATAGCAATATTAAATAGGTAATCTTATTTGCCAAATCGATAATGGCAAACCCTTTTTATCATTATACCCTACAACACTATGTGTTGGGGGTATTATAAGTTTGATTGGAGCAAAAATTATGTAACACTTCGAAACATTGGTTTTCCACATAGGGAAGTATATATGGATCTTCCTATCTCGCCGAGATAGCTATGTATGAATTTGTAATCACGCTACAGGTCGCAATTATGGCCCGATCCTCACGAAGGCGCATGGAGGTGGGGTTATGGTCAGAATAGAAGCCTATTGCTTTTGGAAATGATCACTTTATATTTAGGACTTGAAATGGACTATAAACTGAACAATATCCTGATTTTACAGTTGCTCTACAGGTCGCAATTATGGACCAATCGACGCAGAAGTTAGCATGGGGTAGAGCTTAGGGCTGGACAGAAGCCTTCCAATTTGGATGGTCATCGGGTAATATTTAGTGGGTGAAATAGACAATAACATTTGTGTTAAATAAAAGTCAAATTTTTCATTAAACCGGCTGGACAGATTTTGACAAATTTTGCCAATTCAGAATGCCCTCTTGGCATAAAAGAATAAAATCTAAAAATATCGCATTAAAAGATGCTCAGAAGGGCTAGGCCTATTATTTTTAAATATGTCCGCATATATCTAGGGGTGGACCAACAACCAAAAATGAGTTTAGGGCAATGAGTTTAGGACAGCGAGTAGAATGGACCACTACTTTTGGGTGAAAAAAGTAGCAACATTTCCATTTTACCTACATATGACAAACTTCTGACTTTTTTATGCTGGTTTTGTTGACGAATATAGCCAAATATTGTAGACAAGCAAATCATATAGATTAGTCGAAATTTGGAGATACAAAGGGGCTTCTTGCAAATGAACCAAAACCAGAAAAAATTTCCTGATCACACAATTGAAACCACTTGACACGGAATTTTGCAAGAGAGAAGTCTAGCATTTTGGATGACTATTGGATTATATTTAGCTGTAAAAAACAGCATGACGGAGTGCGTAAATATTGGGAAAATGTCCCTGGTCAAAAAACTAAGGGTAATAACTGGGCAGTGCTCTATCACATAATTTCAAAAGCGAAATCTTCCAAAATGGATTTGGATATAAGGGGACTTCTACCACATGTATTCTAGTGTTGTAGGGTATCACATGGTCGGCCCGCACGACTGTAGCCTTTGGTTACTTATTTTTAAATAATTTTAAAAATAATTCCGTAATGCGAGATGAGTGAAATGTTTTTCGTAAAAATAACAATTTAAAAAGCATTAAGTTCGGCCGGTACGAACTTTGAATACCCTCCACCATTTGGAACGAATTTGAAAATTTTCAAAAAATAAAATCCGCTAAAAATTATGGTAAAATCTTAAAAATACCGAATATAGCCTTTATATTGGGGACTATACGTGGACCTACATAGGTGTTGTTTGTTATAAGCCATTACCATATTCAAATTCCAAACTTGAAATAGACGGTGAATAATGAAGCTTACATCATCAAAATACCGTATATAGGGAGGTACCGTTATATCGGAGCTATACGAAGACCTGGACCTGCATAGACAATTTTCTGTCACAGGCTGTAGCATCCATTATGAACTTCAAATACGACATCTCAAACAATTTCGGTGAGTATTGTACCTAAAATCGTCAAAATACAGAATTTAGGGAGGTACTGATATATGGGGCCTATACAAAGACCTGGACCTACATAGACAATTTTCGGCTTAACTCTAGTTTAGTAAAAACTCTTCAATTTTTTCGAAAATTTTTTCAGTGGTAGGTATTTTAACCATGATCCAGGGAAACTATTTTTTTCTTGGGGGACGGACCCGGGACCCCAGATTTTTGACCCGAAAGTCCGGGATCAAGACCCCGACTAGACCCGGATCCACTTACCCGATATAGACAATATGGGTATCTTTGGAAAGCTTATGAAAATACCTATCCAACAAGTGGTCACATGATGGGGTAAGATGTTACGGTTCGGAAGTTATAGTCAAATTATCGATTTTTTGGACCCGGATTTTTTATAAAACCCCCAAAAAGTCAAAAAAAGGTCCATTATGGGGGACAACAAAATTGATGCCAAATTATAGCTGACACTTCTACCTTTCCAAAAAGGTTCAATTTGTGCTAATACCTTTACTGAGTCCAGAGATATGGGTCTTTCCATCCGCATAACAATAAAAAAGGTATATTTTGCGTAAGAATGAAATTCAAAAATCTTTGGTTCGCGTTAGCCGGTGTAGGACATACCCAAAGGAGAAAATCTCAAGCCCCGGCCGAAGGCCGGCTACTTACAAAAGGTATCCAATTTAGAAAACTTTGGTTCGCGTTAGCCGGTGTGGGACATACCCAGAGGAGAAAATCTCAAGCCCCGGCCGAAGGCCGGCTATTTACAAAAAGTGCCAAATTTAGAAAACTTTGGTTCGCGTTAGCCCGTGTGGGACATACCCAGAGGAGAAAATCTCAAGCCCCGGCCGAAGGCCGGCTATATACAAAAAGTGTCAAACTTAGAAAAATTTGGTTCGCGTTAGCCCGTGTGGGACATACCCAGAGGAGAAAATCTCAAGCCCCGGCCGAAGGCCGGCTATATACAAAAAGTGTCAAACTTAGAAAACTTTGGTTCGCGTTAGCCCGTGTGGGACATACCCAGAGGAGAAAATCTCAAGCCCCGGCCGAAGGCCGGCTATATACAAAAAGTGTCAAACTTAGAAAACTTTGGTTCGCGTTAGCCGGTTTAGGACATACCCAGAGGAGAAAATCTCAAGCCCCGGCCGAAGGCCGGCTACCTAAAAAAAGGTATCCAAATTAGGAAACTTTGGTTCGCGTTATCCGGTGTAGGACATACCAAGAGGAGAAAATCTCAAGCCCCGGCCGAAGGCCGGCTATTTACAAAAAGTGCCAAATTTAGAAAACTTTTGTTATTCCGACGACTGCTACGCGAAATAAACACTTTTTTTATTAAAAACATCATTTTAATGAACTGGTTAGAATCGGGTTATGCGGATGGAAAGACCCATATCTCTGGAACCGAAAAAGGTATTAGCACAAATTGTAGCATTTTGGAAAGGTAAGAATGTCAGCTATAATTTGGAAGCAATTTTGTTGACCCCCATAATGGGCCCTTTTTTGACTTTTTGGGGGTTTCATAAAAAATTCGGGTCCAAAAAATCGATAATTTGACTATAACTTCCGAACCATGAGAATTTACCCCTTCATGTGACCACTTGTTGGATAGGTATTTCCATAAGCTTTCAATCGATACCCATATTGTCTATATCGGGTAAGTGGATCCGGGTCCAGGCGGGGTCTTGATCCCGGACTTTCGGGTCAAAAATCTGGGGTCCCGGGTCCGTCCCCCAAGAAAAAAATAGTTTCCCGGGATCAGCGTAAAAATACCTACCTCTGGAAAAAATTTCGAAAAAATCTAAGAGTTTTTACTAAACTAGAGTTGTTCCCAATTTTCTGTCACAGACATCTGTCACAGTATCCATTTCGAACTTCAAATACTAAATTTGAAACAATCCCGGTGAATAATGTCGCTAAAATAATCAAAATGCCGAATATCGGGCCTGCCTACTGGCAAAATAAACATATGTTTCTATCTCAATTAGTTCGAAAGATAGCGTGATAACAACAGACGTTTCAAGAATATATATACTTTGTTAGGTCTGACATGAGTATTTGGAGGAGTTACAAACGCTACTTTATTACTGGTTACTTTTGGTTATTGGTTACCTAAAATTTGTAACAATTGTTACAAATTGTTACTGGAAGTCGTCTGTTAACCCAAAAGTTCTGTCGGAGAGAAAATTTTGACAGTTCTTTCAGTGAGAGTTTGCAAATTCTTGCTGGACAAATTTCTTCTTGCAATCACTTGCAACTCTTCTTCTTCACATTCATCGGCATTCAATCAGATGTTTTCTATTGTTTGTTTATTTCTTTTTGTGCTTTCAATTTGAAAATATTTTTTTTTGGAATGGGCAAGACTAATTGTTTTTTGAGATAAACAAAATGTGAAAAGCGTAAATATTAATATGTAATAAGAAAATAAAAGGCTATTTCCCACGTTTTTAGACAAACGCCATTAGTAAAAAATGTAAAGGGCTCCGGAGAACACATAAAATCTATCTTTCTTTTATTGCTCATATTTTTGTTTAATTGCTAATTTTCTTTTTATTTAAAAAACTTGTAAAATTGATGGTGCTTCCTTTCTTTTTATTCTTATAATAGGGGACAAATTGGTTTGTTTTGACAAATCAGCTGATTAGTTGCAAGCTTTTGCAGGAATTCCGTCTGTTTACTTTTCGCATTTTCCTTGCAAAAAAAAAAAAAAATAATAATAAAACTACCTTACTCTCTCAGAAAAATTTTGCTGGACAATTCCTGCAGGAAAAGTAACCAGACACACCTATGAATTACATTGTATAATTTTAACATGAATATATGCATAAGTTACAGCCAAAATAAATTTTCAATAATATAATCTTTCAAATAAATTTTCTTTAAGTCAACGCACATTTAAGAAACATCCGCAAAATTTAAAGACCGGTTCTTTTTTAAATATTGGAAAAGTTAACGTTAATATTACACGTTTTGGCGAAATTTCCCAGTTTTGACATGCAATTGAACAGTTTGATTAAAATTTTGAAGGAAAATCCATTTTGAAAATGAGGAAAAATATCAAATAAATGATTACTTGTTGCATTTAATTTTGAATGATTCTGTCAAAAATGGGGCATAACTTTAGGGCTGTGTTTCAATAGTTTTAGGAAAATGCTTTACCTTCTTACCTTACGATGGTAAACCCCATTATGAACTCCAAATATGGCTTAATACGACAAATTACCGAATGTCAGGAGGCACTGTTATTTGAAGTATACGAAAACGTTTTGCCATATTTTCCTTTGAACATCTTTTCCTTCAAGAAGCTACTGAGCAGTTCAGTTGACAGTTCATTGTCCCAGCAGTCGTGTCGATGCGTATACCTATATTCTTCTACCTTGGATGTTGCTTTCTTCACGATTATTTAGCGATTACTTGAAGTGTTAAGAGATTCGGACCTACAGCTAACAACTATACATTCAGGGGAATGGTACGACCATGGTACGAAAGCATTAAAATTAAATATTTTAAGAAATATTCTTCTGCATTTTCAATTGAGAATTCCAAATTCCAAAAAAGATATATTTTTAAAATAAAAAAATATTGAAAATTAATTGTTTTCTTTACATTTTTGGACATATAACTCAGACACTTGTATTACGTACAAAAATAAATTTTTATGTAGTTGTTGCTACGTTTGTTGTACAACAACACTTGCTGTTACCTGAATTATTCTACCATGAAGAAAATCCAATATTCCATTTATGTTTTGTGGGTTTTCCCCAATATAGGCACGTCTATGGTAGAAATACCAGGTAGCAACATAGGCGAAAATCACAACAAAGTAACTTTTTTGGAAACTTGATATGTCAAAGTTGTTATCAGGGCGAATTTATTTGAAGTATAAAATTTGGGGCAAATTGGTTTGCACCACGGTACCATGGTTTGCACCAATCAGAACTTTGGATTTTTGAAACATGATAAATTGCGTTTTTTCATTAAAATTGTAAACATTGTGCGTTGTTGTAAATTTTAATTTTTCCCTGGCTCCCTAAATGCCACAGAAGATTTCGTGAACTCGATGGACTCGCACTGCGCATAATATTTATCCAAAATCAATCTCTAAATCGGATATAAATGTGGGATTTAAATTGGATTAAAACTTCCCCAGGTATTAACGTTTTTTATATCTTGAGATCAAAATAATTGTCTATCCCTCTGTTGCAGACTAGTTATCAATTGTATTAATGTTGTGAATTTTGGTTTAGAATTTATGTTCACATTGGTGTAACTACATAAAGAATATTTCTAATTACGCTACGCTCCTTTGTTCCTCTACGAAGAAGCCAACCAAAAAGCGTTTTATGTATTCTCACCTTTATTGAGCCTTAGTCCAAATCTCACCTTTAAATAATGTTTTTCAATTGATTTATATTTATGGGAAACAGTTCTTCCATGTTTTAAGTTTTATTCATATTTTTTAGATTACAACTAGTAGTAGTACCATTCGAATACCCAACATACCAAAAATACAATACAGCTTGAGAACAATATTATAAAAATATAATTTTTCAACAATGCTTGAGGAACACTTATGTTCCACAAACATTTCTCAAGTCTGTCCCTTGTTGACAAATTAGTTTTAATTTTTTGTGAAAATTGTCAGCAAGAAATTATTTTCTTTGGCAAAAAACAAAATCACGCGAATTTAGGACCCATTTGTGGACCGAACCCTTAAGGTATGGATGAATAATAAATCCGGGAATCTTTCACATAAATTATTCCAATCCCATTTCAGATTGGAAGCATCAAAAAAGTTGCAGGAATTCAATAAATGTGTAGTCTTAGTGGAAGAGATGCAGAAGTTCAAATAAGGGAGAAGAAAGCGTCAGGGTATCAAGGCCACATGCGGCAGTGACTACTGGGATGTCCATCAAGAAAAAACGTTAAAAATGATTAAAAACTAAAAAAAATAATATTTTATACTATTACAAAAATAAGCTTATTATAATATTATTTTTGTAAGCATATTCTACAATTTCAAGTATAAGCTTATAAATAAGGGTTCCGTTTCGATTATTCTATACTTGTTATACAAACATTTTTCAATGTTTTCTCAAGATTTTCTCAAGCTTAAGGCTTATGTTCATAAGCTTATTGTAATATTATTCTCAAGCCATTTTGGTATGTTGGGTATTAATAGCATATACATACATATATAAAACCTATACATGTAAATTAAAAATAATAGTATTTTATACATATTTACATAAAATGTGCACCGGGCTTAACCACAAAAAATAGATGTGTATGATGAGACATTTTCAACCTTAATCTGTTGAAATAATTTGAAATAAAATATATCTCTACAAATAACTTTGGATAATCGACCCTATTGTCGATTATTGTACATGTAATGCGATTAAATGGATATCCTAGTGTTCACTGTTGCTCCATAGGACATGTTTGAAGACAGTTGTTTGTCATGTTACCATTGCTACAGCTCGGTATCCCAAGTAGTTTCTGGGGCGGGGGACATGCCACATCACAACGCTCTTCGAAGTAGTGTACGATACGTTTCAAGACGAATCGAAATATCTTGTCCTTAGAAATTTCGCCATTTAAAAATGTTATATCCTTGCGATCTCGAAATTCCATAAAATTCTTCTCATAATGTGGCCACACACACATTTCAAAGTAACCCACAACATCTGGAGGGTCGTAGGTGCGTTTGCGGCGGCGTTCGAAGCACTTTTCATACGGCAAATGAAAGTGAAACTTTATGTTACAAAGTGTTAGCAGCTCGGGCTGATTAAAAATCATAAAGCCTTCTATAATCAAGATGTTAATTTTGTTATCCCTCATTTGGGCCATCATTTGTGAGTTGATGCGCATTATGTGTGCCGTTGAATGATTCTGATTCGAATTGTTTGTTAAATTATGATGATGGGATGATGTGTTTTGGGCGAAATGCTGGTGATAGGCGTACTTGTTGGGAGCGGATTTCGATGAAATATTATGAATATTGTCATGGTGTGTCGTCTGATGTTGCTGACCAATGTAGTTGGTGTTGTACTGTTGCGTTTGCGGAGGGAAGTGATCCAACTTGCCACTGTAAAGGACCATATCATTATTGTAGTCCACATTCTCCATTGGATCCCCTGCCAAATAGCGTCCCTTCATTGTCCATGTTATGTCAGAGAGCATTTGTTTCATATCCAACGATGTAAGCAACTCAAAATTAATAGCATTCAGTGGTTCTACCCACTTGTGTCGCAAATCATCTACAGGAAGAAAATAATCATCCTGAGATATGAGTTGTACATCACTAACCGTGTATGGTGTGTTCCAAAGCGTTGCATTGCGGTAGCTTTGAAAATAATCTCGTAAATTGTGAGCTAAAGTTGTTTTGCCGCCACACGTAACGCCAGATATTCCTATTACCAGCCACTGTGGCATTTTGCAGTTCGGGAAAGGTTTGCCTCTTTAAATATTGCTGGTGATGCTTTTGCTTTGCTCCAGCTGCACTTGCAATCAGGACGCTTATACCGTTTTTGTTCGTATAAAATCCCAAATGTGATACAATGAGAATACAGCTATGCCACCCAAAAAGAGGACTCCAAATATAGCCGGTAGTATGAATGCGTATTCCAATGGGGGAAAGAACGAATGTATCAGATTGCCTGCAACCAAATAAATCACATCAATATTATTATTGTTATTTAAGATTATCACTGCGCTATCATTATTGCAGTAAATGCAAATATTTTCCTGTTTATGAGATGTTATTAAGTCTACAATAATCTTAGATGTCACGTTGTATTTTGTTCTAACAAGCTTTATAAATATGTATTTGCATGATTCTAAAGCACTGATAATGAAATGAATGCATGGAGGAGCGTATGAATACTTTATTGATAGGTGTTCGCGACGTCTTTTGGCAAACTAAATTTAGGACTAAACGGTTCAATAGAATATCTTTAAACTATTTCTCATCTAACCACGACTTGGACAAATGTAGAAATCTTTGCATTGTGGCCTAAGGCTAATTTTATTAAAGTTTATCTGCCGTATATTTCTAATATGGCACAAAAATGGGCATATTGGACCACTTAGCAAACTATATGGATTACCCAGGACTACGCCGGAAATGTATAAGTCAAGAAGTAGTCTATTCGTCCAAACTTTTTTGCCTACCTTAGCGTCTATATATCATTCTAAAACGCTTATCAGTGAACCAAAGTGGGGGCACTGGAGGAAAAACTAGAAATTTCATAATTTAGCTAGCGGAATACTGCCGTGTCACTGATACTGAACTCATAATCTTAATAAATATTATTTTCATTTCATTCATTTAAAATTAGCTTCTTGGCAACATTTTTGTTTTTGGACCGACGAATGTGTACTGGAAATAATTAAAATATGCAAAGGTTGGCGAACATTATTGATATGTTGATTCTATTGAATTCATGTCTTAGTTCCAACTTACCTTCGTCAATGAGCATAAACGGCAGAATTGATACCCAAAAGAAATAGTACAGAAATACGGATACAGCAATTACGAGTACAATTTCGCCAACCTTAGCATTGGAAGCCATATATACTGTGTCGGCATGGAGCAGCGTAACAACGAAATCGTCAGATGTGACTGGCAGCCAGCAATGAGCAAATCAAATCGATCCAAACAAATTAGGATGAGTGCGGCTGCTGTGTTTGCTGTTTATTGCCTTAAATTCATTTGTATTGTTCTCCACACATATGAGGTTACCGTCTCAATTGGTATTACTAACAAATATATTAGTGCTCCTCCGTCCTCTTCGCTCTCTCTTATTTGACAACAACACGAGAATACAGCATGCGATGAAATCTGACATTCAAATCAAATTGACGCAACAACAACTGCAAAGAGAAGTACAAAAATGGAACGATTAACTACTGGCGGCGGCAAAGGGCTAAGCGTGTATTGTATGTAAATATTTGAAATGCTATAACAGGTGGAGGCATCTGATATGGCAAGGCGTAGATATGTCCAAAGCATGCTGTCAGTCCAAAAGCACACTATTTCATGATTCATATGCAGTTATAATTGTAAATACGCACTTAACCAATGCCCCCTCCGCCGATCCGGTAAGTGTTACGTAAAGTCTAGAACACACAAATATTCAAATGTCAACAAAAATCACAACACAACCATAAGTCTTTGACAATGACGCCTCAGTTCGGCGGCAAACAATATTCAATTGTCCTCCATAAATAATTCCATAATTGTTTCTTACTTCATTTTTTCCATCTAATTATTTTTTTCCTTACTTTGAGGATTGTTTTGATCACAACCAACCGTTTGTTGCAGAACAGAGCGAATGCGTGGGAAACCAAAATGAAAGACGTCCCCAACGAAACGAATATGAAGCCCGAAAAGGAATACCCGATAAAAAATAAACAGAAAGCCAAATCCCGGGGTGCTTTGCTGTTTACGAATGAGCGTAACTCATAACGCCGAGTACCCTGTTGTTTACGAATGAGACATGAGGAATACACAATCAAACTGAACATATTCTTTAAATGAGCCGTGGGACTAGCTTATCCTATCGTGTTGTGAGTTGTGTTGTTCCGAAACGAATTAGTTTAATGGAACTGCTTAATGCTATGTTCTCCTTACACTTTCAATCAGGTTGTTCGCTCTCAGAATGAGGTTCACGAATTAACTCGTTTATACGGCATGCTTCGTAATTCATAGTAAAATAATTTCTTTTTTCAAAAATTTTGTTTGTTGATTTTAATGGAAATTTATACAAAAATACATGAAATTCTCACTAATATGAATAGAAGAAATTATTGTTTTTCTCCCGAAGAATAATTATATCACTAATTTTACAATTTTCATTCACGTTTTCAACTTTTGGTGTAAATGTTGACATTTTGAACATATTTTTGTATTTTAATAATTGTAAATTCTGCTGAAGAGGCACTTGTTAAACATTTTTTCTGCCGATACAAACATTTTGAAAATATTGCCTCTTTTGTTTGCAATTTTCTGTGGAAATTTCCACTCGTGGAAAAAATGCGTACCTTGAAAAAATGTTTGACAAGCGTCTCTCCAGCAGATTAATGATATAATAAATCTTTTGAAGAAAATCAATCAAAATATCGTAAGGTGGTACCGTTATATCGGAGCTATACGAAGACCTGGACTGCATAGAAAATTTTCTGTTACAGGCTGTAGAATCCGTTACGAACTTCAAATACGACACCTCAAACATTTTCGGTGAGTATTGTACCTAAAGTCGTCAAAATACCGAATATAGGGAGGTACTGATATATGGGGCCTATATGAAGACCTGGACCTGTATAGACAATTTTCTGTCACATACTGTAGTTCCCATTACGAACTGTAAATATGTAATTTGAAACTACTCCAGCGAATAATGACGATAAAATCGTCAAAATACCGAATATTGGGAGGTACCGTTATATGGGGGCTATACGTTTACGAACTTAAACTGCCTACTTCCAAAATAAACATGTGTGCAAGATTTTAGCCTTCTATCTCAATTCGTTCGATAGATAGCGTGATTACAACAGATAGACGGACAGACAGACAGACGGACATCGCTAAATCGACTTAGAATTTTACACTGATCAAGAATATATGTAATTTGTTGGGTCTGACATGAGTATTTCGAGGAGTAACAAACGGAATGACAAAGTTAATATACCCTCCATAGTATGGTGGAGGGTATAAAAGGCAAAAGAAAATAAGATGACAATCAGAAATTTAGTGGCAAATTTTCGCAGGAAAATAGTCCTTTTTGATTTCCACTGGTGAGAAGATTGGTTGTGTTGCTCCAGCCAACCGACAAGTTTTGTTTTTAAACATAACAAGTAAAAAAGCAGAAAGTTCGGCCGGGCCGAACTTTGAATACCCTCCACCATTTGAAACGAATTAGAAATATTTCAAAAAAAAAAAAATAATAATAATAATAATAAATAAATAAAATCCATTAAAAATTCAGTTAAAATCTTTAAAATACCTAACATCGGAAGCTGCCGATGTATGGGAGATATACGATATTGTGGACCTATATAGACAAATCTATGTCTGGGGGTAAAGTACTCAGAAGGGACTCCTTTCATACAATTCAATTAAAAAATGTGGCTGATGTGACCTATATAGACAATTCCTTTCAGGGGGTAAAGTACTCGCAAGGAACTTCTTGTGTGGATTTTCAGACAATTCCGTTAAAAAATGTGCCTAAAATCATCAAAATACCGAATAATGGGGGATACCGTAATAGGGGGGATATACGATATCGTGGACCTAAATAGACAATTCTCTTCCAAGGGTTAAAGTACTCACAAGGAACTCCTTGTGTGGATTTTCAGACAATTCCGTAGAAAAAAGTGGCTAAAATCATCAAAATACCGAATATCGGGGGGTACCGTTATATGGGGGCTATACGATATCGTGGACCTATATAAACAATTCTTTTTCAGGGGGTAAAGTACACAGAAGGGACTTCTTGTGTGGAATTTCAAACAATTCCATTAGAAAATGTGGCTAAAATAATCAAAATGCCGAATATCGGGGGTACCGTAATATGGGGGCTATACGATATCGTGGACCTATATAGCCCATCTTCGAACTTGACCTGTCTGCAGACAAAAGACAGATCTGTGCAAAATTTTAGCTTCATATCTTATTTCGTTTTGACTGTAGCGTGATTACAACAGACGGACGGACATGGCTAAATCGTCTTAGAATTTTACGCTGATCAAGAATATATATACTCTGTTGGGTCTAAAATGATTATTTCGATGAGTTACAAACGGAATGACGAACTTAATATACCCTCCATACTATGTATGGTGGAGGGTATAAAAAAAGTTTGAAGAAAGATTAAATATAGCTAATTAAACAACTAAACTTAAATTCTGCGGAGATAAACTGAAAAATTTAAATATTAAACAAACATTAAACGAACACAAAACTTGGAAACAATCTTAAAATTTACATCGGGAGCCACACCAACACCGTCCAATCCAAGGAGGGAGGCCCAGAATAGCGGCTTTGTCAGTCTGACAAGTCTCTGGTATAATTCCCATAGACTGTACCTTCCAACTTGTACTGTAGGACTGTAGTACTGTCAGTTAAATTACTGTTTAAGTTTAGTGTTTACTTACGACATTGGGTACAGGATTCCACTCAGGGTTGAGCTCAAGCCAGTGTAAAGGACCTTTTTTTTGTCCTAGTTCGCCAAAAATTTGTACGGTCCCGATCTGCATTGTTTGACCTTTTCTAAAAATAGTAGATCTCCACATAACAATTAAAAGTTTTTATGGAAGAATTCAATCATACACGCCATGATTGCAATTATAATTTAAAGTTCAAAGGACTAAATATGCCGAAGCATTTGTTTCTTTTAAATTCGGACTTGTATTGCCCATTTGGTGCAAAATAATTTGAAATCAGATAAAGATATATATGGGAGCTATATCCAAATCTGAACCGATCTCGATAAAATTTAGCAAAGGTATTTCTGAACTGCATTTGATATATTTCCCCAAATATTGTTGTTACAGAGTGCATATTACGGCTGCGGAGGACAAAAATAACAAATCGGATGAACAATATATATGGGAGCTATAGCTATATCTGAACCGATTTCGATCAAATTTGGCACACTTATTTTCAGGCCTAATTTGGTTGTATGTGCAAAATTCTATACTATTCGGGCTGATATTACACGTTTGGTGCACAATAAAAGGCAAATCGGACGAAGATATATATAGGAGCTATATCTAATTTTTTTACCGATTATCTCCAATTTCAATAGGGTTCGTCCTTGGGCCAAACAAATGTTGTTTGGAAAATTTCATCTCAATCGGATAATAAATGCGCACAAGAATACATGGACAGACAGACGGACGGACAGACTGACTGACATGCACAAATCAAGACAGAAAGTGATTCTATGCAAATCATCAAAAGGAACTATGGGTCTATCTCGTTTTCTTTTGCCTGTTACAAACAAATGCACAAAGACATAATACCCTGACCACCTTGTGGTGTAGGGTATAAAAAGAAACGTTATAAATGGTTTTGCAGTGTTTTCCGAATGTAATTACAATGCACAAACTTAAACACTTTACTTACACATTGGGAAGGGCCGCATCCAGATCAAGCCTAAATAATCTTTATCAGCCGTCAGATATTGCCTGAAAAGAAGTCATCTGACAAGAAAGAGGTTGCCTGAAAAGAAAGAGATTGCCTGAAAAGAAATTAGCTGAAAAGAAAGAGGTTGCCTGAAAACGAAGAAAGAAGAACAACATTTAATATATTATTGAAATCAAGAAATCCATTTTTTATTAACAATGTAGTTTGTTTTGATTTTTTTTAATATTTTGTTTTTGATGTTCATCTAATTTTCACTAAAATTCATTTTGTTAAACAAAAAACATCAATACATTTGTAGAATTGAAATTGAAAACAATGTACTCGGTAGGGAGTACCACGGTAAAGTGGTAGGGATGAGATAGATGGGTAAGTGAAGGGGTGAAATATGGGGCACCCTGTGAATGGAGGTGTCATGGCGAGAGGTAATCTCGGTGGGTGGGCAGTTTCCCTAGCAGGAGAACCGCTAGGGGAAAGCTGATTCGAATGTTAAAGGTGAGTTCGATATAAATGTTAGGGTATATAGCTTTACTTCTTGTTTGTTAGACATATTTCAGGTTCTTCACAACACAAATAAACCCCATTCAGTTGGTCTAAGACCGGTATGATTTTGTATCTTTTCTTTTGTCAACTGAAATGTCCCAGATTGGCAAGAACCACACCTCATCCGACGAGTCGTAGCCACGCAAAACGCCAGTATACCGGCAAAGCTAATCAAAGACACACATTTGCGGTTCTCCGTTTTCCCAATAAAACCCCGGCTGTTACCATTTTTTGTACTTTTAAGTAAAATTGAAGTTTTGCTTGCTTCAATTCTGAACCGGTAGGCCAATATTAATCAAATACTTTATGAAAACATTTAAACCAATTTATGCACAGTTTTTGTATCTGCATGTACTCTTAATGTAAGCTCTGACATGGTGACATAACATGTTTATACCCTACAACACAATGTGTTGGGGGTATTATAAGTTTGATTGGGCCAAAAATTATGTAACACCACGAAATATTGATTTCCCACATTGGAAAGTATATATGGATCTTCCTATCTCGTCGAGCTGAGTCGATCTAGCTATGTATGTCCGCCCGTCCGTCTGTCCGTCTGTCCATGTTAATTTGTAATCACTCTACAGGTCGCAATTATGGTCCGATCCTCACGAAATTGAAAATGGAGGTGGGGTTAATGTCAGAATAGAACCCTATTTCTTTTGGTGATGATCGCATAATATTTAGGGGTTGAAATGGACCAAAAACTGAAAAATTTCCTGATTTTGCAGTTGCTCTACAGGTCACAATTATAGACTAATCGAAGCGAAAGTTAGCATGGGGCTAGAGCTTTGGGCTGGGCAGAAGCCTTCCAATTTTGATGGTCATTGGGTAACATTTAGTGGGTAAAATAGACCATAGCATTTGTGATAAATAAAAGTCAAATTTTCCATTAAACCGCGAATATTTTTAATGATATATAAATATATCGGATATATATATAGCGAAATATATACAATCTATATCTATAAAAGAGGAAAATGTTTGTATGTTTGTTTGTTTGTAATTTATGGACTCGAAAACCGCTGAATAGATTTTCCTGAAAATTTCCATATATACTGCAACATCGCCTGAAAGTAACATAGGCTATATACATTTTTGAATTTCCACTTGGAATTGGAGATATAGCATCAGAATCGGAGGTACCTCCCAAAAAATTATATTTTATATGCACATATCTATTGATTGGTTGAAGATACAGTCTCCAAATTTGGAATATGTAACGGAATTTGGAACAAAAATAAGTTTGCCAAATTATATTGTAATCGGTTCAGATTTGGATATAGCTCCCATATATATTTCCGAGCGATTTCGTTCATTTGATGCCTCAAACACAATATGAATGTTCGATTCCAATGAAATTTGGAATGTGTGACGGGATTTAATCCGAAAATAAATTTGTCAAATTATATTGAAATCGGTTCAGATTTGTATATAGCTCCCATATACATTTTCGGCCGATTTCAAGCATTTGATGCACCAAACGCGCTATGTATACCCAATTTCAACGAAATTTGAAACGTGTGATAGATTTTATCTAAAAAAATTGATTTCCCAAATTATATTGAAATCGGTACATTTTCGGCCGATTCCATGTATTTGGTGGACCAAACACGATATGTATTTCCAATTTTAATAAAATTTAAAATAAGTAACGGAATTGGGAGCCAAAATGAATTTGTCAAATTAAATTGAAATCGGTTCAGATTTGGATATAGCTCCCATATATATTTTCGACCGATTTCATGTATTTGATGCACCAAACACGCTATGTATCTCTAATTTCAATGAAATTTGGAATGTGTAGCGGAAATTAAAACAAATATACATTTGTCAAATTATATTAAAATCGGTTCAGATTTGGATATAGCGCTCATATATATATATTTCGACCGATTTCATGTATTTTATGCACCATACACGATATGTATGTTCGATTCCAAAGAAATTTGGAATATGTAATGTATGGATTTTGATTAGAAAATAAATTAGTCAAATTATATTAAAATCGGTTCAGATTTGGATATAGCTCCCATATATATTTTCCGCCGATTTCACATATTTGATGCACAAAACACGATACGTATTTCCGATTCCAATGAAATTCGGCATGAGTGGCTAAATTTGATACAAAAATAAATTTGACAAATTATATTCAAATACGCTCAGATTTGATTATAGCTCCCATATATATACTCAGCCGATTTCACATATTTGATGCTCTCAAAGCGAGAGAGACAAAATCTGGCACCAGAAAAAATTGCCAAATAATATTGAAATCAGTTGAGGTTTGGATATAGCTAACATATATATTTCGGCCGATTTCATATATGTTATGCACCAAACATGATACATATGACCGATACCAATGAAATTCAGAATGTGTGGCGGAATTTGGTTACAATAATAAATGTGACAAATTAATTGGAAATTAGTTAAGATTTGGATATAACACCCATATATATATTATCGGCCGATTTCTCATATTTGACGCACCAATTTCAATGAAATATGAAAGGTGTGGCGGAGTTTGGTGTAAAAGTATTTTTTTTTTAAATTATATTTAAATCGGATCAGATTGGGATATGATTTTAATAACAACCATTGACCCCAACGCCTTAGGCTAACACTAAAAAACAACACAACAATTGGTTTGAAATACGCTTATTACGGCGAAGTATGTTGCTATCTCGAATTCACTAATAGCAATAGTAATGCCACTCAACTTCAAAAGATTGCAGTTTACTGCACGCTTGGTATTTGCTATGAAATAAATAAATCCGAAGGACAAACCCTTCGTGTATGTATGTCATTTTGGTTATTTACGCATTAAAGTAGTGCAATAATTTTTTTTTAATTTTTAAATTTGTTTTTTTTTTTTTAACCAACATATATTCGTAAATAAAATTTTGAATGCATATAAAATCAAAAGGGGTAGCGAAGCGTTGGGGTCAATGGTTGTTATTAAAATCATATCCCAATCTGATCCGATTTAAATATAATTTAAAAAAAAATACTTTTACACCAAACTCCGCCACACCTTTCATATTTCATTGAAATTGGTGCGTCAAATATGTGAAATCGGCCGATAATATATATATGGGAGTTATATCCAAATCTTAACTAATTTCCAATTAATTTGTCACATTTATTATTGTAACCAAATTCCGCCACACATTCTGAATTTCATTGGTATCGGTCATATGTATCATGTTTGGTGCATAACATATATGAAATCGGCTGAAATATATATGTTAGCTATATCCAAACCTCAACTGATTTCAATATAATTTGGCAATTTTTTCTGGTGCCAGATTTTGTCTCTCTCGCTTTGGGTGCATCAAATATGTGAAATCGGCTGAGTATATATATGGGAGCTATAATCAAATCTGAGCGTATTTGAATATAATTTGTCAAATTTATTTTTGTATCAAATTTAGCCACTCATGCCGAATTTCATTGGAATCGGAAATACGTATCGTGTTTTGTGCATCAAATATGTGAAATCGGCGGAAAATATATATGGGAGCTATATCCAAATCTGAACCGATTTTAATATAATTTGACTAATTTATTTTCTAATCAAAATCCATACATTACATATTCCAAATTTCTTTGGAATCGAACATACATATCGTGTATGGTGCATAAAATACATGAAATCGGTCGAAATATATATATGAGCGCTATATCCAAATCTGAACCGATTTTAATATAATTTGACAAATGTATATTTGTTTTAATTCCCGCTACACATTCCAAATTTCATTGAAATTAGAGATACATAGCGTGTTTGGTGCATCAAATACATGAAATCGGTCGAAAATATATATGGGAGCTATATCCAAATCTGAACCGATTTCAATTTAATTTGACAAATTCATTTTGGCTCCCAATTCCGTTACTTATTTTAAATTTTGTTACAATTGGAAATACATATCGTGTTTGGTCCACCAAATACATGGAATCGGCCGAAAATGTATATGGGAGCTATATCCAAATCTGAACCGATTTCAATATAATTTGGGAAATCAATTTTTTAGATAAAATCTATCACACGTTTCAAATTTCGTTGAAATTGGGTATACATAGCGCGTTTGGTGCATCAAATGCTTGAAATCGGCCGAAAATGTATATGGGAGCTATATACAAATCTGAACCGATTTCAATATAATTTGACAAATTTATTTTCGGATTAAATCCCGTCACACATTCCAAATTTCATTGGAATCGAACATTCATATTGTGTTTGAGGCATCAAATGAACGAAATCGGTCGAAAATATATATGGGAGCTATATCCAAATCTGAACCGATTACAATATAATTTGGCAAACTTATTTTTGTTCCAAATTCCGTTACGTATTCCAAATTTGGAGACTGTATCTTCAACCAATCAATAGATATGTGCATATAAATTATAAATGTTTGGGAGGTACCTCCGATTCTGATGCTATATCTCCAGTTCCAAGTGGAAATTCAAAAATGTATATAGCCTATGTTACTTTCAGGCGATGTTGCAGTATATATGGAAATTTTCAGGAAAATCTATTCAGCGGTTTTCGAGTCCATAAATTACAAACAAACAAATTAGGCTAAAGTCGTGCGGGGCCGACCATGTGATACCCTACAACACTACAATATGTTAGAAGCCCCCTCATGTCCAAATCCATTTTGGAAAATTTCGCTTTTAAAATTATGTCACGGAGCACTGCCTAGATATTACCCTTAGCATTTTGACCAGGGACATTTTCCCAATATTTATGCACTCCGTCGTGTTGTTAGTTGTTGTGTTCTATTTTACGGCTAAATATATTCCAATGGTCATCCAAAATGTTAGAATTCTTCCCTGTGCTTACCTATTTTCTCAGGCGTGTCGATTGTCTCCAATTGTGTGATCAGGATTTTTTTTCTGCTTTTGGTTCATTTAAACCCCTAAATATTTTGCGATCATCTCCAAAAGCAAGAGGCCCCTCTGTGTCTCCAAATTTAGACTCATCTATATGATTTGCTTGTCTACGATATTTGGCTATATTCGTCAACGAAATCAGCATAAAACAAGTAAAAAAGCTGTAAGTTCGGCCGGGCCGAACTTTGAATACCCTCCACCATTTGGAACGAATTAGAAAATATTCAAAAAAATAAAATCCATTGAAAATTCTGTTAAAATCTTTAAAATAATAATATCGGAAGGTGCCGATATATGGGGGGATATACGCTATTGTGGACCTTTATAGATAATTCTCTGCCGAGGTATAAAGTACCCACAAGGAATTACTTGTGTGGATTTTCAGACAATTCCATTGAAAAATGTGGCTAACATCATCAAAATACCGAATATCGGGGGTACCGTTGTATGGGGGCTATACGATATCGTGGACCGATATACCCCATCTTCGAACTTAACCTGCCTGCAGACAAAAGAGAGATCTGTGCAAAATTTTAGCTTCCTATCATAATTCGTTTAGACTGTAGCGTGATTACAACAGACGGACGGACGGGCAGACGGACGGGCTAAATCGTCTTAGAATTTTACGCTGATCAAGAATATATATATAATTTGTTGGGTCTAAAATGATTATTTCGATGAGTTACAAACGGAATGACAAACTTAATATACACTCCATTCTTTTTTTGGTGGAGGGTATAAAAACCAGAAGTTCGCCTATTGTGTATCGCCTGTAAGTAATGTTGGTATTTTTTTACACAAAAGTATTGGTCCATTCTACCCGCTGTCCTAAGGTCTAACTTTATGCGAGATTTCGTATCCTTAGGTTTATATTTGGGACCTTTATAACGGCTGCAAAATCAGGAACATTTTGAGTTGCTGGTCCATTTCAACCACTAAATATATTGCGGACATCTTTGAAAACAATAGGCCTTGCCCTTCTGAGCCTAATGCCATGTTTACGTTAGAAGTTTTTGTACGGTTAACCTATTTTGAGGGGATTTATTTGAAGTAAAAGTAATGGATATGACAATTTAAATCCAAATCCAGTGGGTTAACCCTCATATATATAAACGTACTATAACCCTTGTGAAAAATTTCGTGAGAATCGCATGCGATAAAAAATATGAAAAAATAAAAAAAATGTCACAAAATACTACAAAATCTATATCAACATCATTATTGGTATCTTTTTATGCGATTTTTTAGTATTTATACTTTAATGCCACAAGGGCAATTGACAAAATTTGTCAAAATCGCTCCAGCCATTCTGAAGATATAAGCATTCTGGCTGACATCCCTTTCCTTTGTATATATACATTGTATATATTTCTCTATATATATCCGATATTTTTACTATCGGCATCTACGTAACGGTCAGAATTGACCTGTTCGTCTATTTGTGATTTCGCCGGCAGTAACAATATTCGCGGATTAATGGAATTGACTTTTATTAATCGCAAATGCTATGGTTTACTAAACCACTAAATATTACCCGATGACCATCAAAATTTTATATGTATTTATATATATTTTTTTATGTATAGTGTAAAATTTTCATTTTCTTACTTGAATACAAACTACATATAAATTATTCAACTTTTTACAGTTTGGGCGGATATGGTCGATTTTGGGCGGTTTTTAGAAAAAATTTGGGCTGAAATAAAAATTTCAAACGGCAACACTGCTCAGAATGGCTAGGCCTATTGTTTTCAAGGATGCCCGCAATATATTTAGGATTTTAAATGGACCAACAACCAAAAAAAATTTTCTGATTTTGCAGCCGTTATAAAGGTCACAAATAGAAACCAAAGGTCACGAAATCTTGCATGAAGTTAGAGTTTAGGACAGCGGGTAGAATGGACCACTATTTTTGTGAGAAAAAAAAATTACATTTTACCGTTATAAAGGTCACAAATAGAAATTAAAGGTCACGAAATCTCGCATGAAGTTAGAGTTTAGGACAGCGGGAAGAATGGACCACTACTTCTGTGAGAAAAAAAATTACATTTTACCGAGACGTTGAAAATAACTTACAGACGATATCCAAAATACACAAAAAGACGAACTGTTGGCTTTTTGTGCTGATTTCGTTGTCGAATATATCCAAATATCATAGACAAGCAAATCATATAGATGGGTCTAAATTCAGACATATTTGGAGATGATCGAAAAATATTTAGGTGCTCAAATGTACCAAATTTTCCTTATCACACAATTGAAACCAATCGACACGAAATTTTGCATGAGAAAAGAGTAAAGGACAGGGAAGAAGTGTAGCATTTTGGATGACCATCGGATTATATTTAACTGTAACTAAAAGGACGACGGTTTGCGTAAGAATTGGGCAAATGTCCCTAGTCAAAAAGGTCTATGACACAATTTCAAAAGCGAAATCTTCCAAAATGGATTTGGACATAAGGCGACATCTACCATTATGTAGTGTTGTAGGGTATCACATGGTCGGCCCCGCACGGCTATAGTCTTTGCTTACTTGTTTTCTACTACGAACGCCATCTATTGAATCAAACCAATAATGAAAAGTCCCATCTTTGTATGTTATACTAGCAAATGCACTCTACTTCGTCAGTGAAATGTCCACCTTAAAATTTTAGATTCTTCTCTAATTCCACCAGTTTAATCGACGTAGAATTTTACTCCCTATGTCCCCAAAGAGTATTTTGTGGTCATACAAGAGAAGTTAGGTTCGGCTGTCCTCTTTATGCCCTTAATCATGAGACGGACAAAATTAAACACCTTGCAGCTTGATTTCTAAATGTTGATTCAGAAATGTCTACCGATCCGGTGAACGAAACCTACAAACTGCAGAAAATATATATTCTAATATAGAAAGTTTATTGGACTCATTCATAGCAAGTCCCCCAAAGAAATGGACTCAAAAGACTGCAGCAATTACGCAGAAAACAAGAAATGAATCAATGATCTTTAACCATGAAAACAAGCAGATTGAAAGATTGACTGCAGCTGAAAGTCGATATTTTTATAATTTATTAAAGATTATAATTTTCTTAAAAATAAACACTAAACAATAAAAAATTTAAATAGGTTTCCTTCAGATGCCTTATCGAATAAACCCCACTGTGTGGCATGGTGAATAACGTTTTTGAAACTATCAATCCACACTGTGCTCAAAAACTTCAACATTTGGCATTTGATTTAATGCCGTTGTATTTTGAAAGCGAAAGTGGAAAAATGAGAAAAAAAACTGCAATCACATTCCCTTTCACGCACGATGTTTATTCATTCTCAGGTAAACATCTTGTTGCTAAGGAACATTTAGTTCAAAAACCCATTTAGATGTTTAGCCAATGAATCAAAGAGTTCTGGTTGAGCCGACAGACACGCACATAGACTCGATGGATATACATACACACAAATACATATTCCCAGCGAACCAAACTATCAGCGAGTCAGAATACTAATACTGGTTTGTAGCTCGCCCGACTAAGGATTTAATTTTACATTAATTGTGTTACTTGTTCTCTGACCAAAAGAATGGAAGTGGGGACATTTTGCGGCTTTCGGACTTAACTGCGAAGGAAATTTCAGCAGTACTTTATGTATTTTTGATAGGTAGCGACCTGTATTTTATTATTTTATTATACTACACCACAAGGTGGTCCCGGTATTATGTCTTTGTGCATTTGTTTGTAATAGGCAAAAGAAAACGAGATAGTCCCATAGTTCCTTTTGATGATCTGCATAGAACCACTTTCTGAGTCGATTTATACATGTCCGTCCGTCTGTCCATGTATTTTTGTGAACAAAGTACAGTTCGCATTTATTACCCGATCCGGATGAAATTTTGCAAAAATTTTGATCCAAGGACGAACCCTGTTGAAATTGGAAATAATCGGTTCACAGTTAAATATAGCTCCCATATATATCTTCGTCCGATTTGCCTTTTATTGTGCACCAAACGTGTAATATCAGCCCGAATAGTATAGGAAATTTCGCATATACATATAGGAATTTCGCACATACAACCAAATTAGACCTGGAAATAAGTATGCCAAAATTGATCGAAATCGGTTCAGATATAACTATAGCTCCCATATATATTGTTCATCCGATTTGTTATATTATTTAAATATATCAAATATAGCTCAGAAATACCTTTGCACTCCGTAACAACGATATTCAGGAAAATATATGAAATACAGCTCAGAAATACCTTTGCTAAATTTTATCAAGATCGGTTCAGATTTGGATATAGCTCCCATATATATCAAATGGGCAATAAAAGTCCGAATTTAAAAGATACAAATGCTTCGGCATAGTTAGTCTTTTGAACTATAAATAGCGTAATATCATAGCGTGTATGATTGAATTCTCCCATAATAACTTTTAATTGTTATGCGGATCTCTACTAAACTAGCAAAGTGGTGTAGGGTATAATAAAGTCGGCCCCGTCCGAATTTAATACTTTCTTTACTGGTTTTTTAATTGGAACTTTACATACTACAAACACAACACCTGCTCAGACAAGGGAGTGTTGATGTTTCTACTCTCGCATTTGCCCAACCTTCCTTGATCTTCAGGGTTCCTTTTTAAATTCATTTGCTGAAGACCCCACACACACTCACCTCTTTATCTAGTTAGGAAATTGCCCTATTATAAAAAAATTAACACATACTTCTTTTAACTATAATTAACTATTCACAACATTATTATTAACAAATGTGACTTACGACTGTACAGGTTGAGATGAAAAAACTAAAACCAACTTCAGACTGCTGTCATTTCTAAGCCACTCGTCCGACAGCAGTTAAATTTTTTCCAATGACAGCTCATTACATTGTTTACAAGCGTACAAAAGCATTTTGGTGATTTCTTTATGTTTGGTTGGAAAATCACAAGTGACTATCGTTAGAGCACTCCAGCATTTAAATGTGAATAAATCTTTTGTGTCTCGTACCATCGCTCGTTACCGTGGTACTGGTGGCGTAGCCCCACGTCAATGAAGTGGATGGAAGAAAACAGCAACGGTGAAAGCCACTGAAATTCCAAAAAGTGTCAGATTTTACACCACAACAGAAAGAAAATGGGACTAGAAAGAGCTAAAGAGTTGCTTCGCTTGGCCGAAAGTGGTGAAGTGCCGAATTTGGTATTCTCCGATGAGAAAACAATTGTTGTCCAGCAGTTTGTAAACAAACAAAATGATCGTGTTTACTTGCCAGAACTCAGAACTCCAGCGCCGGCCATGGCGATGGGCGCTCTCCGCTATTAATCGACCGTGGCGTCAAGATAAATGCCGAATATTTTCGCGGAAATATTCTGGAGGGTGTATTAAAGCCTTGGGCACGCAAACATTTTGGCCGCAGACCTTGGACATTCCAACAGGACTCAGCACGCGCCACCCAAGAACGGTTACAAAATGAGGTTGTTCGCTTCATTTCCAGCGCACGGCCACCAAAATCACCGGATATCAATCCGTTGGACTATTGTGTCTGGAGTATTTTGGAAAGCAATGTTGGCACTAAAAAATACCAAAGTGTCGAACACCTCAAGCATGCGCATTGCCGGGAATGGGCCAAAATACCGCAGAGCAACATTCGGGCAGCGTGTGCCAGTTTCATTGGCCGTTAATGCCCATTATTCGTGAAAAAGGTGACCAATTCGAACAAATCTAAACATATTCTAAAATTTGATGATATATCCGACATTTTTTGCTTTCATTCAATAGATTTTAAATAAAAATGACAAAATTATGGCGTTTGTCTTTGTTGCAGTTTTTTGTCTCTAAACCTTGGCTTCCTTACGTGCTCTAACACATAAATATAGTATTACGGATGCCTATTACCCGACCGTGGACGTCTTTCCATACTAAGTGGCAAAATCTTAATTCTTATATCACAGGAGAGGGCAACTTGCGATCAGCATTTTTTTGTGGTCAACTGATTCCTTTTGACTAATTCCATCACCTCGACCACGGACACCAAGCTGAATTAAGACACACACAGGAAAACCTTCAAATTCAACGGCCGATTTCAAAATATCGAGATTTTGGAGAACCTTTATAAAAAAATCTCTGATTTCTGTGTATGCAATGGATTTTTAAATATTAATTTCGACAATGAGATGTTGTCAAATAAATAAATTTAAAAAAAAATACATTTAAACACATGATTATCTTTTTAATTCTATCATGAAAGACCTTTTCATTGATTTTTTCCACAAAAAAATACGAATTCTCTTATATATATCAGTAAGAACTGTATAAGAGAAATGTCATGGACTAATATGTAAACATACATATGATATATAACTTTCAAAATTATAATTAAAAATGTATACAATTGTATTTATAAAATTGAAATCTATCATTTTACTTTCATTTTTTATTTTTTTTTCTTTTGAACCCTTTTCGAATGTCTGACAATTGGTTTGCTGGGTTGCTATGCAGCTAACCAATGTATCCTTTTATCGCAATTATTTCCTAATGGGTAACCGATTTCATTCTTCGCCGGCTAAGAATTGGACGAAAGAGCTTTGACCTTTGCGGTAACGTTTGCTTGATGATAAAGAAATTTCATCAGAACTTGGAGAATTTCGTTAGAAGGATGTCTTGCTCCTCCAATGTTGGCACGAATGTCTCGACTCTACATGAAACGTGAGTCATTTATAATACCGGAAATAACTGGTAAAGAAATTCACTTGAAATTGTCTGAATGAAATAACAGATATGAAATAGAGAATGTACGGAATTTGTGTCATATTATAAGCAAGTAAGAGGGTATTAACAACTATTTATACCCTCAGCCATATGGCTAGAGAGAGTATACTATATCATTTGATACGGTCAAAATGTGCCTAGTCGAAAATACGGTTTAGACTTTAGGTCTCTTTGGACCAAATCCGTTTCAGGACATTTGGAGTCGATTTAGCGATGTCCGTCCGTCTGTCTGTCTGGCTGGTGCGCACGATAACTCTCGAAGGTAGTATCTGATTTGGTCCAAGCTTGGTACATCGTAATATTTTTGTCAAGCGTAGATCAAGTTCGGAGATGGGCAATATCGGTCCTTACCTTCTGGTATCTACCCCACAAAGGGTAGAAATTTTCAAAAAATATATTTTCTGCACAGAAAGGGAAACGATAATCCGATAGACAAAGGGTCAACATTTTGAATAAATAAAACTCTTATAAAATGTGATGTAAGAATCCGATTTTCTTAAAATTTCACACATCTTTTTACACAATTTCACACAATATTTTTATAAGCCCATGACCTGGTTTTAGGATGGAATATATCGGTCCACTCTTTCTGGTATCTCCCTTACAAAAGGTCGACATTTTGAATATCCATTAAGCTCATAAAATGCGAAATTAACATCCGACATTTTGACTTGGCACATCTGAATATGTTTATCAACACAGGATCTGTTATAAAAATGGTAGAGAACGGACTATTCCTTCTGGTACCTCCCCCACAAAGGGACAAAGTTTTGAATAACCAAAATGTTTATAAAAACCGAAATACGCATCAGGTTCTCTTTACATTTCACACACCCCATTATTTATAATAACACAAGATCTGTTGTGAAGATGGGATATATCGATCCACTCCTTCTGGTACCTCCCCCACAAAGAGTCAAAATTTTAAATATTCATGTAGCTCATGAGACGCGAAAATAATATTCGATTCCATTCAAACTTGGTACATCTCAATATTTTCACCAACAAAAGATCTGTTAGAGATCGGACGATTTCTTCGGGTATCCGCCCCTTTTTTAAAAATTTCACACATACAAACGTTTTTGCTAACACAAGATCTGTTGTGAAGATGATATATATCTGCGAACCCCTTCAGGAATAACTTGCAAAACAAGTCAGCGATTCATTACAATTTGCTATATCTAAATATTTCACTCAACCAGAAACCTGAGATGGATCTGGAATTTATGAATTCGCATAAAATTGGATATAAATGTTCGATTCTCTTGTAATTTTGCCCATACCAATATTTATACCCTACACCACAAGGTGGTCAGGGAATTATGTCTTTGTGCATTTGTTTGTAACAGGCAAAAGGAAACGAGACAGACCCATAGTTCCTTTTGATGATCTGCATTGGATCACATTCTGATTCGATTTATGCATGTCTGTCCGTCCGTTTGTCCATGCATTTTTGTAAACAAAGTACCGTTCGCATTTATTGCCCTATCCAGATAAAATTTTGCACAAATCATTTGTTTGGACCACGGACGAACCCTATTGAAATTGGAGATAATCGGTCAACATTTAGATATAGCTCCCATATATATCTTCGTCCGATTTGCTTTTTATTGTGCACCAAACGTGTAATATCAGCCCGGATAGTATGAAATTATGCACATACAACCAACTTAGGCCTGAAAATAAGTATGCCAAATTTTATCGAGTTCGGTTCAGATTTGGATGTAGCTCCCATATAAAACTTCGACCGATTTACGTCTAATATTTGTACGAATGGGATGGAATTTGACACTTACGACCGAATTGAGTCTAGAAGCTAGTATGTCAAATTTGATCGAAATCGGTTCAGATATAGCTATAGCTCCCATATTTATTGCTCATTCGATTTGTTATTTTTGTCCTCCGCAGCCGTAATATGCACTCCGTAACAACGGTATTCAGGGAAATATATCAAATACAGCTCAGAAATATCTTTGCCAAACTTTATTGAAATCGGTTCCGATTTGGATATAGCTCCCATATATATCAAATGGGCAATAAAAGTCCGAATTTAAAAGATACAAATGCTTCGGCATATTTAGTTTTTGAACTTTAAATTATAATTATAATCATAGCGTGTATGATTGCGGAGCTCTACTAAATTAGCAAATTGGTGTAGGGTATCATAAAGTCGGCCCCGCCCGACTTTAAGACTTTCTTTACTGGTTTTATTTGTATTAGATAAGTTTTTACTTAGGCCCGATACGATATGTCCATTCATTCGGTACCTACTGCATAGAGGGTCAACAATTTGAATAATCTTAACAGAAGTCAAAATATATTTAAAAATCGAACAATGACTGTGGGTATAGATCTGTCGACCGATGCATTTTAACTTGTTTGTTTGTTTCTTTTTTCACTTTCCGGTAAGTTTCATTAAATAATTTTATTTGCACTTACAATATTGTACCCTTTACGCGATGGTAGAATAATAAAGGTAACAGCAAGTGTTGTTGTATAACAAGCTTAACAACAACCACATACAAACTTATTCTTGTATTCTTCGGAAAAGACAAATAAAAATGAGATAAGAATTTAAAGAAGAACATTCAACACACAAACTATTTTTACAACATGTACAGTTTCTACAAAACTAAACATACTCCCGGCCTTAAAAGATCCTAATCTTTTAACAAACTTCGATCGATTCTATTTTTTTTAAATTATATAAAATAAACATAATTTTCTTAATATTAAGAATTGAATAAAACTGTGCTAAAGTTATATCTTATTTCAAAATTAATTTCTAACGTAAAAATAATCTCCGAAGTATGCTGCTTGAAACTAGGTAATTGCACCCATGACATCCACCAACCACTTGAAGTCTGGATCTCTCCGCCAGCGATGATCAGATACCTGGGATATTTTTAAATCCTTTCCATAATTCAAGGACACATCTACTGCATGGATACGTCGTTTACTTATACTAATGTTGTTATGTTCTCCACGACTTCTGAACCATTTCGCACGTTCCAGACGGAAATTATCAATCTTCTCTTTATGTCCATCGTCAATACAATCCTTGGCCCGGATTTCACTTTCTTCTTTGTCAGGAGCAGCAAATACAAGATTTTTGTGTTCCTGTAAATTCCTTGTTGGCAGCCCGTCTTCAATTTTAATTTTTCTCGTTATTTTTTCTTCGACTCGCGGAACATCATGGCGAACGTTTTCATTTTTACTTTCGATAGCTTCTAAGTCCTCAACTACCTTTTGATGAGTCCCTAAACTACCTTTAACATTATCAACATGCTTCTTCATGTTCACCTTTTTAGGTGCTATTCTTGAAATGTTCCCACTTCTCACTATGCGGTAACAAATTCTAAGAAAATGGTAATGACTTGTGTAGTCATTCTGTTTTCCAACTACATCCAAATACCGCACGTATTGTGACGATAATGTTTGAAATTTTCTATCGATGTTTTCTATTTTTGAGAAATAACATTTTCTAATCTCCTCCCAAAAATCAAATAAAGCATCGATAAGTTTAACCGTTATCCCAATGTCTGGCGGCTGTGAATGGAACAGTAAGGCATTTTTCCCACACTGTTCCGATGAACTTAAGCTGTTCACCTCAGCTAAATAATCGATATCTAAACGTGGTATTTCTATGGGCACAAAAACACCTATGCCGTTTAGAACTCCCTCGATTTCTTTAGTCGCATAGCACACTCCCAAGGTGTCTATGTAATCCGAGTATGTAAATTTTTTCATACGACGGAGTTCCCTCTCGTTATCTAAATATTCCTTTCTTGCTTCTGTAAAGGAACTACCTAATTTGGTACATTTTTCCCTAACTTCCTCAGTTACACCACACAGAGCAATTTTTTCCATTTCTAAATAAAGTGACACAATATACTCGCCCAACATCCTTTGATGTTGAATGAAGTCTACAAAATTCATATTGACGAAATATATGTGCACTCAAAAAATAAACGAATAAACTAATCACTTTTTTCTACACGTCTATTGCGTTAGTATATGGAGAGATAGATAGACAGAATCTTTCACTGCTACCTATCATATCTCCTTTTACACAACTAAAAGATCTTACACTATCTTTGCTTCAACAGTGCACCTTTTACGTCGCTACAACAAATAAGCCTAACACACTTCACTACTACGAAAATGCGCGCCTATCACGTCATTTATTTCGCATAAACTAATATTTTCTCGGACACTGAAAATATAGCCTATCGAATAACTTCACTAACTACACACGATACTATCACGTCGGGGTCACCAAATGATGAGGTCGACTCCTAACCTCATCACAAAGCGATCTAACTAAAGAAAGAAAAAAGAAAACGCCGCGAGATGATCTTTCTTGTTCCGTGGCTGGAAGGGAACTCAATTTATTTACAACATATTCTTAACACTAAAGCTTACATCTAATACATTAACATATGCATTTTATTTACTAATGCACGCTGTGTATTAACGCACACAATACGTTGCGGGAGAACGAAACGTACCTAATTTGTGATCGACTCTTTCTTATCTTCTATTTATGGCCGTGACATTTATTACATTATTTATTACCGACCATAAACCTAGCATTTGGAAAACACATGCATCTTAAGTGTTTTCTTTATTTAACTAATTTACATTCTTCGGAAAAGACAAATAAAAATGAGATAAGAATTTAAAGAAGAACATTCAACACACAAACTATTTTTACAACATGTACAGTTTCTACAAAACTAAACAGACACATTCAGCACATTCGCTAAGTATCTATAATACTACAACATAACAGCATTAGGTAGTTTTCGTACCACCATATTAGGTAATTTCCCACTAAACGCGGTGAAAGAGCATTTCGTTTATCTAAGATTGTCGGTCACTTGTAATCTTAACGACGAAGTGCTGATTCTCTTAAAAATTCTCCTGCTCTATAAACCAATAAATTTGTGAGTTATTTTTCTTTTCGGCCGCGAAATACCAATCGTAGCATATTTTTTGCACATTTTTCTCTTTTTAATTAAAACAGAATATTTTTCTAAATTTTTAAAGCTCTACTATCACTCGTTTACGTGATACCAAGAAGAGCAAAATTTCGTTCATTTGTAACACCTGGAAATATACATGTTGGACCCCACAAGTTATATATATTCTTGAGCAGCATAAATTTCTATGTTGATTTATCGAAGTCGGTCCGTCTATCCGTCTGTGGAAATCACTCTAACTTCCGAACGAAATCAAGTAGATTGATAAAATTTTACTCAAATGTATATTATGTCTGCAGGACTTTTGGTATTGAAAATTGGCCATGTAGGATACTGCGGCCTACGACAGAAAATTGTCTGTGCATGTCCACGCTTTCGTATAGCCCCCATATAACGGAACCTCCCGATATTTGGTACTTCGATGATTTTAGCGACATTATTCCCCGGAATTGTTTCAAATTTGGTATTTGAAGTTCGCAACGGATACTACAGTCTATGAAGTTGAAGTTCGTAATAGTACCTCCCTATGTTCGGTATTTTGATGATTTTAGCTACATTATTCACCGATTATTTTTTAAGTTTCGTATTTGGATATTGTAATGGCTTATGGTAAAAGTTGCCTATGCAGGTCCACGTCGTCGCATAGACCCTAATATAATGGCTACATACATATGGTGGAGGGTATTCAAAGTTCGGCCCGGCCGAACTTACAGCTTTTTTACTTGTTTTTATTAAGCAGATCATTGTAAATGAAATAAAAGAGTTGAGGAATTTTATTAATGCTACTGAATTTCAAATATAATAGACTGTAAACTACCAGTCCTCTTTTAACAACATCTTAGTCGAGAGCCCACAACAGGTCTATAAGTGTATGTCCACCAGGACATGTGGCGATCGTTGTCGTCCCTCTCGTTTCGAAAATCTAACTTTAGGTTTCTTTGGAGAATTCTAATGCTAACATTCTTAACCATTAAAAAATAAATAATTCATAAAACAAACCTAACAAAAAAAAAAAAAAAAAAAAATACAAATATGCGATGCTACCGGTCTTCCAGAAAACGTGCGATTCCTTGAAATTTTCAACATTCCAGTAGACAGATTGTTTACAGCCAACTATAGACTTTTAATTAGACGATTGTGTAGGAGGGAGCAAGGAAATATCACGTGCAAGCCCGACAAATCTTTAATTGCGTCTTAGGAAATTATTTTTACTCAATTCGTTTAGATGATACCCTAATAATATATGAATCTATACAAGTACTTCGAGTAGTTGAAAATGCGGTGGAAAAATATTGGAATGCACAACATTTGTGGTATATCTGAACAATAACAATATGATACAATAAATAATTTGAATTTAGTAAAATTCCAATGCTTATTATTTCAGTGATTAACGAAATTTGTCGGTGAGCTAGCGACGAAATGAAAGTAGTCGCTAAGATCTACCGATTGATACCAATGCTTAATCCCATTATTGTTGTTATAACCACTTACATAGTATGGAGTGTATATTAAGTTCGTCATTCCGTTTGTAACCCATCGAAATAATAATTTTAGACCCAACAATGTACAAATATTCTTGATCAGCGTAAAAATCTAAGACGATTTAGCCCTGTCCGTCTGTCAGACCATCTGTTGTAAACACGATACAGTCAAAACGGATTCAGATATGAAGCTAAAATTTTGCACAGATCTCTTTTGTCCGAAGATGGGCTATATCGGTCCGCGATATCGTATAGCCCCCCCATATAACGGTACCCCCGATATTCGGTATTTTGATGATTTTAGTCATATTTTTCAATGGAATTGTCTGAAATTGTACACAAGGAGTTCTTTGTGAGTACTTTACCCACTAGAAGAGAATACAACGGTACCGCCCGATATTCGGTATTTTGATGATTTTAGTCACATTTTTTTCAATCGAATTGTCCAAAATTGCACACAAGGAGTTCTTTATGAGTACTTTACCTCCTGACAGAGAATTGTTTACAAATTATCGTATCAGATAACATGATTTTAACAGAATTTTTAATGGATTTTATCGTTTTGAAAATTCCTTAATTCGTCCCTAATGGCGGAGGGTATTCAAAGTTGGGCCGGTCGAACTTACTGCTATTTTACTTGTTTTTTTATATCAACAACGTTTGTTTATTAGTGGAGAACGATGGTAATGTGTACCAGGGGGTAAGGCAGGGAATACCTAGGTTTCGGTTGCCTTACTCCCTGGTATACATTACCAGTGTTTCGTACCATATCTCGTTACCGTGATACTGGTAGCGTTGCCCGACGTCAAGGAAGTGGACGGAAGAAAACAGCAACATCAGGAGAAATGGTTCAAAACGTAAAGAAGCGGTTTGATCGAAACCCGTGTCGCAGTGGCCAAAAATGGCTCGTGAGCTGAACATATTCGGCAAATATTGAAAAATGAGCTCGGGGTAAAGCCATTGAAATTCCAAAAACTGCAAGAACTTACAGCGCAACATAAAGAAAATAGACTCAAAAGAGCTAAAGAGTGGTTTCGCTTGGCCGAAAGTGGTGAATTGCCGAATTTGGTTTTCTGCGATGAGAAAATATTCGTTGTCCAGCAGTTTGTAAACAAATAAAATTATCGTGTCTACTTGCCAAAGAGGTCGGCTAAAATTGTTAAACTTCGGTTGGTCACCAGAATTTAAGGGCCAGTCATGGTGATGTGTGGGCCGCCATAACAGCCGATGGTAGCTCTCCGCTCGTATTAATCGACCGTGGCATCAGAATAAATGCCAAATATTATCCCGAAAATATTTTGGAGGGTGTATTAAAGTCTTGGGCACGAAACATTTTGGCCACAGACCTTGGACATTCCAACAGGACTCAGCACGCGCCACCCAAGAATGGTTACAAAATGAGGTTCCCCGCTTCATTTCCAGCGCACAATGGCCACCAAAATCTCCGGATACCAATCCGTTGGACTATTGTGTCTGGAGTATTTTGGAAAGCAAGGTTGGCACTAAAAAATACCAAAGTGTCGATCACCTCAAGCAAGCGCTTCGCCGGGAATGAGCCAAAATACCGCAGAGCAACATTCGGGCAGCGTGTGACGGTTTCATTGGCGGTTTAAGTGCCATAATTCCTGCCAAAGGTGACCAATTCGAACAAATCTAAACTTATTCTAAAATTGGATGCTATTTCCGACATTTATTGCTTTCATTCAATAAAATTTAAAAAAAAAAGTAAAAATTATGTCGTTTGGCTTTGTTGCAGTTTTTTTATATCATTTTTATTATATTTAATTTTCAACACAAAAAACAAGTTCTGCCAAAATTTAAATTGTTAACCATTGAACATTTGTACATTGAATATTTGCAATCCGCGTGTAGCTCGCCAACAATTTTGCCGTCTCTGAAATTAGATTTTTTTCAAAGGATTCGTAAAATTGTTCAGAAATTGGAAGAATTTTCTAACATTTCTTTTAAGATCTTCTGTACATTTTCAGTGCTTTTTAAAAAAATCTGGAAAAATATCCCAAACATCTTCTAAGAGTCTCAATGTTAGCGCACATGCTTAGCCGTTTGTCGTATCCTTAAAAAAAAGAAAACGTTAGGATTTTCGAAAAAAAAAAAAAAACTAAAACAAATATCAAAATTACAGAGAATTTCAAAATCAGCAGCATGGTATTATGACATCAGAATCACTGCACTCGAATTCTGCCGTCTTTTTCCTTGGACGTTTATGTACCATGCCTTTGAGGATTTCGGAAATTTGTATGATAAATAATTTCAAAAAAAAATCGACATTTTCTTCTGAATTTTTCAAAACTTTTCAAAAATCGAATATTTTTACAGAACTTTCTACAGGAAAATTATCTCAAATTCGCAGACACGGATTTATAACTTTTGTAGCAGTTTTGCATACGAATTTGGAAACACGTAATGCGTAATATAATTTCGTCGGGTAATAAACATTGCCAATTAAATTAAAAATGTAGCGGAGCGCCGGTTTTTAAAAGATAAATACGATAAACTAATATTATGCAATATTTTGTACCAAAAGCGAGTAAAGAGAGCAATTTTGACAGTTGACTTTGCAAATTCTGATTTCGAAAAATTTACTCAGTAAGAATTATTCAGTAACACCAGCTGAACAATATTTCCAAATGTTAGACAATAATTTACACATTTTAATTATTTTTTTCAGATAATTAGTACTCAACATTGTATTACACTGTTGAATTACTTATTTTTCACCATTAACATTGCAATTTTGATTTTCTCAACAATTTTTGAAGTGTAACGCATGTATTGTGCGATACAGCGGTTTTCTTGCTAAATTTTCCTGAACGTTGTTCGATAAATTTTTCCAATATTTGGACGAGAAAGAGAAAATTCTCTCAGTAAACTTTACTGAGTAAGAACAGTTATTGCACAGTCCTAAATATATTGCACAGTCACCTTCGAGTCTATCATTTTACCGGAAATCGCCAGAGAACTGTAGAAAAATTACCCCAGTCAGTAAATGTACAGCTTCAGTTTGGCGATATTTATTATCGGCACATATTTATAAATATGGGTGAACGACGCAAATAAACAGTCACACATCATCGAGGTGTCACAATGTGGGGCATTGGACCCCTATTTATAGTCGTTACCCGTACCAAGGGGTAATTTTCACATGCCCATCCTCGTTCCTAATGCTTCTTCGCTTTGGTTTATAAATTTGGTTTATAAATTTGCCGCTCGCTGACACCGTTTTCATAAATTTGCGAGTAAAAAATAACTTTTTGCCGGCGCATGCGTCACACAGCCAGTCACTACCTCGTTCATCACCGCATCAGCGAATGAGAACTGCAGGGTCTTGGCGCTAACGCTAAAATACATTGCTGACGTATGAAGAGTGCCGTTAATCCTTACTCAACTAATACTTCACCCACATATATACACACACACAGACACAAACATAGACATGCTTGTCTTCCATATTTTTTGACCGAAATCTCCCGACCGGTGATCACTTCCCGTCACCCACACCTCCGTTCACACTGGAGTGCTTGTTTAGCGGGCAGAAAGAGAGATATTGTTTGTTTTATTTTTCTTCTTTACATACGACAGAACACAACCACAGCGTTTGCGTTCGGCTGCAGAGAAACAATGAAATCTGGTTTTCACAAGAATTTAATGGATACTATGCCGCTTAAAACGCTAAAAGTCAGATAAAACATCGATGTACCCTCATAGATGTATGGGAACATCTTGTTTATACACGATGAAAACATGAAAAGCGTAACTTTGCAAAACAATGAATGCAAACACGAAATTGTCAGAAGACGGGCTCACGCAGCAATAAGCTTGTAACCCTACCATACCTTTTCATTGCGCCATGCTTCCACACAGCAAATTATTATTTGAAAATACATGGGTTTGGGCCACAAACAGAAGTGGGTTAGAGAAAAAGAAATTAATGCTTGTTCTTTCTTGGTAATGCACCAGAAACAAGAACCTTTATAAAAATCTAACAAAATATCTCATCATAGTATGACAAATAATAAAATAATAAAAAATTCATGAAAAATGATAACCAATCATAGGATTATCACGGTTTTACCCATGGTACAATAAAAAGGTATGCTACAGCTACAAGCTGGTCACACTTTTTTCTAAATGTGACCGACTTCTGCCAATTTCGTGTATATATTTATTGTATTGATAAATGAAAAACAAATATGTTCAAAATCGGTGATTGGAGGCAGTAAAACTCGAGACATTAGTCTTTCTCATTTTAAAAACAGGTAAAGAAAGTATGATATCCTACACCTACATATTTAGTAGAGCTTCATATCTATATATATATTTGCATAATTTTTTGTACAAAAGTTCGTCATACCCCGAGTTAGTTTTTTAAAGAAAAAATATTGACCACGCCTACTTTTACGCCCGCTATTTCGCTATTTATTTAAAATCCTTATATTTACCAAATAACGAAGATATCGATTTGAAAATTATTACACGAGATACTGTTGACTTTCCATCCAGCCCTATGTTTTTATTTGGGCGCTGAGGAGCTGACCACGCCTACTTTTTAATCTACATGTATTAAAATCAAATGTCGTTCGTTGGTAGTTGAATCAGTTGAAAACTGCTGGACCGATTTCAACATTTTTTTACAAAGGTTTTTATGCAAATAAAAATTGACCACTCCCACTTTTACGCTAATTTTTTCGATTTACTTAAAATCCTTATATTTGCCAAAATAATGAAGATATCTGTTTGAAAGTTAGTATACGTGGTACTGTTGACTCTCCCTCCAACCCTAAGTATATGTTTGAAGTCAGGCCCTGCCCATTTCTTTGAATCTATATGTATAAAGATAGTATAAAAAAGTATAGTTACACAAATGACTCAAATCTTCCTACGCTTATTTGTTATTGAATTATTGGACAATGGAAAGTTTTTACCAAGAAAATTTTGGGAAAAGCCCCTAGAAAAGTTGAGAAACTGAATAAGTCGAAAGTTGCTTTTTGACATACAATTTTGCGTAGAATTGTTACGGAATGCATTTGAAATTGAAAATTCTTATTGAAAAGTTCCTAAGAATTCGCGAAATTTTTGAGCATAAAAATACTCAAAATCTTAACGTACTTTTTCAGTTGCGACTATGCCAAATGGGGAATCAATAGTTAACAGTTATTGCCGGTATAGATTTAACAACACTTAAAACTTTAAATGTCAAATTACAGTTAATTTGGTAGAAATTGTAACAAAAATATGCAAATTTGGATATTGCTCCCACATATATTTTCGGCCGTTTTTTCATATTTGATGCACCTAACGCGATATATATGTCCGATTCTAATGAAATTCAAAATATGTGGCGGAATTTGGAACAGAAATAAATGTTGCAAATTATATTGAAATCGGTTAAGATTTAAACATAGCTCCCATATATATTTTCGGCCGATTTACATATTTGATGCAGCAAACACAATTCCAATGAAATTCGGATCAGAATGTTTAGTGGAATGAAAATTAATTTTCCAAATTATATTGAAATTGTTTAAGGTTTGGATTTGCCTCCCAATTTCAATGAGATATGGGAGGTGTGACGTAATAGGGTCCAAACATAAATTTTGTTAAATTATATTGAAATTGGTTTAGTTCGGGATATGTTTGTGTCCCACAACGCCTTTGCTATGGTATCAGGTAACAGTAAAAAACTACACAAAAATTTAATTGAGAATACGATTATCATGGGGAAGTATGTTGCTACCTCAAATTCTCTAATAACAACATAAATTCCACTCAATTTCAAAAGATTACATTTTCTTGCACGCTTGGCTTTTGCTATGAAATTAATAAATCCGAAGGACAAACTATTCGTGATTATCATGGACAGCTGCGCCTGGCATGTTCGCGCGTTGATAGACCGAGAGATTTGTTTGTTTACGCATTAAAGTCTTACAGTAAATACTTTTTTTAATTCTTCAAATTCTTATATTTTATTTTTTAACCACAAAATATTCGTATATAAAATTTTGAATGCATATAAAATCTAAATGGGTAGTGAGGCGCACCTGGTTCAGCTAGTAACAAATAAAAAATAGAAAACGTAACAAATCGGATGAACAATATATATGGGAGCAATAGCTATATCTGAACCGATATCATTTATGATAAACTTGTTTCTATGCTTAATTTGGTGGTAAGTGTCAAATTCTATCCCATTCGGGCTAATATTACACGTTTGTTGCACAATAAAAGGCAAATCGGACGAAGATATATGTGGGAGCTACGTCCAAATCTGAACCGATCTCGATACAATTTGGGAAAGGTATTTCTGCGCTGTATTTGATATATTTCCCCAAATATCGCGGTTACAGGAGGATAAAAATGTCAAATCGGATGAACAATATAAACGGGAGCAATAGCTGTATCTAAATTAATTTCGATCAAATTTGGTATACTTAGGCTTAATTTGGTCGTATATGCAAAATTCCAGACTATTTGGGCCGATATTACACATCATATAATGACTTGTGCAAAATTTCATCTAGATCGGGCAATAAATGCAACCTGTACAAATAACGGTCATTCATAAATCGACTGTGATTCCACGCAGATCATCCAAAAGAACTATTGGGTCTATCTCGTTTACTTTTGCTTGTTACAAACAAATGTACAAAGACATAATACCCTCACCACCTTAAATTAAAACAACTTTTTGCATATAATTAAATAATTCCGACAGGGAGCGTGCATAGCCACAGAGCTGTATTTCTGTAGTTCTACGAAAGCTGTTCTACCTCTCTATTGTAAGATGTTATCTTAATGTTATCGATATAAGAAATGAGACCGCCTTTTCTGAATTGTGGACGGAAAAGCGTTTCCGTTGCAGTCATATGTTACAGCGGGTTTACATGCAAATTTTAATTCGGATTAACCCACATTATCAGGATTAATTACATAATCTATATTTATTCAACGAGATTTGCTATACAAAATTACATCTTCTCAAGACCGGAGCAGGTAGGTAGATGCCACAACGCCTGAGAACATTCATATGTCAAAAATGTTAAAGTGTTTTGTCAGAAATAATTAGATCTTTATATGTTTTCTTATACGATGCAAATCGGAGGTTGTAATGATATGTATTTTTCAAAATTTTTTACAAATTTCAATAAATTTTCATTCACGATTTTCAATTCCAAAATCGGTTTGGCAGTTCATTGTCCCAGCAGCTGTGTCAATGCGACTACCTGTATTCTTCTACCATGGGTGTATCTAAACACACTACATTAACCCACCGGTCTTATTAGATCTTCAATAGTATAAATGCGACATTAGGTGCCTATTTCATAATTATCTTCAGAATGTTATAGCATACTTTTAAGCGCTCGCAATATTCACTATACTTTAAAGAAACGCTATGATATAAAATATACTTATACTATATTTATACCATATATTTACAAATGTTAAAAGCTCTCTAGAATACTAATAGTATGCTATGAAAATTCTAAAGATAAATATGGAAAAATCGCTTTACTTTTGACTGTTACATTATCCTTGTCCTGCGATCCTTACAAAAGACAAGACAGACAAGACAGATTATATGTGTTAATTGTCAAAACACGAAAATTTCTCCGTGTTGGTCCGTGACATTGCAAAACAAAACGTTTGAATATTTTATTCTTTTGTTTTCCAGCAATATTCAATAGTTTTTTTTTTTTTTTCATTTGTCCCTAATGTCCGAACATTTTAAAGCATCCACCCATGGTAAAATCAAGAAGGTAAAGTCATGCAATCATTTGTTTAAAATTTTTTCAAAAATTATTTATTTTTTATTTGTCATAAATCCATTCAGAGATGGAAACTTTTTTTATTCGGTGAAATTTGACAAGGTAAATTACAGGAAACGCACAGAGATGGACATTATTATTTGAAGTGCTTTAACTTCCATTAAAAGTAAACTTTTTTTCGGGACTCTTTTACCCATGCTTTGTTTAAAGATTTGCCTATTCAGTTCAAGCCCAATACGGTGACTTTTCCAAATCGTACACCTACATTAATGCTCTGTTTCAGAATTTACTAGCTGTGTAAATTTTTCCAATAGCAAAAAATTGCCAGTGAAATCGGTTGGAAAATACAGTTGAGGTCTTTATAAAGTGGGAGATAGCGTTTTATGGGAGTTTTAACAAATCGTGAGACTGGGGTTGTTGTCTTTACGAGTTTCAAATACCAAAATTGAGAGAAAGGGCGTAGTTAATTCAGAATACCGAATACCGGGAAATAACGTGTATATGTGTGCCATGTAGAAACAAAGTGTTTGGTATGTATTAAAAAGATTAAATAATTCGTTGAAAAATGTGACCAAAACCGTAAAATACCGAAAATAGAGAGGGGCCGTTATATGGGTTCTAAAGGAATCCGTGGATCTACATAGACAATTTTCCGCCACTGCGAACTCTAAATATCGAATTCAAAATAAAGAATTAAATAATCCAAATATCGATTATCGCGAGGTGCCGTTTTATGAGGGCTATACAATAACGTGGATCGATACCGATGTTTCCTTTATGATATTGGGAAAAAATTACAAATCTAGTAAATTCTTGTAGGTTCTGGAATAGAGCAACTATACATTCTATTCAAAACTAAATTAAGTTGGATTTACACACATTTGGCCATTATATTTTTGTAAAAGCTCTACTCTAATTTACTTCACCACATCTATGGCCATATAACCCTACCGGGAATAGTTCAATCCTCTTCGAATATTTGAACCAATTTCTATTCTGTATTTGTTTAGTTTTCGTTCGGAAGATCAAACATTCAATTCGACTCACTTCGCAGGCGACGACGTCATTGTGTTTCACTCTCCTCTTTTTTTATTCAGTCAAAAGTGTCTGGCTTAAATTCTGATCATTTTTTCAGCAGAAATTCGAAATCCTCTTGTTGTGTTGCTTTGATATAAAAAGCTCTCACCTGAAATTGGCGGTTTCATTTGTATTCAATATTCAATTATGAAACAAGCTTAACAACGGCACATCGGTCGCGAAACAAGCCACAGCAACCGGGGATCGAAGAAAACGAATGAAATACAAAAACAATTTTGCTAAAAACATTGTTATAGTGAATTCCCGCCAGAATAGAACAAAAACAAACTGTTTAACGAAAAAAAAAAAAAACAATTAGAAAATACTTGTGACTAGTTTGAAAATAAAATTACAAAAAAAAAACGTGCGTTTAGTCTCAAATAATTTATATATTTGAAATATTTTCGATACGGGGCTTTAAGTTGAGTACGAGGTCGAAGCACAATCATGTTCCTTAAGGTAAGTGTTGTTAAACATAGCGAGGATATTTTCCCAGGATTTCCTAGAGACACGGTCAGTTACAAACTCCAGAGAGGTCACAAAAAATGAAGTTTTACTGTGGTGGTTTTTTTATTTTTCTAAAAATAAGTTACTCTTTTTCGTGTTTTGGATAACATCTTGGAAATGTAAACATTTCCGCATTTATTATTAAGGCATTTCGTATTTCAGAGAATTGCCGCGCGCGCAGTGATATGAACAAATGAATGAATTCGAATATTTGCCAGGAGTGAAGGTATGTTTTGATTTTGGTGCATGCACTCTATACTCGGTCAAGTGGCTCAGGCTGATGTTATGTCTTCGGATATCTTATTTATTACATTTTACTTGGGCTTAAATACTTGGGCCATAAAAGGTAATTTTGGTCTAAATATTGTAACACATAGTGCTAACGTCTACAGGCTATTTGCCTTTCATGCCGGGTGGCATGAATTTCGTTAGATCAGAAAATGTGTAGGGGTCCAAAGTCCACAATTACAAATGTATTGTAGGGGATTGCGGAGAATGTTTTCTCTGAAAGGAATATCTTTTGTCCTGATCCGCCTTAACAAACAAATATTGTATATATAGCCAACCATATTTCATAAAGTAAGCAGATTGGACTACAACCGTTGCAATTTAAGAAATTGTATTGAATCAAAGAACAGTGATCATTTTATTCTTATTTAATTTTTCTTTCATCAATAAAAGTATTGGGATTCTATGTTCGAACAAATTGCCTTTTTAAACACAAATTTCAGTTATATCGGTTATTGCACTTCAAAGTGTAATAAAATGGGCGGTACAGTTATATGGTTCTGGTGTATTTGATCAAAATGCGGAATATTGGGAGAACCCGTTATACGGAAGCTATCTTTGTGAGCATCGAATTCAAAATTTGAAACACTTCAGTTGAAAAACATGTATAAAATCATTAAAATACTTAGACCTTCCGTTATTTAAATACCAAATTGTAAATAATTCCTTTGAGAAATATATATTATCTCGAGAAGATATTGTTCCAGAACTTGAAAGAATCTACCATAATCTATAAGTAACATTTTGATGTCTTCAATAATCACTTAAGCTATGCTAAAACCATAAATACAGGGTGAGATAAAAAAACTGCAACAAAGTCAAACGCCATAATTTTTAATTTTTTTTTTAATTTTATTAAGTGAAACCAAAAATGTCGGAAATAGCATCAAATTTAAGAATAAGTTTAGATTTTTTCGAATTGGTCACGTTTGGCACTAATTATGGCCTTGAGGTGGTATTTGGTATTTTTTAGTGCCAACCATGTTTTCCAAAATACTCCAGACAAAATAGTCCAACGGATTGGTATCCGGAGATTTTGGTTTCCATTGTGCGCTGGAAATGAAGCGAGGAACCTCATTTTGTTACCATTCTTGGGTAGCGGGTGCTGAGTGCGATGGTGCTGGAATGTCCAAAGTCTGCTGCTAAAATGTTTGCGTGCTCAAGGTTTTAATACACCCTCAAGAATATTTTCCCAATAATATTCGGCAATAATTCTGATGCCACTGTTAATTAATACGAGAGGAGAGCGACCATCGGTTGTTATGGCGTCTCACACCATCAACATGATCGGTGCTTGAGTTCTAGTGGCCAACCAAAGGTGCACATTTTTAGCTGACCTCTTTGGCAAGTAAACACGATCATTTTGTTTCTTTACAAACTGTTGGACAACGACTGTTTTCTCATCGAAGAAAACCAAATTCGGCAGTTCACTAATTTCGGTCAAACGAAGCAGCCCTTTAACTCTTTTGAGTCTATTTTCTTTCGGCTGCGGTGTAAGTTTTTGCACTTTTTGGAATTTCAATGGCTTTGTCCCGATTTCATTTTTCAATATTTACCGAATGGAATATTTGGATATGTTCAGCTCACAAGCCATTTTTCGGCCACTACGACGCGGGTTAAGATCAAGCCGCTTCTTTACTTTTCGAACCATTTCTGCTGATGTTGCTGTTTTCTTCCGTCCACTTCCTTGACGTCGGGCTACGCTACCAGTATCACGGTAACGAGCGATGGTACCAGACACAGAAGATTTATTCACATTTAAATGCTGGAGTGCTCTAACGATAGCCACTTGTGGTTTTCCAGCTAAATATAAAGAAATCACACTATCACGCTTGAATTCCATCGCGAATAACTTTTTTCTGGGAAATTCTCACCAAAATGCTTTTGTACGCTTGTAAACAATATAATGAGCTGTCACTGGAATAATTTTAATAGTTGTCGGACGAGTGGCTTGGTAATGGCAGCAGTCTGAAGTTGGTTGCAGTATTTTTTCATCTCACCCTGTATCTTTAAAGGTTTATTTCGCTACAAAAACTGTAGATTTTGTCGATGCTTATGTTGCAATAAGCATTTTGAAAACGCACGAATTTGAATATTTTCTGAACATTTTTTGTTAATGAAAAATTACACACACATAAACAAATAAAGTTGACAAATTAAGCCATGAAAAAAACATATGGTATCATAACCCTACCTTGATTTTATTGTACCTGGTTATTATATAAGCCTGCACAGGGTACAATTGGTAATATTAGTGTCAAGTTCTATATGACATATTGTGTTTTCATTCTTTTGGACATAGCGCATGGTATAATTATTGTAGGTAACAGCAAGTCCCAGTAATACTAGTGTAAATTTCGATATGACGTTTTATGATTTAATTCCATTTCCCGATATACAATAGGTATACCCTTTTTTGATATAAAATGTCACTGCAGTGCAATGTGAACATATTTTTTGCCTACTAATAGAAAAAATCGCTGTTGTACCTAACAAAACGCCAAAGGCGATGGTTCGGAGACCTTTTTTTGCGGTTAAGAAACGGCGACACCACGTTAGAAAATTTATTCGTATATTTCATATTTGCTAAAATTGCAAAATGTAAATTACTTTATGTGTGTATGTAATTTGGTTTCGATTTGAAAGGAATGTTGCTTTTTCCACGATTTTCTAGCGATTGCTTGAAGTGTAGAGAGATTAGGTTCTACAGCTAACAACTACACATTCAGGGGAATGATAATAAAACATTCAAATTAGATAATTGAGGAACTATTCTTTTGCATTTAAAATTTAGTAATCCAAATTCCAGAAAAGTATATTTAAATTAAAAAAAATTATTGAAAATTAATTTTGTTTACATTTTTGGACACATAACTCTGACACTTGTATGACTCTGACAAAAACAAATTTGTATGTGATTGTTGTTACGATTGTTGTAGAACAACACTTGTTGTTACCTTTATTATTCTACCATGGACATAGTGTTAAATATTCTTAATAAGATATATTGAAATTTCAGATTTTCAATAAATATTTAGAAATTATGTTCAGAGGAACGTGTGAAGGCATTAGAAATAGCCTTTTCAATTTAATAACCAAATTCGAAAGGTGTAAATTTTTTAAATGAAAATAATTCATTGAAGTATATGTAAATCTGACACAAGCATTTTATACAATAACATATTTCTGCTTTATGTGACGCAAATCGGAGGTTGTTATGATATGCATTTTCAACAATTTTTACAAATTTCAATCATTTTTCATTCAACATTTTCAATTCCAAAATCGGTTTGACAGTTCACTGTCCCAGCAGCTGTGTCGACCTGTATTCTTCTACCATGGTTATACCTTATTAAATTGTCTTGGTTACTACAACAACATCTTTCCACTCAGTGAGAAGGTGCCGATAGTAAAGAGAAAGTTTCTCTCTTTCCAGAGAAACCATTGCGAAATGTAAACATCCATCAATTGTGAATATCTGTATTTAAGTAGTTTGGTCGTATTGAGTAAACTAACACTTTGAATATCAGGTAGTCCTGCTGGGTGTACATATTAGGGCGTACATATTCGATGAGCGGGAGGATGAGGGTGGGGGTGGTTTGAAATAAAAACAGCCAAAGGATCTCTATTACTCCACAGCAATTGCATATTTTTGCATATTTTTGAATTTAGTAAATTCGAAAATTGTCCAATCATTGACAATTAAATTTATTTCAAATGTGACTTCCATTATCATTTATGATTAAATTCTAATATGAATTACGAAATATGCGAAATTTGACCTTTGCGGTATGGCTTGAATTTTTAAATGCTTCTATGCGATGTGTGAAGATTATAGAACCTTGATAACAACATTAAACTGCGATCAGTGGCACAAGTCTGTAATAACATACAAATACATATAATTACTTATATTACGGACATATTTTTTGGTTATGTAATTATTGAAAGATCTGGGTGTGTCATTTAAATATTGAATGAATTTTAAATGACCGTCTTCAGCTTCATCTTATTACGTTATCTGTGCAAACAAAGTATGTATGTACAATCTTTGCAATGGAAAATGCCATTTGTCATATCTGTTCCTTCTGAAGCGAATTTAGAGCACCTAAAATTCTTGAAAGTAGCCACTTATCTTCTAACTGTAAATTGTTTGTCAGAAACTGTAGGCCAACCATATTGAGTGACTTAACAAACGCGCATCGATCAGTCGACTCACATTAGCGTTATCATATTGCGAGCAAACTTGTTACCAAGAACATTTATTGATACGTTAAACTGGTCATATTTAATTGAATGCGTTTTGTTTTTGTCGGAGTATTAACTGTGTCAATATGATAATCCTTAACACCTTAAAAGCCGTCAGAATTGTGGCAGCATTTGAAGCAAATACTCGATTAATTAAAAAATGATGTAGCAAAGCTTAGATTATTGTGAGAGACTAGACTCTTTAAAAAAACGTGTTTAAATTATTCAATTTTAACTCGGAACTTATATAAACCTAAAAAGTGTCGAATTGCGTTGTGGTTTATTTACAATCCGTATAACATAAAGATTTCAATTTTTACATCCAAGAAACTTTTACAAACTTGCATTAGAAATTAGATTCCGACTTTTAATCAGATAAACGTTGATTTTCAATTTTTTACTTTCAAATCCATACTCCATCCTAGAATATATGATGGACTGCAAGAATGTAAAACGATAACCGATTTATCCTTTAAGATATCGCAAAAAAAAAAAAAAAATTAAAAAAATAGTAGATTCTTGCGGGATCTGGAATAAAGAAAGAGTAATTAATAATTAAGCGAAAGAAATCGTTGCATACTTTGGCTTGTTTTCAATTAAAAATATATTGAAAGTCAAAGAAAGAAAATACTGAAAGTTCATTATCTGTGGTTCGAAGACTAGTCAAAATCCGTAGCAGCTCTTTGACATCGTGACTATTGTAAGCTGTTATCTCTCACCTAGCGACATTTTTTTTAAAGAGAAATAAGACTCCATTGAAGACTTAGTAGCTAGAGACTATTACTGATTGGCGAATGCCAATAACTGATTCTGAAAAGCGTGTGGGGTATATGATCACAAGACTAGGTATGTCGCAGAACTTTCCGAATATAGAATGTGGCAAAAGCAAAAGTTGGGCCTCATTGAAAAGAAGAACGCTGGTGGAATACTTATATCGACGAAAATGTATCAGGACAAGGCGGGAATATACCAGAGTTACAAGAAAACGTGTAGCTGTATGTAGCATATAAAGAGGCAAAAAACTGCTATAAAAATGCATAAACAAGACCAATAAGAACAAGTGCTAGCAAAAGCTCAGTGGAAAAGATGGACGATGTTGAAATGTGAAATGCGTTGAGTCCACTGCAGATATGCCATCTTTCTGAACAGAATTGTTACAAGCAGCCGCACGCAGTCTTAACAATAGATAGGCAATCGGACATGATGGAATACCAGTGGAAGTTATAAAGCAAATAGCAATATCTCGGGCTAACCGAATGCAATGCCAAAAGCTAGAGAATATTTTATTGTTTATAGCTCAAACTAATATCAGACTACAGGAATTGAATACATTTAGTTATATGATGTTAACGAAATACGACGACCGTACAAATTTTCAAAGTAGAGCAGTTTCAATTTTTGGTTTTTTTATGTTGACAATAAAAAAGAAAAACCGCTTAAAAGGTTTCTACAGAAATCTTAACTGTAAAATGTTAAAAAGTCACGTCAGAGGGCAGCAATAGCATGATTGAGCAGGCTTGATCTCACTCAGTGGAAATACAATCAAACTCAAACAGTCTGTCAGGTGTAGCGTGCTTATTCGAGTTGCTCATGCGAAACGAAAAAGTTGTGAGTGAACATGAATTGATCGAAGCTTTGTGTTCGAAATCAAACAGCTCACATAAGTTATTTGTTTACGGACTTATGTTGAGTTGTTCATATCGGGGCGATCATTTATGATGAGTCTGATTAAAACGCAAATGTTCGAATCTGCGCGAAATCTGATTTTAATTTTACTAAGGATTTCATAACATAAAATAAATTTCGAAGAAATATTTAATAAATAGATATTTTTTAATTTTATTTGGGGTTTTGGTATTTTAGACTGCAGTGATTTATTTCTAACAAACAAAATTAATATTTTTAATAAAGAAACACATTAATGGTATTTTATTTTACAATATTGGTCAAGATTTCTCACACAAAACTTCGACCTTTTTGTTTACCTACACAGTGTTTGTAACAATTTCGTTCGCACTATCACAATATTCTTCCATTTCAAATATTATAAAAGTCAAAATAAACTGTCCCAACTTGATTGAATGGTTGAACAAATAATGATGCTGAGCGAACTCGATTGAAAGAAAAAAAATCACAGTTGTGTTTGCTCACTTCAGTTCACGTGTTCGATCAACTCATGTCGCTGAACACATCAAACGCTCTCGAACACTCATGTTTGATTGTGAGTGAAGTGATTCAAACTGAGTGTTTGATCCGATGCGACTGCATCAACAAAAATCATGTATGAAACCGAGTATGATTGAATTTTTTCATACTCGTTGCAGCCCTCTGGTGTGCGTACATAAAAAGCTTGAAATCTTCGCATGGATTGTCAGAGCCGCACGCGAATCTTGCCGTCGGTATTCCTTATAATTTGACATTAATATGCATAGCCATGATGCAAAGCGACGGAAATAAAGAGACTATGAATGTAATGAATTTCCTCCTTATTCCCTTGTAAATTTTTTTGGATGTCTGGCAATCAGAAATGCTAAGAAAGCTGACAAATTATTGATAAGTTCTAACTCGCTAAATACAACAAAAAAGGTATTATGTATCTCATTGGATACGCTGGTGCCGCTAGGCATGCTTTTTCTCAGATAAACCAGTTAGGTTCTTCTTTTTTACGACAGTGTAGCGGCGAGTTAATTCACACTTTATTCAATTGGTTGATTTTTTTTTATCAAATGGTTAAAAATAATATTTAATGCAACCAGAGATGGCAAGAGTATTTTGTTTTGTTTTTATTAGTGTGTAATAAGTGAAGAAAAGAAACGGGAGGCGAAGACATGTTAACAGATCTCCTTGCAGACATACACATAAGCCATATAAAAACGCTGAAATCAAGATATTGCAATGGTACACTTAATCAAGGTGGTATAGGTTTGAGAAAATTGAGGCCTATCTGTATGGATTGAAATGTCAGTACTACCATCAAAACAAATGCATTCATTTATTTTGGTTATTTGATTTATTTAATTAACCAAAAAATCGCAGAAAGAAAGTTAATATTAAAAAAATGTTTAGTTAATAAGGCGCTCAATCTTTTTCGAGGGAAAAGAAAAACCATGCCGCATTTACTAACAAACTTGTACTTTTCATGTTTTCCAAAAATTGGAAAATGCAGTATACCAAATGCATATGCGTAATTTGTTTTCAATTTAAAATGAATGTAGCACTTTCTAGGATTTCCTTGCGATTCCTTGAAGTGTTCCAAGTTTTATACCTACAACTGGCAACTATACATTTATCATAAAGGAAAGATCGGTTGTTGTAGTAAAAAACAGAGAATACATTAATAAACTCCAATGTGGTTGTTGTTGAATTGCATTTGTTGTAGTTTATTATTTCAACCTTATAATAATTGTGTTCTTAACATATTTCAAAGTTTGGACAACTACGCTCCATTTTACGACGTACCATCACTGGTCGTAAAATACGTTTGGAATTTGAATTTGATACAGTTTTCCAGGTGTTTTACTTATTTAAACTGAGTGAACATGCGTTCATATGTGTGCACATGGACATATGTATATGAATACCGTTTTGTTAAATGTAACACTTTACGACATGTTGTAAATATTTATATAAGTAAGAAAGAAATTATTTTTTTTGTTTTTATAAATTTCAGAGTGGTCTTCTTCGAAGCATTTTTTTGATTTGCCTACTGGGAGTTATGTGTGGGCGAGGATCGGCGAATTACTGTTCCCTAGATCGAATGAAGAAACTAGCTATGGAAGCATGTGAACATCTTTTCGAAGCTTACGATGTGAGGGAAAGGCGCTCTATAGATCATGGACACATGGATAATAATGCAGAATATGAACGTAAGTTTTTCGCATTTGTAAAAACGCTATAGGTCGCAATTATCGACCGATCCACAACTTTTGTGTGAAAATTTTCATTCAATAACAACTGCCACTTTTGACTTTAACATTCATGTTGATTTCGTTGAAGATATCGAACATGCAGCTAAATATATACATAATTCTAAATATTTAAATATTCGTTTGAATTCCTATTTGGAGGACAGACCAGACCAAGGTAACCCTATTGCACTATTTCAAGAATTTCCTGAAATGTTTTCTTTTTTCGAAATAACGTAGTTTGTGCAAGACATGAGAACCGAAAAACGTAATAATGAAAACATTCCAACCTTAAATTGGAAATACATTATTTGTAACCCCTAACAATTGAATGCTAGAGAACGAATCTTGATGTTTGGAATGATAGTTTATGTAGTTCAATTATAGCATTTTCAAATTAAATGAAACCTTTTGCAACAAAAATGAAACTTTTGCAATTGAAATGAAGTCTTTTGCAGCGAAAATGAAACCTTTTGCAACCGCAAAGAAACTTTTTGCAAATCAAATGCAACTTTTAGATTTATAGAAAAAAATATAACAAAACATTTTTACTTTTACTAGGTTTAAACTTAAGTCAACTAATTATTACTAATATATAGTTGAAAAAGAATTTTAATTGATTATTAAGATCTATGTTTACTAAAATTATTTCATAATATTTCCATATTAAATATTCTTATACTTAACGCAAAAAAAAAGGAATTGAAACAAATGTATTCCCTTATTACTATAAAAAGAATGGACAGGACTGAAATTCGAAATTTTGCTTGATTAGCGAACCATTCAAAAACCTACACAACAAGGCTAATTTAATATTTACATGTATGACTTCCCTCATACTTTGAACAATTCTTTGGGTGTATTGCACGCAGACGACTGTCTTTTGTAGCGCACGCTGAATCTCCTTGTGCGGCGTTGTCTATGCTATCTTGTCATTGAAACACAGTTAATGCTTTCTATACTGATTGGGGTATAAAAATCAATACTTCTAAGAGCAAGGCTATGTGTTTGAGGAACGCTTTAGAGAAATGTAAGAGATGGGTTATACCAGAAAGCAAGTCCTTGGAGTTGCCTTTGAATGGAGTAGAAATACCATTTAGAGATAGATTTAAATATTTGGGTGTTTGGTAAAACAAATTATTCAAATTCAATGCAAATGCGCGTGGCTACTTAGGTAAGGCATATGGTATTAAGGTGTCATTTGGAAGACTTATTAATAACAAGACATTACCGGAGAAAACAAAGATAATGCTGTACAAAACTAGCATTAGGCCTGTACTGGAGTACGCACTACCTATATGGTTCCCAATCTCCCCAACGGTAATAAAAGGGTTTGGGATATTAGAAAGAAAAATACTTCGTATATGCATTTAAAACAATTTCAGTACCACTAGCTAACTAATTAATTAAGTACACTAATTAACTAAAGCCAGACGCTGAAAATACGCTTTAGTCATTAAAACAAAACATTATAGTTGAATGCGAATGCGTATTCCGGGCTTTAGGTAGGCCTGTAATTCCTTTTCATGAATCCATTGTATTATATACAGAAATCGGAGGTGGGTACTTACTTCCTACGCAGTTAAAAACAAAGTAAATCACAAAAGTTCAGACCTGCATATCATGGGGTGAAGTGTTAGATTACCAGGTCATAATTTGTCATGTTTCCGTATAATTTTCTAACAGCATGGTGCAATAAGGAGGTAGAACAGCTTCGTAAAACTGCAGAAATACAGCCCTGAGGCTATGCCCGCTTCCTTTCAAATATGTATGCAACAACTTGTTTTCATTTACTCAGCGTTTTTCCTCATTTTTGTAAACAGTTCTATCTTTCAATTCCATGGCAAAACTGTCGAATAGCTTTAATGCGCGTTTCGCAATTTACGCGTTTTTCAATCATTGATTTTGAAAATTTTCTGTTTTTACAATAAATACATACACAATATGGCAGGAGTCTGGCACACCTAGAAATTGTGATCAGCTGGTAGCTCTACCTCATCTTTTTATTGTACCATGTCTAATAGTAAAAACTGTAGCGAGTTCAGCTACAACATTTTACCGGATTAATCCACATTATCAGAATTTATGATCCAATCAAGTTTACAAGACAACCTGTTAAAAATATCAATCGGTTATGTCGACAGATTGATTTGCGCTATGATTGCTGAAAATGTTGACCCTCTGTAGGGGAGGTGCCGAAAGAGTGAGCCAATATTTTTTATTTCATATCCGGCCTAAAGGTGAGAATACATAAAACGCTTTTTTGACTGGCTTTCTCGTAGAGGATTAAAGGAGTTTTAGGTTGACTTAGTTCGGTTTTGCCCTACCCTCCTTTGTTATTTTACGAAGAAGCCAGCCGATAACTTACGCCAGTCAAAAAAAAGAGTTTTATGTACTCTCACCTTAAGTCCAATGTGAATATTACAAAGTGCCAGATTAAGATTATATTAAATCGATTTGGACTAAGGCAAATGCTGAAGTGCGCGTCAGATACCAGATATAGTGAAACGAAGTATTCCACTTAATCTAATACTGATTGGGGAGCAAAATTTAAAGTAAATCGAACATTTGTGTTCAAAATACTTTGTACATACTTTTGAGTGCGGTTGAGGCGCTGGGATAATCTAGCAATAAACAATAAATATTCTAAAATTTCATACTTCCCATGAGAATAATTCGGTGATCTTGTGCGGTGACGCACACGATAATGAGATAATAAAGCTGATGACCCACACGCACAGATATCGATGCGCTCAGTAGATGTACAAGACCACTTGAATGAAATGACAAGCAGCCCTGCAATGTTCTCTATTCAGTATTAGAATAGATTAGAATAATTTTGTGGCTGCGATTATTTTTAAATGAAAACTAGAATTGAAACTACATTCAAAGAATAAGGTTGTTCATTTTTTCTCACATTTTATATTTGGCACTTCGATCCAAATACAAGGAATTGAATTGATAACGGAAGAGTGAGGTTGGATTCTTCTCTTATGTAAACATTGATCCTTCAAGCCGGATCGAGAATGAATCGGAATCGGATGGATCGAGAATCGAGAAGAAACTACGTCCAAAGAATAAGGTTGTTTTTTCTTTTCTCATTTTCTACATTGATCCTCCGAGAAGGATCTAAATAGAGAATACAGATGACAATTGAAAAGGTGATTGGACTCTTTTAACATTTAAACAATTTGTTTTCAATCTTATGCGAATAATTTTGACTTTCAATGCTTATTAGAGACATAAGGATTGAAAATTATGACCCATTGTGGGGAAGGTACCATATATCTATTATCTTCATATCAGATCTTTGCGTTAGTGGAAATATTGGAGTGTGTGATATTTGAGAATTTTTTTTTCGCATTTTTATGAGCGTTTTTTGTTCGAAATGTTGACCCCTTTGAGGTGACGGTACCAGGAGTAGGCCGATATATCCCACCCTCACATCAGATATTGTGTTAGTAGAAATATTGAGATGTGCGAAGTTTGAGAGGAATCGGATGTTCATATTGAATTTTAAGAGCTTCATGATTATTCAAAAATCTTCACACCAGATATTTTGTTGGTAAAAATATTGGGATGTGCGGAGTTTGAGAGAAATCGGATGCTCATGTCGCGTTTTATGAGCTTCATGATTATTTAAAATGTTGACCTATTGTGGGAGAGGTACCACAAGGAGTGCACCGATATATTCCATCTTCACACCAGATCTTTTGTTGGTAAAAATGTTAAGATGTGTGAAATTTGAAGATAATCTTATTTTACATTTTATAAGAGTTGTAATTATTCCAAATGTTGACCCCTCGTGGGGGAGGCACTTGATGTAGTGGGTCGATATTGTCCATTTTCGTACTAAACCTAGCATTGGTAAAAGGCAAATTATTCTCTTTAAAAAATTTGATCTTTTGTCGGAGAGGTATCAGTGGACCTATATTGACCATCTCCGAACTCGATTATAGATTGATAATAATGTTACGATGCACCAAGTTTGGACCAAACCAAACAGACAGGCGGACGGACACCCCCAGATCAACTCCAAACGTTTTGAAACGGATTTGGTCCAAAGAGACCTATGGTCTAAACCCGGTTTTTTGATGATTTTGGCCGTATGAATTAAAAAATGTATCGTTTCATAGCCGGATTTATTTTTTTAATCCAGAGTGGAATCAATATACTAACGGGACGCATCACTGGACGCAGCATTAGTACGCACATCATTAGCGATGTACACTGCAAAGTCGCAAATGTTTCCGCCAAGGCGTTTTTTATACTTTGTATTCGATCAATAACAACAAAATTTATTTGCTCATATATTGGATGTTGTATTATATTTCGTGCAGAATGTCACCAATGTGAATAAACACCGATTTTCCAACATCAATTGTCTCTATATTAGGTTTTTTGATAGATCATTTTTGGCTATTTTTTGCATTTCCTTTTCGTTGGTCCTTATGGTGTATCTAAACACACACACACACGATTAACCCAATGAATCTATTATATCCCGTCGGTTAACTTTCAATGGTATAAATTCATTATTAGCCAGAAAGTACGGGAACAGAAAACTAGTAAAAATGTCAACAAAAAAATGCATTTCTTCAAAATTAACATTTTAGCAAATCGGAAGTGGGCTACTATTTTATACTCGGCTAAATTTGCTTTGTAAAATGTTTTTAGAGGAAAAATCATTCGCTGTCATTTTTGCTTGTTTTCTCTTAAATTTTGGCAAGTTTTGTAAGATTTTCAGGTACAGGAACGGGTTTCTGCCAATTTACAATTCTTCACCATTATATTGTGGGCTGCTATCGAGTTTAGCCTTTTCGTCGCTGTCCTCAAACTAATGTCCTCTTCAGATGCTTCAGGACTGAATACTGACAATTAATTTTGTATTTAAAGGTCAAAAAGTCAATCAACTCTTAAGTGTTGGTTTTGAGATACAGGTTTACCAGGCCATCAAGTTGAGTTTTAACACATTCACACGCACGATGTGTACGTAGCCAATTTAAAAAAAATGAATGAATTGAAAACCAGAAAAAATGCATCAATACTAAAATTATTGGTGAAGAAAAAAAAAAAACAATCCGTTTACTTTTGAGAATAGTAATTCATGTGACCTCAAAAATTTACATTGACCCTGTCCATGTGGCGTTTACATCCACCTATAAATATGTATGGTTTGTTTATTAAGTTGGGTTCGATAAAGCTCAAAGAAATTCAAATTTCAGCATCGTAAAAAAGTACAAGTAAAACACGTGCCCGAATAGTCGGGCGAACAAAATTTCAAAGTTGGACATTTTCAACATAGTCAATTGAAACAATTCCGTTTGGTGTGTGAAGAAATGAAAAATACAAAAAAAATGTGAATGTTTATAATTGGACTGATTACAATTGGGAGAATTTAAAAATATATATTTTTACAACGTACAAAACGTACATTTTGCCCAAGGGTTTAATACACCCTCCAGAATATGTTCGGGATAATATTCGGCATTTATTCTGATGCCAAGGTCGATTAATACGAGCGGAGAGCGACCATCGGCTGTTATGGCGACCCACACCATCCGAAGGTGCACATTTTCAGCTGACCTCTTTGGCCAGTAAACACGATAATTTTGGTTGTTTTCAAACTGCTACACAACGAATGTTTTCTCATCGGAGAAATCCGAATTCGGCAGTTCCCCACTTTGTGTCTATTTTCTTTCTGTTGCAGTGTAAGTTCTTGCACTTTTTGGAATTTCAATGGCTTTAGTCCGAGCTCATTTTTCAATATTTGCCGAATGGAATATTGCGATATGTTCAGCTCACGAGCCATTTTTCGGCCACTGCGACGCGGGTTTCGATCAAGTCGCTTCTTCATATTTCCAACCATTTCTGCTGATGTTGCAGTTTTCTTCCACTTCCGTCCACTTACTTGACGTCGTCACTATCCCGCTTGATTTCCATCACGAATACTTTTTTTTTTCTGGAAAATTCTCATCAAAATGCTTTTGTACGCTTGTAGACAATATAATGAGCTGTAACTGGAATAATTTAACAGCTGTCGGGCAGCAGTTTTAAATTGGTGGCAGTTTTTTCCTCTCACCCTATATTTTGGTAATAAGAATGCTTTCTTGCTTTATCATCATCGTTATGTTTCATTCACACACATTTACATTAACAATAACAATAATATAATATCTTTTCAAGTATGTCTATTTTCCGCATTTTTTAAATACAAAAAAAGAGATCAAGAGATTTTTCCAATAACCCACTTTACTGTTAACTGTTACTATTTGAAATCGTTTGAAAACAAAAACGGAAATATAAATACCGTTATTGATTTTAAACTTGATTTAATTTGTGTATTCACATGTGTTTACAAATAACTGATTTATCGCCTTCTCTTCCCCCTGTCTTTACAGCTACCAGTTCGTTTCGCTATGTCAGACGCAGCTCCTATCCACAAGGTGGCTATTTGAAAGTGGGTATCGATCATTACAGGAAACTCAGCACGCTGGACATTAATCCCCGTTACAAGGCCAAGAAAGTCTGGCAGATGCAGCACGGTGAGAAGTTACGCTTCAAGCGGAATGAGGACAGTTACGGCAGCAGCATTTCGTACTGCTGTTTCCACAAATGCGATGAGGATTTCTTCTGTTGAGAAAGTTGTTTGAAAAAGTTCCGTCCGTCTCTTGGAATAGCAATGAGTCGAAAATTCCGGTTCCGTCCAAATAAATTTTACTTCTAAAATTAGTCATAAGTTAGTGATAACAATAGGCTTTTGTACCTAATTAGCATAAATATTTGAATCTATCCATGGGTGTGTGTGTAGAACACACCATCAGTATTATCAAGTTAAGTTCCCGCCATCGTAGCATCAGAAGTGAAGTGAATATTACCGGATTACCCGGCTCCGGCCCCGGCCCCGGCCCCGGCCCGGACCATGTCATGCCATGCCATATCAACGCAATGCAAATTTGTCCATTCATTATTATTTTACATTTTCCTGAAATATTTCATAAGATTGTTTAACTTGAGTTACAAACGTGCTTTCTTGCTGTTGTTGTTGTTGTTGTCGCAAACCAATATTTCTAATGAATGCATGAATTATTATAAACGAATTTATTAAAAGAGAAACAAAAACAACAACAGCATGCAGTATTGTTTATCCAAACAAAAAAAAAAAAAAAAATACCGATCAATAAATGTTTACTATAATGACTGAAATTAATATTGCATATTTTTAGGCATTTATTTATTGGTTTTACGAGACAGATCATTCCAGTTCTTAGACTTCAACGAATGTAGACATGCATGCGAGATGCACGCATTGTTGCTCCGTTAACATTAAGAAAACAAATTATAGATATATTTTGTAGAAAAATATAAATATATGGTATTTATATTTAATGTTTTTTGATAATTTTGCTAACATAAAATTAAAATTCTTGCTACAAAACGTCCAAAACAAGAAGGGAGATATTTTTTACGTGCTTTTTGGTTTCTCTCACACACACAAGCGCAATGTTCATTTTGTGCATCATAGTTCTAGTTATACCCTCTATCTTGGAAAGGAGGGTATATTAATTTGTCATTCCGATTGCAACACCTCTAAAAATCCGTTATGGACCCCATAAAGTATATATATTCATGATCAGCATAAACTTCTTTGTCGATTTAATGATGTCTGTCTGTTTGTCCGTCTGTCTGTTGAAATCAAGATGCAGCCCGCAGTAGTTCGTATTCTGTCTTGGAGGGTTGGTATTGAAAATGATCTCATGTACGTTTTGGTTGATGATTTTTCCCACATTTTCCACGGATTTTTCTAAAAAATGGCATTTGATCTTCGTAATGGGTTTTAGCTTTGATGCCGGAACATTGTACATATGTATATGTCCACGTTTTGGTATAGCCCTCATATAACGGAACTTCAACATATTGACACCGAATATCTGGATGTTTTAGCCAAATTTTTGCACGGTTTTGTCCAAAAAATGGTATTTGTAGTTCGTAATGATTATCTAGCTCCACATTTTCCTACAGCTCACCGATATTTGGTATTTTGATAATCCTAGTCCTTGTCGTTGTTGAATAAAATTGTCTATATAGGTTCCCATTTTGGGATGGCCCCCATGTAAGTGGCTCCAGCCACTTTATTGAAAACTTTAACTGCATTATCCTGCCGATCTAACTGGTGATTGTAGTTTAAAGTGGAATACGTTTGAATCCAGATAATTTTATATGATCATTTTTTCTTTGCCTAATGATGGAGGTTATTAAAAGTTCGGCCTGTATAACTTAATCTCATTTTACTTGTTATACCCTCCACCATTCTATTAACTTTGTCATTCCGTTTGTAAATCCTCGAAATACTCATAATCGACTGCAACCAACTTCAGACTGCTGTCATTTCTAAGCCACTCGTCCGACAGCTGTTATAATTATTCCAGTGACAGCTCGTTATATTGTTTACAAGCGTACAAAAGCATTTTGGTGAGAATTTTCCAGAAAAAAAGTTATTAGTGATGGAATTCAAGCGTGATAGTGTGATTTTTTTTATATTTGACTGCAAAACCACAAGAGCACTCCAGCATAAAAATGTGAATAAATCTTTTGTGTCTCGTACCATCGCTCGTTACCGTATCCCGACGTCAAGGAAGTGGACGGAAGAAAACAGCAACATCAGGAGAAATGGTTCGAAAAGTAAAGAAGCGACTTAATCGAAACCCGCGTCGCAGTGGCCGAAAAATGGCTGGTGAGCTGAACATATCGCAATATTCCATTCGGCAAATATTGAAAAACGAGCTCGGGGTAAAGCCATTGAAATCCCAAAAAGAGCAAGAACTTACACCGCAACAGAAAGAAAATAGACTCAAAAGAGTAAAAGAGTTGCTTCCTTGGCCGAAAGTGGTGAACTGCCGAATTTGGCTTTTTCCGATGAGGAAACATTCGTTGTCCAGCAGTTTGTTAACAAACAAAATGATCATGTTAATTTGCTAAAGAGGTCAGCTGAAAATGTGCACCTTCAGTTGGCAACCATAACTCTAAAAATCTAATAACTAACCGCCATAACAGCCGATGGTCGCTCCCCGCTCGTATTAATCGACTGTGGCATCGGAATAAATGCCGAATATTATCGCAAAAATATTCTGGAGGGTGTATTAAAGTCTTGGGCACGCAAAGAATGGTTACAAAATGAGATTCCTCGCTTCATTTCCAACGTCCAATGGCCACCAAAATCTACGGATACCAATCCGTTGGATTATTGCGTCTGGAGTATTTTGGAAAGCAATGTTGGCACTAAAAATACCAAAGTGTCGATTACCTCAAGCGAGCGTTTCGCCGATAATGGACCAAAATTCTGGAGAGCAACATTCGGGCAGCATGTAACGGTTTGATTGGCCGTTTGAAAGCCATAATTCGTTCCAAAGGTAAACAATTCGAACAAATCTAAACTTATTCTAGAATTTGGGAGCTTCAAATATGAAATTTGATACAATTTCGGATAATAGTGTCGCTTAATCATCAAAATATCGAATATATATAGGTGCCGTTATATAGGGCCTTTGCGAAACCCTGGGTCTGCATAGACAATTTTCTGTCACAGGGCTTAGCACCCATTACAAATTTACAATACCAAACTTGAAACAATTCCGGTGGATAATGTTGCTAAAATCGTCAGAATATCGAATATAGGCTGGTTCAGTTATATGGGGACTATGCCAAAACTACACAGTTCTTTGCAATGATGTTTCTTACTTATCGGGTACACATGCTGCCAATTTACAGAAAACTCGGGCTAAAATTGCATTAGTCTCTATTACAGAGAGTAAGTTATTTTTCGAAACGCAACTGACAACTTACAATATTTCCAATTATGAATTACGAATTGTACCATATGAATGTGTCAATTTGGAGAGCGAATAACGTAATTCAAATTGCAATGACAACTTGGTATTATGCCGAATGTATATATCTGCCGCAAGCCGATTGATACTTCCAAACTTGATTCTTCTTAAAAAGTTGATGATAATTTTCCTTTATATAAATTTTCTAATTGTATATCCTGGCTAGAAACAAATTTCGATTATTATAGAGCTTTATCACAAAGTTCGGCAGAATTGCCAAGAAGAAGAAAAAACATCAACAAAGATATTCTACTTCATATTATGGCATAAAAGACCTATCCAGGGGGATGATGAAATTAAAACGTTGAACCACTTTCCATTTCTAGATAAGAGCAAATATTTTTCCTAGGTTAACGCATTTCCTACCTCAAGCATTTCTGTTGTGCCTTTTGCCATTTATTGGTGTTGCGCAGTGTTCGTCTTCCTCACCCTGCAAAAGTGTTGCTCTCAGAGAGCTTTTTAAGAGCTTTCTTACTGCAAATTTACATAGGCTAACGTAAAGAAAGCTCCTACAGCACATTGAAAAATGAGTGTAAGCTTTTGCAGCTATTGTTCAGTCACTTACACAGTTTTTACACCCTCATATGGCTAGAGAGGGTATGTACCATTTGATACGGCCTAGTGCCTAGTCGAAATAACTGTTTCAGACCCAGGGTCTCTTTGGACCAAATCCGTTTCAGGACATTTGGAGTCGATCTAGCGATGTCCGTCCGTCCGTGCGTCCGTCCGTCTGGATAGTGTGCACGATAACTCTCGAAGGGAGTATCCGATTTGGTCCAAACTTGGTACATCGTAATATTTTTGTCAAGCTTAGATCGGGTTTGGAGATGGGCAATATCGGGACACTCCTTCTGGTACCTCCCCCACAAAATTTTCATAGAAAATAATTACCGCATAGTAAGAGAGTTTTTGTGCAAACTTTGCAAATCGTGATATTTGCGTTTCCGTAAGATTGGGTGCGAGAATGGACAAGATCGGACTACTCCTTCTATTACCTCCCCCACAAAAGGTCCCAATTTGGAATAACTAAAACGCTCATAAAATGCGAAGTATAATGCAGACGCTCTTAAAATTTCACACATTCCAATATTTTTACCATTATAGAATCGGGTGTGAGGATGGAGTATAGCGGAACACTCCTTCTGGTATCTCCCCCACAAAGGATCAAAATTTTGAATAATCAAACGCTTATAAAATGCGAAATAAGCATACGGCTATTTTAAAACTTCGCACGTCCCAATATTTCTACCAAAACAAGATATGATATGAAGGTAGGATATATTGGACCACTCCTTTGAATATCTTCCCCACAAAAGGTCAACATCTGAATGTTTCCATAAACACAGGATCTGTTATAACAAGTGAAAAGCGAAAATTTCCAAAAATATAACTTTAGCCAAAAATTCTGTTAACATAACACAAGATATAGACGTTATATTAGGGCCTGCACGACGTTTGTCATCAGCCATTACCATATTCAAATTCGAAACTTGAAATAAACGGTGAATAATGTAGCCAAAATCATCAAATTCCGTTATATCGGAGCTATGCGAAGACCCTGACCTATATAGACAATTTTCTATCACATACTGTAGCTTCTATTACTAACTTTAAATACGACATTTCAAACAATTTCGGTGAGTATTTTACCTAAAATCATCAAAATACCGAATATAGGGAGGTACTGATATATGGGGCCTATACGAAGGCGTGGACCTGCATAGAATATTTTCTGTTACAGACTGTAGTTCTCATTACAAACTCTAAATGCGTAATTTGAAACTACTACGGTGAATAATGACGCTAAGATCATCAAAATACCGAATATTGGGAGGTACCGTTATATAAGGGGCTATACGAAGGCGTGGACCTGCATACACAATTTTCTGCCTTAGGCTACAGTATTCATTACGAACTTCAAACACGAAATTTGAAACAATTCCGGCGAATAATGTCGCTAAAATCATCAAAATACCGAATATCGGGAGGTATCATTTATGAACTCGGGAGATACCATTTACGAACTTAACCTGCCTACTGACAAAATAAACATGTGTGCAAAATTTTAGACTTCTATCTCAATTCGTTCGAAAGATATCGTGATTACAACAGACGGACAGACAGACAGTCGGACATGGCTAAATCGTCTTAGAATTTTACGCTGATCAAGAATATATACACTTTGTTGGGTCTGACATGAGTATTTCGAGGAGTTAGAAACGGAAAGACAAAATTAATGTACCCTCCATAGTATGGTGGAGTGTATAAAAACGGTAGGGATCGGACCATTCCTTTTGGTACCTCCTCTAAAAAGGGTTAACGTTTTGAATAACCAAAACGTTTATACAATCCGAAATAAGCAACAGGTTCTCTTTATATTGCACACATTCCATTTTAGCACCAGATCTTGAGTTTATAAAAACATTGGGATGTGTGAAATTTTTAAAACAATCGGATTCTTACATCACATTTTATAAGCGTTGTAATTATTCAAAATTTTGACCCTTTGTGGAAGATGTACTTGATGGAGTGAACCGATATTGTCCACCTGACCAAGAAGTGACGCAAATATTAGGATTTGCAAAGTTGGAGAAAAATCGGATTATTCCTTCTCTTTCTGTGCAATAAATTATTTTCTTTGAAAATTGTTTGTGGCATGTACCAGAAGGAGTGGACCGGTTTTGCCTATCTCCTAACTCGATCTAAGTTTGACAAAAATATTACGATGTACCAAGTTTGTCGTGCGCACCAAGAGTTATCGTGCACACCAGCCAGACAGACGGATGGACGGACGGACATCGCTAGATCGACTCCAAATGTCCTGAAACGGATTTGGTCCAAAGAGTCCTAGAGTCTAAAACCGTTATTTCGACAACGCACGTTTTGACCGTATCAAATGATATATACCCTCTCTAGCCATATGGCTGAGGGTATAAATATATATACCTTTGTTTAATAAGACAACTTTTAATCCTATTGAAAGTGCTACAATTTATTGTGTTACACTTAGGAGGGAGAAACTTGAGATTGATTTTAATACGATTTTAATAAAATGAATTATTCTGTTATCATCTCTTGTATTGGCCAAAATACAGATGACAAATTTGGCAAATTAATTGAGGATCAAGGTATATATATGTTTTTAAAGAAACTGCTTTGAATGCAACACCTAAAAATTTTACAAATACAACTTACTCTCAATAAGTTTTTTAGAAGCCTATACTGATTTTGAAAATATCCCTGAAAGCATGTATTGATATCTAACTGCTTGGTGCAATATAAAAATGAATTAACTTTGGTTCGTCTTATTTATGACGAAACGAATTCTATAACTCTTTTGTAAGTAGAAGATCTCGAAACTTCAATCACAGCTTTTCTTGCAAATGATTGATATGTTTCTTCATTCTTGGAATGTCAGGATTTTCTTACTGAAATATGAATATGGGAAACCTGGTAAATGTCAGGATTTACTTACTGAAATATAAATGAAGGGGAAACCTGGTAAACTTCTTCTACGTTTCTTCTGAATTTTATTTTTTCTTAAAATCATTAATTTTGAAAATATTTTAATTTTATTAATTTTCTCTTTAAATGTATCTCATTCAGAAAATCGCAAAAAGATAAATCAACTTTTAATGGAACGTATTTCGAAGTTTAACTAAAATTCCAAGTAAACTTTACAATTTCTTCGTATGAAAATAGAGTGGAATTTTTAAATTCTGCCTTTAAACTTGTTCCTTATTTTGAAGAGCGAAGTTTTACAGCAAACTGCTGCTGTATGTGTATGTGTCTTTTGTTTTTAATTTGATTTTGGAAAACATTCACACAATAACGTTTAAATTTCAAAATAATTCAGGTAGGAAAACTTTTTGGGATAAAAGGACATTTTCCCAACAGCCAACAAACAACTGCGCATGTCTGATCTGTGCAATCTTTTTTTTTTGAACTTTTTTCCACAATCGTTAGAGCTTTCACCTCCAGTGACATCAGTCAGAGCGGCAAAGAGGAGAGAGCGAGTACGCCGAGTAATGCCACTGGCACAAAGTTTCAAACATTTTCCGAATTTTCAAAGCAACACAACACTCGAAAAATACAAAACAGATATTCTCAACGGAAAATTCATTCAGAATTTTTTGTTGTCTCTTGTTAATTTGTTTATCGCGTAGCCTTTGTGGCTGCTGGCGCCGTTGCTCGACGTCGGCGTCTCCGTTTGTGGCCTAGTTGTTGTTGTTATTGGCCATCTTTGTTTGGTGTGAGTGAGATTGGGCAACTTCGAAATCAGCAACAACAGAAAAATTCTTGTATACGGTTTTCAACGGTCACACCGAACTGCACGCAGCGAGTCGAACGCGGAAACAAGTGGAAAATCGTGAGGAAAACAACAAAATCGCGTTTAGTGAAAATATTTTCCAAAAAAAAAGTAAATTTACACAACAAATCTTGTGTTTTTATTTCGAGTGAAAGAAATTCATACAAAAAGAAGTGAAATTTCCCAATCACAGCAGCAGCAACAACACAACAATAATAATAGGAAAACGCTAAACCCCAGTTAGTTCAATACGACGACACACGGTGAGTAATGTCATGGCGAAAGAAATGCCTCAGGATCGCTGTGAAAATGTGCAATTGAAAAATATTTCATTCAATGTGGACGGACGCTTTTCTTTGTTTAATCGGAAATGCCACTGTCAATATGTCAAATACATACATACAAACATACATACATGCAAAGAAAGATACATGTATTAAATCATGGGGCTTATATTTCACGGGGAAAGCGAAATAACTTCCAGTTTTTGAGGGAATTTTCATATTTTATTTTGCAAATAATGATGTCAAAATTCAATATCTATATGCCGACATGTGTATGTAGGTGAATATGCTGAATTGTTTACAACAATTGTTTGTTTTTATTGTCATGGAATTTTGTAAACTTTCGTAGCCATAAATATTTTCTGTGGATACAGAAAGCACCTACATACCTACATAATTGAGAAAAGTGTTACACGCCAGATGAACGTCAATGGGTGAGTGTGTGTGTATAGGTATTGCAAACTTATCATCGTCGTCATCCTTGTCCGTGTCTTGCGTACACGTGAGTGTGTTGGTGTGTGTGTGTGACAGTGAGTCAATGTGTGGAAAATAAGTGTGTCAGTAGATACAAAAACAACGATGACGACAAAACGAAAAGCAAAACATCAGAGGTGAAGGAAAATGAGAAAAGGATAAATATGAGCAGCAACATCATCGGAATGTCGGAATGTTCGCTTCTGTTGGCTGTGGACGAGTTGCGTAAATAAACGTTGTAACAACAATTTCTATTTTGAACTTTTCGAAAGCCAATGAACAACTTTGGTCTAATTACTATTTGTTAAAGCTATGTGAACAGGCTGCGAACCATGTGGATACATACAAAAGGACCCAGCTCAATTGCATATCCCACGATATTGCTTAAAGCTGTCTCTGCATGAAAAGTGATTTAATAGATTTCTAAGATATCTTTCATTTGTAAAAATGAGACAAAGATGCAATGTCATTTCATTGGCATTAGTCTACGTTTACATTGAAATCCATATCATGATATCACTCATCACAGCAATGGATCTGGATACATGGCCATAGATCCGATTTCTGTATATGATGATATTGACGTCGTGAAAAGTGTCGGCGATTTCCGGTTCGGAAACACACATATGTACACACATACATGGACGTGTAAAGTGATTCAGCAATATCCAGTTATGAAACATAGATATATTTGTTGGGGGAAACAAAACCTTTTCGTATTCAAAAATTTTCCATGGTAGGGCATGGAAAACCCTGGAATATAAATATATAAGTACTGTAATATATATATATATATAATAGTACTGTAATATCAAAGAAAATACAAAGTTTTAGTGTGTGTGTACAGGGTGAGATAAAAAACTGAAACAAATTCGAACGCCATAATTCGTACATTTTTTTTTTTAATTTTATTGAATAAAAGCAAAAAATGTCGGAAATAGCATCAAATTTTAGAATAAGTTTAGATTTGTTCGAATTGGTCACATTTGGCAGGAATTATGGCCTTCAAACGGCCAATTAAACCGTCACACGCCGCCCGAATGTTGTTCTGCGGTATTTTGGCCCATTCCCGGCGAAGCGCTTGCTTGAGGTGATCGACACTTTGGTGTTTTTTAGTACCAACCTTGCGTTCCAAAATACTCCAGACACAATAGTCCAACGGATTGGTATCCGGAGATTTTGGTGGCCATTTTGCGCTGGGAATGAAGCGAACAACCTAATTTTGTAACCATTCTTAGGTGGCGCGTGCTGAGTGCAATGGTGCTGAGTCCTGTTGGTATGTCCAAGGTCTGCGGCCAAAATGTTTGCGTGCCCAAGAATTTAATACTCATTTTTCAATATTTGACGAATGGATTATTGCGATATGTTCAGCTAACGAGCCATTTTTCGGCCACTGCGACGCGGGTTTCGATCAAGTCGCTTCTTTACTTTACGAACCATTTCTGCTGATGTTTCTGTTTTCTTCCGTCCACTTCCTTGACGTCGGGCTACGCTACCTGTATCACGGTAACGAGCGATGGTACGAGACACAAACGATTCATTCACATTTAAATGCTGGAGTGCTCTAACGATAGCCACTTGTGGTTTTCCAGCCAAATATAAAGAAATCTCACAATCACGCTTGAATTCCATCACGAATAACTTTTTTTTTGTGGAAAATTCTCACCAAAATGCTTTTGTACGCTTGTAAATAATATAATTAGCTGTCACTGGAATAATTTTAACAGCTGTCGGACGAGTGGCTTTGAGATGACAGTAGTCTGAAGTTGGTTGCAGTTTTTTCATCTCATCCTGTATGTTATGTTTTGAATAATAAACAAAATTGTTTTTGCATTTTTAATATTCTGTTGGAATAATTTTTCCGTTTTGGGTTAAAAAATTGCAATCCTATTAGGAACTCAATATTGTGAAAAATCTGTGACGTTTAATTTAATTGTCTCATAAATAAAAACAATAGGAATGGGCCATCTAAAGTTATTTTATTTTGAAAAAAGTAGACTTAACTAAAAAAATTAAATCCAGAAGCTGACAGTTTGTTGCCATCTAATGTGATTCACTAATTTGAGTCATTAAAGTGAATTTAACACGAAATCTATCGGATGTAAATAATACAAACCAATATCATTCAATTTGAGGTCAATTTTTTGTTGTTTTGCTCAATTTTATGGATGTTTCGCTTTTCGTTTAGAATCAAAACTAAAACAAATACAATTTGACAACAACAATGAGACATTTGTTATTGTAAGTAATGCTAGTGTCTCTCATTTAACTAATAATAATTGAAGGAGGAACATCCCTTTTAGCGGGCTACCTTAAATTCGACGTTCAGCCTCCGTATAATGGGTAAAACGTATTACCCAAATTGATAATTTTTTTAATTCGCCAATTCTAAGACATTCCAATTACAAACATTCACATTTTTTGTATTGTTCGTAAAAATTTGTAATATACAATATAAGAAAATTGACTTATATTATCGATTCCATTCACTTAAAATGAGTCGGAGCCCTTGTAGAAAGCTTTTACATCAACTTGAAATGCTGAATCATAGTCAAACTGGTTTGAAAATCCGTTGACGAGACTTTGCCTGAATAGAAATCTTAGACAGAATCACCAAATAACATAAGTATTTTTATTATCTAATGATACTTTAGCAGCGAAATGGCTGAATTTACGAGCTCATGAAAAATTTCAGAATTGTCGTCCTATATTTCCCCTCTTTAGGACATCTAACATAAGAATATTGGTACCAGGAGTTATTTTTGGGAGTTACATTTGGAGACTTGTTCTTTGCGTACAAAAATAATGATTAATTTCAGCAGCCTAATAAAAACATAAACGCGAAACTTTTTCAAAATTATTGTTATAAAACGAATACCAAATAACTTTTCGGGGGCAAAATCATGGCTTAGATTAATTATACTACGCTTTTAATCCATATTAACAACCACAATCCCATGTAAATTTTCGTTAAGACTGGAACCTAATTACTTAAGAAAGTGATTATAAATTAGCAAAATGAAGGACCCGCGAACTGCACAGAGTGCGATCGACAATGATAAGTCCAGTCAAAATGCATACATATGTATATGTGTCTAAAGAGAAATTGACAATTATATGCCTCGATAAAAACAAATGTTAGGATCCACAACTTTTATCAACTTTATTTTCAATGCATTACCAGGCTTTTAACTAAATCCGAATTCTAATACCCCACCCTTTCGGGGGTTTTTCAAACATTGAACTGAAGGAATTTCCCGAAGTTGGCGATAGGTATGTTGATGTGAATGGATAAAACCTTTGTCTATTCCATCGTTGTTGACCATGTTTTTTTTTTGTTTGCTCTCGGCTACACCAACGTACATACATGTACGTGTGCACAACAAATTTGGCAGCATAACATTTGCTTGCCTTCTTCCGTATTCTTTTATTTTTTGTTATTGGCGTACTTTTTTCACATCTGCTCCTAGTACAACTTTTGCAATATGCTATGGGGGAGCTGTCAAAAATCACCCACCCTCGCACCCACACACATCACCAAACATGTTGTGTGAGTTCGATCGTAAGGGAAGGAAGCTTTCGGGCAGGCCCATTATGTTGTTGTTGCTGCTTTTTCTTCGCTTTTCGTTTTTGTTTTGTTCCACTTTATGTTTGTTGTTATGTTCTCATTTGTTCGACGCTAGCATTTGTAACCACCATCTATGTTGGCTGTTTGGAGAATCACTCTGCCGGCGTCGCTGCCCATTCTTTTTCTCTGTTGCTCCAGTAAAGAACTCTTTAATGTGCGATAGTACCTTTCAGGGGTGGTTTTTTCATTGTTACATTTGTTGTGTTCCATTTGATTTTATAATTTATCGCCATTTCTGTGTCAGTGGTGTGTTTGTTTGCCATGAATGGGTGACACGAAATGTGTTGCGTTAGGGCGGCGGGAACTGGGTGAACAGATGTGTGCAGCAGCAGACAGACTTTAGTGCTTGAACTTGAATTGTCTCCATCGAACTTGTCGCTAATCTATAGGAACATAAACTCACACACACACACACATGCTCACAAGATCCAATGAACTGGAATTGTAATTTGTGTATTGTTCGTATGAGTAATACGGAGTTATTGTGCTACCAGTGATAATCATACGCACCGTCGTAAAACTGTTAAACTTTCGTTTCGTTATTTGCAATTATTGAAATTGAATATTTAGCAGACATTTACAATTTAATGACAGACATTTACGATTGTTAAATACCGCTAGCAGGACACCAATTACGATTTATATACAACTAGCTGGCCCTGTCCGCGTTGCCGGCCCGTAGTTTTTGTCTATTATGCATATTTGTCAATTCATAATTATTCAAAGATATGAATGTTATAAATGTTCACGTACTGGTCGATTAGTTTTTAATTTTTAGTCAAATGAGCAGTAATTTGGAATTTACTGTACTTTGTACACCTCATAATTAAGGGCTATTTGATTTAAGAATAGCCAAAGTTAATTACTTTTTTAAACCCATTAGCACCTCAGATTGTGCATTAGAGTCCTCATAAGTCCCCCTAACCATGTCAGTCTGTTTTTCCGCCAAAAGGTGGACTTGAGGGTGTACTATTACATGGTAATTGTAAAATTTGTAGATATGTTGAAATTTTTGTGTAAGATTTTCACCCGCAAATACACATTTGTAGCTAAATCCTTTGAAATATGGTAAAATGCGAAACATCGACCTACATTGCAAACTTTCTTCACACCTTATAATCCAAGATGACAAATACAGGCCAAATCGAAAATATATCAGAACAACATAGCATGTCAAACTGAAAAAAATCACGTGATTTAAATAAGTAAAAATAGTTTTATCCACCACATAATTGAGGTCAGACTGATTTCAGAATAGTCAAATATAATTACTATTTTACACCCATTACCGTAATATGGGAACTAATTTTATTTGTCACTTAAATTGTAAATTGGAGACCCCATAAAGTCCATATTTTTCATCATAGTATAATTCAATGACGATTTTGGGGGTTACAAATTCAATAGAATACAAATTTTTCTTTTCTGACCACACATTAGATGTGAAAGTGGACTTAGGGATACTCCAATGTGGGGACTTTACATGAATAATTTTCCATGTGGCAATTATCTGTACCCCAGGGTAGCATAAATACATTATTTTAGTGGTCAAGACCAATATGGGCCCTACTCCGAAAATGTTATCCGAAGAGGTTCTCTACCCCCTTAGAAACAAAGATGCCAAATAAGGACAAAAATAGAAGAAAGTGGCGAAGACTCCAAAAATAGCTTAAATCATACGATGGTTATTTATGATCGATATCATGACTTGCAAAAGCGATTTAAGGTATCTTAAATGTTCAGGAAGAATTTTTGGAAGGATAGAAATCCTTTTCTTACTAAAAGTCCCATTCGCTCTACTATTTTGCACCCTTTATATTTGGTATTTTACTGATTGTACTCCCAAAAATTTTTGCACTTTGAGCTCTCATTGGATGGATTATTGTCACATGAAAGAAGTAGGGCCGCGCTTTGAAATAAGCCCCATTAGTCTTTTTCGGTCATTGTTTGTTTAAATGTCTGCGCATCTTCCAGCTGAAGCACGATGTAGGCCCTGGAGTTAAAAGGTAGATGTCAGTTACCATCGTACTTCGCACTTATTTCATTTTTTTAGTGAAAAATTGTATATAGTGAAAATTTTTGCAATAAGATCTCTTTTTTCGTGTTTTTTTTAACGATTTTGAAAAAAGTAATTATCTTTTAACTTTGGTGTGACCGCATTAAATTATTTCGTTATCATCTATTCCGTTTCGCCACCACATAATTCGGTACTACACTTCCATGTAACTCGCAATCAATTTCATTTCTCAAGAAATCAAGTCAATTAAATAAATTGGTATTAATATTCGAATTCAAAAATAAAATATAAAAAACACTACAAATGTACATTAGAAAAAAGTAAGTCAAAATGGAAAAAAATCATGCAAAATAAAACATTACTATTGTACATTTCAAAAGTCAAAATGAAAATGTTAACATATCACATTTTTACGCGATTTTTTGGATATTATCCTTTTCGGATAAGAGACAATTCCGAATTTGTATGAATCATTAAAATCAGTTCAGCGGTTCTTAAGTTATAAGCGTAGTAACTAACACAACTTTCATTTATATATATAGATATGCCACACTGTGGTACAGCATTCATGCATTTGTTTGTACCAAAATTGACCCAAAGTTCCTTCTGAGGATCCTCATAGAATCACTTTCTGAGTCGATTTATGGATGCTCATTCATTCGTCCATCTCTCTGTAAATTTCTTTTTTGAGAACAAAATTCAAGTCATATATATAGTCCGATTTAGGTAAATTAATTTTACACAGATCATTTGTTTGACTCACGTGTGGGCCTCATTGGAATTGGAGATAATTTGTAAAAATTTAGATGTAGCTATCTTCATCCAATTTGTCTCCTATTGTAGCAAAAGAGCGCGAAAATGTACTAAATATTGAGTATTTTGTATTGGACAAACGGAATGAGCTGAGAATGAGGAATGAGAAATGAAATGAGAGTCACAAATGGAGTGCAGGATAGATGTACCAAATGGTACTACATTTGGAACAGTTTGGCTTAAGGTGAACGGACAAGACTGGAATTTTGCAATTTTGTATTATATCCTAATATGTGGTTTTGGGTATGTGTACGAAAAATGAAAGAATAATAGTACTGTATAAAAATATAAAATTATATGTGGTAAAATTTAGTATTGGGTGAACAGATAGTGCTTAAAATCTGAAATTTGGTATTAGGTTCGCTGTTCATAGATAGCCTGGACATAAGGAGGTGCTTTCGGAAATTTGGTATGGGGTGAAGGGTAGGGCTGAAATCCTGAAATATTATTTGGATGTCACTGTTGGTGTCTGTGGTCGAGATCTGGTGGTCGTTTTGAAGATGCGTACCATAATTGTTCGAAAAGTACTAAATAGTATTAAATTTGGTGTTGGATGAAGGGATAGAGCTGAAATACCGAAAGCAAGTGGTTTTGGACATGCGTAGTATAACTGCACGTATGGTAATAAATTTGGGATTGGGGATTAGGATAGAGCTGGAATTCTGAAATTTGATATGGAGGGTCACGGTTGGAATATTGTATTGAGAAATGGAAGTGGATTTGGGAATGCGTTCGGAAAGTACTAAATTGGACTTTATTTCGTATTGGGCGAACACATAGAGATAATATTCTGAAATTTGATATTTAGATTACTGATTCCGTTTCAAAACTTGTGGGACAAACGAGGCAAGACACCAAAAACGAAATAGAATTTTTCAAGTATTACAAATATTTTAATTAATTGGTAAACAATTGCTACAAATCGAGTATTGTCAGCACACCCACGAACCACAACCGGCTGTCAAAGAAGTAATAAAAACCTCTTTTTATTAAAAATCACTTACTTCTTTTATAATAATGATCATTTTAATTTATTATAAAACAAGTAAGCATGTTTTGCGATCATCTCCAAAAACAATAGGCTTCTATTCTGACCATTTTCGATTTCGTGAGGATCGGGCCATATTTGCGACCTGTAGCGTTATTACAATTTAACATGGATATACGGACGGACGGAAGGACATACATAGCTAGATCGACTTAGCTCGGCGGAAGGAAATAGGAAGATTTATAGATAGTTTTCTATGTCGAACACCAATATTTCGAAGTGTTACATAATTTTTGGCCCAATGAAACTTATAATACCCCAAACACAGAGTGTTGAAGGGTATAATTACATACACACGTGCACATACCCCATGTGTGTGTAAATATATAACAACAACATATTTTAATATAATTTGGGAAAGAGTTTTTCGTCTGCCTTTCGTCTTCATTGGAATCGGACATACATGTCGAGTTGGGTGCATTAAATATGCAAAATTGGCCGAAAATAAATATGGGAGCTATATCCAAATCTGAAACGATTTGAATATAATTTGACAAACTTATTTTTATACCAAATTTAGTCACTCATATATCTTAACCAATTTCTAATTAATTTGTTAAATTTATTAGTGGAACAAAATTCCGCCACACATTCTAAATTTCATTGGAATCGAACATACATATCGTGTTTGGTTCATCAATTGAACGAAATCGGTCGAAAATATATGGGAGCTATATCCAAATCTGAACCGATTTCAATATAATTTGGTAAATTGATTTTCTAATCAAATCCCGTCACTCATTCCAAATTTCAATAAAATAGAACATGCATATCGTGTTCGGTGCATCAAATAAACGAAATCGGTCGAAAATATGTATAGGAGCTATATTCAAATCTAAATAGATTTCAATATAATTTGGCAAAAACAGTTTTTGGACAAATTCCATCACACATTCCAAATTTCATTGAAATGTGAGGCACACAAATCATGAAATCGGCCAACAAATATATATGGGAGCTATATTTAAATCTGAACCGATTTCAATATAGTTTGGGAAATTTATTTTTGTTCCAAATTCCGTTATGCATTCCAAATTTGGAGACTGTATCTGTAATCTATCAATAGATATGTACATATAAAATCTAAATTTTTGGGAGGTACCTCCGATTCTGATGCCATATCTCCAGTTCGAAGTGGAATTTCAAAAATTTATATAGCCTAGGTCACTTTTAGACGATGTTGTAGTATATTTGGAAAGTTTCAGGAAAATCTGTTCGGCGGTTTTCGAGTCCATAAATTACAAACACACAAACACAAACATTTTCCTCTTTTGTAGATATAGATAGAAGAGGAAGATTGCATAGCAGGTTGTTTTGCCCGAATTCTCATTTACTTTTGTTTACATTCTCAGCTACATCACACAAATGCTTGATGTTCCAGCTATCTATTCTGACATTTCCGTCTCTCGATATTTTTAGACTTCGTGGTTGGTGTTGCAACAATTGCTCGAAATGCAATTATGCGGGCATTCTCTTTTTAGAATGGGTTGTGAGAGGTGAGGATTCATTGCCCTCGTGTTATGATGTGCTAGTTCGTCTCGCATACGGGACTGGGAACATTTCTAGGTATGTTGTGCCAACCACAACATGTTTTAGGTTGAGTTGTTGCGAAATTCCATGTTGGTCTTTTAAAAATAAAACTGGGCACGGGGCACATGGAATTGTTTAGAAAGTAATCACAATTTGCGTTGAAAAATTGAATGATTTATTTTTAAATTCAGATGTGGATGTTAATATGATTCGAATTAAAAATAACATTTTTTATTAAACTTTCCGTCGTTAATGCGATCTTCATGATTAATTGACATAGCTGTTGGAGCTTTCGAGATCATTCCGCCAAGTAATATTGATGATACGATTTTCTTGGAAGAAATAATAATTCCTAGAAACTGTATAGCGAGTAACACGAAAACTGTTTTCGGAGCTTATGTAGGATATTCTTATGTAGAATATTCTAAAACAGGTAGTTAGTAGTTTAAGAACCCCGCTATTAACCAGTGTTTGAAAAATTTGCCCAAAATCCTTTAAAAGTGTCCCCTGTTGAATAAGTATAATCTGACATTCTATATTAAAAGTGAATACCTTTTTCGAAAGTCGAAGATGCTTGAGATAGTCTTATCATGTCTACTTCGTGTACCTCCCACACACAGGGTCAACATTTCGAATTATAATAACTTTATACCCTAGCAATATGGCTACAGGCAGAGGATATTATTATTTGATACGGTCAAAACGTGCCTAGTCGAAATAACGGTTTTAGACCCTAGGACTCTTTGGACCAAATCCGTTTAAGAGCATTTGGAGTCGATCCGTTCGTCCGTTCATCCGTCCGTCTGTCTGTCTTTCTGTCTGGCTGGTGCGCACGATAACTCTCGAAGGGAGTATCCGATTTGGTCCAAACTTGGTGGATGGTAATATTTTTGTCAAACTTAGATCGAGTTCGAAGATAGGCAATATCGGTCCACTCCTTCTGGTACCTCCCGCACAAAAGGTCGAATTTACAAAAAAAAAAAAAATATTTTTTGCACAGAAAGTGAAAGAATAATCTGATTTTGCTCCAATTTTGCACATCCTAATATTTGCATCAGTTCTAGGTCAGGTGTGAAAATGGACAATGTCGGTCCACTCCATCAAGTACCTCCCCCACAAATGGTAAAAATTTTGAATAATTACAACTCTCATAAAACGTGATGTAAGATTTAAATTGTCTCAAATTTCACACATCCTATCAATCAACCCAAGGTTTGGTGTTAAGATGGAATATATCGGTCCACTCCTTCTGGTACCTCCTCCCCAAATGGTAGAAATTTTCAAAAAATACATATTTTTTGCACAAAAAACTATAATCCGATTTTGCTGCAATTTTGCACGTCCTAATATTTGCGTCAGTGCTAAGTTAGGTGCGAAAATTTAAAATATCGGTCCGCTCCTTCTTGAACCTACTCACAAACGCTTAAAATTTTGAATATACATGAAGTTCATAAAAAGCGAAATCAACATCCGATTCCATTCCAGACATGGTACATCTCAATATTTTCATCAACACAAGATCTGTTATAAAGATGGTAGATATCGGAGCATTTCTTTTGCTACCTGCTCCACATACGGTTCAACATTTTGAAAAACAAAACGCTCAAAGAAAGTGAAATGAGAATCCAAGTCTCTTCAAATTTCGCACATACAAACATTTTTGCTAACACAATATCTATATATCTAAATGACAAGTGAGACCATTTCGACTGCAAACAAATTGTTTTGGTTTGGATTTAAATGTGCCCTAATAAAACGTAAATTACTTATTTGAATATACCAGTCTAAACTGAGGACATTCGTATGAAGGGCGGATGAACGTTTATTAAATTATAATATTTAAATTAAACAATATTGGTGTCCATGATGATGGTGATGAGTATGCGCCTCAAGATTTTGCAAACCACTGTAGATATAGATTACATTGGTAATTCATAAAACTCAACTCAAAATGACTCATGCACATTTGGGACCTGTGCCTCTTGTGAACTTTAGATCAAACATTCTCCTAGTTAGAACCTATATGGTTTATGTAAAAACTCTGCAAATTTAATTACTGTTGCCAACCACCGGCGATATTAACGAATATGCCCAATGAAATGTGGGATTTCTGTGGTACCACTGTGGTTGCCGATTCTACAACAGTAGCAGATAGAAATAGACATGTGCCAGTTGCAGATTTGAGTTCAAAGGAGACTCAGCTACCATCGAACTGTGAATAAGTTGTGAAATTGTAAAGTGATTTTAACAAAAAAATAAATTTTCTTACATTGATAATAGCAACGCAGACAAATAAAATTTGTTTTTAATAAACCAACTACCTATCTCAAAATAATAAAAAAGTAATAAAAAGAGATAAAGTGAAAATTACGAAATAAAATAAATGTATATTTATATATTTGGAAAATCAGTTTTGTAATTGTAAACAAGTAAAAAAGCTGTAAGTTCGTCCGGGCCGAACTTTGAATACCCTCCATCATGTGAAACGAATTTGGAAATTTTAATAAAAACAAATTCCGTTAAAAATTCTCCTAAAATCTTAAAAATACCGAATGAAGCCGTTAGGGTTTATTCGAAGACGTGGACCCATAGGCAAGTTTTGTCATAAGCCATTACAATATTCAAATATGTCGCTAAAATCATCAAAATACCGAATATCGGGAGGTACCGTTAAATGGGAGCTATACGACCCGAACCTGAACAGACAATCTCCTCTCATAGGCTGTAGTATCCAATACGAACATTAAATATCAAATTTGAAACAATTCCTGTGAATAATGCGCTAAAATCATGAAAATATTGAATATTGGGAGGTACCGTTGTATGGGGGCTATACCAAAACGTAGACCTACATGGGCCATTTTCAATACCAAAAGTCCTGCAGACATAATATACATTTAGTAAAATTTGATCAATCTACTTCATTTCGTTCGGAAGCTAGAGGATAGACGGACGGACATAGCTAAATTGACATAGAATTTTATGCTGATCAAGAATATATGTACTTTGTGGGGTTTAAAATTTATATTTCGAGGTGTTACAAACGGAATGACAAACTTAATATACCCTCTATACTATGGTCGAGGGTATAAAAAAGTGCCGTAGAAAAATGCCTGCCAAATTAAAGACGTGTTCCTTTATAAGTAATTTTTGGCCATAGCCATTAGTTCCGACGGTTAACTTTAAATACGAAATTTGAAACAAATCTTCCGATGAAATCATCAAAATACCGAATATAGGGAAGTATCGTTATATGGGGCCTACATGATATATATATATATATATATATATATATATATATATATATATATATATATCGAATATAGGGACACACACATAATAATAGACCTAGTCATATTTACCCACGAAATTGTTCCAAATTTGGTATTTAGGACTCCCAATATATATCGAATCTTGTTATCTAAAAGTGTTTATATGGGTTCCCATTTTGGTATGGCCCCCTTATAACGGCTTTACCCACTTTATGCTTTGTTTAAGTTTTGCTGTGTTATCCGGTCTTACTGCTTTTTGTACTTTAAAGTGGAACACGTTTGAATCCAGATACTTTTATATAAAAATATTGTTTTTATCCAATGGGGGAGGGTATTAAATATTCTGTTCTGCCCAACTTAATGTTTTTTATTTGTTTACCTTTCCTTCATGCAAATGTACATAACAAATACGCTTTTTCGGAGTCAAAAAAATGTTATTTGATCCCTAAATGCTGTTCAAAATGCGCTTGGGGAATACTTTTTTTTAACGAAAACACTTTTTTGCACATACCAATGCATTTCCATTATGACATTAATGTTTGTCTCCCATTCGGAATTGTGATGATACACTAAAATGTCTTTATGATACCATTCACCCCTGCGGGGTTCTGCGAATATTTTTCTAATTGGATTTAGGCCAACTTTCTTTAGCCATTTAGTTTTCAATTGTGAACATTTACATACTTAAATCATTCTCATACAGCGTAATCCAATAATCGCAAATATATCCAATTACCAAAGAGAAATGTGTTATTCAAATTAAACAAAATTTGTGTGGAAATGCGAAAAAAAACGATGATATCAATGAACAAGGTACTGGGCAGTGTAGAGCCACAGAATTTTACTATTATAAGTAATAAATCCACAATATTTTCAAATACAATTGCTGTAGGAGAGGTTTATCCCTGGATACATTATGATACCATAATTTGTAATATATATTTTGTATTTTAATCTATAAATCACGCTAGTTGCTGCAATTAAAATATTGCTATTAAAACCGTGTATGTATTTTCTACTTGTAAAATATTGTAATTCTCTTGTCATTTCTAAACCAGTAGAAACGGACAAAAGTCGGGCGGGGACTGGGATTATATGATACTCTACATTACTATTTATATTCAGTAAAATCAAATAAACGTTTATTTTGGTAAATTTGATCATTGATGTTTATTGGTGGCTTTAGAACGGTGTGACTCCTCGTACCATATGTCATTGTTACAGAGTACATGTTATAACTTTGTGAAGACTTAAATAATAACCGGCTAAGTGATATGTATTCCAGAAATATCTGAATCGATTTTCAAAAAAATGTAACGTATTTTCTTCGAGGATAAATTCGCTCATCCATCATTTGTTGGCTTATATCAGACGTTAGGTGTACAGTGTACAATAACGGTGCCTCCCAATATTCGGTATTTTTATACCCTCCACCTTGGAAAGGAGGGTATATTAACTTTCTCATTCCGTTTGTAACATCCTTAAATATTCGTCGTAGATCCCATAAAGTATATATATTCATAATCAGCATAAAATTCTAAGTCGATTTAACGACGTCAGTCTGTCCGTCTGTCTCTCTGTTGAAATCACGATACAGCCCACATTATTTTACGTAGAGAGCCAAAATTTAACAGAGCAATTTGTATTGTGTTTATTATGGTTGGTATTGAAAATGAGATATATCGGTTCACGTTTTGGTATATTCCCCATATAACGGTAGCTCCCGATATTCGGTATTTTGATGATTTATGACACATTTTTTCACGGATTTGTCTGAAAATTTGTACTTGTAGGTCATAATGGGTCCCAGTTCGTGTGGCGAGACATTCCATGAATAGGTCCTCGCTTTAGTATAGCCCCCATATAAAGGTACCTCCCGATATTCGGTATTTTGATTGTTTTTGCCACATTGTTTCACGGATTTATCTAAAAATTGATATTTGTTGGTCATAATGGGTTCCAGCTCCGGTGGCGAAACATTGCATGTATGGGTCCACGTTTTGGTATAGCCCCATATAATGGTACCTCCCGATATTCGGTATTTTGATGGTTTTTACCACATTTTTTCACTGCTTTGTCTAAAAATTGGTATTTGTAGGTCATAATAGGCCCAAGTTCGTATGGCGAAACATTGTATGTATAGGTTCACGTTTTCGTATAGTCCCCATATAACGGTACCTCCCGATATTCGGTATTTTGATGATTTTTGACACATTTTTCAGGAATTTCTCTGAAAATTTGTGGTTGTAGCTCATAATGGGCCCCAGTTCGTGTGGCTAATCCTTGTAATTATAGGTCCACGTTTTGGTATAGTCCCTATATAACGCTACCTCCCGATATTCGGTATTTTGATGATTTTTGCCACATTTTTTCACGTGTTTTTTGTCTGAAAATTGGAATTTGTAGGTCATAATGGGTTCTAGCTCCGTTGGCGAAACATTGCATGTATAGGTCCACGATTTGGTATAGCCCCCATATAACGGTACCTCCCGATATACGGCATTTTAATGGTTTTTGCCACATTTCTTCGCGGATTTGTCTAGAAATTGGTATTTGTTGGTCTTAATGGGTTCTAGCTCTTTTGGCGAAACACTGTATATATAGGTCCACGTTTTTGTATAGCCTCATATAGCCGTATTTCCCAATATTCAGAATTTTGATGATTTTTGGCACATTTTCCCATGAATATGTCTAAAAATTGGTATATGTGGGTCATAATGGGCTCTAATGTTTCCTTTACACTAAGGTGGAGGGTGTTAAAAGTTTGGCCCGGCCGAACTTAATGTTTTTTTACTTGTTTATGATATTAGAGACATCATAGGCATGGATTGTTTCAAATTTTGTATGGTTACTAAAGCCTTTGACAGAAAATTGCCTATGCAGGTCCACGTCTTCTTAAACCCCACATATAAGGGTACCCCCTATTTTCGGTATTTTGATGATATTAGCGACATTATTCAATGGAATTGTTATAAATTTCGAATTTGAAGGTCCTAATGGGAACTACAGACTTGTACAGTCCTCATGTAAAGGTTTTATTTAAATTGCATTTTTCGAAAAATTTTTTCTTAACATTTTTTTAATTTCTTCCAAATGTTGGAGGATATTAAAAGTTCGATCCGGCTGGACTTAGGTGCTATTTTACTTGTTTGTCTATAGAACGTTCCACGCCACACATATCTACAGAATCTCTTCAGCCTTTAAATAAACCTACAGTTAAAAACATTATTTAAAAAAAATAAATGATATTCGATTTAATAACGTTTATATTCATGATAAAATCTATTTTTACAATTAAGATAGTTAAAGTCTGAACACATCCGACTAATAGGTTCACTAAATAAATGGTTAGTAGGATGAAAGTTAGTATGCAGAACAAGTAAAAAAGCAGTAAGTTCTGCCGGACCGAACATTGAATACATCTAGATGCTCTAAAATACACATTTATTCTGATTAATGGATGGATGATATAAGGACATCTCCATTTAGAATCTCAAAACCCATTACGGCTGGCATACAAATGAAGCATAAAATTGCAATTCCAATTTAAACCTCTAAGAGCCACTGATTCATTTTTTTTTGAATAAACTAAGATCCATACTCGGGTATAAAGTTGTTTTGTGAAGTGCGGATCAGAAATTTCTTAAGCCCATCGTTAAAAAAAATTCTAATACACCAATCGTTTTATTTATCACAGTTGTAATGTGGCTATTGAAATTAAGTTTATGATTCGTCAACAGATCTAGATCAACAAACGATTCAATACTGTGCCATTAAGACAAAACTGCATGCATAAGGGATTACATCTAGAGGATCAAGTTTTATCCCTCAAACATATAGCTAGAAAAGGTATATATCATTTGATACGACCAAAACGTGCTTTATCTAAATAACAGTTATAGTTCCTAGGTCTCTTTGGACCAAATCCGTTTCAGGATATTCAGAAAGAATTCCAGCTCAATCGAACAAGAAATGCGACCTGCACTTTGTACATGGACGGATATGCACTCAGACTCAGAACGTGATCCTTTGGAGATCATCAACAGTAACTCTGGTAAATGATAAATGCGCAAAGGAATAATACCCGGTACCACAGTGAGGCGTTGTGTACAAAAAGGCAACAATGAAACATACAAATGTTGCACTAATACTTGATTATTTCGTGGTATCTCAAACCCAAGTACTGGCTAGGTGTGACAAGGAAAGACAATAGCTAGCTAAAACAGCTAAATAAAAAAGATTTGTACAACAACTAATTGTGAGTTTGTTATTCGATTGTTATAGTTCTTAAACAATTATTTTGAATGGGTTATGATTAGTAAACATCGATTAAAGATAAAAAAAAAACATAAAGTGCGTGAAACGTTTATATGGGGGCCATACCAAAAACGGAAATCTATATACACAATCATATACAGCAAGGATTCTTATCTATTGAGAGTCTTAAATACTAAATTTGAAACAATTTCGCCGGTAAATGTGGCTAGAATTATCAAAATACCGAATATCGGTTGGCACTGTTATATGGGCGCTATGGAAAAACGAGGACTTAGATATTCAATATTCCGCCACCGGTTCCGCCACCGGAGATAAAACCCCCTACGAACTACAAATCACATTTTTTTTTAACCAATCCGTAAAAAAATGTGTTTAAAACCATCCTACCTTTATATGATGGCTATAAGAAAACGTAGTTCTATATGTACAAAGTTCCGCCACCGGAGTTGGAACCCAATACGTACTACAAATGTTATGTTTAAGACAATTCCGTGAAAAAATGGGGTCAAAAGCATCGAACTACCGAATACCGGGAGGTACTGTTATATGGCAGATATACCAAAACATATATATATATATATATATATATATATATATATATATATATATATATATATATATATACATATATATATATATATATATATATATATATATATATATATATATATATATATATATATACATATATATATATATATATATATATATATATACATTGTTTGTTATAAGCCATTATCATATTATACACGGGTATAATGTAGCATGCTGAAAATACCGTATATATGGAGGTACCGTTATATCGGGGCTATACGAAGTTCTGGACCTGCATAGACAATTTTCTGTCACAGGCTGTAGCATCCGCTACGAACTTCAAATACGACATCTCAAACAATTTCGGAGAGTATTGCACCTAAAATCGTCAAAATACCGAATATAGGGAGGTACTGATATATGGGCCCTATACAAGACCTGATCATGCATAAAAATTTTGTGTAGTTCCCATTACGAACTCTAAATACATAATTTGAAGCTACTCCGGTGAATAATGACGCTAAAATCATCAAAATACCGAATATTGGGAGGTACCGTTATAGGGGGCTATACGAAGACGTGGACCTGCACATATAATTTTCTATCATAAGCTGTAGCATCCATTACGAACTTCAAATGCCAAATTTGAAACAATTCTGGTGAATAATGTCGCTAAAATCATCAAAATACCGGATATAGGGTGGTACCGTTATATGGGAGCTATATGAAAACGTGGGCCTACATGACCCATTTACGAACTTAACCTGCCTACTGGCAAAATAAACCTGTGTGCAAAATTTTAAAAACAAAAAAAAATTGTTATTATTAAAAAATAATTAAAACATTTAAAAATTTAAAAAAACGTAATTATTGTAATACTTTAATGCGTAAACAAACAAATAGCTCGCTGTACCAACGCGTGCATATGTCAGGAACTGCTGACCATGAGAAATTTAGAAACATACCAAATTTATTCCGCATACACGAAGGGTCTGTCTTCGGATTTATTAATTTCATAGCAAATGCCAAGCGTGCAGGAAACTACAATCTTTTGAAGTTGAGTGGCATTTCTGTTGCAATTAGAGAATTCGATGTAGCAACATACTTCCCCGTAATAATCGTATCCTCAATTAAATTGTTGTGCAGTTTTTATACCCTCCACCTTGGAAAGGAGGGTATATTAACTTTGTCATTCCGTTTGTAACATCCTTAAATATTCGTCGTAGACCCCATAAAGTATATATATTCATAATCAGCATACAATTCTAAGTCGATTTAACGATGTCCGTCTGTCTGTTCGTCTGTCTGTCTGTCTGTCTGTCTGTCTGTTGAAATCGCGATACAGCCCACATTATCTGACGTAGAGCGCCAAAATTTAGCAGAGCAATTTATATTGTGTCTAGGATTGTTGGTATTGAAAATGAGATATATCGGTCCACGTTCTGGTATAATCCCCATATAACGGTACCTCCCGATATTCGGTATTTTGATGATTTATGCCACATTTTTTCACGGATTTGTCTAAAAATTGGTATTTGTTGGTCAGAATGGTTTCCAGCTCCGGTAGCGAAACATTGCATGTATGGGTCCACGATTTGGTATAGTCCCCATATAACGGTACCTCTCTATATTCGATATTTTGATTATTTTTGCCACATTTTTTCACGGATTTGTCTAAAAATTGGTATTTGTTGGTCAGAATGGTTTCCAGCTACGGTAGCGAAACATTGCATGTATGGGTCCACGATTTGGTATAGTCCCCATATAACGGTACCTTCCGATATTCGGTATTTTGATGGTTTTTGCCACATTTTTGAACTGATTTGTCTAAAAATTGGTATTTGTGTGTCGTAATGGGTCCTAGTTCGTGTGGCGAAACATTGTATGTATAGGTCCACATTTTGGTATAATCCCCATATAACGGTACCTCCCAATATTCTGTATTTTGATGATTTTTGACACATTTTTTTCACGAATTTCTCTGAAAATTGGTAGTTGTAGATCATAATGGCTCCCAGTTCGTGTGGCGAGTCATTGTAATTATAGGTCCACGTTTTGGTATAGCCCTCATATAACGGTACCTCCCTACATTCGGTATTTTGATAAATTTTGCCCCATATTTTCGCGGATTGGTCTAAAAATTGGCATTTGTAGATCATAATGGGTTCTAGCTCCGTTGGCGAAACATTGCATGTGTAGGTCCACGATTTGGTATAGCCCCCATATAACGATACCTCCCAATATTCGACATTTTAATGGTTGTTGTCAAATTTCTTCTAATGTTTCCTTTACCCTAAGGTGGAGGGTATTAAAAGTTTGGCCCGGCCGAACTTATTGTTTTTTTACTTGTTTACTGTTAGTTTAATACCATAACAAAGACATTGTGGGTCAATGCTTGTTAATAAAATCATATCCCAATCTGAACCAATCTCAATATAATGTGACAAAATTTACTTTTACACCAAATTCCGTCACACCTTCCATATTTTATTGAAATGAGAGGTACATCCAAATTTCGTCTCTCTAGCCGAATTTTATTGGAATCGTATATACTTATCGTGTTGGGTGCATCAAATATGTAAAATCGGCCGAAAATATATATGATAAATGTATGTTCGTTTTAAATTCCGTTGCACATTCCAAATTTCATTGAAATTAGAGATATATAGAGTGTTTGGTGTATCAAATACATGAAATCGACTGAACATATGTATGGGAGCTATATCTAAATTAGAACCGATTTCAATATATTTTAACAAATTTATTTTTGTTCTAAATTTAAAGACGGTATCTATTATCGATCAATAGATATATGCATATAAAATGTACCTCCGGATCTAATGCTATATCTCCAGTTCCAAGTGGAATGTCAAAAATGTGTATAGCCTATGTTACTTTCAGGCGATGCTGGAAAATCTGTGCAGTGGTTTTCGAGTCCATAAATTACAAACATTTTCCCCTTTTTTAGTGTTCTACAGATATGAATATGCAAATTTGTTAGAAAGATAATGATATCCTTAATAACGCTTTTAAAAGCGAAAAAGTAAAATTACAACAGTTGAAGATAAGCGCAAATCATTACACAAACCTTATCGTTACCGTTGTAAAGTTATGTTAAAAAAATAATCTTTTTTTTCGAATTTGTTGAGTGTACATACACAACGTAACTAAACATTCTCCTTTGGTGTGTGCGTGTGACAATAAATTTCACCTCGAACTTGAAAACTTCCCGTTTGCGAATGAATGGATTTTATTGTTTGCGTAACGAGTGATTTTCAGTTTTACAACGGAACTAAGGTTACAGCCCATCGCCGTAAACGCCGATGTCAAAATAAATCCCTGACTTTTCAATTAGAAATATATTTCCTCCTCGGAAGATCGGACATATGTATGTACAGTTGTATATCACTGCATTAATAAGACGAATTCAAAAGTTACTACAAACGACTGTATGAAAACGACAACGAATGCTATGTCTTTAAAGAATATGTTTTGGATTCTCTAAGATAACTTCCAGTTAATGTCGTGGTTTCCGGAAGTATTGTACTTTACAATTTTGCGAGTAACATGTAATAAATGTAAAATAAATATTTACATTGCTGGTGGGCCAGCAATAACAACAATTCGTTGTTGATGTATTTACCACATACGTCTGTATGTCCCAAAATGTGGGCGCACTTGGTATGCCCGGTCTGTTTTTATCATAAAGATACCAGTGCACCTAGCCAAGCCAATTATCTGTGCTCGAATTGGGAAGTTTATCGCGGTCTCGAAATCAAAGTAATCAAAGTGTTTACTGTCGACCATATTGACTTTTCTTATCGTAATTACAATTGTCAAATATTTATTTGCGGTATTAATCACGGGACGGTCGCTAGTGGGTCTGCGGGTCTGTTCTGTCGAAGTGTTAATTTCTGTTTAAGCGTACGAGAGCAGTAACTTACCAACGAAAAACGTCACATTCAGTGGCCAAACAAAGAAAAGCAAAATATTTGGCTGTGGAAGCAGTGCACGAAACTTAAATAGGCTTAGTTGGAAAGCTAAACATTTTCAGACTAGGTCCACATTTTAGTTTATCTGCCATTTAGTGCTTCATCTATTTTATTCTTTGTGGTAAACTTGTTTGTCTTGGAGAAATTTTTAATTCTTTTCTTAAGATCTTGACTTTAAATAGCGTGGGGATGGGCTAATCAAAAAATTAATAAATGCTGCTCATAATCTATGTGCTTCTTAGTTTTCTTCAAATTTTTGCAATAATACGGAGGTTCTTCAAATCAGTTATCAACGACATCCAAACTGAATTTTTTTTTATCGAATTTAAAACGAATGATTGCCGTTTAAGAGCGTAGACTTCAAATAAACGTACAACTGAATATTGATCAAACACATTCGAAGTTTTATTTAAAAATAAAACAAATTCTCTTCCAGTATTCATTAAACACAACAATCCGTGAAGTAGGTGGACCATTTCCAATTCATTTCAAATTCGAACTATTCCATTTTGTTCGTTTGTAAACTGCTAACGTCAGTGGAGAGATATGATACTGAAGGTGGTCTATACCTGGAGAGTCCGCTATATTGAGGATATGAAAAACGCTGTTCTGCCACAGGAGGTAGAGCCCATTAAGAACTCTAAAATTTGGAAAAAAAAATCGTGAGATAATGTTGCGGAAATCGTTAAATTACTAAGTATGGAAGGGGAGGTATAGTTATATGGGAGATATATGAAAACATGGACTATCATGAAATGCCTACACATACAGGTGGAGATAAAAAAACTCCAACAAAATCAAACGCCATAATCTTTACATTTTTTTACATTTTAGAAAGAGGCGGAAATAGCTTCAAATTGTAGAATAAGTTGAGATTTTGTCACGAATTGTGGCTTCAAACGGCCTATGAAATCGTCACACGCTGCCGAATGTTGCTCTGCGGTATTTTGGTATATTCTGACTATCGGCTGTTATGGCGGCCCACACCATCAACATGGATTCTTTACTATTTGAATCATTTCTGCTGATGTTGCTGTTTTTTCCCGTCTACTTCCTTGACGTCGGGCTACGCTACCAGTATCACGGTAACGAGCGAAGGTACTAGATACAAAAGATTTATTCACATTTAAATGCTTGAGTGCTCTAACGATGACCACTTGTGGTTTTCCAGCCTAATATAAAGAAATCACACTGTCACGCTGGAATTCCGTCGCGAATAACTTTTTTTCTGGAAAATTCTCACCAAAATGCTTTTGTATGCTTGTAAACAATGTAATGAGCTGTCAATGGAATAATTTTAACAGCTATCGGACGTGTGGCTTAGAAATGACAGCAGTCTGAAGTTGGTTGCAATTTTTTCATCTCACCCTGTTGTTATTCGTGTTAAATGATTTAAACCGCTAAGGTAGTATGGGGAAGGTCTATGGAATAGAATTTTGAACCAAATTTTTAGATTTTTCAAACTTTTATTTGTCATTAACATGCCTCTGTAATCAGCTGATATTCTGGATGTTAAAGCCACAAACCATTTTCTCAGCATGTATTTTGTCTAGTCTTTACCATTTTATGTCCTGGATCTGAGTAAATGCGGGAACATTTTTTTTTCACAAATCCGACCAAAAAAACTCGTTATCCCTATAGAGACAAAATTCCCCTCATGGTACTGGAATAGTATTTTTTTCTTTGGTTGATCAAACACTTCGGATCGGTTTTACATTGTTTTGCTAAGAATGTAGAAGTAAACTCTGTATCACAGGATTTTCAAAACTTTGGCAAAATTTTTCAGTAGTTTTAAATGCAATTTGGTATTCTGGGGCTTGAGTACAAAATATACTTCCCTGCTAAAAAAAAATTGTGAAAACAGTCTGACTTTTTGATATACCTCCCATATCAAGATACATCCACATTGTCGTATTTTTAAAATCTTTAATTGACCTGTTAAAATTGGTGTAGAAACCACAAAACAAATTTTTCGTGATCTACATCATTATTTCATTATTCTGGAAGAACGTTCGAGAGTGGCCAGGAATGACCGAGGAGGTAGAACTGCACCTCGTTCAACAGTATTCAACAAACAGTGTCAAATAGAAGGACATTTTAAGAGTTTATTTGTACTGAATTAATTAATTGAAAATGTCTTTGAGTGTTAAATATTGATAGTTTCATTATTTATAGCATTCAATCTATCTGAATGATAGACAAACCATTAACTATATGTGTAATTTAACTGGCTATACTGCTATGAGTTCGATATTCTACATTACGTGGCCGTATTCAAATTACGCTTACTGTAATTGCCATTGCCGATAAGTTGTTCTGTCGCTGCTGTTAGCTACTTGTGCTCCGTTCAATGTAAACTTTTGATAATTTAATTAGAAAATTTGTTTTATTATAACTGCCCACCTAAGTGTTCAACACACACACACTCTCCAGCATACATACATACACACTTAACAATATTTGGACAAAAATATAAAAATAGAGATATACGTACATGTGCGCGTATGTACGATATGCGATAACATTGTGTGTTTACAGTTCAGAATATTTGTGGAAGTCATTACGATTGAATGCAAACACATGACACTGCCAAATCTTTGAGTTGTTGTTATTGTTGTTGCTGTCGCTATTCGATTCCTAGAAACAACCCTACACGATCTTGCTATGGTAGAGTTTTGGGACTATGTTACAACCTTCGATAACTGATGACTAAGTTAAGATTTCACGTAGCTTAGAGTTAGCATAGAAGTTAAGCAGAAAGTATGCGTAGAACTTGTAACTAAAAAAACAGAACGGAAATCAACAGACAATCTGAATATCGGGACAATTCCCAGTTAAGATAACTGGACATTATTGTCGTTATCTCCAGCGAATTGCTAGTAGCCATTAATTGCAAATTAATACAAGTACCACTTCTTGATAAGGGCTTTAGCGGAGATTGCCCGACTTCTAGTTGATAAGAAATTACTTTCACAATTTTGTGAAAAAGCACTTCAGAGCAATTAACATGTCAAGCGTGGATAAAATAATTAGTGAGCGTTTAAGACAGTGCTATGTTAAGCTTGGTGTTCGATTCAGTACCTGATTCTTATATATCTTGATAAAACGACCGTTACAGAGGGGCTACACAAAATTATCTTCGAAATAACGGTTTTAGACCAAAGGTCTCTCTGTACCAAATCCATTTCAGGACATTTGGAGTCGATCTAGCGATGTCCGTCCGTCCGTCTGTCTCTCTGGATGGTTTGGGTGCACGATAACTCTCGAAGGGAGTATCCGATTTGGGTCAAACTTGGTACATCGTAATATTTTTGCCATATTCCCTAAATATATATTAGATATAGTTTGGAAATACCTTTTCCGAATATTCTTAATATCGTTTCGAGATTAGATAAAATTCCCATATATTTTCCTCTAATTTGATGCATGTGATGCATAAACCAAACAACGATTATCCAATCATCCGATTTCACATTAAAACCCTTTCTAAGCCTATAAAAAATAAATTGATTTCAATCTATCGGAAATCGATATAGATATGGCTCTCAATACATTCAATAGTAAATATAGATATATTTGCCCCTGTTATCCATTTTTTTGTTAAAACAATTTCAAAATTTATATTTAATCCCAAATATTTTTATACACTGTGGTCAGGGTATTATGTCTTTGAGCATTTGTTTGTAACATGAAGAAGGAAGCGAGATAGACCCATAGTTCCTTTTGATGATCCCCATAGAATCACATTCTGAGTCGATTTACGCATATCCGTCCGTCTGTCCATATATTTTTGTAAACAAAGTAGAGGTCGCATTTATTGTCCGATTGAAAGGAAACTATCCACAAATCAGTTGTTTTACCCATATACAAAGAACGATCTAAATATCTTGTGGAATTCATTCATTCCAGGCTATTCCGATGTTTCTCATTACGTTGCAAATGAAAACAAAACGTATTTTGTACCGGAACTCTTAATTTTATTCTATTGGTAATGAATTAACTTTAAGTTTGTTATTCGGTACATACAGGGTGAGATGAAAAAATTGCAACCAATTTCAGACTGCTGTCATTTCTAAGACACTCTTCCGACAGCTGTAAAAATTATTCCAGTGACAGCTTATTATATTGTTTGCAAAAGTACAAAAGCATTTTGGTGAGAATATCTAGAGTTTTTCGTGATGGAATTCAAGCGTGATAGTGTGATTTCTTTATATTTGACTGGAAAACCACAATCGGCTATCGTTAGAGCACTCCAGCATTTAAATGTGAATAAATCTTTTGTGTCTCGTGCCATCGCTCGTTACCGTGATACTGGTAGCGTAGCCCGACGACAAGGAAGTCGACGGAAGAAAACAGCAACATCAGCAGAAATGGTTGGAAAAGTAAAGAGACGACTTGATCGAAACCCGCGTCGCAATGGCTCGTGAGCTGAACGTATCGCAATATTCCATTCGGCAAATATGGAAAAATGAGTTCGGGGTAAAGCCATTGAAATTTCAAAAAGTGCAAGAACTTACACCGCAACAGAAAGAAAATAGACTCAAAAGCGAAAAGAGTTACTTCGCTTGGCCGAAAGTGGTGAAGTGCCGAATTTGGTTTTCTCCGATGCGAAAACATTCGTTGTCCAGCAATTTGTAAATAAACAAAATGATCGTGTTTACTTGCCAAAGAGGTCACCTGAAAATGTTCACCTTCGGTTGGCCAATTAAGCGCCGGCCATGGTGATGGTGTGGGCCGCCATAACAGCCGATGGTCGTTTTCCGCTCGTATTAATCGATTGTGGCATCAGAATAAAAGCCGAATATTATCGCGAAAATATTCTGGAGGGTATATTAAAGCCTTGGACACTCAAATATTTTGGCCGCAGACCTTATACATTCCAACAGGACTCAGCACGCGCCACCTAAGAATGGTTACAAAATGAGGTTTCTCGCTTCTTTTCCAGCGCACAATGGCCACCAAAATCTCCGGATACCAATTCGTTGGACTATTGTGTCTGGAGTATTTTGGAAAGCAAGGTTGGCACTAAAAAACACCAAAGTGTCGATCACCTCAAGCTAACGCTTCGCCGGGAATGGGCTAAATTACCGCAGAGGAACATTCATGTAGTGTGTGACGGTTTCATTGGCAGTTTAAAGGTTTGAAGGTTCGTGCCAAAGGTGACCAATTCGAACAAATCTAAACTTATTCTAAAATTTGTTGCTGTTTCCGAAATTTTTTGCTTTCATTCAAAAAAAAAAAAAAAATAAATAAATAAAAAAAATGTAAAAATTATGGCGTTTGATTTTTTTGGAGCAGTTTTTTTTTATCTCACCCTGTATAGCATCAAAATTTTGCTGGACACATCTAATTTTGTAATTAAACCAGGTTTGGGTGAGTGATGGAATATTTACCGACCATATTTATCAGAAGTTGGTCATAGGAACGTTCATTCCAGACCGTCGTTCTTTGAGTGTTTTGTAAAATGCTATAATTTCGTTTGGTTCATTTCTTAGAAGTTTAAGTTATGATTTAAATAATTTAGAAATTTTTACATATCAAGCCAATGGATTGCCGAATTCAGGGATGTTGACTTCAACCAAGTATCTACACTGGCGATATATTAATGCATGATTTTTAGTATCCAATATGCATCTAATTCCCTACTATGCACTCCCGTCGAACTGAGTCATTGTTTTCAATACTGCGTAATATGTATTTACAATCATTGTTGTGGATTTTAGGAAGTATCCTAAATCTACGTGAATACATATACCATGAAAAACACTTCAAAGTTTAATATAAACTCGAGCTGTGTCGTCACTTTTTGTGATAACAATTTTTATTTTTTGACACCAAGCAGCATGACTAATAAACAAAAAGCAAAAAAATATTAAAATTATGTCTGAAACAAAACAACTACGAAAAAATATATAAAACTCTGTATAATATTTCATTGTAGAACTAAGAAGGTAAAGTCATGCAATCATATGCTTACAATTTTTTCAAATTTTTAAACTTTGACAACATCTCATTGTCAAAATCTATATTCATCAATCTACTGCATACACACAAAATCAGAGATGGGAAGTGTTTTCTATGCAGTGAAATTTGACAAGGTAAATTACAGCAAATGAAGAGCTGGGAATGCTTATTTGAAATGAGGTTACCTTCATTTCATTCTACCATGGTATAGAATTTATTGAATTATGGGGGACCCCTCACACGTATGAGAGCCAATCGATGCGAAATTAAAAAACAAAAAGTAAAAAATCTGTAAGTTCGGCCGGGCCGAAGTTTTAATACCCTCCACCATTTGGAACGAATTTGGCAATTCTCAAAAACAATAAAATCCGTTAAAAATTCTGTTAAAATCTTACAAAATGAATGTAGCTGTTACAGTAGGGTATATACGACGACATGGACCTGCCATTACAATATTGAAATGCGAAACTTAAAAAAATCGGTGAATAATGTAGCTAAAATCATCAAAATACCGAATATCGGGAGATACCGTTATATTGGAGCTACACGAAGACATGCACAGACAATTTTCTGTCTTAGGCTATAGTATCCATTACGCACTTCAAATACCAAAAGTGAAACAATAAATAATGTCGCTAAAATCAACAAAGAACCGAATATCCGAAGGTACCATTGTATGAGGGCTATATGAAGACCTGGACCTGCACAGACAATTTTTTGTCTTTGTCACATTTGAAACAATTCCAATGAATATTGTTGCAAAAATCATCAAAATACCGAATATCGGGAGGTACCGTTATATGGGAGTTATACCAAAACTTTGACCTACATGGCCACATTTTCAATACCAAAAGTCCTGCAGACATAATATACATTTAGTAAAATAATATCAATCTACTTCAATTCGTTCGGAAGTTAGAGTGATTTCCACAGACGGATAGACGGACGGATATCGCTAAATCGACAAAGAATTTTATGCTGATCAAGAATATGGTGGAGGGTATAAAAATATTGAATTATCAAAGAGACCCAATGCCGAGATTACCAACAGCTCTTCGAAATGGGAATGGATTTCGCTTGGATTACATTGTAATCTTATACAATAAATACGAAATCATTTAGCACGAGATAGCCGAAGCTCCCCAGCGTAAAAGAATCGAGCGACAATAATCGTTATTATAACACGTAGCTTACTTCGAATGTTGGGGGTGTGAAAATGTAAACATGTCTGTCTTCACTAGTGTGCGATAAGGAGCAGAGTTCTGCTTCGCACTACCTTTGTGTAAGTGGATGTGTGCGAAATTGAATTTCCGTACGCACCGTTAACTTCGGCAGCGGCCTGCTCATCGCTGGCAAGAAAGAATAACAACAATGATTACGATTGTAAACCTCTCGCTTTGTGGCCGAATGGCAAATGGGCAAATGGGGTTGTACCCATCTGCCTACCCCAGATCAATGCTGGCCAGTGCTGGTTTTGCAGTCGAAGTTTTTGCTTCGTGCCGAAAAGTCGCAACTTTTATAAGATCACCGAACGTTTGCAACGCGCTCCAACGTTCAATCCAATCACGAAGAGTACACGCTTCGGTGCGCGTGGTGAAGCGCCTAAATCAAAGTTGACAAATTAAGAAAACAAACGTCCAAAATTAGATTTAGAGGTCTGCGAAAAAGATTGATGAGCCGCATTAAAAGTGACAGCAGTGATTGACATCGAAAGAGAGCGATAACGAACGCGATCAAAACAAATTTGAATGTGGTTAACGGTTAGACATGAACTGATAGTGCAGAACAGCGTGTCTTAACAAAAATATATTTTCCGGAAATTTCGTAAGTGTTTTTATGTGAAAACTGTAAGAAAGTGTGCAGATATAGAAGAGATCATCTTCGTTCAGCGGCTGTGTCGATAATATTCAGCAGCCCAGATCAAGTATGCCACAGTTTCTTTACCCATCCAAAAAATTGGACGTAAAATAAATTCACGGATAAATAAAAAATAACGTTTATATCGAATGATGTGGAAACGTTAGCACGAATTATGAACTTTTATAAGTCAGCTAATTGAATTATTTTCTATCAGATCTCTCATTGTGGCGAGGGAGTTGTAAAACTCTTCTCTGGTGTTAATTAAAAAAAAATATTAATTTTGTACTCATACGTATGCTCGAAGAAAACCTCTTTTGATCAAAAAAATAATTCAGCGAATTTGATAGAAAGACAACGCCGAACCGAGATACCAGTAATGACAGCGTGCGACTAAATGGAAATTATTATTGTATCCAAACTACGACAGTTCTTTTTCTAATGGATATGTAGTCTCGGAGTTTGGCAAACATTCTTCTTGTGATGTTATGTCGGAACTATGATTAAATATTTTGGTAGATCCTTTTTGTTCACGAGAAGGAATTGTAAAAGTAAAACTGGGAGTCCTACAGCCTCAAACCTTGTTTTGTAACATTAACAACAATGGAATCTTGAAAATATAAAAAATGCATTTGTTGGAGTGTTGTTCATATTTGAAACTCTTTTCAAGATTTTCCTCTTATAACGGCAATTGAAAATAGATAATATTATTTTTATACCCTCCACCATAGTATGGAGGGTACATTGAGATTGTCATTCCATTTGTAACACCTAGAAATATACATTTTAAACCCCACAAAGTATATATATTATGGATCATTATAAAATTCTATGTCGATTTAGCGATGTCCGTCCCTCTATCCACCTCTCCGTCTGTGGAAATCATTCTAGCTTCTGAACAAATTGAAGTAGATTGATAAAATTTTACTCAAATGTATGTTATGTCTGCAGGACTTTTGGTATTGATAATGGGTCATGATTATTCCCTGGCATTGTTTCAAATTTGGTATTTGAAGTTCATAATGAATAGTACAGCCTAAGATACTGGAAATAAAGCGAGGGCTGTCTGCGATGGTGCTGAGTCCTGTTGGAATGTCCAAGATCCAGAATATTTTAGAGATAGTATTCGGCACTTATTCTGATGCCACGGTCGATTAATACGAGCGGAGAGGGACCGTCGGCTGTTATGGCGGCCCACACCATCACCATGGCCATCGCTTGAGTTCTGGTGGGCAACCGTTGGTGGGCTGATGTTGCTGTTTTCTTCCGTCCACTTCCTTGACGTCGGGCTACGCTACCAGTAATTTTAACAGCTGTCGGACGAGTGGTTTAGAAATGACAGCAGTCGGATGTTGGTTGCAGTTTTTTCATCCCACTCTGTAGGGTATACCTAAATCAGTTGTGAAATCCTGTGGGTAAATATATATATCTAGGATGTAGAAAACACTTCAGATATCTTTTGCAGGTTAAAGATACCTGGATATCCTTAACCCCACCAAAAATCCTTAGTTTTATACATTTTACTTGAAAAAGTGAAATTTTTGATAGTTGCGTAGTTGTGTGGATTGGGTCAAAATGTAATCAATATACAATATGCGATAGAAACATTTAAAGTATATAAATTCTGAAATATGTAAGGTACATGTATTCAAGAGTTACTTTTAACCTTGGCTCCTTTACTAAATAGCAGATCTATATTTAATATTAAATTGGAGCTGAAAAATTGCAAATGCCAATTTTCAGGATGTACCTTTATGTTGGAGATCAAGGCTCTATCTTAATATCGTAATACCAAAAGAAGGACACTAATTGGTTTTGTTCCCTTAAAAAATACCTGACCAAAAAGGCCAACAACAATAAAAACAAGTTGTGTTCCAGTACTTTTTTAGTAGTAAAACTAGCAGAAGAGAGAATAATACGAAAAGCCATTCTCATTTAGGTGTGCTCAAAAAATAAGGGAACGGAAAGTTAGCAGAAATTCGATAAAATGTCAACATTCAAAATTCCAAAAGAAAACAGTCTAAATCGGACTGGTGAAACCTTACTGAATGGACGCCAAAATTTTGCAGCAAGTTGAGTTTAGGGGCTATGCTCGGATCGTTCTGAAATTTTTACCACAGGTAGGTATTTTTAGCCTGATTACGGCAAAGTAATTTTTTGTGGGGGAAATACCCGGTTACCCGGTTATTGGACCCGAAAATTCAGATACAATATTTTATCCGGTTCTACTGAACCGATACCTACAAAAAGGGTATCATTTGAAAGCTTATGAAAATACCTATCCAACAAGGGGTCGCATGATGGTAGATGGATGGAGAATCGTGCTTTTGAGTAATGCAAGAAAATTGATATTTTTTACTAGTACTTTTTGAAAAACCCATAAAAACTCAAAAATGGACCCATTATAGGGTATTAAAATCTGCCTACCTTATAACAGCCAACATTATTACCTTTCTAAAATAGTGTCATACGTGTTGATATCTTTTGTAGTTCCGAAGATATTAGTAATAGAAATCATTAAATTCCAATTTTTTCTCCAGTCAAATGTATCTAACCTCTCTAGCATTTTGAAACAGACGGCCTTCGGCCGGTGCTGAAGTAGCCGGCCTTTGGCCGCGGCTTGGGATTTTCTCCTCTAAGGTATGTCCGACACGGGCTACGCGATCCATAATTTTTCTTAACATTATAGTTGTTGTAAGTAGCCGGACTTCGGCCGGGGCTTGAGATTTTCTCCTCTGTGGTATGTCCAACACCGGCTACGCGATCCATAGTTTTTGTAAACATTGAAAACTTTATATGTAGCCGGCCTTCGGCCGGGGCTTGAGATTTTTTCTTCTGAGGTATGTCCAATACCGGCTACGCGATCCATAGTTTTTCTAAATATTATAATTTTTGTAAGTAGTTTGAATTCGACTTTAAAGACATTATCTTCGGAACTACAAAGCTGTAAGAGATACATATTAGTGGGTGAAAACTCAATTTCATGATTTGCAAGACTAATATCAATACTATAAGAGATATCAATACCAATAGCACCTTTTTGGAAAGGCCAGAGTGTAGGCTACAATGTAGTATGCAGTTTTTAATACCCCATAACGGCTCCATTTTTGAGTTTTTATGGGTTTTTCAAAAAGTACTGGTAAAAATATCAATTTTCTTGCATTTCTCTAGAACCGGTTCTAGTAACCTCATCATGTGACCCCTTGTTGGATAGTTATTTTTATCGGTTCAGTAGAACCGGATAAAAACCGAATATTGTATCTGAACTTTCGGGTTCAATAACCGGGTAACCGGTATTTCCCCAAAAAAAAAATTACCTAGCTGTAATCAGGTTAAAAAGATCTACACGTCGTAAAAATTTCAGGTCAATCCGAGCATAGCCCCTAAACTCAACTTAAGCCGTTTTGTTTTCAGAATGCGTTGAAGAGTATTTAGAGGTGGAGTTTTCTCAAATCCCAACCCCGGAGAAGCTGACATGGTTGGAGGCGCCGGTTAAATTAATGTTAAGTCTGCCAGAAGACTTAATGCCACAAGTTGGGAAGAAAGCCAACCTAAAAAATAAAAAGAAAATGTTCGCAGTAATAAGCAAACATCTTTGATTTTAAGTTTATTTTTTCAATTTACCTTTCACTAATTTTGCACTGTTTTCCAATACGTTTTCTTCGTCTGATTCCTCATTCAGGCAGTCCTCTCCACTCCTGGAATCGTCCAAAAGGAATACATCAGTTGCTCCATATTTTCTCTTTTTGTTTTTTTGCACGACAAATATTAGTTCTTCTTCAGTTTTTAAGTTTATCTTTTTCTTTACATTTGTTGTCACGCGCGAATATTGAAATGTATCAATACATTTTTCAACCTTGTTAGTCCTGCCAATTAAATGTCAAATTTACAATATGCACATTTCTGCTCGGCAAAATTCATGTAGCTAAAACAAGCAGAAATGTGCACCACTCAGCGCCATTTTTTCCCGAGAGAACTGCAAGTTTTGCTAGTTTTTCGAGTACGGGAACGCGTTGTAGCAGAATTAGCACTAATTAGTACTAATTTGTAGGTTCTGGAACACAAATACAATTAGAAAGAATGAGTGCAATTTATGGTGTCGTTAACGAATATTATGAGGTGTTACAAATGAAAGGCTAAAATTAATATACGGTCCATGTTATGACAGATATCACCGATATTTTTGCACATGACCGCCTAAGGCATTCTCTCGTGACCACTGTTTTCTAATTGTCACACGTGCTTAGCAATCGTTTAGTGGGCCTTAAAAAAATGTGTATATACATATATTCTCTTCTAATATCACGAATGACGTCTTTTATGAGAAACGGTTATTTCACAGCATACGAAGTTTATAAACAATTCAGTACTAATTAATGGAATGCCATTGTTTATGGACACTTTCAGGTTCTGTATAAATTCAATTGAACACAACAATACAATACGACAACGTTGAATTTGAGAATTTTTATATTAGATTGAAATCTTATGCACGTATTACATCGGGGTATATGCAAATATTTAACAATTTTTAACTAAAGCCACTACAATGTAAACTTACTATTAGCATGCTACGAGGGCGGTTCGGAAACTTCTTAGCCTATAAATGAAAGAGAATAGTTATTTTTTCAAAAATATTTTTATTTTTCAATATAATTTCCTAAATCTTAAATACACTTAGTAAAACGCTTATCTAGAAATGCTATCCCTTGATTAAAATAGTTTTCCTTAAGGTCTTCAAGATAGTGGTTTACAGCTGTAATTGCATCTTCATTTGAGGTAAAACGCTTGCCAGCAAGGATTTTTTTATACCCTCTACCATAACTAACTCCTCCTCATAAATACTCATGTCAGACCCAACAAAGTATATATATTCTTGATCAGCGTAAAATTCTAAGACGATTTAGCCATGTCCGTCTGTCTGTTGTAATCACGCTATCTTTCGAATAAATTGAGATAGAAGGCTACAATTTTGCACACATATATATTTTGCCTGTAAGTTCGTAAATGGGCCATGTAGGTCCACGTCTTCGTATAGCCCCCATATAACGGTACTCCCGATATCCGGTATTTTGATGATTTTAGCGACATTATTTACCGGAATCGTTTCAAATTTGGTATTTGAAGTTCGTAATGGATACTACATCCAAAGTCAAAAAGTGACCCAAGTAGGTCCACGCCTTCGTATAGCCCCCATATAACGGTACCCCCTATATTCGGTATTTTGATGATTTTAGCTACATTATAAAAAGATTTTTCTTCAAGTTTCGCATTTAAATATTGTAATAACTTATGACAAAAGTTGCCTATGCAGGTTCACGTCGTCGTATAGGCATTCGGTATTTTTAAGATTTTAACAGAATTTTAAACGGATTTTATTTGTTTTTTTTGGAAATTGCCAAATTTGTACCAAATGGTGGAGGGTATTTAAAGTTCGTACCCGGCCGAACTTACAGCTTTTTTACTTGTTAGATTTGGAAACAAGTAATAGTCACTGGGAGCTAAATCAGGAGAATAAGGTGGGTGCTTGACCACCCACCTTATTCTCCTGATTTAGCTCCCAGTCGTACTATAATTCGTTAATTTTAGCCATTGTTAAAACACTCTTGGTGCGTTGTCTTGATGAAACAAAAAATGTTGTGTTGTAAGCCAGGACGAATTTATGCATTTAATTGATCCAAATGGTTGCCATAGTTCTCTGAATTTATTCTTTTACCCTTTTGCAGATAGTCAGTCGGTAAAATACCTTTGAAGTCTCAAAAAAAACCGTTGTCATAACCTTACCAGCCGATTGAATTGTTTTTGACCTCTTTGGGGCACTTCCTCCAGTTTCAGTTCATTGTGTAGATTGTTCTTTTGTCTCTGGAGTATAGTGGAGGATCCGTGTCCCATCAACAGTTATGAAACAACGCTTAAAATCCATTTTATTTCGCTTAAAACGATCCAAACAATCTTGAGAAATGTTCATTCTTATGCGGCTTTGGTCGACTGGTAACAAATACGGCACCCATCTTGCGGAAAGCTTTTTCATCTGTAGTTCTTCATGCAAAATTAAATGGACTCGATCATTTGCGATGCTCATGATATTTGCAATTTAAGGCACTTTCATTCATCGATCATTTAATACCATATCATGCACTTTGGCTACAATTTATGTTGTTGTTGCTGTTTTCGTTTCACCTTCAATGCTTGTACGACCACCTTTAAATTCAGCAACCCAATTTGTTACTCTTGCATATGAAGAAGCACTTTCACCTAACACATTCACCATATCATTATGAATTTCTTGTCCCGATAAACCTTTTTTATGGAAATATTTAACGACAGTACACATTTCTAATTTTTTGGTGTAAAAATGCGGACGCGTTTTTTGAACAACTATTTCTATATGAAGGAGTTGCCAGATCGAAACAAAATTTAACATGTATTCATAACAGAGATGGAAGTTTCCACAACACTTAACTTTTTTCTCTTTATGCCGCGCTTTTTGTGCTAGGCTAAGAAGTTTCCGAACTGCCCTCGTGATACTATCATAACTTATAGATATCTTTGGAACCATATCACCCGGAAATAAATATTAAAGACATTCATAAACTCTTACATAAAGATTTAAATTATCTGAAGTATGAACCTTCGCCATGATTAAACTGCGATCGTTAGTTCAGACCCCCTCCAGTCGGTCAGTACCAATCAATTACATTTATGTTGCCTCAATTGAAGGCAACTTATTAATTGCACAAATTCAACTTTGTGTTTCAATGTTAGTTTTTTTTTGGTTTGTGGCAGCAAGGTAGCAAAGTTAAGGCCAAGTTAAGTGGATTTCATGCAACGATTACTTTGCAATGCCTACGAGTTGGTAGTCGTCATATGAATGGCTATGTCGACTATCGTGTCTGAATTTATTGAAGCAACGGAATTCTGCAGGCACCAAACTTTGTCGGGGTGTGAATGAACCATGCATTGCATTGGCGTATCAAGAGCGTCCAATAACATATGCATTCTGAACACTTAACACAACTGTAATTCAGAAAATGCCTTTAACCGGAAATTATAATGCGTTCTAGAAAATACCACATCACGGGGTGTTAATAACGCAAAATATACACTGTTTATAATATTTTTTTGTGTTATGATTTGGAATTCCTGTACTTTAAAATCGTCTTCGTCTTTTTTAGGATTTTTCTTCCAAATCCGTTCCAATATTACCACTTGTGTTGTAAATAATTCCTTTAGGTTCATCCACAGTAGAAGAATACAGGTGGATGCTTTAACGCTTTGGAACATTGATATATGAAAATTTTAAAATGTTCTGTCAAAAATAAGTAGATTTTTATTTCTTTTCTTCTACGACGCAAATCGGAGGTTGTTATAATATGAATTTTTCAACAATTTTTACAAGATTTTACTAATTTTTCATTCAATATTTTCAATTCCAAAATCAGTTTGACAGTTCATTGTCTCAGCAGCTGTGTCGATGCGACAACCTGTATGGGTTACTTAAAGAAGCTGATGGATTTTCCAATGTTAAACCCTTTGTTTCAAATGATGCGATAATTTCAGCAATTGAAAACATTGAATTATTATAAAATTTTGTTCAATAATATATTTCAGATATCTGTTTTAAAATACGTTTTTCAAAAAGCAAAGATGTAGGGTAACATTAACTGGAAAACATGCAAACTATCAGAATTCTTACGAGAATGGTGGATAATAAGGAATACATAAAAATACACCAGTAAAGAAGAGTCAAAAGTCGGCCGGGGCCGACTATATGATACCCTACACCACCATGCATATTTAGTAGAGCCCCCGTAACAAAAGAATTTATTTGTAGTAGATCACCCCACCTATCAACATTTGGCTTTAGAGCAGTTATAACATGGTTTCAGAGGGAACTAATATATGGGAGGCATATCCAATTCCGAATCGATTGTCACTAAATTTGACTGAGACATTTTTATCTTTCATCACTCGTGAACGATTACATTAAAATAAATATATGTCGGAGCCGAGTTTCATCTAATATAAACGTACGTCCCGAAAATCACTCCATTAGGGCTGATATTAGTCATTATTTGCATAATAAACCTGATATCGGATTAAGGATATATATGGGATCTAGATAAATTTGGTAAATATTTTTCTGAGCTCTATAAGATATGTTACACCAAATATCATTCTCGTGAAGTGTATACTACGAATGTGAGGGACTTAAAGCCCCAAATCGGATGAAACCTATATATGGAAACTAAAGCTATATCTGAACCGATTGTCACCATATTTGATGTACCTGCTTCTAGACTAAATTCGGTCGCATGTGCAAAAATGCATGCCATTTGCCAAAATTCAGGCCATTTGGTGCCCAATTAACCCGAAATCGGTTGAAGATAAATTAAATTTCATTTCAATCGGATAATAAATGCGACCTGCATTTTGTTCACAAGAATACATGGACAGACGGATGGACTGACATACATAAATGGTCAAAGAAAGTGATTCTAAAAAGATCCTCAAAAGTAGGTATGGGTCTTTCCTCCTTCTCCATTTAAGAAACAAATACAAAATACCCTTACCACAAATTTTAGAATAAGTTTAGATTTGTTCGAATGGGTCCCCTCATTTTGCGTGCTGAGTGCGATTGTGCTGAGTCCTGTTGGAATATCCAAGGTCTGTGGGCAAAATGCGTATCCAAGGCTTTAATACACCCTCCAGAATATTTTCACGTCATTTATTCTGATGCCACGGTCGATTAATACGAGCGGAGAGCGACCATCGGCTGTTATGGCGGTCCACACCACACCGTGGCCGGCGCTTGAGTTCTGGTGGCCAACCAAAGGTGCACATTTTAATCTGACCTCTTTGGCAAGTAAACACGATCATTTTGTTTTTACAAACTGCTGGACAACGAATGTTTTCTCATCGGAGAAAACCAAATTCGGCAGTTCACCACTTTCGGCCAAGAGAAGTAACTCTTTAACTCTTTTGAGTCTATTTTTCTCAGTTGCGGTGTAGGCTCTTGTACTTTTTTGGAATTTCGATGGCTTTACCCCGAGCTCAGTTTTCAATATTTGCTGAATGGAATGGCTCACGAGCTATTTTTCGGCCACTGCAACGCGGTTTTCGATCAAGTCGCTTCTTTACTTGTCGAACCATTTCTGTTCATGTTGCTGTTTTCTTCCGTCCACTTCCTTGACGTCGGGCTAGGCTACCAATATCACGGTAACGAGCGATGGAACGTGACATAAAAGATTTATTCACATTTAAATGCTGGAGGGCTCTAACGATAGTCACTTGTGGGTTTCCTGCCAAATATAAAGAAATCACACTATCACGCTGGAATTCCAACACGAAAATTACCAACATGGATTGAAAATTCAATTTAATGCAGAAGCTGCTGGATCTCGGTTGCTTTGAGAACGTTTAATCACAATATGGTTGAATAAGCAAGAGACTGTGAAGTGAGTGGTCGCCACAAATCATAGTCTTTCACGAGAGAGCGAGGGACATATGCTGCCCCAATCATTCTTACACAGTATGCAGTTTTTTATCGGCAACGTGGATTTTCCCGTATTTAGCAGCGACTGAGTTCTTCACAAGGAGATATCCGGCCAAATTATTTTTGATACATTGAATTTTGTTTATTTTGTGGATTGTGCGCTATATTTATTAATTCGTTAGTTTTCTTCTTTCCTTCAAAAAATATCCCTACCATACCTAGTATAGAGGGTACATTGACTTCGTCGACCAAACAAAGTATATATATTCTTGATCAGCGTAAAATTCTAATACGATTTAAGCCTCATCCGTCCGTCCGTCCGCCCGTCTGTTGTAATAACGTTAGAGTTCAAACGATCATACTTTTGTCTACAGGCAAATCAAGTTCGAAGATGGTCCACGATATCGAATAGCCCCCATTAATTATAACCCCCCATATTCGGTATTTTAATGATATTAGCGACATTATTCACCGGAATTATTTAAAATTTTGTATTTAAAGTTCGTAATGGGTACTACAGCCCGGCCGAATTTAACTTCTTTTTTACTTATTTGAATTACAGGTGGAATGTGTGCAGTGTTTTTTTCAAGCATTTTAATAAATATTCGTTTTTTTTTTCTTTCATTTCAGACTCCAACGATTAACACTGCCTTCGATGACGATACATTGCTGAATCCCGGTTCAAACACTACTGAAAGCAATTTCCTCAAAGACTTCAAAGTCTGAGTTCCAGAGTTCAAAAGCTCAGTCCACCGACTCTAAAGATAAGAAAATGGTCCTGCCATTCGGCCTAGGTTCGGATGGACACCATAATCCGGATGGCAGTGCAGACGGCAAGAACAAGGCGGCCACTAGTACGGCCGGTGGTGGCGGCGGTGATAGCAGCAGCAATACTGCAACTAGCAATACTAACCGAACAGTGGCCTATGCACCCACGGCGCCACCCTACTTTGGGCGGGCGCACACAAATGTGTCGACCGGTGTACCCGTAATTCCGTGTCCCTACATTGACTTCATAATTGTCAACGGCGACGATCGCTATATGATACGGTGCGAACGAAAAGCCGTACTGGAGAATAGCGTGGAGCTGGCCAAACTGATCCATGCCGGCCCCAACAGCGGACGCAAAGGTGATAATCATTTTCAGATCTCAAATGTAGATAAACATGATTTCGAACTTGTCATACGATTTTTGGAAACAAAATTTGTCAAATATCGTGATCATTTGCATATATTGAAAATCCTTGAATTGGCTGACCGATACAATTGTCCCGATTTGGTATGTTCCATTTCAAATGATGAGATTTGCTTGTCGCTACCCACTAGAAATTATTCAGTTTATTCTTCTCTTTCTCTCCCTCTCCCATTTTCCGCTGATTCTGTTTCGTCTTCCCACTGATTCGTGAATATCAGATTATACACTGCATTCGAGAATTGGATCTGCAGCTGAGCAGTGCAACGGTGATCGATGTGTTTCGGGCTCTGTGGTTCTACCAGGGCATCACGCCGACCAATCCCCATCAGATCGGCTCGGTTATAACGACACAGGAGTTGGCCTCGAAGAAGAGCAAACGCAAGGCCCACCAGCAAGCCGTTATGAATTCAACAAGTGCCAATCCAAATTCCGCTCCGAGCACAAACTCAACACAGATACCCGCCCCAAACCCGAATCCCTTCACAACCGAAGACTACGGAGTTGCCTTGCTGCACAACGCACTGCAACTCATTGACATGCATGCGGAACTGATACTCAGCAAACCGGAAATGAGTGAATTGCGTTTTGAGGAGTTGGAAATGATTGCGAAACGCGAAGCCTTGCAACTGAGCACAGAACTGACACTTTTCACCTGCCTAGCCGACTGGAGCATAGCGGAGTGTAGCCGTAAAAAAATCGATGCGACAGCGGAAAATCGTCGTCGTGTTCTGGGGCCACTCTGTTTGACGCCACGTTACTGTCTGATGACAGCTGCTGAGTTTCGTAAAGCGTGTGACCGTGTGGAACTATTGAATCCCCTAGAGACGTCCTTAGTTAGTGACGCCATTGAAGGTATTTTAAAAGTCTAAAATCGGTTACTTCATACTAGAGCGTACATTAAGTTTGTCATTCCGTTTGTAACACCTCAAAATATACATTTTAGACCCCACTTATTCTTGATCAGCATAAACTTATATGTCGATTTAGCAATGTCTGTTCGTCTGTGGAAATCAACCTAGCTTCCCAACGAATTGAAGCAAGTTGTTATAATTTTGCACAGATGTTTGTTTGTTCTGCAGAACAAAGGTTTACGTTTTGGTACTGTCCACATATAACGGTACCTCCTCCAAAGCCGTATTTTGATTATTTTTGGGATATTATTCACCGGAATCGTTTCAAATTTCATACTTGCTGTTCGTAACGGATACAACAGCCTGTAACGAAAAATTGCCTATGCAGGTCACGGTCTTCGTATATCCCCCATATAATGTTACCTCCCTTTATTTGGTATTTTGATGATTTTAGAGACATTTTTCACCGTAATTCTTTAAATTTGAAATTAATTCTGCAGGTCCAAGTATTTGTACAGCCCCCATATAACAGTACCTCCCCATATGCGGTATTTTGTTGATTTTAGCGGCAGTATTCAACAGAATTGTTTCAATTTTCGTATTCGAATATTGTAATGACCTATGACAAAATTTACTTATACAGATCCACTTCTTCGTTTAGAACCTAATATAACGGTAACTCCCTATATTCAGTATTTTTATGATTTTGACAGTATTTTTCAACGTATTTTTTTAATTTCCAACTTCCTACCAAGTGGTGGAGGGTACGCAAAGTTCGGCCCGGTCGACTAACTACTTTTTTACTTGTTTGCTAGTGAAATCGGTTGGTAAAAAAGTGTTTCAAATGGCGAGTCTATAGTATCGGTTTTCTGTTAAATTTGTTGTGAGTGTCAAATACCAAATTAGAAAAATCTGCTAAAAATGTGGCTAAAATCACCAAAATACCAAATATTCGGAGGTACCGCTCTACGAGTGATAAAATAAGTAATGAGCCTATTCCAGCAGACTTCTATCATAGAAGACAGATCCTATTACAAACTCTACAAGCCAAATTTTTGAATTCCCTTGCAAAATGTGGCTAAAATCATAAGAATACCAAATAAGCCAAATACTGAATCATGGACAAAATGTGAGTTTATGTAGGCAACGATCTACCACAGGATGCGGAACCCTAAGTACTGAATTGTAAACAACTCTGTTAGAAAATGAAATCTAAATCGTAAAAATACGGAATATCGGGAGGTAACGTTACGAAAACGTGGACCGACATGGTCCATTTGTAAACTTCCTACTCACAAAGATAGCGTGATTACAACAGACGGACATCGCTAAATTGACATAGAATAATATGCTGATCAAGAATATATATACTTTGCTGGGTCTAACATTGGTATTTCGAGGATCATGGTGGAGGGTATAAAAATATAAAATGATTTTGTGATATCTCTAAAGAGATTCCTTCGTAATTATAATCGACAATATTTGTTGTACTTCTATTTCATTTAGGTAAAAAACTGAAGAATTTAACACCCGAACAAAGTCAATTAATGGACAAGTTTCGAACGGCACGACCAGAGTTTGCCAAAATGCCGATACATCTGAGCGATCGCAGCAATCCGAAAAACTATCCGAAAAAGATGAGACGAGCTGAAAAGGGTGTCACCGAAGAGGGATGCTGGGAGAACTTTGGTCTGAACTGTCTGGCAGTGTTTGCGTGTATTTTCGATTGAGAATAAATTCTCCATTAGAGAAAGAGAGAGTTAGGGTATTGGAGATGACTGCAATACCTTGTACGATTTTTCCAGTGAAACATCAATGTGAAGTCTTGACCCATGGACGTTAGATTTAGCATTCACATCGACTTTAAGTTCATCAACCCATCCATCCATGCATCCTTTTGAGTACTTCTAATTTCAGTTTTCATTACTATTTTCAGACACAAGTACTTACAATCATGTTCACACTCCCACACCTTCACTCATGTATTTCCTTCCATCTCACCGTAGCCCATGGACAACCCAGTGCAATACCCTACATATGGTATTTTATAAATTCATTTATGTAAACTGATCAAGCAACATGCATTCGAGATTAAGCAGCGAATCTGGATTTGTTTCGGAATCTGAGTATCTGTTACGTTTCAAATTAAATCAATTCGTTATATTTGTTAGAAATGAGTTTTTATTGAAATATTTAATCTACATTGTTGAGATGTTGACTCCAACGAGTCTGTGCTTTATTTTCTAGTCAAATTTGTTATGTGTTTTCAAACACACACCCACACTCGCACACGCCTGACATCCAGTATCACAATGGCATACAAACATATTCAAGTTTATTTAGTCTAGCAAATATTGTTATTCCATTATTTTGTTAATAATTTATTTTGATAAATGAAACCTCGTTTAGCGATCGACATAAATGCAGGAGAATGAATGGAAGAGGAAACAGATTGAATTCGAGGTCAAGTTATATTTACAAGTCCTCGCACAATACGAATGCAGTTAAGCGAACACATTTGGAGTCAAAATACATTTTAGCCATATTAATAATGTCAATACACAAATATACACATATACTTACTTATATCATATACCCACACACACACACTCACACACTTGCATACATTTATTGTATTAGAACATACAGAGAATTTAGTTACAAGGAATTAATAAAAAACAAACATTTTGTAAATAAAATTCTTATTGAGCTTTCAAAACGATGTTATTTTTTGGTTTTCGGGAATTTAAAACTGATTCATCGTATTTTGAATAGTCCGTAAACAGATGGGGAAAAAGAAACGAAAAATGAAAGGTGAGTGTGAAATAAAGGAGTTAAATAAGACCCCTCCTAAAAACAAAATTTTCTTTCCTTTCTTTAGAACAAGAAAAATTAGACAATTTTTAGAAGGTAAAGAAGTGAGTAATTTTCTCGTTTGAATATTTCAACAAATTACGATTCCTTCGGCACTTTCTTCTTCAAAAAGTATTTCTAAAGGCATTTTTGAAAACAAACCTTCTTTAACCATTTTTAACCATTAATTATTAATTTATTAATTAATTAATTTATAATTTTGCCTTACCCCCTGGTAAACATTACCATCGTTCTCCCCCTAACAAACAAACGTTGTTTTTATAAAAACAACAATAAAGAGATTAAGCCTGACCATTTTGCAACAACAAAATACTATGGTATCCCGAACAAACAAGCCAACACTTTTCTATTTATAGACAAGGCACGGTCGACGAGGGAGCATAACTTACATGGTTATGCTACTTCGTTTATGTAAAACGAAAGCATAACAAGTGGAGAAAGATGAAAATGTTTATAAGTGCGGTTGTAAGATTTAGAAGATTTTCTAAAAGAATTTTAGTTTTATGCAATTCTTTGGTTCCTCTTCTATTGAGCTTACAATCTCGTCACTTGGGTAAAAAAAGTTTTTTGTCATAGAAGTTATTTTCAAAATAACTTCTGGGGAGAATATTCCAGACAAAAAACTAGGGAACTGATGAGGATTGGTGGCTCTTTCCGAAAACTAGGTATTTCCTGCCTTACCCCCTTGTAAACATTGCCGTCGTTCTCCATTAATAAACAAATATTGTTTTTATAAAAAAAAAAACAATAAAGGGATTAAGCCTGACCATTTTGCAACAACAAAATTAATAAATTTTTCTATTATTTTGATCGAATTATCACAACAATTCGACAATTCAGAGACAGCTGGCACGACAAGCGCACATTCTAAATTTAGATTTTTTTGTGTAGACCAGCAGTAATAAAGATAATTTTTTAAGGGTGAGACGAAAAAACTGCAACCAACTTCAGACTGCTGTCATTCATAAGCCACTCGTCCGACAGCTGTTAAAATTATTCCAGTGACTGCTCATTTTATTGTTTACAGCCGTACAATAGCATTTTGTTGAGAGTTTCCAAAAAAAAAAAAATTAATCGTGGTGGAATTCAGGCGTGATAGTGTGATTTCTTTATATTTGGCTGGAAAACCACAACTGGCTATCATTAGAGCACTCCTGCATTTAAATGTGACTAAATATTTTGTGTCTCGTACCATAGCTCGTTACCGTAATACTCGTAGCGTAACCCGACGTCAAGGAAGTGGACGGAAGGAAAGAGCAACATCAGCAGAAATGGTTTGAAAAGTGAAGAAGCTTGATCGAAGTCCTAGTCGCAGTTGCCGAAAATTGGCTCGTGAGCTGAACATATCGCAAGATTCCATTAGGCAAATATTGAAAAATTAGCTTGGGGTAAAGCCATTGAAATTCCAAAAAGTGCAAGAACTTACACTGCAACAGAAAGAAAATAGACTCAAAAGAGCAAAGAGTTGCTTCGCTTGGGCGAGAGTGGAGAACTGCCGAATTTGGTTTTCTCCGATGGGAAAACATTCGTTGTCCAGCAGTTTGTAAACAAATAAAATGTGTTTACTTGCCAACTCAGCACGCGTCACCCAAGAGTGGTTACAAAAGGAGATTCATCGCTTCATTTCCAGCGCACAATGGCCACAAAAATCTCCGGATACCAATCCGTTGGACTATTGTGTCTGGAATATTTTGGAAAGCAAGGTTGGCACTAAAAAATACCAAAGACCTCAAGCAAGCGCTTTGCCGGGAATGGGCCAAAATACCGCAGAGTAACATTAGGGCAGCGTGTGACGGTTTCATTGGCCGTTTGAAGGCCATGATTTGTGCCAAAGGTGACCAATTCGAACAAATCTAAACTTATTCTAAAATTTGATGCTATTTCCGACATTTTTGCTTTTATTCAATAAAACTAAAAAAATATAAAAATCATGGCGTTTGACTTATCTATCTATATATCTCTTCATGTTTAATTCGCTACAAAAACTGCAGATTTTGTTGATGCATACCTCGCAATAGACATTTTCAATACACCCGAATTTGAATATTTTTGAACAAATTTTTTTATTATTGAAAGGAATACACCCACATATGCCATGGGTGACCAATTCAAACAAATCTACTTATTCTAAACTTTGATGCTGTTTCGCATAGCCCCCATATAACGGTACCCCCCGATATTCGGTATTTTGATGATTTTAACGACATTATTCACGGGAATTGTTTCAAATTTGGTATTTGAAGTTCGTTATAGGAACTACAGTCTGTGACAGAAAATTTTCTGTGCGGGTCCAGGTCTTCGTATAGGCCCCATATATCAGTACCTCCCTATATTCGGTATTTTCATGATTTTAGCGACATTATTCACCGGAATTGTTTGAAAATTGGTATTTGAAGTTCGTAATGAATACTACAGTGTAAGATAGAAAATTGTCTGTGCAAGTCCATTTCTTCGTATAGCCCCCATATAACGGTACCTTCTGATATTCGGCATTTTGGTGATTTTAACGACATTATTCACGGGAATTGTTTCAAATTTGGTACTTGAAGCTCAAAATGTATACTACACCCTAAGACAGAAAATTGTCTGTGCAGGTCTACGTCTTCGTATAGCCCCCCTATAACGGTACCTCCCTATATTGGGTATTTTGATGATTTTAGCGACATTATTCACCGGAATTGTTTGAAAATTGGTATTTGAAGTTCGTATTGAATACTACAGTCTGTGACAGAAAATTGTCTGTGCGGGTCCAGGTCTTCGTATAGGCCCCATATATCAGTACCTCCCCATATTCGATATTTTGACGATTTTAGGTACAATACCCACCGAAATTGTTTGAAATGTGGTATTTGAAGTTCGTAATGGATGCTACAGCCTGTGACAGAAAACTGTCTATGCTGGTCCAGGTCTTTGCACAGCTCCAATTTAACGGCACCTCCTTATATACGATATTTTGATGATTTTAGCTACATTATTTACCGTTTATTTCAAGTTTCCAATTTGAATATGGTAATGGCTTATGAAAAACAATGCCTATGTATGTCCACTTCGTATAGACCCCAATATGACGGCTATATTCGGTATTTTAAAAATTTTAACAGAATTTTTTAACGATTTTATTTTTTAAAAATTTCCAAATTCGTTGCAAATGGTGGAGGGTATTAAAAGTTCGGCCCGGCCGAACTTAGTGCTTTTTAACTTGTTGAAAATTGCCAAATTTGTATTTAATGGTGAAAGGTATTCAAGGTTTGGCCCGACCTAACTTACAGCTATTTTACTTGTTTTTTATACCCTCCACCATACTATGGAGGGTATATTAATTTTTTCATTCCGTTTGTAACTCCTCGAAATACTCATGTCAGACCCATCAAAGTATATATATTCTTGATCAGTGTAAAATTCTAAGACAATTTAGCCATGTCCGTCTGTCTGTCTGTCTGTCTATCTGTTGTAATCACGCTATCTTTCGAACAAATTGATATAGAAGACTAAAATTTTGCACACATGTATATTTTGCCAGTAGACAGGTTAAGTTCGTAAATGGGCCATGTAGCTCCAAGTTATCATATAGCCCCCATATAACGGTACCTCCCGATATTCGGTATTTTGATGATTTTAGCGACATTATTTAACGGAATTGTTTCGAATTTGGCGTTTGAAGTTCGTAATGGATACTACAACCTAAGACAGAAAATTATCTGTACAGGTCCACATCTTCGCATAGCCCCCATATAACGGTACCCCCCGATATTCGGTATTTTGATGATTTTAGCGACATTATTTAACGGAATCGTTTAAAATTTGGTATTTGAAGTTCGAAATAGATACTGCAGCATAAAACATAAAATGGGCCATGTAGGTCCACGTCTTCGTATAGCCCTCATATACCGTACATTTTTAACGGATTTTATTTATTTTTTTTTTTTTTTTTGGAAATTGCCAAATTTGTGCCAAATAGTGGATGGTATTAAAAGTTCGGCCCGGCGGAACTAACAGCTTTTTTACTTGTTTTATTTATTCTTGGGTCAAATTTAGTAACTCAAATTTCACCGTCTTCCTGTCAACCTATTAATCTGAAATTTTATATACACTTTGGATTTTGGTGACAATACAATTATGACAATTATGTTTATTCATTATCATTATAAATTCAAGATGGCGGTCGCTACAAAATTGCGGGTAACGTAGGTTTTATTAATCCCATCAATATGGGCATCAAATGAAAGTGCTCAACCAGTAGAATACACTGTACTATATAAAATTACAATCCCACGAGTAAAACTGCCTGTCCGCGAAAACCGTACTGCCCATAGAGGTCACTAAATTTCACGATTTTAACAAATGGAATAATTCGGCACAGTAATCGTTGTTTCGCCTGTGTCACAACTCTGCTCTATTGAATTTATACAGAAGTAATGGTGCTCGCATTTACAAAATAATAGCGCAGAATTAGCTGGTACATTCCACACGAAATGCAGACAATGTGGATATAGCTAATATAATACCAGCTGATATCAACAAAACTGAGGGTTTACCAGCGGAACTTGAAATATTTGTGGGGCAAAAGTTTCAAAGGGATTAGTAAATGGCGTTATAGGCTACATCCACGAAATCGTTTGGCCTCAATTTCGTCGAACTCAGATGTATGCAACAGATGTTCCTTCCGTCCGAATTGATTTCGCAAGAGACGGATTATATCTTATACACCCGAAAGCTATACAGTTTGCAGCTGAGTACAATTACGGGACGACTGAAAGAAGAATGTTGCCTTTAATACTACCATGGGCTTCTACAATACATAAAATGCAGGGCAGCACTGTGGATCACGCAGTCGAATACTTAGGTGTGAAACTGTTTGAAGAAGGTCAAGCCTATGTGGCTCTTAGTAGAGTAAGATCTTTGCAGGGACTACGTATAGAGGAGTTGGACTGCAACAAACTAACGGGCAAGAAACCTTGCAATGATGAAGCACTAAATGAATTAAACAGAATGCGAAATAAAAACTAGGAAATGAAAAAAAAAATAAGTTAAAAGGTTTTGTGTTAAACATACATGGCAAGATTTAAGATAAATGTACTAAAAACCAAAAAATAATAAAATAGATACAGACGTGGGAATTAAAAACATAGGCATAGACTAGACTAAAATAAAAGCGTGAAGCACGTCAATTCTCTAAAAGTTACCAACCTATATGAAATCTACTTTATTTGTGTAATTACGAACTACAATTCTTAATAAGTTTTGATCTGTCGAATCAAAATTTTCCATTGTTTTGGCAAAGCCAACAGAATCGTCTTTACTGTCAAAATAAAATTTTTGAAGTAAATTATACATGATGCTTCGAAAACTGTATGATTCGCTTGCTAAAACAGTAAGAGAGATTTGTTTTGTAGTAATTAAATGCTTTCATAAAAAAATAACGTAAGCAAGATGGCAAACTTAAAAAAATCTTAAAGTTTCCATTTAAATGTCAATTACTGTATATAAAAAAGTGGATCTATCTGAATAATTTTTACTACAAGGGTTATTGTCTATTAAAACAAATTCGTGGGTAAATGTGACTAGGACTACTAACATATCGAATATCGGAGGGTACCGTTATATAGAAACCGTTGACATTATGAAGTACAAATACCAAATTTTATAAGGAAAGGAACAAAAATATACGAATATCGCGAGGTTCCGTTATATGAATGCTACATCAAAAATTGAACCAATATATCTCATTTTCAATGCCAACCATTCTAGATACAACACAATACAAGCTACGTATGGTGCTAAAACTCTACGGCGATTTCAACAGCAGGGTAGACAGACGGACATCGTTAGACTTAGAATTTTGTGCTGATCATGAATATATATACTAAAATTTATATTTTGAGGTGTCACAAATGGAATGACAAATTTAATATACCCTACATAATGAAAAACTCGTTACACCGAGTACTTCAGGTGAAATAAAAAAAAACGCCATAATTTTTACTTTTTTTTTAATTTTTATTGAATGAAAGCAAAAATGTCGGAAATATTTAGCATCAAATAAGTTTAGATTTGTTCGATTTGTTAGTTGGTCCATTCACACCCTCCAGTATATTTTGCGATAATATTCGGCATTTATTCTGATGCCACGGTCGATTAATACGAGCGGAGAGCGACCATCGGCTGTTATGGCGGCCCACACCATCACCATGGCCGGCTCTTGAGTTCTGGTCGCCAACCGAAGGTGCACATTTTCAGCTGACCTCTTTGACAAGTAAAAACGATCATTTTATTTGTTTACAAACTGCTGGACAACGAATGTTTTCTCATCGGAGAAAACCAAATTCGGCAGTTCACCACTTTCGGCCAAGCGAAGCGACTCTTTAGCTCTTTTGAGTCCATTTTCTTTCTGTTGCGCTGTAAGTTCTTACACTTTTTGGAATTTCAATGGTTTTACCCTGAGCTTATTTTTCAATATTTGCTGAATGGGATATTGCGATATGTTCAGGTCACGAGCCATTTTTCTGCCACTGCGACGCGGGTTAAGATCAAGTCGTCTCTTTACTTTTCGAACCATTTCTGCTGATGTTGTTGTTTTCTTCCGTCCACTTCCTTAACGTCGGGCTACGCTACCAGTATCACGGTAACGAGCGATGGTACGAGACACAAAAGATTTATTCACATTTAAATGCCGGAGTGCTCTAACGATAGCCACTTGGTTGATGGTTTTCCAGCCAAATATAAAGAAATCACACTATCACGCTTGAATTCCATCACAAATAACCTTTTTTGTGGAAAATTCTTACCAAAATGCTATTGTACGGCTGTAAACAATATAATGAGCTATCACTGGTATAATTTCAACAGCTGTCGGAGTGGCTTAGAGATGACAGTAGTCTGAAGTTGGTTGCAGTTCTTTAATCTCACCCTGTATTTATAACATGGCTTGTTTACTCAAAAACTATTCAAATAACAACTTTTATATGACGTGGACGATGCCTTTATGATAGTTTTAATTTAAAACCAAGTTATCAATTAAATGGAATTGCTGTGCATTTTCTTGAGATTTTGCTTGGAAATGTACTTATTTAAATTCGTTACAATTATTGAAAAATGCATATCATAACAACTTCTGATTTGTGTTGTATAATAAAACATATAAAAATCTATTTATTTAAAAAAAAAAAAACAGTTTAAAAATGTTGATGCATCTACCTGTATTCCTCTAGCATGAGTGAATGACATCTACTAATACGAAGTTGAATCTAGGACAGATTCTATGTTTTAACATTGAATTCGAAGGTAAAGCTAAATGCGACATCTATGAAGAACCCATGGACAACCACTGTGGTTTCCGTCTCTGCTGAAGAACATTAAATGGTGAAACTCACCACCTTATACAACAATGGTGAATTAATTGCTTTTAGTTTTAACTTTTATTCATAGATGGCACGGAAAACATTAATTTGCTTGGACCATATAATATATCTTTAAGCGTAAACGAAAACTTCACGAGAAGCAAATCAACACTATTTGGGGGATTATATAAACAACTGAGTTCGGTCGCGCCAAATACCATTTCGAAGAAATTTTTAATATGTAAAACAAAAAATCCTTAAAAAATGTAGCTGTACAATTTCCAAATATCTCTGTTTCCGGGGCTAAACAGTGGCACAAATCACAACAATATCGAATACCTGGAGTTACAGTTATGTGGAGTCTACACCCAAACTTGGGCCTATATGTATAGTTATCTACAAAGATGTTTCCTACATAATAGGAACACATACTCAAAATTTACAGAAAAAATTTGAAATTGTGACTAGCACCTCCAAAAAAACATTGAATCTGCCGCTATAGATATATGGGGCTGTACCAAAACGTTGACCTACATAGGCCATTTTCAATACCAAAAATACTTAAAACATATTTAATTATAATGTTAGCAACCTACTTAATTTCGTTCGGAGGCTAGAGTTATATCCACAGACCTACAGAACATTGCTAAATCTATATAGAATTCTGTGCTGATCAAGAATATATACTTTGTGGGATCTAAAATGGTGGATTATATAAAAAAGTACAAAATCGGCGATATATATATTTATCCATACCTAAGTATGCAATAGACGACCTTTATGATTCTACCGTAAGTATGGGCATAAATCTTGTTTCTTATTACGAAGGAATTATTTATTTGTGGTTGCCGTTATTGAATCCAAGGCTGACAAGTTTAAACATTTTATTTGGAAGTGAGTTTTCTATGTCTTGTTGGTCTTTCTTTACATTCATATTACATTTTTAGGTGACGCTTCTACCAACAAACGTAAATATAGTTGTTGTTGCATGGTTTACATGTAAAGGCTATAAAAGCCACAAAACAACACGCGGAGACCATCAACATATCAAAAAAAACGTTTGTATTCTATTCTACTTGAAAGATACGGGACTAAAATTGTGAGAGTCATACCTGATTTGGGGAAACCAGGACTCGGGATAGTAGAGTACAGAACACCTGTTATGTACCAAGTCAAACCTGTAGGCAAACCAAAATGTTACTATGGGCTCAACCCGTACATATTAAATATCAGAACGAGCTGCTACAACAATCCAGCAACAACTTGGTAGTACATCACAATATTATTATCAAATTTAGATCGAGTACGGAGATAAACAATATCGGCATACTCGTTCATTCTAGTACCTCCCCGAAAAAGCGTTAATATTTGAAAAAAAAAAAAATTACAACTCATATTAAATCTGAAATAAGAGTCAGGTTGTATTCAAACATTCGCACATCCCGATACTTCTTCCAAACTCTAGATCCGGCGTGAAAATAGGGTCATGCCTTCGGGTACTTCCCTTATAACATGCGAACCAAGTCAGAGTTATTCTTTTTATACCCTCCACCAAAAAAGTATGGAGGGTATATTAAGTTCGTCATTCCGTTTGTAACTCATCGAAATAATCATTTTAGACCCAATAGAGTATATATATTCTTGATCAGCGTAAAATTCTAAGACGATTTAGCTCTTTCCGTCTGTTGTAATCACGCTACAGTCTAAACGAATTAAGATAGGAAGCTAAAATTTTGCACTGATCTCTCTTTTATCTGCAGGCAGGTCAAGTTCGAAGATGGGCCCCATATAACGGTACCCCCGATATTCGGTATTTTGATGATGTTAGCCACATTTTTCAGTGGAATTGTCTTAAAATCCACACAAGTAGTTCCTTGCGAGTACGTCACCCCCTGAGAGAGAATTGTCTATACAGGTCCACGATATCGTATATCCCCCATATAACGGTACCCCCGATATTCGGTATTTTTATGATTTTACCCACATTTTTCATCGGAATTGTCTGAAAATCCACACAAGGAGTTCCTTGTGGATACTTTATACCTCGACAGAGAATTATCTATATAGGTCCACGATATCGTATAGCCCTCATATAACGGTACCCCCGATAATCGGTATTTTAATGATTTTAGCCACTTTTTCCAATGGAATTATCTCAAAATCCACACAAGGAGTTCCTCGTGAGTACTTTACACGCAGACATAGATTTGTCTTTATAAGCCCACAATATCGTATATCCCCCATATATTGGCACCTTCCTATATTAAATATTTTAAAAATTTTAAAAGAATTTTTAATGGATTTTATTCTTTTGAAAATTTTCTAATTCGTTCCAAATGGTGGAGAGTATTCAAAGTTCGGCCCGGCCGAACTTACTGCTTTTTTACTTGTTACTTTTTATATCGCAAAAAAATTATTATTGTTATTATTATTATTATTATTATTATTATTATTATTATTATTATTATTATTATTATTATTATTATTATTATTATTATTATTATTATTATTATTATTATTATTATTTTATTTATTATTATTATTATTATTATTAATGTTGTTATTTATTGTTGACCTGGTAGATTTTAATATTTTTGATGATAGTTCGGCTGAAGGTCAGTAAAACAATTTTTATTTTACATTTTATGTAAATATAATACATAAAATTTTCAATATAAGTGACCAACAATTCCACCAAAATAATGAATTAAAAATAAGAAACATATTAACAAAGAATGATTTCCCACAAAAAACAATCGACGGTTTAATAAAACATGCAAAGGAGAATACAAATGTTAAAATTAGAGAAGAAAAGGAAATATCATACAAATCTTTGACGTATATACCAGGATTTTCGGAGAGATTTTGTAGATCGAACGCGTATAATAAGGACAAATACTAATTAGCTTTAAAAACCAATTACAGTGTCAACAATATGTTCAGTAGAACTAAAACGAAGACAAAAAAGGAGGACAAGAGCAATGTCGTTTATAAGATAGCATGCAACGGCGACGAAACCAATATATGCCAAAAAGTATATATTGGCACGACAAAAACAAAATTAAAAACTAGACTTTCCGGACATAAATCGGATCAAAAATCAGACAAACCTTTAGAACAAAAGACAGCTCTAGCAGCACATTGCACATTAACAGGACATAGACCGAACTTTAAGGATATTAATATAATGGCACAAGAAAACAACTACAAAAGACGATTCACATTAGAAATGTTATCATAAATGTACCACCGGAAAAAAGAATGAACTTTAAAACTGATACGGACCACTGTGCACATATTTAGAGAAATTTAGTACATAAACACAGATGGAAAAAGATTTAGTTCGAATTTGACGTTAAATTAGAGCAGACGTTTTCCTCTAAAACAAAGTTAATGTAAGAATTGTGTGTTGTGTAATTTGTCTTATTAATTTGTAATAATTTGTGTTATTTGTAACAGATCCCTGAAGATGATTGTCGATGACAATCGAAATATTGGATATAATAAAGAAAAAAAGGAGATAACTAAATAAAAATTGTTTTACTGATCTTCAGCCGAACTATCATCAAAAATATTATTATTATTATTATTATTATTTTTATTATTATTATTATTATTATTATTATTATTATTATTATTATTATTATTATTATTATTATTATTATTATTATTATTATTATGGTAAATTCCTTATGTTACCTCAAAATTTTCAAAAAAGTCGATGTAGAGAAATTTTGAACAACGTAATATTTGTACCAGAACACAAATTTTCCGATTTTCCAGGTTTTATATATTATTAAAGTATATCCGTTTCGGAAAGAGTAATAGGAAAATGCTTTCCTTTTGCACTAAATATTTCTCAAAATCTTTTATTTTATGTTTTCCGAGGAGGATATCAGTAAAAACACTGCGCAATTGACCCACATCCAATTTTTCTGTCCCTAACTTTTTCAACGTCTCTAAGCCCTAGAAACCAACAGTGACCCGAAGATAAAATTTGAGTACTCAAGCTTTATCTTTACTTAATACCCAATTTACTACCACTTAGTACTTTTCGAACAATTATAGAACACATTTCCAATATCTTAATCACAGACACCAACAGTGACATATATAACAAACTTCAAGGTTTCACCTATATTCCTTAACCCAATACCAACTGAATTACCATAAGTACTATTCGTACAAATGTAAGACGTATTTCCAAAGCCCCGTCAAATTTTAATTCCAGATACCAACAGAAACTTCCATATCAAATTTGAGAAATCTAGTGACATCCCTTCACCAAATACCAAATTTATAACCATTTAGTACTTTTCGTAAACATATAAGACGCATTTTCAAATCACCGCTTCAATGTCAAACAAAGATGTCAAATTTTAGAATATGATATCTATTCCTTCGCCCAATACCAAATATAGTACTATTCATTATTTTTCGTACAATTATGGTGCACATATCCGAAATCAACTCCAAATGCCCAGGCTACACATGAACAGCGACTCTAATACCAAATTGCAGATTTTACCCAATACCAAATCATACCAAATATAGTACTATTTACAACTTTTAGTTCACATCTAGTACAAATTTCCAAAACCATGCCTTTATCACAAACCTGAAATACCACCAAAGGGAAGCCAATACACAATTTCAAAATTCCAGTTCAATTCAAATTTTTTATCTATCTGGTCAAATAATTCCAAAAATGGTACCATCTTAGAAGTTTAGTACCATTTTAGAACTTTTCGTAACCTTAAAACTCGAATTTCCAAAAACCAATTGATACATCTGTCCTTCACTCCATTCCAAATTTCAGTATTCTAGCTCATTCCGTTTGTCCAATGCAAAGTATTCAATCTTTAGTACATAAAACTTAATTTTAGACGAAAATTTTTTAAAAGCTGAAATTTCTAGGAAAAGTGCAATTGTTATTTTTATATCACAAGTAGAAATTATACATTAACGTTTTTGACTGGCAATATAATAGGCTTCCAATCGGAGTCACAGTCTTTCAAGTCCCTGAACAAATGAAATATGTAAAGTAATGTTAATGTTATAAGATATATTATTCATTGTAAATTTGGCACTTTTTGGTTTAAAATTACAGGCAATCTGTGATGTTAGATTTATAGATCATTTTTAACATTTAAGCCTATGTTCCCAACTAATTTTTTATAGGGTGTGACAATTTCAAAGTGCGGATGTATAATGGCATACGAGCAAAACTACAAATGAGTACTGAATGGACCCGGACCAATATCATATTGTTTGAGATCTACTCTAATAAACTATTGTAATGATGGAAAAACCTTAATTTGGTTGCGCAGTGTTATCAATATAAACTACGGATCTACCTTGTTACCCCCAGAAATATATCTAAGAAATGTTGATAAATTGTATTATCGTTCGTCTAAAAATTGAAAGTTCTGAAAATTGAAGTTCTGATGAGATCGTCAACCAGTTAAGAGCAATGTTCTTAATAACCCAATCACTTCTCATATTCATTAAATTATGGGTGCCCAGAAATTTGGGAGAGTAATTGCATAGGCAACGGGAGAATAAGTTTGGCTTCTCATAAAGACAACATGCATGGATGGACCCGATTACTTTAGGTTAACCAAATCCCTCACTGGTTTTGACCAGATTCAGAATAAATAACTCTATTTCATCGTTCATTAGTATTTAGATAAAACGCCATAACACTTGTTGACAAGTCAACGCACCTGCAAAACTACATATGAATATATGCAAGTAAAACATACACACATACATATATACATGCCTACATTCATACATGCACTTGTTAGGCCCGCACTCACCATTGATCGCACATATGTAGTTGCCAAAGTTGTTGTGTCATGAGCCTAAAAGTGGTAAAATACTAACCAGTATCTATTATCGCTACGTATTGTCATTTCGAATAAGACTGAATAGAAATACTATCGTGTTGAGTGCGCCAGATATGAAGCTGGCTGGCTCGACAGCCGGTCAATCGTTTCAACTCGACTCGCAAACAAACTTGAAACGCTCACTCGGCTGAAATGCAAAATGCAACTCTCAGTAGAAATTGTGATCGCTTTCGGGAAGGTTGAAAATCTTGGCGGTCCTCCTCTTCGGAGATACGACTGGAATTGTTGAATGCCGTGTTGGGAAAAAATAAAAAAAATAAATAATTAAATAAAAATTGTTCAAACAAACAAACAAATAGCGCTTGATGTTTTCATCATTTGCGGTTAGACAGAGAAATATAAATAATACGAAAATAAAGCGACTTTGTTTCAAATATGTATGAACAGAGAAATAGCTCCGATCAGAACCCGGCCAACAATGCGCTCTGGAATTTAACGGGCCGCCCTGGCTCGCACCAAAGTTCGAATGCAGCTTCTCTTCCCACATCGATTCCGCAGAGCATTTTCACCAACCCCAGCGTGCAGCCGTCTAGTGTGGTTAATTTGTCCAATTCCAGCGATGTGGTTATCGGGCCAATGACCCAATACCAAGGACCCGTCACAATTTACCAGTACATGGATGCCACAGTGGAGGCCCGTTCGATGCAGGCAAATGGTGGCGGTAAGTGTGGCAGTGTTGCATAAGAAAACTCGATAGCAAGAAAACTCATGCATGTGAGTACACAAACATGCATATGTACATGCATGCGTGTGTATATAGATATTGATAAAGAGATTTATATCTACATGAGTGTGTATAATTCCCTTTCCAAGAAAGAGCGCCGTTTCTAGATTTTGAAATTGTTCGATTCTCTTTTGTTAAGATACTGCGTACACATGAATATACATAGATACTTACAAACGTATATATGGATATCTCTTTTTATACCCTCCACCTTAAAAAGGAGGGTATATTAACTTTATCATTTGTTTATTCCAATATTATTTGACGTAGTGCTTCAAAATTTGGCAGAACAATTTATATTATGTATTGGATGGTTGGTATTGAAAATGAGATATATCGGTCCATGTATTCGTATAGCCGACATATAACGGTACCTCCCGACATTCGGCATTTCGATGATTTTAGCGACATTATTCACCGGAATTGTTTCAAGTTTGGTATTTGAAGTTCGTAACGGATACTACAGCCTGCGACAGAAAATCGTCAGAGCAGGTCCACGTCTTCTTCGTATAGCCGCCATTTAATGGTACCTCCCGACATTCGGTATTTCGATGATTTTAGCAACATTATTCACCGGAATTGTTTTAAATTTGGCATTTGGAGTTCGTGACGGATATTACAGCCTGTGACAGAAAATTGTCAGTGCATGTCTACGTCTTCGTATAGCCACCATATAACGGTAACTACCGACATTCGATATTTTGATGATTTTAGCGCATTATTCACAGGAATTGTTTCAAATTTGGTATTTGAAGTTCGTCATGGATACTACAGCCTATGACTGAAAATTGTTTATACAGGTCCACGTTTTGGTATGGCCCCCATATAATGGTACCTCCCTATATCCGGTATTTTGATGATTTTAGCTACATTATCCACCGATTTTTTTCAAGATTCGCATTAGAATATTATGATAAAAGTTGCCTATGCAGGACCACGTCGTCGTATTTTTTTTGAAAATTGCCAAATTCATTCCAAATGGTCGAGGGTATTCAAGGTTCGGTCTGGCCGAACTTACAGCTTTTTTACTTGTTGATACGTACGTATGTATTTGATGGTGACAAATTCACGGTGCAACAATAAACTTTATACATGATTAATGGTTCTGTAGAATTTGTATCTTATGTCAGAAGAGTCTCAGGTAAAATGGACCATCTTCGAATGTGATTGATAGAAATATTGGAACTCGCTTCAAAAGCTATCGCTGTATGGCCTGAGAGAATGTTCCGACATAGCAAATGTATTATGATGACGATAGACCAACTTGAGAGCTATCATTGCCTTTCCCTTTCCGGGAAAGATACAGGAATGATTGGATCGATATTGCAATTTTCGTAACTGCCCTAAATTGGGTACAATCTATGAGTACAATTTCTGCCACGTCATAGACACAATCCGCTTGACGTGAAATTTATGAATTTTATACCCTCCGCTTCGTATTTAAACTTTGTCTTTCCGATTGTAACTGCCCGAAAAAAACACGTCAGACTTTACGTATGTATGTTCGAAATCAATTTACCGATATCTGGCTGTATTTACTGCTCTATGAAGGTAAAAAGTAACAAATATGTATTAGTATTTTGTCAATAGGCAGATTAAGTACCTCCCAATATATGATGTTTTGACGATTTAATCCACAATTTATAACGGAATTGCCTTCTTAGGTGCACGTTGTTGGATAGCCCCTTTGCAACGTTACTTCCAGATATTCGCTTTGATAAAGCCCCTATACAATGTATTTTGAAGATTTTATCTGCATTCTCCAAACGATTTCACTTTCTTTCAAATATGGAATCCTATATTTGTATACCCTCCACCATAGTATGGAGGGTATATTAAGTTTGTCATTCCGTTTGTCACACCTCGAAATATACATTTAGACCCCACAAAGTATATATATTCTTGATCAGCATAAAATTCTATGTCTATTTAGCGATGTCCGTCCGTCTATCCGTCTGTGGAAATTACTCTAGCTTCCGAACGAAATGAAGTAGATTGATAACGTTTTACTCAAATGTATATTATGTCTGCAGGACTTTTGTAGGTCCACGTTTTAGTATAGCCCCCATATAACGGTACCTCCCGATATTCGGCATTTTGATGATTTTAGCTACATTATTCACCAATTTTTTTGTAAAGTTACCTATGCAGGTCCACGTCGTCGTATAGACCCTAATGTAACAGCTACATTCGGTATTTTTAAGATTTTTACTGAAGTTCTAACGGATTTTATTGTTTTTGAGAATTGCTAAATTCGTTCCAAATGGTGGAGGGTATTCAAAGTTCGGCCCGGCCGAACTTACAGCTTTTTTACTTGTTACTTTTTAAAAGTTTCTTTGGCTCATGGTAGAAGTTGTTTAAAGTTTCATGCATTTTGTACCCTTTACCACACTGTGGTCATGGTATTATATCTTTGCGGATTTTTTTAAAACATTTAAACGGTAATGAGATAGACCCATAGTTATGTCGGTTGACCTCCTCCTAGATGGAATCTCATTCTGATTTGAATTATTTGTTTGGCCCTAGGACCCTTTGTAACCCTTTGTAAAAATATCTTCATCCTATTTTAAGTTCATTGTGCTTCCAATTTCCAACATCAGTCAAAATAGGATGTATTTTGGCACATAAATCAAAATTAAGCTAATAGCAAAAAACTCAGCCGAAATTTGTTGATATCGTTTTAATCGATGTCAAGTTTATTGTGCACTAAATGTATTGTATCAGCATAAATAGGATCGATTTTGGGACATACAACCAAATATGGCCCAGAGGCAAATATATAATGTGCACGTTTCATTTGATTTGTTATTTCACCCCCCAAATACCTTACGCGCACTCCATAACAATAATGAGATACATTTTTTGCCAAATGATGTCTGTCATAAGTTGAGTTTTGGATTTAACAATCAAGTTCCGACTAGAATAAAGCCTGTCAAGTTTGGACCAAATCTATATAGCTATACTATAGCTCCGATATAGATGCTTCATCTGATTTTAAGATTGAGATTAAAACTGAGTGGAGGTGTAGAGTTGCCATGTTTTTACTCTTTGATTGTTTCTTTTCTTTTAAAATAGTTCCACTATGAAGAACATAGTCGTATAGAGATACGACAAAACAGTTACCGATGTGTAATGTAAATAGGCTTTCATGAAGCACATCCAATGTTCAGTCCTTATAGAGTACGAATCTTGTCAACATTTTGCAGACGAAGTGGTTGTAATTTGAAATTGATAGAACTCATCCTGCCAAGATTTGGTTCGCCACGGGTAGAAATTTTTTAAGGGATTTGGCTTATTGTCCTTGTAACGCTTACCAACGTTTGGTATTTTGAAGCCAGACGATGTTGCAAGTTGGAGTAATAATTCAACGTCGTATTTAATTATTTTTCCTTGTATACGTTGCAGATCTTCCAATACATAAATGGAATACAGAAAATACTGATTGACCCGATCCGCGTTTCTGAACCAAGTTTTAGCACTTAACGTATATTTTTAAGAAAATTATATTGTTCAAATTACATTGAATTGTCTAAACGATATAAGTTGCAATCGTATATCATGTCCCTAAACATTGCTAAAAAATATCGGCTTTAAACTGCGGTTAATCAATCAAATTGCCGACATTCATGATTTGAGATCATTTATATATTTCAAATTTTATAGTAGTTGTCTTTTGAACTCTATTCCTATAAGTGACTCACTATATCACACCCCATATATTCAATAAGGTTTCCTTGTTAGTACAGGGTGAGATGAAAAAACTGCAACCAACTCCAGACTGGCTGTTAAAATTATTGCGTACAAAAGCATTTGGTGAGAATTTTCCAGAAAAAAAGTTATTCGTGATGGAATTCAAGCATGATAGTGTTTATTTCTTTATATTTGGCTGGAAAACCACAAGTGGCTATCGTTAGAGCACTCCAGCATTTAAATGTGAATAAATCTTTTGTGTCTCGTACCATCGCTCGTTGCCGTGATCCTGGTAGCGAAGCCCGACGTTAAGGAAGTGGACCGAAGAAAATCAGCAGAAATGGTTCGAAAAGTAAAGAAGCTACTGGATCGCAACCCGCATCGCAATGTTCCATTCGGCAAATATTGAAAGTGTAAGAACTTACTCCGCAACAGAAAGAAAATAGACTCAAAAGAGCTAAAGAGTTGCTACGCTGGACCGAAAGTGCTGAACTGACGAATTTGATTTTCTCCGATGAGAAAACATTCGTTGTCCAGCAATTTGTAAACAAATAAAATGATCGTATTTACTTGCCAAAGAGGTCAGCTGAGAATGTGCACCTTCGGTTGGGCACCGGCCACCACAACTCAATCGCCGGCCATGGTGATGGTGTGGGCCGCCATAACAGCCGATGGTCGCTCTCCGCTCGTATTAATCAATCGTGACATCAGAATAAATGCCGAATATTATCGTGAAAATATTCTGGAGGGTGTATTAAGGCCTTGGGTACGCAAACATTTTGGCTGCAGACCTTGGACATTCCAACACGACTCAGCACCCGCCACCCAAGAATAGTTACCACCAAAATCTTCGGATTCCAATCCGTTGGACTATTGTGTTAGTATGGAGTATTTTGGAAAGCAAGGTTGGCACTAAAAAATACCAAAGTGTCGATCTCCTCAAGCAAGCGCTTCGCCGGGAATAGGCCAAAATACCTCAGAGCAACAGTCGTGTAGCGTGTGACGGTTTCATTGGCAGTTTAAAGGTTTGAAGGCCATAATTCGTGTCAAAGGTGACCAATTCGAACAAATCTAAACTTATTCTAAAATTTTATGTTATTTCCGACTTGTTAAAAAAAAAATTGAAAAAAAAATGTAAAAATTATGGCGACTTTGTTACAGTTTTACCCCTGTATATAGTATGTGTAGTTTGAAGGCTTCGTACTTCGAAGCGGTAGGAATTTCGGAATCAAATCCAATCAAATGGGTTATGATTTTGAATTTGTAAAGTTCAGAAGTCATGCTGCAAGGTGTTTAATTTTGTCCACTTCATGACTGTTGACCTGTCCAACTTAATTTTTCCTTTATGACCACATCCCCCAACCAGAGCTAGGACGAAAATCATTTTGCCATTAGTTTTTAATACCACAAAATATTGTCTTCCCCTTTCTTTGCGATTATAAAAGAGGTCCCAATCTATATATAGATGCGTTGGTCGTTTCACAGCTGTCAGATTGAAAATTTCATGCGATATAAAATAATTACAAACGAGTAAAACAACAATAAGTTCGGGTTGAACCCTCCACCATTTGGAAGGAATTTGAAAATTAAAAAAAAAACAAGTAAGCAAAGGCTACAGTCGAGCGGGGCCGACCGTTGAATACCCTACAACACTATAATAAACGATACAGTTTATATAGGCGAGATACTCGAAAGAATTCCACAAGATATTGAGACAAATATTTAAAGAAAACTATCAGGTTTCGTTCTCTAATTTTCGAATAATGGCAACTTAAACTAATTTGCTCATTTCCAATTTATTGGTAGATGTTGCACTTAAATGGTCTTCCTAGATCTGAAACCAATATTTCCCAAAGACCTATAATCTCTCAGAAGTGGCAAAAGATTAACATTTATTATTGGTTTTTGACTGAAACGCATCTGTATGAGATACAGACATTTGACTATATTCTTCAACGAAATCAGCGTTAATGAAATGGTCTTAAGTGCGTCTTTCCTGTATTTGTGAATTCTCCAAAGAGTCACTGGAATGGACATTTTCGTATTTTGTCTACAAAAGTTGGCAAACTATTTCGCACATTGAATATTTTTGGATGGCCATCCGAAACTGCTTGGCTTTCGCAATGTCCGATAAACCCCATTCAAATGTGCGTGAGGATCGGGCGATAATTACGACCTGCTGACAATTTTGCAGTTTTTTGGTCCATTTCAACCCCTAAATATATGGCGATCATCTCCAAAAAGAGTAGGCTTCTATTTTGACCCTCATCTTATCCCCATGCGAAATTTCGTAAGGATCGGGCCATAAATGCGATCAGTATATGATATCCTGAAATCCTAACTACTTAGTTTTGTTAGCTGTAGAAATATTACCAAATGTTTAATTCAAAATGAAAATATGCCAAAAATGTGACAAATTTGAAAAAAAACAAGTAAGCAAAGGCTACAGTCGAGCGGGGCCGACCGTTGAATACCCTACAACACTATAATAAACGATACTGTTTATATAGGCGAGATACTCGAAAGAATTCCACAAGATATTGTGACAAATAATAAAAGAAAACCATCAGGTTTCGTTCTCTAATTTTCGAATAATAGCAACTTAAACTAATTTGCTCATTTCCAATTTATTGGTAGATGTTGCACGTAAATGGTCTTCCTAGATCTGGAACCAATATTTCCCAAAGACCTATAATCTCTCAGAAGTGGCAAAGGATTAACATTTATTATTGGTTTTTGACTGAAACGCATCTATATGAGATACAGACATTTGACTATATTCTTCAACGAAATCAACGTTAACGAAATAGTCAGAAGTGCGTCTTTCCTGTATTTGTGAATTCTCCAAAAAGTCACTTTAATGGACATTTTCGTATTTTGTCTACAAAAGTTGGCAAACTCCTTCACACATTGAATATTTTTGGATGGCCATCCAAAACTGTTTGGCTTTTGCAATGTCCAGTAACCCCCATTAAAATGTGCGTGAGGATCGGGAGATAATTACGACCTCCTGACAATTTTGAAGTTTTTTGGTCCATTTCAACCCCTAAATATATTGCGATCATCTCCACAAAAAGTAGGCTTCTATTCTGACCCTCATCTTATACCCATGCAAAATTTCGTAAGGATCGAGCCATAAATGCGATCTGTATATGATATCCTGATATCCTAACTACTTAGTTTTGTTAGCTGTAGAAATATTACCAAATGTTTAATTCAAAATGAAAATATGCCAAAATTTGTGACAAAATTGAAAAAAATATGAGAAAATGTTACAAAATCAATATTTTCATCTTTAGAGAGATATTTTAATGCGATTTTTTAGACGTTTTTTGTTTCCTGCCAAGAGGCCATTCTGAATTAATGAGAACTGTCGAAATCAGTTTAGCCGTTCTCGACATATAAGAGATCTTTCAAGCAAATGTTCTTTGATAGACATATATATCGCACATATTTTGCTATATATCCGATTTGTTGGATGTTAACAGCAATGTAAAGGTCAGGAGTAACCTTGTCATGGCTTCGTGATTTCGCCGGGATTTAAAATATTTGCGGTTTAATGAAAAATATTGAATTTTTCAACACAAAATATATGGTCTATTTTACCCGCTAAATATTATCCGATGACCACCCAAATTGGTAGGCTTCTTCCCCGCCCTAAACTCTAGCTACATGCGATATTCCGTGTCGATTGGTCTATAATTGCGACCTGTATAGCTACTGCAAAATCCGACATTTTTTCAGTATTTGGTCCATTTCAACCCCTAAACATTTGGCGATCATCTACAAAAGAAATAGGGTTCTATTCTGACCCTAGCCCCACCTCCATTCTAAATTTCGTGAAGATCGGGCCATAATTGCGACCTGTAGAGTGATTACAAATTAACATGGACAGACGGACAGACGGACAGACGGACGGACGGACATACATAGCTAGATCGACTCAGCTCGGCGAGCTAGGAAGATCCATATATACTTTCCTATGTGGGAAATCAATATTTCGTGGTGTTACATAATTTTTGGCCCAATCAAACTTATAATACCCCCAACACATAGTGTTGTAGGGTATAAATATGAGAAAATTTTACAAAATCAATATTTTCATCTTTAGAGAGATATTTTTATGCGATTTTTTTAGACGTTTTTACTTTCCTGCCAAGAGGCCATTCTGAATTAATGAGAACTGTGGAAATCAGTTCAGCCGTTCTCGACATATAAGAGATCTTTCAAGCATATCTTCTTTGATAGACATATATATCGCACATATTTTGCTATATATCCGTTTTGTTGGATGTTAACATCAATGTAAAGATCAGAAGTAACCTTGTCATGGCTTTGTGATTTCGCCGGGATTTAAAATATTCGCGGTTTAATGAAAATTTTTGAATTTTTTCAACACAAAATATATGGTCTATTGTACCCGCTAAATATTATCCGATGACCACCAAAATTGGTAGGCTTCTTCCCCGCCCTAAACTCTAGCTACATGCGACATTCCGCGTCGATTGGTCTATAATTGCGACCTGTATAGCTACTGCAAAATCCGACATTTTTTCAGTATTTGGTCCATTTCAACCCCTAAACATTTGGCGATCATCTCCAAAAGAAATAGGGTTCTATTCTGACCCCAGACCCACCTCCATTCTAAATTTCGTGAAGATCGGGCCATAATTGCGACCTGTAGAGTGATTACAAATTAACATGGACAGACGGACAGACGGACAGACGGACGGACGGACATACATAGCTAGATCGACTCAGCTCGGCGAGCTAGGAAGATCCATATATACTTTCCTATATGGGAAACCAATATTTCGAGGTGTTACATAATTTTTGGCCCAATCAAACTTATAATACCCCCAACACATAGTGTTGTAGGGTATAAAAACGTTGAAAATGCTGTTAAAATGGAGTCTCCACCTGCATAGAAAGTTTTCGTCACAGGCTGTAGTATCCGTTACGAACTGCAAAATTTGAAACAAATTCCTGTGAATAATGTCGCTAAAACCATTAAAATTCCGAATATAGGAAGATACAGTTATATGGAGGCTATACCAACACGTGGACCTATAAAGCTCATTATCAATACCAAAAGTCCTGCGGCCTAAACACATATCTGAGTAAAATTATATCAATCTACTTCAATTCGTTTGGAAGCTAGAGTGATTTTCACAGACGGCTTCTGCAGCTAAAAGAGCTACCGGTTCCCATAGTCCTCCCGTAAATACGGATTTTTCACATTATTATTCTGAAGAAAATAGTGTTTCCGCATAACTTAAGAATTCATGGCAGATTACGATTTAGAAAACATATCGTCCAGAATGATTAAAAGAATGCAAAAGATGGAAAAATTCAGTGTTTTTCCACAAAAAGAACTGGATTGTGTTTTCACAGTCGATTGGTTGAGTATTATTCTAAGCAAAGCAACAATTTAAGTAGGAGCATTAAATAACAAAACCCAATTTGAAAGAAAAGTGGGTATACAATTTTTACGGAAATTACATCTGCTTAGTACCCAATGTGCTGTAGAGTGTGATACAGGCGTCAGGGACCGACTTTTGTACTTTTTTTGCTGCCGTTTTATCAGTCAATCTCCAATTATATTAATGTTGCACAGTGCTATATTAATAAAATTAATTTAAATTCGTTGTAATTACACCACACATATACCAACAATGCACGTATGAATATTAAAAAATATCACCTATACATACACATATAAATAATACTGTAGTCTGTTTTCTTTGGAAAAGCTTGTTATTTCAGAGCTTTTCAACAAGGCATACATAACCCACATAAATACACTGCAATGAAAAGCTGATTTTATTGCTCGACGGAAAACCGGTTTGCTAATTTCCATCCAATTTGACAAGTGCCATAAATACAAAAATATATTCGAAAATGACCAACAAGTAACGATAGGATTGCGAAGAGTGTGGCTTTAACAAACCTTTGGCACTGCCCCATTGACAAGTAATTATCAAATTATTGCTTGCAACCGAATGTGTTTCTTTGTACAGAAGAATTGAAATCTCCAATGGGAGCAAATCTAACTAAAGATTACAAATTCTAACATCGACAATTTTTGGGTTAACAAAATGATTTGTCGATCTCGGACAGGTGACACCTTACCCTTTTCTTCAATTAATATTATTAATCGAAATCGATCTTAGAGTTTTTTAAATTATTGTATTATCATGAGGGGGTTTCAATTGTTATTTCCTAGAGGGGTTATAAGTTTGATTGGGCCAAAAAGTTTGTAAACCTCGAAATATTGATCCTAGACCCATGGTGTTACCTATCGATCTTTATACCCCGCCGAGGTGTGTCGATCTAGCTATGTGTGTCCATCCGTCCTTCCTATGGTCGGAACGCCCCACTGTTGCCTTCGCTTACATGTTACAATTAACTTCAATTACAGGATGACTTTTGTTGATAAGGTTGTGCAATGATAACAATGATGACATGTTTGTCGCCGTTTTAACATTTTGCACCGCAACATAACAAAAATTAAGAGAGTAAATTCCCATCTCTTTTACACTTTTGGAAATTTTCGGATTAACATTCCTTCGGATCCGTTCATTTTAGGTATGTGGTGTCCTTGGCAATATTACGAGGAATATTTTGGTCGGGAATTTATAGGTCCTGGAAAACATAAAAAGTCTAAATTTTAGGTAAACGCCACATTTTAGGGTTAAAGCCATACTTCATATTAATTTTACAAAACTATCCTACAAAGCATCTTTCAAGGGGTTTGACGCCAGAGAAAAATCATTCTTCATCAATATTAAGAAAGTATTTGCATCAATGTTGTCAAAAACAAAAAATTAAAATTATTTAAGTTTTTTTTATAAATTTTTTCTCGTTTTTTTTTTGAGTGTCAACAAATGAAATATTCTGCACAAAAATTTACCTTAGATCTCAGCTTAAGCCAGGAGATAGCTCCCATATGTAGTGTCGTCCGATTTTATAGGTATTGCGCAGCAAATGCGTAACATCAGTCGGAATCAAATGAATTTTAGCAGTCCAAAATGTGTCTGGCAGGTTTGTGGATATCGGCCCTGATTTGGATATAGCTCCCATATATATAAGAGGAAAATGTTTGTATGTTTGTTTGTTTATATTTTTGTTTATATTGAAATCGGTTCAGATTTGGATATGGCTCCCATGTATATTTTGGGCCGATCTCATATATTTGATGCACAAAACACCATACATATTTCCGATTCCAATGAAATTCGGACTAAGAAACGAATTTTGGTACCATAAAAAATTGTAAAATCATATTGAAATCGGTTGAGGTTTGGGTGTAGCTCCATATATAAATATATTTTGGCCGATTTCATGTATGTTTTGCACCAAACACGATATGTATGTCCAATTCGAATGAAATTCAGAATGTGTGGCGGAATTTGGTTACAATAATAAATTTGACAAATTAATTAGAAATCGGTGAAGATTTGGATATAGCTCCCACATATATATTCTCGGTCGATTTCACACATTTGATGCACTAAACACGGTATGTACCTCCAATGTCAATAAAATATGGAAGGTGTGACGGAATTTGGTGTAGAAGTAATTTTTTTTCAAATTATATTGAAATCGGTTCAGATTTATGATTTTATTAAGAAGCATTGATCCACAACGCCTTTGCAATAGTATTAGGCTAACTGTAAAAAACTACACAACAATTTAATTGAGGATAGTATGTTGCTACCTCGAATTCTCTAATTGCAACAGAAATGCCACTCAACTTCAAAAGATTGCGGTTTCCTACACGTTTGGCTTTTGCTATGAAATTAATAAATCCGAAAGACAAACTCTTCGTGTATGCGGACTAATTTTGACATGTTCCTTTTTTAAATTCTTGAATTTGTTTGTCAATGGACAAAACTGTTAAGTGGAACTATACGAATAATATCATTTCAGAAGAGGATAAGCCACGAATAAACATCCGGCCGAAGGAACTTCAAAATTTTTAAAAAAAAAAAACAAAAAAACAATACGTCGAAAAATACGGGTCAAATGAAAACCTTTAAACGGGGGCTATACCAAGATGTGGTGCTGGATAAGAAATGTTTTGTCATAGGATATAGTAACGATTCCGAACTTTAAATACGAAATTCGGTGAATAATGTCGCTAATATTATCAAAATACCGAACAAAGGAAGATACCCTTGTATGGGGGCTATACCAAGATGTGGAACTGCATAGGTTATAGATTGTAGTACCCATTACGAACTTCCAATACGAAATTTGACGCAATTCCGGTGAATAGTGTCGCGCAAATCCTAGAAATACAGAATATCTCCGGGAAGCGTTATATGGGTGCTACACTAAAACGTAGACCTGTAAAAATAATTCTCTTCCAGGGGGTAAAGTACTCAGAGGAAACTCCTTGTGTGGATTTTCAGACTATTCCAATGAAAAGTGTGGCTAAAATAATCCAAATACCGAAAAGGGAAGCACCATTGTATGGGGCTATACGATATCGTAGACCTATATAGAAAATTCTCTTTTAAGAAGTAAGAGTTCCTTGTGTAGAATTTCAGACAATGCCATTGAAAAAACAGTAAAGAAAGTCCCCGCCCGACTTTATGATACCCTACACCACTTTGCTAATTTAGTAGAGCTCCGCATAACAATTAAAAGTGTTTATAGGACAATTCCATCATACACGTAATGATTATACCCTACAACACTATGTGTTGGGGGTATTATAAGTTTGATTGGGCCAAAAATTATGTAACACCACGAAATATTGATTTCCCACATAGGAAAGTATATATGGATCTTCCTAGCTCGCCGAGCTGAGTCGATCTAGCTATGTATGTCCGTCCGTCCGTCTGTCCGTCTGTCCGTCTGTCCGTCTGTCCGTCTGTCCATGTTAATTTGTAATCACTCTACAGGTCGCAATTATGGCCCGATCTTCACGAAATTTAGAATGGAGGTGGGGCTAGGGTCAGAATAGAACCCTATTTCTTTTGTAGATGATCGCCAAATGTTTAGGGGTTGAAATGGACCAAATACTGAAAAAATGTCGGATTTTGCAGTAGCTATACAGGTCGCAATTATAGACCAATCGACACGGAATATCGCATGTAGCTAGAGTTTAGGGCGGGGAAGAAGCCTACCAATTTGGGTGGTCATCGGATAATATTTAGCGGGTAAAATAGACCATATATTTTGTGTTGAAAAATTCAATATTTTTCATTAAACCGCAAATATTTTAAATCCCGGCGAAATCACGAAGCCATGACAAGGTTACTCCTGACCTTTACATTGCTGTTAACATCCAACAAATCGGATATATAGCAAAATATGTGCGATATATATGTCTATCAAAGAACATTTGCTTGAAAGATCTCTTATATGTCGAGAACGGCTAAACTGATTTCGACAGTTCTCATTAATTCAGAATGGCCTCTTGGCAGGAAACAAAAAACGTCTAAAAAATCGCATTAAAATATCTCTCTAAAGATGAAAATATTGATTTTGTAACATTTTCTCATATTTTTTTCAATTTTGTCACAAATTTTGGCATATTTTCATTTTGAATTAAACATTTGGTAATATTTCTACAGCTAACAAAACTAAGTAGTTAGGATATCAGGATATCATATACAGATCGCATTTATGGCTCGATCCTTACGAAATTTTGCATGGGTATAAGATGAGGGTCAGAATAGAAGCCTACTTTTTGTGGAGATGATCGCAATATATTTAGGGGTTGAAATGGACCAAAAAACTTCAAAATTGTCAGGAGGTCGTAATTATCTCCCGATCCTCACGCACATTTTAATGGGGGTTACTGGACATTGCAAAAGCCAAACAGTTTTGGATGGCCATCCAAAAATATTCAATGTGTGAAGGAGTTTGCCAACTTTTGTAGACAAAATACGAAAATGTCCATTAAAGTGACTTTTTGGAGAATTCACAAATACAGGAAAGACGCACTTCTGACTATTTCGTTAACGTTGATTTCGTTGAAGAATATAGTCAAATGTCTGTATCTCATATAGATGCGTTTCAGTCAAAAACCAATAATAAATGTTAATCCTTTGTCACTTCTGAGAGATTATAGGTCTTTGGGAAATATTGGTTCCAGATCTAGGAAGACCATTTACGTGCAACATCTACCAATAAATTGGAAATGAGCAAATTAGTTTAAGTTGCTATTATTCGAAAATTAGAGAACGAAACCTGATGGTTTTCTTTTATTATTTGTCACAATATCTTGTGGAATTCTTTCGAGTATCTCGCCTATATAAACAGTATCGTTTATTATAGTGTTGTAGGGTATTCAACGGTCGGCCCCGCTCGACTGTAGCCTTTGCTTACTTGTTATAATTATAATTTAAATTTCAAAGGACTAAATATGCCGAAGCATTTGTACCTTTTAAATTCGGACTTGTATTGCCCATTAGGTGCACAATTAATGTGAAATCGGATAAAGATATATATGGGAGATATATCCAAATCGGAACCGATCTCGATAAAATTTGCAAAGATATTTCTGAGCTGTATTTCATATATTACCCTGAATATCGTTGTTACGGAGTGCATATTATGGCTGTGGATAACAAATATAACAAATCGGATGAACAGTATATATGGGAGCTAAAGCTATATCTGAACCGATCATCACCAAATTTGACATACTAGCTTCTACACTAAATTCGGTCGTAAATGCCAAATTTCATCCCATTTAAACAAATATTAGACGTTTGGTGCACAATCAAAGGTAAATCGGACGAAGTAATATATGGGAGCTATATCCAAACCTGAACCGATCTCGATAAAATTTAGCAAATATATTTCTGAGCTGTATTTGATATATTTCCCCAAATATTGTTGTTACAGAGTGCATATTACGGCTGCGGAGGATAAAAATAACAAATCGGATGAACAATATATATGGGAGCAATAGCTATATCTGAACCGATTTCGATCAAATTTGGCATACTTTTTTTCAGGCCTAATTTGGTTGTATGTACCTAATTTGTTTGTAAAGGCAAATCGGACGAAGATATATATTGGAGCTATATCTAAATTTTGACCGATTATCTCCAGGGTTCGTCCTTGGGCCAAACAAATGATTTGTGCAAAATTTCATCTGGATAGGGCAATAAATGCGAACTGTACTTTGTTTACAAAAATACATGGACAGACAGACGGACGGACATGCATAAATCGACTCAGAATGTGATTCTATGCAGATCATCAAAAGGAACTATGGGTCAATCTCATTTCTTTTTGCCTGTTACAAACAAATGCACAAAGACATAATACCCTGACCACATTGTGGTGTAGGGTATAAACAGTCTAAAATCATCAAAATACCGAATTTGGGGGAGGGGTACAGTTAGCTGGGGGATATACGATATCCTGGACCAATATAGACAATTCTCATTCAGGGGAACTCCATGCGTGAATTTTAAGCCAATTCCAGTGAAAAATGTGCACAAAATCATTAAAATACCGAATATCGGGAGGTACAGTTATATGGGAGATATACGATATCGTGGATCTATATATACAATTCTTTTTTAGGGGATAAAGAACACTCAAAGAATTTCTTGTGTAGAATTTCAGACAATTCCATTGAAAAATGTGGTTAAACTCATCAAAATACCGAATATAGAGGGTATCGTTATATGAGGGCCATACGATATCGTGGACCGATATAGCTCATTTTCGAACTGCACCTTTCTGCAGACAAAAGACAGATCGGATGCGAAATAGTAGAGCGAATTGAACATTTAACAAGAAAAGGATTTCTTCCTAAACTTGCAAGATACCTTAAATCGATTTTGCAGATCATGATATTGCAAGTATATTCAATATTGGTAATTTGGGAAGAAACCATTCTTGCAAAAACTGATCACGTTTTGGTATAACCATCATATGATTTATGATATTTTCGAGGTCTTGGCCACGTTCTCCATTTGTTTGGCCCTATATTTTGTATCCTTGTTTCTAAGGCAGTCGAAAACCTCTTCGCATACAATTTTCAATTTTCAGAGTAGGACCCATCTTGGTCTTGAACATATTCATAAATTGATTTGGCTAAAAATTGTATTTAGGTTATTCTGGGGTAGAGAACCGTCTTACAGATAATTGTCCACAAAGGCATTTATTTAAGTACAGTCCCCACATTTTGTGTACCTTTCAAGTCCACTTTTCTAACAAACGCACAGTGGTCGAGGTCGTATGGGAACAGAGGCCAAAAATACTATCAGTGCAGATATCAATATGAATCTTTGGTTATGGTACCTTGATGGAATAAAAATAAAAAATGTGACAAAATGGATATGGTCGGTGAATGTTTTAGCATGGTCCCCTTATAACGTACCCCCCGAATAAGAGTTATTTGCCCAATTCTTGTCAAATTTCTACACCTAATTGTTCTGTTATTTGACATTTTACGTTCTAAAGAGTTAAAGAATATTCTTACTGAAAAGTATTTGGAACCGGCCTCCTTCTTATACAAATCAATTCCAAATTTTATCATTTTCAATTTTTTTTTTTGTAAACAAAATAAAATAACAAGTTAATCAAATACAGGTTTTAATAATATAGAGTCTTTATTGTATGGTAACGTTCGCTGTCCCGTTATAAAAGGGTCAGAGGTCAGAAGAAGGCGGTTAATAAGATCTGTATTTGTTGAAACACGAGAATTTTTGGGTATGATTTAGTCGAAGTTTTTTTATATATTTGTTTCTAGATTCCGCTGCCTCCTCCTATATTTCACCAATCGATACAATGGCATATTTTATAATGTCGGGTGCATGTATTAAAATTTTAGGAACTGTGGGTCGAAGATTGTACCACGGATATCTATTTGTTAATTCTTTAGCAGCTTCCCGTGCAAAGGCCATAAATTTTTCGACATTAATATTGCACCCAGAAGTCAATGCTTGTAACAATTCTAAACAACAAAAACATATTCTATGTCACTAGGACCATAAACCTGACCAAATTGCATTCAGTATTTTGGATATACCATACACATCTGACAAAATCAGAGATTTAAATTATCACTTTTAGAATCTTAGGACCATTACTAATAGTGTGAAAAAATCACATTGGAGGATTCAGGGGGGAAAACAATTAAAACTTTAACTGAAATCCAATTTTATTGTCAAAATTAATCTTAAAGGCGATTCAGAACACGTACATCTTCTATATTGTACACAACTACTAAACACAAAAATTACTGCACTTAAAATAAACAAGTAAGCAAAGGCTATAGTCGTGCGGGGCCGACCATGTGATACCCTACAACACTACAATGTTAGAAGCCCCCTTATGTCCAAATCCATTTTGGAATATTTCGCTTTTGAAATTATGTCACGGAGCACTGCCCAGATATTACCCTCAGCATTTTGAACAGAGACATTCGCCCAATATTTACGCACTCCGTCGTGCTCTTATTTGTTGTGGTCCATTTTAAAGCTAAATTTAATCCAATGGTCAACCAAAATGCTAGAATTATTCCCTGTCCACAACTCTCTTCTCAAATTTTTTCTGGTTTTGGTTCATTTGAACCCCTAATATTTTGCGGTCCAAATTTAGACTCATCTATATTCTTTCTCGTCTACTATATTTGGCTATATTCGTCAACGAAATCAGCATAAAAAAGCCAGAAGTTCGCCTTTTGTGAATTTCGGATATCGCCTGTAAGTAATGTTGGTATTTTTACAAACAAAAGTAGTGGTCCATTCTACCCGCTGTCCTAAACTCTAACTTCATGCGAGATTTCCTTTGGATTCAATTTGTTAACTTTATAACGGCTGCAAAATCAGAAACATTTTTAGTTGTTGGTCCATTTCAACCCCTAAATATATTGCGGACATCTTTGAAAAGCATGGGCCTAGCCATTCTGAGCCTTACCCTATTCTTTTTCGTGAGGATAATTGCAATCTGTATATAATAACCCCAACCTGTGTTGTAAAATGAAAAAATATAACAAAATGTACAATTCATTATTATAAGTCAAATTGAAAAAATCGCATGCGATAAAAAATATGAAAAAATAAAAAAATGTCACAAAATACTACAAAATCTATATTAACATCATTATAGGCATCTTTTTGTGCGATTTTTTCAGATTTCATACTTTTATGGTAAGAGGGCATTCTGAATTGACGAAATTTGCCGAATTCGGTCTAGCCATTCTGGAGAGATAAGCATTCTAGCTTACATCCCCTTCCTTCTATATATACATTGTATATTTTTCTCTATATACAACCGACATATTTACTATCGGCATCTACGTAACGGTCAGAATTGACCTGTTCGTCTGTTTGTGATTTCGCCGGGATTAAGAATATTCGCGGTTTCATGCAAAATTTGACTTTTATTTAACACATATGTTGTGGCCTATTTCACCCACTAAATATTACCCGATGACCACCAAAATTGGAAGGCTTCTGCCCAGCCCTAAGCTCTAAGCCTATGCTTACTTCCGTGTCGATTGGTCTATAATTGCGACCTGTAGTGCAACTTCAAAATCAGGAATTTTTTCAGTTTTTGGTCCATTTCAACCCCTAAATATTATGCAATCATCTCCAAAAGAAATAGGGTTCTATTCTGACCCTAGCCCCACCTCCATTCTAAATTTCGTGAAGATCGGACCATAATTGCGACCTGTAGAGTGATTACAAATTAACATGGACAGATGGACAGACGGACAGACGGACGGACGGACATACATAGCTAGATCGACTCAGCTCGGCGAGCTAGGAAGACCCATATATACTTTCCTATGTGGGAAACCAATATTTCGTGGTGTTACATAATTTTTGGCCCAATCAAACTTATAATACCCCCAACACATAGTGTTGTAGGGTATAAAAAAGTTAATACCTTGCTTTTCAATAATAATGCCAAGATTTGTTATTTTGAAATTCATTTAATTTTGTAATACAGTTCTATTTTTACTCCACTTTTGCACTGATCCCACTGGAAAAAGCAACTAACTATATTTTCTCTTTTTTTATGCTATTCTCGCAGTGGGCCGTTAGAATGAAGCCATGATTATTATGTTTTCTAAAAAGCTTAACCTCTTAAGAGTTCATGTGTACATATTTGACAATAAATATCTGATTTTCATTTTTTGAATTTTGGCCAATGGCAGCAGCCACTGCGCAACGTGTGGTCAGAAAAGAAAATTTTGAATTCTATTGAATTTGAAACCCTCAAGAGGATATTGGTCAGGAACGTAGATTTGAAATGCACGTCAATATGAAATAAACTCCGAAATGTCAAACTGGGACTCATTCAGTCGGAAATCGCGACAGAAACATGAAAAAAATTACATATATTGGGATGTAGCACGGGACCGAACATTTGTTTAATCGTCTTTCAATTTTACTACTCGTATGATGAAAAATGTGGACATTATGGGTTCTCCAACGCACAATTAATGTGACAAAAAATCCCCATAAAAGAGTAATTATCTTTGACTATTATTCTGCCCTCAATTATGAGGCGGACAAAACTAAATACCACGCAGCACGATATTGTAAACGTTGGAAAAACAAATTCCAAATTACAGCTCATTTAAATGAAAAATGTTGCTAAGCTCTTTACAATACCAAAAACTGAGCTGAGTTTTCACAAACCCATATGATAAAGAACATCTATATCATATGGATTTTTAACACTCAAATCAAAACATGTGGCTGAAAAATAAGATCAGACTATTCAAAATATCTAACGCCGACGGCAGGTCAATATCTGTTATAATTTTTGCCATGAATATTTATTTCCATTTAGAAATTATTATGAATTCATTTCTTATTACAAAAATTATGCCTTAGAGTCAGATCTGTGATTTAATATGCTTGAAAAATAAGCATTAAAGACTAAAAGTACGGGCCGGCAATGCGGACCGGGCCAGCTAGTACAACATAAATTTACCTCAGGCAAGTTTTAGTTTAGCTTTTACAGGTTCGTTATAAACTATTCCAAATTTAATCCGTTCTAAGGACGGAATACGCAACAAATAACTAAATTGCCAATATGAAGGTTTATTTGCTGCTTGTGACTCTACTAAATAGTCGCCCGACTTTTGTCTTTTCTTGCTGGTTCTATTGTGTGGAAACGCTTTGAATATTTTTCCAAGGGGATTCCTTTAAGGGAATGATATAACGTATAATAGCACCAGTGCAGTTGTTTTCCATTTAAAATAACCTATTGTATTTAAATTTAAATAAATTTTGCAACAACAATATTAATTGAAACCGCTAATAGCAGCAGTAACAACAACAGTTATGAATCATCGATATAATTATTAAACAAACAAATACATTTATATCAAGGGCGTTATTGTACAAAAAATGCCAAATGCAATAATAAATCTCTAAAATATGATAATAGTAGTACTAATTGTTGTAAAATATTTTAATAATAAAAATAATTTTGTCTTAAACTGAATTGTTTTCTACAGATATCAGAAACTGACAAATAGAAGTGAAAACGACCAAGAAGGGATACAATTCGACCAGGACCCATTGTATGACACCACACTCTGATACAAATGTATAGAAGTTCTACCCGTCACAAATATACGTTTATATTGGAAATTTGTGTGAAGTAAATCACACCAATGGAAGGCGTATTACAGATTTACTGCTTTTGAGTTTAAACAAGGAAAAACGCAGTAAGCACTCCACCATTTGGAACGAATTAGGAAATTTTCAAAAAAAAAAAAAAAAAAAAAACATTAAAAATTCTCTTAATATCTTAAAAATACCGAACATCGGAAGGTGTTGATATATGGGGGATATACGATATTGTGGACCTATAAAGACTATTCTATTTCGGAGGGTAAAGTGCTCACAGAGAACTGCTTGTGTAGAATTTCAGAGAATTCCATTGAAAAAATGTGTCTAAAATCATGTAAATATCGTTATATGGGGGCTATATGATATCATGGACCTATATAACCAATTCTCTTTCTGAGGGTAAAGTACTCACGAGGAACTCCTTGTGTGGAATTTTAGACAATTCCCTTGAAAAATGTGGCTAAAATCATCAAAATACCGAATATCGGGGTGTACCGTTATATGGGGGCTATACGATATCGTAGACCTATATAATTCTCTTCCAGGCGGTAAAGTACCCGCAAAGAACTCCTTGTATAGAATTTCAGACAATTCTATTAAAAATACCGAACATCAGGGGGTACTGTTATATGGGGGCTATACGATATCGTGGACCTATATAAACAATTCTCCTTCAAGAGGTAAAGTACTCTGAAAGAACTCCTTGTGTGGAATTTCAGACAATTCAATTGAACAACATGGCTAAAATCATGAAAATACCGAATATCGGTGAGTACCGTCATATGGGAGCTATACGATATCGTGGACCGATATAGTCCATCTTCGAATTTGACCTGCCTGCAGACAAAAGACAGATCTGTGCAAAATTATCTTCTTCCTATCTTTGTTCTTTTTGACTGTAGCGTAATTACAACAGACGGACAGGGCTAAATCGTCTTAGAATTTTATGCTGATCAAGAATATATATACTTTATTGGTTCTAAAATTATTATTTCAATGTATGAAAACTCCATTCTATGTATGAAAACGGTTGGAACTAACACATGCTACATGTCAATCTGAGCTGGCTTCCATAAAATATAAGAGTGCGTAAATAAACATGTAAGCAAAGAGCTGTGATTTGTGCCAATTTTATATTTGTACGAGTATTTATAGTTAAAAAAATTAAATAAATAAAATGATCAAAACCAACGATTAAAAGAAACGCACATTGTGAGGCGCACATTGTGAGGCGCACATTAAATATATAATCAGTTTTCGTGGAATTGAAATATTCAACATTTTGAAATACATATTTGAAGGAAAATTAAGGTATGTGATTCATCTTCGTGGTTTTTAAATCTATTTTAAAATAAAGAGTTATAAGTAGTTGTATCTAATTTTGATAGGAAGCGGCCATATCCTTTTTTCTCCTTTTATACCCTCCGCCCGTGGTACAATAAGAAATTCCTATTTACCACGGGCGGAGGGTATAAAACTGAAGTAGGTTTTAGAAAACATCTTCCGAGATCTTAAAATGGGTGTGAAAAATGAATAATATTCAATATGAAAAATGTTAACCTGTCAAGCGATATCAATTGCCTTGTTAATTACATTACGCTTCCAATATGGCACTCGGAAGGAAGTTGTCAAAATGGGTGATATTTTCGACAAATATATCAACAGTCCTTGAAAAATAAGAAAAAAAGAAGCTAAGTTCTGCCGGGCAGAACTTTTAATACCCTCCACCATTTGGAAGGAACTTGGCAGATTTAAATTTCATCGAAAAATTCCGCTTGAATGAAAACTGTTATGTAGGAGCTATGCGAAGATGTGGACCTGTATGAGTAGTTTTTTGACATTTGCAGAATTTGAAATACGAAGTCCGAAACAATTCCGGTGAATAATGTCGCTAAAATCATCAAAATATCGAGAAGAAAGGGCGTATTGTTATGAGTGGGGTATACGAAGGCGTGGACCCGCACGAAAAATTTTCTGTCATAGTCTGTAGTATCCATTACGAACTTCAAGTACCAAATTTGAAACAATTCCGGTGAGTGATGCCGCTAAAATCGTCAAAATACCGAATATCGGGAGATGCCGTTATATGGGGGCTATACGAAGACGTAGACCTGCACATACAATTTTTTGTCTTAGGCTGTAGCATCCATTTCGAACTTCAAATACCGAACTTGAAACAATTCCGAAGAAAAATGTCGCAAAATCATCAAAATACTGAATATCGGGAGGTATCGTTATATGGGGGCTATGGGGGCAAAACGTGGACCTACATTTTCAATAACAAAAGTCTTGCAGACATAATATACATTTGAGTAAAATGTTATCAATCTACTTCAATTCGTTCGGAAGCTAGAGTGATTTTCACAGATGGACACCACTAAATCGACATAGATTTTTATGCTGATGAAGAATATATATTTTGTAGGGTTTAAAATGTATATTTCGAGGTGTTACAAACGGAACGAAAAGCGGAACCTACCCTCCATACTATGGATACTATATATATATATATATATATATATATTCTTGATCAGCGTAAAATTCTAAGAAGATTTTGCACTGTCCGTCCGTCCGTCTGTTGTAATTACGCTACAGTCAAAACCAATCAAGATAGGAAGCTAAAACTTTGCATCGATCTGTCTTTTGTCTGCAGGAAGATCCAGTTCGAAGTTGGGCTATATCGGTCCACGATGTCATGATTGATTTTGATTTAGCCACATTTTCAATGTAATTGTCTGAAATTCTACATAAGGAGTTCTTTGTGAGTACTTTATCCTCTGGAAGAGAATTGTCCATATAGGTCCATGATATCGTAAAACCCCCATATAACGGTACCCCAAATGTTCGGTATTTTGATGATTTTAACTACATTGTGCAATGAAATTATCTGAGTGCTTGTGAGTAGTTTACCCCCTGAAGAGAATTGCTTATATATGTCCACGATATCGTATAGCCCCCATATAACGGTACCTCCCAATATTCGATATTTTGATGATTTTAGCCGCATTTTCTAACGGGATTCTCTGAAATTCTGTACAAGGAGGTCTTTGTGAGTACTTTACCCCAAGAAATAGATTTGTCTATGTAGGTTCAGAATATGGTATATTCCCATATATCGGCACCTTCAGATGTTCGGTATTTTTTAGATTTTAACAGAATTTTTAATGGATTTTATTTTTTTGGAAAATTTTCTAATTTTCCAAATGGTGGAGGGTATTCAAAGTTCGGCCCAGCCGAACTTACTGGTTTTGTACTTGCTACTTCTTTTCTTATCTGCAGGATGATAGATGACAAAGAGAATTATAAATGTTTCTACTTTTGAAATAGAAATTCTGTAAGTAATACGTTTCTCTACGAATATGAATATTTACCAGATATTTAAATAAACAGAAAGTTATTTTTTTTACCCTCCACCAACATACGTAGTATGGAGGGCATATTAAGTTCACCATCAAAATAATTTTAAACACACCAAAGTATATAAATATTCATGATCTTCGTAAAATTCAAAGACGTGTAGCCCTGTCCGTCCGTCTGTTGTAATCACGCTAGAGTCAAAACGAGAGTTAGGATAGGAAGCTAAAATTTCGCAGCCTTTTGTCTGCAGGTAAGTATTCAGTATTTGATGATTTTAGCCTCTATATTCGCAATTTGGTTGACTTTAGCTACATTTTTACCGGAATTGTTTCAAGTTTCGTATTTAAAGTTCGCAATGGGTACTACAGCCTATGACAAAAAATTGCGTATGAAGGTTCACGGCTTCGTATAGTCCCCATATAACGGGTTTTCTTTGAGCGGTATTTTTCTATGGATTTTTGTGGACATTTTTCTAGTTCCTTCAAAATGGTGGACGGTATTAAAAGTTCAGACTGGATTTTTTACTTGTTTAATTTGTGTTGAGTCCAAAATTCCCTCTGCAATTATTATACATAACATGTATAACATTTAGTATCCACTCTTCGCATTAGATCTACCGTCTTTTTATTTTTGAGAGAATCGTATAAAAATTACATTAACAGTACAATGACCATATCTTGTTATTCATTACATTTATAAAAAATAGCAGATGTCTGCAATAAGAACCAGCTCCCCCGCCAACAGTATTCAGATGCAATCGTCATTTGACGAGGTACGTTGAATTAGTACTTTTTCCAAATGAATTGGAGGCATTCGCAATTCGTGACTTTTTATCAGTCAGCCATAACCGGCAATGCTGGCTATAAAATAACAACAAAAAACGAACAAACAAAAGTTGTTGCCATTAGAGATGGTAAGGCATCCCCCCATCAAGGGTTTTCACTTTTGTTACTCTAAAAATAATTATTTGTTATAGACTCTATTTTGATCAAGTATTAAGTTTATCATTAATTTGTTCGAAAATGGACAAATGACTGTCATCTATCTAGTTATCCGTAAAAATAAACGTTTATATTGGGAATTTATGTTAAGTTAATCATGCCAACTATGATATTTTGAAATTAATGCATATTTCGGCTTAATTTGACATCGGAAGAAACTAATATAAATGAATAATATCTTAAACTGAAACGATTTTCACTAATTTTAAAAGGTTTATATATCAAATCTGATAATCTGGTTCGTTTGGAAGCTATAAGTAGCTATATCTGAAATGATTTTCACCAAAATTGGTATAATTATTGAACAGCTGAATTGGATCTTGTGTTCAAAAATTCAACCTAAGTGGACTGATATTACACATATAGTGCACAATATACCTGAGATATGATGAATATTACAAATTTCAATAGAGTTCGTTCCAGACATATGAGCTGTCCATAATTTCATCTCGATGCCCATCATCTCGTTTTTATACCTAAATATTATCATATATAGGTAAGATATAAAAAACGAGCCAAATAGCTAACCATATGCAACTTTAAAAGTTTCCACAAACACATCGGAAGAGGTTCGCATTTTCTGTCCACTACGGTACATTTTAAACGTACTCAATAACAGCTTGTGTCATCTCTAATTGATTTGTGAATGGTTTACTCACATTGTCGCCTCGTAGGAAGACCAGTCAAACCAGCAATATCACTCTGAGAGACCTCAAACATCCAACAGCCATCACCTAAAACGATGGCTGGTTGGCAGTCTTTCGTTCAAAATTGTATTTTGTGTGTGATTTGCTCCGCTACAGCGGAACTCGTACAACAGTCGACGCTATGACACCATACGCCACGCTTAAATAACCGGCAAAATGTCCCACAATTTTAATTAGCCACCATCGTCAATTCGAAGTGAAAGAATTATCCGAGATTTAAGCGAATATTCAACTCGTTATCGTTCTCGTTCTCATTTAATAATCCGAGAGTGGGGCATATCGTAAAAAGTGAATTTGTCATCCGATTTATGTCGACTGCGCGGCAGAGAATAGAAAAGACCGGAATAAAAATAAACGTACCACTAATGTCACAGTCACACCCATCGACACAGTCGTGGATAGCCCCGGTCGTCACAAAAGAAGATAAACGTAGTGAAAGATAATGACAAATAATACTTGTGCCCATTGATTCATCGTCATTACCTGCGATTCTGAAACCGAAAGAAGAAGAAGAAGACGACGACGAAGAAAACGCGGACAACCAACTGTCTTTGTTGAGTGCAATACGTGTTTTGTATCCGAAAGCCGACCAGTCACAGTGCAAGCAAACTTATTTATCTACATCTGTTGTATAAACCCCATACATACCAGTGCGGATTGTGAATTATGAATCGCTGAAATATTTTATTTACTAAATGCCCGTAAACAACTCGTGTGTTTATTTTTTTCGCCGTTGGTGAAATAAGAAAAATAATTTTTTAGAGAGGTACCAAGTATCCTCCCATCCCCCACATCTCTTGGTGAACTGTTTCAGACAAGTGTTTCGGAATACGAACATGAAATTGTTACTGAAGGTCAATTCACAGCGAACTCGTCAGCGTCTAAATCAATATGGTTCCTATGGTTCTGCAGCAGATTCGCCATCGAAACCTAGCAAACGTAAGTAGGGAAGCGTGTTTGCAAAACAACAAACAACAAAAGGTTGGGTTTGTTTGTTGTAACTGTTGTAAATACAGCCGACAAGAGGATATCTGCGTTTTGGGTTTGACCAAAATATAATATTCATGGCCTCAAGTGCAATAGTGAAATGGATAGCCGATTTCAAACAATTATTTCGTATGTTTGTTTATTTTACTATGCTCTCCTGGCTATATCTTCAATTGGGGGTAATGTCAAATCAATTTTTGGATTTCGTTTCCACATTGTCGATTCACATTACTTTTTAAGATAATTTTACACGGAAACACAGGTGTGCTATTAGTGAGTTCATTTATAAAGTATTGTGGAAACGCTGCTAATTGAAAACAGTGAAAATTTGAAGTGAGTAATGCATTTTTCACGCCTCCGAATGGACTGTTTCAAAATTGTTAATAGAATCGCCACTTCGTATAGAACAACTTTAATTTAATTTTGCTGGGTACTATTGACGGCTGGAAATGTTTTCTTGGCAGTAGAAGATTAACAGGGGAATTTTTAAATGGACCGACTGCCGAATATTATCAAACTATATCAATACATCTGCACGAATAGACGTCTGTAGGTTGTGCAGTTCTTTGTTTGTCTTTGTAAAGTATTGAACAATAAATGAGAGATTGTTTGAAGATAAAAACAGATACCACAACAGTGTACCCATCAGTGTATATCTGTAAATTATTCTGAACAGCAAGATGGAGCTGAATCATATTATATTTATGTTATTCGGTTAGAAATATATTCACGTTAATCGGTTTTATGTGTTTCCTATATACATAACTTCCATAAACAAAAAGAAAAAAAAAAAACAATTAAGTTCGGCCTGGGCGAACTTTTAATACCCTCCACCATTTCGAAGGAAATTGAAAAATTTAAAAAAAAATCGGAAAACTACAACTTAAATGAAAACCGTTATATGGGGATTATACGAAGACGTGGGCCTTCATACATAGGGTGTAGTGCTCATTACGAACTTCAAATACGAAATTTGTACAAATTACGGTGAATAATGTCGGACAAATCATGAAATACCGAGTATCGGGAGGTACCGTCATATGGTGGCTATAGGAAGATGTGGACCAGCATACGATTTTTTTGTCATAAGTTGTAGTACCAATTACGAACTTCATATACGAAATTTTAAATAGTTCCGGTAAATAAAGTCGTTAAAATCATGAAAATGCCGAATATCGGGGGCACCGTTATATATGAGCGATACGAAGACGTAGGCCAGCACAGACAGTCTCCTGTCATAGGCTGTAGCATCCAGTACGAACTTCAAATACCAAATTTGGAACAATTCCGGTGAATAATGTCGCTAGAGTCATCAAAATACCGAATATCGGGAGGTACCGTTCTATGGTGGCTATACGAAGATCTGAACCTGCATACAATATTTTTTGCCATAAGTTGTAGTACCTATTACGAACATCAAATACGAAATTTTAAATAATTCCGGTAAATAGTGTGGCTATGAAAATCATGAAAATACGGAACAGGGGGGCACCGTTATATGGGGCCTATACGAAAACGTGGACCGACATGGCCCATTTACGAACTTAACCTGCCTACTGATAAACTATGCATGTATGCAAAATTGTAGCCTTCTATCTCAATTCGTTCGAAAGTTAGTGTAATTACAACAGACGGACAGACAGGCAGACAGTCGGATAGACAGACAGAAGGACATCGCTAGAGCGTTTTAGATTTTTACGCTGATCTAGAATATATACACTTTGTAGGGTCTATTATGAACATTTCGAGGAGTTACAAACGGAACGACAAAGTTAATATAACCTCCATAGAATGGTGGAGGGTATAAAAATTTTGGTAATATTGATAATAATAGCTACTGCGAGTTTCATTAACGGTCAATTTAAATTATTACGACTTTGGAAACTCAATTCTATTTATTCTTTCATCAAAAACTCTTGATTTTAGATTTACCTCCACAGATTTGAAGGTATCTTGGATCCTAGAATTAAGAAGGTAATATCGTTCAATTATTTGTATGTTTTTCATTTTTATACTCTCAGCAATATGGCTATCATTTGATACGTCCAAAATGTGCTTCATCGAAATAACGATTTCAGACCCTAGGTATATTTGGACCAAATGCGTTCCAGGATATTTTGTGTCGATTTAGGGGCGTCCTCTCGTTTGATTGGCTGGTGGGCACCATCAACTCAACTCTCGAAGGGAGAATCCGATTTTGTCCAAACTTGGTACATCGTAATATTATAATCAAACTTAGATCAAATTCAGATTCGAGCAATATCATTACACTCCTTCTGCTACCTACGGCACAAAAGGTCAAAATGTTTACGAATAATTTTTTCCTCCTATTTCCAATTTCGCGGAAACTTTTCAAATCCTCATTGTTTTTTCAGTCAATAGACAATATCGGCCCACTCCATCAAGTACTCCCCCCCCCCATACAAAAGTTCAACATTTTGAATAATTATAATGCTTTACAATGTGAAATGAGAGTCTGATTGTATTCAACTCTGAAGATCTGGTATAAAGAAATTTTGAAAAATCATAATGTTCATGAAATGCGAGATAAGCATCTGATTCTTTCTAAACTTCACACATCCCAATATTGCTACTAACACAATATCTGGTGTGAAGATGGGTGAAATACATCGGCTCACTTCTATTGGTACCTCCCGCACAAGGGTCACAATTTACAATACCCATATTTCTCACAACAAGTCAGCGATTATTTTCAAACTTGTTATATGTTAATATTTTTCTCAACCAGAGATCTGGTGTGAATATGAAATTAATCGGCACACTCCTTCTCGTACCTACCCTGCAAAAGGTTAAAATTTTGATTAACATAAAATTTATTTAATACTACAGGCCACTATATCTGGTAACTAATGCGCATTTCAACATTTTTAAAGAATATTACATATCTCATACATAGTGAAGGAAGTACAGGGTGAGATAAAAAAAACTGCAACAAATTCAAACGCGATAATTATTACATTTTTTTTTTAAATTTTTTTTTTGAATTAAAGCAAACAATGTCGGAAATGGCATCAAATTTAAGAATAAGTTTAGATTTGTTCGAATTGGTCAATTTTGGCACGAATTATGACTTTCAAACAGCCAATGAAACCGTCACAAGCTGCCCGAATGTTGCTCTGCGGTATTTTCGCCCATTCCCGGCTTGCGCTTGCTTCAGGCTTGCGACACTTTGGTATTTTTTAGTACCAACCTTGCTTTCCAAAATATTCCCGACTCAATAGTCCAACGGATTGGTATCCGGAGATCTTGATGGCCATGTGCGCTGGAAATGAAGCGAAGAACCTAATTTTGCAAACATTCTTGGGTGGCAGGTGCTGAGTCCTGTTACAATGTCCAAGGTCTGCAGCCAAAATGTTTGCATGCCCAAGGCTTTAATACACCCTCCAGAAAATTTTGGCGATGATATCCTGCATTTATTTTGATGCCACGGTCGATTAATACGAGCGGAGAGCGAGCATCGGTTGTTATTGCAGCCCACACCATCACCATGGCCGGCGCTTGAGTTCTGGTGCCCAACCGAAGGTGCACATTTTCAGCTGACTTCTTTTGTTGTTCACATTTTTTTGTTCACAAACTGCTGGACAATGATTGTTTTCTCATCGGAGGAAATCAAATTCGGCAGTTAACCACTTTCGGCTATGCGTAGCAACTCTTTAGCTCTTTTGAGTCTATTTTCTTTCTGTTGCGGTGTAAGTTCTTGCACTTTATCCCGAGCTCATTTTTCAATACTTGCCGAACGGAATATTGCAATATGTTCAGCTCACGAGCCATTTTTCGGGCAATGCGATCCGGGTTTCGGTTAAGTTGCTTCTTTACTTTTCGAACTATTTCTGCTGATGCTGCTGCTTTCTTCCGCTTACTTCTTTGACGTCGGGCTACGCTACCAGTATCACGGTAACGAGCGATGGTACGAGACACAAAAGATTTATTTACATTTAAATGCTGGAGTGCTCTAACGATAGCCACTTGTGGTTTTCCAGTCAAATATAAGGAAATCACACTATCACGCTTGAATTCCATCACGAATAACTTTTTTGGTGGAAAATTCTCACCAAAATGCTCTTGTAGGCTTGTAAACAATATAATGAGCTGTCACTGGAATAATTTTAACAGAAATGAATTTAGAAATGACAGCAGTCTGAAGTTGGTTGCGGTTTATTTCATCTCATCTTGTAGTCGAAATCTTGCAGGTTTTAATATTTATATCAGACTTAGGTCAAATAAGAAGTGGACAATATTGTCCCCCGCATTCGGAAACGCCCTCATATGATTATTCACACTGTTTACCCAGTTTGAATAATCATAAAGCACGTCAACAAAGATTTAAAATCGCAAAACCGGCTAATAGTTTTAAATTCTCTTTTTTCCAAATTATACATTTGACAACATCTCATTGGCAAACTGTATATTCATAAATCCATTGTATACACACCAATCAGAGATGTGTACCTATTTCTATACCGATAAATTACTTTTTAATTCGACCATGGTTTATTGAGTTAGTTTATAGTTTTTAATCCCATTATGGACGAAGTAGAGTTGATATCAGATGTTATTAGAATTTATAATTCCGATGTATTTTAAGAAATTAACTTTTCTACACAAGTTATATTTATAGAAATAAAAATGAAGAATATTTCAGGAGTATTGTATAATATGTATATAGTTTTATCTGTCGAATATATTTGAGGCTAGACAATGAAAAACACGATTCCGGCCTTAGCCTTTTTGCATCAGAATCCTATGGAAACTTAATTTCAGGAGGAAACTTTATATGAGGGCTGCATTTATATTGACGATTTACACGAGAACATGCCTACAAAGAAACCGAAATGTCTTCATCGCATTCGGTAAGAAATTGGGTTGGATCATTCAAAATTCTGAATTAAAGAGGCTCCCATAATCAGTACCAATCATAATAAACCGAACAAAGTCATTGCGCGACAATCCAAAGCTCTAGTTAAAGGAGAACTATTCCCAAATATGGTTAACCTTCATATTGGCTTGTGGAAAAGTTGGAAGGTTTAAAAAGGGAAACAAATTGACGAAGAAGCCATGTTACCCGGATTGGGAGTTAGTTAACGACTCCAGAGTTAATCTTCTTGACAGTTTACTTACTCACATATTTACATATATTTAGTTTCCAACATAGAACTCCTCATCAGTTTATAGAGACTGTTTTTATACCCTACACCACATAGTGGTAAGGGTATTATGTCTTTGTGCATTTGTTTGTAACATGGAGAAGGAAGCGAGATAGACTCATAGTTACTTTTGAGGATCTCCATAGAATCACTTTCTGAGTTAATTTATGCATGTCAGTCCGTCTGTCCGTCCGTCCGTCTGTCCATGTATTGAACAAAATGCAGGTCACATTTATTATCCGACTGAGATGAAATTTTCCAAACAACATTTGTTTGGCCAAAGGACGAACCCTATTAAAGTTAGTGAAAATCGGTTCACAGTTAGATATAGCTATATATTCAACCGATTTCGGGTTAATTGTGCACTAAATGGCCAATATCAGCCCAAATGACCTGGATTTTGGTACATCCTGTCTGTCTGGAAACAATCACATCAAATTTAAAGAAGATCGGTTCAGATACAGCTATAGCTCCCATATATATGTTTCATCCGATTTAGTGTTTTACTCCCTCACATTCGTAATATGCATTCCACAAGAATGATATTTGGTACCAGATATCAGATAAAGCCCAAAAATAGTTGATTTTAATTTTATTAAAAATCTGTTCAGATATTGGATATACCTCCCATATATATCTTCATCCGATTTCGTGTTAATTGTGCACCAAATGGCCATTATCAGCCGAAATGGCATGAATTTTGGCACATCCGGCCGAATACAGCCTAGAAGCAAGTATGTACACCAATTTTAGTAAAAATCGTTTTAGATATAGCTATAGCTCCCATATATATCTTCATCCGATTTCGGGTTAAATGTGCACCAAATGGCTAATATCAGCTCAAATGGCATGCATTTCCGACCGAATTCAGCCTAGCTCCACTTTATTAGCATAGTGGTGTAGGGTATCATAAAGTCGGCCCGCCCGACTTTGACCTTTCTTTACTGTTTGTTTTGTATAAAAGCTAAGTCCATATTCTTTTGTCGCAGGAATAAATCAAACAAGAAACACTTCGAGTACTTCAGTGTCACAGAAGATTACAACAACATCGAAATTATTGGTGGCTCTCATTTCGCTGGTCCTGATTGTAGCTGCTATCATAATTTACGTGGAACTGACACGAAAACCCCCCGAACCGCTGCGGGGCCCAATATTTTTTAGCAACAACTACGAGCATGACACATGTAAGAGAACGTCCGCCGATCTGAAATCTTTTGTTATTAACTTTATTTAGAGTGATTTAGTTCCGAATCTAGGAAACGGCCACATTGTGGTCGACCGCTTGCAGTGGGGTGCCTCGGAATTGGCCAATAAGCTGAAGGTGCCCTTGCCACATCCCATACCGTACGTGGTAATCACCCACATTGGAGTTCAGTCAACATCTTGCTACACCATTTATAAATGTTCCATTAAAATGCGCACCATTCAAGACTCGGCCATAGCCGAAAAAGGTCTTCCGGATATACAGTCTAATTTTTACGTAAGTATGCGAGGTTTTATTATTCATGATGCATGTCAAGCGAATTTGCACAAATAAAAAATCATAGAAATAGTTATAAATCCGTGTACATACATATGCGGACATATATACATACGTGAATAAACATCTGAATGCTGCGCCGAATACGGCGAAACAATTCACGTGCGTACTTATCGTTGATGACGACGGCCTGTTTGCCATTTTAGGTTGGCTCCGATGGTTACGTCTACGTCGGTCGCGGCTGGAACTGGGCAAATACATATGCCAACAGTTCATTGGCGATCACTTTCATGGGCGACTACGGACGCTACGAGCCGAACGAGAAACAGGTGGAGGCTACACAGTATTTGTTGGCCTACGGCCTGACCAATAAATTCATCGATTTGAATTACAAGTTAGTGGCTCAAAACCAGGTAGGCAAGCCAATGAATGAAAGGCGAGAAAACCGCGGTGTTGATTCAAATGCCATACTTCATTTCAGACTAAGCAAACGAAGAGCCCCGGAGCCAATGTTTATCGTATCATAAAGAATTGGCCGCACTTTTATCCCTGTGGCTTGAATGACAATCCTCCGTGTGGCAGCGAGCTGGGTTTACCGTATCCGTGGGATGCCAAAATGTGAACACACGCCATTTGCTCTCTTCCTTACGATTCCTCTCTAACATTTTATACATTTTATTCTCTGTGTCTCTCTCTCTCTCTTTTATACAAAAATATTGTTTTAGTTTTAAGTGTTGTGAATACAATAAGTCTACAAAAATATTTTTTATTTGTTTATTTTTTTAATAAACCGAACTTTTTTCAAAGAATATTTGATAAGAAACATTTGCTAGTATCTTTAATCAATTTAATTTCGCATAAAAGTAAGTATTATGATAAATTAAATCCTCACAATAACTTTAACTTTTCTTTGTATACCCTACGCCATACAGTGGTACAGGGTATGATGCCCTTGTGTATTTACTTGTAACACACAGAAGGAAAAGAAATATACCCCTAGTTACTTTTGATGATCTTCATAGAATCACATTCTGAGTCAATTTATGTGTGTTCGTCCATCTGTCTATGCACAGATCGTTTTGTCGGATTGATATAAAATTTTCCACAAATCATGAGTTTGGCTCAAGGACAAACTCCATGGAAATTGGAGAATATCGGTTCAGATTTATATATAGCTCCCATATACAGGGTGAGGTGAAAAACCTGCAAACAACTTCAGGCTGCTGTCATTTCTAAGCCACTCGTCCGACAGCTCTAAAAATTATTCCAGTGACACCTCATTATATTATTTACAAGCGTACAAAACCATTTTGGTGAGAATTTTCCAGAAAAAAAGTTTTTCGTGATGGAATTCAAGCGTGATAGTGTGATTTCTTTATATTTGGCTGGAAAACCACTAGTGGCTATCGTTAGAGCACTCAAGCATTTAAATGGAAATAAATCTTTTGTATCTCGTACCATCGCTCGTTATCGTGATACTAGTAGCGTAGCCCGACTTCAAGGAAGTGGAGAGAAGAAACCGGCAACATCAGCAGAAAAATGGCTCGGCAAACATTGAAAAATGAGCTCGGAGAAAAGAGCTAGAGAGTTGCTTCGCTTGGCCGAAAGTGGTGAACTGCCGAATTTGGTTTTCTCCGATGAGAAAACATTCGTTGTCTAACAGTTTGTAAACAAACACAATGATCGTGTTTACTTGCCAAAGAGGTCAGCTGAAAATTTACGCCTTCGGTTGGCCACCAGAACTCAAGCGCCGGCCATGGTGACGGGACTATTGAGTCGGGAGTATTTTGGAAAGTAAGGTTGGCACTAAAAAATACCAAAGTGTCGCAAGCCTGAAGCAAGCGCAAGCCGGGAATGGGCGAAAATACCGCAGAACAACATTTCGGCAGCGTGTGACGGTTTCATTGGCCGTTTGAAGGCCATAATTCGTGCCAAAGTTGACCAATTTGAACAAATCTAAATTTATTCTAAGATTTGATGCTATTTTCCGACATTTTTTGCTTTCATTCAATAAAATTTAAAGAAATGTAAACATTTGACTTTGTTGCAGTTTTTTTATCTCACCCTGTACTATGCCATTCTTCGGATTCCTATCACACTGTTGTTATTCAAACGGCTCAGTGATAGGGGGAGAGCGGGACCGGAACTTTTAATTATTGACCCATATACCGTAAACTCTTTCCACTTGCCAGATCATAGTATGATCCTTCAAGCGGAGGTCCAGGCGATTGCAGAATGTCTGAATTGGCTTAATGTCAACACGAGGCAGGTCACCGTTAACGCCCTAACGTACAGTAAAATCGCTATAAAAGCCATAACATCCAAAACAGTAAATTCAAAATATGTATTGGAATGTATAAATTATTCAACAACTATTCCCAACACGGCCCAGTACGCATTATGTGGGTACCAGGTTATGCGTCAATTAGAGGTAACAAGATAACGAACTCTCTCGTCAAAACAGGCAGGGGGTTAGCAGCAGCAACCATATATCCCTATAGAACAATGAAGGCATAGGGAAAACCACAAAAATCCTATGGGCGACCCCATAAAACCTTATATTTTTAGTCAAGAAAGAGATTAGTGGGCTAACAGGGATCCTTACGAGGCACTTGGGCCTACAGGATAGCTTGTGCAGATAACAGCATATGCAGCGCATGCGGGCGAGATGATGTAACTTTGGAGCATTTTCTCTGCCAATGCCCAGCGTTTGCAAATATCAGATCTCAATTCATAGGGAACGACACCATACCAGACCTAAATCAGGTCATGGTAAATGAAATAAAGCCGTTAAGGAATCTTTTAAAGGCAACTGAATTTCAATTATAATGCCCGTCTTCTTTCAAGAACCTCTTAGTCTTGAGTGTGCAACAGGCCTATACTGGCATAAGTGTATGTCCACAAGGGCATGTGGCGATCGTTTTTGCCCATCTTTTCAACCTAACCTAACAATGCCATTTTTAATATCAATGAATGAAATCAACATTTATCGAATCAACCTATTTTACTGGGAAACAAGTTAAAAAGCAGTAAGTTCGGCCGGGCCGAACTTTGAATACCCTCCACCATTTGGAACGAATTTGGAAATTTCCAAAAAATAAAGTCCTTAAAAAATTCTGTTAAAATTTTAAAAATACCGAAGATAGTACTTTAATTGGAGTGTTGAGACGTGGACCTACATATGCATTGTTTGTCATAAGCCATTACCATATTCAAATCATCAAAATATCGCATATAGGGAGGTACCGTTATATCGGAGCCGTGCGAAGACCTGTACCAGCATAGACAATTTTCTGTCACAGGCTGTAGCATCCATTACGAACTTCAAATACGACATCTCAAACAATTTCGGTGAGTATTGTACCTAAAATCATCAAAATAACGAATATTGGGAGATACCGTTATATGGGGGCTATATGGAGACGTGAACCTGCACAGACAATTTTCTGTCATAGACTGTAGTATCCATTACGAACTTCAAATACCAAATTTGAAACAATTCCGGTGAATAATGTCGCTAAAATCATAAAAATACCGAATATTGGGAGATACCGTTATATGGGAGCTATATGGAGACGTAGACCTGCACAGACAATTTTCTGTCATAGGCTGTAGTATCCGTTTCGAACTTCAAATACTAAATTTGAAACAAGTCCGTTGAATAATGTCGCTAAAATCATCAAAATACCGAATATCGGGAGGTACCGCTATATGGGGGCTATATGAAAACGTAGACCTACATGGGACATTTGCGAACTTAACTGCCTACTAGAAAAATAAACATGTGTGCAAAATTTTAGCCTTCTATCTCAATTCGTTCGAAAGATAGCGTAATTACAACAGACAGACGGATGGACAGACAGACAGACAGACAGACGGACATCGCTAAATCGACTTAGAATTTTTCGCTGATCAAGAATATATACTTTGTAGGGTCTGACATGAGTATTTCGAGGAGTTACAAACGGAATGACAAAGTTAATATACCCTCCATAGTATGGAGCGTATAAAAATTAGGACCATTTCTAATATCCCTCGTGCCGTACAAAAATTAGGTACATGTGCTGAAATCTTGTAGTAAAAAACGACGAAGGCAAATTGTGAATTCGTGGAAATTAATACCAAATTTAGTACTTTTCGTATAATTTTAGTAATCATTTGCAAAACAGTTCCACCTCAACCTAAGTCGCCAACAGTTATCGCCATATAAAATTTCACGTTTTCAGCTCTATTCTTCGCCAAAATACCAAATGTAGCAGCATTTAGTTGTTTTCGTACAATTTAAAATCTTCAAAACAATCTCCATATCTCAACCTCATTTACCAAGATCATTTACCAATATTAAAAATTTCAGCTCTATAATTTCTTCCATTACCAAATTTAGTTCAATTATACTACGCATATCCAAAGCCAGCTCCTTTTCTCAACAATAGACACCAACAGTGACAACCATATCATATTTCATGATTCCAGCTCTACCCCTTCACCCTTCAAATTTAGTACTTTTATTGTACAATAAACATCAAATCAGATGATGATATATATGGGAGCTATATCTAATCTTGAACAGATTGTGGCCAATTTGCATTGTACATTTTGCTAACAAATATATATGGAGAGATGAGCGGACATGTATAAATCGACTTCGAATGTGACTCTCTGGAGATAATCAAAAGTCACTATGGCACTATCTAGTTCAATTTTGCTTGTTACAAACAATTGCAAAAAGATATATTACCCTGTGATGTCGGGTATAAATACCTTCGCCAAATGTCTTGGCAATAAATATTGTCGTCTGAACTATTTATTTAGTTCAAGATATAACAAGGTGTAACGGCTGCTTTTACAAGTTTAGGCCAATACAAAATGTCATGTGAAGCGCATACGCAAGTCCATAAACAAGTGAACAAGTATCAGTCGATTTACCGACAGATAAATGCCCTCAACATTTGAACATATATTTTTGTTTGGGACGTACCATAAAGAATAGACCTTCATATACCAACTCTTCGCTAAATCTAATGTTAGTACAAATAGTGAAATGTGCAATCTTTGAATAGCACTGGGAATATTTTCACTTTTTATGACATTTCAAATTGTGCAAAATGCCAACCATATGTGAGAATGGTACTAGATAGAGTGGTCCGATATACCCCATCTTAACACCAGATTTTGTGTTGGTGTAAATATTGTCATGTGACAAGTTTGAAAAGAATTGGATGTTCATTTTGCATTTTATGAGGGTTATTGTGGTTCAAAATTTTGACTCCATATCATACAATATATAGTGTTGTACAAGCATTGTGATTATTCAAAATCTTTATCAAAATGTTGACCCGTACCTAGTACCTAGTGATACAAATATTGGGATTTGCAAAATGTAAACGAAATTGGACGATCCTTTCTCTTTTTATGAGATTTCTTTAAAAATGTTTTTACTCCTTGTGAGGGAGGTACCAGAAGGAGTAGACCGATATTGCTCATCTCTGAACTTGATATAAGTTCCAGAGTCAGACAGGCAGACATCTCTAGATCGACTCCAAATGTCCTGAAACGGATTGTGCCCAAAGAGACCTAAGATCTAAAAGCGATGTTTCGATGAGGCACAGCTTGTCATATCAAATGATAAAATATGAATAACAGCTTACAGGACCATGTACTTTAATGGTGGATATACGACTATTTAACACTTAAACAAGTTAAATAGCATCAGTCAGGTTTGTCGATTGATGTATACCCTCAGACTAGTTTGTTTATTTAAATAGTTTTTGAGATGCAACATCATATGAGATGTGTGTGTGTGTGTGTTTTTTTTTTTTTGGAATATAAGCACCTTTTGTTCGGGAAGTACCAGAAACAGTGGACCGATGTATTACATTTTCACACTTCATTTAATACTAAAAAAATTTTTGGGATGTTCCATGTTTAAAGAAAATCGAACACTTACTTCCAAAATTTATGCGAATAATTCTTAATCAGAGTTTTGATTCTTTGTGGGGGAGGTACAAAAAAGGGTGGACTGACATATTCCATATTTACATTAGAAATAAAGAAACCTTTTTTGCATGTATAAGGATCATAATTGTTTAAATTTTTGTGGGGAAGGACCAAAAGGAGTGCACCGATTTATCCACACTAGATATTGTGTTGTTATAAGTATTGGGATGTGCGAGATTTGAAAAGAATAGGATGGTTATTTCGCATTTTATGAGTGTTATGGATAGCAAGTATAAATTTCTTGTTTAAGAGATAAATTAAAGTGAAAATTTGTCCTGTGGTGAGGTACATATAGGTGGGGACCGATATTGCCCATCGCCAAACTCTATCTGGTTTTGATAATAATATTACGATGCACCATGGTTGGACCAAATCGGATACTGCCTTCAAGAGTTATCATGCACACCAGCCAGAGAGACAGACATACGGACGGACACCCCTAGAACGACTGCAAATGGGGTTCAAAACGTTTTGACGGTATCAAATCATATATATCATCTATAGCCATATGGCTGGGGGAAATATGGCCACATAAATTGCTGTGTGGGTCGTTATGAATACGTTTACTTTATAATATAGATAAGGAGCATTATTATTGCCTTGTAATGAATAAAACAATGGCATAGCGATGCCAAATGAGCACAACTAGTACACGATCGGGTTAAAATATACACTCTCATAGTGAGAGGCATTCAATTTATTTGGTTTTACTTCAAGATCCAAAGATACCGATAGAACCTGAAGAAAACTCTACTTATATTTCGTATATCAAGGGGATTAGGGCGACGACGGTATGGATCGGTGTGTTGTTGTTTTCGTCACAGTCACATGGGCTTCATGTAAATTAAACTGAATGTTTTTTTTTTTTTTTTTGTAAATCAAATGTTTTTATTTCATGAATGCCGCTTCAGATCTCTTCGTTGTTTAGGCATTAACTGCTCGTCGGTTTAAAATAGATTCTCTTATCATTTAAGAGTTTGTAATGTGAGAGCTTGCATTGGTGTGAGTATGCACAGTTCTCATGTATGTTTGTGTGAGTACTGCCAGCCCATTGAACTGCTACGTACAACCGATAAAAGAATTCAAGCCGCAGACTGAACGAGAGATCGCGGCAAGTGCATTCCAAAAGCTTGGGTTTTCCAAACATTTGTTTTGAAACGAGTTTACGGTTTTACGTTTATTTGTGTGTTCTGCTGTTGCTGCTGTAGTTGTTGTTGTTGCTGCTGTTTTAGTTTTCTATGGCGTTGTAAAATGAATGTTGTTGATCGTCGCAGCAGTTGTGGCTATTAAAAGGAGAGATTAATTTCGGATTTCTGTTTGTTTGCTAATGGAGGGTGGCGGTAGAGCAGGCAATGAGTGAAGAGATGTGACGCGAGTAGAACCCTACTGAAGACCGGTTCAAAATTAACACATTGAGTTTGAAATTCGAAATTTAATTTACATGATTATTATTGAGTGGCTTGGATGTGGGCACCGACAGACTCGATACTATTGTGGAAGCTGTAACCAAACAGATCGAAGCAGACAAAAGAAAACCATTAGTTGGCAGCCAGTTTTATGAGTGTCAAACGCATTTTAAAGGTAACAAACGATCGCATTTGAAAACCATGGCAGAGTCTTAAAATGTAAATCTTCTACACAAACATGTGGAAACTTAATTTTCCCCGAGGCAGTTCTTTACATCGCTAGTATAAACCATATCAACCTGTAAACCTACATTCAAATGTATGTACGTTGTCATTAAAATGTACCCCCAGCAAAATTAGTTCCCATCAGCAAAAGTAAAAAAACACAAGGGAAAGATTGAAATGGAAGCATACAAAGTACAAATTAAGGGTTTAGAAGACAAAAATTAAAAGAAATGAAGTTGGTTGACATTTCAAATGCGATCAATGACAAAAGCATATTTCAGCAAAAACTTGACTGTGTTGGCCTACGTACCCATAATACAAACATTACAAGGTAGGGCAGTTGGATTAAATTCGAAAAACACATTTCAGAAACTGGAGTATTGTAACTTCAAATTTACTAATAACCAATGCAAAAAGTTATTTTCATTTTTGGACACTTTTCGCACAATATTTTGATTAAAGAGAGAATCGCGGAGAATGATTGGAAGGCTCTCTAAAATCTGAATCTACCCATGGTAAAAAAATGCCAAGGCCCCAGCCAGTGACTTATGTTAGAAGAAAAAACCAGTTCCTGTTATACCCTACAACACTCTGTGTTGGGGTATTATAAGTTTGTTTGGGCCAAAAATTATGTAACACCTCGAAATATTGGTCCATGCCATAGGAAACTGTATATGGATCTTCCTATCTCGCCGAGCTGAGTTGATATACCTATGTATGTTCGTCCGTCCATGTCCATGTTAAATTGTAATCAAGCTACAAGTCGCTATTATGACCCGATCGTTAGAAAATTAAGAATGGTGGTGGGGTTTTGTTTTTGGAGATTATTGTAAAATTTTTACGTTGTTGAAATGGACCAAAAACAGAAAAATGTCCTGATTTTGCAGCATCTCTTCAGGTCGCAATTATAGACCAATCGACGCGGAATTTAACATGGGGCTAGAGTTTAGTGTTGGTCAGAAGTCTAACATTTTGTTTGACCATCGGACAATATTTAGCGGGTAACATAGACCACAACTTTTATATCAAAAAATACGAAAATGTCCATTAAACCGTGAATATTTTCAATCCCGGCGAAATCACAAATACATTGTTTAATCAGTTTACCATGAGAACATTTCAATTATGTTAGGATATTGGTTTGTTTGGCTTGAGATTGCAACTTGCAAATGTGGAAGACTTGTATACAGGTTGAGATAAACTGCAACAAAGTCAATCGCCATAATTTTAAATTTTATTGAATGAAAGCAAAAAATGTCGGAAATATCATCAAATTTTAGAATAAGTTTAGATTTGTTCGATTTGGTTACCTTTGGCACGAATTATGGCCTTCAAACGGCCAATGAAACCGTCACTCGCTGCCCGAATGTGGTATTTTAGCCCATTCCCGGCGAAGGTGAACGACACTTTGATATTTTTAGTGCTAATCTTGCTTCCCAAAATACTCCAGACACAATCGTCTAACGGATTGGTATCTGGAGATTTTGGTGGCCATTGTGCGCTGGAAATGAAGCGAGGAACCTCATTCTGTAATCATTCTTGGGTGACGCGTGCTGAGTGCTGCGGCCAAAATGTTTGCGTGCCCAACACCCTCCAGAATATTTTCGCGATAATATTCTGCATTTATTCTGATGCCACGGTCGATTAATAGGAGCTGAGAGCGACAATCGGCTGTTATGGTGGCCCACACCATCACCATGGCCGGCGCTTGAGTTCTGGTGGCCAACCGAAGGTGCACATTTTCAGCTGACCTCTTTGGAAGCAAACACGATCATTTTGTTTGTTTATAAACTGCTGGACAACGAATATTTTCTAATCAGAGAAAACCAAATTCGGCAGTTCACCACTTTCGGCCGAGCGAAGCAACTCTTTAGTTCTTTTGAGTGTATTTTCTTTCTGTCGCAGTGTAAGTTCTTGCACTTTTTGGAATTTGAATGATTTACCCCAAGCTCATTTTTCAATATTTGCCGAATGGAACATTGCGAGCCATTTTTCTGCCACTGCGATGCGGGTTGCGATCAAGTCGCTTCTTTACTTTTCAAACCATTTCTGCTGATGTTGCTGTTCTTCTTCTTCAGTCCACTTCATTGACGTCGGGTTACGCTACCAGGATCACGGTAACGAGCGAGACACAAAAGATTTATTTCCATTTAAATGCTGGAGTGCTCTAACGATTGCCACTTGTGGTTTTCCAGCCAAATATAAAGAAATCACACTGTCACGCTTGAATTCCATCGCGAATAACTTTTTTTCTGGAAAATGTTCACCAATATGCTTTTGTATGCTTGTAAACAATATAATGAGCTGTCACTGGAATAATTTTAACAGCTGTCGGACGAGTGGCTTAGAAATGACAGCGGTCTGATATTGTTTGCAGTTTTTTCATCTACAGGGTGAGATGACGGTACAATTCTAACTAGAAACTTGTGTTTCACTCAAGTGAAAAATGTGGACTGGACAATAAAAATATCCATATTTTGCGGTATGGGGCCTCATTTCGTCGAGTCATTATTTATAATAAAAATTGTGCCACTTGTATGAGCCAGATCTGTGAATTTAAATGCTTTACAAAAATATGTATCAATGATCAAAAATACGGGCCGGGAATGCGTACCCGGCCAGTTAGTCGTATATAAGGAATAAACTAAATTCAAGGGACCGAAAGTTTGTTAATAATTTGTTAATTAACTATATTGTACTGCCTTCGCGGTCCTAATCCCTGCTATTAGGGACATTAAGAGCTTATACGGTCATTTCGCTTTCGCTTATGCTTCGATGTTTTATTTCATTCCTGAATTGTGAATTTTCATTCACAAAATCATATCTGTATTAATAAACTAGCCAGGAAATGGTATACAGTTTTAAACATCTCTAAAAAAGTAATTAAATTGTTTATTACATTTTAATATACCGTAATCGGCGCCGCCACCTTGGAATGGGGTATGGAAGATATACTACGTTAGCAATGCCGTTTGTAACATCCCGAACCCCTTTGTTTCATTCGTATCTGTGATGTAATATTTGAACATCGAATTGCGGGATTTTAAATGTTCGTATGTTTCACTATCAATGAGTAGAAAGCCTAGTTGGCTAAGTTCGATATTTAATGTAGTAAAAAATTCATTTCATGTTACCACGATTGATGAGGGTATTTTAAGGTTGGCTTCGCCCAACTCAATACATTTCGCACTTGTTTTGCTTACACCCGAGTCGGTGTCTATTGTTTGTCCCAGAGACTCTTGGAAATGGAATTTCACAGATTTATGTTTGTGTAAAAGTGTACGTGTGTATGTGTAGACGCTTTTAATGAATGACGATTATTAAATACAAAGAAACAAAGCGTTGGAAAGAAAACAACAATTCCAAGAAAACTATAATGGTTCAAAATGTTTTCGGTAAGTATTTGAATAGGCGATGCGAATGAATGCCAATATTGATTGCCAAACTGGCTGGCAGCAAACTTGAAGTTTTACAACGCGAGAGGTAATTTGTAATCGATGTCTTTGTCACAATCTTGTTGGAGAGTTGCCAGAAATGCGCAAAATATGATTTAAGCGAATCAGCTGATGTATCAGCGTTTATTGGAAATATTGCTTTTTTATATTATTAAATTATAGGAGAATACTTTTTTTGGGATAAACGTACAATATTATCAGTGCGGGTCCTTTAGCACGAGTGAGACAACATTCTTAAAAAGTAAAAAAATAACCTTTTTTCAAAGTGGAGGAAATGAAGGGAGGCAACAAATTGATATACTTGTAATTAAAATTAACTAATTTCCTTTGGATCTTTTTACAATAGTAAATAATTGTCAAAATAAAACTCTCCACAGGATAATTATTATAAAATATTTATAATTATACTATATATGTAATTATACTAGAATTATACTAGAAGAATATAGTTAGATGCATCAACGCTTGTGAATATTCATATGTCAACATTTTTTAAGTGCTTTGTCAAAAATAAGTCGATTTTTATATGTTTTCTTATACGACACAAAATCGGATATGTATTTTTCAACAATCTTTACAAATTTCAATAATTTTTCATTCACGATTTTCAGTATCAAAATCGGTTTGACAGTTCATTGTCCCAGCAGCTGTGTCGATGCGGCTACCTGGATTCTTCTACCATGGTATGGGTTGGAAAACGTGAATTTTAGCTACCATTACTAACGAAATATTAAAAAAAAAGTTTTTAATAAGTCATCAAAAATATTATTCATAAATATGACCCAACTACCAAATAAAGGGGAACAGTGGTCCTAAAGTCGGAAGATGTTTAACATTTTCAAGCAAATCTAAGAATTTATTTATCTATTTATTTAATTTGTCTAAGTAATATGGATTACAAATAAAAAAATATTATCGAATATAACAGTTTGTCCTGTACACAATAACGGTATGTGACAATAGGTATATGTTATATATTTTGCTGTTTTGTGGGTCTATACTAAAGCGTGTGTCCATAATGTGTTTTTTTTTTGTCTGAAACTTTTAAAGGCCTAAACCAAATTAAAGTACTAAAATAACTAAATTTAGATGGTATCGTTAAGTGTGGGCTGCATAAAAAATTCTATGAAAGTAATGTTAGTTACTACGCTTATAAGCCAATACTGAATAGTCTCTTAGTAGGAAATACAGAAACAGGAAAAATCGCTTAAAAATATTCCAATTAAATGTGAATAAACAAGTAAAAAAATAGGAAAATCGGCCTTGCCAAACTTTGAATACCCTCCGCCAATTAGAAGAAATTTTTCGCTACAGCCTATTAGAAATTTCAAACTACAAAATTGAAACGTTTCCGGTGAAAAGTGTGAGACAAATCACCAAAATACCGAATATCTAGAAGTACAGTTATATGGGTCTGTAGACATTGACGGTTCTATGCAATGATGTTTCTTACATAATGAGAATATATGCTGCCAAGTTACAGCAAATTTGGGCTAAAATTTATGCTAAAGCAGCCGAAAAACCTTAAATCGGTACAGTACAAGATGTTCTATACATTTATACATACATAAGATTTGGATAAAGCTTTCAAATGCATGTCCCTCTGCTTTGATGTAAATGTAACGTCAATCATGCTAAAGCCGGCTAAGTTAGGACAAAATCACTCGACGTTATATATAGCATTGATATTTGGTGAAGAGGTCATATAGCTCTCTATTACAGAGGGTAATGCTTTTCATAACGAAACTGAAAGTATTCAATGTTTTCTGATCGATTTCATCACTACAAAAGAAATAACCACTTGGCTTTTTCAGATTTTTGATATGACTATTTTTGTGAAAAGCAATTTCTCTAGGTATCGAGTGTTCTCAAATCACGAATTTTATACTCACCTCTTGCCTTTCCCAAAATCTCCATAACAAATATTGCAAGCTACCAGCACGTTTTTAACCAAGAAGTCATTGAGTTCTGTAAGTTAATTCATAGCGAGTTATATTAAGCCAATGGGATAATACTCCAGAGTTATACAATCAATTGATTGGGTCTTTCACAATAACAAAACAAATGGAAATCGATTAGGATATGGCTCCCATATGTTAGTTCAATCCAATTTATAATTTAAACCACTTTATCGCATTTGCTCTTTCTTTACTGGTTACTTGGATTAAAAATAGAAATGCATTTATTAAACAATGATCCTACGTTACTACAATAAATTTCTAAATAATAGGAGTACTTATTAGCGAGGGTATATGTATATATTTATAGACCCTTATACTTAAGATACACAGATACAGATTATATATAGAAGACGAAGACAAAGATGGTATTAAGATCGATTGGCTTTCTCAAATTGTGTGGCATAAGTCGTTTAAACGATAAACGTATATTCCAGTTTAAGAAAAAAAAAAACATCGGACGACTTGCACTTGCTTCTGAAGGTCTCTTAAATGAAGATACATCTTTATTCATACAAAGATACATAGTTCATTCAAATTATTTTCATTTGAAAACTAGGGAACTATGAATTGGTCGGTATCAGTAACTTTCAAATACATATCTTCTCATCAAAACATTGTTAAGATCATTTCACGCTCACAATCGTTTCTAGACCGGAGAGCAATGCAACTCTTTGGAAAACACACATACATTGCTGTGTCGATCGCACTCACGGAAACAAAGCACAGATCGTGTGTGTGCGGAGATCTCTTTGTGTAGCGGTTCATTTCGGAAAACGGCCGTTTCCCCGGAGAGTATCTCTTTTGAAACACACAATTACCGTTGAGAGTTTAGTTGGTCGGAAACTCTTGAACGTGTCGTTCGTAGACGGGTTACGGAAACCTGTACAATACCTCGTTTCAGCGTACCTCAATACCCAAAACAAATACAAATCAACCAACAACAAAATAACAAAAAAAAAGAAAATCAAACAACCCACAAACTCATCTGTTGAGATGACGTGAAAGAGGAATTCAAATGAAATGGAATGAAAACATGAATAATTAATTTATTGAAAGTGCTAATTACAAAATAAATAATTTAAACATTATTGAGTGCAGAAATTGAAATCGTGTGCGACATCGTTTGCATAGCCACAGGCACGACGACGAAGCGTATCAACAGCAACAACAACAACCACCAGAGTCAAGTGCAAAAGCAAAGCTTTGCTTTGTTAAAGTGAGTTTTATAATACGAAAGCTTTGAGCTTCATCAGTATTTGTGTTTCTGTGTTGGTGTAAATAAACAACAGTCCAAAAGAAAACGAAAGAGGAGCAGTTGAAGAAAACGAAAATAATAAAGTATTTTTAAATTTATGTGAATAAATAATAGTAGAATAATATTTAATGAAAAAAGAAAAAAAATCATTTATGCAAATATTCTTCGCAAAAAATATTGTTTATCCGCACACGCACCCATACATACGTATGTACATGCAGAGAGGAATATCTAATGAAATAAGCAAATAAGCGTTCATCAAGGTGGATTAATCACGGCGAGGTTTGTATGTGTACATCCTCAATACATACGCAGATATCGATTTGGCCATTAAAGCGAGTGCGCTATTTTGTTTGTTTGTTTGGACATTGTTATTGGGGGCCCCAAATTTAACACGAGCATGGTTTTACAATAAAAACAAGTACTACTCTTCGACGGAGGAGTTCTTCGTTCGTGTGTACTCTATATTGAAAATTCTAATTTTCGAAACACCTTTTTATGGAGCTGGAGAAAACCCCTAGTGGCGATTGGAGTTATCTTGCGTAGTTAACGATAATATGTGATGTGAAACTTTTAGCTATATGGATCTTTAAGAACTGTTCCTAGAAATGTAGATTCCACAGAGATGTACTTTTTCGTAGTGTCTTTTCGTCTAAAATTTCGGAAGATTTGGGGTTAACGTACCAAAACCGAAGAAAACAAAATTTGATTTTTGAAAGACTTTTAGCTATTTTGCCAGCCACGAGAAAGTTCCTATATTCTAAAAATTTTGATTTCGAAAATTTTCGGAAAAATTTTAATGTGTGTTGTTAACGAACCAATACTTGGCTATTTCGCAGGATATGAGCCTGACAAAATGATCCCTTTTGGTACCAAGCTCTCTAATCTTTGGTGGGATCATAAACGGGATAGTGCGAATGATGAGAGGAAACGCTAGGACACGTGTCATTCATTTTTGGACCATCAGTGACGCTATGGTGTCAGAATATAGTTAATTATACCTTACAACACTATGTGTTGGGGGTATTATAAGTTTGGTTGGGCCAAAAATTATGTAACACCTCGGAATATTGGTTTCCCACATGGGAAAGTACATATGGATCTTTCTACCTCGAAGCCTTCCAATTTGGATGATCATCGGGTAATATTTGGTGGGTAAAATAGACCATAACATTTGTGTTAAATAAAAGTCAACATTTCCATCAAACCGCGAATATTTTTCATCCCGGCGAAATCACAAATAGACCAGAAGGTAAATTCTGACTGTTACGTAAATGCCGAGAGTAAATATATTGGATATATATAGCGAACTGTATACAAAAGGGAAGGGATATTGGCTAAAATGCTTATTTCTCAAGAATGGCTAGACCGATTTTGAAAATTTTGTCAATTAAGAATGCCTTCTTGGCAAAAAGAATAAAATCTAAAAAAAATCGCATAAAAAGATGTCAATAACGATGTTAATAAAGACTTTGTAGTATTTTGTGATATTTTTTTCATATTTTTATCGCATGCGATTTTTTCAACTTAACTTAACTTAACACTTTGTAATATTTTTTCACCTTAAAATACAGATTGGGGTTCTTAAATACATATTACAATTATCGTCCGATCCTCATAAGAGTAGGGTTAGGCTCAAAAGTACTAGGCCTATTGTTCTTAAAGACGTCCGCAATATATAATAATGGACAAAAACCTAAAAATGTTCTTGATTTTGCAGCCGTTATAAAGGACACAAATACAAAGTAGAGGATACGAAAATAAAATAAGTAAATTTTCATTCTACCGAAACGCTGAAAAAACTCACAGGCGGAATCCAAAATACACAAAAGGCGAACTTCTGGCTATGTCATACTGATTTCGTTGACGGATATAGCCAAATATCGTAGACAAGCAAATCATATAGATGAGCTAAAATTTGGAGATACAGAGAGGACTCTTGCTTTTGAAGATGATCGCAAAAGATTTGGGGGTTCAAATGAACCAATAACAGAAAAATTTTCTTGATCACAAAATTGAGACCAATCGACACGGAATTTTGCATGAGAAGAGAGTTAAGAACAGGGAAGAAGTCCAGCATTTTGGATGACCATTGGATTATATTTAGCTACAAAATGGACCACAACAACTAACAGCACGACCGGGTGCTGAATATTGGGCAAATGTCCCTGGTCAAAAAGCTAAGGCAAATAACTGGGCAGTGCTCTATGACATCATTTCAAAAGTGAAATCTTCCAAAATGGATTTGGTCATAAGGAGGCTTTTAACATATGGTAGTGTTGTTGGGTATCACATGGTCGGCCTTTGCTTACTTGTTAAATAATACAAATGCTTTAAGCTTCATCATAACTAGAAAAGTTACACACAGTGTAAGACTCTATTCACATGTTTAAAATGGCTAGAAAAAGTACCTATGCAGGTGCAATTCCATTCCTGACCGAGGGCTATGCACAATGACAAAATATGACTTTTCCTCATAAAAATTGAATAAATGAGAACCAGGTCGATTTTATGATGCCCTACACCACTATGCATATTTAGTACAGCCACCTGTAACAAATAAACGTTTATTTTGGAACCAACATGTGGAAGCTACATTTTATTTTTAATGCATTTGACGGACCTGTATGTAAATGACCTCTTGTGCATAATATCACTGCTGCATGTTATAACTTGGAAAATATTTAAATTAAAAACGGCTGAAGCATATATATCGGAGATATTGCCATATCTCTGCCGATTTTTCACCAATGTGCCAAAATCCATCGTATTTTGTTATATATATTACATATTTGGGGCACAATGAAGTTAAGTGCACAAAAAATGTAGAATCTCATAAACATATATATGGAACTGTATCCAAATCTGAAGCATATATCCAAAATTTGACAGATGAATTTCTGAGCTGCATCAGTTATCTTGAATCGAAAATCGTCATTATGGAGCACAAATTACGACTTTGAGGTGACTTAAGTATCAAATGGGATGGAATATATATATGGGAGCTAAAGCTATATCTCAACCGATTTTTACCAAATTTGACATACTTGACATACTAGGATAATTTTAGTTGTTTGTGCCAACATTCATTCCAATATAAACCGATATCTTCAAAATTTGGTAAGGTATATATGTGTGAGATATATCGAAATCTGATATGATTATCACTAATAACAACAAGGTTCGTCCTTGGGCGTACTTTGCTTACAAAAATAGATGGACGGACACGCAAAGGTCAATTCAGAATATGATTCTATGATGATAATCAAAAGGAATTACAAAAAAATGCAAAGGGACATAATCCCATGTACCACATTGTGGTATTGGGTATAAGAATTAAGCACTCCGGGAAGACTCTTGACTAAGTCGGTGATACTATTTGAGAAACTTTCTTCTATCTGTTTCTAATACAAATAACAACATTTCAGTTGACGATCTGACCTTCAAAATGCGAATAATTGTGGAAGTTTGTTTTATTGGTATGCATTGTGAAACCAGAATGTGTTCTACCCATCCAGTGAGAACCCAATTTGCAATATTACAGACAACAATATTCCTATATAGAAAGGTTTCCTTCTGAGAGGAGAAATTGGGTCTAATCAAAATTACTGCTGGAGCCTTCAAAATACCAAAACCCAAGAAGTCTTGTTTATAGGGTGTTATAGCCAATCATGCCAAATTTCAGAGCTTTACTTAAAGTAATTTAGATAAATACTATATACATTATTTATGAAGTTTCCGACGAGTAGGCCCATTGTATGGCGTGACTGTTTAAATTCAAATATTATGAACTGAGAGTGTATAACTTAGAGATTATTTGAGGACTAGATGGTCAAAGAGCGAAAATTTTAAAAAATATATTTCCGAGTACTCTCGAGGACAAAAGTTAATACTTTGTATAAATATTTTTAGACCCTCCACCATAGTATGGAGGATATATTAAGTTTGCCATTCCATTTGTAACACCTCGAAATATACATTTTAGACCCAACAAAGTATATATATTCCTGATCAGTAATCAGTCCGTCTTTCCGTCTGTGGAAATCACTCTAGCTTTCGAACGAAATGAAGTAGATTGATAACATTTTACTCAAAGGTATATTATGTTTGCAGGACTTTTGGTATTGAAAATGGGCCATGTAGGTCTATATATTCGTATAGTCCCCATATAACGGTACCTCCCGATATTTTGTACTTTGATTATTTTAGCGACATTGGTTTCAAACTTGTTATTTGAAGTTCGCAATTGATACTACAATCTAGGACAGAAAATTGTCTGTACAGGTCCAAGTCTTCGTGTAGCCCCCATATTTGGTGTTTGAAGTTCGTAATGGATACTACATCCTATGAGAGAAAATGGTCTGTGCAGGTCTACGTTTTGGCAAAGACCCCTCCTTATATTCGGTGTTTTGGTGATTTTAGCTATATAATTCACGAAATTGTTGCTTCAAGTTTCGCATTTGAATATTGTAATGGCTTATGACAAATGTTGCCTATACAGGTCCACGTCATCGTATGGATCCTAATATAATGGCTACATTCGGCACATTTTTACATTTTTAAGTATTTTGCCAAACTCGTTCCAAATGGTGGAGGTATCGGCCGAACTTACATCTTTTTTACTTGTTAAAAACTATAAGTATATTTTTAGGAATATCTTTTAGGATTTTAATGTGGACAATCGCCAAATGCAGGGTGGTTTAATCTTGCATATATTAAATTACAGAAAACTCTGTTGTAAAATCTAACTTACAAAACACTTAAATGGGGAGATACCATTATATAAGGCTATAGCCAAACGCAGACAGAATAGCAAAATATTCGCGATTGTTACATTCTGGGCTTGTTTGTTTTGTATGTAGCTTCATTCCTCTTAAGTCACAATTGCAAGATGAATGACATTTTAATCCTAAGTCTTGTTACTCTCTGGGCTTGCCGGAAGATACCCATATATTTGAAAGAAGAAACAAATGTTTGGTTAGGGAACCCCTTGAATTGTTAATTATAAATTTGATTTTTAAAGTAAATTTCGAACTGTTGACTATCGATCCAATTGCCACACACTGTTCGATTAGAGTTCATCTGCAGTTGGATTTTGGTGCAGTATAGGTTATGGGACCGATTACCAATAATTCGACCGTCGACGCTTTTCATCAAAAAAGTTGAACACATGTATTTATATCTGTGCTACAGAAAGACATTGAACATGCAACAGTTCAAAGTTCAACCAATTCAGCTTTTATAGACACCCTTTTAGCATTTTTATGTTGAAAATAAAAACAAATAATGTAGAAATTTGAATGTTTGAATATGGAAAATTTTAAACTTTGCGCATATGTGTAGTAAAGGCATATAGGACATGTTGCTATAGTATGGAAGGTGAGAATCTTTATCAGGTCCAAAATATTCATTATATCTTTGATTCTCTTTCGTCAAGTTATAACAAATGATAATATCTGTTTGACCATTTTATGTTTGAGAAATAAATTAACAACTATTGCATACACGTTTTCTATGTAAATGTGGAACGGCGAGAACATGTCACTCTTAGACTTAGGGTGACGTCACAGTATGACATCCACGTTTAACCAAGTGTTACATGGCGCAATCTGACATTTCCATGGGAAAATTTTACATTTTTTTGCTTGTCTTGCTGTATCACCTTGCCTATGCACCTTGGCACTGCAGTGAACTATTTGTACTCTCGCAACTTTAGTTTTTATTGAGGCTCGACATTGCAAAGTCCCATATAACGGCATACAAGTGAAAGATTGAATCGAATATTATTGGAACCCAGTAACAGTTTGTCTACTCTGTCCATATAATATTTTTGATGCTAAGATATGTATATATATATGTTGATACGTAGTCAAGTACACGCGTTTTCAATTTTATTCGCAGACAAAAACATCTGGTTATTGAAAAAAAAAAAAAAATACAATTTTGCTATTGCGCCTTCTCACACACTCCACCTTTTTTATTTTCTGAAATTATGTTATCAACACTACGCCAACTACGAAACAAAGCAATCAATTTCTTTGTTTACATCTTTGCCAGAAGAGAACAAACAACCAGAGAAGATATGAAACGAGATATATCAGTCACACACCTCTCCCGCCTGTCTTTTTGCCGCCATATCATAATATGTGAAGACCTGTAGTCATGTCGTTTAAAATAATTAGCAAATTTTGTAATTTGTGCAATTACACAGGGTCACCTGGATGTCAATTCAATTGATAAGCACATAATTAAGAACTGACAGTGAACGCACACATATACTCCATACTTTTTCATACCATAGTATGGAGGGCATATTAAGTTTGTCATTTCGTTTGTAACACCTCGAAATATACATTTTAGACCCCAAAAAGTTTATATATTCTGGATCGGCATAAAATTCTATGTCGATTGTCCGTTTGCCTAGATAATAATATTGTACTCAAATATATTATGTCTGCAGGACTTTTGGTATTGAAACCGGGCCATGTAGGTCCACGTTTTGGTATAGCCGCCATATAGCGGTACCTCCCGATATTCGGTATTTTGATGATTTTAGCGACATTATCCACCGGAATGGTTTCAAATTCGGTATTTGAAGTTCGAAGTGGATACTACAGCCTAAGACAGAAAATTGTGTGTGCAGGTCCACGTCTTCGTATAGCCCCTATATAACGGTACCTCCCGATTTCAATTTTTTGTGCGCCATAAGTGTATTCTATCACATCCGACCGAATTCAGCCTAGGAGATATTACTTTAAATTTAGTTTAAATCGGTTTGATTTGGTCTGATTTGGTGTTTAAAGCCTTCACATTTGCAATATGCACTCCAAAACAATGATATTTGGTTTCAGACATCTCATACAGCTCCGAAATACCTCAACCAAATTTTATACAGATCGGTTCTTCCATCCCGATTCTAGTACCCATATATGTCTTAATCCGATTTTACGGTTATTGTGATCCAAATATGTAATAGCAGCCCGAATTTGATGGAATTTTGCACATTCAACCTAATTTTTCCTTTTGGTGAAACTAATCCGATATATATTTTTTTAATAGAATCCTTCTCGAAGTCATATCATGTACTCTATAGTAATGTTATTTGGTACGAGACTAATACCTCCATTAAAATTGATGGAGTTGGTTGTACATACCTCCCATACATTAGTTCCCTTTTATTCCAAATTATAAATGTAATTTAAAAATGTGCTCCACTATTGTTGAGAAAAGCGTCAAATTTGTACTTCAGGTATTAGGTTGAGGAGTTATCTAATTTGAATGCTTCAATTCCAGCAACCATTAGGCGCACAGTCAAAGTTGAACATTTTCAATTTAATTTTTCCGTATGCAATGAGTATTCGGGCAACACTTATCTAACTTTTGTGGTGAATAAAATCATACGCACATGCAACCATTTCGATAATGCCTGGATTTTCTTCTATGTGTGTTCTGCAATAAATACAAAATCTCAAATGCAGCAGAAGTCAGGAACACTCAGATAAAATAACAATCAGCTGGTAGCTATGTAACACCGTTTTATTGTAGCATTTACAGGGTGTTAAATTCTGCAAGCCCATTTTGTAAGAATTCTGAATTGTATTGTCCATTGTGACATTTCTCCATTTAATCGCATTAACAATCACTGTCATTGTGCCGTTCGCTTTTCTTATCATTTCCCAGAATTCGGTCCAAAACGACACAACAAAAGGCAATGCACTGGCAATGAGTTGGGAAATGTTTGTTATTTTTAACATCAACACGGAGTTGTAGCCCGCAATAAGTTCTTTGTTGTATTTTTGTTTGTTTTCTTGTTTAGTCTGCAGTCCGTAAGTTTTGATTCAAGAGGCAAATTCCGTCGTATTCGACCTTATTTGTTTTTATACAAATACCTCCTACCTATGCATTTATAATAAATAAAATGTATAAAACATAGAAGACTTCTTCAATGATATGTCATATGATGTCTATAATATAAGTATCATCCCATAAGATTTCGTTTACGGGGAAGAGATCATGCAATGGCCAGAAATAATCAGGGCAATAACAACGCCAGACAATGGTAGTAAAACTACAATGGCTTACTTAACATTTGACTATTATTTTTTTGCTATTAAAAATAGTCAGACTTAATACCATTTTTTTTGTACATGTATATACTGGGTTGGCAGCCGCTGGCCGAAACTGGGATCTTGTTGTTTCGGGTCAATCCGGTATCGTAGAACCCGCTGCCGTGGGATTTTTTTTCCAGCGCTATAAGAGAGAACCTCTAGATCAAGAAGCCTATTAGGCAGGTCTGAGTGGCATTCACACCGATGCAGTCGCGGATGCTATTAGCAGTTTTAAAGTTAATGCCGTCCTCGGAGTCCACCCCCCATCCATTGCAGCTGAAGAACGTCAGTTGCCTAGACAAACCAGGGTAGTTTTGGCGCAATTACGTTCAGGATGGCGTAGTCGTCTCCATTCGTATTGGGCACGAATTGATGAAGATGTGCGTGACGCCTGCCCGGCGTGCGATACAGGCCCGCACAATACGCTACACCTCTTTAATTGCACAGCCAAACCTATCCAACTCACTCCAGAAGATCTCTGGCTACAGCCCGTTAAAGTAGCCGAATTTCTGAACCTGGAGCTGGAACCAGATTACCAGAACGCAAACACATATATGTACTTATGAAAACAAGGTTTGTTTATTAAAGGAGAAATATCACAATGTTTACAAGGCAGTAAGGCAGGGAATACCATGGTTTCAAAAAGAGCCACCGATCCTTCTAAAATCCCTTGCTTTTAGAAGAAGAATATACCGAAATGTAAATAGCTTTCACCATTTGGAAGGAACTTGGAAAATGTAAAAAAGGACACGTTGAAAAATGCCGCCACAATTTTAAAAATTCAAAATGTCAGGTGTGACATCCTATAGGAAAACGTGTAACTATCTGTCAGAGAAGAATTAGATGTTTACGATAATCAAGAATACATATACATGAGTATGTATGAGTATTTCGAGTAGTTATAAAAGGAATTTCAATGTTAATATACCCTCCATAATATGGTGGAGAATTTTAGCCACACTTTCACCAGAATTATTTAAAATTAGGAATTTTTAAATTGCAGTGGGTACTGCTTCCTATTACAGAAATTTGCCCATACAAATCCACGTCTTCGTATATCCCAATATTCCATATTTTGATGAGGCGACACCATCTAAAATTTGGTATTTTCGTGATTTTAGCCACATTTTTTAGCAGATCTTATTTTATTTGGTATTTAATACTTTGACAACCACTTTGGCCGGACACCCGTACCATTGAATTAACGAAATTCTTAAGACCTTTTACCAACCGATTTCACTTTACAATAAATAAACGTTTTTGTGGGGAATTTATGAGAATTAAAACACATCAATTACATAAGATCGTTTAAAGCGGAAAGGGACTAATAGATGACGGTTTTCTATTGCATTCTTCCAAATTTGACGGAGGCATTTGTGTCTGAACCGATATTCTTCAAAATCCATCCTATTTAAGATAATATCTTAGCCGATTTTCACCAAATTTGACTCACTTTCTTTCAGGCTAAATTCGTGCCTATGTGCCAAAATCCATTCAATTCGGGCTTATATTAAACATTTGGTGCAGAATAAACTTGAAATCGAGTAGAGATATACATTTAATATATATTTAAATGTGAATAAATCTTTTGTGTCTCGTACCACGTCAAGGAAGTGGACGAAAGAAAACAGCAACATCAGCAGAAATTGTTGGAAAAGTAAAGAAGTGACTTGATCGAAACCCGCGTCGCAATGGCCGAAAAATGGATCGAGAGCTGAACAAATCGCAATATTCCATTCGGAAAATATTGAAGAATGAGCCATTGAGTTTCCAAAAAGTGCAAAACTTACATCGCAACAGAAAGAAAATAGACTCAAAAGAACTAAAGAGTTGCTTCGCTCGGCCGAAAGTGGTGAACTGCCGAATTTGGTTTTCTCCGATGAGAAAATATTCGTTGTTCAGCAGTTTTTAAACGAACAAAATGATCGTGTTTTCTTGCCAAAGAGGTCAGCTGAAAATGAGCTTCTTAGGTTGGCCACCAGAACTCAAGCGCCGGCCATGGTGATGGTGTGGGGATGGTAAGAGCCGATGGTCGCTCTCCGCTCGTATTAATCGACCGTGGCATCAGAATAAATGCCGAATATTATCGCAAAAATATTCTGGAGGATGTAAGCAAGGTTGGCACTAAAAATACCAATGTGCCGATCACCTCAAGCAAGCGCAAGCCGGGAGTAAAATAAATAATAAAAATTAGGGCGTTTGACTTTCCTGCAGTTTTATTATCTCACCCTGTATATGAGAGTCATATCCAAATCTGAACCGATACCGATAAAATTTGGCCAAAGTATTGCTGAGCTGTATTTAATATATATTTACTTGTATATCGTTGTTACGGAGTGCTTACTACGGCAGTGGAAGAGAATTTTAACAAATCGGATGAAGAATATATATGGGAGCTTTAACTATTTCTAAACCGATTTCCACCAAATTTGACACACTTGTTCCTAGCCTGAATTTGTTTATATGGGCTAAAATCCATCCTAAAAAAATAGATGTCAGAAAATTCGAAAAATTCCTAAGTATGAAAAGTACTCCTTGAGACCTTTCATTTGTGCTCAACACCGCTTCTGTTCAATGGAATTTTTTTGCTATAAAGTCTATATATTCGAAGAGTACCCTTTCATTTGTGCCCAGCCTCTACACCGCTTCATTTTTAAATTCTATATTCTGGGTTTAAATGTACAGTTAAGGGTTCCAAATTTTATAATTGTTAACAAAATCGTTTTTATTTAGCGAGTTCTTTGTACATTTGAAATTTGATAAAAACTAAAATAAATTAAAATATCTTTAATTTTTGTCTGGTTTCCTACCTCTCTCTCACTCTCTATTAAACCTTTCTAAACCGGAGAAAAAATCATCTTGGTTTGTGCCTTTGCTAATTATACCCTACACCCCATAGTGGTAAGGGTATTATGTCTTTGTGCATTTGTTTGTAACATGGCGAAGGAAGCGAGATAGAGCCATAGTTACTTTTGAGGATCTACATAGAATCACTTTCTGAGTTGATTTATGCATGTCAGTCCGTCCGTCCGTAGGTCGCAGGTCGCATTTATTATCCGATTGCGATAAAATTTTCCAAACAATATTTGTTTGGCCCAAGGACAAACCCTATTGAAATTGGAGATAATCGGTAAAAATTTAGATATAGATCCCATATATATCTTCGTCCGATTTGCCTTTTATTGTGCACCAAACGTGAAATATCAGCCCGAATAGTATGGAATTTTGCACATACAACCAAATTAGGCCTGAAAAAAGGTATGTCAAAATTGATCGAAATCGGTTCAGATATAGCTATAGCTCCCATATATATTGTTCATCCGATTTGTTACTTTTGTCCTCCGCAGCCGTAATATGCACTCTGTAACAACAATATTTGGGGAAATATATTAAATACATCTCAGAAATACATTTGCTAAATTTTATCGAGATCGGTTCAGATTTGGATATAGCTCCCAATAAACCTTCGTCCGATTTACCTTTTATTGTGCACCAAACGTCTAATATTTGTCCAAATGGAATGGATTTTGGCACTTACGACCGAATTGTGTCTAGTATGTCAAATTTGGTAAAGATCGGTTCAGATATAGCTATAGGTCCCATATATACTGTTCATCTGATAATATGCACTCCGTAACAACGATATTCAGGGAAATGTATCAAATAGAGCTCAGAAATATCTTTGTCAAATTTTATCGAGGTCGGTTCCGATTTGGATATAGCTCCCATATATATCTTTATCCGATTTCAAATTAATTGTGCACCAAATGGGCAATATTTAGAAGATACAAATGTTTCGGCATATTTAGTCCTTTGAACTTTAAATTATAATTATAATCATAGCGTGTATGATCGAATTCTCCCATAAAAACTTTTAATTGTTATGCTGAGCTCTACTAAATTAGCAAAGTGGTGTAGGGTATTATAAAGTCGGCCCGCCCGACTTTAAGTCTTTCTTTACTGGTTAAATTTAAATTTATCTTGACAGACATGAAAAATTGTTTACGCATTCTTCTGTTCACTACTTGTGCGGCCATCTGGACAACCTTAAAATCAGATTATGGTTATCTTATGGATTTTTTGAAAAAAATTGTCAAACGTAAATATTAGAGACTGCGGGCTGCTAGTAGTTTTTTTTTACATTTTTTTTACATTTGGAGAAAAATTGACTTTCATCTTCTTGACAAATACTGCTCATACCACATTGAATTTACTAAGAATTCCATTTTTATTTCTATTTGCAGATCGTTTACTCACAATGATATTATGATGATAGGCGGAGACGACATCCAACAGGCCTTTTGTGTAAAACGAGAGTTTCGCGCAGTAGAAAATGCATTTTAATCAACTCAAACAGAAACATCAACAGCAAGAGCAGCATCAACAACAACAACAACCACCACAACAAAATACCCACCAAATTTCAGATGTTGACTTTACCAAGAACTCTGATAGGACCATATCACTGGCATCGAACGGATGTGACCATGAGATAAAAACCCTGCTGCAGGCAACAGACACGGAAAAGTTCGGCGGATCTTCTACGTCTTCCACAGACTCTGGTGTAAATATAAGCGATAATGAAACCACATCTCCACCATCGCCCCTGCCCAACTCACAGCAGCTATCAAAACAAATGCCAACAGCCATCTCTAGCTCGAACGCAGCGTCAACAACATCGACGGCAATAACATACACTCCATACCGAAAACAGTCTCAACAAAACTATAACAACAACAATTCACCCAGTTTTGCACCCAGTGATAACACAAAAAATACCAACAACAAAAACATTGGGCAAAGTTGGAACATTGCTGGCGCAGACGCTGAGGGGAGGAGGGGTGGTACTAACACTTTCGACAATGAGTCTCGAAGTGGAGAGCAGTTAAGAATAAACAGTAGCAACGACAACAGTTGTGGTGGTGCTTTGTCGCCCAGCAATCCAAATGCCATTAAAATCGAAAATGTGATAAATAGCAATGCCCCCGCTTCCACGAACGGAACAGAGGCGTCAGACGTGACCGCAGACAAGGGAGCGAGAGCTATAGGCAAGGCGACACTATTTAGTGTCCCACCTCGTGTCCCCTCGCCGTCAACGTCGTCCGTTGTGTCCTCATCGGATTCGGATGTGTCGGAAAACCCGCCCTTTCATAACCACCATTACCACCACAACGGATCGCCGGTGGTTTCGATGCGAAGCATCGACTCCAGTGTCATTGATTCCAGTGACAGTGATTCCGATGAGAATGGCAATCTCGAAGGTGAACACAAAAACTATGTGATAAAAAAGTTGGGCACTCAAGTGACATACCCGCCGAAACATCCTGATATTCCGGTCATCAACGACGGCCTCAAGGTGGTGGACCAGAAAATAACTCCCAACGGCATGGGACCGTCGCCAGCATCACCGCTGGACATCATCAAGAATATGTGTGACAATGTGGCGGTGCTACATCCCCATAGGCAAGTGGCAGCGAGTTCCTCTATTCGGCCGCAGGTTGCCATTAGCAGCTCCACCGATGTCACCATTGGCGACAAGCACTTCTACGAGGGTCCGGTGACCATACAGCAGTTCCTAATCGACAGTCGCAACAAATGGAACGAAAGCAATGGCAACGATAATGTCGTCTTTGTCGATGACAACGGTGATAGTCGAAAAAATGGTAAGTTCCGATAGAAAGTTAATTAAACCTTTGGGGACCCAAGTTAAAAAAAAAAATAAAACAAATGACAATTTTAACGACTTGACGTCAAGTGAGAATTCTCAAAGTCATTTCCAATGCAAATACCTCGCCAATGTAATATTGAAGTGGTACTCTAGATAGCAAATAGTTCCTTGTCCAATCGAGGTTAGGTGTTTTCACACAATGTTAACAAGCCTCTTGTAGACGTTCTAACAATTTCCATTCGATTGTTTACAACAGTAGCTCGTCACATTTACCCACATAATTGTTTCAAATTTGGTATCTTAGAAGGTTTGATAGATGGCAATGCTTGAAGTATAAAATGGTCAACAGAGGTTTCCGTTTTGGTATAGTCCCATATAACGGCCTCATTCACTTTATGGTTTTTTGGTAAGTTAACTTTAACTAAGTTAACCTAATAGTTAATAGTTCTGCCCGGCCGAACTTATTTTTTTACTTGCTTGTCATTGAAATTGCGCGTTGGAGACCCCATAATGTCCATATCTTTTATCATAGTCGATTAAACAAATGTCCGGTTCCTTAAATCATATGATTGTTATACAAAACGTGATCATTTTTTGCAAGGATGGTTTCTTCCCAAATTGCCGAAATTAGTATGAAAATATGTTTGAAATGTATGATATACTTGAAATCGGATTGTATCCTTATCCGGGTGTTATGACCAATATCATGAACTGCAAAAGCGATTTAAGGTATCGTGAAAGTTTAGGAAGAATTTCTGAAAGAATATAAATCCTTTTCCCTCTTCTTTTTTGCGCCCTTTTTATTCGGTATTACACTGATCTCAGTCCCAATGAATTTTGCATATTGAGTTCTCATTGGAGGGATTATTGTCATGTGACAGAAGTAGGTAGGTCCCCGTTTTGAAATGAGCCCCATAACGTTTTGCTCTTCGAGCTCAATGTAGATCCTGGAGTTGAAAGCTAAATTCCAATTTCAGACATGAAAGATCGCTATTTAACATCGTATTGCGTACTATTTAATTTTTGATATTATTCATTCAGAATTCAAAACAATAAAAAATGTACACTTCTATATAGTTTTTAAATTGAAAAAATTTCACGCCAAAAGGATTTTTTCTTTTATATTTTTATTGGCATATTTTACGCAATTTTTTCCCAAGATTCCATTCCAAAGTTGTATGAATTGTGAAAATCCGTCAGAACGTTCTTGAGTTATAAGCATAGTAACTAATAAACAAATTGAAAAAAAATCTTCAACTTGTTCGCAGGTTTTTTACAGCGAATGTTTAAAGGTCCTTACGAAGTTTGGTCCTTACTATTATTTTGAAATTTGATTCCATTCAAAAAATGTTCTCTATTTTTTTCCGATTTTAGAGTTTTTGCAATGCAATAGGCTCTTTTTTTTTGATTTTTTAGCAATTTTGAAAAAAGTAATAATCTTTGAACTTTGGTTTGACCACGTTAAATTATTTTGACATCATCTATTTAGGTCCGCCACTCCATAATTGTCGTCACTTTATACTACGCAAAAAGACACATCATATTAGAATTCAAAAAAAAAAAAAAAAACACAAATGTACATTCCAAAATAGTAAGTTACAATGGAAAAAATCGTGCAAAATAAAACATTACATTACCTCAAATGAAATTTTCAAATTTCACATTGTTACGCGATTTTTTGGATTTTATCTATTTCTTCCAAGAGACAATTCCGATTTTGTGTGATCAGCGGTTCTTGAGCTATAAGCGTAGCAATTAACACAACTTTATTTGATTTACATATATAGATGGATTAGAAGTATGCGTGGTCAGTTCCTCAGCCCCCAAATAAATCCCTAGGGTTGGAGGGAAAGTCAACAGTATCTCGTGCAATAATTTTCAAACCGATATCTTCATTATCTGGCGAATATAAAGATTTGAGATAAATCAAGATTGTGGGCGTAAAAGTAGGCGCGGTCAATATTTTTTTCTTTAAAAACCTAACTCGGTTTATGATGAACGTTTGTACAAAAAATTATGCATTCCATTGCCAACGAACAACAATTGATTTTTATGTATATAGATTCTAAAATTTGATGTTTCCGACATTTGCTTTCATTCAATAACATTTGAAAAAAAAAATAAAATTACGGCGTTTGATTTTGTTGCAGTTTTTTTATCTCACCCTTTAGTCGGATAGGCCCAACCATGTCATACCTTATGCCACTAAAATCTTGTGTAAAGTTTCTGTGGACCCTTTTGACCGGATACAATGAATCCATATGCTACTAAAAGAATTTATTCCAAATTGAAATCGGTCTAGATTTGGATATGTCTCCTATGTATATTTTCGGCCGATTTCGCGTATTTTATGCATCAAACTCCTTGTTTATGTAAAATTTCAATGAAGTTTGGAATGTGAATTTGATGGAATTTGGTCTAAAAATAAATGTTGTTAATTTCTACATTCGATTCGGATATTACATTTATCATGGAACATTGGCTCACCAAGCTTTTGCCATGTTACCAGGCTAACAGTAAAAAACTACACAACAATTTAATTGAGTCTACAATTATTACGAGGAAGTATGTAGGTTCAATTGTATTGCTACATCGAATCTCTCTAAAAGCAACAAAAATGCCGTCCAACTTAAAAATTGCAGTTTCCTTTTCGCTTGGCATGCAATAAATCCCAAGGTCAAGTTTTTCGTGTGTGAGGAGTAAATTTAGCATGTTCCTGGTTTCTTCATGCTCAGCTGTAAAAGGGATGTTCACGTGAGGGTACACCCTGCAATCTCTTTGTTTACGCTCCTGAAGGAAAAGCAAAAAATCTATATTAATAAAAGAGTAAAGTAATTGACTGACTGACTGACTGACTTAATGATTCATCAACGCCCAGACGAAACGGCTAAAGCTAAAATCCTGAAATTTTGAGCTCTTGGTCCGAAGGGGTGAGATAAGGCAGGGTTTTTGGAAATTAGTACTAGAATGTTACGAAAAGTACTAAAAGATACTGTATATGATACCCTTTGTATTTGACGAACCAGTATAGCTAAAACTCTTTAATTTGGAATAAGGGTCGCTGGAGTGATGGAGTTAGTGATGGATGTACCAAATGGATTTTGGAAATTCGCACTACAAGTGTACGAAAAGTACTACATTTGGTACGATTTCGTATTATGTGAACGGTTAGAGCTAAAAACTTGAAATTTGGAATGGAAATGGAGGTTGAGGATTGGGGTCGATGTAGTGAGGTAGTTTTGGGAGTGTGTACTCATTAATACGAAATGTACTAAACGGTACTAAATTTGGTACAATTGCAATTAGGAAGAAGGGGTGGAGCCAAAGTCCTTAAATTTGATATTAACATTACTGGCCTGTAGGGTTGGGGTATGTACTTAATTTCCAAAATTTGTACTTATATGCAGGAACGGCACTAAATTTGGTACAATTTGGATTTCGGTGAACCGATAAAGTCGGAATTCTTAAATTTGAAATAAGATTACTTTTTGGTTTTGGAAATTTGTACTTATGTGTACGAAATGGTATCAAACTTGGCACAATTGGAAATAGGATTTCTATGGCATTCTAGGACTGAGAAATGTAGATAATTTTTCAAAATTAGTACTATATAGTACTATAGTGCACTATATACTACTAAATTTGGATTTGGGTGAACCGATATGGCTGGAATCTTGAAAATGGGTAGTAAGATTTTTATGGGATTGTATGATGCAGGTTGTTATTGAAATGTGTACTTATGTATATTAAATGGAACTAAATTTGGTACAAGTTGAAATTGTGTAGAGCTGAAAATTTAGAATAATATTTCTGTGGATGGTATGATTGAGATACAGAGGTATAAACTCATGCTTATATGTACTAAATTTCGTACAATTTGGGTGTGTGTGAACCGAAAGGGCTGGAATCTCGAAATTTGGAAATAAGATTACTTTTTTTAGGGTTGAGTTGATACTAAATTTGATACTAAATTTGTTATAAATTGGATTTAGGTGAACCTGTGAACCTGGAGTTTTGAAATTTGGAATTATTTTTTGAAATAAGTACTACAAGAGTACAAAAGGTAAGAAGGGTACAAAATTTAGTTTAGTTAGATTCTTTTTGGCGTTTGGGTCAGAATTAGTGTATAGTGTTGAGATATGGAGCTGGCATTGGAAATATGTACCGTAGGTGTATGAAAGGTATTAATGGCAATGAAATTTTAATTGTGATCGATGTTGGGGTGTAAGTTTGAGATATGAAGTGGTTTTGGAATTACGTACTAAAAAGTGGTACTAAATTTTGTATTTGGCTAAGGAATTTAGTTGGAAGTCTAAAATTGGAATTAGGATCACCTTTTGTGCGAATTGTTTGATAAAGTACGGAAGCTATTAAATAGTTATAACATTGGTACATGGTGAAGAAATAGAGCAAGAAAGTTGGAGTGAGAATTCTTGATGTTGCGTAGGATAAACAAACTAAAGTATTTTTCGAAATTTTAAAAACATGCGTACCAGAAGAACTAATGTACAATACATTTGGTACCATTGAACCCTGAAATTTGATATGAAAATCAAATTTGAAAAATAGTGTTGATATAAGGAGGTGATTTTGTTATATGTGGGATAGTGCTTGAAGTCTCAACTTTAACATTAGGGTTGATTGGGAGGTGGAAATTATTCATTCAATTTATAACTTAATTCCTTATTCCGCATGCGGAGTAGAGGGCACTTGCTAGTATTGTATACAATAAATGCGTTTTTTATACCCTACACCACAAGGTGGTCAGGGTATTATGTCTTTGTGCATTTGTTTGTAACAAGCAGAAGGAAACGAGATAGACCCATAGTTCCTTTTGATGATCTGCATAGAATCACATTCTGAGTCGACTTATGCATGTCCGTCCGTCCCTCTGTCCATGTATTTTTGTAAACAAAGTACAGTTCGCATTTATTGTCCTATCCAGATGCACAAATCATTTGTTTGGCACAAGGACGAACCTTATTGAAATTGGAGATAATCGGCTTAAATTTAGATATAGCTCCCATATATATCTTCGTCCGATTTGCCTTTTGTTGCGCACCAAACGTGTAATATCAGGCCGAATGGAATGGAATTTTGCACATACAACCAGATTAGGCCTGAAAATAAGTATGCCAAATTTTATCGAAATCGGTTCAGATATAGCTATAGCTCCCATATATATTGTTCATCCGATTTGTTATTTTTGTCCTCCGCAGCCGTGATATGCACTCTGTAACAACAATATTTGGGGAAATATATCAAATACATCTCAGAAATACATTTGCTAAATTTTATTGAGATCGGTTCAGATTTGGATATAGCTCCCATATATAACTTCGTCCGATTTACCTTTTATTGTGCACCAAACGTCTAATATTTGCCCAAATGGGATGGAATTTCGCACATACGACCGAATTGAGTCTAGAAGGTAGTATGACAAATTTGAATTTTTTTGAATTGAATTCTCCCATAAAAACTTTTAATTGTTATGTGGAGCTCAACTAAATTAGCAAAGTAGTGTAGGGTATCATAAAATCGGCCCCGCCCGACTTTAGGACCTTCTTTACTGGTTTAATACTTGAATTAATTTTATGTGTATTTAAAAACCACAAAATAATCGTATATAAAATGTTGAATGCATATAGAACAGAGTAGAATTAAATAATTATGTAATATTGAACAAATTTTCAATACCGCGATGGTTGTGGATAAAGCGATTTTTTAATTTGCTTTTTAATCTGTTGACTTTGGCACCGCTAAATCAGGGGCTGAAAGCATTGTGTGCGGCACAATGGGACTGGAGTTTTTAGAAGAGAAGAAAATTATACTTTAGCTACTCCTTCGACAAGAGTTTGTCCATAAGAGTGTCATATACGATAAAGGAATGGTGTTGTTACAAAATGTTATTTAGGGAAGTTTGATTTGAAACGTCAGGTTATGTTCGTAACGTTTTTAAAAGTTATAAGTCGTATTAAATGTGAAATTAGTTTATAATTTCTCCAATCTTTGTGGATCCCAAATAGATTGTGTGCGATACTGGGATAACAATGTTTGCCAACCCCACAACCTCACTATCATCATATTCTAAATGTTAAGATTTTAAAAAACTTGTACATTCCCCAGAAATCTTTATTTGAAGAAATAAATACGCCTGAGGGTTTATTACTTAGATGAATCACATTCGTACTTTTCTGAATTATCTTGTGCTTCTCGGAATTTCTATAAAAGATATAGAATGTATTTTCATATTTTGGCGCAATTAAGTCGTAAAAATATAAAAAGAATCGGATAAAAGTGCATTTAAAGATGTTTTACATTTTTCCGTGGTCTTCAAACAGTTAGCTGACATGCGATGCCTTGAATACGTCGTAGCATTCCATTAGATGTGATTTTTTGACTTTTAGTCTGATTTACTTGTGCGTCTCAATACGTCTGCCATAATTGACAGAAGCCACTTGTTCGTACTACTAACAAACTGGAATTAATCGCTTATTATTTACCTCTGCAATTCATATGGCGAGGTGATCGCGGGGATTTTTTTCTATTCCCTATATTCCGATTCGTTCGCATTAATTAAATGTTTTTTTTTTATAAATATGTATCATTATCCAAAAAAGCACCCCAGAACCGAATGGCAATGACTTCAATTATCAACCTATTATTGCCAGTCCCAGTCTAGTCAGTAGCATCGGCCAACTTGTACATTCCGGATGCGTTTATTCGGATTTAAATTTTCCATGTAAAACTTTATGCGTGTTAATAAAGCGATTCGAAAAACAACATCAAAAACATGGAGAATTGTGAAAAGTGTAAAACCCCGCTTGGCCAAGCTCACTACATAATTTGCGGCGGAGAATGTTCGAAACAATTTCACAGTCTCTGTGTCGGTTTAAATGAAGATCAATTAGCGCTCATTATTTCTTCCGAAAATATTAAATGGGTGTGCGACAAGTGTGTGTGTAGATGTGATACCCTCCAATCGGCATCAATGCTGCTGAACCAAGTACTGAAACAATATGAATGGCACGATAGTGTACTGTCCCAAGTACAGTATCGTCTAACCCGTTTGGAGAACTTGGCGAATATTCATGAGAAACGTAAGTTTGTCTACTCCACCCATAAATCATAGAAAATTGAATATATTGTTGACATTTGTGAATGTTTTGGATTTCTCGGCGTCCAGTGAAAAACACTTGTCTTTTGTTTTATTTCAACAAAGAAAATGTTTTATAGGAACATTTTCGTTTTATTCCCTTTATGATGTTATGGAGGATATATTTAGTTTGTCATTCTGTATGTAGCTCAGCCAAATAATCATTTAAAGCCGAGCGTAAAATTCTGCAGCGTTTGTCAACAAAATTAGGACGCAGTTGCCAAAGAAATACAAGGTGTAACGGAGAGGCATGTAGGGATACGTCCCAATTCCCAATTTTCAATGTTTTGGCGACACTTGCTAATGAAAATACCTGGAGTCTGTAGAAAAGTGTTTGATATAGGGCCACGTTTGATATAGCCCCATTTAAAGGTTCTGCCGATTCCATTGATTTAAAAAAAAACTCCTAACGATATTAGGTATTTTCTGTATATCGCTTCATTTTACACCACAATTATTTAAAATTTGCTATTTCGACTTCACAATGTATACTTTACTTCGTAGAAAAAGTATTAATACCCATTAGAAACGTCAAATACCAATTTGGAAACAGTTCCGATGAATAGTTTCGGTAAAATCATCAAAATACCGAATAGGGAATAACCGTCATATTAGGGCTATACGAAGGTAGTTTTCTGTCACAGACTGTAGTAAACATTTGGAATTCCAAATACAAAATTTGAAACAATTGAATAATGTAGCTAAAATCATCAAAATAAGGAATATAGGTAGGTTCCGTTATTCCGTTCCATATCCATTGAAACTTTAAATTTGCAACATGAAAAGTGTGTTATAAATAATCGAAGTATCGAATATCCGGAGGTACAGTTGTATGGAGATTATACCAACAGCCAGGCCTATGTTGACAGTTCAATGCAATGGGAACTCATACTGCCAATTTAGAGTAAATTGGGGTTAAAATTGCTGCTAAGACGCTCAAATATTAAGTTTTTTATTCCATTTGTAACACCTAAAAATATACATTTAGGACCCAACCCAAATATATATACTTTGTTGGTTCTAAAATGTATATTGTGAGGTGTTACAAACGAAATAAAAAACTTTATGTACCCTCCATATGGAGACATGGTGGAGACATTTTAGTATTTTTATCAAATAAAAATAGATTGTAAAAATAATTCGGAATGCGTGCTTCCGGACATGTGTTTTCCACAATTAAAAAATCAGATATAGTTCCTGTATATATATTCGATGTGTCATATTAGTCCAAATAGGATGGAATTTGATACATGCGACCAAATTTAAGCAAGTATGTCAAATTTGGTGAAAATCGGTTCAGATAAAGCAATTGCTCCCAAATATAATGTTCATCCAATTTTTTTATTTTTGTCCCTCACAGCCGCAATATAAATTCCATTACAAGTTGGATGGATTTTGCCGCATACTACCATTTTTTGCCTGAAAAAACGAGGGTTAAATTCTGTAAAAAAACGGTTCAGTCAAATTTGGTGGAAATCGATTCAGAGTTGGATATACCTCCCATATATTAGTTCCCTCTTATTCCAAGTTATAACTGCTCTAAAGTCAGAATACGCATTCAAAAAAGATTCTGAGTTGATACAATCCACTTCACATAAATTCATAATACAAACGAAGTGTGTAGCGTATCATACAATTGGCTCCGGCCGAATATTGACCTTTCTTTACTGTTTTTTGCCTATAACCCTGCTGTCCATGCTCATCCCAGCAAGAATACTAACTACGAAGCGTACCACCAACTCATTATTTTAATGAGGACATGTCGTTTGAAACAAGTTGGGCTTTCTTGACTATAAAAAGCCGTTAGCTGAGCTTTAAAGCTGCGCCAAAAGGCAGAACTTCATATTTCGAGTGATAAGCCCTTGTTCGAATCAGTGTACGAAAATAAACTATATTAAACGTTTGCAATCGTTTTGTTCTGTATTTTCTCGAAGTACGAAACGAAAAAAAACCGATATTAAAATAACGGAACTTGTTTTTATACCCTCCACCATGGGTAGGAGGGTATATTAACTTTGTCATTCCGTTTGTAACACCTCTAAATATTCGTCGTAGACCCCATAAAGTATATATATTCATAATCAGCATAAAATTCTAAGACGATTTAGCGATGTCCGTCTGTCTGTCCGTCTGTCTGTCTGTCTGTCTGTCTGTCTGTCCGTCTGTCTGTCTGTTGAAATCACGATAGAGCCCACATTATTTGACGTAGACCTTTGAAATTTGGCACAAGTGTGTGTATTGTCCCTAGGATGGTTGGTATTGGAAATGGGATATATCGGTCCACGTTTTGGTATAGCCCCCATATAACGGTACCTCCCGATATTCGGTATTTTGATTATTTTTGCCACATTTTTCCACGGATTTGTCTAAAAATTGACCTCTGTAAGTCGTAATGGATTCTAGCTCCAGTGGGGTAACATTATATGTATAAGTCCACGTTTTCATGTAGCCCCCATATAACGGTACCTCCCGTTATTCGGTATTTTGATGATTTTAGCGACATTATTTAAAGGAATCGTTCCAAATTTGGTGTTTGAAGTTCGTAATACATACTGCAGCATAAAAAAGAAAATGGGCCATGTAGGTCCCCGCCTTCGTATAGCCACCATATACCGTACCCCCCGATATTCGGTATTTTGATAATTTTAGCGGCATTATTTACCGGGATTGTTTTAAATTTCGCATGTGAAGTTCGTAATGGATACTTCAGCCCATCCCAGAAAATTGTCTGTGCAGGTCCACGTCATCGTATGGCCCCCATATAACGGTACCCCCTATATTCAGTATTTTGATGATTTTAGCTATATTTTAAACAGATTTTTCTTCAAGTTTCGCATTTAAATATTGTAATAACTTATGACAAAAGTTGACTATGCAGGTCCACGTCGTCGTATAGCCATTCGGCATTTTTAAGATTTTAACAGATTTTTTTTTTGAAAATTGCCAAATTTGTACCAAATGGTGGAGGGTATTAAAAGTTCGGCCCGGCCGAACTTACAGTTTTTTTACTTGTTGATTTGTACTGTTTGCGTAGATGAGTGGAAACAAAAACAAAACTCAAATGTACTCTGCTGGATGACGCAGCATTGGAAACGAAACAGTGCAAAATTCATTGCAAATGTTTGCAAACGTTTCCCTGTATTTGAACTCATTGCAAATAAAGAAAAAACTAAGTCAAATTCTTGCTTTTTGTCCATTTATTATTCATTCATTGTAAAAAATTGCAAAAAAAAAAAAAAACAAAATTTAGAATTACAACTCTAAATATAACAGCCATCATTTCGCACACAAACGTTTGCAAACGTTTCCCAGCGATTTGTTCGCAATCGATATAGTTCGGCAACTCACAGCCGAAGTACATTAAGGCGATCGTATTATTTGTGTACTTCTGACATTAAAAAGTTTGCTGTTTTGTTTTGTATAGAGTACAAAACGATTGAAAAAAATTAAAATTTTTGACTTCGTGTGAGCGGTACGTTATTTGTTTCGTTTGTTTTCGTTCGCTGGTTCCAAAAAAGGGCCGATTTGTAATGAGTATTTTAGCTGGGATTTGCTGTTTCAGGGTCTTTTATATAACCTCATTACGGTTTTCCAACCTAGGCAAACTTAATTGGACTTCAGTGTTTGTTATATTTGTGATGAAATGCCGTGGAAAATTCGTGGAAAATTTTGTGAACATTAAATTAAATATTCTTTGTTTATAATTACTAAAAAAGCGAAGCATCACTTCTATTATTGGTGAATAATGAATATTTTGTTTGTATTTATTTTCGTAATTGGTCTAATGTCTGGATCATTTCATTAACACCTCTCTCCATGTACATACACACATTAATACCACGCAGGTACATACATGGGTACATATGTACTTTCCTACACACACACACACTTTGAAATGTTTAAATACAACAAACATCATTCGCATTTGTTCTAATAAATTTCTCTTGTATTTTTGTATTTTACAGCCAAAGATATTAACGAACCATCAGCGCCAGCGGATTCGGATGGGCGGTGTGTGAGCATATTGAAGCGAAAAAAGTATTTGATCGCCGGTGCCTGCGCAATGATAACCTTGATCGTACTGGCCATTGTCTTTGGGATCGAGGTGTCGGCGGAGAACAAAAGTAAGCTTGTACCCGGAAATAGCGAAGAATCGAGAAAGAATATTCCAATCAATTCAACCATAGGTATTCGTTCAATCTCTATCCATTCGAAACACTTGCATTTTGCATTTCCTATCACAGAACAAAAGTTCATGACACAATTATCAACCTACACACAGACATACAAATCCTTCGATAAGAAAATCGCGGTTAAACCATATTGTGTGATTGTTTTGGTCGGATAAATTATCTAATTTAAATTATATTTAATTCGGTCAAGATAAATCAATTTTCTATAATAATTATGATATTTTAGAAAGGAAAATGTTGCAAGTCTTGGTAACCTGGTAAACAATTATTAGAACACAGGTAAAAAATTAAAAAATACGTCCGACTCTTGTGCTCGTTAAAATAGAGATCAAAATACTTACAAGAGGTGCTACAGATCTACGTCGGCAGTATATTATTTGCATACCATAAATCTTTTAATACGGCTATTATTTGTCTCATTGAAATAACGGTATTATCAGGTCATTTGAAGTAGATCTAGCCATGTTCATCCGACTTCCACTTCAACAAATCACAATTTTTTATAAAACAAGTAAAAACAAAATACCCTCCACTATTTGTTTAAAAATAAAGAATATTTCTATTATAAGGATTGTTGTCTATTGCGAGTCTTTAATACCGAATTTGAAACAGTTCCCTGAAAAAATTTGGCTAGGATCATCAAAATACCAAATATCAGTGGATGCCGTCATATGAAGGCTCTTTGAACTACAATTACCAATTTTTAGACAAATTCTTTAAAAAATCTGGCTAAAATACTGAATATCCGGAGGTCCAGAAATACGGGGGCTATACGTGGACCGATATATATTATTTTCAATACCAACAATTTCAGACATAATACAAACTATTGTGCCGACTAATATGGGCTCTATCTTCATATCAACAGACGAAGAACAGCCCTTAATCGAGTTTGAAGCTAATGCTGATCATGAATATATATACTTTATGTGAGATAAAAAAAGTTACAACAAAGTCAAACGCCATAATTTTTACATTTTTTTATAATTTTATTGAATGAAAGCAAAAATGTCGGAAATAACATCAAAGTTTAGAATACGTTTAGATTTGTTCGAATTGCTCACCTTCGACACGAATTATGGCCTACAAACGGTCAAAGAAACCGTCACACGCTGCTCAAATGTTGCTCTGCGGTATTTTGGCCCATTCCCGGCGAAGCGCTTACTTGAGGTGACCGACGCTTTGGTATTTTTTAGTGCCAACCTTGCCTTCCAAAATACTCCAGACACAATAGTCCAGCGGATTGGTCTCCGGAGATTTTGTTGGCCATTGTGCGCTGGAAATGAAGCGAGGAACCTCATTGTGTATCCATTCTTGTGTGTCGCGTGCTGAGTGCGATGGTGCTGAGACCTGTGGGATTGCCGAAGGTCTGCGGTTAAAATGTTTTTAGTGCCCAAGGCTTTAATACACCCTCCATTCGGCATTTTCAGCTGACCTCTTTGGCAAGTAATCACGATCATGTTGTTTGTTTACAAACTGCTGGACAACGAATATTTTCTCATCGAAGAAAACCAAATTCGTCAGTTCACCACTTTCGGCCTAGCGAAGCAACTCTTTAGCTCTTGAGAAAATGTCAAAGACTGACAATAGCTTAACTGTCAAAATTGTATGCATGCCTGGTTTTCTCCAATCTCAAAACATAATCGATTCTCTCATTCTCATTCCAATATTTCTACAAACACAAGATATGTTGTGAAAATTGGATTAAGCGGACTACTCCTTCTGGTACCTGGTGGTAATTCGCACATTACAATATTTGTACTAACATTAGATTATTCTACAGGTTCACCTGGTCTTTATGGTCTTTCGAAACGACAGATTAAAACCAGTAACGAAAGTCTTAAAGTCGGGCGGGGCCGACTTTATGATACCCTACACCACTTTTCTAATTTAGTAGAGCTCCGCATAACACTTAAAAGTTTGTATGGGAGAATTCAATCATACACGCTATGATTATAATTATAATTTAAAGTTCAAATGACTAAATATGCCGAAGCATTTGTATCTTTTAAATTCGGACTTGTATTACCCATTAGGTGCAAAAATAATTTGAAATCAGATAAAGATATATATGGGAGCTAAATCCAAATCTGAACCGATCTCGATAAAATTTGGCAAAGATATTTCTGTGATGTATTTGATATATTTCGCTGAATATCGTTGTTACGGAGTGAATATTACGCCTGTGGGTAACAAATATAACAAATCGGATGAACAGTATATATGGGAGCTATAGCTATATCTGAACCGATCTTCACCAAATTTGACATAATAGCTTCTAGACTCAATTCGGTCGTAAGTGCCAAATTCCATCCCATTTGTACAAATATTAGACGTTTGGTGCACAATAAAAGGGAAATCGGACGAAGTTATATATGGGAGCTATATCCAAACCTGAACCGATCTCGATATAACTTTGCAAATACATTTCTGAGCTGTATTTGATAAATTTCCCCAAATATTGTTGTTACAGAGTGCATATTACGGCTGCGGAGGTCAAAAATAACAAATCGGATGAACAATATATATGGGAGCTATAGCTATATCTGAACCGATTTCGATCAATTTTGACATACTTATTTTCAGGCCTAATTTGGTTGTATGTGCAAAATTCCATACTATTCGGGCTGATATTACACGTTTGGTGCACAATAAAAGGCAAATCGAGCGAAGATATATATGGGAGCTATATCTAAATTCTTACCGATTATCTCCAATTTCAATAGGGTTCGTCCTTGGGCCAAACAAATGTTGTTTGGAAAATTTCATCTCAATCAGATAATAAATGCGACCTGCATTTTGTTCACAAGAATACATGGACAGACGGACAGATGGACTGACATGCATAAATCAACTCAGAAAGTGATTCTATGGAGATCCTCAAAAGTAACTATGGGTCTATTTCGCTTCCTTCTCCATGTTACTAACAAATGCACAAAGACATAATACCCTTACCAAATATATGGGGCGTGAAGTACTTGTTACTTGTCTATAGTTTGAATTATGACTTATTTGTCTTTCTCGATTGCCAACATGCTCGGCAAGGACTTTCATGGTATTGGAAACATTAAAAAATGCCGAAAGTGGCTTTAAAACTTAAAGAAATTTATGAAGAAAATTAGACCAGTAAGAAAGGAGATTCGGTCCCCTTAAAGTTGAATCGCTAAATTATATCAAAAGCAAAAGCACCATCAAGACGATATATCTACCGAGGGTATCCAAATATGTTAATGTAAATTGAGATCTGTGGTAAAATATTAATATTTGGCTAGTCAAGATCCTCGGAGGGCAATATTACCATTTTTCGAATTTTTTTACAACTCACATAATTTTGTGATACAAGGTACTATCTTTGTACATGTGTTTGTAACAGGCAAATAGAGACAAGATAGCTCCAGTATATTTATTTATTTATTTATTTTTTATTTATTTTCACTTTTTAAGTCGATTCATGCATGTCCATTCTTCCGTCTGCCCATGTATTTTTGACCAATTGCGATGATATTGTTTTGCTTAGTCCAGAGACGAAGTTTATTGAAATTGTCTCAGATATAGCTATATTTATATAGCTCCCATATATTTGTTTTATTCAATTTGATATTTTATACTCCCATGTGTAATGTACGGTGCAAGATACAGATATCCACATCGGTTCAGATTTGAATATAGCTCCTACATATGTTCCCCCAAGTAGGTTGAAGTTTGAGGTTAGATCAAATGCCAAGTTTGTGGCAAATCGGTTGGTTTATATCACGCTCTCTATAGCAAAGATATTCGTCAAGTTTATTTCCAATTTAAACTGCCTTAAAGCTGTAACGCGCACGATTTACCTCCCATAAATTTGAAATATATTTTTTTTGTTACGTGAAGCTCTACTGCGGGTATCATATAAATGGCCCCAACCGACTTTTATATTTTCTTTACGGGTTTAGGTCAAGTTAGAAATGTGAATGTCGTTGCCATTCATTACCGGCGGCCATTCCATTTAAATAGACGAACAAAATGTTGCAACGTATGTATGTGAAGTGGTGTGGGACACCACATGCCACTTGCTTTTGTACTTGTTTTTTTAATATAATATAATTAATAATAGTACAGACCTCACCACCGCCGTGAGTATCAGATGTAATCGGTCGATCCGCTAAGTTTACATTTTGTTTAAAAAATAATAATAATTTATATTTAGTGTTTTTTTTTTTTTAACGGATTTTCAAGTGTTTAACGTTTTCGCAAAATAAAAAGTGACAATTCTAAAAATACTTTCAAGTCCTTACAAAGAGATCAAATGAATCCTAAGGATTAAGTTGAATGGAATGTATGGACATACTTGGCAAAAGTTGGTTGCCAATGGTCGGTTTCAAACTATTTTCCAACTAGCCAATGCTATAGTATGTCCTTAGCCGATAACTGTACACAACATTCCAAAACTCACATACACACATTGTATTGTAGATACAACTTCGGGCGTCTTTGGCGGAACATACGAAGATGACGGCTGTGTCGAAGGACAGTTGTGTCTGGTGGATCGCGGCACTTGGAGAGCTCACCCGCAAAAAAACAAATTGGATCCACAAACGCTGCCACTGCAGCGGGTAGTAATTGCTCATACGGCTTCAGAACCATGCAACTCGCTGGTAAGTCTCAGTACTTTTTTCGGAAAGCAATTGTCGTAAGCAATCGTTTGTGTTATCCCCATTTTCAGGCAACATGCAGCGAACGAGTTCGGGTCATCCAGGAGTACCACATGAACTCGTTTGAATGGGACGATATCGGTTACAATTTTCTTGTGAGCAGCGATGGGCGCATATATGTGGGCCGTGGCTGGGACGATGTTGGTGCCGTAGTGAAAGGCTTCAATACCAACAGTGTTGGAATTGCTTTCATCGGCACCTATGTGAAAACAAAACCCACTGAAGCCCAGCTGAAAGCCTGCCTCCTGTTGTTGGAAGAAGGTGTCCGCCTCAAGAAATTAAAACCCGATTATATTCTAAACGGAGCCCGTCAATTGTCGGCTACAGAAAGTCCTGGCGATGCTCTTTATAGAATAATTCAAACATGGCCACATTGGACCTCCAAAATCTATTTGTAAAGATATTCGTATAAATCTGTATATGTGCGTAGGTCGTTTTGTATATTTAAAAATAATAATAACAATATCTCAGTGTATGTATTTGATTAAGGGTAATGATAAAAAGTATGTATTAGTAAAAATATGTGTGTATGCTTGCTAAACAAATAACATAATAAATTTGTATTCTTTAAGTTTATTTAAAAATATATATGTATTTTTATTTCTATGTATAAACTAGCTGAAACCTGTCGCTACGCCGTTTTCATATTTTATACGCTTCCAAAATTTTATATAAGAATATTGTGTGGTTTTCAAATAAAAATAAAATAAATTCAAAAATTTAAAAGACCTATTTATTGCAATGCTCCTTCAGGAATACTGAAAAACAAATCGCTTGGTCTAGTGACATGTGAACATGCCTCGCAAAACTGACCAGGAAATAAAGCTGGAACATGCCAAATTTGGTCCTCATACATTTCACGGCAAGTTCTGCGCGTTCACATAATCACCGACAATTATTGATATTGTTTTCAGTATCAAGAAACACACAATCTACGTATTATTCAATACATTTTGTTAATCTACAGAAGTCGGAGGGAAATGTTATATATTTCGTGGCTGGACCAACTTTTATTTTTTTAATTTCCTAGACCCATCATTTGTTTAGAAATTTCTTTGGATTTTAGGCATGCATTTTATTTATCTTCTGGTGTTGATTCAAGAATAACGAGCAGCGTTTGACGAAAATCTCCAGCTAATAAAACTAATGCTCCACCTCCAAATAGTGTTGAGTCCTTTCTTAAATCTTGCAAGGAACGATGTAGAGATTCCAAGAACTATTTGTGGACCATTATACACTCATCCCAAATTATAATTTTGCATGATTTCTTAGTGTTACATGTAAATGTGCGAAATCGGCCGCAAATTCATATAGGAGCTATATCCAGATCTGAACCGATTTCAATATGATTTGACAAGTTCATTTGTAAACCAAGTTCCGTCACTCATACCAAATTTCATTGAAATTGGAGATAGATAGCATGTTTGATGCATCAAATACATGAAATCGGTCGGTTTTTTGAGGGTACTTCCGATTCTGATGCTATATTTCCAATTCCAAGTGAAATTTCAAAATTTATATAGCCTATGTTACTTTCAGACGATGCTGCAGAATATTTGGAAATTTTCAGGAAAATCTGGTTACCAATTTTTGAGTTCATCAATTACAAACAAACAAACAGTCAAAATTACAAACATTTTCCTCTTTTATAGATATAGAAGATATATATACAGGGTGAGATGAAAAAAATTGCAACCAACTTCAGACTGCTGTCAACCGCCCGACAGCTGTTAAAATTATTCCAGTGACAGCTCATTATATTGTTTACAAGCGTACAAAAGCATTTTGGTGAGAATTTTCCAGAAATAAATTTATTGAATTCCATTCAAGCGTGATTTCTTTATATTTGGCTGGAAAACCACAAGTGACTATCGTTAGAGCACTCCAGCATTTAAATGTGAATTAAATCTCTTCTGTCTCGCACCATCGCTTTGGTGTTGACAATAGATACAATCTTCTCTGATACTTAACTATATACACAGGTCCCCGTCTTCGAACGGAACCTCCCTTTATTCGGCATTTTGATGATCATAGCCACATTTTTTAACGGGATGTTTCTAAAGTTGGTACTTGAACCTGTCTGTATAGCATCCGCTTTCGGTGTTTTAATAATTTTATTCGCATTTTCCAATGGAATTTCTGTACAAGTTCGGCCTGGCTGAACTTAACTGTTTTTTACTTGTTTTATTTGAATTGTGAAAATTTCAATGTCGCTGGGAAATTTTTCCCATGGATGCCTCCAAAATTACCGAGTTTGCTGAGCCTTCTAATGAAGCCAACATTAAAACAATTATTTGGTTCGAAAATGCCCCTAGTATCAACATTCCCGAAAAACTATATTGAACGACATATAGCATCTATACTATCACCATCCCCAACTAGTTAACATCCCCATTTCATACAGTTTTAAGCTATCTATGATCACGTATTCATTTTCGACTCATTCATATCAGGACTGTTTTATGTTTGTTCTACATATATTATAATAATAATATTTATTTGCCGATATCAAGAAATGATTATTGAATATTTTCTAGCTCTGGATAATGTGGGCGGTGGAAATGTCTTACGGATAGTGGCACGCGACGGATGGTTAGCTCAGCCTCCAATAAATGATTTGGTTCCACTGGATCCGCCTGTTGAACGAGTCATTGTAATCCATACTCGGACTTCAAATTGCGAAACTCAGGTATGTCGAGAAATTGAATTTCAAAGCTTATTTCCGCATTTAAAAACAAAACACCTTCTTCTTTGAATTTTCAGGCGGCCTGTACATTCACGGTGCGCTACACTCAGACGTTCAACATCGAGTCCCAGCAACAGGATGATATCATTTACAATTTCCTAATTGGTGCAGATGGCAACGTTTACGAGGGTCGCGGTTGGGATTATCGTGGCTCCGTCATCCAGGGTTACAACGATGATAGCATAAGTCTGGCGTACATCGGGTCGTTTAAGAAACAAATGCCGTCGGAGAAACAGCTCAACGTAACCAGGTTATTGCTGGCCGAAGGTGTTCGCCTGGGCAAACTGTCGTCGGATTATAGAATAGTCGGAGCAAATAAATTGGACCCAACATCGACTGCAACATCTGCCGATGCATTGTATGAAAGTTTTAAAGACTGGCCACATTGGTCAGATCACTGATCAGAATAGTTTTAAATACCTAAAATAAGTTTAATGCCAATCGAATCATTGGAATACTGTCATTGGTTGTAATTCGTTATCATTTGTTGAGCTCTTGGTGAGCGTTGTCATTAGATAGTAAGGTACCTGAAAATTCCCATCCACATTGTATATATACAACGTTGTTCCATTTAGTAATATTGTTCTCAAAATTGTTATTATCATGCCTCCCCAGCAAAATTTACATTTGTATATTTTATAAATTATGACCCGATTTGTGCTGTGACCCGATTAGAAATTATCTTTAGATCTATTGGCGGAGGAATGACAAACTGATTCGGGTAATTTAAGTCTAAATTTTAATATTGTAATTTACTAGTCCCCCTAAACAAAATCAAAATTCAATAAGAAACGACTGCAATGGATATACATACATACACATTTAGAGAATAAAGTGAAAAATATATTTAAAAATCATAAAATTAAAAATTAACATATATTAATAAATTTTTCTAATTTCGAGTTACCCGTATTGTATTGGTAAACAATTTAATCGCAAGGTCAACATAGTTTGGAAATAAAACAATTAAAAAAGCTGTGAGTAAGCTGTATAACCATCACCATTTGGAACGAATTTGGCAATTTTCAAAAAAAAAGATAAAATAAAATCCGTTACAAATTCTGTTAAAATCTAAAAAATACTGAATGTATCCGTTATAGGGTTTATACGACGACGTGGACCTGCATAGGCGACTTTTGTCATTAGACATTACAATATTCAAATGCGAAACTTGAAATAAAAAAAAATTCGGTGAATAATGTAGCTAAAATCATCAATATATGGAGATTCTATTATATGGGGGCTATACCAAAATCTGGATCTGCACAGACAATTTTCTGTCATAGGCTGTAGTATCCATTTCGAACTTCAAATACCAAATTTTAAACAATTTCGGTGAGTAATGTCGCTAAAATCATCTACAAAATCACTACATGGCCCATTTTCAATACCAAAAGTCCTGCAGACATAATACACGATTGAGTAAAATTTTATCAATCTTCGGACGGACATCGCTAAATCGACATAGAATGCTGATCAAGAATATATATACTTTGTGGGGTCTAAAATGTATACTTCGAGGTGGTAGCAGTGCCCTACCTTGATTTCATCGTACCATGGGTATGATAAACACTTCCTGGATAATTATATGTTGTGCTTTAGAAGTGGCAATGGTTGCAATTGTTATTTATTGAGTGGTAAATGTTTTGTGGTTACAACTCTATTTTGTATTCCTTGCAAAATCACGCCTTTCTAACCGTTTATTCGGTATTTTCATGATTTTAGCGACGTTACATACCGAAATTGTTTCTATTTTCATATTGGAAGATCTTAATGCGCACTTTAACCTATGACAGTAAATTTTCTATGCAGATCCCACATTTAACGGTACCTCCCATTTTAAACGGTTTTATTTAGCTCACCCCGTTTGTTTTTATACCCTACAACACTATGTGTTGGGGGTATTATAAGTTTGATTGGGCCAAAAATTATGTAACACCACGAAATATTGATTTCCCACATAAGAAAGTATATCTGGATCTTCCTATCTCGCCGAGCTGAGTCGATCTAGCTATGTATGTCCGTCCGTCCGTCTGTCCATGTTAATTTGTAATCAAGCTACAGGTCGCAATTATAAATCGATCCTTACGAAATTGAAACTGGAGGTAGAGTTATGATCAGAATAGAACCCTATTGTTTTTGGAGATGATCGCACGATATTTAGGGGTTGAAATGGACAAAAACAGAAAAATTTCCTGATATTGAAGTTTTTTTATAGGCCGCAATTATGAACCAATCGACGCGAAAATTTACATGGAGTTAGAGTTTAGGAGTGGGCAGAAACCTACTAAGTTAGGCGGCCATCGGACAATAACTAGCGGGTAAAATAGACCCCAACTTTTATGTAAGAAAATAGGAAAATTTCCACTAAACCGCTAATATTTTCAAACCCAGCCAAATCACTCATACATTAAAAGAACAGTCTGACCAGTACAGTGATGCTAATAGCCAAGAAATCGAATGTATAGCAAAATAGGTACAATATATATGTAAAAGAATAGATCTTATTTATTCTGCTTATAAGTGAAGAACCGCTGGGTCGATTTTCACAATTCCCATTAATTCGAAATGGTCTCTTGCCAGAAACGCTTAAAATCTAGGAAATTCGCGGAAAAATATAGCAGTAGAAAAGTTAATAGCTTTTGTTCCAATTTTTTTTTCAATTTTTGTCATATTTTTTTTATCGCATGCGATTTTTTCAATTTGACTTCCAATTTTGAATTGTATTTTTTTTTTTTAATTTTTACACTCCGCAACACTATGTTTTGAGGGTATTATATGCATGTCGCAATTATCGTCCGATCCTCACGAAATTTTGTATGGCGGTAGGGTTAGGGTCAAAATTAAAGCCTATTGTTCTTAAGATGTACATTTAGGGGTTCAAATGGACTAAAAAATAAAAAAAAAAAAACAAGTAAGCAAAGGCTATAGTCGTGCGGGGCCGACCATGTGATACCTTACAACACTACAGCTTAGCATTGTTTTTTGTTAACAAAAACAAGTATTTATTTTTGAGTTCAGTGTTCCTTATAAATAAGTTCATATTGTATGAAAAGCGATAAAAATCGCGATTTTATATATTCGGTATTTTCATTTATAAACAATGCGAAAATGATATCGAAGCCTATCAATTAAAACTTATTTTAGTTTTATGAGATAATATTCAATAAATTTAGAAAAAATATTGGTAAACAACTATTCTAAGCCAGTAAGGAATGGTCAAAAGTCGGGGCCGACTATATGATGCCCTACACCACTATGCGTATTTAATAGAGCTCCCGAAAAAAATATTGGGAATTTATGTGAAGTAGATCATACCAACTATGAACATTATTTGAATGCGTATCATGGCTTTAGAGGAGTCATAATCTGGGAACTGTATCCAACCCTGAATCGATTTTCAATACATTTGACGGAGGCTTTTGTACTTTTAGACCAAATAACATTGCTGCATAGTGCATGATATTTTTTGAATTTTCTTCAGGAGCGTAAACAAACAAATCGCTCGGTCTGCCAACGCGTGAACATGTCATGTCAGGTACAGCTGATCATGAGAAAAGCGGGAAAACGCCAAATGCAGTCCCCATACACGAAGAGTTTATCCTTGCGATTTACTTATTGTCATAGCAAAATTCCAAGCGTACAGGTAACTGCACAAGATGGTCAGGGCATGATGTCTTTGTACATTAGTTTTGATGATCTGCATAGAATCACATTCTGAGTCGATTAATGCATGTCCGTCCGTCTGTCCATGTATTTTTGTAAACAAAGTACGGGTCGCATTTATTGAATCCGATCCAGATGCAATTTTGCACAAATCATTTGTTAGACCCAAGGACGAGCCCTACTGAAATTGGTGATAATCCGTCAATATTTAGATATAGCTCCCATATATATCTTCGTCCGATTTGCCTTTTATTGTGCACCTAACGCAGCCCAAATAATATGGAGTTTGTACCTACGACCAAATTAGGCTTGAAAATAAGTATGCCAAATCGAAAATCGGTTAATATATAGCTATAGCTCCCATGTATACTGTTCATCCGATTTGTTATTTTTGTCCTCCGCAGCAGTAATATGCCCCCTGTAACAACAATATTTGGGGTCATATATCATATATAGCTCAGAAATACCTTTGCCAATTTTTATCGAAATCGGTTCAGATTTGGATATAGCTCCCATATATATCTTCATCCAATTTGTCTTTTATTGTGCACCAAACGTGTAATATTGGCCCAAATGGAATGGAATTTGGCACTTACGATAAAATTGAGTCAAGAAACAAGTTTGTCAAATTTGGTAAAAATCGGTTCAGACATAGCTATAGCTCTCGTATATAATGTTCATACGATTTGTTATATGTGTTATCCACAGCCGTAGTATGCACTTCGAGACATGGACATTAGGGGAATATATCAACTACAGCTCAGAATAACCCTTGCCAAAAATTTATCGAGATCGGTTCAGATTTGAATATAGCTCCATATATATCTTTATCCGATTTCAAGTTGACTGTGCACGAATTTGGTCTTCAAATTATAACTATAATCATACTTGGTATGATTTAATTCTCGCAAACTCACCATAAAAACTTTTATTTGTTATGTGAAGCTCTACTAAATATGCAAAGTGGCGTAGGGTATCATAAAGTCGGCCCCTCCCGACTTTAAGCCTTTCTTTATTGATTTAAAGTTTAAATTCTGTTGATATTAGAGACATTATAGGTAGTAATACAACTGAACCAACATACAGGGTGAGATAAAAAACTGCAACAAAGTCAAACGCCATAATTTCTATTTTTTTTTTTAATTTTATTGAATGTCGGAAGTAGCATCAAATTTTAGAATAAGTTTAGATTTGTTCGAATTGGTCACCTTCGGCACGAATTATGGCCTCGAATGTTGCTCTGCGGTATTTTGGCCCATTCCAGCGAAGCAATTGCTTGAGGTGATCGACACTTTGGTATTTTTTAGTGCCAACCTTGCTTTCCAAAATAGTCCAGACACAACAGTCCAACGGATTGGTATCCGGAGAGTTTGGTGGATATTGTGCGCTGGAAATGATAATATTCGGCATTTATTCCTCTTTGGCAATAAACACGATCATTTTGTTTGTTTCTCATCGGAGAAAACCAAATTCGACAGTTCACCACTTTTGGCCAAGCGAATCAACTCTTTAGCTCTTTTGAGTCTATTTTCTTTCTGTTCTTGCACTTTTTTGGATTTCAATGGCTTTGCCCCGAGCTCATTTTTCAATATTTGCCGAATGGAATATTGCGATATGTTCAGCTCACGAGCCATTTTTCGGCCACTGCGACGCGGGTTTCGGTCAAGTTGTTTCTTTACTTTTCGAACCATTTCTGCTGATGTTGCTGTTTTCTTCCGCCCAATTCCTTGACGTCGGGCTACGCTACCAGTATCACGGTAACGAGCGATGGTACGGGACACAAAAGATTTATTCACATTTAAATGCTGGAGTACTCTTACGATAGCCACTTGGGGTTTTCGAGCCAAATACAAAGAAATAAACACTATCACGCTTGAATTCTGTCACGAATAACTTTTTTTTCTAAAAAATTCTTACCAAAATGCTTTTGTACGCTTATAAACAATATATTCAGCTGTCACTGGAATAATTTTAACAGCTGTCGGACGAGTGGCTTAGAAATGGCAGTAGTCTGAAGTTTGTTGCAGTTTTTTATCTCACCCTGTAATGTGAGGGAAGTAACCAATATAGTCCAAATGTGGCACGTCGCAATATTTATACCATATTTATTTAGGTCCTCTGGGTATTTCCTGCACAGGCTACCGCGAATCAAAGATTTTTAAAATTAATTATTTTTGTAAATTGTCGATACAGCAAACGGTCATACTGCCTAAGGGGATTGTTTCCACTTTGGAAGCGGACATAATCCCATAATTGCAATGGGGATTATGTTCGGACACGACACCTCCAAAACCAACTAACGCAATTACTTATAAAAAATAAACAAATCTTCTTTTTGGAAACATATAACACTTTTGACAGTAGGGCAATAGGTGAAATGAGCTTTTACTCCCAGACGAGAATATTAAATGAACAGAAATAAATATTTGATTGTCTGGGTAGCAATTGCTTGTCTGCCTTAAACAAAAGTTCTGTGAACTTGAGCCCGTGTCGACCTGAGCCATATTTTTATCGATACAAAGACAATTTACAATAAAAGTTCTGGTACAATGTCATGCCATAAATTGTGAAATAATTGGAAAAAAATTGAAATTTATGATTTTTTTGATTGCGTAAAGTAACATCCCAGGAAACCAAATGTCGGATATCTAACACGTCTGTTAAAGTCAGGACTAGTGTTGTAGTGGTGAAAAATCAAATTGCACTACACCTAACCATTCAGTGGTATTTAAAAAATGTCTACAACAACTAAATGTTGGTGCAAACAATAAAACACAATAAATATTACACAGTTCATAAAAAAAACTTTGATATTTTTCAATAGCACTAATTTTGTGCATTTTTTTGTGTTACAAACGGAATGACAAATTTAATGTGCCCTCCTTCCCAAAGTGGGTATAACTAGCTGACTTTTTGGATAAACATTATTCCAGTGTATGATACTTTGTGTTTTTGAAAAGTCAACGGTTATAGCTTTTTCCTTTGTCGCAGTTGTTGTTAATATGTAAATCGGTACTTCATAAGTCCTCTGAGCAGAATTCGGAACGAAAAAAGTCGGCAAAAAAAAACAGAAATTCGCACGATATTACTTCCTAGTTCGTTCCGACAACTACCGAATTCCCTTTCAAATTTACCATTAATTCCATTTTCCCTGCGAATTCGGTTTAAAAGTCGGCTAAAAATTACATATTTTACATCTTACCCTTAATTTCGACAAAACCTCAGTCACTCCATACAACTTTCGGTCAGAAGTCGAACCGAATACCCATCGGAAATCGGAAATTTCATCCGACTTTCGGTTCGAACTCGGACAGTTTGGTTCGCCAGATGCCATATCCCTGCATTTGTTTTAGTTGACTGAGAACCAAGCTAAACAGCTTGCTGCATTTCACGTGTTCAAGTAGGCCTCTGCCGTAAAGATGCAAGAACGGTCTTTGAATTCTTCCACTACAACAATTTCTTCACTATGGCAGAATCTGAATGGAAGTGAAGTCATCTTGCCTTGATAACTCTTAAAATAAAAAAGAAGCCGATGTGTCTGAAAAACGTAACCCTTCTCTTTCGAGCTGTAAATATTTATTAGGAGGATTTCCATCGAGCAATTAATATGTTAACTAATAGTTCTTGGAAATCCACCTGGAAATTACTCACAACGAAAGCTTTAAAATATTCTTAAAAACGTAAGCAAAACGAACGAGGTGATTGGAACACGATAAGCTAGGTTGAAAACAACAAACAGTTATTCTTCGCCAATGCAGTTCATGCACTGCGGTGCTTGCGGGGGTTTTTATTCCCTACATCAATTAAATCGTTTTATTAATAAGTTTTTGTATACATGTAGGTATGTGTGAATGTGTGGCACTGGCTTGTATTATCAACAACTCATTATAGCCAGTGCAATTCTAGGCAGTGCTAGTAGCTTCGGCAAACTTGTACATTCCGGATCGTTTTTTAGGAATACGGGAAAAATGAACTATTGTAAAAAGTGTGAAAACCCACTTGATGAAATGGCGTACATCATTTGCGGTGGGGAGTGTGCCAAAAGATTCCATAGCATTTGTGTCGATCTAACAAAAGATCAATTAGCGCTCCTTTCATCGGCGAATATTAAATGGATGTGTGACCAGTGTGTATGTAGGCAATTGTATCTTCAATCGCAATCACTGCTGATGCCGTTCCAACAGCTGCGTCCAACTCAATCGAAAAATGTTTTTGAAAAAGGTAAATAGAATTTTCCCTTATAATAAGCACACACTAACTAAGAAACATGCTCAAAATATTGGGCGGATTCTGACCGGGTGTGTTTTTATACTCCCAGCCATATGACTCATTTAAAAACATAATTATTCTAGATTATTTTATAACAATACTAGTTTCAAAATTTACAATATCATACAAAGAGTTGAAATCTAGACCCATTCTATTTATGGGTTCGCCCATAGATTAATTATTTCGGTGGAAATCAGTGTTTAAAAACTGATAATATCTGCTTAATCTCAATGGGATATTCCTTCTAAAAGAAGAAATAAGAGAGTCCAAAGGCACATTACCATTTAAGATTTTAAATGCCGTTATGGCATTGAACATAATACGTCTACTACCTAATGTAGATAATCGAATTAATTTTAGTCTGCTTGTATAGGGCGATAAGGCAATGCCACTGTTTCAATGGAGATCTCTCAGCGTAAAAGCGGAAATTGTTTTTGCACCGATTCAATTTTATCAGAGTAGATGGCATATTTGAGATCCCATACAACTGAAGCCTGTTCCATTATAGGCCGAACAAGTTATACAAATAATTGGTTGGTAACATACGGTGGCAGGGTATTCCTTGGTCCACCGTTTTATAAATCATAAAACACCATTTGCTTTATTAATCATTGATATAATATGATTATTAAAAGATAATTTAGGGTCCTTTAGGTGACCAAGATCAACAAAGGATTCCACGGGTGTTAAAGTGTTTCCCTTAATATTACATACAGTTGATAAGGAAGTAGATCGTGAAAAGCACATTTATTTACATCCATGAAATTTAAATCGCACCACGAAAACTAGCTATTGAGATGACATTGCAATAAATCTGACTGTTCATTGGATGTGTGTTAAAAATATCTTTACATCATCTGCATGCATCACTGACTTGGTCTATTTTATTGAAGCCGACAAATGGTTTACAAATAAGAGAAAAAGGACCGGTCCAAAATGGATTCTTTGCGGAACACCCGAATGTATTTTAGTTAGTTTAAAAACCTCAAATAAAGCTAATTGTGTCATCTATTAAATAAATGAACATCCACTACAATAATTTATTACCGAAGCCTACATGATTTAGTTTATTATTAAAAGTTTGTGATTGACACGATCAAATTCTTTACTAAAATCTGAATAGATTGCATCAGTTTGCATACTATTGATAAACCGCTTTACAACTATTCAGATAAATTGGATAAGATTTGTGATAGTCGACAACCCCGCCCGAAAATCATGTTGGTAAGGACGTAAAAGAAACCAATAAGAAAAGTCCAAAAGCCGGGCGGGACCGACTTTATGATACCCTACAACCCTTTGCATATTTTGTAGAGCAACACATAACAAGTAAACGTTTTTATGGGGAATTTGTGAGAATAAAATTATACCGCATATGATTATAGTTATAATTCAAAGTCCAAAAGAATTAATATATGGGAGGAATACCCCCTCTTAATCGATTTCTACTACATTTGCGGAGGCATTTATGCCTTTTTAATTCGGACTTGTATTAATCATTTGGTGCACAATTAACTTGAATTCGTATGAAGGTGTGTATGGGTGCTATATTCCAATCTGGCCTGATCTCGATAAAATTTGGCAAAGTATTTCTGAGCTGTATTTGATATATTTCCCCGAATATCGAAGGACAAAAATAACAAATCGGACAAAAAATATATATGGGAACTATAGCTATATCTGGATCGATTTCGATGAAATTTGGCATACTTATCTCCAGGCTCAATTTGATCGCGTGTGCATAATTGCGTACTATTTGGGCTAATATTACACGCTTGGTGCTGGATATATATGGGAGCTATATCTAAATTTTAACTGATTATCTTCAATTTCAATAGGGTTGGTCCTTAGGTCAAACAAATGACATGTGCAAAATTTCATCTAGATCGGACAATAAATGCGAACTGTACTTGTTTACAAAAATATATGGACAGACGGACGGACATGCATAAATCGACTCAGAATGTCCTTCTATGCAGATCATCAAAAGAAACTATGGGTCTATCACGTTTTCTTCTGCCTGTTACAAAAAAAAAAAAAAAACGTAATACCCTACCCTGGTGTAGAGTATAAAAAATAATTACTAAAAATCAGTTTTAATGGATAGCTAAGTTGGTATAACAACATTTTGGTAGGGACACAATCAGAGCCTGCACTCCTTATTGATTAGTTGGTTGACAGTCATTATTTGAAAAAAAAATCTGAAAAGAAATTTGCAAAGCTTTGAGCGATTTCGTTATCATTAACATAATCTTTGTTTTTGAATTTGAAAACACGGGGTTTGGTCAAAGTCTTCCTTTTTAAATGTGAAAATTCATAATTTTTTTTTGGATTTTGGACTAAATTTAGAGTTTCTTTTAATTTAACAAGGTAATCTTTATTATTCTACGAGACTCTAGAGCCTGACTCTAGACCTTGATATAGAGTAGTTAGCGTAGTCAAAGTCTGATCCTTTTTAAAATAAATAGGCCAAGCAACCTAGGGCATATTGAGGTCACCAAGTACTAAAATAGGTCAATATCATAATTTTTTAACTTCTTAACGAATGACTGCTAAATGACGGCCTAACAAATATTCATCTCATTATATTATGTCCCGTTCTTACCACTTTTCTAGTCCAGTTTCGTTATCCCTTACTTTAGAAAAGAGAAGGATAAAGTTCACATTATCCAGGCTTCATTTTTACATCTTTTCTTTAAAATAAATGTTTTTTTTTTCAGAGTGGCATTACATATTTCTCACAATGGCATCTATATTTTAATTAAAAGCAAGTAAAAACAGTTAAGTTAGGTCGGAAAAATACCGTTATGCGTCTATATGGAGGCTATACGAAAACGTGGATTTGCGAAAGTATTTTCTGGCAATTTGAAACAATTCCGGGGAATAATGTCGCTAAAATCATTAAAATACCGAATATCGGGAGGTACCGTTATATGGGGGCTATACGAAAACATGGACCGAAATTGTCCATTTACGAACTTAACCTGCAAAATGTTAGCCTTCCCCCCGATATTCGGTATTTTGATGATGTTAGCCTCATTTTTCAATGGAATTGTCTAAAATTCCACACAAGAAGTTCTTTCTAAGTACTTTACCCTCTGGAAGAGAATTGTTTATGTAGGTCCACGATATTGTATAGCCCCCATATATCGGTAACCTTCGATATTCTGTATTTTGATGATTTTAATTACATTTTTTCAACGGAATTGTCTGAAATTGTACACAAGAGGTTCTTTGTGAGCACTTTACCCCCTGACAGAGAATTCTCTATATAAGTTAACGATATCGTATATCCCCCATATATTGGCACCTTCCGATATTAGATATTTTAAATTTTTTAACATAATATTTAATGAATTTTAATTTTTGAAAATTTTCAAATTCGTTCCAAATTACTGCTTTTTACTTGTTTATCTATCGGAAGGATGTAATAACCGGCCTATATGTCTTTGCCAAAGATATACAGGGTGAGACGAAAAAACTGCAAACAACTTCAGACTGCTGCCATTTCTAAGCCACTCGTCCGACAGGAGTTGAAATTATTCCAGTGACAGCTCGTTATGCTGTTTACAAGCGTACAAAAGCATTTTGGTGAGAATTTTCCAGAAAAAAAGTTATTCGTGATGGAATTCAAGCGTGATAGTGTTTATTTCTTTATATTTGGCTCGAAAACCACAAGTGGCTATCGTTAGAGCACTTCAGCATTTAAATGTGAATAACTCTTTTGTGTCTCGTACCATCGCTCGTAACCATGAGACTGGTAGCGAAGCCCGACGTCAAGGAAGTGGACGGAAGAAAACAGCAACATCAGCAGAAATGGTTCGAAAAGTAAAGAAGCGACTTGATCGAAACCCGCGTCGCAGTGGCCGAAAAATGACTCTTGAGCGGAACATATTGCAATATTTCATTCGGCAGATATTGAAAAATGAGCCAGGGGTAAATTCATCGAAATTCCAAAAGTGCAAGAACTTACACCGCAACAGAAATAAAATAGACTCAAAAGAGCTAAAGAGTTGCTTCGCTTGGTCGAAAGTGGTTGACTGCCGAATTTGGTTTTCTCCGATGAGAAAACATTCGTTATCCAGCAGTTTAAAACAAACAAAATTATCGTGTTTACTTGCCATCCTTCGGTTGGCCACCAGAACTCAAGCCCCGGCCATGGTGATGGTGTGGGCCACCATAACAGCCCATGGTCGCTCTCCGGTCGTATTAATCGACTGTGGCATCAGAATAAATGCCGAATATTGTCGCGAAAATATTCTGGAGGGTGTATTAAAGCTTTGGGCACGAAAATATTTTGGCCTCAGACCTTGGACATTCCAACAGGACTCAACACCATCGCACTCAGCACGCGCCACCCTAGAATGGTTACAAAATGAGTTTCCTCGCTTTATTTCCAGCACACAATGGCCACCAAAATCTCCGGATACCGATCCGTTGGACTATTGTGTCTGGAGTATTTTGGAAAGCAAGGTTGGCACTAAAAATATCAAAGCGATCACCTCAAGCAAGCGCTTCGCTTGGAATGGGCCAAAATACTGCAGAGCAACATTCGGGCAGCGTGTGACGGTTTCATTTGCCGTTTGAAGGCCACAATTAGTGCCAAAGGTGACCAATTCGAACAAATCTAAACTTATTCTAAAATTTGATGCTATTTCCAACATTCTTGCTTTAATTCAATAGGATTAAAAAAAATGTGCACATTATGGCATTTGACTTTGTATGTCTTTGTCACGCACATATGGTATACAAGAACCAAGGATAACTCATTGTTGCGTTGATTCAATAGATGGATTTGGTGCTGGAAAAATGTGTTATATCTCCATATCATAAAGTGTATTAACTTTGTCGTTCCGTTTGTAACATCCCCAAAAATTCGTGTCGTAGACCTCATAAAGAATATATATTCATAATCAGCATAAACTTCTAATTCGATTTAACGATGTCCAGTTGTCGGCCTGTTTGTTGAAATCGCGATACAGCCTACATTATTTGACGTAGAGCTTCAAAGATGGCAAAACAATTTGTATTGTGTCTAGAATGGTTGGTATTGAAAAGAGATATATGTCCACGTTTTTATATAGCCCCATATAACGGTACCTCCCCATATTCGGTGTTTTGATGATTTTTACAACATTTTTCCACGGATTTGTCTAAAAATTGGTATTTGTTGTACATAATGGGTTCTAGCTCCGGCGGCAGAACATTGAATATTTAGATCAACCTTTTCCTATAGCGCACATATAACGATTCTCATCGATATTCTGTATTTTGATAATCCTAGTCACATTTACTCACGAAAATGGTTTACATTTGGTTTTTAAGAAGATTTGGTAGATGACAATCCTTGAAGTAAAAAGTTGTTTATAGAGGTTCCCCTTTTGGTATTGCCTCCATATAATGGCCTCACCCACTTTGTTTTTTTTTAAGTTTAACAGGATTATCTAAACGGTCTTACTGGTATTTGTAGTTTAAAGTGAAACACGTTTGAATTCAGATAGTTTTATAAAAGATGTTTTGTTTACCCAATGGTGGGGGGTATTAAAAGTTCAGCCCAAAAGCCAAAATTCCAAAAATATATTTTTTTTGAAATTATTACAAATTTATTGTTTTGTTTTAATTTTTAGACATATAACTCTTAAACTTGCAATACTTACAATAACAAATTTCTAAGTGGTTGTTGTTGAGTTGTATTTTTTTTTTTGTAGTTTTGCTTCGACCTTCTAATAATTCTACAATGGGCGGATGGAATAAATTTGAGTCCTTTTAAAATAACTTAAGATACAGTTTCTAGCAATTGAGAAGTACTGAAGGCATTGAGGGTTCCAAAAAATATCCTTTCTCACATTATCACGAAAAATAGTCTCATGGAAAACAAATTAAAAATTATTTCGAATATGTTATTTTGTAACTAGAAGTCATGATCTTCCCAAATCAAAACATGGTTATCTGTTTGTTTGTATACATTACAGCATTTTTGCCGCATTAGCCTTCTTTATTTGATGTGTATGCAGTGGAAATCCACCGCCTTTACTAAATCCGATAAACTAATTATAGATATATTACAACAGCAACTTGCGTATATTCCTCGATTTACATTAGGCAAGTATCAATTTGTGGGTGACAGGGGTGAAGAGAATGAGGACACAATTACTTCTCACCAGTCTCTCGTACCTAAAAACAGCGCTGCTCAAGAAAAATTATCTCTTTCCAGCCAAATTTCTCTTTGCTTATTTAAATCAAGAACAAAACAGTGTCAATTCATTATTTATATAAATATTTTTTATCCATTTGCTTTATAAATTATTTTGGCAAACATTCATGTTTAAAAAAAAAAACAAATAAATGGAATGGTAAAATATAGAAAAACAGAATTTTAATTTTCTCTTAAATCATCTCTTTTTTCGACTCATGTTCTAGAACACGGTTTTGAGCAGTGCTGCTAAAAACAGACAGTTGCGGCAACTATATATTTTCGAACTGATACTTGTATGCGTAAATGTTGGGACCATTTTTAAGTTTCTCCCAAGACATGGTTTACTGGCCAAAAAGTACATTGCGAGGTGATTTGAAGGACAATTCGCAAGTGAACATGTTTTAATGCGTTGGTATTTTTCGAACTGACAATGGCACATTTCCACTTAAGGTAGAACAAGATTTGGAATAAAACTAGTTTTTCCGATATAATTCCCTCTAAAATTGGAAACGAAAAAATTATTAGAATTACACGTTCTCTCACCGCAATATAAGAAAATTGTAATATCCAAATGCTGTCTAATAAACATCTCTTCCCTCTCTATTTTCAGCCAAAGTTATAGCCGAGCCATCAGCCCTTGCTCATTTGGAAGGAGCGAATGCAAAGATGTTCAAACGGAAAGAGTATTTGACCTTCGGCGCCTGCATGATGCTAACCCTGATAATAATGGCCGCTTTCTTTGTTGCGATCCAAGTTTCGGTGGAGGGCAAATGTAATCTTGTACCCGGAAATAGCGAAGAACCGAGAACGAATATTCAAACCAACTCAAACTCAGGTATTCGCCAAAACCATATTTCGAGACTATTGTTTACAAATTGATGAGTTTAAAAATACCGTTTCTTTTTGTAAATTTCGAAAGTATGAAATAGGAACTATCGATTTGATGGCATTAGATATTATTGTTCTGCCAGTTTGTCAGTCCCGTTTGTTAAAATCATAGTATGGAGGGTATATTATGTTTGTCATTCCGTTTGACAGTTAGTATATACGTCCAAGTTTTGGTGTAGTAACCATATACATTCGGTATTTTATTGGTATTTGGCGCCGCCTTCTCTGGCAGATAATTGGCTATAGAGGTCAACGTTTTCGTATAGCCCCCATATATCTATGCCTTCAGATGTTCGGTATTTTGATTATTTGTGTCACACTTTTCACCGGAATCATTTCAAATTTGGAGTTTGGAGTTTGTAATGGATACTACCTCTTATGACAGAAGATTGTCCACACAAATTCACGTCACGTTTTTGTATAGGTACTTCCCAATATTCGATATTTTGACAATTTTAGCCACACTTTTCAAAATTTGGAGTTCGCAATTGGTACCACCCCCTCTGGTAGATAATTGACTGCAGAGGTTCATGTGTTCGTATATACGAAAAATAATAACACCCAATATTTGGAATTTTTAAAATTCCAATTCCAAAATTAAAATTTCAGCCCGCACGAACTTAGCTGCTTGTTTACTAGTTTTAAAATAATTTCTCCTTTCCTTTGGGTTATGGAACATTTTGGTTGTATGAGAGTGAAATACGGTAGTTCGAATTGGAGTAGGGAAAGGTGTTCCTAGGATGTTGTTTTTGGAAATAGGAACGGAAGGAAGATACTTTTTTTTTTTCAATATGTAGACTTCTGTTGAAGTGTAGAGTTGGCACGCGTTTGGTGTGTACACGAAGCTGCAAAATAACAACTAGTTGTAATTGTAATCGATTCAGGTTTAAGGTTATAGAACAGATTTTGGCACATACTATTGAATTTGGTCGCCCAGGCCCAAAAATTTAAAAATACATCTTTGGAATACAGACTAATGGGTTATATGTAGAATCATTTGTACAAAATATGGATTATGTCGGTCAGCGTTTTGGTATAGCCTCCACATAAGGGTATACCCCGATTTCAAGTATTAATAGATATTAATATTAAGTTCGTCATTCCGTTTGTAACTAATCGAAATAATAATTTTAGACCCAAAAAAGTACATATATTCTTGATCAGCGTAAAATTCTAACACGATTTAGCCCTGTCCGTCCGTCTGTCTGTTGTAATCACGCACAGATGGGCTATATCAGCCACATTTTTCAATGGAATTGTCGGAAATTCCAAACAAGGAGTTTCTTGTGAGTACTTAATCCCTTGGAAAAGAATTATGTATATACGTCCACGATATCGTATAGACCCATATAACGGTACAACACCCCCCCCCCAAATTTGGTATTTCGATGAATTTAGCCACATTTTTCAAATGAATTATCTGAAAATCCCACAAGGAGTTCTTTGTGAGTACTTTACCCCCAGACATAGATTTGTCTATATAGGTCCACAATATCGTATATCCCTCCATTTATTGGCAACTTCCGATATTCGGTATTTTTAAGATTTTAACAGAATTTCAAATGGATTTTATTTATTTATTTTTTTTTTTTTTGAAAACTTTCTAATTCGTTCCAAATGGCGGAGGGTCGAACTAACTGTTTTTTTACTTGTACATACTAATTTCGAACAATTTCTTAGAAAGAAGAAATCATCCTTGCAAAAAATTACCAATTTAGGCCGACGTTTTGGTTTAACCCCTCATATGAAGCTATCCCCTGATTTCATCCATTTCCGGGGTTTTGCCCACACTTTTCTATTGATTTGGCCCTCATATGTCATTTAGGTTTCTATGGGGGTTGAAAGCTCTTCGCAGAAAATTTTCAGTGTAGATCAATATTCCGAAGTAGCGAAGTTGAGGCTTCTTTGAGGGGTAGACAACAATCTTACAGACCAATTCAAAATAGGTATATATTTTGGCATAGTTCCCATATAATATAACCAGATCTTCGAAGTATTATAGACTAAAAATACGGACCAGCAACGCAGACCGGACCAGCTAGCATACAATATATCTGTGCTACATTTTGCCAAAATGAGTTCAGATTTAATATACAGCTCTCTTCATATACAGCTGTCTTCATGTAACTATTCGCATGATTTGATTTTATTCGATGTAAGTTAAAACAAGTAAAAAACATTAAGTTCGGCCGGGGCGAACTTATAACACCCCCACCATTGTGTAAAGAAATCATCTATATATATATATATATATATATATATATATATATATATATATATATATATATATATATATATATATATATATATAGATGATTTCTTTACACAATGGTGGGGGGTGTTATAAGTTCGCCCCGGCCGAACTTAATGTTTTTTACTTGTTTTAACTATATATTTAATATATATATGTATGTATGTATAAAAGAACTAGCTGGCCCTGTCCGCGTTGCCGTCCCGTAATTTTAGTCTTTAATGCTAATTATATCCTCCACCTTGGAAAGGAGGGTATATAACCTTTTTCATTCCATTTGTAACATCCATAAATTTTCTTCATAGACCCCATAAAATATACATATGTATATTCATAATCAGCACAAAATTCTAAGTCGATTTGTCCGTCTGTATGTCTGTTTGTTTAAATTACGATACAGCCTCCATTATTTGACGTAGAGCATCCAAATTTAGCAGAACAATTTGTATTGTGTATAGGATGGTTGGTATTGAAAATGATCTATCGGTCCACGTTTTGGTATAGTTCCCATATAACGGTATCTCTCGAAATTCTGTATTTTGATGATTCTTCCCACATTTCTCCTCGGATTTGTCTAACACATATAACGATACCTACCGATATTGGCTATGTTGATAATCCTAGTCACATTTACCCACATAGTTGTTTCAAATTTGGTATCTTAGAAGGTTTGATAGATGGCAATCCTTGAAGTATAAAATTGTCAACAGAGGTTCCCGTTTTGGTATGGCACCATATAACGGGCTCATTCACTTTATGGTTTTTGGATAAGTTAACTGCATTATCCAAACCGTCTTTCTGGTATATGAAGTTTAAAGAGAAACACGCTTGAATTCAGATACTTTTACATAAAAATGTTTCCTTTACCCCAAAGTGGATGATAATAATAGTTCTGCCCGGTCGAACTTAATTTTTTTTATTTGCTTGTCATTGAAATTGCGCGTTGGAGACCCCATAATGTCCATATCTTTTATCACAGTATAATTCAAAGACGATTAAACAAATGTCCGGTTCCTTAAATCATATGATGGTTATACAAAACGTGATCATCTTTTGCAAGGATGGTTTCTTCCCAAATTACCAACATTTGCCGAAATTAGTTAGAAAATATTGTTAAAATGTATGATATACTTGAAATCGGGTTGTATCCTTATCCGGGTCAAAAGCGATTTAAGGTATCGTGAAAGTTTAGGAAGAATTTCTGAAAGAATAGAAATCCTTTTCCCTCTTCTTTTTTGCGCCCTTTGTATTCGGTATTTCACTGATCTCAGTCCCAATGAATTTTGCATATTGGGTTTTAATTGGCCGGATTTTTGTCATGTGAAAGAAGTAGGTAGGTCCCCGTTTTGAAATGAGCCCCATAACGTTTTGCTCTTCGAGCTCGATGTAGATCCTGGAGTTGAAAGCTAAATTCCAATTTCAGACATGAAAGATCGCTATTTAACATCGTATTGCGTACTATTTAATTTTTGATATTATTCATTCAGAATTCAAAACAATAAAAAATGTACACTTCTATATAGTTTTTAAATTGAAAAAAATTCACACCAAAAGGATTTTTTCTTTTATATTTTTATTGGCATATTTTACGCAATTTTTTTTCCCCAAGATTCCATTCCGAAGTTGTATGAATTGTGAATATCCGAAAAAAACGTTCTTGAGTTATAAGCATAGTAACTAATAAACAAATTGAAAACAAATCTTCAACTTGTTTAATGTTTAAAGGCCCTTATGAAGTTTGGTCCTTACTATTATTTTGAAATTTGATTCCATTCAAAAAATCTTCTCTATTTTTTTCCCGATTTTAATGTTTTTGCAATACAATAGGCTCTTTTTTTGATTTTTTAGCAATTTTGAAAAAAAGTAATTATCTTTTAACTTTGGTTTGACCACGTTAAATTAATTTGACATAATCTATTTAGGTCCGCCACTCCATAATTGTCGTCGCTTTATACTACCCAAAAAGACTACACATCATATTAGAATTAAATGCAAAAAAAAAAAAAACTACAAATGTACATTCCAAAATAGTAAGTCAAAATGGAAAAAATCATGCAAAATAAAACATTACTATTGTACACCTCAAAAGTCAAATTGAAAATCTTCAAATTTCAGATTTTTACGCAATGTTTTTTGGATTTTATCTTTTTCTTCCAAGAGATGTTGTGTAAATCGTTAAAATCAGATCAGCGGTTCTTGAGTTATAAGCGTAGCAATTAACACAACTTTATTTGATATATATAGATAGATTAATCCCTAGGGTTGGAGGGAAAGTCAACAGTATCTCGTGTAATATTTTTCAAACCGATGTCTTCATTATCTGGCAAATATAAAGATTTTAGATAAATCAAGATAGTGGGCGTAAAAGTAGGCGCGGTCAATATTTTTTTCTTTAAAAACCTAACTCGGTTTATGATGAACGTTTGTACAAAAAATTATGCAAGTCGGTCCAGCCGTTTGCAACTGATTCCACTGCCAACGAACAACAATTGATTTATATATATATATAGAAGTTGTGTTAGTTACTACGCTTATAACTTAAGAACCGCTGGACTGATTTTAGCGATTCATACGAATTCGAAATTTTCTCCTGTCCGAAAAGGAAAAATGTAATATATTAACATTTTCATGTTGACTTTTGAAATGTACAATAGTAATGTTTTAGTTTGCAGGATTTTTTTTCCATTTTGGCTTACTTTTTTTCTAATGTACATTTGTAGTGTTTTTTTATATTTTATTTTTGAATTCGAATATTAATACCAATTTATTAATTGACTTGATTTTTTGGGAACTGAAATTGATGGCGTGTTACATGGAAGTGTAGTACCGAATATGTGGTGGAGAAACGGAATAGATGATATCAAAATAATTTAACGCAGTCACACCAAAGTTAAAAGATAATTGGGTTTTGCTTTTTCAAAATCGCTAAAAAATCACGAAAAAGAGATCTCATTGCAAAAAATCTCAAAAAATTACCGAAAAGGCCTAATGGGGCTCATTTCAAAGCGTGTCATTTCATGTGACAATAATCCGTCCAATGAGAGCTCAAAATGCAAAATTCTTTGGGAGTACAATCAGTAAAATACCAAATTTAAAGGGTGCAAAATAGTAGAGCGAATGGGACTTTTAGTAAGAAAAGGATTTATTTCCTTCCAGAAATTCTTCCCAAACATTCGAGATACCTTAAATCGCTTTTGCAGGTCATGATATCGATCATAACTCACGGATAAGGGTACAACCCGATTTCATATTTATATAACCATCGTATGATTTAAGCTATTTTGGGGTCTTGTCCACTTTTTTCATATTTTGGACCTTTGCATCTTTGTTTCTAAGGGGGTAGAGAACCTCTTCGCATAAAATTTGAAATTTTCAGAGAAGGGCCCATTTTGGCCTTGACCAATTGTAGGGAACCATCACACAGATAATTGCCACATCGGAATTTATTTAAGTAAAGTCCGCACATTGGAGTGTCCCCAAGTCCACTTTCACATCTAATGTGTGGTCAGAAAAGAAAGTTTTGTATTTGTATTTGCATTTGCAACCCCCAAGAGAATATTGGTTGGGCTACGTTTTGGTATAACCTTCATATGAATGTATACCTGATTTCAGCTATGACCGTGTTCTTGGCCACGTTTTTCAACTGATTTGGCCTTTATTTGGCATCTTGGCTTTCCTATTTCGAGGGTCTTGATCACATTTTCCAATCGATTTTGCTGTATTTAGGCTACTTTGTGAGTAGAGAACCATCTTACAGAAAAATGCGAACATATGTAAATATTTTGGTACAGTCCCCAGGGCCACCGATCTATAGTGATTTTTACCGATTGGCGGACAGCAACACGGCCATTGTTTAATTGTCTTTTTTTTTTACTATGAATAAGAACATAGACTTTTTGGGGACTCTAATGCGCAATTTCAGGTGCTATGGGTGAAAAAGCGTAATTAACTTTGATAGGTATTTATTTCTATTTAGTCGGATCAATATTTATATTAAAATTTGTTCACCTTTATGAGCCAGATTTGTGAAATATTATGCTATACACAATTTGCATTAAAACCTAAAACTTCGGGCCGGCAACGCGGACCGGGCCAGCTAGTTTTTATATAAAAGTATCTGAACTCAAATGTGTTCCACTTTAAATTACAGATACCAGTAAGACCGTTTGGATAATACTGTTAAGTTTTTCAAAAAACCATGTGGTTGAGGCCGTTATATGGGGGCCATACCAGAACGGGAACCTCTATAGACAATTTTATACTAGGATTAAAGAAATACCGAATATCAATGGTTACCGCTGTATGTGCTCTATAGAAAAATTTGGAACTAAATATTTAATATTCTGCCATTGAAACTAGAATTTATTATTAAATACAAATACCAATTTTTAGAAAAATCCGTAAAAAAATTGACGAAAATCATCACCGAATATCAGAAGGTAGCGTTATATTGGGCCGTACCAAATTTAATACCAACCAACCTAGACACAATCCAAATCGTTATGCCAAATTTTGAAGTTCAACATTTATATTGTGGGCTGTATCGTGATTTCAACGGAAATACAGTCGTTAAATCCAAATATTTAGGCATGTTACAAACGAAGTGACAAAGTTAATATACCCTCCTTTTCAAGGTGGATGCTCCTACCCTCCTTTCTGAAACTTGGCAAATACTGATTGTGCGATTTTTGGGTGAGAAATTAAGTAATTAATTGTGCTGGATGAATCCACCGACGTAGCCAAGGTGGGCCCGGATCCCTCCGAAAGGGTAAATGTTTAGAGAACTTTGCGTTAAACTGAGTCGTTGTATTCGTTTCTCCACGGTGATACAATTTAGCCAAAATACACAAAAATAAAATGTTGTCAAATGTGGTCATTTTAGCCAGTGTTCGCACGACTGCCATGCATTTTGGGATAAACACCTGTAGTCGCCAGAATTTTAAAATGTATTTCTTTAAATATGGATTAACATTTTAAAAAATATTTTAGAAAAAAAATTTTTTTTTAATTTATTAGAAACTACCTGGTCTGGTCCGCGTTGTCGGCCCGTACTGTTAGTCTTTAATGCATATTTTTAAAGCATAATAAATCACAGATCTGAGTTATGTAAGCAGCACAATTTTTATTATGAGTAATGACACCATAGTAATTTCTAAATAGAAATAAATATTCGTGGAAAAAATTATAATAGATGTTCACCTACCGTCGGATTTAGATATTTTGAATAGCCTGATCTTATTTTTCAGCCGTAGGCTTTAATTTGAGTGTTAAAAACCTATATGATATAGAACATCTATAATAGCCCCATGTGGAAACTCATCTCAATTTTTGGTTTTATAAAGAGCTTAGCAACATTTTCCATTCAAATGAGCTGTAATTTGAAATTTGTATTTCCGTTTAGAATACTGTGATGCGAGGTATTTAGTTTTGTCCGACTCCTAATTGAGGGCAGAATGATTTCAGAATGATCACCCATTACCGTAAGATGGGAATTAATTTTGTTGTCATTTAAATTGTGCGTTGGAGACCCCATAAATTCCATATTTTTCATCATAGTATAATTCAATGACTATTAAACAAATGTTCGGTCCCTTGCCCCTACCTAATATTTAATTTCTTTCATGTTTCTGCCACAATTTCCGACTGAATGGGTCCCTGTTTGACATTTCGGAGTTTATTTCATCCCAAATCTACGTTCCCAATTAATATTCTCTTGGAGGTTACAAATTTAATAGAATGCAAAATTTCCTTTTTCTGACCACACTTGGGGGTACACTAATATGGGGATTATACTTAAATAAATGATTATGTGGACAATTATCTGTAAGATGGTTCTCTACCCGAGGGTAGCCTAAATACAATTTTTTAGTCAAATCAATTAATGAATGTGGTCAAGACCAAGACCCTATCCGAAAATTGGAAAAAAATTTCTACACTTAAAAAAAGATTCAAAAAAAAAAATGAAAAAAGTGGGCGAAGTCCCCGAAAATAGCTTAAATCTTAACCAAAACATATTTTGCAAAAATGATTTCTTTTCAAACAACCAACATTTGACGAAATTGGTATGAAAAATATGGTTAAAATGTAAAATATACTTGAAATCGGGTTGTACCCTTATGCGGGGGTTATGACCCATATAATGACCTGCAAAAGCGATTTAAGGTATCTTGAAATTTTAGGGAGAATTTCTGGAAGGATAGAAATCATTTTCTTACTAAATGTGAAATTCGCTCTAATATTTTGCACTCTTTACATTCGGTATTTCCCTGATTGCAGTGCCAATGAATTTTGCAGCTTTTTTAAATGAGCCCCATAACGCTTTGTCGGTCCATTGTATTGCCATTTAACATCGCATTGGCACTTATTTTAATTTTAATATTATTCATTCAGAATGTAAAACAATAAAAAATTTACTCTTCAATACACTATGTCAAATTGAAAAAAAAATTCACGCCAAAAAGACTGTTTTCATTTACATTTTTGTTGGCATATTTTCAAGCGATTTTGTACCAAGATACCACCGGAATGGTATGAATTGTCAAAAACAGCCAAGGCGTTCTGGAGTCAATAAAATTTTCAAATTTTTAAGCAAATTTTTTATTTTTTTGGATTTTAAGCTTTTCTGCCAAGAGAAAATTCCGAATTTGTATGAATCGTTAAAATCAGACCTGCGTTTCTTCAGTTATAAGCGTAGTAGCCAATACATCTTTCTTTTATACAGATTTAATACAATTCATATCCTTAGAGTGAAAATTACAAGTTTGTTTTCTTCTTATCACACAAGATTTCGATTCTTCAGAAGAACTACGAAAATGTATACATTTTTTTAAACACCGATCAAAAAACACAGTTTATTAATATATCTTAGTTTCATGTTTGCCAGCTCTGGAAATTGTGGTGCGCGATCAATGGTTAGCCCAGCCTCCGATTAAAGATATGATTCCACTGAAACTTCCTGTTGAGCGAATCATTGTTATCCATACACGAACTGCAGATTGTGAAACACAGGTATGTTGAGAGAATGCATTTCATAACTGTTTTCTTCATTCATAAGAAACAACACCCTTTGAATATTTAGGCTGCCTGTACATTCACGGTGCGCTACACTCAGACGTTCAACATCGAGTCCCAGCAACAGGATGATATCATTTACAATTTCCTAATTGGTGGAGATGGCAACGTTTACGAGGGTCGCGGTTGGGATTATCGTGGCTCCGTCATCCAGGGTTACAACGATGATAGCATAAGTCTGGCGTACATCGGGTCGTTTAAGAAACAAATGCCGTCGGAGAAACAGCTCAACGTAACCAGGTTATTGCTGGCCGAAGGTGTTCGCCTGGGCAAACTGTCGTCGGATTATAGAATAGTCGGAGCAAATAAATTGGACCCAACATCGACTGCAACATCTGCCGATGCATTGTATGAAAGTTTCAAAGACTGGCCTCATTGGTCAGATCACTGATCAGCATAGTTTTAAATACCTAAAATAAGTTTAATGCCAATCGAATCATTGGAATACTGTCATTGGTTGTAATTCGTTATCATTTGTCCTGTAAATCATTTAAAAAGCTGCCTTTATTCCTCACACCAGACAAAGAAGTATAAAGATGGGACAACACAGAGTCCGAAAGTAGTTAGCTGGTGGATTTACATTCGTTTGTATGTTATCATAACAACTAACTAGACCTATGTCAAGTGATTTTAAGTCAATAGACTATTAATTAGTAATTTTAATGGAATAAAATTTTGCGCAAAATTTCTGGTCACTTGTAATACTTGTTTTCCATGCTGCTCTATTATTGTGTTTTTATACACTCTACCTTGGAAAGGAGGGTATATTAAATATATATTCATTATCAGCATTACATTGTAAGTGGATTTAACAATGTCCGTCTGTTTGTCTGTTGAAATCGCCATACAAATCCACATTATTGGACGTGGAGCTTCGAAATTTGCCACTATAGTTTGTATTGGGTCTAGGATGGTTGGTATACCGTCGGAGCTAAAATCCATTACGAAATACAAATACGAAATTTTAGAAAACATGGACCGATATACCTCATTTTCAATAGCAATACAAACTATTGTGCCAAATTTCTCTTTACGTCATATTATGTGGGCTGTATCGTGATTTCTACGACGAATTTCTAAGGTGAAAGACAAAAGTTATGGTTTATTTCCGGAATGACAAGTTAAATATAATGTCCTTTTCATGATGGAGGGTATACAAATGTTTGCATTGCGTAGAAAAACACAGCCTTATTCCTTGTTTGCGTGTCCAAGGCTTTAATACACTCTCCAGAATATTTTCGCGATAATAATCGGCATTTATTCTGATGCCACGGCCGATTAGTACAAGCGGAGAGCGAACATCGGCTGTTATGGCGGCCCACACCATCACCATGGCCGGCGCTTGTTTTCTGGTGGCCAACAGAAGTTGCACATTTTCAGCTGACCTCTTTGGCAAGTAAACACGGTCATTTCATTTGTTTACAAACTGCTGGACAACGAATGTTTTCTCATCGGAGAATACCAAATTTGGCAGTTCACCACTTTCGGCCAAGCGAAGCAACTCTTTAGCTTTTGAGTCTATTTTCTTTCTGCTGCGGTGTAAGTTCTTGCACTTTTTGGAATTGCAATGGCTTTACCCCGAGCTCATTTTTCAATATTTGCCGAATGGAATATTGCGATATGTTAAGCTCACAAGCCATTTTCGGCCCCTGCGACGCGGGTTTCGATCAAGTCGCTTCTTTACATTTCGAACCTGCTGTTTTTTTCGACCTCTTCCTTGACGTCGGGCTACGCTACCAGTGTTGCGGTAACGAGCGATGGTACGAGACACAAAAGATTTATTCACATTTAAATGCTGGAGTGCTCCAACGATAGCCACTTGTGGTTTCCCAGCCAAATATAAAGAAATCACACTATTACGCTTGAATTCTATCACGAATAACTTTTTTCTGGAAAATTCTCACCAAAATTCTTTTGTACGCTTCTAAACAATATAGAGAACTGCCACTGAAATAATTTTAAGAGCTGTCGGACGAGTGGCTTAGAAATGACAGCAGTCTGAAGTTGGTTGCAGCTTTTTCATCTCACTCTGTATTTTAGATTTTCGCTTAAATGGCCAATAAAGGCTTATTCACCAACCAAATTTAAAGGGTTCTTTCTAGTGGTATCATGAAATAACACGATACATGAAATTTATGAAAAACTGATGTGGTGCCATTTACAACGAAGATCGATATTAAAAATTTTAAACTCGTACGACTACGTTGAAACTATGCTTTTATTAGAGCCAGTAAGGAAAGGAGATAGTCGGACGAAGTCGATGCAATCATAACTATAAATTGATTATAGGTAGATAGATTCGACATAAATGGGCCTTTTAAAATCAATTAATGGTTCGTTCCTAACGATTTGCAGGTCGAATGTTGACATTTTTGCGGTTTTCCATTCGAACAATCTTCATAGATCTGAATCTAATATTTTCCATAGAACTAAGTTCGTTGGAGGAACATTTCATTATTTGGGTCACTTCATCTTCGAAAGGATGTCACGTAGTCATGCGAAGGGGTTATCATAGTTTTGGCCGGAGCCAAGAGACCACTACAATTGCTCTGTACTAGCGCCACCTGCCATGCTAACGGACATTCAAAACAATATTTGGTATTTAGATTACTGTATATCATTTGCTATATATCCAATATCTGACTTTATGCGGCATCGAAATCAGCTTCATTTTCAAGATTAGAATTGTCCTTTTCATGTATTTGTAATTTCGCGGCGGAATGACATTTAGAATTAAAACCAATTTTCACACAAAAGTTATGGCCTATTTCACTGTCCTTTCCTGAACTTATACCCCACGCTAAAGTACGCGTCGATTGGTCTGTAATTCTGGCCTTTAGAGCAGCTGCAAAATCAGGAAAATGTTCGGTTTTTGGTCTGTCTCAACGCATAAATATTTTTTCTGATCCTTACTACATGCAAATGCGATTGGAAGATCCTTATCCATAATTGTGACCTGTACAGTGATTACAAAACAAACATGTACAGATGGTCCTGTAAACGTTATTCTTTTAGAGCCTTACGAGCTACAATCAGAATGACAAACTTAATATATCCTCCATACTATGTATAGTGCAGGATTAAAAAACGCTTTAATAATGAGCCATCAAGGAAAAGACAAATGTCGGGCGGGGTGAAGGTGAAGTCGGGCGGGAACTCTGTCGTATGTGCCAAAATCTGTGCTATATGTTCAGATATAACGCAAGTGGGTACTATAAAATCCGAAGATGTAAAAGAGAGTTAGTTTTGTCTCAATCGAAAAATAAATGCGAGGAGTAAAATTTTTCTAAATGTTTATAGGACGTACATACCTACATATCCAGATTACCAAAAGAAATTATAGCTCCATCCCATTCCTACAAGTAGAACCCTGTGACACGGCGCGGTTCCATCGCTCCGATATCTTCTCATATTTAACTATCGAAAGCATGTAATAAAGCCCCCGTAATATATTGGCAACTATTCCCTTAATTCCCCACTCATTTCATATAACTCGTTAAGGGGGAACCCCAGGTTATTGTTTGAAATACGGCCCAGTAATTGCCCAATTCAGATCCGACATTTATGTATCATCTCCGTATTTGTAAAATAAATATGTACCCATGCGAACATCTATAAAAAACATATTTTGAGGAATCCCCTTCTTTATTTACTCAAGTCTTATCAACAGACACCACAACATGACTCAATTCACCGCATATCGCTCGGAGAAAGAAAAAATATTTGCGATTAATCACATCACATCATCTTTGCACAATCTTCGCCTATGAAAGTAGCACGCTACTTCTCGTGGGATCGTTGGGGAGTGACAATATATATACTATTATTTCGTAGAGCGTGGTAGGGAAAGAAATAAAACAAAAACCGTCCTAATATACTTTGCAGACACTGTTCGGAAAGGAACAATAAAAGTATAAATTTTCAATGGAATAATTCATTGAGTGTGTAACCGTCACGTAGACAAGTTCGGTAACGCGTTCTTCTGATTTCGATCTTTTGCTGTATATTGTTTGAGAGAATGTCCTCTAAGCAGATTTTGAACAGGGCTGCTTTGCTGGCGGGCTTGTTGCTGCTGATTCTAGGAGTGGAAGGGGATCTTCAGATAGTTACTCGTGCCGAATGGAAAGCAAAGCCAGCAGCTGAGCAGATGACAACCCTCGAATTGCCAGCGCAGCGAGTAATAATTGCTCATACGGCTGGCAAAGAGTGCAAAACCAAAGTAAGTCAAGACGATTCGCTTCGATATTCGGAAAAAGTGTTAGAAATGGCTAACTAATTTGATCTCTCTACATCAGACTATTTGCATCGAAGAAATGCGCAGCATACAGAATTTCCATATGACAAGAGCTCACTTCGATGACATCGCCTACAATTACTTAATCGGCAACGATGGAAACGTCTACGAGGGTCGTGGTTGGAAGTATCAAGGCGCTATTGCCAAGGGTGTGAATGCGGGTTCAATCAACATAGCTTTTATTGGTGTTTTCAATAACCAACTGCCCAGCCAAGATGCCTTGGATGCTGCAAAATTGCTGTTAGACAAACTGAAGGCAGATCAGAAACTGAAGGAGGATTACAAGATCTTTGGCCACCGGCAACTATCGCCGACCGTGAGTCCGGGAGATGCACTCTACGCGGAAATACAAGCCTGGCCAAAATGGTCGAATGACTTATAGGCCCAATAATTTAAACACTCTTGTAATTTATTGATTTAACGTATTTGTACATATTCTTAGGTATATTCACAATAGGCACAATAACAGAAGGTAGAATAAACATACCTACTAAATGCAATTTTTTCGTAAAAACATATACACAGTTTGATACATATATTTTTTTTTAACCAAAAAAGAAAACAATTTGAGATTATTTCAAATTCAATTGCAACAGAAATCTATATTTGTGGAATAACCTCAATATTTCATTCATGTTTTGTGGTTGTTCCCACAAGAGAAGAATTTTGTGAAAAACTGTAAAATAAATAAGACAATTGTTAAATGTTCAAAGGTCTATTTGACACAATAATCCCTACTAGTACAAAGTTGAATTTTTCTAATTGCATTGAGGTTGAACATCCTTTCTTAACCCTTAATAGCCTGACTTTTTTCAATGAAAAAATTTTATGTGTTGTATTTTAGGACCCTTAACAACGTTTGTTCTACGACTTTTCACAATTTTGAGTTTCGGACATTTTAGGGGAGGTTTTGTTTGTTGGTTCTTTGAAGAACCACCAGGAGGCACTCCCTTGACAAGTAAATTGCATATGGTTTTTTATATGAAATTTTTTTATTTTCATTTAAATTATACATATTTCAGTTCATTTATTCAATGTTTTGTATGATATTCTACCTCACATTTAATGCAATACACTGTTGTTCTAGATGTGCAATTGGGCATTTTACAAAGAGGTTTGCCTGTTGTTAGGTATTTCGGGAAGTACGCAACATTATCAAACCGCACGTCACTAGGCGGCATTACTACCCGAACTCGTTTTGGCACATTTTCAGGGGTCTCACATCCTCCAGTGTTTCTTGGACGTCCTTTCCTTATGGATTGTGTCCTAGATTTTACTAAAACTTTGCTGACGTCTACGATAAATTCATGCAAAGTCAGCATTTTATCTGTACGAGGAGATGAAGAGAATTGGCGTTTATATAAAATCCATGCATTTATCATGGCCATGTCTATCATATGGTATGAAAGACGATTTGTCCATTTGCGTGGCTTTATTCTTATGCGGCTTCTACCAAAGCATGAATCCATAAGATCAACACCTCCCATGTACTTGTTGTACTCGTGGATTATCGCAGGGCACTGAAAATTTACGGTACACTTATTACATAAAATATGTTATGCCAAAAAAGCGTTTTATTTCGTCTGGCGTTGTATTTAGAGGTTTCGATGAATCCTTTTGAATTGCGTACAAATTGCTTTGGTCTACAATATTAGAAATTATATCGTCATTTACAAAGTAAGAAACAAATTTGAAAGGTTTATCTAGTGCCATTATTTCTGTTGTCAATTCAGAATCGCTGCCAAACTGAACCCAACTTGCATGATTCTGTATATGGTTTTTCTTCCAGATACATTTTTTAAACTCGGAAGAGTCCTTGTCAATTGTCATATCTTTGTAAAATGTTGCATTTTGATGCCAGCGTGTGCTATCTCCAGTAACAACAATATCTTCATTTTAAACACTCTCATCTGCAGTTACAACTTGTTCAGCATCTAATTCGTTCACATTTTCGAACACATCATCCTCCAACTGATCAGTGATATTCGCATCATCATTTGTCACTATATTGAAATCGGGATCGTCTAGACTGTCGTCGTCAAAATCTGATATATCGCCAATTTCACTTACTGACCATTCAAAATCATTGACGAATGCTTCAAACTCTTCAGCCGTGGTAAAATCTTTGTATTTACGTGGCATTTTTCTATGAAAAATTAAAAATTTACACCAAAATTAGAAAAAGACGCTAAAGCACTAACGAATTTCACTTCTCTAATGGGTGCCTACTGGTTCTTTGAAGGACTGAAGGACTTTTACACGAAAAACACAAACGAAAAAAAATTATATTACTAAAAAGATACTTACATGGTTTGAATATAGTGCACAAATAATAAAAATTAATTTTATTTGGTTCTTTTGGAGCAAAAGTTTTGATTTCAATCAATTTGAAAAAGCACGATTTGTTCACTTTGAAGCTTTTGTGTGTGTTTTCAGATAAACGTCAAAAATCAGGTGTTCAGCACCGAAAAGCATATGATTTTCTTTTCCGCTAGATAACATAAATTATAAAGAGAATATTTGCTGAATAAACATTGCGCAAAAAAATGTAACAGTTTTGAAAAACAAATCTCTAAAGTTGAGGTTCCTGAAGGGACCACCAGGCTATTAAGGGTTAAAGATTTACAAAATCCACTCGATTTCAAATGTCAATTCCTTAGCATATACGTCATAATATCCACTGGATTTTTGTATACCATCTACGTGACGTATATGCTAGACGTGCTCTTATTGAGCATCATATATTATATTAACTCGATTCAAAAGCTAATATTTATACATTGCGTATTCGTACAAATTGCCAACATACGTATGTTTCACAAAGACGAAGCAAAACCATTACAGAAAGGTCAAAAATTGAGCGGGACGAATTTATGATACCCTAAACCTAATTGCATATTAAGTAGACCTACCCATAGAAACGTTTTATGGGGAATATTAAATGCGTATTATGGTTTCAAAGCAGATATAATTTAAAGACGAGATAAACTAATATATGGAAATATATCCTCCTCTTTATCGATATCTAGCAATTTTGAAAAACTGAAGCTATTTTCGTCAATATCAATCTTATTTGATATATGGAAGCTATACCCAAATCTGATGCGATGTATTTCATTGCTGTATCCGATAGCTGGGATCAAATATCATTGGTGTGGGAAGCATTTTACTGGTGTGAGGGACTTAAATACAAAATTGGATAAAATATTTATCTTAACCGATTTTCACCAAATTTTTACACTTTCTTCCAGGCTGAATTCGTTCGTATGTGCCAAAATCCATTAAATTCGGTCTTATAATAAACTTGAAATCGTGTAAAGATACTGCAAAAAACTTCAGGCTGCTGTCATATCTAAGCCACTCGTCCGACAGCTGTTAAAATTATTCCAGTGACAGCTCATTATATTGTTTACAAGCGTACAAAAGCATTTTGGTGAGAATTTTCCAGAAAAACAAGTTATTCGTGATGGAATTCAAGCGTGGTAGTGTGATTTCTTTATATTTGGCTGGAAAACCACCAAGTGGCTATCGTTAGAGCACTCCAGAATTTAAATGTGAATAAATCTTTTGTGTCTCGTACCCTCGCCCGTTACCGTGATACTGATAGCGTAGCCCGACGTCAAGGATGTGGACGCAAGAAAACAGCAACAAAATGGTTCGTGAGCTGAACATATCGCAATATTCCATTCGGCAAATATTGAAAAAACTGGGCTAGGGATAAAGACATTGCAATTCCAATAAGTTCAAGAACTTTCACCGCAACAGAAAGAAAATAGAATCAAAAGAGCTAATGAGTTGCTTCGCTTGGCCGAAAGTGGTTAACTGCCGAATTTGGTTTTCTCCGATGAGAAAACATTCGTTGTCCAGCAGTTTGAAACAAACAAAATTATCGTGTTTATTTGCCATCCTTCGGTTGGCCACCAGAACTCAGGCCCCGGCCATGGTGATGGTGTTGGCCGCCATAACAGCCGATGGTCGCTCTTCGCTCGTATTAATCGACTGTGGCATGAGATTAAATGCCGAATATTGTCGCGAAAATATTCTGGAAGGTGTATTAAAGCCTTGGGCACGCCAAACATTTTGGCCGCAGATCTTGGACATTCCAACAGCACTCAACATCATCGCACTCAGCACGCGCCACCCAAGAATGGTTACAAAATGAGGTTCCTCGCTTCATTTCCAGCGCACAATGGCCACCAAAATCTCCGGATACCAATCCGTTGGACTATTGTGTTTGGAATATTTTGGAAAGTGTCGATCACCTCAAGCAAGCGCTTCGCCGGGAATGGGCCAAAATACAGCAGAGCAACATTCGGGCAGCGTGTGACGGTTTTATTTGCCGTTTGAAGGACATCCAATTCGAACAAATCAAAACGTATTCTAACATTTGATGCTATTTTCGACATTTTTTGCTTTCATTCAATAAAATTAAAAAAAAGGTAAAAATTATGTCGTTTGACTTTGTTGCAGTTTTTTCGTCTCACCCTGTATATATCCCACAGCATGTAAAATCAAAACACAGTGAATAAGTATTTTAATATTTCTTTTAAGCATTTATTTGGTTAATTATAGATGCGTGGCTAGCATTACATTTAATTTGTTGTTTGGTTTTATATAATGTTAGTGTATGAGTTGTAATCTCTTATATAATCTCAAATATAATTAAATAGTACATCTAATAAAAATGGAATGTTTTTTTTTTTTTTGTCATTGTTATTATTATGTTTTTTGTTTGTTTTTTTTTTTCAATTTATTTCATTATTAGAATATCAATAATATTAATAAATAATAGAAGAGTTTAGTTTCTTTTTTTTGCAATTGTTTGCTTAATTTATTAATTAGAATGTGCCTGTGAGAAGAGGTTTCAAGTCAAACATGTCCACGAACACGCAATGTTTATGGTTCCTTTCTTATCCTGTTTGCGATCGCCAAAGTCGATGCGCCCAAAGAGGACACAATGCAATGGAAAGCGTGTTGGTATGTATGTGTGTGTGAGGCCTAAACGGCATTATGTTCTGCAGTACAAATATTTTTGTGAATAAATCTAATCACATTTAAGCGGATTTTTAAAACATTAACCTTGGTTGTTCTTGTTGTTTTTGTTCGTCGGTAAAAAAGAAAACAATAAGTAATGTTAAAAAAAGTAACACTAAATATACATATCCGATATTTGTGTTTGTCTGCGGTATGTAGTGTATGTATGCATGTAATTCGGTTATCTTTAGTCGATGATGACTGTTCTATTGGACAGAGTGGACCTTTAGAAGATTTTTGTTTTTATTTTAATAAAATATCTAAAGCTAGAAATGGATTCTGTGTCGATGATGATGATTTGTGTTTATTCTGCCGAATGACGCCAATAGAATTTCCACAACAAAAGCATTTTGCAATCCGGATCCAAAGACCTTCGAGTTACCCATGGGCAAAGAGAATACTGTTATTTTAGTTGGATGCATGTGTAGTTGATTTTTGGGATGTGTAGTTGATTTTTTGTTGTCGCACAACGACAACACTTTTTTGCTTTCCGATGATGACAGACCCTTTGAGGATGTTTCCAGCTTTGTTGAAAACATGTGTGACATCGGATTTCAGCAGCACTACTCCACTGCGCTCTTAAAACACGTAGCCGGCGTAAAAATTGCCTAATGTTTGAATTCTGCAATGAAAGAGAAATAAAAAAATGAAGTGGAGAATTAGTACAAAAGTCAAATTTTAAGGAAAGTGGGCGTGTTTTGAGACTCTCTGGTAATTGAATATTTTTTTTTTTTTTAACGCCAGATGCTTACTTATACGATTAGCAATAGGGTAGGTGTCAATTTTACGAATTTGAGTACAATGCCTTTCTTTGACTAGCCTTAAAAAAACTTTAATTTTAATTTAAAATTCCCAAAAGGATTCTAAGTTGTCTTGCCGATAGTTCCTATGGTCCTGAACAGAAAATAAAAAGTCGTCAAGTTATCGCAATACTTTGTTATGTTATTCATTGTTCGATATAGCTAATATATAAAGATACTTGGAATTTTTTCAGAGGGTATGAAAAATTTAATTTTGTGGGTAAGGGAGGAGAGGAAAATTGAGTTTCTTTACTTTCCAATAACCTCTTGTGCCTAAAATTGACAATTGAGGCAATTTTAATTGCCCAGCGTAAATTTCGGCTTAGTTTAATTTTATCATATATCCGGAAGTAGGCATTATTATTTCACCGCTTCCATGTTCTGAAAATCCATCACTGACACCAAGCCAGGAACAAAGGAACTCCTCTTCCCTAAGAAGAATCAAAATATCAACTTTTATGGTCGCAATAACAAAACGAGGACCTTTGCAAGCCTACAATTAGTTTGGAAGTGCAAATCTCAATCCACGCGACTTAAAACTCAGATTTCTAATTTATTTACTCTGTTCCAGAACCGACTTTTTCTTTGAAATATCCCGAATTAGTAGCCAAAGTAACTTCAAATTTCAGTTGCAATTTTTTGGTGATAAAATGGATTAAGTGCACTTAAAATAATTCATTAGGTATGGAAGAATCCGTACCCTAAGAAATAATGGCAACATTTCTGGAATCGAAATATTTCTATCAAAGTGTATCATAAAAACAGTTTTGCTCAAAAAAGTTGGGCCTTAAAACTACCACCCTGACATTTTTGCCCACTTATTCATCTCAGAACTGAGTTCAAATGGCATCCCTTCTTCCTCTTTAAAAACTACTTATATCGTAAATTGGATATTAAATCTGTTTTCATCTTTAAATAAAAAAGCGATAAAACACCATAATTTCCATCTCATGGACCCTCTCTAAAACCGTCTACTCGATAGTTTTGCAAAACATTGACGGAGTTCCGTTAGAAAACGAAATTCGCCATACAATTTGATTCAAATATTAAAATCATGACGAAATTTTCCGCAGTGCAAAATGAAATAAACTGAGCACGGATTTGCCTGGTGTCAGATCAAAAACATCAAAGGCCTGCACTGCCCACAAAGTTATTAATTTTCAAACATTTTCTGAAAAATTTTCTTCAAAAAAACATTCTATTTTTCTGATGGGCCTTCAAAATGGTATTAGGTCGGATAAGCCTCTCTTTGGTCATAAAAACAAAATATTTGTTAAAGAACCAAATTTTAAACGCTTTACTTAATTTCCAATTATGATACGTAACCTGCTTTGTTCTTTTCTATCATTTTTTAATTTATTAAAACCATGGAAAATAGTTCATTATTGTTCCCAAATCGACTTCGTCTGTACTAATTTATTCAGAAATTGCTTTCTTCCAACACTCGCCAATATTTTTAGTATCCAATTGAAGTAGTGTAACGACACAGATTATTTAAACGATTTTTCTCAAAATTAGTCTTACGATAATGTATTAAAAAAGAATTGCGAAAGGTTTTTAAAATCGATTGGACTTGTGGCATACCCCACATATAATGGAAGTCGGATACGACCAACATTTTTGAAATTTGAGGGGGTACCATAGGTATTTCAAAAGTGTTAGTCGTATTCGACTTCTTTTTTTTGTAGAAAACGTTCTTCACCTAAACGTTTTTTTTTTTTTTTTAATTCGACCCCGTTTTATTAAGTTTCACCCCGTTCGGACGATTTAAGCTGATTTAATTACGAGGAAACTACTGCAGGATTGATGTCAAAAGACATTAACTGTGAATGTACTGCTAAAAACGATAAAAAGTTTTAAATCACTTTTTAATTTATTTCAATGCTTTACACAAAAAAAAAAAAAATAATTAAATTGAAAAACAAATTTCGTACTTTCTAAAATTATAAGATTCACGATAACCAGTGCAGTCTAGTATTTCAACACAAATTGACATTTAATCTTCTAATCACAATTAATTTTACACTGCGGTGCTGTGGCCGGGGTTTGTTCAAATTTAAATGGGATTTAAAAGATTTTTTTAAACTTTTTTCAGTTTGGAACTTTTGCAGGTGATCGCAAATGGTAAAAATGAATGCTTTGCAATAGATGGAAAGAGCGGGGGTGGGGGGAATGACATGAATGGACATTGCGAGGGCGGGATTCAAGCATCATACATAGATTGTAACGGTAATAAATTTGCAATCAAAGGAGACCATCTTACCTAGTCGAGTTTATCAAAGTACAAAAAACGAAATCAAATTATTTGCGCAGTCAAATAATTATCGAAAGCTGTTGACCATTCTTAGCGCCTGACTTCGTCCTTTTTGAGCGCGGCATCGTCTGTGCCACTCACGGGGTGAGCCGGTTGGTTGGGGTCGGTTGTTGAGAATTGTGTAGTTGTCGCGGTCGAGGTTATGTTGAAGGTGGCAATGCTATTTGTAGAATCCTCCATGAGGATACTGGATGCACAGCTTGTGATGCTGCCCGACATTTGTGAATTGCCGGCACTGGTCTGGTACGTGGCTGTGGTACCGGCCGAACTGGTGGTGGTGGTTTGCTCCACTGTGCTCATCTGATTCAATGAGTCGGCGGAAATATCCTTGACCAGAGTCTGGGCCAGCTGTTGGTCGAGTGACGTTGAACTGGGACCGCTTCCGGCCAGTGTCGTCGTCGTAGTCACCACTCGTCTCGTTACTGTGGTATGTTCATGACCTTCCGCGTCCGTACTGGTCGTCGTTGTGGTAGTTGTAGTGGTCAAGCCTTCTCCTATCGTGGCACCGAACTTTGACATCAAGTCATCGATTTGTTGCATGTCGGCGGATTCAATACTTTCTTCGCGTGTCAGCTGCGGCTTGTCCACTTCCAGGGAATCTATGTCGGATCTTGTGGCATCCTTAGACATGTCGTAGCTGTCGTCGGCACTGCTGGATCCCATTTCTATGCTTTTGTTCATTTCCAGACTTTCAATGCTTCCCCTATCGGAGTCCCCCTTGAATTTAAGGTCCAAGATCTGCTGCTGTGTCAAGCGAATGCCGCTTTGACCCTGCTCGCATTCCTGAAGTTTCTGTTTGAGCAGAGCTTCAATATCCGGAGAATTTTGGCCCGTCAACACTTCTGTGTGCGTCACGGTTCGTGTCACTTTGGATACAACAACATTGCTAGAGTCTGCACCTTGATCCCGATCACTGCTATTCGACTTGTTCGACTCATCGGAACGCGAGAGCATAGCTGCTTCCTCCTTTGCCTTGATCTCAATTAAATGGGCCTCGATACAAGCGTTCTCCAAGCCTTCGAATTCCTTGAGACTGGAAATGGATATGTCGTCACCTGGTGCTGTTCCACTCGCACTGTGACGTATGAGGTAACGCCGTTGGAAACTGCCATTGCTGGAATCGGTCGATCCTTGATGTGTTCGGTTGCGATTCTCAAGGGATATTGCCTGCTCCAGCGATTCAAATTCTTGCAAACTGCTCATGGACACATCGTCGTGTTCGCCACGGCCGTAGTAACGGCGAGCAGCGAGTACGTCATATTCCGGCGTACTTGAGAAGGAGTCTTTGAAGCTGCTGATGCGACTGCTGCCCACTTCGAACTCACCATCCTCTTCTTTGATGTCCTCCAGGACACCACCAGTCAATTCGTATGGATAGCGCAGCTGGTTATCGGTCAATTGCATTTCAACCCATCGCTTATTAGTGGCCGCCATATCTGAGCCTGAGTCGCTTTCTTCCTGAACTTCACTGCCAGTGCCGCCGCTACTGGCAGTGGGCGGACTTTCCTCGAATTCGAAATTCAAATCATCTCGGAATATCTGCGACCCTAACATGGGATCGGCTGGAGCCGATTTGATTATAATCTTTTCAACCTCTTCATCATGCTTGGGTTCGTACTTGGTGGGCTTAATGCGTATGCTCTTGCCACCCAAGTCATCTTCATTCGCCTCCTTGGCCACTTCCTCGATGATGACAAAATCATCCGAGATGTCTGGCTGGTCTACCATTTCAAAGGAGTCTGGCGAATCGGGGGCTTTGTTTTCGTCGTAATCTGAATCGCCAATGTCGGCCTTCTGCAGCTCGGCCAGCTTTTGTTTGTACTGCTCCTGCACAAGCTTTTGGAAGTTTTCCTCCTTGAGATCGGTAAGTGGCTGCTCTTGGTAAATCGGCCGGTCGTCGGTCACCTTGTGAAGTTCCTCCTGGGTTTTAACTTTGTAGAGAATTTTTTCTTCGAATTTGTCCGCATTTTCTTCTTCTTCTAAGATCGGGGACTTCTGTTGAGTGTCCTCAGTGACTGTGATATCAGGAATATTGGAATAGTCCAGCATGTTTTGTGAAGGCCGGCGGTCTTCAATCATGGATGCCTCCGCTTCAAGCTCCTCGGTGGCAACGTCTTCTACAATAACCTCTGCGACCAGCTGAGAGGGGGTGAATGGCCGCTTCTCGGTTTCAAAGCTATGATCCATTTCGGCCGCTGCTTGCTTCTTTTTCTTATTGTTTTTACGGTCAGTCGGTGAGCGGAACTGGCGGGCATATTCTGTCTCGTAGGGATCAGTGTCGGACTCACTGCCCGATTCTTTGCCTTCGCCTATGCTGCCGGCCGGTGTCTCCTTGTCTGGTATCGCTTGGGTCTCCTCGGCCGATTCTACCTCACTTTCGGAACGTTTATGGCCACGCTTGGATTGGTTAGCATCCGGTGGAGTAGTGGCACTGCATTCCTCGGGGGAGTAATCTGTGCTACCCTCCATCTCCATAACAAACGTTGTTTCGTCGGGAAGCGAAGAGCCTCCAAATCCCTCAATACCCGCCAGCGACGATGCACCGAAAGATCCAACAGTGTCTTCGAAGTTTTCAACGACAGTGTCAATGTTCGATGTGCTTGACATACTGACGGAGAGAATGCTTCCCTCATCCAAACTTGATGCGTATTTCGACTCATCAACCGATTTCCTGACATCACCATGGTACAAGAGAATATCTTCAGTGTCTCTGTTGTCCTCAGGTTTGCTCTCTTCCAGAGGATAGGACAAACCCCACGTTTTCTCCACTTCCTTTGGTTTGGACTGTCCCACAGGAATTGGCGCGGTCTCAGGTTGCATCTCCTTCGGTTGCGGATCATCCGACATTATTGCGGCCGCATCCTCGGTTTTTGGTTTAAATATCATTTCTTGAGATCTTTTCATCATCGGTTGCTGTTGCATGGCATTCTCCGGCAATGCATAACCGGCTGCTTCTAAATCTAAGCTCTCCTCACTGTCCTCCTCATCCAGCAGATCCCGCAAATGTTCGATTTCGTCTGCTTCATCTGTGGATGAAGCGACCAGTGTCTCAGTCAACTCCGAACTGTCCATGCTGATCAGATTGGCTGAGGTCTCCGAGTGTGAGTCGAAGCTCCGCATACTTTCGTGGGAACTAATGGTCTTGCCAGACAAACTGTCCAGGGTGCTGGCTGCACTCATGTACTCTGTGGTTTCGCGGTATGTTGACGAACCTTCAGCCGCCGTTTTGTATTCGGACGTACATTGGGTGGCCAAATTGTCCACGTCAGATGACAATGGTCGACTCTCGCTCTTTTCGAAGCTCTTGTAGTAACTCTCACTGGAGCTCGACTGTTCGACCTCGGGCACAGACCATCGATTCTGCGATGTATCGACGCCGTCCGGTTTGACACGATGCACGACATCGTCAAAGGGTTTCATTGTACGTTCGGACGATATTTCTTCGAAAGAAGTGACAGCATGCTGCGTTGTCTCCTCTCGACTCTCCACTACATCGGCCTTGGCGAGTTTCTCTTGATAATAGTCTTCCATGGAGCTAAATTCCTCCACAGTCTCATTGGAAACGAAACCTAGGGATGCGTGTTCCTGTTTTGCAACTGTTTCCTCAACGTAATCATCCGTTCCCGTCGAAATGAAACCAAGCGAAGCTCGATCCTCCTTGTCAGCATCGGATTTACCCTCGGCAATATGGGATTGTGCATAATGCATCATGGCAGCAGCTCGGTCCAGTGTCTCGGGTACGCTGCTTTCGAAGAGGCCCTCGATTTGATGCTGATGTTCCTCGCGCTGAATCTGTAAAGTCTCCGGTACGCCTATGAACGACGAAATATCCTCAGTCTCCACCATTTCTATATTTTCCTCTATAATTTTTCCAGTTTTTAGACCCTGTTCTGCCACATCTCCGAATCGTTCGGATATCGTTTGAGAAAAGGAACGGAACTCGAACTCAGAGGGTGATTCTTTGATGGATTTGCCATCTTTTAGAACCGATTTTAGTTCATTTTTGGCTGCCTCCAACGATTCTTGGACTTCATCAAGGGTTTTGGCCACTAGCTCCTCAGTAATGGATTCCTTGGTTAGCACCGTTTGCGTCGGCTGTTGGGGTGAATGCTCAACTTTGCTTTTTCCTTGTGGGGGAATTTCTTTTTCTGTCATTTCCCACTCACTTTTTTCTAATGACAAGTCCAGTTCTGTAGGTCTTTCTATGCTGACTTCCTCCGAATCGATGGACATTTCGCAAACGGTATCGTCTTCCTTGGTCTTGGGCGTCGAATCGACCGTTGCTGTCTTCTCCTTTTTCGAATCAGCTTCGAATGATTCGGATGTTGCTCCAGCGACGAAAGAGCTGGCACCTTCTGTTTCTTCCTTGGGAAGAACATCTTCTTCCAGCAAATCGTTCCTAGTCTCTGAGCTTTGACGCCGTATCCTTGCCGCTGGTTCAGTGGTTTTAATTGTGACATATTCTTTAAAAACATCATTGTCCTCTTCGGAATCGACCGATATCTCTTTCATTAAGGAAATGTCTGTTGCCGCAATTGGTTGGTTGCCCATAATGCCCATAGGGTCACCCTGGTCATCATCATCGTCGACAGCACTGAGCTTGGTGGGTGTCGTCTTAATGATAATATTTTGACTGGACTCTCCGATATAAAAGCTGGTCTTGCGATCCCCACCAACGACGCTGGTGTCGATGGACAAATCACTGGTCAATTCATTCGATTCTGTGGCCGGATCGTCCGAAGTGGTGTTTGTGGTAGCTGAGGTTGTAACCACGTTTTCCAAGTTCTGCGACGCTGACGTATCATCCATATGCGACGTCTCCTCGGTAAGGTCGAAGCTACGCACACTCACGCTATCTGTCTGCTGAACAAGCTGAGGTGTTTTCGTTTGACTTGACGAATCGTCCAAAGCTGTTAGGTTTTTATACGAATCGGAGGTTTTTATTTGAGAGCGTGGCTTTGGAACTGGTGCTGGTGATGTTCTGGAATCTTGGCTGGTCTCTAATTCGATGGCGTCCTCAAGTGCTGCTATTGGTTGAGCTTCGTCTTTTTCCGGCGATGAAGCTTTCGCCAAGCGAGGTTTGGGTTTGGGTACTTCGCCAACCGTTTCAGTGGCAACGGTGGCAGCCGATGTTATTGTGGCAGTCATTGGGATTTCTGTTGTGACTGTAGCTGTAGCTGTGGCATCAGCAGCAGCAGCAGGAGCAGGTGGTGGTGGGACGGGGGTGATATCGGTCGATTGTGAAACCTCACCACCTGTTTCTATAAAAAATAATGATTGTGAGAACAAAAGAAAAGCATCGTAAAAAGTGTAGTAGTGATGTAGAAGTGAAATTAAATTGGAAAGGGAAACAGATAACGAAAAAAGAACGAACAAGTAGCAGAAGAAGAAGAAGAAGAATGCGAGCGGTTTAAAGCGATACCAAAAGAAACATTTGATAGCAAAACAAAATAAGCTGTGAATGTGATGAAGAAACGGATGCAATAGAAACAAAAAAGAAACAACAACAACATCCCAATATGCATAATTGAATTACGAACAAACCGAACAAAAAAAAAAAAGAGGAAAGAAGCCACATTGAATGCAATCATAGGTTATGTATGTATGTGTATGTTTATGCATTAGAGACTTGCGAGCGTTATATGTTTGAATGTATGTGGTGGTCGAGAAGGAATTGAGTAAGATTTATTTTTTCAGCGATTCATTTATTTGGGTTTATGCATATTTGGTTGGGTGTGAAATTATATCATTTGGAATGGCTTGTTCAGGACACCTTTGGTTTTCAACAATACCGAATAAATACATTTCTATGCACTGGTTTATTTCAAAAATAAAAGACTTGTTATACCAAAGACTAACTACATATGCAATTAATTTTCATAGGCAATAAAATAATTTTTCTATCTGAGAACGCCACAAAAATTTCAGGGGCTCAGATCCTAATCAGCCCAATTGACTTCGAAAACATATTTCATAAGGGAGGGTTTCTTGTCCTATAGATTTATTGACCAATGGGTTTGAAACAACATACTTAATATACCAATAAAATACTTTTGGATTATGACTTCTATCCAAATTTCACAACTGACCTCGAACCGGGCTGGTATTACTTCTGTAATGATGAATATTTAAGATAATAATAATATTAAAGATAAAACAGTGGACTAATGGCGAAATTATACACAAATTGACTTTTTAAATAAAATTACTTAGTCTCACGTCGATGCCGCTCACTGCCAATCAACAATATTTTCTAGTGTACTAGTCCAATTTCTCTTAGTTTTTTGAACAACCAACAAGTTATTATTTATTTATTTAGCGATTGGTTAATAGTTTCATTAACAGTTTTCGTTTAACAAAATTTGATATAATGTGTAACACGTAATGGAAAAGTAATTTCAATTCATTATTATTCCATTTCATTTCATTATTAAAATTAGTCCTAATATCAAAATGGCGCAAACAATATTTTTTTGATCCAAGTACAAACCCTATTGAAATTGGTGATAATCGGAGCAGATTTAGATACAGCTCTCATATATCTTTATACAATTTGATCAAGATCGGTTCAGATTTGGATATAGAACTTATATATATCTTCAACCGATTCCGGGTTAGTTGTGCACCAAATGGCCAACATCAGTCCAAAAGTCTAGAAGCAGTTACATTGAATTCGGAGAAAATTTGTTCAGATATAGCTATAGTTTCATCCAATTTGGTGCCAGATATCTTATAAAGCTCGAGAGGACCTTTGCCAAATTTTATCGAGAACGGCTAAGATTTGGATATAGCACCCATATATGTATACCCTTAATCCGATTTCAGGTTTATTGTACAAATAATAATAGTACAGCCCAAATGGTCAGTTATAGCAAACTATAACTGCTTTAAAGCCAAGTGTTGATAGGTGGTATGATATATTTCAAATAAATTCTTTTGTTACGGGAGCTCTGCTAAATATGCATAGTGGTAGGGTAGCATATAGTCGGCCCCGCTCGACTTTTGCTTTTCCTTATTGGTTTTAAATATAGACAATGCGCAAATATTGTTGAAGCCTCTTAATTAAAGTCTATTTTAGTTCCTGTCGATTTGTGCTTTTAGTTCCCGTCGATTTCCTGTCAACATTTTCTGATGAAAATATTTGGAAGTTACATTTCAAAAATATGCTTCGATTAGCTGACAAGTTCGAAAACATATGTACGTGTCTTATTAATTTGAACGTCGACAACACGCAACCATAAAAATATATTTTCGGCGGCTCATTCGACAAAAACAAAAATAGCAGCAGAAGAAATCACAGATATAGCTTTTTCGTGGGCTGAATTTGATGCTTCCTTGTCGGTTTGGCCTAAACAAAAATAGGTAGCATACCAAAAAAGAGCTAAAAGCTTTTGTCCGAACTAAATAACTGATCATGATTTTGGAGCTTGTGCAAGTTAATTGTAGTTAGTTCACTTGAAAAGTGTTACGATTGGAATCAATTAATATGACTCCATTTTATTAATTAATTTTTAATAAATTATTCTAAATTCAAAATTTTACATTTTTGGAATGTGGATTATTAAATTTAAAATGCAGAAGAATTGTTCACAGAACATCTAATTTTAATACTTTCATATCATTCCCCAGGAGGTATAGTTGTTAACTGTAGGTCCAGATCTCTCAAAAGTTTGAGCAATCGCTACAAAATCGTCGAAAACAGCATCATCTCCTTCAAATTGAAAACAAACTGCGTATATAAAATTTTAGTACACATTCCCCAAGGAGGTATTGCTGTTCCTTTGCCGCGAAAAAGCTTTCCGCATCATCATCGTTGTCATTTTTGTAAAGTACAACAACGCATTCTTCTATTTTTAGGCAAGCGATATGTTCCCATTATCTTGCAGTGAAATTTCATATCAAGAAATCAAGGCTAGAGCCAGAATAGAAGCCTATTGCTGTTGGAGATGATCGAATAATATTTAGCACTTGAAATGGACCAAAAACTGATAATTTTCCTGATGTTGCAGTTGCTCTACAGGCCGCAATTATAGACCAATCGACACGGAAGTTAGCATGGGGCTAGAGCTTAGGGCTGGGTAGAAGCCTTCCAATTTTAATGGTCATCGGGCAATATTCAACCACTAAATATATAACATTTGTGTTAAATAAAAGTCAAATTTTCCATTAAACAGCGAATATTTTTAATCCCGGCGAAATCACAAATAGACAAAAAGATCAATTCTGACCGTTACGTTGATGCCAATAGTAAAAATATCCGAATATATAGCGAAATACATACAATGTCTATATACAAAGGAAGGGGATGTTAGCTAGAACGCTTATATCTCAAGAATGGCTGGACCGATTTTGACAAATTTTGTCAATTCAGAATGCCCTCTTAGCATAAAAGTATAAAATATAAAAAAACCGCATAAAAAAGATGCCAATAATGATGTTAATATAGATTTTGTATGATTTTTTTGTTTTTTTTTTTTATTTTTTCATATTTTTTATCGCATGCGATTTTTTCAATTTGACTTAAGGTGCGGTCACACTGGGCAAATATTTGATCGAAATTTGTTTTCCCATATTTGACTGAACAAATGTGAAATTCATACAGAGTTGATTCGATGTTCACATTACAGTCAAATATTTGACAGATTTTGTTTGTTCAAGCAGTCACCAAACAGCGTCAAACAGTGCTATGGGAAAACATGTTGGACACATGTTCACATTCGTAAAATATATTTTCCCATTAAATTGTTTGATCAAACTTTGAGGAAACATAAGTTTATTTGGCCGAGAGAAATAGACAGAGAGAGTGAAAGACAGATATAAAGAAAATGTAGTATCGGGTATAATTTATTTGGAGAAGGGAAGCAAAAGAACAGCTGTTGTGGAATAAATTCCTTGCCAGAACAATTTTATTTTGCATTTTATTTGCATTTTTTTGTATCATGGTAGAAGAATACAGGTAGTTACATCGACAATAAACTGTCAAAACAATTTTGGAATTGAAAATAACGAATGAAATATCATTGCAACCTCCGATTTTTCGCCGTATAGGAAAACATTGAAAAATCTACTTATTTTTGTCAAAACATTTCAAAATTATTGACATATCATTGTTTCAAGCGTTGATGCATCTACCTATATCCTGTTCCAGAACCTGCAAGAATCTACTAGTTTCGCAATTTTCTTCGATATAATAAAGGGAAAATCGGTTATCGTAGTAAAAACACTTACATTCTGGCAGTTCTGAAACAGACCAAATATACACATGTTTTACTAAACATTCAAATTCAGTTAGTTCAAAAATATCAAATAAACAAAGCCACTTATTGCATTCGTTTGTTTTTCTATTCATTAAACATCATGCTACAAATGCTCCTGTTGTTAAAGCAAAATGCTGCCCAATGTTTTAACTGATATTTTTCCTTGTTTGACCTTACAAAACATTTGCACCGTCAAATAAATGTTTGACCAAAAAATAGGAAAATAATTGATCATATATGTTCACATTATGGACACATTGGTCAAATTTTTGTTTTCCGGCAAATAATTTTGTTTTCCCAAAATCAGCTGTTTTTGTATTTACCGTCAAATAATATTTGATGGTCAGATTGTGACATAGAAATATTTGACATTTTTCGTCAAATATTTGCCCAATGTGACCTTACCTTTAGAATATTGAAGTATACATTTTGTAATATTTCTTCACCTTACAACACAAGTTGGATTATTTATTATATACAGATTGCAATTATCGTCCGATGCTCACGAAAATTTTCATAAGAGTAGGGTTTTCAAAGATGTTCGCAATATTTTGAAATGGACCAATTACTAAAAATGTTTCGGATTTTGCAGCCGTTATAAAGGTCACAAATACAAACCAAAGGCCATGAACTCTCGCATAAAGTTAGAGTTTAGGACAGCGGGTGGAATGGACCACTACTTTTGTGTGAAAAATACCTACATTTCCCTTCAACCGAAACGCTGAAAATAAATTACAGGCAATATCCAAAATACACAAAAGGCAAATTCCTGGCTTTTTATGCTGATTTCGTTGACGAATATAGCCAATTATCGTAGACAAACAAATCATATATAGTTAAGGACAGAGAAGAGTTCTAGAATTTTGGATGTCTATTGGACTATATTTTTCTGTAAAATGGACCACAACAACTAACAGCACGACGAGGTGCGTAAATATTCGGCAAATGAATAGTATTAACGAGGGATTTTATGAAGACGACTACATCATACAATATGGGGGCTACTATTCGCCTAATATTCTAAAGCAACAACAAATATTAACAAAAAGCAATTCCAACGATGATTACCTAACGTGTACTTTTTGATTCTGGATAGATACACAAATTCTGCGTCAGCATCATATGTAGCTCCCATACCACAGAATGACTTTGACAAACAGGTGGACCAAGACAATGAATGTTTATGAGTGATCGATCAATCGGTTAAGGTGAGAGTACATAAACAGCTTTAAGTCTTCGCATGGCATATATTGTGACATATCATAAAGAGAGGCCAGAACCGCACTCAAATACTACCGTCGTTTCCCTTTATAATTTGGCATTAATATGCTTAGCCATGACGCCAAGCTACTTATGTACCCTCACCTTTAGATTCGATTTATGTTAGTGTCGGCGTCAAATGACTTATAACTACAACATCAACGCAAAAATATATAACCCGTTATCATTTCATAAAAAATATGCAGTTAGTCTTTGGCCACAAAAAGTTGAGAAAGAAGTAGATACAAATATTTTCTTATAATTCACTTTTCTGCAGGGACTTTTTAAAAATCTTACACCTACAAAGCATTGCATTTTGTTCTTTTTTCATTTCTTCGTTTGTCGACGCTGATTCTCGAACTCAAAAGTGACTTTGTGCCGCCGTTCTTCATTGAAAAAGTATGTTCTTTTGTTGGTATTTTCTTAAGAAGTAACCCTTTAGTTTCAGCCCATTGGTAATGCAGAAGGTAGTCTGTTAGCATTACCTTTTGATGGGTTATTTGGGCAATTTTCAGCTGGGCAATCTATGGCGCCACATACGTTTTCGCAAAAGGGGACGATTTTAATTCAATACAACTGAGTTTGGCCTTCTTTTTGGAATGTGTTCAGTGTGAAAATGTGAAAATAGGTTTTGTACACAAAGTAAGTATGTAAAGCATATGGATCGATGGAATATGTAATACCTGCTACAATGTCTAGAATATCATTGTCGGGTGTATTTTGACCAATATCAGCCAATGTATTGGTTGTGGGCGATAAACTATCGTCCCAACTCAATTTAGAAAATTCGCCTTGCAAATTGCTTATTTCGTCATCTGCCACAACAGATCCAAACTGATCATCAAATTTGTCCGCTTCTACATCTACGTCCTCAACCTTCGACGAGATTTTTTCAAATTTGTATTCAATTCGACGTGTTCTGGTCGCTGTGCGTTGCTCACCATCATCATCTCTCTTTGATTCTTCTACTGTTCTAATGATGCTACTTCTCTCTACGAAGTGATTGGTTTAAAAAAAGTTATGAAAAAAAATTAACAAAAGTCAAACGACAATAATTTTGATATTTGTAATTCGAATTGAATTGGATTTCATTTGTGGCCTCGATGCGGGGATAAACGACGGCTATACTACTTATACTATCCATATAAAGTTATCCTTTTCATTTTGTCCGAATCACAATGTTTTCTTAATTGTTAAAGATTGTGAAAATTTCAAGGAAAAGTGTTAGCTTTCCTTTGCGTTTGCATTAGCATTCATTATGAACAATCGATTTCATTCTTTTATAATATTAACTCTTCAGGATCATTGGCATTGTGCATTTTTAATCTAAAAATTGACATTATCGGACGACTCCAGGTCCGCGCCCTCCCCTTGTTAAGTTGGTAAACTAATGTATCCTCTCAACATTTGACGCGCCATAAAGATTGGATATTTGTACAAATACTGCAGTACACTATGGCGTCGATGGCACGTTTGGAGGCAAAAAATTATTTTTTGAAGTTAGTCATTTGAACAAAAACATATTGAAATTATGCTCATAACACTTTCGAAAGCTAAAAACAAAAAATTACAATCTGGCAACAACTCATGGCCCTATGGCGAGTTGCCAAAAATGTCATATTTTCTTTTCCCGAATTTCTAACATTTAAACTAAATCAAACCTTATATTATCATTGGCCCCAAACAAAAACTGTTTGTATTATACAGGGTGAGGTAAAGAAAACTATTAAAATTATTACAGGATAGCTAATTATATTGTTTACAACCGTACAAAAGCATTTTTGTGAGAATTTTCCAGAAAAAAACTTATTCGTGATAGAATTCAAGCGTGATAGTGTGATGTCTTTATATTTGGCTTGAAAACCACAAGTGGCTATTGTTAGAGCACTCCAGCATTTAAATGTGAAAAAAGTAGAAAATACAGAAGCGACTTGATCGAAGCCCGTGTCGCAGTGGCCGAAAAATGGTTCGTGAGCTGAACATATAGCAATATTCCATACGGCAAATATTGAAAAATGAGCTCGGGGTAAAGCCATTGAGATTCATAAAAAAGCAAGAACTTACACCGCAACAGAAAGAAAATAGACTCAAAAGAGCTAAAGAGTTGCTTCGATTGGCCGAAAGTGGTGAACTGCCGAAATTGGTTTTCTCCGATGAGAAAACATTCACTGTCCAGCAGTTTGTAAACAAACAAAATGGCCCATTCCCGGTGAAGCGCATGCGCTTTTTTACTTGCCAAAGAGGTCAGCTGAAAAGGTGCGCCTTTTGTTGGCCGATGGTCGCTCTCCGCTCGTATTAATCGACCGTAGCATCCGAATAAATGCCGAATATTATCGCGAAAATATTCTGGAGGGTGTATTAAAGCCTTGGGCACTCAAACATTTTGGCCGCAGACCTCGAACATTCCAACCACCAAAATCTCCGGATACCAATCCGTTGGACTATTGTGTCTGGAATGTTTTGGAAAGCAAGGTTGCAAAATTCGAGCAGCGTGTGACGGTTTCATTGGCACTTTGAAGGCCATAATTCGTGCCAAAGGTGACCAATCAGAAAAAAATCTAAACTTATTCTAAAATTTAAAAAAAAAAATCAAAATTACGGCATTTGACTTTGTTGCAGATTTTTTGTCTCACCCTGTAGTATCGATTCCGAACTTCAAGTACGAAATTCTAAACAATTCCGATTAATAATGTCGCTTAAATCATCAAAATAGCGAATAGCGGGAGTAACGCGGACCTGCAAACAACATTTTGTTGTCATAGGCTGTGGTACCGGTTACGAAATACAAATTGGGTGGTACCGTTGTCTTGGGGGGGGGGGGGGAGGAGGCTGACATGTCTCATTTACGAACTTGTCTACAGGAAAAATACACATGTGTACAAATTTTTTAACCTTCTATCTCAATTCGTTCGAAAGATAGCGTGATAATAACTGACAGACGAACAAATAGACATCCCAGATTAGAATTTTACGCTGATCCAGAATATAGGGTCTTACATGTCTACTTCGAGGAATTAGAAACGGATTGACAAGGTTATTATACTCTCCATAGAATGGAAAATGTGGGGAATGTGCTAAATTTTAAAATAGGCAAAGACACTGAAGTTTCAGAAAACAGTCAAAAATGTTACCTTTAGGGGGGAGCTATGAGAAACAGTTGGTCAATATTTTGCATCTTCGCTCCGAATTCGGACTGAATCGGGACTTAATTAATTCGAACTAAGACATTGTCAGAAATTCGTAGTAAAGTGTTCGAAAATGTACTGATGTACATAACCGTTTACAGCTCGTTTATACTATTGACGTTTAAGTTTAATTATAACGCGTTTACACACAAAAACTTCATCAGGGTTAATCGTGATAATTCACCATTCACAGTTATTAGTGTTAATCGGCATGAAGATTTGTCTGTAAACGTGGATCTATCCCAATAAATAGGTACTCCATTTGCCGCAGCTAACCATTTCGCCAAGTTATCAAAACTTACTTACTATTCCGCCATTCATACATATATATATATACATACACAACCAGAAGAGAATCCAGAAAAATGTTGAAAAATAAGTAAGTTAAAATTTGGTGTGTCTGCAAGGAAGATAATGTATTTTCCAATACATTTGCATGAACTAATATAATTATAGGCTTTTTTGAGACAAAGTGTAAAGAGCGCCTTCGCCAACAGGCTTGCAACTTTTAGTATTAAACAGGGTTGGCTATCATTTGTATGTAGATTCTACACCAGATTATAAAGAAGATCTATATTTGTAATCAGGTTAAATAAATCGGGATTATGGAAACAATTCTGATTACGTTTGTTAATCCGGATACAATTTTGAATTAAAAAGTGTTATAAAAGAGGCAAATTAGATTAATAGGTATGATTATTTTAGTTCTTCACGTGGACAAAGAAAAGTTTTATGCTAATACAAAGTCAAAAAGATTTAAGTGTGTTCGGTAAGGCCATACTATGACAATTCTCTTGAAAAATGTTGTCAAGACCTTCTGTACCACTCTTGAAAATATATCCAATCCGGGGATACCGTTCTGTAGTGGCTACAACTGGAGGTAAACTAATATAATCCGCCATGAACTTGATCTAAGCTGTGATTAAAGATGCATATTTCAAATATCTATAGATATCGTGATTACAAAAGCAGACAGACGAGGTATTGGAGGAGTCACAAAATGTATATACCCTTCATGGTATGGATGAATTTAAAATAAGGTATTGAGACCCGTTCAAAACTTATAGTTTCTACCAAAACTTTTAATTGTAATGACATTTCCTTTAAAATGCAATTCGAAATAATCTTCTTATACCCCACGCCACACTGTGGTACAGAGTATTATGTCTTTCTGCATTTGTTTTTAACACGCACAAGGAAACGAAATAGACCCATAGTTGCTTTTGAGGATCCTCATAGAATTACTTTCTAAATCAATTTATGGATGTCCGTCCGTCCGTCCGTCCGTCTGTCCATGTATTTTTGTGAATACGGGTTATTTGTTTGATCCATGGCCGAACCCTATTGATATTGAAGGTAATCAGACAAAATGTAGCTGTAGCCCCCACATATATCTTCGTCTAATATAAATTGGAAGGAATTTGACACATATGACCCAATTGAGCGTAGAACTGAGTATGACAAATTTGGTGCAAATTGGTGTAGATATAGCTTTAGCTACCATATATATTTTTCATCCAATTTTTTATTTCTACCCCCACAGCCGTAATATGTTCGCCATTACAACAATATACAGCTCAGAAATACTTATTTTCCAAATTTTATCGGAATTGGTTCGGATTTGGATAAAGCTTTCATATATATCTCTGTACGATTTTGGTACATACAACCGAATTCAGCCTGGATGAAATTTGATTGAAAATCAGTTTAGATATGGCTATGGGTCTCATATATGAGTTTCACCCGATTTTGTATTTAAGTTCCTCACACCCGGACATAGCATAGAAATACCTAAACTCTATAGAGTTCGGTTAAGATTTGTATATAGCTCTCATATATATTTTTATCCGATTTAACATTTACTGTGCACCAAAAAAGTAACATCAGCTCAATTAGAATAGATTTTGGTAAAATCTGTTCAGACATAAATTTATTGGAGACTACTCTAATCTCATGCGATTTCTAATTATAAGTGCTCTAAAGCCATAATACGCATTCAAAAACGATGATAGTTGGTATGATCTGCTTCATATAAATTTCCTATATAAACGTTTATTTCTTATGGGTAACTCTACCGACTACGTATAGCAGTGTAGGGTATCATAAAGTCGGCCTCGACCGACCTTTTGACCTTTCTTTACTGACTTCTTTTTTTCTATTTAGTCCTGATACGTTACTGAGTTAATATTACCAACTCAGTTAACTCCTTGGAGAAAATAAGCTTCGTTTTCCTAATTTTTATAAAAATATTGCAAACGCGATTCAAAATCTATTTATCCAAATCTCGTAACTTTTGATCGGAAAGATGTTGTGAACTCAATTCTAATATTGCTCTGTGCGTATAAAGGTAAATTTATTCAAAACTAAAATAGTTTTAAAAAATTTTAAACAGCGATAAAAGGCTCTGTATTGACAGATACAAGGGTACTAGTTTCAGTGTAAAAACTATTTCGTCCACAAAATCAATCGATGTTCGGAAATATTCAGATCTAATATTTCGCTACATTAATTTCAATAACTTTACTATAGACTGTCGCCAATGTGTATGCCTGAAAACGGAGATGACCAAAACTATGGACTTCTGGTCGGTAAATTGAAAATCTCGATGAATGTGTGGCGTTTGTTCGAGAAAATCCAAAGAAGTTGGATCTGTGGATAAATAAAACAAGTGTTTATTGAGAGCCCTATCTTTCAAACACCTACACAATTGCCAAATCCTTCGGAAGTTATATTATCTCAGCATTGAACCAATTGTTCACAATGAATGAGTTCGGTGCGTGATAAATAAAACATTTACCTTTAGCCTGGGGAGTCTGCACTGTTATTTTGGCACCACGCTTATCGTCACCACTTTGAAATGGTGCCTCTGGTGGCCCCATCGAGTGTTGCGGTTGTTGTTGGTCGTCGGAAGAACTTAAATTGTCATCGAATGATTTGCCCGACATCGACTCAATAGTTGGCGATTTTACAACGTCCACACCACCGACAACGTCACATGTGATGGCATAGTTTTCACTCTCGGAATTGTATTCCTGTCGATTGGTGCCCTCGCCTGCGGTAACGGATGTTACACCTAAAGCGTTATTCACATTGTCGGTCCCGTTATCGTGTCCGCCAAGAACAGCATCACGACTGGCATCGTGCTGTTCGTTTACAATGTGAATGCTCTCTTCAAGCACACGATCGACCAGAACAGTGGCCTCGAGGCGGACACTCTCCAATTGATTGCTTTGCGAAAATGCAACTAACTTTGAATCTATACCGATCACAGATCCATTGCGATCATCTTCTTCATCATCATCGTCATCATCATCATCTTCGTCCTCTGCACCACCGTTGTACTTATCGGCATCATCGACTTTGGTTGGCTGTTTTTCATTGACAGTATCGTATGTAATAGTGCCTGAAAGATAATCGCACATTGAACTTGATTTTTATGGCGCGATACAAAAACGTTTTCAAAAGTTGACAAAAAACGCATTCGCTTGTCTTCACCACGGAACGCTCAAGTGTACGAGAACATGATGTGGGAAAAAGTGTGCAAATTGAAATAAAACTGAAGAATTATGGGATATTTGACACCAAGTCCTGTGCTCATAATGCAATAAGAACCCGCTTGCGTACGTAAGTAGTATGTTGATATGTACAATGCTTGTACCGCGCATACATATATCCACAATCACAATCCAAACTTGCAGCCAACGATTAATTAATTTCAGTCCAGCCTAAAAGCAGATTTTCATTTTTTCCCAACATTTAACCACATCAAGTAGATAAATTTTTAGTCTCTAAACTAATACAGCCTAAGATCTACACAATTGTACAAGGTAAAAGGTACGTGGGGGAGGACATCAAATAGGATATTAGAATGCCTAGGATTTATTGTCTAGATGTACAGAATTTTAAAAAAACCATGCTTCCTTAAAAAAACTGATGTATATTAGGACACCTGAGAATATTTGTTATGACAAATTTTGGGAAAGCCAAGAAGGATACTAGAAGCTTAGATTGCTTTTCCCGAAAGACGCAAACTAAAAGGCTAAAAGTGCCATGTGATATTCCCTTCGCGGGACGAAATCATGATGTTTGTAGCGATCAGAAAATATTGCAAAGCTGTCAGTTTCTCTCTCTCTCTCTCTTTGTAGTAGAGAGCAATACAAAGTTACGCCGATGTGGGAATTCTCTAGACGTAAGCAATCAATGTGATATCAAATTTGAGACCTAACACAAGAATTAATTGGTTGGCATCACACGAACTTGTGAAGTTCACAGTTCTTGCTTTACTTCTTAAAACTAGTAAAGAAAGTCTTAAGTCAGGCGAGGCCGACTTTATGATACGCTACACCACTTTGAATTTTTTGTAGAACTTCACATAACAAATAAAAGTTTTTATGGAGAATTTGGGAAAATTAAATCATACCAACTATGATTATAGTTATAATTTAAAGTCCAAAGAACTAATATATGAGAGGAATATCCTCCTCTGAATCGTCTTCTAATAAATTAGCCGAGGCATTTGCGCCTTTTCAATTCCGGTTTGCATTACCATGCATTTGGTGCACAATTAACTTGAAATCGGACCAAGTTATATATGGGAGCTATATCCAAATCCGAACCGATCCCGATAACATTTAGCAAATGTATTTCTGAGCTGTATTTGATAAATTTCCCCGAATGTCGTTGTTACGGAGTGCATATTACGACTGTGGAGAACACATATAACTAATCGGATGAATATTGGACATACTCGTTTCTAGACTCAATTTGGTTGTAAGTGTTAAATTTTATGCCATTTGGGCTAATATTACACGTTTGGTATACTATAAAAGGCAAATCGGACGAAGGGGGGAGCTATTACCAAATCTGAACCGATCCCGACAATTTAATAATAAAAAACATAAAACACGGTATCCAGTGATCTTTTGCGCTGCCGCATACAATATTGTATAATATAATATATGTTATGACCACACACACAGAGATATCGATGCACTCAGTAGGTAAGGACAAACAGTCCTTCGTTTTTTTTTTTTTTTAATAAAACCTAGAATAGGTTCTACATCTAAGCGAAGCGGTAGTGTTTTTTTCTCATATTTACAGTTACAAAAAGTCTAAGGTGCAGTCTACTCCTTTTCTAAATATACGTGATGAATTCGCTCAAGCTATTTAAACCTATTTCGGAACTTACTAAGAGTATGAATACTATAAATAAAATTGAATGAGAATTTAATTTAATTGATTTAACTAGTAGTAGAGACCATTACAGATGGACGATGATTACCGGCATACAGTTCTGGACGGTTACCGTATAAAACATTAAATTGTGTAAAAATCCCAAATAAAAAAATCCATATATATTGTTGTTAATACTTTTATTTGTGGGATTTCGCTATGACGAGCGATTTTTAATGGCATATATCGTTGATCATCTGCGGTCTAATCACAAAGTTAAACTAACTTGTGAATTTTGTGCTATTTTATTATTTAATATTTTTAAATCTACCAGTATTCAGATTTGCTAGATTTCCCTCCCGTGTAAAAAAAAAACTGGAGCGGATTTTCCCCGCAGAGTACGAATTTTACCAGAGACTTATTCTCCACTCTTTCGTCTTATTTGGGGGCGGACTCAAGTGCTCATTTTTGAATAAAAAAGAATTCCAGTCAAAATGGTGTACAAAAACCAAGGAAGGAAAACAGAAGAAGCAAAATATTCATGTCTGCTTGATTTTGCGTACATCCTCTAAAAAATCGTTTTTCAAGTTTCAATTTTTTCTACGGATTGTACTATATATTTTTTTTCTCAAATTTCAAAGTTTTTTAGTCTTTTTATACTTGGAGTTTGTCACAAACCAACAAAGCAAGTTTATGGAGTTTAAGACGCATTAAAAAATGTTGATCTCACACAGAATAATAGCACTGATATCTGGCGACCTTTCTGCAATTAATTGTCTTTGAAGTTATATTAGTCTTAGGCTAGTAATATCTTTTATTTCGAAAGTCAGATTTCAAGCGACAACTCAAATGCGTTTTCCCGAAACTTAATTTGAAATGTAACACTCGTCGAATTAATGAGCGATGTGCTTAGTTGGTCGAGATTTGCGACAAAAACGTCGTTTTTACAAAACCTAAAAGAGTACTCAGCAAGAGTAGTATCTGCTCTAGGTTAGGTCAGGTTGAAAAGAGGGGCGAAAAATCGCCACATGTCCTAGTGGATATACACTTAAGTCAGTATAGGCCTGTTGTACGCTAGTTTATTATTACAGTTTATTATATAAGAAATTCAGTTGCCTCAAACAAATTTCTTAACTGTTTTATTTACCATGAATTGATTATAGTCTGGCATGGAGTCGTTCCCTAAGAATTGGCATCTGATGTTTCCAAACGCAGGACATTGACAGAGATAATGCTCCGACGTTTCACGATCATCATCCCCACATGTCCAGTAAATATATGCTGTGTCATCTTGTACAAATGAGCATGTAGTCCCAGTGGATCCGTAATAATGCTATTTAGTAATAAGAGGTTTTTTGTCTTTTACCTGATTGGAGTCTCATCTGTTCCTATACTTTCTATACAGTTCTATCGCCTTTTACGAATTTTATCGCTGACCAAGTACTATTTAAAATGTCATCCGATAGGACCAGCGTATTTCCTCCGTATTGTCCGTATGCATCCATTTGTGATTTACAATTTTTATTATACCCTCCACCATTCCATGGAGGGTATATTAAGTTTGTCATTCCGTTTGTAACTCCTCGAAATATTTATAATAGCCCCTTCAAAACATATATATATTCTGGATAAGCGTAAAATTCTAAGACGATCTAGCGATGTACGTCTGTCTGTCTGTCCGTCTGTTGTAATCACGCTATTTTTCGAACGAACGGTATTTTGATGATTTCAGCAACATTATTCACCGGAATCGTTCGTACTACAGTTTATGGCAAAAAAATTCGTATGTAGGTTCACGTTTTCGCATATCCCCCATATAACGGTGCATCCCGATATCAGATATTTTTATGATTTTAGCGTAAGCAGGTCAACGTCTTTCAAGTTCTTTCCAAACGGTGGAGGGTATTAAACGTTCGGTCTGGCCGAACTTAGCCGCTTTTTTACTTGTTTAAATTGCAATGACAAGTTTTCGATGTACAATGGTAATTTTTCGATGTACTGACAGGACTTGTATAAGACCTTGCCACCAAAAAATGGAAGATCAAGGCTAACTGAAATATCAGTATGAAGAAAAAGCAAGTTAACTTCCTTCTTAGACGTATATGTATCTACAAAATAATTATTATTTTTGCTACTTTCTGCTAGAAAATTGACGGCCAGAACTTTGGATGCTAAAGTGTGAAATAATCTACTGAATTTTCCAGTTTTTTTTTTCTAGAAAAATTTAAATGTACCACAAATGTCTAAACTTATGTCTGTGATTTTATGAGAAATGCATTGAGCACCGATTGTGCCGTAGATAACAGTTTGAAAAACAAATTAAATAGTACTAGCCCGTTCTGCCGGTAGATGTATATACTCAGCCTATATCCCTTAATTTAAATATATTTTTTGAGTTATGTTATGATTATTCAAATTGTTGATCTTTTAGGGGGAAGGTACCGAAGAAGTGGACCAGTATTGTCCATTTCGCATCTGACCCAAGTCTGGTATGATTTTTTGACTATATCGACTACTTCCTCAACTTCATATGGAATATGTGTATACATTTTTTCGAAATGTAAGAACTTTTGTGCGGGAGGTACCAGAAAAAATGGACCTATGTATTATATTTTGAGACTTTATCTAATAACTATAAGAACATTGGGAAGTGATAATTTTTTTAAATTAAATCGGACGCATTCACTTTCGTATCGTCCTCATTCCAGTTTTATGCGAATATTTCTACGTATAAGAATGACGCCAAAAAAATGTATAACAACTCACCAATTTAGAATGGCTGAGCCGATTTGACTTAAATTTTCTTTCGGTCCTCTGTAATTGCAGCGAGAAGGTTTTTATGAAAGAAATTTTTGAGAAAAACGTACAGAAAAGTTGCGAAGTCCGAAAGTTGTTTTTGATATGGAATTTTGTGTGGAATGGTTCCAGAATGGTTTTTCGAATGGAAAAATTGAAAATTGGAAAAAAAATATTTCTCATTTTGTTCTTCTTAATTGGACTGTACACAGTTAATAATGCTTTTGTTTCTGGTCCTGCAAACAAAACACACATTTGAGTAAAATGTTATCAACCTACTTCAATTCGTTCGGAAGCTAGAGTAATTTCCACAGTTAGACGGACATCGTTAAATCGACATAGAAATTTATGCTGATCAAGAATATATATACTTTGTGGGGTCTAAAATGTATATTTCGAGGTGTTGCAAACGCAACGACAAACTTTATATACCCTCCAGACTACGGTGGATGGTATGACAAGATTTGAAACTGTAATAGAAGTGAGCGGATGTTTCTTTCTCAACATATCGACACCGCTATTCGAAAAGTTTTACAAACAGATACAGACAAATCACAAAATTCGTCGGCCTGTATTATTTGAATTTCAACCAAATTGGCAACATTCAATCAAACTTAAAGCTATTTACGCTGTCATCAGTCGTATTTGCAAATGTCAGTTGTGTGTTGTTTTTGTTGGATATATTGATTGTGGTTGGAACAGATTCTACTGGACTTACTGGAGCTATGTATATTGGTATCAAATATGGTGAAGATTAGGATGATTAGTGATGATGATGGTGGTGTTGGATGAATAGACGTGACAATGACAATGTTGCTGTGAACAATGTAGCTGAATAAAATATAATTTGTAAATTGCTACATACATACACACACGTACGTGCATGTCTATGGGTGTGCTTTACAGAAAGTGAACGAAATTGCGATAACACCGAAAGTAAAATGAAAAATCATTTTAACAACTGAAAACTATTAAGAAATTAAAATTGAATTCAAAGCTATTGTAAAAGTTAAGACCGCATCAAGTACAAACATCGAAAATGGTAAGTACAGCTAAAGCTTGATCTACGCCGACACCTTAATTACGAGTTTAATGAAGATTTATCAGTTATTTGATGTATAATCAAAGGAATTCAATAACGCCTTAATGCCACAACTGCCGATTGCAGCTGACATATTTGAGATTGAAAAAAAGTGATATTAAACAAGTTAAAAAGCAGTAAGTTCGGCCGGGCCGAATTTTGAATACCCTCCACCCTCCGAATTTGGAAATTTTCAAATAATAAAATCCTTAAAAAATTCTGTTACAATTTTAAAAATACCGAAGATAGTACGTTTATTGGAGAGTATACGACGTGGACCTACATATGCATTGTTTGTCATAAGCCATTACTATAATCAAATTCGAAGCTTGTATTAAACGGTCAATAATGTAGCTAAAATCATCAAAATATCGTATATAGGGAGGTACCGTTATATCGGTGCTGTGCCAAGACCTGGACCAACATAGACAATTTTCTGTCACAGGCTGTAGCATCCATTACGAACTTCAAATACGACATCTCAAACAATTTCGGTGAGTATTGTACCTAAAATCTTCAAAATACCGAATATAGGGAGGTACTGATATATGGGGCCTATACGAAGACGTGGAAATGCACAGACAATTTTCTGTCATAGGCTGTAGTATCCATTAGGAATCTCAAATACCAAATTTGAAACAATTCCGGTGAATAATGTCGCTAAAATCATCAAAATATCGTTATATAGGGGCTATACGAAGACCTGGACCTGCATAGGCGATTTTCTGTCTTAGGCTGTAGTATCCGTTTCGAACTTCAAATACCAAATTTGAAACAATTCCGTTGAATAATGTCGCTAAAATCATCAAAATACCGAATACCGGGAGGTAACGCTATATGGGTGCTATATGAAAACGTAGACCTACATGGGCCATTTGCGAACTTGGCCTGCCTACTGGAAAAATAAACATGTGTGCAAAATTTTAGCCTTCTATCTCAATTCGTTCAAAAGATAGCGTGATTACAACAGACAGACAGACCGACAGACAGACGGACAGACTGACATCGCTAAATCGACTTAGAATTTTACGCTGATCAAGAATATATATACTTTGTTGGGTCTGACATGAGTATTTCGAGGAGTTACAAACGGAATGACAAAGTTAATATACCCTCCATAGTATGGTGGAGGGTATAAAAATCAATTCAGTTCATTTAGGATGTCGGCTTCCTTATTAAGGATATTGGCTTCTGCACAAACGCTCCTTCTAACATATTTATCAAATTTTTATTAATTGACCTCTTTTGTTATAGGTTAAAAATTGGGACTGTCAAGTGATACTTCATGGACCATTGCTTGAAATACAAATACCTTAGAGTATATTGAATATGACTACTACTATATAGTCTCATAATGAAAAAGCTAAAATCTTGGAATCTTAGTACGATATAAAGCAGAAGTTCACATTTTGTACACAAAAGATACAACAATGTTATTGAAAATTCGTTAAAAACTACAATTTTGGAATAATCTTCGATTTTTGATAAGAAAAACACTAAAAGAAAGCCACACTTCAAGTACTTAAACTACTTGAGAACTTAAACCTTGAAATGCTGCGAAAGTGTTTTCGATAAGGGGGGAGTTTTGGCAAATTCGTCCTAAAAGACAATAACAAAGAACTACTAATATTGTATTTGGCATGTTGTACGCGGAAAACGTTCTACAAAACTCGATTTCAAAATTCTTACGTTTTAGAAGTAGGTCAAAATGCGAAAATACTCCTAGAGTTAAGGTTTCTACCCCTTTACACAGGCTATAGGGAAATGTGCACCAAAACGGTGATAAAATGCACTCCACCTCAGAAAGATTGACAAAAAAAAATGTACCATATACGATCTAGAGACAATAGAAGAGGTTGATTCGTACTTTTGGTTCAAAGGGTCTAATATTTTCTCTTAAACTAGATTACCCAAGTCCCTCGTAGAACAAATCTAGAAACATATCAATTAAAAGAAATTTGAATTTTGGTAAATTTTTTACTATTTGAAGACCTAAATCCGACTACTGTAGTTAATCGATATTTTGACGTTCTTTTTTGTCTAAAATAATATATTATTTTATGATCAGCTATATAAAAATTTAAAGCATTGGTCGCTACAAATGTAATTAGTAAGCTCTCTTGGGATGTAATAACGCCAGCTCCACTTCTATTTGCCTGTAAAAACTGAATATACAGGGTGAGATAAAAAAAACTTCAACCAACTTCAGACTGCTCTCATTATTAAGCCACTCCTCCGACAGCTGTTAAAACTATTCCGGTGACAGCTCATTATATTGTTTACAAGCGTACAAAAGAATTTTGGTGAGAATTTTCCGCAAAAAAAGTTATTCGAGATGTAATTCAAGCGTGATAGTGTGATTTCTTTATATTTGGCTGGAAAGCCACCAACCAAGTGGCTATCGTTAGGGCAATCCAGCATTTAAATGTAAATAAATCTTTGTTGTCTCATGCCATCGCTCGATACCGTGATACTGGTAGCGTACCCAGACGTCAATGAAGTGGGCGGAAGAAAACAGCAACATCAGCAGAAATGGTTCGAAAAGTAAAGAAGCGACTTGATCGAAACCCGCGTCGCAGTGGCCGAAAAATGGCTCCTGAGCTGAACATATCGCAATATTCCATTCAGCAAATATTGAAAAATGAGCTCGGGGTAAAGCCATTGAAATTCCAAAAAGTGCACCAACTTACACGCAACAGGAAGAAAATAGACTCAAAAGAACTAAAGAGTTGCTTCGCTTGGTCGAAAGTGGTGAACTGCCGAATTTGGTTTTCTCCTCTTTCAAGCAAGCGCTTCGTCGGGAATGGGCCAAAATACCACCGAGCAACATTCGGGCAGCGTATGACGGTTTCATTGGCCGTTTGAAGGCCATAATTTGTGCCAAAGGTGACCCATTCGAACAAATCTAAACTTATTCTAAAATTTGATGCTTTTTCCTACATTTTTTGCTTTCATTCAATAAAATATAAAGAAAATGTAAAAAAATATTGCGGAAATGGGTAAAAGTGACAGAGGTCATATATTATTTCTGCACTTTGAAAATTTGTTGAGGACATAATGGAAATGCCAAACAAACAAAACTTCGAAGCACTCACATCCGATTGTCTTCAAATTGTAAAAAATATTGTCCTATATAAAAAATATTGTCGGTATGGTTAATTGGCTTGGGATTCTGTAAGTTTGAAGGTTATACCTAATCTACAAAGAAAATTATTATTAAAAACCTAATAATAACTCTACATTAAAAGGTCGCTCACCTACATTGTCTACACAGAAAGCACTTCGATAATATAAACAAGTAAAAACACGCTAAGTTCGGCTGGGCCTAACACCCAACACCAATTCCCAGCGAACTCGGTTGGAGAATTTTTTAAAAACCTCAGACTTCAGATGTTAAAAACAAATGAGGATTTACTAAACCTGGAACCTACACAGACGTTTTCTGCTAATGGGGTTGGAATATTATGAGTTTCAAGTACCAAATTTGTAACAATTGTATTGAAAATGTGGGGAAAATCATGAAAGTTCCCAATATGGGGAAGTGCCGTTATTTGGGAGATATCCCATTACAGGATATAAATATAGAATTAAAAAAATCCGTTAAAAACAGTGTTTAAATTACAAGAATAACAATAGTCAATACCTATGTAGTCAATTGGTTGGTAAACTTGAAATGCTGTCGTTGAAAAATGTGGCTTAAATCTTCAGAATACTGAACACCTTAAGGTACAGTGAATGAGGCTATATAGACAATATTCTGTCACAGGATGTAGAATCTATTACCATCTCTGAATGCGGAATATGAAACAATTCTATGGGAAAATGTGGCTTAAATCGTCAAAATACAGAATATTGAGAGGAACCGTTATATGGGGGCTATACGAAAGCCTGGACCTACCTTCCTAGTGTTTGGTCTTCGACATAATACGCCTCCAATAAGTACAAAATGCACCCACTTCTGCCAACTTCTTCTATTTTCGGCCGCCTTTTGTATGAACTTGGGACATAGTGCGTCGTAAATAGATGAGCTAGATATCCAAATTCTGGTATATGATTTTAACAAAGTTAGGTTGGATTATTTTTATATTTCTATTTTCCCACATGAGAATTATCAAGTCGAGAATACTGCAACAATCTGTATTACTTCGAGCAATAAATGCCGCTAGAGAAATACTAAGGAGCCAAACATACAGTATTGAAATTAGTAAAATGCCACTTTTTGGAAAATCAGACTGTTGTCGTTCCATATGAATTTTGGTCCATATGTGCGATATTTGGCTCACGCTAGCCCTTGCTTATGCCAGATAATTCTCTTCTCATTTCATTCCATTGACAATGAATTACGAGCGAAAACTGCCAAGGAAACCAATAGAAAATGGGTGCAAGTTTAGCGGGAATTCGGAACCAATTTCTCCGAGAGTTGGAATATTAAAGGTAGATGAGTTTATACATCAAGTAGCAATATCCGCAAAAGGCTTTTTATAGTTTCCTTTTAATTAAATGCGCACGCACAGAATGGAACATTTTTAGCCTTATACTTAGCTTGACTACCTCTGAATTCCGGACATTTTCTTTAAATATTTTTGAGAACGAAGGGAATATTAATTGTCTACGATCATGCAATATTGCAGAATAGATTCAACAGTGTTGTTCTCAATTTTTTGTGCATCAATAGTGCTATGAGAATCTGTTTATACCGATTTTTCACTCAATGATGATCATGGCTGGTATACGATAACAATACTCGCAAGAGAGTCAACTGATCGATTTATTGTACCTATGATGCACCTTATAATATGATTTCAAATTTTTCCATGCATCCACGTAAGTAATACTAAAGATATGTGCTTAATTGTGCGTTTAAGCAATGCTAAGCTTCATGCGCATGGGCACGCCAATCGGCAGGTTGTTTTAATTAAGAAAAATCAGAAAAAATAATTTCACAGATTGGGGGAACTATCATTTTGACGAAAATATCAACAGGTTTTAAGGCCTTCATCAACAGAAAATTACAAAAAAAAAAAATAAAAACCACAATCTCAACATCAATCCGATCATCTATTTAAATTGTGCACCGTCTAAAATAATAGTGTGAAATGTGGAAAAAGAAAAACAACTGAGAGCAATTCAAAGCAAAACAGAAACAGAAGAGATACACTAAATTGTGACATGATCACCGATGAGTTAGACAGTACGAAAATGACAATGAGTGTGGTGCGTACATACCTTGCCTGGTGACCGATTCCACGGTTACAGTCTGGGCCTCGGGAACGATTTCTTGCAGTGTCTCTGTAAAAAGTAAATTTTCAGATATACAAAATGAATACGGCACTCTGGACAAGGAGGGATAGCCGAAAGGCTTTTAGACATATTAACAAACAATCAAACAAACAATTGACATTACGTCTACATTTAGAACTGAAGGGAGAAAACTGACAAAAGAAAATAAAATGGTCCAAAGACTTCAGAGTTTTTGTGTGTGTGTGAGTGTTAGGTTCTTGTGTAACCTGGACACTCTTGACCTAACCTAAACGGAAAAAAATGTGAAGTTGATTAGTATTAGAGTGTTAGTAGGACGACACATGAACTGGCAGTTACATAGTTAGTAATGCGTGTTAGTACAGAGAGCGAAAATGTTACACTGTGCGATCTGGAAAGGTTCCCAGCGACAGACAGGCGCAGATGAGTTGTGTACAAATGGATGACTGGTGATGCCGGGTGGAGCCTAATGGTGTGGAACGAGAGTAAATTTAAACTTGCTTACTTACAACGATTTGGATTGAGGTGTGCATGTCTGATTGGGTTTGAGTTTTGTGGGGTGTTTTGCTTTGAAAGTTGTTACGAGTTGGTGTCAAACAATTGCTCCTCTACTTGCTGCCCCGGGCGGCCGATTCGTCCGATTCTACATACTCAACGTCTGTGTGGGCCTCGCGCAACATACCCTTGATGTGTATCTTCTCGGCGTCGACATTGAAGCTGCTCTGGCACTTCTCGTGCACGGTGGTCGTGCAACCGGCATTAAGCATCTCATGCAATTCATTCGGGAGGCATGAGGAGCGAGGCTCCCGTGGGCTGTAGTCCTCGGCATCGGAGGGTAGTTGCACGTCCTCCACATCTGTTTGTTGCTGCTGGGCATTTTGCTGCTCATTAGAGTTTATTTTTGGAGCCGATTGCGATTTCTTACTCTGTCGGAAATTAGCCGACGCGACGCATGCTTCGGAAGATATGACAACGTTTGAACTACTGGTGTCGTAATCCTTGAGGTTTGAGGACATTCTGTCGATTTGGGGCAACTCCATTTCGGAAGCAGATGATATGTCATCGGCTGTGAGGTCTTCAATATCGGTGGCCTTGTCGATCTGCACTGGCGGAAGATTGATGCTGGGGTTAGTCCTCGGCGTGTACTTCAAGCCCTGAGGTAGTTCTGTCTCAGACAGATCCATATCCTCCGTATCGGTTTTGCCCTCTTCTCCCGCCTTCGGAACATCTAAAAATTTAGATTTGTTTTTACTCATGCTGCGCGTTTTAAGCTTCTTGCGGCGAACATGGGTGCCATCCATGTAGAACTCCTCGACGTCTGTTACCGATTCAGTGTTCGATTGTATTTCGAGACGCTTGCTGATGTGCGCTTTCATTTGCTCATTGGCAATTGTGATGTCGGACTCAATCAGACCACCGGGCGATGGCAGACACGGCTCGGCTAGCGAAGCTTCAGTGGCATCTTCTTCGTCGGCACAGGAGTACTCTTCAGAATCCGTGGCGTGTTCTTCTCTAACATGAGTGCCCATTCCAAATTGATACTCCTCGTCCATGGGCATAACGCTGGTTATAGTATCGCCGTATTTGTCTTCCTGCAGAAGCACAACTTCCCGTTGCGGCTGGGGTAGAACCTTGACGTCGACGGTTCGGCCTTTTGCTTCGGATGTGCACAGGTCCGAATAGGAGTTCTCATCACAGGACACTTCTTCGCAGTCCGTGTGGCAATCCCCAACATCGCCAGGCGCCAAAATAACTGCCTGTGGAATAGGCTTCTCATCTTCATCGTAGCTATCGTCATCATCGTCGTCGTCCAACCGCTCAACATCAGTTAATACCTCCTCCCGCCTCTCTTCCACAGCTAGAAATTTGCAATTGGAAGTCGTCGAACATGTCGGCTTCATTGCAGACGTACTCATCGAGGCTAGAGGAGGTATAAACGTTACATCTAGCGGTGGCGAATTGTCTTCGCCCGAATGGATGTCGTCCTCGTCCTTAGAATCGGAATCGGAAAATGCAATTTGACAGACTTCCTCGTCTCCCGAAATTTCCATGACTTCATCTTCCGACAGACCCTGCTCAAGATGACACTTTGCCCCAGCTGCATCCAAAGCCAGGTCGCTTATGTTGCTTGCAATGGATAAGTCATCATGCTCGTTTGATACACAACTGACGTTCGGGCTACCAGTGGCGTCGGCGATGTTCACACGCCCCGCTTCCACCAATGCCTCATTCAAATCAACACAAACAGATTTTACACATTCGTTCTCAATTTCAGAATCCGTGTGGTAGTCTTCACAATCCGTTAAGTAGTCACTGGTTGCTGTCAGGTTCTGGGCTTGCAGAAAGTTTCCAGATCGCCGTTCCACTCTCTCAACTGCCTCGTTGTCTACAGCTTGCAATGCCTCTACATCGTGATTCAGAAATTCCGCCAATGAGAGCTTCAACTCAGGAAAAGTGAGCTCCTTGTCACACCCATCTCCGTCCAAGTCAGAATCGGAGGCATCGTAGTCCTCCACGTCGGTCAAGTCATTTGAAGTGCCTGCAGGAGCAGCTAAGTGATTCTTCGAAGAGCTCCTTGACGGAGCTTTGACATTGTCGGCCTGACTGTCGAAATCCTCGACGTCGGTGGATTCGCCCCACTTTCTGGAGTAGTTCATGTCGTTGTCATGAGAATTTGATGTATCCGAATCGGAATCCGATGATGATGAGGAGTGATGAAGATGAGGAGTAACCGATATAGTTGGCACGTTCGTGGACATTGTTAGGCTGTTCTGTGACTGAGAATTTTAAAGCCTCTGGCTTCTGGAGTGTGGAGTGTGGGTTTCTGAAGACAGTTCGAAAAGAGACGTAATCAAAGTGTTAGCTTGTGATCCATTTTGCTTACTGACTTAGAAATTGGCTAAACGCCTGAGCCGTTCTCATATGTCTGATGACGCTGTGGTCATGTGAAATGGATAACGATCCGCATTGTTGGTCGGGGGAGCGATGCCCCTTCCACACAGCCACAGGCCATCAGAAAAAGCGTTTTGGGTGATGAGTAAAAACCAAAAGATAACTCCTTTTGGGTATTTCCACCAAAGTAGGATTTAAAAAAAAGTACTTAGTGTGTTTGTGTGGGTGCATGTATGAAACTCTCTCTCTCCCTCTTTTGTGTGTTATATTACGCTCTTCCCATTACAATATACACATGTACTTACCGAGCACCTACCTACCTTATGAAGTATAGAAGAAAAATGTTAATAGAATAGTTTACCTTTTGTGGCGTCATCATCAGCCCCCAATGGTGGCAAAGGGCTTCCCGATGCCGATGTTAACATGTCAACGGCTTCGAATTGCCGCTGCAATGTGGGGTCCAAAGCAAAGCCACCAGCTTGTTGTCGGCGCAGGGTTTCCTCGATCAAAGCAAAAGGACTTCTGGTCGGTTTCGGTGACCCTGGACTAGCTATGCACAGACGATCTTGGTCTGAGGTGAATATGGGCAACGCAACCGAGTCTGACAAACTGGAATCGGTGGTGTCAATAAAACTGACGTCGTGCTCATACACGCAGCGTTGCTCAACCGACTGTGGGCGCATCATGCTGATGTAGTCCACGTCCGGCTGGCGGTAAATTACTTCGAAAGGCTTGTCCGGACCGCAGGTTTTAGTAAATACTTCACTGGTTATTACCTTACGGCTGCCCGCGGATGAACTGGAACTCTTCGTGCTCTCATTTGAGCGAATCGAGCGAGCATTGCTCTCTGAATCGTTGTCGTCGTTAAGCACGACCGTGCTCACCAACGTGCTGGCAATGGGCTCGCGATGCAGTCTGACTGTGGACACTCTGGTGGTGGTTGCGTGGGCGATGGACTTCTTCTCGGCCAATCTTGCGTTCAGTAGCTCCTTCTCGCTCTTATTTGTAATTTGGCTATCTCTTTTCACTGTCGAGACCGAAGTACTGGAAGTGGTCTTTCTAGTTTGCATTGTCCTCGAGGTGGACGACGTTGACACACTGCTCGACGTGGTTGAGGTGCTGGATTGATTGGCGGTATTTTTTAATTTCTTTTGAACTTTTAGGTCAACAGTCTTGTTGATTTTCTCCTTTGCATCTACACCACTTGGCGTGGAGCGTTTTACTGATTGTCCACCAGTTGGCTTGGATTTAATTGGTCTGGGAGTTTTACCCGTCTCGTCCGGACGGTTGGGTTTCGGAGCTGCTGTTCGGACCGGAACTTTAGTTGTCGTAGTTCTTGTCTCTTTTACTGGTGTCGTACTCTGAGAAGTTGTCGTCTTTTTCCTATTACTATCTTCAATCGCTTTTGCCTTTGTTTTCGGTTTTAGTGGTGTTTTCTTTTCGGCGCTTGATCTATCGTGCGATATTTGCCTCACATAGGACACGTTTGCTGTCGTCGACCCCATTATGGACCTGGTAAAACGCTCTATCTTCTCGGAGCTCTTGACCGATTTCTCTTTGGTTATTTGGGCGGATATTTGAGTTCTACTTGTTCTAGTTAGTCTTTTTCTATTATCAGTCATCTTGGGTTTGTCTTCTTTGGACTTGGACGCAGTGCTTAGAATGGACTCTTTGCTTGAACTGTACTTGTTGGATTGAAAATTCAGTCTTTCGGATCGTGTTTTTTTTATGGGCGTGGGGACCTTTGTTTGACTTGTCGTCTTGGTAGACTTCGATATTGACTTATCGTCCAAACTGACGTTGCTTTCGGCGCGACCTAGACTGCCATATCTTCGACTATGGGCGATGGTGGGCTGCATGTAATGGTGAGTAGCACCGGATGGGGTGGGTGTCTTCAAACGTCTCCTCTGAGAGTCGTCGTTGGGTGTGGAACTTCTGGAGATAGGAGCTTCTTTCGGTTTCTTAGTTCGAGGTGGAACCACCTGAGCTTTGCGTGTGTGTGCGTATACGCTAGTTATGCCAGAATAGTTAGCTTTCGGGTGATTTGGTGGAGGACTGAAAGATCGCAGCGTTTGGTTTTGAGGAACTCTAGTAACATCAGTTCGAATGCGCGGCCTTGGTGTGGTGCTACGACTTAGCGATTCGCTTGTATCAAGGAAGGTTTGCTTGGGCAAGGGACTCAATGTTCTTTCTAGGCGTATCTGATTGTTCAACGCGGAAATATTAGTTGCATCGGTAATAACCCGTTCATATTTCCTAGTGGTCGGACTATCACTTTCTCTAGATGGCTTTGATTTTGTTTCTGGGAAGACCTTATCCGTTATTTGCTTTCTACTTTGAGTTGGAAGTTTCGTTTTGGGAACATCTTTCACTATAGTTTTCACTTTGCGAGTATTGGAGCTAGTATATTTATTAGAACTAGTGGATTTCGCCGTTTTAGACTCGATGGATATCTTTGGGGTACTTTCAGTTGGTAAAGACTTTTTAATTCTAGGTTTCCTAACTTTTTGTGACACCGAGTCCCTACTTTCTTTTAAGTCAACGAAATACGCAATTGCACGACCATTGCCGACCGGTGGTTCATCAGCACCATGAAGCTTGACGGAGCTCTCTTCGATTATTGCATTCGAAATATCCTCCTTTTCGGAATCATCATCTGATTGCCCTGGCCTACCAGAGGCCGAAAACTTGGGCGATTTTCCCGACAACAACGGAACAACATAACCCTCCACTATCACCGGCATTCCTTCGCTACCGTCTTTAGATTTCTCATGGGAATGGCTTTTTTCAGACACTATGGGTACTTCTGGTTTGATTGCAGTGGTCAACAGATCATTTGCTTTTTTATCTTTAACCTCTGGAACTTTACTATCATCGTCATCTTCCGATTCTTCATCGGAATAAGGTGTAACACCGCCCTTTCCTGAATCTATGGGTACTCTTGGTTTAGTTGTAGTGGTCAATGGATCAGTTGGTTCCATTGGCAAAGAAGGAACAGGTTTGTCCTCCTTTACCTCTGGAACCTTACTGTCATCGTTATCTTCCGATTCTTCATCGGAATAAGGTGCAACACTGCCCTTTCCTGAATCTATGGGTACCCCTGTTTTAGCTATAGTGGTCAATGGATCGGTTGGTTTCATTGGCAATGAAGGAACAGGCTCGTCCTCTTTAAGCTCTGGAACCTTACTGTCACCGTCAGCTGTGGTGGTCAATGGACAGGTTGGTTTCATTGGCAATGAAGGAACAGGTTTGTCCTCTTTAACTTCTGGAACATTACTGTCATCGTCATCTTCCGATTCTTCATCAGAATAAGGTGTAACACCGCCCTTTCCTGAATCTATGGGTACTCCTGGTTTAGTTGTAGTGGTCAATGGATCAGCTGGTTTCATTGGCAAAGTAGGAACAGGTTTGTCCTCTTTAACCTCTTGAACCTTACTGTCATCGTCATCTTCCGATTCTTCATCGGAATGAGGTGTAACACCGCCCTTTCCTGAATCTATAGGTACTCCTGGTTTAGTAGTAGTGGTCAATGGATCAGTTGGTTTCATTGGCAAAGAAGGAACAGGTTTGTCCTCTTTAACCTCTGGAACCTTACTGTAACCGTCAGCTGTGGAGGTCAATGTATCGGTTGGTTTCATTGGCAAAGTAGGAACAGGTTTGTCCTCTTTAACCTCTGGAACTTTACTGTCATCGTCATCTTCCGATTCTTCATCGGAATAAGGTGTAACACCGCCCTTTCCTGAATCTATGGGTACTCCTGGTTTAGTTGTAGTGGTCAATGGATCAGTTGGTTCCATTGGCAAAGAAGGAACAGGTTTGTCCTCATTTACATCTGTAACCTTACTGTCATCTTCCGAATCTTCATCGGAATAAGGTGTAACACCGCCCTTTCCGGAATCTATGGGTACTCCTGGTTTAGTTGTAGTGGTCAATGGATCAGTTGGTTTCATTGGCAAAGAAGGATCAGGTTTGTCCTCTTTAACCTCTGGAACCTTACTGTCATCGTCATCTTCCGATTCTTCATCGGAATAAGGTGTAATACCGCCCTTTCCTGAATCTAAGGGTACCTCTGGTTTAGTTGTAGTGGTCAATGGATCAGTTGGTTTCATTGGCAAAGTAGGAACAGGTTTGTCCTCTTTTACCTCTGGAACCTTACTGTCATCGTCATCTTCCGATTCTTCATCGGAATAAGGTGTAACACCGCCCTTTCCTGAATCTATGGGTACTCCTGGTTTAGTTGTAGTGGTCAATGGATCAGTTGGTTTCATTGGCAAAGAAGGAACAGTTTTGTCCTGTTTAACCACTGGAACCTTTTTGTCATCGTCATCTTCCGATTCTTCATCGGAATAAGGTTTAACACCGCCCTTTCCTGAATCTATGGGTACTCCTGGTTTAGTTGTAGTGGTCAATGGATCAGCTGGTTTCATTGGCAAAGTAGGAACAGGTTTGTCCTCTTTATCCTCTGGAACCTTACTGTCATCGTCATCTTCCGATTCTTCATCGGAATAAGGTGTAACACCGCCCTTTCCTGAATCTAAGGGTACCTCTGGTTTAGTTGTAGTGGTCAATGGATCAGTTGGTTTCATTGGCAAAGTAGGAACAGGTTTGTCCTCTTTTACCTCTGGAACCTTACTGTCATCGTCATCTTCCGATTCTTCATCGGAATAAGGTGTAATACCGCCCTTTCCTGAATCTAAGGGTACCTCTGGTTTAGTTGTAGTGGTCAATGGATCAGTTGGTTTCATTGGCAAAGAAGGAACAGGTTTGTCCTCCTTAACCTCTGGAACCTTACTGTCATCGTCATCTTCCGATTCTTCACCGGAACAAGGTGTAACACCGCCCTTTCCTGAATCTATGGGTACTCCTGGTTTAGTTGTAGTGGTCAATGGATCGGTTGGTTTCATTGGCAAAGTAGGAACAGGTTTGTCCTCTTTTACCTCTGGAACTTTACTGTCATCGTCATCTTCCGATTCTTCATCGGAATAAGGTGTAATACCGCCCTTTCCTGAATCTAAGGGTACCTCTGGTTTAGTTGTAGTGGTCAATGGATCAGTTGGTTTCATTGGCAAAGAAGGAACAGGTTTGTCCTCCTTAACCTCTGGAACCTTACTGTCATCGTCATCTTCCGATTCTTCACCGGAACAAGGTGTAACACCGCCCTTTCCTGAATCTATGGGTACTCCTGGTTTAGTTGTAGTGGTCAATGGATCAGTTGGTTTCATTGGCAAAGAAGGAACAGGTTTGTCCTCTTTAACCTCTGGAACCTTACTGTAACCGTCAGCTGTGGAGGTCAATGGATCGGTTGGTTTCATTGGCAAAGTAGGACCAGGTTTGTCCTCTTTAACCTCTGGAACCTTACTGTCATCGTCATCTTCCGATTCTTCATCGGAATAAGGTGTAACACCGCCCTTTCCTGAATCTATGGGTACTCCTGGTTTAGTTGTAGTGGTCACTGGACCAGTTGGTTTCATTGGCATAGAAGGAACAGGTTTTCCCCCTTTAACCACTGGAACCTTACTGTCACCGTCAGCTGTGGATTTCAATGGATCGGTTGGTTTCATTGGCAAAGTAGGAACAGGTTTGTCCTCTTTAACCTCTGGAACCTTACTGTCATCATCATCTTCCGATTCTTCATCGGAATAAGGTGTAACACCGCCCTTTCCTGAATCTATGGGTACTCCTGGTTTAGTTGTAGTGGTCAATGGATCAGTTGGTTTCATTTGCAAAGAAGGAACAGGTTTGTCCTCTTTAACCTCTGGAACCTGTCTGTCATCGTCATTTTCCGATTCTTCATCGGAATAAGGTGTAACACCGCCCTTTCCTGAATCTATGGGTACTCCTGGTTTAGTTGTAGTGGTCAATGGATCAGTTGGTTTCATTGGCAAAGAAGGAACAGGTTTGTCCTCTTTAACCTCTGGAACCTTACTGTAACCGTCAGCTGTGGAGGTCAATGGATCGGTTGGTTTCATTGGCAAAGTAGGAACAGGTTTGTCCTCTTTAACCTCTGGAACCTTACTGTCATCGTCATATTTCGATTCTTCATCGGAATAAGGTGTAACACCGCCCTTTCCTGAATCTATGGGTAATCCTGGTTTAGTTGTAGTGGTCAATGGATCAGTTGGTTTCATTGGCAAAGAAGGAATAGGTTTGTCCTCTTTAACCTCTGGAACCTTATTGTAACCGTCAGCTGTGGAGGTCAATGGATCGGTTGGTTTCATTGGCAAGGTAGGAACAGGTTTGCCCTCTATAACCTCCGGAACCTTACTGTCATCGTCAGCTTCCGATTCTTCATCGGAATAAGGTGTAACACCGCCCTTTCCTGAATCTATGGGTACTCCTGGTTTAGTTGTAGTGGTCAATGGATCAGTTGGTTTCATTGGCAAAGAAGGAACAGGTTTGTCCTCTTTAACCTCTGGAACCTTACTGTAACCGTCAGCTGTGGAGGTCAATGGATCGGTTGGTTTCATTGGCAAAGTAGGAACAGGTTTGTCCTTTTTAACCTCTGGAACCTTACTGTCATCATCATCTTCCGATTCTTCATCGGAATAAGGTGTAACACCGCCCTTTCCTGAATCTATGGGTACTCCTGGTTTAGTTGTAGTGGTCAATGGATCAGTTGGTTTCATTGGCAAAGAAGGAATAGGTTTGTCCTCTTTAACCTCTGGAACCTTATTGTAACCGTCAGCTGTGGAGGTCAATGGATCGGTTGGTTTCATTGGCAAGGTAGGAACAGGTTTGCCCTCTTTAACCTCCAGAACCTTACTGTCATCGTCAGCTTCCGATTCTTCATCGGAATAAGGTGTAACACCTCCCTTTCCTGAATCTATGGGTACTCCTGGTTTAGTTGTAGCGGTCAATGGATCAGTTGGTTTCATTGGCAAAGAAGGAACAGGTTTGTCCTCCTTAACCTCTGGAACCTTACTTTCATCGTCATCTTCCGATTCTTCATCGGAATAAGGTGTAACACCGCCCTTTCCTGAATCTATGGGTACTCCTGGTTTAGTTGTAGTGGTCAATGGATCAGTTGGTTTCATTGGCAAAGTAGGAACAGGTTTGTCCTCTTTAACCTCTGGAACCTTACTGTCATCGTCATCTTCCGATTCTTCATCGGAATAAGGTGTAACACCTCCCTTTCCTGAATCTATGGGTACTCCTGGTTTAGTTGTAGTGGTCAATGGATCAGTTGGTTTCATTGGCAAAGAAGGAACAGGTTTGTCCTCCTTAACCTCTGGAACCTTACTTTCATCGTCATCTTCCGATTCTTCATCGGAATAAGGTGTAACACCGCCCTTTCCTGAATCTATGGGTACTCCTGGTTTAGTTGTAGTGGTCAATGGATCAGTTGGTTTCATTGGCAAAGAAGGAACAGGTTTGTCCTCTTTAACCTCTGGAACCTGTCTGTCATCGTCATCTTCCGATTCTTCATCGGAATAAGGTGTAATACCGCCCTTTCCTGAATCTAAGGGTACCTCTGCTTTAGTTGTAGTGGTCAATGGATCAGTTGGCTTCATTGGCAAAGTAGGAACAGGTTTGTCCTCTTTATCCTCTGGAACCTTACTGTCATCGTCATCTTCCGACTCTTCATCGGAATAAGGTGTAACACCGCCCTTTCCTGAATCTATGGGTACTCCTGGTTTAGTTGTAGTGGTCAATGGATCAGTTGGTTTCATTGGCAGAGAAGGAACAGGTTTGTCCTGTTTAACCTCTGGAACCTTTTTGTCATCGTCATTTTCCGATTCTTCATCGGAATAAGGTGTAATACCGCCCTTTCCTGAATCTAAGGGTACCTCTGGTTTAGTTGTAGTGGTCAATGGATCAGTTGGTTTCATTGGCAAAGAAGGAACAAGTTTGTCCTCCTTAACCTCTGGAACCTTACTGTCATCGTCATCTTCTGATTCTCCATCGGAATAAGGTGTAACACCGCCCTTTCCTGAATCTATGGGTACTCCTGGTTTAGTTGTAGTGATCAATGGATCAGTTGGTTTCATTGGCAAAGAAGGAACAGGTTTGTCCTCCTTAACCTCTGGAACCTTACTGCCATCGTCATCTTTCGATTCTTCATCGGAATAAGGTGTAACACCGCCCTTTCCTGAGTCTAAGGGTACCTCTGGTTTAGTTGTAGTGGTCAATGGATCAGTTGGTTTCATTGGCAAAGAAGGAACAGGTTTGTCCTCTTCAACCTCTGGAACCTTACTGTAACCGTCAGCTGTGGAGGTCAATGGATCAGTTGGCTTCATTGGCAAAGTAGGAACAGGTTTGTCCTCTTTTACCTCTGGAACCTTACTGTCATCGTCATCTTCCGATTCTTCATCGGAATAAGGTGTAACACCGCCCTTTCCTGAATCTATGGGTACTCCTGGTTTAGTTGTAGTGGTCAATGGATCAGTTGGTTTCATTGGCAAAGAAGGAACAGGTTTGTCCTGTTTAACCACTGGAACCTTTTTGTCATCGTCATCTTCCGATTCTTCATCGGAATAAGGTTTAACACCGCCCTTTCCTGAATCTATGGGTACTCCTGGTTTAGTTGTAGTGGTCAATGGATCAGCTGGTTTCATTGGCAAAGTAGGAACAGGTTTGTCCTCTTTATCCTCTGGAACCTTACTGTCATCGTCATCTTCCGATTCTTCACCGGAACAAGGTGTAACACCGCCCTTTCCTGAATCAATGGGTACTCCTGGTTTAGTTGTAGTGGTCAATGGATCAGTTGGTTTCATTGGCAAAGAAGGAACAGGTTTGTCCTCTTTAATCTCTGGAACCTTACTGTAACCGTCAGCTGTGGAGGTCAATGGATCGGTTGGTTTCATTGGCAAAGTAGGAACAGGTTTGTCCTCTTTTACCTCTGGAACCTTACTGTCATCGTCATCTTCCGATTCTTCATCGGAATAAGGTGTAATACCGCCCTTTCCTGAATCTAAGGGTACCTCTGGTTTAGTTGTAGTGGTCAATGGATCAGTTGGTTTCATTGGCAAAGAAGGAACAGGTTTGTCCTCCTTAACCTCTGGAACCTTACTGTCATCGTCATCTTCCGATTCTTCACCGGAAAAAGGTGTAACACCGCCCTTTCCTGAATCTATGGGTACTCCTGGTTTAGTTGTAGTGGTCAATGGATCAGTTGGTTTCATTGGCAAAGAAGGAACAGGTTTGTCCTCTTTAACCTCTGGAACCTTACTGTAACCGTCAGCTGTGGAGGTCAATGGATCGGTTGGTTTCATTGGCAAAGTAGGACCAGGTTTGTCCTCTTTAACCTCTGGAACCTTACTGTCATCGTCATCTTCCGATTCTTCATCGGAATAAGGTGTAACACCGCCCTTTCCTGAATCTATGGGTACTCCTGGTTTAGTTGTAGTGGTCACTGGACCAGTTGGTTTCATTGGCATAGAAGGAACAGGTTTTCCCCCTTTAACCACTGGAACCTTACTGTCACCGTCAGCTGTGGAGGTCAATGGATCGGTTGGTTTCATTGGCAAAGTAGGAACAGGTTTGTCCTCTTTAACCTCTGGAACCTTACTGTCATCATCATCTTCCGATTCTTCATCGGAATAAGGTGTAACACCGCCCTTTCCTGAATCTATGGGTACTCCTGGTTTAGTTGTAGTGGTCAATGGATCAGTTGGTTTCATTTGCAAAGAAGGAACAGGTTTGTCCTCTTTAACCTCTGGAACCTGTCTGTCATCGTCATTTTCCGATTCTTCATCGGAATAAGGTGTAACACCGCCCTTTCCTGAATCTATGGGTACTCCTGGTTTAGTTGTAGTGGTCAATGGATCAGTTGGTTTCATTGGCAAAGAAGGAACAGGTTTGTCCTCTTTAACCTCTGGAACCTTACTGTAACCGTCAGCTGTGGAGGTCAATGGATCGGTTGGTTTCATTGGCAAAGTAGGAACAGGTTTGTCCTCTTTAACCTCTGGAACCTTACTGTCATCGTCATATTTCGATTCTTCATCGGAATAAGGTGTAACACCGCCCTTTCCTGAATCTATGGGTACTCCTGGTTTAGTTGTAGTGGTCAATGGATCAGTTGGTTTCATTGGCAAAGAAGGAATAGGTTTGTCCTCTTTAACCTCTGGAACCTTATTGTAACCGTCAGCTGTGGAGGTCAATGGATCGGTTGGTTTCATTGGCAAGGTAGGAACAGGTTTGCCCTCTTTAACCTCCAGAACCTTACTGTCATCGTCAGCTTCCGATTCTTCATCGGAATAAGGTGTAACACCTCCCTTTCCTGAATCTATGGGTACTCCTGGTTTAGTTGTAGCGGTCAATGGATCAGTTGGTTTCATTGGCAAAGAAGGAACAGGTTTGTCCTCCTTAACCTCTGGAACCTTACTTTCATCGTCATCTTCCGATTCTTCATCGGAATAAGGTGTAACACCGCCCTTTCCTGAATCTATGGGTACTCCTGGTTTAGTTGTAGTGGTCAATGGATCAGTTGGTTTCATTGGCAAAGAAGGAACAGGTTTGTCCTCCTTAACCTCTGGAACCTTACTTTCATCGTCATCTTCCGATTCTTCATCGGAATAAGGTGTAACACCGCCCTTTCCTGAATCTATGGGTACTCCTGGTTTAGTTGTAGTGGTCAATGGATCAGTTGGTTTCATTGGCAAAGAAGGAACAGGTTTGTCCTCTTTAACCTCTGGAACCTTACTGTCATCGTCATCTTCCGATTCTTCATCGGAATAAGGTGTAATACCGCCCTTTCCTGAATCTAAGGGTACCTCTGCTTTAGTTGTAGTGGTCAATGGATCAGTTGGCTTCATTGGCAAAGTAGGAACAGGTTTGTCCTCTTTTACCTCTGGAACCTTACTGTCATCGTCATCTTCCGAAACTTCATCGGAATAAGGTGTAACACCGCCCTTTCCTGAATCTATGGGTACTCCTGGTTTAGTTGTAGTGGTCAATGGATCAGTCGGTTTCATTGGCAGAGAAGGAACAGGTTTGTCCTGTTTAACCTCTGGAACCTTTTTGTCATCGTCATTTTCCGATTCTTCATCGGAATAAGGTGTAATACCGCCCTTTCCTGAATCTAAGGGTACCTCTGGTTTAGTTGTAGTGGTCAATGGATCAGTTGGTTTCATTGGCAAAGAAGGAACAAGTTTGTCCTCCTTAACCTCTGGAACCTTACTGTCATCGTCATCTTCTGATTCTCCATCGGAATAAGGTGTAACACCGCCCTTTCCTGAATCTATGGGTACTCCTGGTTTAGTTGTAGTGGTCAATTGATCAGTTGGTTTCATTGGCAAAGAAGGAACAGGTTTGTCCTCCTTAACCTCTGGAACCTTACTGCCATCGTCATCTTTCGATTCTTCATCGGAATAAGGTGTAACACCGCCCTTTCCTGAGTCTAAGGGTACCTCTGGTTTAGTTGTAGTGGTCAATGGATCAGTTGGTTTCATTGGCAAAGTAGGAACAGGTTTGTCCTCTTTTACCTCTGGAACCTTACTGTCATCGTCATCTTCCGATTCTTCATCGGAATAAGGTGTAACACCGCCCTTTCCTGAATCTATGGGTACTCCTGGTTTAGTTGTAGTGGTCAATGGATCAGTTGGTTTCATTGGCAAAGAAGGAACAGGTTTGTCCTCTTTAACCTCTGGAACCTTACTGTCATCGTCATCTTCCGATTCTTCATCGGAATAAGGTGTAATACCGCCCTTTCCTGAATCTAAGGGTACCTCTGCTTTAGTTGTAGTGGTCAATGGATCAGTTGGCTTCATTGGCAAAGTAGGAACAGGTTTGTCCTCTTTTACCTCCGGAACCTTACTGCCATCGTCATCTTCCGATTCTTCATCGGAATAAGGTGTAACACCGCCCTTTCCTGAGTCTAAGGGTACCTCTGGTTTAGTTGTAGTGGTCAATGGATCAGTTGGTTTCATTGGCAAAGTAGGAACAGGTTTGTCCTCTTTTACCTCTGGAACCTTACTGTCATCGTCATCTTCCGATTCTTCATCGGAATAAGGTGTAATACCGCCCTTTCCTGAATCTATGGGTACTCCTGGTTTAGTTGTAGTGGTCAATGTATCAGTTGGTTTCATTGGCAAAGAAGGAACAGGTTTGTCCTCCTTAACCTCTGGAACCTTACTGTCATCGTCATCTTCCGATTCTTCATCGGAACAAGGTGTAACACCGCCCTTTCCTGAATCTATGGGTACTCCTGGTTTAGTTGTAGTGGTCAATGGATCAGTTGGTTTCATTGGCAAAGAAGGAACAGGTTTGTCCTCTTTAACCTCTGGAACCTTACTGTCACAGTCAGCTGTGGAGGTCAATGGATCGGTTGGTTTCATTGGAAAAGTAGGACCAGGTTTGTCCTCTTTAACCTCTGGAACCTTACTGTCATCGTCATCTCCCGATTCTTCATCGGAATAAGGTGTAACACCGCCCTTTCCTGAATCTATGGGTACTCCTGGTTTAGTTGTAGTGGTCAATGGATCAGTTGGTTTCATTGGCAAAGAAGGAACAGGTTTGTCCTCTTTTACCTCTGGAACCTTACTGTCATCGTCATCTTCCGATTCTTCATCGGAATAAGGTGTAACACCGCCCTTTCCTGAATCTATTGGTCCTCCTGGTTTAGTTGTAGTGGTCAATGGATCAGTTGGTTTCATTGGCAAAGAAGGAACAGGTTTGTCCTCTTTAACCTCTGGAACCTTACTGTCACAGTCAGCTGTGGAGGTCAATGGATCGGTTGGTTTCATTGGCAAAGTAGGAACAGGTTTGTCCTCTTTAACCTCTGGAACCTCACTGTCATCGTCATCTTCCGATTCTTCATCGGAATAAGGTGTAACACCGCCCTTTCCTGAATCTATGGGTACTCCTGGTTTAGTTGTAGTGGTCAATGGATCAGTTGGTTTCATTGGCAAAGAAGGAACAGGTTTGTCCTCTTTAACCTCTGGAACCTTTTTGTCATCGTCATCTTCCGATTCTTCATCGGAATAAGGTGTAACACCGCCCTTTCCTGAATCTATGGGTACTCCTGGTTTAGTTGTAGTGGTCAATAGATCAGTTGGTTTCATTGGCAAAGTAGGAACAGGTTTGTCCTCTTTATCCTCTGGAACCTTACTGTCATCGTCATCTCCCGATTTTTCATCGAAATAAGGTGTAACACCGCCCTTTCCTGAATCTAAGGGTACCTCTGGTTTAGTTGTAGTGGTCAGTGGATCAGTTGGTTTCATTGGCAAAGTAGGAACAGGTTTGTCCTCTTTTACCTCTGGAACCTTACTGTTATCGTCATCTTCCGATTCTTCATCGGAATAAGGTGTAATACCGCCCTTTCCTGAATCTATGGGTACTCCTGGTTTAGTTGTAGTGGTCAAAGGATCAGTTGGTTTCATTGGCAAAGAAGGAACAGGTTTGTCCTCTTTAACCTCTGGAATCTTACTGTCATCGTCATCTTCCGATTCTTCATCGGAATAAGGTGTAACACCGCCCTTTCCTGAATCTATGGGTACTCCTGGTTTAGTTGTAGTGGTCAATGGATCAGTTGGTTTCAATGGCAAAGAAGGAACAGGTTTGTCCTCCTTAACCTGTGGAACCTTACTGTCATCGTCATCTTCCGATTCTTCATCGGAATAAGGTGTAACACCGCCCTTTCCTGAATCTATGGGTACTCCTGGTTTAGTTGTAGTGGTCAAAGGATCAGTTGGTTTCATTGGCAAAGAAGGAACAGGTTTGTCCTCTTTAACCTCTGGAATCTTACTGTCATCGTCATCTTCCGATTCTTCATCGGAATAAGGTGTAACACCGCCCTTTCCTGAATCTATGGGTACTCCTGGTTTAGTTGTAGTGGTCAAAGGATCAGTTGGTTTCATTGGCAAAGAAGGAACAGGTTTGTCCTCTTTAACCTCTGGAATCTTACTGTCATCGTCATCTTCCGATTCTTCATCGGAATAAGGTGTAACACCGCCCTTTCCTGAATCTATGGGTACTCCTGGTTTAGTTGTAGTGGTCAATGGATCAGTTGGTTTCAATGGCAAAGAAGGAACAGGTTTGTCCTCCTTAACCTGTGGAACCTTACTGTCATCGTCATCTTCCGATTCTTCATCGGAATAAGGTGTAACACCGCCCTTTCCTGAATCTATGGGTACTCCTGGTTTAGTTGTAGTGGTCAAAGGATCAGTTGGTTTCATTGGCAAAGAAGGAACAGGTTTGTCCTCTTTAACCTCTGGAATCTTACTGTCATCGTCATCTTCCGATTCTTCATCGGAATAAGGTGTAACACCGCCCTTTCCTGAATCTATGGGTACTCCTGGTTTAGTTGTAGTGGTCAATGGATCAGTTGGTTTCATTGGCAAAGAAGGAACAGGTTTGTCCTCCTTAACCTGTGGAACCTTACTGTCATCGTCATCTTCCGATTCTTCATCGGAATAAGGTGTAACACCGCCCTTTCCTGAATCTATGAGTACTCCTGGTTCAGTTGTAGTGGTCAATGGATCGGTTGGTTTCATTGGCAAAGAAGGAACAGGATTGTCCTCTTTAACCTCTGGAACCTTACTGTCATCGTCATCTTCCGATTCTTCATCGGAGTAAGGTGTAACACCGCCCTTTCCTGAATCTATGGGTACTCCTGGTTTAGTTGCAGTGGTCAATGGATCAGTTGATTTCATTGGCAAAGAAGGAACAGGATTGTCCTCTTTAACCTCTGGAACCTTACTGTCATCGTCATCTTCCGATTCTTCATCGGAGTAAGGTGTAACACCGCCCTTTCCTGAATCTATGGGTACTCCTCGTTTAGTTGTAGTGGTCAATGCATCAATTGATTTCATTGGCAAAGAAGGAACAGGTTTGTCCTCTTTTACCTCTGGAACCTTACTGTCATCGTCATCTTCCGATTCTTCATCGGAATAAGGTGTAACACCGCCCTTTCCTGAATCTATGGGTACTCCTGGTTTAGTTGTAGTGGTCAATGGATCAGTTGGTTTCATTGGCAAAGAAGGAACAGGTTTGTCCTCTTTAACCTCTGGAATCTTACTGTCATCGTCATCTTCCGATTCTTCATCAGAATAAGGTGTAACACCGCCCTTTCCTGAATCTATGGGTACTCCTGGTTTAGTTGTAGTGGTCAAAGGATCAGTTGGTTTCATTGGCAAAGAAGGAACATGTTTGTCCTCTTTAACCTCTGGAATCTTACTGTCATCGTCATCTTCCGATTCTTCATCGGAATAAGGTGTAACACCGCCCTTTCCTGAATCTATGGGTACTCCTGGTTTAGTTGTAGTGGTCAATGGATCAGTTGGTTTCATTGGCAAAGAAGTGACAGGTTTGTCCTCTTTAACCTCTGGAATCTTACTGTCATCGTCATCTTCCGATTCTTCATCAGAATAAGGTGTAACACCGCCCTTTCCTGAATCTGTGGGTACTCCTGGTTTAGTTGTAGTGGTCAAAGGATCAGTTGGTTTCATTGGCAAAGAAGGAACATGTTTGTCCTCTTTAACCTCTGGAATCTTACTGTCATCGTCATCTTCCGATTCTTCATCGGAATAAGGTGTAACACCGCCCTTTCCTGAATCTATGGGTACTCCTGGTTTAGTTGTAGTGGTCAATGGATCGGTTGGTTTCATTGGCAAAGTAGGAACAGGTTTGTCCTCTTTAACCTCTGGAACCTTACTGTCATCGTCATCTTCCGATTCTTCATCGGAATAAGGTATAACACCGCCCTTTCCTGAATCTATGGATACTCCTGGTTTAGTTGAAGTGGTCAATGGATCAGTTGGTTTCATTGACAAAGAAGGAACAGGTTTGTCCTCTTTAACCTCTGGAACCTTACTGTAACCGTCGGCTGTGGAGGTCAATGGATCGGTTGGTTTCATTGGCAAAGTGGGAACAGGTTTGTCCTCCTTAACCTCTGGAACCTTACTGTCATCGTCATCTCCCGATTCTTCATCGGAATAAGGTGTAACACCGCCCTTTCCTGAATCTATGGGTACTCCTGGTTTAGTTGTAGTGGTCAATGGATCAGTTGGTTTCATTGGCAAAGAAGGAACAGGTTTGTCCTCCTTAACCTCTGGAACCTTACTGTCATCGTCATCTTCCGATTCTTCATCGGAATAAGGTGTAACACCGCCCTTTCCTGAATCTATGGGTACTCCTGGTTTAGATGTAGTGGTCAATGGATCAGTTGGTTTCATTGGCAAAGAAGGAACAGGTTTGTCCTCTTTAACCTCTGGAACCTTACTGTCATCGTCATCTTCCGATTCTTCATCGGAATAAGGTGTAACACCGCCCTTTCCTGAATCTATGGGTACTCCTGGTTTAGTTGTAGTGGTCAATGGATCAGTTGGTTTCATTGGCAAAGAAGGAACAGGTTTTTCCTCTTTACCCTCTGGAACCTTACTGTCATCGTCATCTTCCGATTCTTCATCGGAATAAGGTGTAACACCGCCCTTTCCTGAATCTATGGGTACTCCTGGTTTAGTTGTAGTGGTCAATGGATCAGTGGGTTTCAATGGCAAAAAAGGAACAGGTTTGTCCTCTTTAACCTCTGGAACCTTACTGTCATCGTCATCTTCCGATTCTTCATCGAAATAAGGTGTAACACCGCCCTTTCCTGAATCTATGGGTACTCCTGGTTTAGTTGTAGTGGTCAATGGATCAGTTGGTTTCATTGGCAAAGAAGGAACAGGTTTGTCCTCCTTAACTTCTGGAACCTTAATGTAACCGTCGGCTGTCGAGGTCAATGGATCAGTTGGTTTCATTGGCAAAGTAGGAACAGGTTTGTCCTCTTTAACCTCTGGAACCTTACTGTCATCGTCATCGTCCGATTCTTCATCGGAATAAGGTGTAACACCGCCCTTTCCTGAATCTATGGGTACTCCTGGTTTAGTTGTAGTGGTCAATGGATCAGTCGATTTCATTGGCAAAGAAGGAACAGGTTTGTCCTCTTTAACCTCTGGAACCTTACTGTCATCGTCATCTTCCGATTCTTCATCGGAATAAGGTGTAACACCGCCCTTTCCTGAATCTATGGGTACTCCTGGTTTAGTTGTAGTGGTCAATGGATCAGTTGGTTTCATTGGCAAAGAAGGAACAGGTTTGTCCTCTTTAACCTCTGGAATCTTACTGTCATCGTCATCTTCCGATTCTTCATCAGAATAAGGTGTAACACCGCCCTTTCCTGAATCTATGGGTACTCCTGGTTTAGTTGTAGTGGTCAAAGGATCAGTTGGTTTCGTTGGCAAAGAATGAACATGTTTGTCCTCTTTAACCTCTGGAATCTTACTGTCATCGTCATCTTCCGATTCTTCATCGGAATAAGGTGTAACACCGCCCTTTCCTGAATTTATGGGTACTCCTGGTTTAGTTGTAGTGGTCAATGGATCAGTTGGTTTCATTGGCAAAGAAGGAACAGGTTTGTCCTCTTTAACCTCCGGAACCTGTCTGTCATCGTCATTTTCCGATTCTTCATCGGAATAAGGTGTAACACCGACCTTTCCTGAATCTATGGGTACTCCTGGTTTAGTTGTAGTGGTCAATGGATCGGTTGGTTTCATTGGCAAAGTAGGAACAGGTTTGTCCTCTTTAACCTCTGGAACCTTACTGTCATCGTCATCTTCCGATTCTTCATCGGAATAAGGTGTAACACCGCCCTTTCCTGAATCTATGGGTACTCCTGGTTTAGTTGTAGTGGTCAATGGATCGGTTGGTTTCATTGGCAAAGAAGGAACAGGTTTGTCCTCTTTAACCTCTGGAACCTTAATGTAACCGTCGGCTGTCGAGGTCAGTGGATCGGTTGGTTTCATTGGCAAAGTAGGAACAGGTTTGTCCTCTTTAACCTCTGGAACCTTAATGTCATCGTCATCTTCCGATTCTTCATCGGAATAAGGTGTAACACCGCCCTTTCCAGAATCTATGGGTACTCCTGGTTTAGTTGTAGTGGTCAATGGATCAGTTGGTTTCATTGGCAAAGAAGGAACAGGTTTGTCCTCCATAACCTCTGGAACCTTACTTTCATCGTCATCTTCCGATTCTTCATCGGAATAAGGTGTAACACCGCCCTTTCCTGAATCTATGGGTACTCCTGGTTTAGTTGTAGTGGTCAATGGATCAGTTGGTTTCATTGGCAAAGAAGGAACAGGTTTGTCCTCCTTAACCTCTGGAACCTTACTGTCATCGTCATCTCCCGATTCTTCATCGGAATAAGTTGTAACACCGCCCTTTCCTGAATCTATGGGTACTCTTGGTTTAGTTGTAGTGGTCAATGGATCAATTGGTTTCATTGGCAAAGAAGGAACAGGTTTGTCCTCCTTAACCTCTGGAACCTTACTGTCATCGTCATCTTCCGATTCTTCATCGGAATAAGGTGTAACACCGCCCTTTCCTGAATCTATGGGTACTCCTGGTTTAGTTGTAGTGGTCAATGGATCAGTTGGTTTCATTGGCAAAGAAGGAACAGGTTTGTCCTCTTTAACCTCTGGAACCTTACTGTCATCGTCATCTTCCGATTCTTCATCGGAGTAAGGTGTAACACCGCCCTTTCCTGAATCTATGGGTACTCCTGGTTTAGTTGCAGTGGTCAATGGATCAGTTGATTTCATTGGCAAAGAAGGAACAGGATTGTCCTCTTTAACCTCTGGAACCTTACTGTCATCGTCATCTTCCGATTCTTCATCGGAGTAAGGTGTAACACCGCCCTTTCCTGAATCTATGGGTACTCCTCGTTTAGTTGTAGTGGTCAATGCATCAATTGATTTCATTGGCAAAGAAGGAACAGGTTTGTCCTCTTTTACCTCTGGAACCTTACTGTCATCGTCATCTTCCGATTCTTCATCGGAATAAGGTGTAACACCGCCCTTTCCTGAATCTATGGGTACTCCTGGTTTAGTTGTAGTGGTCAATGGATCAGTTGGTTTCATTGGCAAAGAAGGAACAGGTTTGTCCTCTTTAACCTCTGGAATCTTACTGTCATCGTCATCTTCCGATTCTTCATCAGAATAAGGTGTAACACCGCCCTTTCCTGAATCTATGGGTACTCCTGGTTTAGTTGTAGTGGTCAAAGGATCAGTTGGTTTCATTGGCAAAGAAGGAACATGTTTGTCCTCTTTAACCTCTGGAATCTTACTGTCATCGTCATCTTCCGATTCTTCATCGGAATAAGGTGTAACACCGCCCTTTCCTGAATCTATGGGTACTCCTGGTTTAGTTGTAGTGGTCAATGGATCAGTTGGTTTCATTGGCAAAGAAGTGACAGGTTTGTCCTCTTTAACCTCTGGAATCTTACTGTCATCGTCATCTTCCGATTCTTCATCAGAATAAGGTGTAACACCGCCCTTTCCTGAATCTGTGGGTACTCCTGGTTTAGTTGTAGTGGTCAAAGGATCAGTTGGTTTCATTGGCAAAGAAGGAACATGTTTGTCCTCTTTAACCTCTGGAATCTTACTGTCATCGTCATCTTCCGATTCTTCATCGGAATAAGGTGTAACACCGCCCTTTCCTGAATCTATGGGTACTCCTGGTTTAGTTGTAGTGGTCAATGGATCGGTTGGTTTCATTGGCAAAGTAGGAACAGGTTTGTCCTCTTTAACCTCTGGAACCTTACTGTCATCGTCATCTTCCGATTCTTCATCGGAATAAGGTATAACACCGCCCTTTCCTGAATCTATGGATACTCCTGGTTTAGTTGAAGTGGTCAATGGATCAGTTGGTTTCATTGACAAAGAAGGAACAGGTTTGTCCTCTTTAACCTCTGGAACCTTACTGTAACCGTCGGCTGTGGAGGTCAATGGATCGGTTGGTTTCATTGGCAAAGTAGGAACAGGTTTGTCCTCCTTAACCTCTGGAACCTTACTGTCATCGTCATCTCCCGATTCTTCATCGGAATAAGGTGTAACACCGCCCTTTCCTGAATCTATGGGTACTCCTGGTTTAGTTGTAGTGGTCAATGGATCAGTTGGTTTCATTGGCAAAGAAGGAACAGGTTTGTCCTCCTTAACCTCTGGAACCTTACTGTCATCGTCATCTTCCGATTCTTCATCGGAATAAGGTGTAACACCGCCCTTTCCTGAATCTATGGGTACTCCTGGTTTAGATGTAGTGGTCAATGGATCAGTTGGTTTCATTGGCAAAGAAGGAACAGGTTTGTCCTCTTTAACCTCTGGAACCTTACTGTCATCGTCATCTTCCGATTCTTCATCGGAATAAGGTGTAACACCGCCCTTTCCTGAATCTATGGGTACTCCTGATTTAGTTGTAGTGGTCAATGGATCAGTGGGTTTCAATGGCAAAAAAGGAACAGGTTTGTCCTCCTTAACTTCTGGAACCTTACTGTCATCGTCATCTTCCGATTCTTCATCGGAATAAGGTGTAACACCGCCCTTTCCTGAATCTATGGGTACTCCTGGTTTAGTTGTAGTGGTCAATGGATCAGTTGGTTTCATTGGCAAAGAAGGAACAGGTTTGTCCTCTTTAACCTCTGGAATCTTACTGTCATCGTCATCTTCCGATTCTTCATCAGAATAAGGTGTAACACCGCCCTTTCCTGAATCTATGGGTACTCCTGGTTTAGTTGTAGTGGTCAAAGGATCAGTTGGTTTCGTTGGCAAAGAATGAACATGTTTGTCCTCTTTAACCTCTGGAATCTTACTGTCATCGTCATCTTCCGATTCTTCATCGGAATAAGGTGTAACACCGCCCTTTCCTGAATTTATGGGTACTCCTGGTTTAGTTGTAGTGGTCAATGGATCAGTTGGTTTCATTGGCAAAGAAGGAACAGGTTTGTCCTCTTTAACCTCCGGAACCTGTCTGTCATCGTCATTTTCCGATTCTTCATCGGAATAAGGTGTAACACCGACCTTTCCTGAATCTATGGGTACTCCTGGTTTAGTTGTAGTGGTCAATGGATCGGTTGGTTTCATTGGCAAAGTAGGAACAGGTTTGTCCTCTTTAACCTCTGGAACCTTACTGTCATCGTCATCTTCCGATTCTTCATCGGAATAAGGTGTAACACCGCCCTTTCCTGAATCTATGGGTACTCCTGGTTTAGTTGTAGTGGTCAATGGATCGGTTGGTTTCATTGGCAAAGAAGGAACAGGTTTGTCCTCTTTAACCTCTGGAACCTTAATGTAACCGTCGGCTGTCGAGGTCAGTGGATCGGTTGGTTTCATTGGCAAAGTAGGAACAGGTTTGTCCTCTTTAACCTCTGGAACCTTAATGTCATCGTCATCTTCCGATTCTTCATCGGAATAAGGTGTAACACCGCCCTTTCCAGAATCTATGGGTACTCCTGGTTTAGTTGTAGTGGTCAATGGATCAGTTGGTTTCATTGGCAAAGAAGGAACAGGTTTGTCCTCCATAACCTCTGGAACCTTACTTTCATCGTCATCTTCCGATTCTTCATCGGAATAAGGTGTAACACCGCCCTTTCCTGAATCTATGGGTACTCCTGGTTTAGTTGTAGTGGTCAATGGATCAGTTGGTTTCATTGGCAAAGAAGGAACAGGTTTGTCCTCCTTAACCTCTGGAACCTTACTGTCATCGTCATCTCCCGATTCTTCATCGGAATAAGTTGTAACACCGCCCTTTCCTGAATCTATGGGTACTCTTGGTTTAGTTGTAGTGGTCAATGGATCAATTGGTTTCATAGGCAAAGAAGGAACAGGTTTGTCCTCCTTAACCTCTGGAACCTTACTGTCATCGTCATCTTCCGATTCTTCATCGGAATAAGGTGTAACACCGCCCTTTCCTGAATCTATGGGTACTCCTGGTTTAGTTGTAGTGGTCAATGGATCAGTTGGTTTCATTGGCAAAGAAGGAACAGGTTTGTCCTCTTTAACCTCTGGAACCTTACTGTCATCGTCATCTTCCGATTCTTCATCGGAATAAGGTGTAACACCGCCCTTTCCTGAATCTATGGGTACTCCTGGTTTAGTTGTAGTGGTCAATGGATCAGTTGGTTTCATTGGCAAAGAAGGAAAAGGTTTGTCCTCTTTATCCTCTGGAACCTTACTGTCATCGTCATCTTCCGATTCTTCATCGGAATAAGGTGTAACCCCGCCCTTTCCTGAATCTATGGGTACTCCTGGTTTAGTTATAGTGGTCAATGGATCAGTTGGTTTCATTGGCAAAGAAGGAACAGGTTTGTCCTCTTTAACCTCTGGAATCTTACTGTCATCGTCATCTTCCGATTCTTCATCGGAATAAGGTGTAACACCGCCCTTTCCTGAATCTATGGGTACTCCTGGTTTAGTTGTAGTGGTCAATGGATCAGTTGGTTTCATTGGCAAAGAAGGAACAGGTTTGTCCTCTTTAACCTCTGGAACCTTAATGTAACCTTCGGCTGTCGAGGTCAATGGATCGGTTGGTTTCATTGGCAAAGTAGGAACAGGTTTGTCCTCTTTAACCTCTGGAACCTTACTGTCATCGTCATCTTCCGATTCTTCATCGGAATAAGGTGTAACACCGCCCTTTCCTGAATCTATGGGTACTCCTGGTTTAGTTGTAGTGGTCAATGGATCAGTTGGTTTCATTGGCAAAGAAGGAAAAGGTTTGTCCTCTTTATCCTCTGGAACCTTACTGTCATCGTCATCTTCCGATTCTTTATCGGAATAAGATGTAACACCGCCCTTTCCTGAATCTATGGGTACTCCTGGTTTAGTTATAGTGGTCAATGGATCAGTTGGTTTCATTGGCAAAGAAGGAACAGGTTTGTCCTCTTTAACCTCTGGAATCTTACTGTCATCGTCAACTTCCGATTCTTCATCGGAATAAGGTGTAACACCGCCCTTTCCTGAATCTATGGGTACTCCTGGTTTAGTTGTAGTGGTCAATGGATCAGTTGGTTTCATTGGCAAAGAAGGAACAGGTTTGTCCTCTTTAACCTCTGGAACCTTAATGTAACCGTCGGCTGTCGAGGTCAATGGATCGGTTGGTTTCATTGGCAAAGTAGGAACAGGTTTGTCCTCTTTAACCTCTGGAACCTTACTGTCATCGTCATCTTCCGATTCTTCATCGGAATAAGGTGTAACACCGCCCTTTCCTGAATCTATGGGTACTCCTCGTTTAGTTGTAGTGGTCAATGCATCAATTGATTTCATTGGCAAAGAAGGAACAGGTTTGTCCTCTTTTACCTCTGGAACCTTACTGTCATCGTCATCTTCCGATTCTTCATCGGAATAAGGTGTAACACCGCCCTTTCCTGAATCTATGGGTACTCCTGGTTTAGTTGTAGTGGTCAATGGATCAGTTGGTTTCATTGGCAAAGAAGGAACAGGTTTGTCCTCTTTAACCTCTGGAATCTTACTGTCATCGTCATCTTCCGATTCTTCATCAGAATAAGGTGTAACACCGCCCTTTCCTGAATCTATGGGTACTCCTGGTTTAGTTGTAGTGGTCAAAGGATCAGTTGGTTTCATTGGCAAAGAAGGAACATGTTTGTCCTCTTTAACCTCTGGAATCTTACTGTCATCGTCATCTTCCGATTCTTCATCGGAATAAGGTGTAACACCGCCCTTTCCTGAATCTATGGGTACTCCTGGTTTAGTTGTAGTGGTCAATGGATCAGTTGGTTTCATTGGCAAAGAAGTGACAGGTTTGTCCTCTTTAACCTCTGGAATCTTACTGTCATCGTCATCTTCCGATTCATCATCAGAATAAGGTGTAACACCGCCCTTTCCTGAATCTATGGGTACTCCTGGTTTAGTTGTAGTGGTCAAAGGATCAGTTGGTTTCATTGGCAAAGAAGGAACATGTTTGTCCTCTTTAACCTCTGGAATCTTACTGTCATCGTCATCTTCCGATTCTTCATCGGAATAAGGTGTAACACCGCCCTTTCCTGAATCTATTGGTCCTCCTGGTTTAGTTGTAGTGGTCAATGGATCGGTTGGTTTCATTGGCAAAGTAGGAACAGGTTTGTCCTCTTTAACCTCTGGAACCTTACTGTCATCGTCATCTTCCGATTCTTCATCGGAATAAGGTATAACACCGCCCTTTCCTGAATCTATGGGTACTCCTGGTTTAGTTGAAGTGGTCAATGGATCGGTTGGTTTCATTGGCAAAGTAGGAACAGGTTTGTCCTCCTTAACCTCTGGAACCTTACTGTCATCGTCATCTCCCGATTCTTCATCGGAATAAGGTGTAACACCGCCCTTTCCTGAATCTATGGGTACTCCTGGTTTAGTTGTAGTGGTCAATGGATCAGTTGGTTTCATTGGCAAAGAAGGAACAGGTTTGTCCTCCATAACCTCTGGAACCTTACTGTCATCGTCATCTTCCGATTCTTCATCGGAATAAGGTGTAACACCGCCCTTTCCTGAATCTATGGGTACTCCTGGTTTAGATGTAGTGGTCAATGGATCAGTTGGTTTCATTGGCAAAGAAGGAACAGGTTTTTCCTCTTTACCCTCTGGAACCTTACTGTCATCGTCATCTTCCGATTCTTCATCGGAATAAGGTGTAACACCGCCCTTTCCTGAATCTATGGGTACTCCTGGTTTAGTTGTAGTGGTCAATGGATCAGTGGGTTTCAATGGCAAAAAAGGAACAGGTTTGTCCTCTTTAACCTCTGAAACCTTACTGTCATCGTCATCTTCCGATTCTTCATCGAAATAAGGTGTAACACCGCCCTTTCCTGAATCTATGGGTACTCCTGGTTTAGTTGTAGTGGTCAATGGATCAGTTGGTTTCATTGGCAAAGAAGGAACAGGTTTGTCCTCTTTAACCTCTGGAATCTTACTGTCATCGTCATCTTCCGATTCTTCATCAGAATAAGGTGTAACACCGCCCTTTCCTGAATCTATGGGTACTCCTGGTTTAGTTGTAGTGGTCAAAGGATCAGTTGGTTTCATTGGCAAAGAATGAACATGTTTGTCCTCTTTAACCTCTGGAATCTTACTGTCATCGTCATCTTCCGATTCTTCATCGGAATAAGGTGTAACACCGCCCTTTCCTGAATCTATGGGTACTCCTGGTTTAGTTGTAGTGGTCAATGGATCAGTTGGTTTTATTGGCAAAGAGGGAACAGGTTTGTCCTCTTTAACCTCTGGAACCTGTCTGTCATCGTCATTTTCCGATTCTTCATCGGAATAAGGTGTAACACCGACCTTTCCTGAATCTATGGGTACTCCTGGTTTAGTTGTAGTGGTCAATGGATCGGTTGGTTTCATTGGCAAAGTAGGAACAGGTTTGTCCTCTTTAACCTCTGGAACCTTACTTTCATCGTCATCTTCCGATTCTTCATCGGAATAAGGTGTAACACCGCCCTTTCCTGAATCTATGGGTACTCCTGGTTTAGTTGTAGTGGTCAATGGATCAGTTGGTTTCATTGGCAAAGAAGGAACAGGTTTGTCCTCTTTAACCTCTGGAATCTTACTGTCATCGTCATCTTCCGATTCTTCATCGGAATAAGGTGTAACACCGCCCTTTCCTGAATCTATGGGTACTCCTGGTTTAGTTGTAGTGGTCAATGGATCAGTTGGTTTCATTGGCAAAGAGGGAACAGGTTTGTCCTCTTTAACCTCTGGAACCTGTCTGTCATCGTCATTTTCCGATTCTTCATCGGAATAAGGTGTAACACCGACCTTTCCTGAATCTATGGGTACTCCTGGTTTAGTTGTAGTGGTCAATGGATCGGTTGGTTTCATTGGCAAAGTAGGAACAGGTTTGTCCTCTTTAACCTCTGGAACCTTACTGCCATCGTCATCTTCCGATTCTTCATCGGAATAAGGTGTAACACCGCCCTTTCCTGAATCTATGGGTACTCCTGGTTTAGTTGTAGTGGTCAATGGATCAGTTGGTTTCATTGGCAAAGAAGGAACAGGTTTGTCCTCTTTAACCTCTGGAACCTTAATGTAACCGTCGGCTGTCGAGGTCAATGGATCGGTTGGTTTCATTGGCAAAGTAGGAACAGGTTTGTCCTCTTTAACCTCTGGAACCTTAATGTCATCGTCATCTTCCGATTCTTCATCGGAATAAGGTGTAACACCGCCCTTTCCTGAATCTATGGGTACTCCTGGTTTAGTTGTAGTGGTCAATGGATCGGTTGGTTTCATTGGCAAAGAAGGAACAGGTTTGTCCTCCTTAACCTCTGGAACCTTACTGTCATCGTCATCTTCCGATTCTTCATCGGAATAAGGTGTAACACCGCCCTTTCCTGAATCTATGGGTACTCCTGGTTTAGTTGTAGTGGTCAATGGATCAGTTGGTTTCATTGGCAAAGAAGGAACAGGTTTGTCCTCCATAACCTCTGGAACCTTACTTTCATCGTCATCTTCCGATTCTTCATCGGAATAAGGTGTAACACCGCCCTTTCCTGAATCTATGGGTACTCCTGGTTTAGTTGTAGTGGTCAATGGATCAGTTGGTTTCATTGGCAAAGAAGGAACAGGTTTGTCCTCCTTAACCTCTGGAATCTTACTGTCATCGTCATCTCCCGATTCTTCATCGGAATAAGGTGTAACACCGCCCGTTCCTGAATCTATGGGTACTCCTGGTTTAGTTGTAGTGGTCAATGGATCAGTTGGTTTCATTGGCAAAGAAGGAACAGGTTTGTCCTCCTTAACCTCTGGAACCTTACTGTCATCGTCATCTTCCGATTCTTCATCGGAATAAGGTGTAACACCGCCCTTTCCTGAATCTATGGGTACTCCTGGTTTAGTTGTAGTGGTCAATGGATCAGTTGGTTTCATTGGCAAAGAAGGAACAGGTTTGTCCTCTTTAACCTCTGGAACCTTACTGTCATCGTCATCTTCCGATTCTTCATCGGAATAAGGTGTAACACCGCCCTTTCCTGAATCTATGGGTACTCCTGGTTTAGTTGTAGTGGTCAATGGATCAGTTGGTTTCATTGGCAAAGAAGGAAAAGGTTTGTCCTCTTTATCCTCTGGAACCTTTCTGTCATCGTCATCTTCCGATTCTTCATCGGAATAAGGTGTAACCCCGCCCTTTCCTGAATCTATGGGTACTCCTGGTTTAGTTATAGTGGTCAATGGATCAGTTGGTTTCATTGGCAAAGAAGGAACAGGTTTGTCCTCTTTAACCTCTGGAATCTTACTGTCATCGTCATCTTCCGATTCTTCATCGGAATAAGGTGTAACACCGCCCTTTCCTGAATCTATGGGTACTCCTGGTTTAGTTGTAGTGGTCAATGGATCAGTTGGTTTCATTGGCAAAGAAGGAACAGGTTTGTCCTCTTTAACCTCTGGAACCTCAATGTAACCGTCGGCTGTCGAGGTCAATGGATCAGTTGGTTTCATTGGCAAAGAAGGAACAGGTTTGTCCTCCTTAACCTCTGGAACCTTACTGTCATCGTCATCTCCCGATTCTTCATCGGAATAAGGTGTAACACCGCCCTTTCCTGAATCTATGGGTACTCCTGGTTTAGTTGTAGTGGTCAATGGATCAGTTGATTTCATTGGCAAAGAAGGAACAGGTTTGTCCTCTTTAACCTCTGGAATTTTACTGTCATCGTCATCTTCCGATTCTTCATCAGAATAAGGTGTAACACCGCCCTTTCCTGAATCTATGGGTACTCCTGGTTTAGTTGTAGTGGTCAAAGGATCAGTTGGTTTCATTGGCAAAGAAGGAACATGTTTGTCCTCTTTAACCTCTGGAATCTTACTGTCATCGTCATCTTCCGATTCTTCATCAGAATAAGGTGTAACACCGTCCTTTCCTGAATCTATGGGTACTCCTCGTTTAGTTGTAGTGGTCAATGGATCAGTTGATTTCATTGGCAAAGAAGGAACAGGTTTGTCCTCTTTAACCTCTGGAATCTTACTGTCATCGTCATCTTCCGATTCTTCATCAGAATAAGGTGTAACACCGCCCTTTCCTGAATCTATGGGTACTCCTGGTTTAGTCGTAGTGGTCAAAGGATCAGTTGGTTTCATTGGCAAAGAAGGAACATGTTTGTCCTCTTTAACCTCTGGAATCTTACTGTCATCGTCATCTTCCGATTCTTCATCGGAATAAGGTGTAACACCGCCCTTTCCTGAATCTATGGGTACTCCTGGTTTAGTTGTAGTGGTCAATGGATCAGTTGGTTTCATTGGCAAAGAAGGAACAGGTTTGTCCTCTTTAACCTCTGGAACCTGTCTGTCATTGTCATTTTCCGATTCTTCATCGGAATAAGGTGTAACACCGACCTTTCCTGAATCTATGGGTACTCCTGGTTTAGTTGTAGTGGTCAATGGATCGGTTGGTTTCATTGGCAAAGTAGGAACAGGTTTGTCCTCTTTAACCTCTGGAACCTTACTGTCATCGTCATCTTCCGATTCTTCATCGGAATAAGGTATAACACCGCCCTTTCCTGAATCTATGTGTACTCCTGGTTTAGTTGTAGTGGTCAATGGATCAGTTGGTTTCATTGGCAAAGAAGGAACAGGTTTGTCCTCTTTAACCTCTGGAACCTTAATGTAACCGTCGGCTGTCGAGGTCAATGGATCGGTTGGTTTCATTGGCAAAGTAGGAACAGGTTTGTCCTTCTTAACCTCTGGAACCTTACTGTCATCGTCATCTCCCGATTCTTCATCGGAATAAGGTGTAACACCGACCTTTCCTGAATCTATGGGTGCTCCTGGTTTAGTTGTAGTGGTCAATGGATCAGTTGGTTTCATTGGCAAAGAAGGAACAGGTTTGTCCTCTTTAACCTCTGGAACCTTATTGTCATCGTCATCTCCCGATTCTTCATCGGAATAAGGTGTAACACCGCCCTTTCCTGAATCTATGGGTACTCCTGGTTTAGTTGTAGTGGTCAATTGATCAGTTGGTTTCATTGGCAAAAAAGGAACAGGTTTGTCCTCCTTAACCTGTGGAACCTTACTGTCATCGTCATCTTCCGATTCTTCATCGGAATAAGGTGTAACACCGACCTTTCCTGAATCTATGGGTACTCCTTGTTTAGTTGTAGTGGTCAATGGATCAGTTGGTTTCATTGGCAAAGAAGGAACAGGTTTGTCCTCTTTAACCTCTGGAACCTTACTGTCATCGTCATCTTCCGATTCATCATCGGAATAAGGTGTAACACCGACCTTTCCTGAATCTATGGGTACTCCTGGTTTAGTTGTAGTGGTCAATTGATCAGTTGGTTTCATTGGCAAAGAAGGAACAGGTTTGTCCTCCTTAACCTCTGGAACCTTACTGTCATCGTCATCTTCCGATTCTTCATCGGAATAAGGTGTAACACCGACCTTTCCTGAATCTATGGGTACTCCTGGTTTAGTTGTAGTGGTCAATGGATCAGTTGGTTTCATTGGCAAAGAAGGAACAGGTTTGTCCTCCTTAACCTGTGGAACCTTACTGTCATCGTCATCTTCCGGTTCTTCATCGGAATAAGGTGTAACACCGCCCTTTCCTGAATCTATGGGTACTCCTGGTTTAGTTGTAGTGGTCAATTGATCAGTTGGTTTCATTGGCAAAGAAGGAACAGGTTTGTCCTCTTTAACCTCTGGAATCTTACTGTCATCGTCATCTTCCGATTCTTCATCGGAATAAGGTGTAACACCGCCCTTTCCTGAATCTATGGGTACTCCTGGTTTAGTTGCAGTAGTCAATGGATCAGTTGGTTTCATTGGCAAAGAAGGAACAGGTTTGTCCTCTTTTAAGAAAAAGGAATAAGGTGTAACACCGCCCTTTCCTGAATCTATGGGTAGTCCTGGTTTAGTTGTAGTGGCAAATGGATCAGTTGGTTTCATTGGCAAAGAAGGAACAGGTTTGTCCTCTTTAACCTCTGGAACCTTAATGTAACCGTCGGCTGTCGAGGTCAATGGATCGGTTGGTTTCATTGGCAAAGTAGGAACAGGTTTGTCCTCTTTAACCTCTGGAACCTTACTGTCATCGTCATCTTCCGATTCTTCATCGGAATAAGGTGTAACACCGCCCTTTCCTGAATCTATGGGTACTCCTGGTTTAGTTGTAGTGGTCAATGGATCGGTTGGTTTCATTGGCAAAGAAGGAACAGGTTTGTCCTCCTTAACCTCTGGAACCTTACTGTCATCGTCATCTTCCGATTCTTCATCGGAATAAGGTGTAACACCGCCCTTTCCTGAATCTATGGGTACTCCTGGTTTAGTTGTAGTGGTCAATGGATCAGTTGGTTTCATTGGCAAAGAAGGAACAGGTTTGTCCTCCATAACCTCTGGAACCTTACTTTCATCGTCATCTTCCGATTCTTCATCGGAATAAGGTGTAACACCGCCCTTTCCTGAATCTATGGGTACTCCTGGTTTAGTTGTAGTGGTCAATGGATCAGTTGGTTTCATTGGCAAAGAAGGAACAGGTTTGTCCTCCTTAACCTCTGGAACCTTACTGTCATCGTCATCTCCCGATTCTTCATCGGAATAAGGTGTAACACCGCCCTTTCCTGAATCTATGGGTACTCCTGGTTTAGTTGTTGTGGTCAATGGATCAGTTGGTTTCATTGGCAAAGAAGGAACAGGTTTGTCCTCCTTAAACTCTGGAACCTTACTGTCATCGTCATCTTCCGATTCTTCATCGGAATAAGGTGTAACACCGCCCTTTCCTGAATCTATGGGTACTCCTGGTTTAGTTGTAGTGGTCAATGGATCAGTTGGTTTCATTGGCAAAGAAGGAACAGGTTTGTCCTCTTTAACCTCTGGAACCTTACTGTCATCGTCATCTTCCGATTCTTCATCGGAATAAGGTGTAACACCGCCCTTTCCTGAATCTATGGGTACTCCTGGTTTAGTTGTAGTGGTCAATGGATCGGTTGGTTTCATTGGCAAAGAAGGAAAAGGTTTGTCCTCTTTATCCTCTGGAACCTTACTGTCATCCTCATCTTCCGATTCTTCATCGGAATAAGGTGTAACACCGCCCTTTCCTGAATCTATGGGTACTACTGGTTTAGTTATAGTGGTCAATGGATCAGTTGGTTTCATTGGCAAAGAAGGAACAGGTTTGTCCTCTTTAACCTCTGGAATCTTACTGTCATCGTCATCTTCCGATTCTTCATCGGAATAAGGTGTAACACCGCCCTTTCCTGAATCTATGGGTACTCCTGGTTTAGTTGTAGTGGTCAATGGATCAGTTGGTTTCATTGGCAAAGAAGGAACAGGTTTGTCCTCTTTAACCTCTGGAACCTTAATGTAACCGTCGGCTGTCGAGGTCAATGGATCAGTTGGTTTCATTGGCAAAGAAGGAACAGGTTTTTCCTCTTTACCCTCTGGAACCTTACTGTCATCGTCATCTTCCGATTCTTCATCGGAATAAGGTGTAACACCGCCCTTTCCTGAATCTATGGGTACTCCTGGTTTAGTTGTAGTGGTCAATTGATCAGTGGGTTTCAATGGCAAAGAAGGAACAGGTTTGTGCTCTTTAACCTCTGGAACCTTACTGTCATCGTCATATTCCGATTCTTCATCGGAATATGGTGTAACACCGCCCTTTCCTGAATCTATGGGTTCTCCTGGTTTAGTTGTAGTGGTCAATGGATGAGTTGGTTTCATTGGCAAAGAAGGAACAGGTTTGTCCTCTTTAACCTCTGGAACCTTACTGTCATCGTCATCTTCCGATTCTTCATCGGAATAAGGTGTAACACCGCCCTTTACTGAATCTATGGATACTCCTGGTTTAGTTGTAGTGGTCAACGGATCAGTTGGTTTCATTGGCAAAGAAGGAACAGGTTTGTCCTCTTTTACCTCTGGAACCTTACTGTCATCGTCATATTCCGATTCTTCATCGGAATAAGGTGTAACACCGCCCTTTCCTGAATCTATGGGTACTCCTGGTTTAGTTGTAGTGGTCAAAGGATCAGTTGGTTTCATTAGCAAAGAAGGAACATGTTTGCCCTCTTTAACCTCTGGAATCTTACTGTCATCGTCATCTTCCGATTCTTCATCGGAATAAGGTGTAACACCGCCCTTTCCTGAATCTATGGGTACTCCTGGTTTAGTTGCAGTAGTCAATGGATCAGTTGGTTTCATTGGCAAAGAAGGAACAGGTTTGTCCTCTTTTAAGAAAAAGGAATAAGGTGTAACACCGCCCTTTCCTGAATCTATGGGTAGTCCTGGTTTAGTTGTAGTGGCAAATGGATCAGTTGGTTTCATTGGCAAAGAAGGAACAGGTTTGTCCTCTTTAACCTCTGGAATCTTACTGTCATCGTCATCTTCCGATTCTTCATCTGAATAAGGTGTAACACCGCCATTTCCTGAATCTATGGGTACTCCTGGTTTAGTTGTAGCGGTCAATGGATCAGTTGGTTTCATTGGCAAAGAAGGAACAGGTTTGTCCTCTTTAACCTCTGGAACCTTACTGTCATCGTCATCTTCCCATTCTTTATCGGAATAAGGTGTAACACCGCCCTTTCCTGAATCTATGGGTACTCCTGGTTTAGTTGTAGTGGTCAATGGATCAGTTGGTTTCATTGGCAAAGAAGGAACAGGTTTGTCCTCTTTTACCTCTGGAACCTTACTGTCATCGTCATCTTCCGATTTTTCATCGGAATAAGGTGTAACACCGTCCTTTCCTGAATCTATGGGTACTCCTCGATTAGTTGTAGTGGTCAAAGGATCAGTTGGTTTCATTGGCAAAGAAGGAACATGTTTGTCCTCTTTAACCTTTGGAATCTTACTGTCATCGTCATCTTCCGATTCTTCATCGGAATAAGGTGTAACACCGCCCTTTCCTGAATCTATGGGTACTCCTCGTTTAGTTGTAGTGATCAATGGATCAGTTGATTTCATTGGCAAAGAAGGAACAGGTTTGTCCTCTTTAACCTCTGGAATCTTACTGTCATCGTCATCTTCCGATTCTTCATCAGAATAAGGTGTAACACCGCCCTTTCCTGAATCTATGGGTACTCCTGGTTTAGTTGTAGTGGTCAAAGGATCAGTTGGTTTCATTAGCAAAGAAGGAACATGTTTGCCCTCTTTAACCTCTGGAATCTTACTGTCATCGTCATCTTCCGATTCTTCATCGGAATAAGGTGTAACACCGACCTTTCCTGAATCTATGGGTACTCCTGGTTTAGTTGTAGTGGTCAATGGATCGGTTGGTTTCATTGGCAAAGTAGGAACAGGTTTGTCCTCTTTACCCTTTGGAACCTTACTGTCATCGTCATCTTCCGATTCTTCATCGGAATAAGGTGTAACACCGCCCTTTCCTGAATCTATGGGTACTCCTGGTTTAGTTGTAGTGGTCAATTGATCAGTGGGTTTCAATGGCAAAGAAGGAACAGGTTTGTGCTCTTTAACCTCTGGAACCTTACTGTCATCGTCATATTCCGATTCTTCATCGGAATATGGTGTAACACCGCCCTTTCCTGAATCTATGGGTTCTCCTGGTTTAGTTGTAGTGGTCAATGGATGAGTTGGTTTCATTGGCAAAGAAGGAACAGGTTTGTCCTCTTTAACCTCTGGAACCTTACTGTCATCGTCATCTTCCGATTCTTCATCGGAATAAGGTGTAACACCGCCCTTTACTGAATCTATGGATACTCCTGGTTTAGTTGTAGTGGTCAACGGATCAGTTGGTTTCATTGGCAAAGAAGGAACAGGTTTGTCCTCTTTTACCTCTGGAACCTTACTGTCATCGTCATATTCCGATTCTTCATCGGAATAAGGTGTAACACCGCCCTTTCCTGAATCTATGGGTACTCCTGGTTTAGTTGTAGTGGTCAAAGGATCAGTTGGTTTCATTAGCAAAGAAGGAACATGTTTGCCCTCTTTAACCTCTGGAATCTTACTGTCATCGTCATCTTCCGATTCTTCATCGGAATAAGGTGTAACACCGCCCTTTCCTGAATCTATGGGTACTCCTGGTTTAGTTGCAGTAGTCAATGGATCAGTTGGTTTCATTGGCAAAGAAGGAACAGGTTTGTCCTCTTTTAAGAAAAAGGAATAAGGTGTAACACCGCCCTTTCCTGAATCTATGGGTAGTCCTGGTTTAGTTGTAGTGGCAAATGGATCAGTTGGTTTCATTGGCAAAGAAGGAACAGGTTTGTCCTCTTTTACCTCTGGAACCTTACTGTCATCGTCATCTTCCGATTCTTCATCTGAATAAGGTGTAACACCGCCATTTCCTGAATCTATGGGTACTCCTGGTTTAGTTGTAGTGGTCAATGGATCAGTTGGTTTCATTGGCAAAGAAGGAACAGGTTTGTCCTCTTTAACCTCTGGAACCTTACTGTCATCGTCATCTTCCCATTCTTTATCGGAATAAGGTGTAACACCGCCCTTTCCTGAATCTATGGGTACTCCTGGTTTAGTTGTAGTGGTCAATGGATCAGTTGGTTTCATTGGCAAAGAAGGAACAGGTTTGTCCTCTTTTACCTCTGGAACCTTACTGTCATCGTCATCTTCCGATTTTTCATCGGAATAAGGTGTAACACCGTCCTTTCCTGAATCTATGGGTACTCCTCGTTTAGTTGTAGTGGTCAAAGGATCAGTTGGTTTCATTGGCAAAGAAGGAACATGTTTGTCCTCTTTAACCTTTGGAATCTTACTGTCATCGTCATCTTCCGATTCTTCATCGGAATAAGGTGTAACACCGCCCTTTCCTGAATCTATGGGTACTCCTCGTTTAGTTGTAGTGATCAATGGATCAGTTGATTTCATTGGCAAAGAAGGAACAGGTTTGTCCTCTTTAACCTCTGGAATCTTACTGTCATCGTCATCTTCCGATTCTTCATCAGAATAAGGTGTAACACCGCCCTTTCCTGAATCTATGGGTACTCCTGGTTTAGTTGTAGTGGTCAAAGGATCAGTTGGTTTCATTAGCAAAGAAGGAACATGTTTGCCCTCTTTAACCTCTGGAATCTTACTGTCATCGTCATCTTCCGATTCTTCATCGGAATAAGGTGTAACACCGCCCTTTCCTGAATCTATGGGTACTCCTGGTTTAGTTGTAGTGGTCAATGGATCAGTTGGTTTCATTGGCAAAGAAGGAACAGGTTTATCCTCTTTAACCTCTGGAACCTGTCTGTCATTGTCATTTTCCGATTCTTCATCGGAATAAGGTGTAACACCGACCTTTCCTGAATCTATGGGTACTCCTGGTTTAGTTGTAGTGGTCAATGGATCGGTTGGTTTCATTGGCAAAGTAGGAACAGGTTTGTCCTCTTTAACCTCTGGAACCTTACTGTCATCGTCATCTTCCGATTCTTCATCGGAATAAGGTATAACACCGCCCTTTCCTGAATCTATGGGTACTCCTGGTTTAGTTGTAGTGGTCAATGGATCAGTTGGTTTCATTAGCAAAGAAGGAACAGGTTTGTCCTCTTTAATCTCTGGAACCTTACTGTAACAGTCAGCTGTGGAGGTCAATGGATCGGTTGGTTTCATTGGCAAAGTAGGAACAGGTTTGTCCTTCTTAACCTCTGGAACCTTACTGTCATCGTCATCTCCCGATTCTTCATCGGAATAAGGTGTAACACCGACCTTTCCTGAATCTATGGGTACTCCTGGTTTAGTTGTAGTGGTCAATGGATCAGTTGGTTTCATTGGCAAAGAAGGAACAGGTTTGTCCTCCTTAACCTCTGGAACCTTACTGTCATCGTCATCTTCCGATTCTTCATCGGAATAAGGTGTAACACCGACCTTTCCTGAATCTATGGGTACTCCTGGTTTAGTTGTAGTGGTCAATGGATCAGTTGGTTTCATTAGCAAAGAAGGAACAGGTTTGTCCTCTTTAACCTCTGGAACCTTACTGTAACCGTCAGCTGTGGAGGTCAATGGATCGGTTGGTTTCATTGGCAAAGTAGGAACAGGTTTGTCCTTCTTAACCTCTGGAACCTTACTGTCATCGTCATCTCCCGATTCTTCATCGGAATAAGGTGTAACACCGACCTTTCCTGAATCTATGGGTACTCCTGGTTTAGTTGTAGTGGTCAATTGATCAGTTGGTTTCATTGGCAAAGAAGGAATAGGTTTGTCCTCCTTAACCTGTGGAACCTTACTGTCATCGTCATCTTCCGATTCTTCATCGGAATAAGGTGTAACACCGACCTTTCCTGAATCTATGGGTACTCCTGGTTTAGTTGTAGTGGTCAATTGATCAGTTGGTTTCATTGGCAAAGAAGGAACAGGTTTGTCCTCCTTAACCTCTGGAACCTTACTGTCATCGTCATCTTCCGATTCTTCATCGGAATAAGGTGTAACACCGACCTTTCCTGAATCTATGGGTACTCCTGGTTTAGTTGTAGTGGTCAATGGATCAGTTGGTTTCATTGGCAAAGAAGGAACAGGTTTGTCCTCCTTAACCTGTGGAACCTTACTGTCATCGTCATATTCCGGTTCTTCATCGGAATAAGGTGTAACACCGCCCTTTCCTGAATCTATGGGTACTCCTGGTTTAGTTGTAGTGGTCAATTGATCAGTTGGTTTCATTGGCAAAGAAGGAACAGGTTTGTCCTCTTTAACCTCTGGAACCTTAATGTAACCGTCGGCTGTCGAGGTCAATGGATCGGTTGGTTTCATTGGCAAAGTAGGAACAGGTTTGTCCTCTTTAACCTCTGGAACCTTACTGTCATCGTCATCTTCCGATTCTTCATCGGAATAAGGTGTAACACCGCCCTTTCCTGAATCTGTGGGTACTCCTGGTTTAGTTGTAGTGGTCAAAGGATCAGTTGGTTTCATTGGCAAAGAAGGAACATGTTTGTCCTCTTTAACCTCTGGAATCTTACTGTCATCGTCATCTTCCGATTCTTCATCGGAATAAGGTGTAACACCGCCCTTTCCTGAATCTATGGGTACTCCTGGTTTAGTTGTAGTGGTCAATGGATCGGTTGGTTTCATTGGCAAAGAAGGAACAGGTTTGTCCTCCTTAACCTCTGGAATCTTACTGTCATCGTCATTATCCGATTCTTCATCGGAATAAGGTGTAACACCGCCCTTTCCTGAATCTATGGGTACTCCTGGTTTAGTTGTAGTGGTCAATGGATCAGTTGGTTTCATTGGCAAAGAAGGAACAGGTTTGTCCTCCTTAACCTCTGGAACCTTACTGTCATCGTCATCTCCCGATTCTTCATCGGAATAAGGTGTAACACCGCCCTTTCCTGAATCTATGGGTACTCCTGGTTTAGTTGTAGTGGTCAATGGATCAGTTGGTTTCATTGGCAAAGAAGGAACAGGTTTGTCCTCCTTAACCTCTGGAACCTTACTGTCATCGTCATCTTCCGATTCTTCATCGGAATAAGGTGTAACACCGACCTTTCCTGAATCTATGGGTACTCCTGGTTTAGTTGTAGTGGTCAATGGATCAGTTGGTTTCATTGGCAAAGAAGGAACAGGTTTGTCCTCTTTAACCTCTGGAACCTTACTGTCATCGTCATCTTCCGATTCTTCATCGGAATAAGGTGTAACACCGCCCTTTCCTGAATCTATGGGTACTCCTGGTTTAGTTGTAGTGGTCAATGGATCAGTTGGTTTCATTGGCAAAGAAGGAAAAGGTTTGTCCTCTTTATCCTCTGGAACCTTACTGTCATCGTCATCTTCCGATTCTTCATCGGAATAAGGTGTAACACCGCCCTTTCCTGAATCTATGGGTACTACTGGTTTAGTTATAGTGGTCAATGGATCAGTTGGTTTCATTGGCAAAGAAGGAACAGGTTTGTCCTCTTTAACCTCTGGAATCTTACTGTCATCGTCATCTTCCGATTCTTCATCGGAATAAGGTGTAACACCGCCCTTTCCTGAATCTATGGGTACTCCTGGTTTAGTTGTAGTGGTCAATGGATCAGTTGGTTTCATTGGCAAAGAAGGAACAGGTTTGTCCTCTTTAACCTCTGGAACCTTAATGTAACCGTCGGCTGTCGAGGTCAATGGATCAGTTGGTTTCATTGGCAAAGAAGGAACAGGTTTTTCCTCTTTACCCTCTGGAACCTTACTGTCATCGTCATCTTCCGATTCTTCATCGGAATAAGGTGTAACACCGCCCTTTCCTGAATCTATGGGTACTCCTGGTTTAGTTGTAGTGGTCAATGGATCAGTGGGTTTCAATGGCAAAGAAGGAACAGGTTTGTCCTCTTTAACCTCTGGAACCTTACTGTCATCGTCATCTTCCGCTTCTTCATCGGAATAAGGTGTAACACCGCCCTTTCCTGAATCTATGGGTACTACTGGTTTAGTTATAGTGGTCAATGGATCAGTTGGTTTCATTGGCAAAGAAGGAACAGGTTTGTCCTCTTTAACCTCTGGAACCTTAATGTAACCGTCGGCTGTCGAGGTCAATGGATCAGTTGGTTTCATTGGCAAAGAAGGAACAGGTTTTTCCTCTTTACCCTCTGGAACCTTACTGTCATCGTCATCTTCCGATTCTTCATCGGAATAAGGTGTAACACCGCCCTTTCCTGAATCTATGGGTACTCCTGGTTTAGTTGTAGTGGTCAATGGATCAGTGGGTTTCAATGGCAAAGAAGGAACAGGTTTGTCCTCTTTAACCTCTGGAACCTTACTGTCATCGTCATCTTCCGATTCTTCATCGGAATAAGGTGTAACACCGCCCTTTCCTGAATCTATGGATACTCCTGGTTTAGTTGTAGTGGTCAACGGATCAGTTGGTTTCATTGGCAAAGAAGGAACAGGTTTGTCCTCTTTTACCTCTGGAACCCTACAGTCATCGTCATATTCCGATTCTTCATCGGAATATGGTGTAACACCGCCCTTTCCTGAATCTATGGGTACTCCTGGTTTAGTTGTAGTGGTCAATGGATGAGTTGGTTTCATTGGCAAAGAAGGAACAGGTTTGTCCTCTTTAACCTCTGAAACCTTACTGTCATCGTCATCTTCCGATTCTTCATCGGAATAAGGTGTAACACCGCCCTTTCCTGAATCTATGGGTACTCCTGGTTTAGTTGCAGTGGTCAATGGATCAGTTGGTTTCATTGGCAAAGAAGGAACAGGTTTGTCCTCTTTAACCTCTGGAACCTTACTGTCATCGTCATCTTCCGATTCTTCATCGGAATAAGGTGTAACACCGCCCTTTCCTGAATCTATGGGTACTCCTGGTTTAGTTGTAGTGGTCAATGGATCAGTTGGTTTCATTGGCAAAGAAGGAACAGGTTTGTCCTCTTTATCCTCTGGAACCTTACTGTCATCGTCATCTTCCGATTCCTCATCGGAATAAGGTGTAACACCGCCCTTTCCTGCATCTATGGGTACTCCTGGTTTAGTTGTAGTGGTCAATGGATCAGTTGGTTTCATTGGCAAAGAAGGAACAGGTTTGTCCTCTATAACCTCTGGAATCTTACTGTCATCGTCATCTTCCGATTCTCCATCGGAATAAGGTTTAACACCGCCCTTTCCTGAATCTATGGGTACTCCTGGTTTAGTTGTAGTGGTCAATGGATCAGTTGGTTTCATTGGCAAAGAAGGAACAGGTTTGTCCTCTTTTACCTCTGGAACCTTACTGTCATCGTCATCTTCCGATTCTTCATCGGAATAAGGTGTAACACCGCAATTTCCTGAATCTATGGGTACTACTGGTTTAGTTGTAGTGGTCAATGGATCAGTTGGTTTCATTGGCAAAGAAGGAACAGGCTTGTCCTCGTTAACCTCTGGAACCTTACTGTCACCGTCAGCTGTGATGGTCAATGGATCAGTTGATTTCACTGGCAAAGAAGGAACAGGTTTGTCCTCTTTAACCTCTGGAACCTTACTGTCATCGTCATCTTCCGATTCTTCATCAGAATAAGGTGTAACACCGCCCTTTCCTAAATCTAAGGGTACTCCTGGTTTAGTTGTAGTGGTCAATGGATCAGTTGGTTTCATTGGCAAAGAAGGAACAGGTTTGTCCTCTTTTACTACTGGAACCTCACTGTCATCGTCATCTTCCGATTCTTCATCGGAATAAGGTGTAACAACGCCCTTTCCTGAATCTATGGGTACTCCTGGTTTAGTTGTAGTGGTCAATGGATCAGTTGGTTTCATTGGCAAAGAAGGAACAGGTTTGTCCTCTTTAACCTCTGGAACCTTACTGTCATCGTCATCTTCCGATTCTTCATCGGAATAAGGTGTAACACCGCCCTTTCCTGAATCTATGGGTACTCCTGGTTTAGTTGTAGTGGTCAATGGATCAGTTGGTTTCATTGGCAAAGAAGGAACAGGTTTGTCCTCTTTATCCTCTGGAACCTCATCGGAATAAGGTGTAACACCGCCCTTTCCTGAATCTATGGGTACTCCTGGTTTAGTTGTAGTGGTCAATGGATCAGTTGGTTTCATTGGCAAAGAAGGAACAGGCTTGTCCTCGTTAACCTCTGGAACCTTACTGTCACCGTCAGCTGTGATGGTCAATGGATCAGTTGATTTCACTGGCAAAGAAGGAACAGGTTTGTCCTCTTTAACCTCTGGAATCTTACTGTCATCGTCATCGTCCGATTCTTCATTGGAGTAAGGTGTAACACCGCCCTTTCCTGAATCTATGGGTACTCCTGGTTTAGTTGTAGTGGTCAATGGATCAGTTGGTTTCATTGGCATAGAAGGAACAGGTTTGTCCTCTTTTACCTCTGGAACCTTACTGTCATCGTAATCTTCCGATTCTTCATCGGAGTAAGGTGTAACACCGCCCTTTCTTGAATCTATGGGTACTCCTGGTTTAGTTGTAGTGGTCAATGGATCAGTTGATTTCATTGGCAAAGAAGGAACAGGTTTGTCCTCTTTAACCTCTGGAACCTTACTTTCACCGTCAGCTGTGGTGGTCAATGGAGCGGTTGGTTTCATTGGCAAAGTGGGAACAGGTTTGTCCTCTTTAACCTCTGGAACCTTACTTTCACCGTCAGCTGTGGTGGTCAATGGATCGGTTGGTTTCATTGGCAAAGAAGGAACAGGTTTGTCCTCTTTATCCTCTGGAACCTTACTGTCACCGTCATCTTCCGATTCCTCATCGGAATAAGGTGTAACACCGCCCTTTCCTGAATCTATGGGTGCTCCTGGTTTAGTTGTAGTGGTCAATGGATCAGTTGGTTTCATTGGCAAAGAAGGAACAGGTTTGTCCTCTTTTACCTCTGGAACCTTACTGTCATCGTCATCTTCCGATTCTTCATCGGAATAAGGTGTAACACCGCCCTTTCCTGAATCTATGGGTACTCCTGGTTTAGTTGTAGTGGTCAATGGATCAGATGGTTTCATTGGCAAAGAAGGAACAGGTTTGTCCTCTTTAACCTCTGGAATCTTACTGTCATCGGCATCTTCCGATTCTTCATCGGAATAAGGTGTAACACCGCCCTTTCCTGAATCTATGGGTACTTCTGTTTTAGATGTAGTGGTCAATGGATCAGTTGGTTTCATTGGCAAAGAAGGAACAGGTTTGTCCTCTTTATCCTCTGGAACCTTACTGTCATCGTCAACTTCCGATTCTTCATCGGAATAAGGTGTAACACCGCCCTTTCCTGAATATATGGGTACTCCTGGTTTAGTTGCAGTGGTCAATGGATCAGTTGATTTCATTGGCAAAGAAGGAACAGGTTTGTCCTCTTTAACCTCTGGAACTTTTTTGTCATCGTCATCTTCCGATTCTTCATCGGAATAAGGTGTAACACCGCCCTTTCCTGAATCTATGGATACTCCTGGTTTAGCTGCAGTGGTCAATGGATCACTTGGTTTCATTGGCAAAGAAGGAATAGGTTTGTCCTCTTTAACCTCTGGAACCTTACTGTTATCCTCATCTTCCGTTTCTTCATCGGAATAAGGTGTAACACCGTCCTTTCCTGAATCTATGGGTACTCCTGGTTTAGTTGTAGTAGTCAATGGATCAGTTGGTTTCATTGGCATAGAAGGAACAGGTTTGTCCTCTTTTACCTCTGGAACCTTACTGTCACCGTCAGCTGTAGTGGTCAATGGATCAGTCGGTTTCATTGGCAGAGAAGGAACAGGTTCGTCCTCTTTAACCTCTGGAACCTTACTGTCACCGTCAGCTGTGGTGGTCAATAGATCGGTTGGTTTCATTGGCAAAGTGGGAACAGGTTTGTCCTCTTTAACCTCTGGAACTTTACTGTCATCGACATCTTCCGATTCTTCATCGGAATAAGGTGTAACACCGCCCTTTCCTGAATCTATGGGTACTCCTGGTTTAGTTGTAGTAGTCAATGGATCAGTTGGTTTCATTGGCAAAGAAGGAACAGGTTTGTCCTCTTTTACCTCTGGAACCTTTCTGTCATCGTCATCTTCCGTTTCTTTATCGGAATAGGGTGCAAAAACGCCCTTTCCTGAAGCTATGGCATCAGAAATATCAGAAGCACCCCCCTTTTCTGCTGCGGTGGGAAAACTTTTTTTAGAAGCAGAGGTTAATAGATTTGTTTCTTGCTTTAGTGACAACGTCTGAATAGATTGGTGGTCTGTTAATTGAATGTCTTCCTGTTTTTTTTCTGTAGCTGAGGGTAGTTTTGGCTGTGACATGGGTACAAGTATTTTAGTCGTTCCAGCTGTCTCTCCTCGTCGTTCCTGCTCTTCATATGCATGAGTAAAGTCCGTTGTCGTCCGTGTTAAAATAGATAATTCAGACTTTTGAGATAGGGCAGTGGTGGTTAATGTCGCAGTTTTCTTTGATATCGTACTGCCCATTTCCCCTATAGATTTTTCAATAGAATGAGAAATTACGTCATCAGGTTCAGTCGTCAAGTACAAAGGGTGGCCTGGCTTCACAGGAGAGTAAGTTGTTTCCGTTACTCTATAGATGTGTCCCTTTTCGGATTTATTTTCTTTGTCAACTTCTCTTGTAAGCTGAACTCTAGAATTGGTTTCCGATGACCCATAGAAATCTTGCCTACCCGAGATCCTAACTTCTTCTTCCAGGATTGTTTTTGATTTTAGTATAGAAGGCACTATGGTCTTATCTTCCGTGTCTATATCTGGGCCAAACGCTGATTTGTTTGTTGTCGATGAGGTTATTGTTTCTTCAACGACGGAAGAGGAGTGTCCCTGTTTCTCTTCAGTAGTGACGGTCGAGTGTGAAGGCACTGGTGTTTGTTTTGTGAAGACGGGTCCTACGAATGAAAGATCTTTTACCATTTCTCCCTTAATTTCATGTTTAGTTATAACTGTATTGTCATCCCCTGTTTCGAAAATGCCAATCCTTCCCTGGAGACTTAACTCAGAATCAATTCTGTCCTTTCTTAGATTACTATCGGACAATTTGTTTGTTGTTCCAGTCCTTGTTCTCTCCTTTGTGTCTATTGTGAATGGACTCCTGGGCATTTGCTTGTCATGCGATTTTGTTACTTGGGACTCATACCTATATATTTCTCTCTTAACTTTACTCACAGTGTTCTTTTCCTCCTCATATTGGGCAACAGAAGGAAGCTTGGTCTGAGAAACATCGGTGACGTCATCAATAAATGAAAACGTCTCCACTGCAGTTTTGCTCAGGAATGGATGATCCTTCAAAGGCTGCTTCTCGTTTGCCCTACTCTCCGTCTCGGCAGATCTTCTAAAGTCAGGGTGTTGGATTTGGCGGGTTTTGGCAAAACCGTCAGTTGTTATTTCGCAGACTTCGAAAAAGTCACTTGGGCTCGCCTCAAATATCCTCTGGGTGTTATCCCACATATCTTTGCTAACTGAAAGTTTGTTCATTTCTGTATCGTCGCACGAATGCTTCTGAGTATCGGCTGTGGACTGGGAAATTACCCTGTCCACTTCAGTTTTCCTATTGTCTAATGGCTTATCTAAACTAATAGTAGAAGTTATAGTCTCCTTTAATTGACTATCTTGAGCAGTCTTCTCGGTTTCTATTTCTTTGGTATCACTAAGATTCTGATCGGCCCTAGCCTCACTAGCATATTCCTGAGTTTGTTTTTGACCTTCAAAAAGTTTTGCTAATTCACTAATTCTACGCTTTGAACACTTAATTTCGCATGCCTCTTCTATGGGCATACCAGTGCTATCTTGGGGACTTTGCAGTGGCTGGATTTTGACCACTGCCTCTTTGGACGGCACAGGGGCTAAACTTTCCAAAAGAACATCTGTTTCGGTGAGGATGTGTTTTTCTACGGCTACTAAATCAACTTCAATATTGGGTCGTACGTCACGCTTCCTTGGACTAAATGGTATTGCCTCGAGAGTCGAGGATGTGGGTTTCTTTTTCTCGAATGATTCCACCACCTCCTTGACTTTCGGCAATGTCTCCTCTACGACTTCAGTCTTATTATGCACACCGATTTCCAAGTCCAATGTGTCGGTAACGACACGGCCATCAGCCACCTCGAAGGCCTTCTTTTTCTGACATATTTTCTCACACACCGGCTCGTCGATTGTCTGCAGCTGCTCGAACTGTTTCTCCATAGCTTCGATGGGCGACTGTTTGACAACAGTAATCTCAGGTTCGGCTTTTGTCAACTGGACCAGTTGGACATCGATTTCGCTGAGAATTTGTCTCTCCAACACTGGCAGGTCACATTCCGCTCGCAGAGAATCGCGCCTTCGGACAGCAAACGGCACGGCCTCTACAGTCGTTGATACCAGTTTCTCTTCCATGGCATGTATCGCATCCTTCACTGAGGCGCTCTTGTCCGCTTCGGATTCGAGTTGATTGGTCTTGCTCCCAGTCGGAACATTGTCCTGGCGCTGCCTCTGAGTTTCAAGTTCTTGTATTTTTCTCTTGACATCACCACACTTCATTATTTTCTCTAAATATTCCCTATCGCTTAAAGCCGGCTCCTTGTCGGCGATTATCGTTGTTACACTCGCCTCCACAGCTGATGGCAGATCGCCGTCATTTTTCGATGCAGAGGCTGTCGTAGGTGGCTGAGCATCGGGCCTTCTTAACTGACTACTTTCACTCATTTCTGTAAATGAGGGAGTGTCTTTAGTCTGGGGGAATGCTGTTGGAGGTGTGCTACGCTTAGTGTCTAACATTTCAGCGGGCAACTTCTTAGATTCAAAGAATGAATGCGATTTTACACTGCTAGTGTAGGCAAAAGGTTTTACAGTTTGAATGCTAATGTGCTCTGTTACGTGTTTACACAACAGTCGGTAATTTTGTCGTTTGAATATGATTTCGATTATTATTTATCAACACACAGCAATCGATTAGTAGAGGCAGAGTAGCGGTTATTAAAGCATCGATTACCATCGAACAATTGGAGTAAGCATATGGACATACGGTAACGTATGGTAGTAGAGGCGGAGGATGTAGCGGTAGTAGTAGTAGCAGTAGTAGCAGTAGTAGTGGAATTAGCAGTTAGTTGTACCAGTAGCAATGGCAGAATTGACAGTTACAGTTACACACACACATACGCAGTTACGACGAAGCGATCAACGGAGTCGGAGTAAACGTTCGTATAAGGTTTGGCATACAAATAACAGAGATTATGAGTTTTTTTTTAGTGTGTTTTATTCATGAAGTAGAAATAGTTTGTTGTGGCTATATATATATACATATGCTATGAGCATGCATACACACAATCCACTTATATTAGTAGAAGAGTTACAAATATGCATTTGGATTTTTTTTATTTTTTTGGTAATCATGTACATATGTATGCATGTACGTATAGATGAATGTACTATAATCATGGTTGTATTGAAGGCAATAACTGTAATTGCCGCCATTTCCAGTTTGACGGTAAGGGAGATGGGGAGATATGAAGTACACTTTCGTATGTAGATCTGGAGATTGGCTGCTATGATTTGGCCAAGGAGAAACGAAAATCAGTAAGGGAAGGCCAAATATCGGGCGCCCAACTACGCCACACATTTAACAGATTTTCTGTATCAAATATACGCTTAAATTGAAAACATATGTGGCATACCAACTATGATCGTTATTGAATGCCTATTATGGCTTTACTGCTGTTTGTATTGGAAATCTGAACCGATTTGACAACATATTGGACAGATGTATTTCTAGGCTGTTGCATTTGTTTGACTCCGTGTGCTAAAAGTCGAAGAGATATGACGCATTTGGTCCACAATAAGCTTGAAATCGGTTTTAACTCTAGATATAAATGAAACGATTATCACCAATTTAATAGGACCCTTGGACCAAACAAATGAATCTCAATTGGATAAGAAATGTGGATTCTTATTTTTACTCAAAAAGTGATCCTATGAAGCTCATGAAAATGAACTAGGAGCCTATCTCGCCTCCTACTTTTTGTTACATACAGGTGCACAACCACATAATACCATAGACGAATAAAGGTATAGATGAAGAAAAACGCAACAAGTCACGGCCATGTGACTCCAACAAAAAATTTAGTTAAAGGTTTTTGGAAACTAGATTTTAAATGAAATGTAATCATATTTAGTGTTTGGTTTATTGAAAGGTTTAAAATTGAGTATTTATTGGCATTCGGAAATGATCGTATCTATATTTTTCTACGCATCTTTCTCAGCGCATCCATTACATTCTAAAAGGGTGGAAATAGTCCTACCATCGAGAAAGTTTCTCTTAATCTGTTGCTATTCTTGCACCACAGTGTTTTGAGTAGAGAAAAGTAACGTCTATGGAGTTCTGCAAAATTGTGATGTATATGATATACTTTTCCGACGTATCATACATACGTCGAAAAAGTCGTAAACCTGGGCAAATAATAAGAGTTTTTGAGAGAAATGTGGTGGGTGAATATTTGCCAAACTTGTTATAATTGGTTATGTGAACAGGTCTATCCATACATTTCATAAACACCAGACTTCTGTTTGGTTGCAAGGAGTACAGCAAGAACGACAAACAATAAATGGAGTTGTTTTATAACAAGTAAAAAAGCTGCAAGTAAGGCCGGGCCGAACTTTGAGTACGCTTTACCATTTGGTACAAATGACCTGTAAATGACCTGTCGGTACATCCCATCGAATTCAGTCTAGAAGATCAGATATAGCTATAGCTCCCACATATATGGTTCATCCCATTTGGCATTTTAAGTCCCTCACATGCTTAATATGGACTCCAAAAGAATGATATTTGGTACCGGACTCCAAAATACCTCTCTTTTACCTATATCTTTTTCGATATCAGGTTTATTGTGAACCAAATGGCTAATATCAGCTCAAATGGACTGAATTTTGGCAATTATGACTGAATTCATCCTATAAACCACTACTTCACATTTTGTGTAAATCGGTTCAGATATTGCTATAGCTCCTATATATATGTTTCATCTGATTTGGTGTTTAGGTCCCTCACATTCGTAATATGCATTCGACAACAATGATATTTTGTACCAGTTATCAGATTCAGCCCAGAAATGTATCTAGATCGGTTCAGATTTGGATACAGGTCCCATATATATCCTCAACCGATTTCGGGCTAATTGTGCACCTGATAGCCAAAATTTGTCAAAGCGTCTTGAGTTTTGGTATATCGGACCGAATTCAGTTTAGAAGCAAGTACGTCAACGTCACTTTCGTAATATGCACTCGACAGCAATGATATTTTGTACCAGATATCTTATTGAGCTCCTAAATAACTTTGCCAAATTTAATTGAGAACGGCTAAGATTTGGATATGGCTCCCATATATATTCTTAATCCGATTTGAGATTTATTGTGGAAATAATGGCTAATATCAGCCCATTTTGTGCAACTTGGCTCCGATATATATATTTTTTAATATAATCCTTCTCCAAGTGATATCATGCACTCTATAGCAAACAACAACTGCACTAAAGCTAAATGTTAATATGGCCCCTTACTGTTTTTTTTTTTCACCTTTTTGTTTTGTACAGAAGAAATAATTGGATCTTTTCAAAAATTAAAACCTTGATTCCACACTTTTCATTCGTGCTTTAATTTTTTTCCGAAAATGTTAACAGTTTAAAGACATTTTTGCATTTGAGAGAGAGAGAGTGATTTGAATTGAACAAATACAAAAAAATGTGTGGAAAGTTATGTAGATATTTCTTTTTAAAGGGATGAACATACACCTAGCGAATCACGCACGATGCGAACGTGGCATTAATTTAACTTTTCTCTCCTAATGCCAAATTTGTATTTTTTGGGGCGTTGCTTCCAAAGAATCATTCTATTTCCAACTATCTGTAGCCCACAAGTATGATTGAACATACAAATGGTCAAAGGGGCTTTAATCCAGACACGCACACACACACAACTACTTTATAGTGTGAACCAAAATAGAAGTTTAATTAGGCAGACTAAAGTGAAAATGCGAGGTTAAATATGAATACAAATGCCCGTGAATATATAGACTTCTATGTTTAAATTTAAATGTGTGTCACATAGAAAGCCCTACTGACTACCAATTGTGCTGCCAAAATACTGTTTAGATTTTAATTTGAAAAAGTCAAGATTTTGTTAGCTGGACTAAAAATCGGAAGAAAATTGATAAATCCGATGCAAGAATGACTGAAGTGGGTCTTGTTCATTTTAAAGTAAGGCGAAATATTTCATTCGCTGCGGAAAAAAATCACATTGAAATTGGTAATAATTCCTTCAGAAACCATAGTATGTGGTTCTACACAATTTTATGTTGTAAAGTAAATGCAATTAAACAGCGACGGAATGCTACGCAATTCATTTTCGAATGCCAATAAATACAAATTTCTGAACTGTTTAATATAACAATAGTCACACATGTTTTGTATTTATAGAGAAATACATTTATAAATGACTACATCCTTGGGCGATGAACTTGATCTTCTCCTTGACCTCTCAATGGATGTGTTCCTAAATTCAATTGCACATCCGTGTTCTCATACACAAGTATGATACATTCTACATGCATACACACATACATGATTACTGTTTTCCAAAAACAAAAAAGCTTATTTAGGCTGTGTCTTGGCCAATTTAAAATAATTAGTTTTTTTTTTTAATTTTGGTTAAAAAGCGACTCTTCAAGGTTAGTTTTATACAATGCGTGGACGACGTATGTGTAATGGACGTCCAGCTTACCAAATTGTCAGCACATTTATATGTGTACATCGGGTATATGAGGCTCAATACACAAAAATATGAATATTTTTATTTTTCTGAAAATTGTCTAGGTATTTTGGGTAACATTTGACAAGCTGGATGTTCAATACAAATATACGCGTAGAAAACTGTGCATAGCTGAGATAGATAGATACGAATGTGACATGTTATTGTTTTAAGTAGGTATGCCATATGAAAGCCTGAATATATAACTTAGTATACCCTTCCTTCCTTCCTTGGGCGATGAACGTTGTGTGCAGACTTTAATGTATGTTTGTATGTGATTGATATGTATGTAACGCATTTAATGATATAATAAAAAACGGACATGTTTTCGTAAAATGCGTAATTTATACGTTGGTGTAAAGCAGGCTTTGGATCTATATAGATCTATAGATCCACATATACATCTATAGATATTGTCCATATAATGATGGTTACACTCTCCTATAATAACGACCTACTTTGATGTGGATCTATACTAACTTCAAACTGCTGTCATTTCTAGCCACTCGTCCGACAGTTGATAAAATTAGTCCAGTGATACCTCATTATATTGTTTACAAGCGTACAAAATCATTTTGGTGAGAATGATAGTGTGATTCTTATATATAGTGATAGTGTGATTCCTTTATATTTGGCTGGCAAACGACAATTGGTTATCGTTAGGGCACTCCAGCATTTAAATGTGAATAATCTTTTTAATCTCGTACCAACGCTCGTCCCGACGTCATGAAAGTGGACGGAAGAAAACAGCAACATCAGCAGAAATGGTTCGAAAAGTAAAGAAGCGACTTCATCGAAACCCGCGTCGCAGTGGCCGAAATATGTCTCGTGAGCTGAATATAAAATGAGCTCGGGGTAAAGCCATTGAAATTTCAAAAAGTGCAAGAACTTACACCGCAACAGAAAGAAAATAAACTCAAAACATCTAAAGAGTTGGACTATTGTGTCTGGAGTATTTTGGAAAGCAAGGTTGGCACTAAAAAATACCAAAGTGACGATCACCTTACCTCACAGAGCAACATTCGAGCAGCGTGTGACGGTTTCATTGGCCGTTTGAAGGCCATAATTCGGGCCAAAGGTGACCAATTCGAACAAATCTAAACTAATTCTAATATCGAACGCCATTTCTGATATTTTTTGCTTTCATTCAATAAAATTTAAAAAAATGTGAAAATTATGGCGTTTGACTTTGTTGCAAGTTTTTTCATCTCACCCTGTACATATGTGTATGCATGGTAGAAGAATACAGGTAGATGCATCGACACAGCTGCGGGGACAATGAACTGTCAAACCGATTTTTTAGAATTGAAAATGTTGAATGAAACATATGCCTAGGTATATGCGTGTGCATATCATATCTATTAGGTCCCGATTAAACCAGCTGATATCATTCGTATTGTCAAAATGCATGGAATTGTGAGTTCAACGTATGACAGTATTACGGGACCTGTTTAATGGGCCTTGTGCGTGTGTATCTAATACGCAAACCTGCATTCTTTCAGACTTGGATGTACCTTTCTCACCAAAAGCTATAAAGATATGTATACACTGAAGACCTAAACCCCTATAATTGATCTATAATAATCAATCTAAAACATGATTTAATTAATCTAAAAATCGCAACACGAAAACATTAGCAAATCTTTTTGCTGCCAAAAATTGTGCCTTTTGTGGTGGAGTTACATGAAGGAATCAATTTCGCACCGAATTTAATTTTGAAGTATAATCGGGTACTCGTTTTGATAAATATACGATTTTTTTTTAACTAAAATTTTGAACTTTTGAAGGGGTTGATTGATATTACACATCTCTGAATATATTCTGCAAGAAACCTATGATCATATGACCTGCAAGAGATCTGTATTCTTTTCGCTTGAATTTCATCATTTGAGTAAAATTTGCTTTCAGTTGAATGGGACGTCGTCGATATTGAGATCTTGCCAACGGGTTCTACGACCAACAAAAAACACCGTAATAAATAAATAAATAAATAACCCTCAAAGGGCAACGTCATGCAAAGGTTCAACGAGATGAAACCCCGATTAAAGGTAGATATTTAAAGGAATCGAATTTGCAATACTTTATCAACAAACCTCGTATTTACATTGTCAGAAGCGCTCTCAGATTTTGAACAATTTCTTCAATGAAAAGTAGCATTTGAGATTTAAAATTTTAAGTTCGTTTTTTACAAAATTATATATTCATACGGTCATGAGCGTTGATGAGACTACCCCATGCATCTGATTTGCTCACCTAAACAAAGCTGAATCGCAAGGAAATCTGGCAATTCTATCTCAATTTCGGCATTCGATTAAATGTAGGTGAATGAATTAATAGATGAGGCGAGAACAAATTTAAAAATGAAAAATAACAATATAAATTGGAAAAAGAAAATAAAAAATAAATTAGTTTCTTTTATTTTACACAATCTTCAATTCCTTTCGGCCTAACTTTAACAATTAATTGCTTTGAGGCAACAAGTTGAAAACGTATGTTTTCCTGCCACATTAAATTTTCAATTAACTTGTAGACAACAGAGAAAGGAAATGACCCTAACTATGAATGTCACAATGTCTGTTTTAAGTCATGTGAAAGTTCACGAACTTCACCTCCGATGATATTCAAAAACAACATTTAATTTGAAAACTTATGGGACCCGAAGGAAGCAAGCCTCATATCATCATCGAAATCTTGAGAGTTCGGTCATTTAGTGGGCGACGTATTAGATGTATGTGCTGTATTCTACACCGTAGCCAAACACAGAATACTTTTCTTGACAAGAAATACATTTTTAAAGGGGCGACCTCTTTTTTTTTTTGAGTTTAAAGAGAAATTTCATGGCCTCAGAACTCTATCACACATTCTAAACGTTTTGATTTTTTTTTTCATTAATGTTTTTAAAGATTGAAATCAACATTCATTATCACATACAAACATACGCCGTTAATGAGAATGTATTATTAGTATTTCTCATATCTTAAAGAAAGAAAGAAATGAAAACATTCACATCCATAAGTTTTCGAAAATTCTATTTTTACGCTTTCATATAGCATACATTCTTTTTTATTCAGTGTTATGACGTTCAATATTTTTAAAAGCCATTCAAATCTATGACAAAGTAGAAGAAGAAGTTTCAAAATAATAGGAAAAAAGCTTCTAAAATATTAAAAACCATACAAAAACAATGCCAATTTCCACGAAACCAACAAAACGTAAACAAAAAGAGAAACGGAAAATAAATAAATTTAAATCGAATGCAGTTGCAAGTTATGAAATGATTTTGTTGTAGTTTTTGTAGCTTGGAATGAGAGAGAACACTGATGTTATTGTGGCTAATTTTGTTAACTGGTCCGGATGGCTAGCACAGCACAATCGCCTGCTGTTGTAAGTTACAAAATTTTATTGAAAATATAGTTTTTGTTAAATATGTCAGTGTTTTGTTTTTATTTATTTGATCCAATTTCGATTAGACCAGTTTACTTGAGGAAAGTTTCTGTTTGAAGAAGACAGAGATATTAAAGAGTAAAAATGAAAAAGTACTCGCATTGGCAGTTGTTGGCAATTCTATTTGGATTTGCCAAATGTGACGTAAGACAGGAGAAACCATTTACAATGCCTATAAGACTATGTTTACATTGACCGTCATTATCGCATTTAATCTTTTGTGAAATCATATTAATTGCTGTCTGTTTGGCATATACACACATATGCAATTGGTCCCATTAATGTGTAATTTAATAACTACAACATGTTTGACACTTTGTTGTTTTTATAAAACTGGCTTCATTTGAACTGCGACTAAAATTCTTACAGCAATCGGCGGTGTCTTAACTTTAGTGAAAATTTGCATAAATTAGTTCAAACATTAGTACTACACCGTAACCTAAGGCGAAATACGTCGCATAAAGATGAGTTTGTCATGGTGTCTTTCTTCCTATCATTCCATTCTAACCGCTAATATCACATCATTACAGGGTGAGATGAAAAAACTGCAACGAACTTCACACTGCTGTCATTTCTAAAACACTCCGACAGCTGTTAAGATTATTTCAGTGACAGCTCATTATATTGTTTACAAGCGTACAAAAGCATTTTGGTGAGAATTTTTCCAGACAAAAAGTTATTCGTGATGGAATTCAAGCGTGATAGTGTGATTTCTTTATATTTGGCTGGAAAGCCACCAACCAAGTGGTTATCGTTAGAGCACTCCAGCATTTAAGTGTGAATAAATCTTTTGGGTCTCGTACCATCGCTCGTCCCGACGTCAAGTAAGTGGACGGAAGAAAACAGCAACATCAGCAGAAATGGTTCGAAAAGTAAAGAAGCGACTTGATCGAAACCCGCGTCGGAGTGACCGAAAAATGGCTCGCGAGCTGAATATATGGCAATATTCCATTCAGCAAATATTAAAAAAAGGAGCTCGGGGTAAAGCCATTGAAATTCCAAAAAGTGCAAGAACTTAAACCGCAACAGAAGGAAAATAGACTCAAAACAGCTAAAGAGTTGCTTCGCTTGGCCGAAACTGGTCAACGGCCGAATTTGGCTTTGCTTGTACCATGAAATCAGCATACAAAAAAATATTGCACACGTTAATATCATGATTGATCTATTATCACGGAAAGAGTTTCAATGTAAACATAGCCTTATATTCGTTTTGTTAAACCATGTTAAGCTGAACTACGCTTTCTAGAGATTTGACAGCAATACCATATATACACAAGGTCCCAATGTTTTTTAAACTTCAGTCCATACGACTTAAGCACTAGCCCTTTTCCGGATTTATTTCTAAAATACATGGCTATGGGGTTATTTATGTGCAGGTCCAAATAGATACATGTATATGTACACAAACACAACATTAATCTATGTTATAGATAAATACGTACACATACACAGAGTTTAATATCGACAATGAAACTGGGCCCGAAGAAATCTTATGGGGACAAAACTTAATTACAATAGCATCATTGTTACTTTGGCAAGTGTTTATCTTAATAAAATTTGCTGTCAAACGAAAATACATACTCATCTGAAAGTTACATACATAAATTCATATATAAAATCAAGTCATCGAATGGTATAACAGCTCAATATAATTACTAAAGTAATTAAATATTTTTTTTATATATTTATATTTTGTAAAGGACGACTATGCTTTGAAAGACCTGTGTACTTGCAGAATGAATTTGGGCAATGGCCATCAACAATTCGTCCTACTAAGGAACAATGTCACCGACGTTAAGAAATATGTTATAACTCCACTTCCAGAAAAAATGATATATAAAGGGTAGGATGGTAGGACTAAAATTGACTAAATTAAGTTTAAAAAACATAGGGCCTTTTTCAGTATGCTGATGGGAAAAAAACAACAAAAAAGTTACATAACTTATTTGGAATGATGTTCTTTTCTTTCTCTTTTCGGAAATGTTCATCAATGCTTAACCTGAATCGGCCAGATAAAAACAAAATAAAATTTCTCATATTGAACACTTTATAAATTCGATTTCAATATAAACGCCCTAGTGTCAAAGGTTTAATTTAGGATCGTTCTACAATGTAAGATAAAAAAGCGACCAATTTCAGACTGCTGTCATTTCTAAACCACTCGTCCGACAGCTTTTAGTATTCCCGTGACAGGTAATTATATTGTTTACAAGCGTACAAAGGTATTTTGGTGAGCATTTTCAAGAAAAAAAGTTATTCGTTATGGAATTCAAGAGCGATAGTGTGATTTCTTTATATTGGCTGGAAAACTACAAGTGGCTATCGTTAGAGCAATTCAGCATTTAAATGTGAATAAATCTTTAGTGTCTCGTACCATCGCTCGTTACCGTGAACTGGTAGCGTAGCCCGACGTTAAGGAAGTGGGCGGAAGAAAACAGCAACATCAGCAGAAATGGTTCGAAAAGTAAAGAAGCGACTTGATCGAAATCCGCGTCGCAGGGCCGAAAAATGGCTCGTGAGCTGAACATATCGCAATATTCCATTCGGCAAATATTGAAAAATGAGCTCGGGGTAAAGTCATTGAAATTGGAAAAAGGGCAAGAACTTACACCGCAACAGAAAGAAAATAGACTCAAAAGAGCTAAAGAGTTGCTTCGCTTGGCCAAACGTGGTGAAATGCCGAATTTGGTTTTCTTCGATGAGAAAACATTCGTTGTCCAGCAGTTTGTAAACAAAATGATCGTGTTTCCTTCCCAAAGAAGTCAGCTTAAAATGTACACCTTCGGTTGGCCACCAGAACTCAAGCGCCGGCCATGGTGATGGTGTGGGCCGCCATAACAGCCGATGGGCGCTCTCCGCTTGTATTAATCGACCGTGGCATCAGAATAAATGCCGAATATTATCGCGAAAATATTCTGGAGGAGCAGCCAAACATTTTGGCCGCAGACCTTGGACATTCCAACAGGACTTAGCACCATCGCACTCAGTACGCGCCACCCAAGAATGGTAACAAACTGAGGTTCCTCGCTTTATTTCCAGCGCACAATGGCCACAAAAATCTCCGGATACCAATCCGTTGGACTATTGTGTCTGGAGTATTTTGGAAAGCAAAAATTCCAAAGTGTCGATTTCAAGTTGTCGAAGCAAGCGCTTCGCCGGGAATGAGCCAAAATACCGCAGAACAACATTCGGGCAGTGTGTGACGGTTTCATTGGCCGTTTAATGACATATATAAAATTAAAAAGTTATTAAAGTAATTTGTAAAGAATCGCAGCGATGCAGTGTATGTTACTGTCTATATTGAAGCAGTTCAAATGGAGTCATAAAAAACCTAAAACCTGGATTCTAAAGTTTGGACGGCTTTCTTTTCGATTGTAAAATATTACAGAAACATGTAACTACATGTCCTACCACATACAACTCATTCCAAGGAGTGCCTTTTATCAAAGTACCAGTCAAATTAAAATATAAAAACGTGTACTCAGACTATCGAAAGATAATGAAAAACTAGCTATAATATACTCCACAACGAAAATAACTAGTTCGTTTCTATTAACAAGTGAATAAAGTTCATTAAATGTTCTGTCGGACACCTGATTTTATAGTTTTTCTACCAAATATGGGTTTAGAGAAAAGCCTAAATTTTTTATTTACACATTATTATTGTTTCTGTAATTTTCACATTTTATTTCCACTCATAAAACCTTAGATTTCGGTACTTGGGAATTTTCAATTGATTTTTAATCAGCACGACACACGAATTTTCTTTAATCCATTTTTCCATGACTTCGTCGGTTTTCCTTTGTGCAATCATATCTATTTCACAAGCGTTTCTTTTCACTGCATAGCACATATTTTGGGCACAGGCATTTCTAGTCTGCCATTGCACAATTTTATCGGATTCGTTATAGATTTAGATGCAGCACCCACATATATTTCCTTCGAATCGGATGTAGATGATGCAAATAAAAACATGATACGTTTGTCCAAATAGGTTGAAATTAAGATCGTTCTACCTCCAACTAAAATAAATTCGGCCGTACTTGGACCCACTTGATTCACATATAGCTATAACTTCCATATCTAAGTTTCCCCGGATTATTATTAAACCGAACATGTTTTAATAATGCTACTGACCATGGCAGAAGAATACAGGTAGATGCATCAACCCTTGGGAGCATTGATATGTCAAAAAAATTTAAATGTTTTGTCGAATATAAATAGATTTTTATATGTTTTCTTATACGACGTCATTCGGAGGTTATTATAATTCGTGTTTTTCAACAATTTTTACAAATTTAAATAATTTTTCATTCAACATTTTCAATTCCAAAATTGGTTTGACAGTTCATTGTCCCAGCAGCTGTGTCAATGCATCTACCTATAGTCTTCTACCAAGCCACTGACTATACGTTTCTTCGTTAAACGCATAATTCAGACGTCGATGTAAATTAACACGAAGCCTTCTCAAAGTCATAAGAATGTAATAAGATTTAAAAAGAGATTTAGATACATACAAATTAAAACCTAATAAGCATTCAATAACGATCATAGTTGTTAGCATGATTGACTTTTCACAAATTTCTTAAGGGTACCTTGTGTCATATATTTATATTTGGTGTTTGTCCTTTCCTCGCTGATTTGATTATTAAAGATTTTTTTTGCATTTGGTTTTTTGCTGTTTTGTTCCCAATCATGTTGTCTTTAAGGCCTGTCGATTTCTCACAAATCGCAACTGAATATGTGTGTGTGTGTGTGTAGAAAAGAATTAAAAAAATTGATCCATAATCCAAAAATAAGTGAGGGCGAGAGACACTTTCAACCTAAATAAGATTAATCATATGCGGTAATGCGCCTAACTTCAACTAATTTTAAATAGTTTCACAATCAAAATTCGAAAGTCTTTATGTAATTTTCATTTTGTTGGACACCAAGTGTATTGAAATACTTTGTATGCATATAAATCTAAAAAAAAGGATACTAAAGTTATCAAGAAGTTAACAATTGCCATTTTCCAGAACCTTCAAGAATGTACTATTTTTGCAATTTTTTCGATATTATAAAGAAAAAAATCTATTAGCGTAGTAAAATGTTTTACATTCTTCCAGTTCTGGAACGAATAAGGCTGTTTTTGCCTTCTTAAAATTTTAATCTATAAGAAAATTATGTATTCGAATTTTGACCATTAAACCCCAACTTGTACCCATTTGTAATTTTCACATCTAGTATTTTCTATTGAAAATTTCAATTTAATTAAGCAAAAATTTCGACCGAAATTCGTCGGGAATTTGACCTCTGTACTGCGTCAAACTATCCTTAAACTATGAAAGAGTCTTTCTGCAACAGTCACTGGATTATGCTGGTGTACTCAAAGCTGTAGTTTAAGAGAGAGAGATTTGGAAGATACTTTTTTAATTCTACAACTGAGAACTTAAGGTGCAAGTTCATAAAAAGCTTGAAGTCATGACTAGGCATATTAATGTCAAATTATAATGACAACTGACGGCAGGTTTTTAGTGCGGCTCTGTAATCCCTTTATGAAATGTCACAAAATATGCCTAGCTATGCCTTCAAGCCTGTGTAACTACACCTTTACTGGTATTGGCCAGAAGATATATGTACTATAAAGTTGGGTTTTATCAGACGTTTAAGCAAAATCTTTTTTTTTTTAATATGAAAAGTATAAATTTAAACTTTTTTGTGTCGTGTCTAAATAATTTTAGCCAGATGAAAAATCGGTTGTTTTTCTGCAAAAAAAAAAAAAAACAAAAAGTCGTGTTTTTTCCCATAATTCAATTGACTGAGTAAATTCTGTATTAGTCTACACAAAGGTACAAAAAGGTTACCGTAATAGATTCCGCACGCCGTTGAAGCGTGGAAATGAAATGTTTACAATACAGGGTGAGATGAAAAAACTGCAACCAACTTCAGAATGCTGTCATTTCTAGGCAACTCGTCCAACAGCTGTTAAAATTATTCCAGTGACAGCTCAGTATATTGTTTACAAGCGTACAAAAGCATTTTGGTGAGAATTTTCCAGAAAAAAAGTAGTCCAATCCGTTGGACTATTTTGTCTGGAGTATTTTGGAAAGCAAGATTGGCACTAAAAAATACCAAGCAAGCGCTTCGCCGGGAATGGGTCAAAATACCGCAGAGCAACATTCGGGAAGCGTGTAATGGTTTCATTGGCCGTTTGAAGGCCATAATTCGTGCCAATGATGATCAATTCGAACAAATCTAAACTTATTCTAAAATTTGGTACTATTTCCGACATTTTTTGCTTTTATTCAATAAAATTTAAAAAAATGTAAAAGTTTTGGCATTTGACTTTGTTGCATTTTTTATCTCACCCTGTATGTTAGAATCATCGCTTGATATAAGAAGTAACCATTTTGTGCTTCCCTAAGTGTAGAGAAGCCTATTCCAAGAAGTGAAATTAATGAAGACATTGTAACAAACTTCCAATGACTGATAAGTCGACATAACTATGAAAATATTTTAGTTTTTAAACTACAACGTTAATTTTGAATACAAATCATGAATCGAAGATTTCCTGTTGTAATTCTTGTGTGCTATGTCTCGACATTTCTAAAATAAACTTTAGAACAGATGAACCTAAATGAAAATGGAATATTAAAAATCGTCCTTGCTACAGAATGTCACTGTCTCAGCAACATCTGTTACACACACTGAAAAGTTAGACACAACGAATATTGGATTTTATTCAAACGAAAATACTGAATATATTATTTTTTTATTTCGTACCCTGTTTTCTCATTTCTAGGCAACTCGTCCAACAGCTGTTAAAATTATTCCAGTGACAGCTCAGTATATTGTTTACAAGCGTACAAAAGCATTTTGGTGAGAATTTTCCAGAAAAAAAGTAGTCCAATCCGTTGGACTATTTTGTCTGGAGTATTTTGGAAAGCAAGATTGGCACTAAAAAATACCAAGCAAGCGCTTCGCCGGGAATGGGTCAAAATACCGCAGAGCAACATTCGGGAAGCGTGTAATGGTTTCATTGGCCGTTTGAAGGCCATAATTCGTGCCAATGATGATCAATTCGAACAAATCTAAACTTATTCTAAAATTTGGTACTATTTCCGACATTTTTTGCTTTTATTCAATAAAATTTAAAAAAATGTAAAAGTTTTGGCATTTGACTTTGTTGCATTTTTTATCTCACCCTGTATGTTAGAATCATCGCTTGATATAAGAAGTAACCATTTTGTGCTTCCCTAAGTGTAGAGAAGCCTATTCCAAGAAGTGAAATTAATGAAGACATTGTAACAAACTTCCAATGACTGATAAGTCGACATAACTATGAAAATATTTTAGTTTTTAAACTACAACGTTAATTTTGAATACAAATCATGAATCGAAGATTTCCTGTTGTAATTCTTGTGTGCTATGTCTCGACATTTCTAAAATAAACTTTAGAACAGATGAACCTAAATGAAAATGGAATATTAAAAATCGTCCTTGCTACAGAATGTCACTGTCTCAGCAACATCTGTTACACACACTGAAAAGTTAGACACAACGAATATTGGATTTTATTCAAACGAAAATACTGAATATATTATTTTTTTATTTCGTACCCTGTTTTCTATGAAAAACACAATTTAATTATTATTGAAAACATTTATAAATATTCATACAAACGAAACGAAAAAGAAATTGAGTGAGTGGGAGAGAGAGGTTGGAAGTTTCATACACACAACATCTTTATAGATAGCTGAGCGACCCATATTAACCGCTTGTTGTCTGCTCGGCTTCCACAATAAATCAATCAATAAAAACTTACCGTTGCGTTGTCGTTTCAATTTTGTGTTTTATTTTATAATTTACATACAATTCTTATGATTTTGAACTAATTGAACTCTGTACTTTCTTCAGTATATATACGTAGGTATTTGGGAATTTTGAGTTGAAAATTAAAAATATTTTTCGCTTTTTGTTCCAATATTCTCCGTTAAAAAATCAAAAGTTTACAAACGACACAAGTTTCTGAGGACGCACGTTTCCAGCCGACCGACTGAATCGCGTAACAAAAACAAAAGACAAAACATAACGAAATAGCTAATCACTACGAGAGGTTTTGAAATGTGAGTCTCGCCAACAAATTAAATTAAGTACTGGGTGGGAGAGGCAAAAAGGCATGACCCTGAATTCGATTTCAATTGTCTGTCGCCCACGGTTGCCAATGTCTTTAATGAGGCGTAGTTTAGAAATGTCTAAATCTCCTGCAATATGTACACTGGGCAAGGAAAGAAATTTAAAAATGACTAACCGCCTACAATCCGTAGCTTCGCAAACTTTATTGTTGCAAAATAGTCAGGCTTAATCCCTTTATTGTTATTTTTATAAAAACAACGTTTGTTTATATAAAGTTTAAAGGAATCCATTTGGATGATTCTAATGAGGACTCATCAACCGCTCGGCGACCGCCATGATTCCATGCATTTCAAGATTATGACAACTCAATAGCACCTTTATTACAAAAAAGTGTTATCATACAAAAGCGTTCTGATAATAACATAGACATATATCTCTGCACGTTGTACGACAATGAATTGAAAATGTGATTTGTATTGTTATCTAATGATCAGAATACAACCCGAAGCCATCGCCTTCAATCATAACAAACGTATTACTATATGGGAAATCGACCAAAATCCAACTGTAAAACGGTGAAAAACATTTGGAATGAAAGGTTTTTGTTAAGTCCATTTTATGGTGCAAACCCGTCTGCATACTCGCAATATTCCACTAAGCCATTTTAACCATTAACCAAAGATTGTCTATTGGCAATAATTGTTTTAGGAGGGTATATCTCACTCTACGACTTGTTGACAGTTCCTCCGTACAGGAACCACCGGAAGGAGTTGTACTTGCCCTAAAATAGGCTAAAATATTATGAGAATTGTTATTCAAAATGTTGGTCCTCTGTAGAGGAAGCACCGGAAGAAGTGGACCAATACTTCCCATCTTCGAATTAGACTTCGGGTCTAAAACCATTATTTCGATGAAGCGCGTTTTATCCGTATCAAATTATATGTACCCTCTCTTCTGTATCTGTAAATCTGAGGGTATTAAAACTAAAAAATACCTTTTTATTCTATATTTTGACCATTTTAATTGTTATTCAACGACAGAAATAGATGCGGCAAGAAATTGAACTGTTATCTAAATGTATGAACTATGCATTCAAAATAGTTTTGGATTCTTTATGAGAAACCTCAAAGGGTAGCTTTAAGGGATTTTTATAGAAAAATTGTATTTCATCTGTCTAGGTTTAATGATAATACAGAGTGAGATGAAACAACTGCAACAACTTCAGACTGCTGTCATTTCTAAGCCAATCGTCCGACAGCTGTTAAAATTATTCCAATGACAGCTCATTATATTGCTTACAAAAGCATTTTGGTGAGAATTTTCCAAAAAAAGTTATTCGTTATGGAAATCAAGCGCGATAGTGTGATTTCTTATTATTGGCTGGAAAACTACAAGTGGCTATCGTTAGAGCACTCCAGCATTTAAATGTGAATAAATCTTTTGTGTCTCGTACCATCGCCCGTCCCGACGCCAAGTAAGTGGACGGAAGAAAACAGCAACATCAGCAGAAATGGTTCGAAAAGTAAAGAAGCGACTTGATCAAAATCCGCGTCGCAGTGGCAGAAAAATGGCTCGTGAACTGAACATATCGCAATATTTCATTCGAGCTCGGGATAAAGCCATTGAAATTCCAAAAAGTGCAAGAACTTACACCGCAACAGAAAGAAAAAAGACTCAAAAGAGCTAAAGGGTTGCTTCGCTAGGCCGAAAGTGGTGAACTTCCGAATTTAGTTTTCTCCGATAAGAAAACATTCGTTGTCCAGCAGTTTGTAAACAAACAAAATTATCGCATTTACTTGCCAAAGAGGTCTGCTGAAAATGTGCACCTTCGGTTGGCCACCAGAACTCAAGCGCCGGCCATGGTGATGGTGTGGGCCGCCATAACAGCCGATGGTCGCTCTCCGCTCGTATTAATCGACCGTGGCAACAGAATAAATACCGAATATTATCGCGATAATATTCTAGAGGGTGTATTAAAGCTTTGGGCACGCAAATATTTTGCCCGCAGATCTTGGACATTCCATTAAATGAGGTTCCTCGCTTCATTTCCAGCGCACAATGGCCACCACCAAAATCTCCGGATATCAATCCGTTGGACTAAAGTGTCGATCACCTCAAGCAAGCGCTTTGAAGGCCATAATTCGTGCCAAAGGTGACCAATTCGAACAAATCTAAACTTATTCGAACATTTGATGCTATTTCCGACATTTTTTCTTTCATTTCATACAATTAAAAAAAAATCATGGCGTTTGACATTGTTGCAGTTTTTATCACACCCTGTTTACAGTGTTTTTAAAATTCGTGGTCATCTTTCATAAGTTATTTGTGCTAATAGCGTTCACTTCATGAATATAAAATAAATCTATTAGCGAGGAAAGAATTCGGCTACGTAGTTTCAAGTCGTGAAAAAAGGTGCAGTCCATTCTCTCCAAATTAAGCAAGACGCATTATGGAGAAGTACATTCAACATACATTCAACTTTTCTCTAAAAAAAATAATTGAACATTATGTTGCAGTTATAGTTCATAAGTTGAGATTACAGAACGGTTTAAATAAATTGGACTGTGCATCATCGCGGTCATAACTTTGACTAGGAACGTCGGCTCTTTCTTTTAATGCAATTAAAAAAGCATTAACACTTATATGTGTATCTCTTGAACATGTCGTCAAAGCCCCAAAATGGTAAATACTAGTCAAAATGCATTCTGAGCAAGTGGTTTGTGCCTATACTAAGAGTGTCTAGAAAAAGAAAAATCGGCTTTCAAGAAAATGTGATATTTCTTCATTGTCATTTGGGTGTGTCTGTCACGCATAAAATTGAAGCGTGTCGTTTTAGAAAATAAATTCGTATTTTACAATTTCGACCCAAAAAGCATCGATAAATTGCGGTAACACTGGCATATACTTAGTACAGTGTGTGAATATGAGTGTATGTTCACTCGGCGTCTGCAACAGCAAGGCTGTTGAAATACCTTACAACAGAAACAAAACAAAACAACAAGCAAAAGTTAATCCGGATCAGACAATAACAACAACACTAGTCATTATCTAATAAAGAACTGATTTCGAACATTACAAACCTGTTGTCTATGAGAAAATAGGTTAGTTTTAGCTTCTAGTTCATCTTTGGCAACAGGCTTTGAGCACCATGACTTGGTTCACCTAATAAATGTCCTATGTAGTATTTTAGAATTTTAGTACAATAAAAAACAATTGTTGGAAGTAAAGTACCAAGTTTCAGAGCTTTCTCCACGACTTTTGTACCAAATTACAAATAGAATAATTCGAATTACAAATAGAAAAATATGAATTACGTATGGAACAATTCGAATTTGAATGGAATAATTCGCATTACAAAAATGTCAAAATGTTAGCTATAGAAGTACTTTAAGTACGTAATTCCAAAAATACCAGCAACACTCAGAGAAAAGTTTAGTGTCTTTGCTGATTTGGCCCTCGACCTCGAAGCCTGAGCAATATATCTAAACCGGAACCATTAATTTCAAATTAATCTTCATATCGTAATTAATTTCGTGATCGTTATGATTCGTTTTGTCAGCGTTACCCAATTACGTCATCATACCCCACACTGAAATGTAGCGCACTTCAAATGAATGAAGGGGAACAAAAGGAATTAATGGTCACTTTTCAAGATACCGTTATATAGTTATATGGCATTTGGAGGACATTCTACAACCGATTTGACATTTGGAACTGTTATATCCTGTAAAATATACTTCGGAACGGTTGCATCGAGACACATTTTCAAACGTGCTGAGTTTCACCTTAATAAGAGAACAGTGTTGGCATTTAAATTGTTAGGGCACCGAAGTTATTTTTATATATAGGTCGATAGTAGATTTTATATTCTAGGTCGATTTAGCGATGTCAGTCCGTCCGTCAGTGGAAATGACTGTAGCTTCCAACCGAAATGAAGCAAATTGATAAAATTTAACTCAGATGTGTTTTAGGTAGAACTTTTGGTATTGAAAATTGACTACATAGATATATACACTGGTGGCCAAAACTAAAGCAACTGAAATTACAAGGAGAATGAATGCCCTGTAACTTTTTCAAAAATTAAGAAAATGGCAAAGTTTTTCTTGTTTTAAATTGGGTATTTTATTCACTTTTTAAAACCCTAAAACATAAAACCAAAATTCATTTTTATATAAAAAATAATGTTTGGTAAAGTCAATTAACCCGATTTTGGCGTGGACAAAACAAAAGCAACTCTGTTATACATTCATATAATCGCTGCAATTTCTGTTGTTTTTACTGTGATATTTATCGCTTTTTGCTTCCTTCGACAATTTCGCTTGTCATAAATCCTTTTTGAGAAGTTTTTTACAACAGTATGTGTTTTTCTTTTCGTTTTTTAAGTACTGCCCAAATTTTAAAAATGGCTAGAAGCAAATACAGTACCTGAATAAAACAGCAAATTATCAGTGACTATCAAAACAATATATCACAGAAAATGATTTCCGAGAAATATTTCATAAATATTTATGTGATTTCATATTTATTTCTGTATACTAAGTCGGTTTTTTGAAACTGGATCAATAGTAACAGTCTATAACGGATGAAGGTCCTGAAAAACTTCAGCCCGTACTGACCCACAAATTGTGAGAGAAATAAAAAACAACTATTTAAGAGTTCAACTGGATTGGTGAGAGAGCAATCATTGGATATAAGCTCGAGATCAGTGCGTAGACGAGTAGTGGCAGCTGGTCTGTATGTCCGTAAGACATCAAAAAACCATTTTTATCTGAAAAAATCAAAAAGGCTTTCGGAAACGATAATATTAAGTGGAATCAAGCTCAATGGAAAAAACATTATTTCTGGGATGAGTCTACGTTTAATATTAAAGGCTCAGACGTGAAAAATTTTACGGTGAGAAGACCAAAAAATGAAGGACTCAAGCCGCAGTGTTGCAAAGGTACAGTGAAGCATGAGGGAGGGTCAAAAATGGCGTGGCGCTATTTTTCTTTCTATGCACTTGGGCCTATCCATAAAATAAAGAACGTTGTGGATCGGTTTGTTTACAAAGATGTGTTGGACATCACGTTGTTCCCTTACGCTGAGTAAAATATTCGGCTGATTTGGGTGTTTCAGCATGACAATGATCCCAAACTTGTATCAAAACTTGTCAAATATTGGTTGCGGGAGTCAAAAATTCATGTTTTTTTATGGCCGGCACAATCACCTGACCTAAACTCCATAGAAAACCTTTGGAGTATCGTAGATAGGAAGATCAACAGAGATTCGGAAATAAATAAGCACAACGTTTTCTAAAGAATTCTGGGTGCCTGGGAAAGCACACCCAAGGATCAAATTGAGCGTGTTATAGATTCAATGCCTCGTGTCAGGTGTGCGGCTGATATCAAAAATAATGGTTATGCTATCGACTACTAGCCAAAATTTAATTATTTTTAAATAAAAAATCAAAAGTTGCTTTAGTTTTGACCAAGCAAAAATTGGATCATTTTAGTTTTCCACATATTATTTTTCGTTCAAAATTATTTTTGTATTTTTATTTTTAGTTTCTTAAAAGTGAATTAAACTCCTCATTTAAAACTGGAAAAATAATTATGATTTGTTTATTTTTGTAAAAGTTACAGGACATTTATTGTCTTTGCGATTTAAGTTGCTTTAGTTTTGGCCACCAGTGTATATAGTTTTGATATAGCCCCCTTATAACTGTACCTGTAGATTAAAGTTTTTTTGGTTGTTTTATCAACAATTTAAACCTGAATTGACAGTTTGTTTTTCCATTATGTATAGTCCCCATATTACTGTACAACCAGATATTCGGTATTTTGATGACTTGTGTCACACTTTTCACCGGTACTGTTTCTAATTTGGTATTAGGAGTTCGTTGTGGGTACTATCTTCTATGACAGAAAATGTTATTTGTACAGATCCACGCCTTCGTATAGCCCCCATAATCGGTATTATAATGCTTTTAACTACATGTTTCAACAGAATTGTCTTGAACTTGTTGTTTGGAGTTCGTTATAGGTACTACCGCGACAAAAATATCGCTTAATAGTTATATGCGTGGAACTTTGATCGGTTCCCATTTTCAATGCATTTCCTTAATTCATAGCTCAACTTGAATGAACCATGGTTTCGGATTTTGTCTTGGCATATTCTCTTCAGGTTAGTTATTTAAAAACAACTCGTACGGCGAAGACTTTTTAAAATCCAATGACGATTGCAAGCTCTGCTGATGGGAAACCAAAAATGCAAAGTAATTCAGAACATCTTTTTCATCCTTTTCTGCATTTCGTTCTTTGTAAAAACCCAGCACTGTACTATAGAATAGCCTGGAAATTTTAATTTTATTAGTCGATTTTCTCCAATTTCCATATGAATCCAGTATTAGCTACAGTCTTCATATTTTTAATTATTAATTTAATTGCTTTTTTTGTACTACAAGATCATAGTATTTACAAATGACAACAGAGTAAATTAATCGCAAAATTCAAAGTCTCTCCTGATATTCAGTATTTTGAAGAAAAGAAGCTGAAACTTGTTATTTATTTCCCGAGTAAAGGCCGAATATTTTAATTTCAGTTTTGGTGGTTATTGTTCTAATATACTTAATGCAACTTTATCCAAATCCCGCGCTTGTGACTTAAACAAAGTTTACGATTCAATCACCCACTTCCCCACAAACGACCAACCCTCTGACATAACAGACACCGAACGACGGACCACATATCCTGATAATTCTACTTGCCCTTTCGGTGACAACTCTAATCCAATTGAAATGTGCCCCAAAAATCTATTTACATGTAGGCGTTATGACGACACATCGATGGTGAGTGGTGTGGTAGGTGGATGATAAATAATAGATGACGTCGGACCTGACCACTCTGCCCGCCACTAATACATTTCAAGCTCCATATATATGCATGTTAAAAAAGAACATTTCTTCTTTTACATTTCAAAATTTGCATGCACACATACATACAAATGTATGTACGTGTGTAGGTATATATTTCAGTTTAACGCGAAATTTTCATTAAGATATACACAAAAAATGAACAGCTAGATGGATGGTTTAAGTTATTGTAAACTTGTAAAGTTGGTTATTTTGGTTGTTGTTGTTGTAGATTTCTAAATATGTACCATAACTAGGTTACTATTCAAATGATATCATGGATGTTTGCAAATACACACAAATAAGCCTTTGGACATTTCTGTTTCAACTCAAACAAAAGGATAACATAACGTAAACTAATTTGACACAAACTGAAAATAAAACCAGAAACAAAAAACAAGTGAACTAATCAAATCACCAAACGAACAGAAAACGAAACGAAAGACGAATAACCAAAAACCAAACTAAAACGGGAAAATGAAAATGGATAAACGTTCTACATTGCCAAAGAAAAATTAAGAATGTGATAATTTTTAGTTCATCTGATAGGTTGATAAAATGTGGCAAACAGAAAACATTTAAATACTTAAGAATACATAAGTACAAATACTGAAATAAAGTTTCATGTTGTATTCCATAGCTAGAAACTAGAGATTGCAAAATGTTCAAATCCACTTACCAGTAGTCGAAATGGTAGTTATGCGTTCAAATGTCGATTCAGTTGTTTTGTGTAAAGTTTTCACTGTATCTATCAGATTATCTGCAATGGAGGAAAATATACAATATGACATGGTATGAGTGACTTGAATGTCATGCTGTCGTATTCTAAAAATCTATAAATGTATCTACATTAAGGGTAGCCACTTGTACGGAATATTTTTTGTGTGGATTTCTTCTCAAAAAATGATATTTACCAACTTAGTTCAGAGTATTTTTTTACTAATACGAATGGAAATAATGCCGTGACTAACCTTAATATATTCACATTTGTATACAATACTAAATCTTTCTAAAAAACTGCAAGTATCTAATACAATACCTTAAAATTAACATTATACATATCAGATTTTTTAAAGAATTCATATTGTGGTTATGTGCAGGGAGCACAGTAGTTGTCAAATTTATGTTTTAAAAGTCATTTAACATATAATTAGAAAACGATTGGTTTTGAATGGGACGTACTCCTCTACCAGAGACACACTTGAGTTTGTGTTTCATCCTACTTAATATATCGCCCATGAGTTGATTTTATTAGAGTAAGGTATTGATAATTTTTAATGACTGGCAATGTCTTGTCTATGCCCTAAAATATGTTCAACATACAAATACTATTGTGGATTGGCGTTAATTATTTGTTGAGCCTAAATGTATGCAACATAATTTAGATTCTATTAAAACACAAAATTAAATTCTTGAAGACCTCCAACATGCTGATTTTTATACCCGGAAATTAGATGAATGCGAGAAAATCCACTATTGGCTTACATGCATATCTAAAGTTGAAGCGTTGTCGCGCGCGTATTGAAAAAAAACTAGTCAACTATTTTATATGTCAATATGTTACTGAATAACTACATGAGTCCCATCTTTTTTAACATTATTTAGATCGATATACTTAACAAATTAAATTCTATTACCGCCACTACTATTCAGTTATCGGACTTAAATTTAAAGATTTTTGTCGATATTTTATACTCAAACAAAAACAATTTAATAAAAACTTAATTGAAAAATCATTTAAAAATTTTGTATTCAGCATTTTTTATATTTTTATGGAAAACCAAAGAGAATTTTGAGCAAAGAGTCGTTATATTTGTTGTTATTGGTAAGACTTTATCGGACATCTTAGTATTTTTTAGCTCTAAATTGGAATTGTAATTCAACAGGACAATCACCTTACCTTCATGTATGGATATCACTCTACTCAGTCATTACAGTTGAAAATACAATCTATCAAGTGAATGCACGCACAAAGGAAATCATGAAGTTACCCAACATACCAGAAATATAATACAGCTTGAGAATAATATTATAAAAATATTTTGTCACAAACATTTTTCAAAAATGTTTGAGAAACACTTGTGTTGCACAAACTCTTCTCAAATCTGTCCTTTGTTGACAAATTTGTTTTGATTTTTTGTGAAAATTGTCAGATAAATTCTATTCATAAGCTTATTGTAATATTATTCTCAAGCTTTTTCGGTATATTGGGTTATGACAATTAACTTATACAGCTGATAGCCATTTCTTAGTTGGAATTTTTGGACCAATAAATGACCTGGGTAAAAACAGACTTATTTCATAGAGGGCCTCAATTTCAGTTTATTTGTCTATATTAAAGTAAAAACTATGACTTCATCTGATAAAATCAAACAATTAAAAAAATATTATTGTATTTAATTGTCCACATTCTAAACTATGCCAATGTTGTCAAAATAGTAACAGAAAAAAAAGACACTATTGAAACCAGCAAGTTTCACAGTTTTGCTAAGTTTTTAATAGTACACTGAAAATTAATAACTCTTCTATTCAGAAAGTATTTGTATGAGAAAAATGTCTCTTAATATTTTTATAAAAGGGCCAGTCAGTAATCGAAACTCGTGTAAAAATTCACAAAATGAAAAATGTGCGTGAAGCAAAAGGAATTACCCTGCAATTTCAACACTGACAATGTCATATAACATCGTAACAATATCAATAAAAACACAATAAAAAATAAATAAAACATATTGATCAGAGACTTAGGCTTGGTTTACTTGAACCCAGAATATTACAAACACCTTTCCTTCGTCATGCTTCTTCTGTTCTATATTCTATATATATGAAAAATTATATATCAGGCAACAATGTCAGCAGAGTCTGAATGTTAAAGACACCCAAAGACCTAACCACTCTCAATCATGTTGAAAACAAACTAAACCAAAAAATAAAATAAAAATAAAAACACAAAAAAAATAAAAGTAAAGAAAAATGTGCATAACATTTGTTTACATCGACACATTATTGAATATTTATTTTCGATATTTTTTATATGTATGTATATTATTCACAATCATTTTTATTTTGTGTGCCAAAAACATCTCAACACCATTGTAATGTTAAATTCAATGCACTGTAGGCCTGGCTGTGTGTTGAACTTTATAAACTTAGAACAGAACTGAAAATTGTATAAATATGCACAGCTTACCCCGTACACGGTACTATTCGTCTCTCGGTTATCACAAATACTGTTTTATATAGCAAATTGAAATAAATTAAAAATGTTAACAATAATCAAAACCTTCTCCTCTTCCTCCAAGGAGATTGATAACGAGAGACGAATCTATTGTTGTCGAGAATTCCTTTTAGTTTAATATTTTTTTAATAGTATTGCATTGGCGTTTCATTTTATTTAGCTAAGTGTGATGGACACACAAATTGTTATGTATTTGAATTTTACTTATGTTCACCTTCGTCAATTGTTGCTTTCTGTGTTCCTTCGGCATATTCACTTTTTTCGTTTTTCGTTTCAATAGGGGTTGGTGGTGGTGTTTGCGAATGTGGAATATCGCTCTCTGAAAATAAAAATAATAATTATAATAGTAAGGGGGTAGAGGCGAGGTAATGAATTAGGTATCCACTTTTCAGTTCGTAATACTCACCTTCCAGTTTAAGCTGTTCCGAGATTTCTATTAAACCTTCACTCATTTTCTTGGTAATGGTCTCCTCGACTGATTTGCAAAACTCGGCATCTGTCAACGATTTACGTGGTTCGCTGCTAGATGTGACGTGCATTGGGCCGGCTTGTTCGAAGCTAAGGAAATCTTGTGTTAGGGTCTTGACAGAGCTAGTGGTGATTTCGGGCTTGGTAATGGGGGCAGCGATTTCAATGCCATCGTCCACAATCTGTTTGGCTTCGTCAACATGTTTGTCAATTTGTTGTTTTGCTGTGTGGAGTGTTTCACTACCCTTCATTAATAAATCGTTGCCTTCCTTTATTGTGGTCTCCACCACTGGTGGGAATGTAATGGTCTCAACCGTTGTTTTTTCAATTTGTTTGGTTTCTTCCACTATGTCTGATCGTGGCTTGGGCAACTGAGATTCCTGTTCCATGGATAAGAAATCGCGTGTTAGTTTCCTGGCGTCGGCTACAATTGATTTCATTTCTTCTAGTTTTTCCCGGGAATCGTCGAGAGTAGACACAGTTTTTCTAGGCGCAGCCTCAGGAACGCTTGTTGGTTCTTGTTCTAAGCTGGTGGTGGTTGGTGTTACCTTAGGCTCGAGACCTCGAAATTCGTATGTTACCTTTTTGGCCTCAAAATCGGCTATGGTCTGGTCAATTTTGTCCGAGGCAACAACTTGTTCCTTTTTAATCTTTGATTGCACCCCGTCAATGGCAGCACCTGCCTTATCAGTAAACGATTTGATAGCATCAGCTACATTGTTGGCTTCTGTTTTCACCGAGTCCTTTGCTTCTGTTAGTTTTTCTTCTATTTTTACGGGTTCGGAAAATGTTTTTATCGTTTCAGTAACAGTTTTCGTTTCGGTAACAATGAAGTCCTTTGTACCGGCAATACCTTGCTCGATTTTTTCTTTGGTTTCAGATTTAGTCTCATTAGCTTTTGTTTCTATAGTTTCTGAAGTTTCTTTCACCTCAGATTCGACGGTCTTTTTTGCACCGGCAAACATTTGGCCCAGTTTATCGAAACCAGCGCTTAATTTGTCCTGCACTTGGCTAGCACCACTTTTCACAGATTCGGCGGCACTTGAAGATTCGTTTTCGATAAATTCCTTTGCCTTGCCTACACCTTGGGCAAATTGAGACGAAGTGTCCTTGGCCTCGGCAATTTTAGGTTCAGTGAAAGCTTTTATTTTATCCTTTACAGATTCGCTTTCGGTCAAGAGAAATTCTTTTGTTTCGTCGACTTTGGTTTCAGAGAAGCTTTTAACGGCATCGGCTGCACTCTTTTGGTCGGCAATTATGGAGTCTTGTATGCGTTCCGCCGTCTCATCTATGATCTTGGAAGTTGACTTCGTAGCGAGAGGTTCAGCTAAACCGTTTTCAGGTTTTTTAGTCTCAAATGCTGAAATAATATTTTCTACTTTCTTTGACGCTGTTTCCACGGTCTCGCTCACAATTTCGTGCGCGGTTTGTACTACCTCCTGCGACTTATCCTTAACCTCTCCGACGAATTTTTCAGGCACTGCGGTGGTTTGCTGTGATGGCAATTGGGTGAATTTTTCAAATGCTAAAAAGTCTTGTGTTAATTGTTTGGTACCGGAGGCCAGCGATGGCTGCTCCGACTTCAACGAATCAATGATTTTGCTTGGCTTTTCAACACTGCTGATATCTTTGACGATTTTTGAATTGTCCACCTCCTCGTGACTGCTCAGAGATTTCGCCGCACTCGACGTATCGTCTTCCTCCTCGGAACTACGACTGGATGTTTTGAATTTGTGCGTTAGCTCCTTGTCAAAATCGCTCTTGCTCACTTCGCACGAATCCTTCTTGCCCATTTTCATTTTGATTACCTGTTCGGGAACGACGGCAGACTTCACGATATTGTCGGCAGGCAACTGCATCATTATTTCCGACTCATGGATGGCCTTCTTGTCGTCGATCAAGCTTTTTCGTTTGATTTCGGTTATTTCGCGGGAAATTTCTTTTTTCTGGGATGAGGCGGGAATTTGTCGTTCCACCGACAACCGTTTCACAATCTTATCGCGCCTCTCAGCGACCGAACGCTTCACACATTCCTCGTCCGACTCTGATTCTTCGATTTCTTTCTCCTCGGCCGAGTATTTGATTTCCTCGCGCTCATGGATTTGCTGTATCCGCTTGCCTAGAATATTGAAAATTAAATTTACCATTAAAAAGGACATGCGAGTTATTTACACTATGCATGGGTACTTACTTTCTTGTCGGACAAGCTCCTCCACGGACTCTGAATTTTTCATGATATCGGTTTCATCAAAGTCGCGCGAATGCGAAAGTCTTCCGCTCTTGCATTTGCTCATTATGTCGTCACGTCCGATGTTTTTGAGAGCTTGTTCCAGAGCTGGCAAATCGTAATTGGGCTTGTCCTTGTACAGGCGAATCATACTTTGAGCCTGTCGAGCAATACTGTCCGTGTTCTGGTTGATGATTTCGTCAATCTCCTCGGTCGATATGCCTATTTCGGTGGCAAGCTGTATCCAGTCCTTGCCCAGGAGATTCGACAGGTCCACGATACGTATGTCCCCGATGTAGTGATCGTTCTGATGCTTGCTGAAGTTCAGCAGCGAACTGCGGTACGTGGGCGTGACTTTGTCTGAGAATGCCGTAACCGAATCAGGTATGACAGCCTCCGGCAACACAATATTCAGAATACAGATGGGCTGTTGCGGCGGCTCTCCCTTGGCAACCTTCGGCTCCTTCATGAACAGTGTACGTCCCACAATATCGGCGTGCTGGTCTTTCACCCGCACCGTAAATGGAAGTCGGTTCTCTCGGAATGCTTTAAATGGCAACTGTAGTTGTTCGCCCGATTTTGTCACCGGCACCAAATTGCCGGCCATCTCAATGTACTGGGGCTTGCCTTCGAGCACTTCCACATCTCGACTCTTGGCCACCTGCGTGTACAGTTCCATCTTCTCCAGTGTCTTGTCCTCGCGGTCGTCCGTCATACAGAAGACGCGCAGGCGGGCTTCGTATGGTTCGACTTTTTTGGCAAACACTACAAATTTAGCTATGAAAGGTACATGAATGACTTCCCTATTAGGATGCAATATGGGAGAAGGGGAGTTATGTTAAGTGAACGTGTCTTACTATTATTTATTTGTATAAAATGTTGCATACTTGTATAATTCAGTAGCCATTTTAGTGGCCTCACTAATGTTACGACAATCCATAAGCCAAAATCTAGCCGATACGGTGGTGGTGAACGAAACGCAATCGTTGACAAATGTTAATGGAGTCGAGCCAGTGACGTCTTCCCATTGAGCCCGCGAAGGACCACCTATTGCAGATCAAACCAAACGAGCCAATACAGACGAACGAAAAGAGAAAGAGAAGAGAAAGACAGAGAGAAAACGATCAAGGCAAAAGAAAAATACAAAACATTAGTGGTGTGTCAATGGCAATGGTCTTAAGGTAAAATGCCTGTCAGAAAACGTAAACGTCACTGTCCGCAGCTATTTAATGCTCTTTTTGTTAATCTACACGTATTTTGCTTTATTATATTTTTTTTTTTGTTAATAAATAAATTTAAGTTTCTACTTTTTGTGTAGATTTCGATTTTACAAATTGTAATAAATTTGATTGGTATTATTTTGATTTTTCATAAATTTAGATCTATACTTAATTCAATCAACGTAAACCAACAAAAACTTGAAAGTGTAAAATAAATATAGAAAAAATTTAAATTAATATAAAAATAAAAACAATTAAATTAAGTAACAATAAAAGAAATGCTAAATATTTAAATAATATTCTATGCACGTTATTTAATAAGTATGTATGTATGTACGTATTTTGCAAATAGTTTAAATGAGGTACAATATGCATTGTGGTAGATCCGGCCAAGTGCTAAATGGAGTTTTATTATTTATTTTTAATAACTATTTACAAAGATCAACTCAACGTTTGATTAAGTTATTTGTTTGTTTGTCTGTTTCTCTTTCATTCAGTTAGTTGACTGTATTTTGTACTTATTCAGTGTGTTTGTGTGTGTGAGTGAGAGTAGGTGTGCTTATTTAAAGTACGAGGCGTAGGTTTATTTCGTTTGCATTACATTTTATCTGTAGAAAAATAATAAAATAACCGATGCGATTCTTAGCCAACCTAATATCATGGCTGTCATTCATGTTGGCTAAGCTATTTAACTGTACCATACATTCTATCAGTTGATATTATTGTAAATTATTTGAAGATTTAGAAACCAAAGCCTCGCCAGGCCATATGTAAATTTGTGGTCATATTTGAACTATTCATATTTGAAATTAAACTAATGAGTCATTTGTTATGTAGAGCACTTCATAGAAGTCGCAATATGATCGAAATGAAATTCGCTCGCCATGTTTTTCGGCAAAGTTGATTACATTTAATTTAAATGATTTAAATTTTAAATCAATGATGGGCATACTTAAATTGAGAGTGGGAGTATGGGCGTAACTGAGAATTCAACATCAAAATCGCTGACGGAATGAGAGAAAAGAGAATACGCATGTAACCAGTGTCACTAACGTACATTTTTGGGCAGTTTTGAACATCAATGATTTAAATGAATGTAATATTAGGCCTTTACCAAAACGCTTGCGTGCGCATAAAGGTATTTTATTCACCACAAAAGGTAAATACATGCTTTTCAATTAATTATATCAAAATACGCATTGCGTATGAACAAAGAAAGCTGCAAATTAAGCTTTGAACTTTTAATTTGAACTTTTAGTTCAATGCGTGTTAGGATAATACGGCCGTACAAAATACTTAATAAAGGTGAGGATACAATACAACCATTTTGGTAAGACCGTTAAATAGCCCGCGTTGACGCTCGGAATTTGATAATAAAAATTTGAATTAATTACTTTCGATTGGAAATATATTGAGAACTTTCAAGATATTGACTAAAAGTAGGCTTCATATAAGATGAAGCTAAATAAAACGTTGCTATAAAATGAGTGATCTTCTTTTTCAGTTTATGAGCGAATACAATTTTTATGGTAGACTTATGCGAATTCAAAAAATTCTGTTTTCTATAACTTCATAGACATGCATTAAATGTAGTAATGCAGCCTTGAAAAGCGTTGATACTATCTATTGTTGAAAGTGTCTTTATAAACACCATATCTGCTTGTCATATTGTATTTAAACTTTTAATCGAGTCCTTCAATAATTTCAAATAGTCGTTGCAAAAAATCTTAAACTGGATATGGAAAATAATATTTATGTATTAGTGCATATTTGAGCGGGAATTTAGTCAAATACATATTTTAATAAAAAAAACACACACACTCACTTGCTTGTAACTTATTTTGGCAAGTTTCGAACGAGGTCGTTCAAAAAGTATCGTGAGTTTTGTATTTCCTCAGAAGTATTTACTTATTCTTGTCAAACGATCGTCCCCAGATATAGCACACATCCTCACATTTTCAAGAAGCAACTGTTAGAGCTCTTGTTCAGCTCCCATTTCGATGCGGTTTTTATCTCCGTGTTTTGAGAACAAAAAGGCAGTGTGGATGTGGCATGTCAACAATTTCAACACCATCAACGATGCTCATGTTTTTGAGCGCGCATTTTTCGGTGGTTTGCTACTCGCAAAATTTCGCACAACTTGAGGTAATATTCTTGATTTAAAAGTGCAAAAAAAAACATGATGTTCAACGTCACTGCTGCCGAAGAGAACTGAGACTGTCGACACTCTCGAAGAGAATGTTTTACAAATAAAGATTGTTTTTATAATTTTTAATTATTTTTATAAAATAAATATTTTTTTTACAATTTTTTTACGCCTAGCATAACTAAAGGACATATGTGAGTGGTCGTAGAACGAATGCACTTAGTTCGCGAAAATTGGAAATTTGCTATGCTTTTTGAAAAAACTTTTTTGAAAGTATGTTAGGAATCAAACTGATGCTATGTATTGTTAAATTGTCACTGAAACTCAGCATCGTATTTTTGTTAGTCTTTTACGAGCCACCTGCGAAATGGCTTCTTTTTGCCAAGTTTTTTCTATGTTTTACATGGAGGAGTGAATTTGACTGCCAATTGGGCCCATAGAATGGGTTCCGAATGGTTCATTTGAAAACCTATGCATCCAGTTTATAAAACACTTGAGCCTTAATCCTTGATCTTACCTTAACAATTGTACCACATATATGTCAACTCTATATAAATGTATGTATATGAATGATTTTCGAATAATATTTGTTGTTGATTGGTGGTGTTAGGGATCATGAGTGTCTGAAATTTTTCTTTATAATGTGCTTGTGTATTTTTCTTTTTCCAGTCAAGCCAAAGCATAACAAAAATTAAGCTATCAATAGGCGATTGTAATGCTTTTTGCATTTTTAGACAGCGAGATATTAAAAAAAGGTCAAATAGCAAAATAGAGTATGTCTTTCAAACTGTGTAGCTTTAAAATAGCCCTTTGTTAATTCACATTCCGAAACGCATAATACAGCAACAAATTTGTGACAGACTTGACGACTCTGTCATTAACCACAAATGCAAGATGAGTGAAAAACGAATGTGAACACTTTAAGACTTTTGACGGTATACATTTTGATTAGCTTCATCTAAACCAAGTTAACACATCAAGTGTTAAATTAAGTCAAAGATTTTCTTCTGACGTCACGATTTATGTAATTAGGGTGATTTTTAAGTGAAGACATTAATTACCATTGCTTATGAAAATGAGACATTCTTTTGCCATGGACATCAAAAGATGGCATTCTCTATCAAATCGACAAATATCTAATTAGGTTATCATCAACTGACTCCTAGTCGATGTATGACTCTAAACACTTGTGAATGTCTACTCAAAAGTCAGCCTTACACCAAAACCTAAATTACTAGTCCTACGAAGATACGAAACTTCCTTAGCGCATTATCTACGGAATGGACAATCTAAATAAAATGCTTTATGAGAACAAGTTTGGTGTAAATAAGGCTAAACAACTCAATATTTCATAAACTAAAAGTAACACTTTTTGAAGTATCGCTTAAAAAAAAATGTAAAACCGCTACAATCGAAAAAGACGATAATTTTTTTTCTTGGTTATTTGTAATTTAAAATTAATTTCGCATTATATTTGTGCCCTCATATAAAACAACAAATACAAATTTCAAATAAGATGTTAAAATGTGTACTTCCCGGAAAGCCGTCAAACGATAGTATTTCCGTCAATGCCGCTGAAATCGTCAAGAGTAGCGCCTTATTTAACCGAACATGTATTCGTAAATGGTGTTTTTGTTTAAATTGTATATCGTATATAATGACGAATCTTCGTAAAGGTGGAAAGAAGAAGCCAGCCGATGACTTAAGCCAGCCAAATAAGCGCTTTACGAATTTCCACCTGAAAACACGTAAGGACTTTTCCGTATCGAAACGAGAAATAATTTCTTTTACAAAAACGGGAAACTAGTAAATATGTCAAAACAATCATCTATTCGCATTTATCCTTTTGCTACTACTTTATATTTTTAAGTTAAAAAAAAACACACACACCTTAGCGACCTCTTGGTCTCATTCTCTAAATTAACATTAAACGTTTTACTAGTTTTTCGGACACAAAAATAGTTTTCAATCACAAAGTTGACATTTTGTAAGTGTAAGCAGATTCGGATCAATTGTAGTTAAAGCGATTCGATACGATACAAAATGCAAGCTAGGATATTAATAAAGGATTTTCTTCGTGACAGAGTTGATTATGTTGTCGATACAAAGTAAATATTTTCCTAAGACTAGAAGACTTGGTGGCTAAATCCAAGATGCTGCTATAACCGTTTTATTGCGAAAAAGCCGAACATAAAAGCTCACACAGGAGTATAGAGCCCTGTGAGGTATATAGGCTTCTTGTGGTCCTACCGTGAATGCACATCAAATTCAAAATTCTACATTTTTGTGTAACACCCACGTTTCAGAACAACGAACTTATAGAGAGAACAACAACACTAGATATAGTTATTGTGATTGAATATGATTTTTTAAACTTGACATAGATATAGTTTCTTTCTAATATAATTAATTATTACTTTTATATATATGGTTTTATATTGAAATGTAAAGCTAGTTATGTTTTATATTCTGTTTTTTTTTTTTTTTTTCAATAGCACATTAAGAAAGAACTGCAAAGGTATTGGGAAAAAGAGCATGCGTAGAAAATTCAAGTGTGTAAATGTATGTGTATGTATATATAAGTAACAATACGAGTATTTATGTAGATAATTAGTAAAAATACTATTTGTTATTTTAGTGGTTAGTTGTAATAATGTTGTGATAGAAAAAAATCAAATATGAAACAATAAAAAATGTAGGTGAATAACAAGAAGAGAAGGAGAAATTAGAAATTAGATTTTTTACTTGTATCGAAACTAATCAAACCTAAAACAATCGAAATGAAAATAGGCGTTAAACCGAAAAGAATGTTAGCATTTATGTTCGAAAACAGTCGTACGAATTTCAGAAAGATGTTTTGTTTCAGAAAAGTTCTCTTTGGGGCCACAAAGAAACAAGGATGTTAATAAACAAAAACAAAAGTATACTCATAATAAAAAAACTAATACTCTTTTTCGATATTTTAAGCTTGTTCTCTCAAAAGCGAAGACTGGTAAACGAATATTGATTGGATTGAATATTTAAGTAATCGTTGTTGCTGTTTTTTTTTTCACATTCATGAATTGATAAAAAATTCCATAGAATTCTGCATTACAATTTTTTTGTTATAATTTATACTCTTTTTCTAAGTATCAAGTCTTCTCAGTCAAAGAATTGAATTGAAATAAAAAAGAATAATCTGTTGGCAAAAAATCTTGTAGAGAAAACTTAAGAGGAAAAGAATAAAACAATACCAAAAAGAGTAAAACAAATCGGGAATCAACAAAAATGACATAAACAAACAATCAGACAAAGTTATAAAGTTATAAAGTAAGAAACAGATAATTGCAATTATTCTGATGTTCTGCGGGTGTGTGTTGTGTTTTCATTTAATAGGGCGAACAAGGTGGAATGTTAGGCCCAAAGAAGAACTCTTTCGTATTCGAATTTAGTTACAAAAATAAGTTAACAAGTTGCTTGTGCTGATATTAATTTTAAAATGTTTGTGTTATTTTACAGATTGTTGTGTACTCAAAACGAAAAAAATCCAAACAAAGTTTCGAATGTTGCAATGTTTAATTTCGAGGGAACAATGAAACAATATATGAGAACTGGCTTGAAAACTTGGATTACTTTCTAAGCCATCTGCCCAACTGAAACTATGTATTTACAAATTCAATCAAGAGGTTTTATCTGTTTGGCAAAAATAAAGGCACAATGGGAAAACAATTGGTTGGGACCTTTTATTGAACTAGGTCCTTGCGTTTTCAGCAAAAATATTTTCTTCTATGAATATCATTTTTGCTTTATAGCTTAAGTATGTAAAACAAATTTGGAAGCAGGGCAATCTAATAGTATGTTTACTTTAGGGCTTTTGCTGGGACAACCTGCCCTGTGCACCTCAACCTTACTAAATCTGGTAAACTGCAAACATACTATACAGGGTGAGATGAAAAAACTGCAACCAACTTCAGACTGCTGTTAATTCTAAGCCACTCATCCGACAGCTGTTAAAATTATTCCAGTGACAGCTCATTATATTGCTTACAAGCGTACAAAAGTATTTTGGTGAGAATTTTCCAGACAAAAAGTGACTCGTGGTGGAATTCAAGTGTGATAGTGTAATTTCTTTATATTTGGCTGGAAAACCACAAGTGGCTATCGTTAGAGCACTCCAGCATTTAAATGTGAATAAATCTTTTGTGTCTCGTACCCTCTCTCTTTACCGTGATACTGGTAGCGTAGCCCTACGTCATGGAAGTGGACAGAAGAAAACAGCAACATCAGCAGAAATGGTTCGAAAAGTAAAGATGCGACTTCATCGAAACCCGCGTCGCAGTGGCCGAAAATGGCTCGTTCCATTCGGCGAATATTGAAAAATGAGCTCGGGGTAAAGCCATTGAAATTCCAAAAAGTGCAAGAACTTACACTGCAACAGAAAGAAAATAGACTCAAAAGAGCTAAAGAGTCGCCGAAAGTGGCGAACTGCAGAATTTGGTTTTCTCCGATGAGAAAACATGCCATCAGAATAAATGTGCCATCAGAATAAATGCCGAATATTATCGCGCAAATATTCTGGAGGGTGTATAAAAGCCTTGGGCACGCAAACATTTTGGCCGCAGACCTTGGACATTCCAACAGGACTCAGCACACGCCTCCCAAGAATGGTTACAAAATGAAGTTCCTCGCTTCATTTCCAGCGCACAATGGCCACCAAAATCTCCGGATACCAATCCGTTGGACTATTGTGCCTGGAATATTTTGAAAAGCAAGGTTGACACTAAAAAATACTAAAACAAGCGCTTCGCCGGGAATGGTCAAAATACCGCAGAGCCAAATTCGAGCGGCGTGTGACGGTTTCATTGGCCGTTTGTAGGCCATAATTCGAACAAATTTGCTTTTCATTCAATAAAATTAAAAAAATGTACAAATTATGGCGTTTGACTTTGTTACAGTTTTTTATCTCACCCTGTACATATGTAAATGTAAATTGATTTATTTATCGAAATGAATAATCTTTTGCCCTAAAGCAAATATAATTCAACTCAAAAGCGACCATCATTAGAAAAACGACCAATAATGAGACAATTCTTAAAAAAAAAAAAAGTAACGAGCCACGGGTTGAGAGGCGTGATTGTTTCAAAATTGCAAGTTAAAAGGGTCCATTTCAATAGGGTACTTCCTTGTGGAAAAGGGAATGGTAATTGTTTTCCTTTGTGCCTTTCTATTTACCAAGTAATTTTTCTTTTTTTTTCCTGATTTGTTTTTCTAAATGATCAATTTATTGATTCCATTTAATCAAGAATTGCCAAATCAAAACATAAAAAATACTCAAATGGTGAAATCAAATTAATTTAACAAACGTTAACATTAAAAAGAAATAAATAAGGCCGAAATTAACAAATCAAAGGAACGTCTTCTGTTATGGTAAAAAAAGAAAACTTTGCTTCAAAGCATATTAAGTAGAATAGTAAAGTTATTTATTTATTTATTTATTTATTGTACTGTATTAAATGAAATAGAATATATTTATTATGATTTTTCGTTAATATTTTAAGAGTACAATTATTTTTTATGAAAAGAACTTATTTTAGTTTTACTTTCTGCGAATTTGTAACTTTTGCAACAGTATTTCGCTGATATATTATTTTTAGTTTTAAACAAATGCAGAATTGCCATTGTCCTTTCTTAATTTTTTTTTTGCAGCATAAAAACAAAAAAATTTCATAACGAAACATAAAATTAAGAAAACAAAAAGGGGGTTTATTGTTGATTGGATTTTAGAATTTCTTTTTTTTAATCTTTTTGCTCAATTAAACATTTTGCTGTTTTTTGTCAGAATTTGATTTTGTTAATCGATTATTGTTGTTTGCCGACCGAACTTCTTTCGGAGTGCCAGATGATGAAACATCACTTGGCCATTCCATTAAAAGATCGGTTGCAAATCGTAATCGATCCGTAAATTTCAATTGTAATTGTTGAATGTAGTTTGTTGTTGTTGTTGATGATGTTGTCTAATTACCTTTTAGAGATCTTTTCCGAAACACACCTTCATTATGATGAAATTTTAACAGAATGGAACGGAATGCGTGCACAAAATGCATTGAATCGCATCAGTACGAAAAAAATCGTAAACGGATTTTAATAATCAGTTAAGTTTTTGTTGGTTGGTTGGTTGTTGTTTTAATCTATCATAGTAACAAATACAAACACACACGTAAAAAATAAAACAAATCAAACCGAAAGAATGAAAAGGAAACAAAACAGAACAGAAAAAAACAACAACAACTAAAATACAACAAACACAAAAAATAATAATGAAAACTAAACAAAACGGAAATAAATTTTCAAAATCATATCCATATATATATGTAGGTAAATGACATGTATTTATACACTGTTGTTGCTGTTGTTGTTGGACATCTTCAAACACTCACGCGTACAGACGTTTCGCATTTCATACACACCCATACATTCTTTGATGTATGTGTGTGGTTGTGGGTGTGTGTTTATGGCATATATGTATATTAGTATGTAGTATGTACGTGTGTGTCTATGATTTGTCTGGTATGGTAAGTGGTATGAAGAACACATAAAACCGAAAAAACACTTTACACCAATACAAAGATTATAAAGTATGTACTTATTATGTAGGTAAGTATATAGGTGAAAAAAAAAAAAAACAATATATATTCAAGTAAAACGATCTTCAATCAATCATATAATGAAGACACGTAACTGTATAATACCCACCCTCCCCCTTTCTTCCTCCTTGCCCGATATTATCAAGTTCTTACTAGATCATTTAATCATTATATATACATCTTTCAAACATATTAAGGTGGACTTAGTTTTGAATTTTCCATGAAATAAGTGAAAAGGTTTGGCAGGATCTCCCGGGCAAAAAAAAAAAACAATTTTTGGAAGTCGTAACTACATACAAGTCAACCTACTAATAAATTATTTTTACCACTGTATGTCACTCGAAATATTTAGCTATAATAATAGTTTTGTCCGCTGATGTCTCGAACATAAGCAGTTGTTTAAAGTCTCACATCAACAACCCATCATATTTTTTTATTTGTCTTCTATTTTTCGATTGCTGACGATGCGTCAGGTAATGATTAACATAAAGTCGTTCATGTATATTTTATTTTCAAACTGTTGGTAATGCAGAAATTAGTGTGTTTGTATTTTGTTTGATTACGTTGTAATGGCTTATTCATGTAGCACACACATTTTTGCTGCGCCCTTCTAAAAAAACTTAAAAGCCTTAGCGGATGCAAACATATGGATATGCTTCACGAAGCTTTAGCTTTTGGAGGAGTCTCGATGCCAAATAACCGTGATCCATTGGTATTTCGATCAATGTGGGTGTCTAGATTGTGTTGTGTGGACTGGCCGCCACTACACGTAGTAGACATACTTGTCATGTTCTTGTGAATATAAAGATCATATGGGACAATGACAGTGCAGTGATCTTAAGTCTTAACTGTTACCGATCCACGAGAGCATCCCGAATGATATTTGTAACAATCTATCCTTAACTAACATGGAAAACTATTAGGACGTAACTGTGATGAAATTGGCAATCTTAAGGCAGAAATTGTTTCGACTGCCGGAAAAGTGTTCAATCTACCCGGTATATTGCTTTGGCTGTGGTTTCTCCTACAAGCAATCACTGCTAAGCCAATTCTAATAAAAAAACAAATCCCAGACCTGTTGAGAGCACAACGGGCAAAGGCTTCGGGAGAAAAAACTTTGAGGCGCAGTCTCCGGAAGGGAAGGTGGCTGTGTCGTGTTGCAAAAATTATGTAATAGCAGGTTGCTGAACATTTTCTATGAACGACCGCTTGGTCAATCAGAAAGCCGACGGCAGAGCCGGTATCATATATCCTTTATAATTTATTACATTTGATTTGAATTTATTTTGTACAACCCCATCATTTTATGTTTCTGAAGAAGCTTTGTTTATTCTAAAGTGTTTACTTGTGACAAACAATAATAAATTAAACGATGACCCCACTCAAAACTAACATAAATATTGTAGATTCAATATTTAAATGATGGTTATCGATTCGAAGAGTATTACTTAAATTAGCTTTAAAAAGTCGTGGCACCCTGTAATCAAGATATGCATCCACAAAACATTCACTCACGTGACAAAGCATGTTTGTCTCGTCTATTATTTCACTTTAAAATGTACTGTTTTCAATACATTGTGAAAACCTCAAAATTTAAAAAAAATAATATATATATATATATGGAATTTCAGTTTAATGAGTGGTTAGGCCATGTCGAACGGATGAAAGGGAGATTTGAATGTACACATGGATCGTATAGAATGAACTTTGTTTGAGGGGAGAAATGGTGATGGGGGGAAAAACATTAATGATGGCGACGTTGATTTTTCTCAAATATTTTTACATTGACACTATTCTAGTTGAATAATAAAAATTCATATATAAATATTGACATACATACAGATACAATTCTAATAAAAATGACAGATCATGTAGTTACAATGGGGGAATGGAAATGGAATAGCTTCTTTAACAACCAACAAACAGTTAAAAAGGAGAAAAAAAGTACTCGGTGATGTTACATATTAGTATATGATTAGATATGATTAGATGTATGTATGCATGTATGTACGTACGTAAAAGCATATCACATATTGTAATGAAAAATACTTCAGTTGAATAAAGATTGCTATCGAATTGTAGATATATTACTATGTATGTATGTATATAGTTGTGTATGTACTAATAAAAATGATCTCAGTAAATTTGTATCAATATATAAATATAGATAGATCTATAATTTTCAGTCATACTTCTATGCCTGCAACATTATTTTATAATGATTCAACGTGAGGAATAATAAGGTCAAAATGCCAATGTAGACAAAATGCAAACATCATTGCAATCACTTGGGATTTCGGTTCGGTGATGGCAATGATCCCAGATGCATAATGCCTATGTTACTATTCTACATTTAAAAATTAAATACTTCAATACATATATGTATGTATTTATCTATCTTACTGCAATACTGTCCACTATGAGTATGACAAAAAAAAATTAATAATATTGGAAACTGTTCTGCTAATTATCTATTTGGCTAAACAAATATTTTGAATTAAAACTTCTTGTTAATAAATAACTCAAAAAATAGAAAAATAATAAAAACATCAAATAAATTAATAAAACAAAGAGGCAAAATAATACGTTGAAAAAAAGATATTAATTCAAACGAAAACAATTCCTAATATTATTATTATTCTGTACTGTTATTGGAAATAGTATTTTTTAGGAAATAATTTGTTTTCTTTTCTTCATAGTTCTTCATTCTGATTGTGGTCCAAGAGCTATGTTTGGGTGTGTTTTTTAAGTATATTGATTTTTTGCTTATCATAATGGGCAACACGAACATATTTTTCGGACGGGATCAAGTGAAAAATAATGCATAAATATAATATTTTCATTTATAGTTATGAAAAATTCGGCCTTCAATTCAATCATTTCAAAAGCCCATTGACAATTGTTACTAGAATTTTAGAATCCGCATTGGACTTTATGTGTTACTTATATAATTTGAAATTTATTTATTTGGAAGCTAAATCATGCCGATATCTTATACGAGCTAACTGGCGAACTCAAACTTCCAAGTGTGGCTTGTAACTTTTAACGATTAAAAGATCTTCCACTCTCCCTTGCCTTCCTCATATTTTCAGTTGCTCTCGTCCGCAAAAGATTTTATGGTCAAAAACTAAATGCAGAGTGTCCTTAGACTTTCCAAAAAAAAAGAAGGAATATAACAAAAGAGTTACTCGAAATGAAAACAAACAAAAAGAAATGAAAACAAAGGTGTACAAAGTAGGAGGATAATTTGATCTAGGAAATAGGCAACTAATAGTACTTACCGGTAATGGAGCACAGCAGCCGAAGAGTTGGTGTATTGCCCGAATATTGATTTATCATGCCCTGGCTGTGAGCTTTCGGTGCAGGCATACTTAATGTTATAGCCTTGTGGAATTTACGGCGACGTGGTTCGACAGTAACTATAGGCGATACTGCAACCCCACGCCCTAAAAGTTTTGCAGTTAAGTCTGGATCAACTGGTTGTGCCTATTGCATGAAATGAAATAAAGAAAGAATTCACATCATTTGGAGCTGAATACTTAGAAAAAATGATTTTTCTTCTTTTTTTAATTAATAGGGCCTTCAAATTTATATTTTATATATAAATGTAACAAATACATAAAAATTTTGCTGTCATATCAATAATACAAAAGTAATAAAATCATAAACAAAACTCTTAATAATAAATAGATACTTCAACAATTAAGTGTGAAGTATTTCAAAAGACTAGTAATTTGGGAACGCAAAAAGTTGTTGATTTTGAAATGATTTTTTTTTTTTCTATTTCAATCTATGACCGTGTATGTAACACTTAAAAGAGTAACGCATCCAATTTACATCTAAATGGTATTATAGTTAAACCTTAAATATTGAATCAAATTTTAACACGCTTACAAGCAATAAGTATGTGTTAATTCTTTGTGTTATTTTGTTACTTAGATTAGAAGGATTAGTATAAATACAGCGGGGCTATTTTTTTAATTAAATATAAGGTACATACTTTCTGATCTGTCGGTAGAAATTAAATGGCGATGAACATTTTATACATCTCAAGCTTTTTATAGTTGTAAACATATTAATAATACCACTAGTTTGGGTTAGACTTTCGACCCAACAAAAATGTTCAACACCATTTTATTTCCCAATAAATTTAGTTATCAAACAAATAAATTTCAACTACTTCAATATGATATAATGAAAATTAAAACGATGAAGACTATATTGATAAATTAAAATCAAAGAAAAATGCATAAAAATTGTGGTTTCTCCAAGAAGGGAAAAGAAAGAAACTTAAGAGAGAAATAAAAACAAAACACAAAATCGAAATAGAAATAGAAATGGAAACAATAATTAAAATTATTATTCCAAATTTAAATTTATAAATATAAACATGTATGTATGTGTGATATCCTACATAAACTGGGGCCATTGAAAAATCATTTTCTTTCTGTATTAAGCATTCCAAATGAAGGCACTTCCATTTCACCAGACCCTAAGTCTTGTTCACAAATATTTGTGGACAAATATCCCATGTTCGGAATTCCAAAAATAAATCCCAAATTGGAAGTTGAAATTATTGGAACAAATATGCATTTTTCTTTAGTCGAACGGAACGGAACGAAACAAACAAATCAGAACATTCGAAATTTGGTATTGCTTTTTTATTTGTAACTAAATTTATTGGGTTTCATAGTTGGTTAATATTTGTTGTTGTGTTAAGTAAAAGGGTTACATTATTTGTTTTAGTTTTTAATAATAATAATAATAGTAGAAGTAGTAGTAGTAATTGTAATCATATTCAGAAGAGATTCAGACGCGCCAGATGATTTCTGTTCTTTATTAGTATTGTTCATGTTTTGGAAAATATTTTCCTGATATTTGAGTATTTTGGATTTTATTATTTTTTTCACAGTTTATAGCAATCTATTTTAATCGATCCATGATCATTTGTTATTGTTTGTTAGATTTTGGAGTTAAATTAACTTATATAAGATACGTTCTGAGTCATATATTTGTGCATAAATTTATTGTATAGTTTCCATATCAATTATTTGTTATTGTTATTTCATATTTGCCATTGGGAATAGAGTATTGGTAGCAGGAAATTGCAAGAAATGTCTAGTTTTTTTAAGGAAATTCTTGTATGAATTTACATTTTATGGCTACTAAATATCTTGACATCTGGAGCAGTTATAAAATATGTATGGATTATCAGGAGTTAGAATTGTCGGAAGTGACAAAATAAATGTAGAATATAACTTGGATATGAATTTGAATATCAACCTTCTTCAGAATCATTAAAACTTAAACGTGTTAACAACAAGGTAGTCATTGAATACCGCACAGATACTGAATATGCAGTTATTATTGTCCACAAGTAGTTGATAGATAGATAGACTTTATAAATCGAATACAATTTAAAAATATTACATACTTTGTGTTGAGTTTTCACTTTTCCATAATAATCACTTACATCCATTTTGAAAAATTATTTATTGTGAGAATACATTTCTCGGTTAGCAATGGAAACAAATCGAAGTGTTTTAACTTCACTTAATAAATGCAGTACAGTGCTGTGCAAACAAATAATTTGATTCAAAGATGCACAGCATGAAACTCCAAATGCCAAGATTTGTTTCGAATGGAACGTAAAATGTAAACGCTTCTAAGTAAAGTAGTAGCACGCTAATGATTTATATACTGCTATTGTCTGAATGTTGAATATGTAATAATCATATTTTATAAGTACTTGCAGATTGATGTTAAATAAGCTTATAATTTTTGGACTTTAAATGGTTCAAGCACCACATGTTCATAATAATACTATGTGTTGCTCCATTTTCTTTACCAAATAAGGGAAAAACGCTTCTTCTTTGGTACATGATTAACGCTAATTTTACGTAATTTTTCCGGCGCAACACCCTTGCGAGGTTTAAAAAGATTTACCTGTAAGCCAACTTTAATCTTTTTAGTTAGAGCTCCTTGCGGGAATACGGCCTGCACCTGGGGCACCACCGTGCTAGACACCATTCCACCTTCGGGTCCGATAGCGTGTACTTCCTGGCGTATACGAGTCACAACAGCAAAGTATTGTGGAAAATCGTATGTCACAAATCGGCATACATGATTTCCAGCCTGTTCTTCAAGTTGGGCGATTTCTGGGAGAGAGAGAGGGAGAGAGAGAGTGAAATAAATATTAGTGCACATCCAAGTGCGTTTTTTTTTTTCAATGCATACCTTCCGGCTCGAAGCACTGTTGCAGCACATCATGGATAATTTCTTCGGAATTCTCAATAGTATGTTCACGCCATGTTTCGCCATTGTCCGAACGCAAAATTATGATTTCACGTTCTTTGCCACGCAACGAGGCGAAATGGGGAACTTCCATAATGACAGGGCCAATAAACTTCGTAGATACTGGGCCCAATTCGAGTACGCGGCTTGCTAAGGCCTCCCCCTCCATCAGCTGAGGAGGGTGCATTGTGCGCTGCGGTTTGACGTAGCGACAAGTGACACGCGTTGGTTGGGCTGTCGAACGCGATGGTATGATCATGCGAACACCACTGTGACGACAGCCTCGCATAGCACCACCGCGTGCATCAACCAAAAAGGAAACCAAGAAACTGAAACAGTCAAATGAAAAATCATCAGTATTTAGCATCTACACTCTGAGCTTAACCAGACAATAAACAAACCTCTTCCACTGTAATTTACGTCTATGCATTTCAAGAAAAAAGTTTGGAAAATATACACATGTATGAAATTAGCATATTAGTTTGCAGTCGTTCTGAACGATTGTAATGAACTTAAGAAACGCAAGATATGGAAAACTCCAAAACAAGAAGGGGAAACAAAAACAAACAACATTGTGGAGAATTGTGGAGACATCTAACTTACCCCTCGTGTTGGTGATCATCGCCATTCAACATATCGTTGGATATGTAAATGCCTCCATCACGCATCGTTTTCGTGTGGACAGCGTTGTAGGTTTGTGCCTTCTGGGGACTTATGGCACTCTCTACAGCCGGTTGCGGTTGTTGCTGCTGTTGTTGCAGTCCAGCGTTGGTGTATTCAGCACTCTGGGCCATTCGATTCGAGTCCACACGCTCATCGCGTGTCACGTCAATGGGCAGAGAATCATCTCCTAGGGATTTCATTTCATCAACTGTCAGATAGCGATAAGGTTGGTCGGAAAGCATATTATCTTCGCCTGATCGATGGAAACATTAGCGAGTAGCATTGGCGACATATTTGGGCAGTGGTATATTTTGGTGGTTGTAGTGTTTGTTTTAGCGATTTGTAGCATTCCAATTTGTTCGATCGATTGATTGTTTGTTTGATTCAACACAGCAGAGTTGGATGATGGTAATGTGCAGTGAGATATTTGAAAGTACATACAAAAATGATGAATGAGTTAGGGTTTCGGTTTCGGTTTGGTTGTTGATTTCTAAATTTGACAATGACATATATGGTATATGTATATATACATTCATACATACGTATAAATCAAATCTCATGCATAAACTTATAGCGACCATTGTTTGTTTCCCATAATTTTATTTTTATTGTTATATAATAATAATTATTTGTTTAATAAAAATTTATTGAAATCAAATCAGTATGTCATTTTTTCGATGCAAATTATTCGTTGGTTCGCTTAGCTTATTTTGAATACATTTTATTCGCATTTTCACATAACCACTTATCAATCCAAGTTATTAACCAATTTAAAGAAAATGATTTGATTTCAGACCATCGTTCAAAATTGTATGATACACACACACAGATACATATATATATATATATAGAAAACATTATATTGCTATTATTAGGACGTATTTACAAGTCACAGTTTTAAAATAATAATAAATGTGTTTATACCGGCAGTTGTTTTTGGCTATTTTATTTAATTTACTTTAAAATCTAAACGGGATTTGTAAAAGATTGAAATGGGTAATCGTGGATTGTGGACATACAAAAGACTCAATGTGATGTGGCAAAAGTTACCGATGGTCACGCATCCTTAAAAAAATTAAGATATTGAAAATCCTCTTTTTTAATTTATAAAAATGGATCCCATATGTAATCACATTTGGATATCCATTTTTAATAATGCCAACTATTGTTTCATAGTGACGTTGAATCTCATCCATTTCATTTAAAATATACAGAAGGTCATCGGCCACATTAATTTGATACAAATATAAAATTATAAGATAATAAGATGAACAGATTGAAGCGGTGTTGTGGATATAATTATCTAGTACGAATCATTTTGTAGGGAGCACTAAAACATTGGCAAATGGGGGCAGTAAAAACACAATTTGTATTTACAAGATTCAAAAAGAATTCTGTCTCCGGTTTGCCGAAAACAGACCACCAAATGTATGTATGTATTTTTACACACAGAAAAGAGTTTGTACATATATATGAATATATATGAACAGCCATGCCCAAAAATAGCCATGCTAATAATAAAAATCTAAGCTGTAATGCCAGTAAAATTAAATTAAGGGAAAGATAAGAAATCTGAAGTCATTTTGACAAGAAAGGGGAAGACCTTTCTGACGATGAGCCATTTTAACTTTTGTTTCTTAAACAAAGATTTTTCGTTTGCAAAAAATTAGGCAAAACTTAAAATAGGCTACTAAATTTTTAATTGTTTGAGCAGGTTTAACCTACAGACACTTTGTAAGATTTACACGAGCTTTCCTCATTCTTGGTCTAAGGGAATATTGAACTAGTTTCCTAGATATAACCGTTAGAAATAGTTCTTGCTTTTAGTTTTAACGTTCAGTTTTGTCAAAAATAGGGAACAGAGTTCTTTCTTATTCACGGATTGTTTCAACCCATTTCAACGATATCCCATATGTGTAAAATATGAAAAACAATATTTGTATTTGTCACTCGGTTAAATTTAATACACTCTTATTAATTTTAAGCTTTAATCTTCATGCTCATTAATACTGGCACAACCTATTGTACGAATCTATTAAAAACCGAAATGTTTCTAAACTTTATTTGTTAAATTTGCAAACAATTGATGTGTTCGCAAAAAATTCATTGGATATTCACACAACCGGAAAGGATAATGAATACGCCAAAGATCGAGAAGAGGCCAACCTTAAAATATTCTATTTTTTTATATATGATAAGAACGAAAAACATCAAACATATTTCTTAAAATAAAAAAAGAAGAACTAGGCCATATTTAAAAAAAAAAAAAAAGAAAATGTACATTTACTTTCTACTTTCAGGGTGCTTACCGTCATTTACCCTGAGCATCAAATATGTTAACAACTTGTATTTTCACAAAGTAATTGACCTTTACAAAGGTCCAAACAAGCGATATCTGCAGTGGTTTTAAATTTTCACACTGTCGCTCTGGGATTTTCTACATAATGATGACAAAAATCTCATAAAAATAAAGCCAGGCGTCATTTTGTGTCAAAGTAGACTACTGCTGATTGCGAGGTTATATTGAAACGAAGGTTAACCCTAAATACATTACTTACTTCTCATAGCAAAAATTATTGAGATTTTAATCTATTCAGGTAGACTTCTGAAAACCAACCATTTAGTGTTGACAGGTTAAATTACTTTTACTACCGCGATGTCTTAGTACATTGACGTTACCATAGAGCGAGTTACTGACTGTATTATTATGGAAGTTAAAACGACTTAACGACTTTCAACTCATGCCAATTTTGAGTTATTGATATCACGTTGTCGGAATTCGCAAAAACAATCGAAATTAAAAACCTGTTTTATGAAATGTAAACCGTTTCTGTAAAACTGACTTAACTCTTTTTTGTAAAGATTTGGCAAGGCCTTTGAAAAAATAACACAAACTATATTAACAAGTATTATGAGTATTAAACGTTCGACTTTAGCGGATATCTTGCTCTCCTGAAAATTCGAAATATCGTATACTCGAAATATCGATATTCTGAACTGATAACACAATATACATAACTAGATTTTTAAACAAAATAAATAAAAAAAAAACAAAAATTAGTTGTTTTCTCTCTGTGTAAATTGAACATAGGCCGTGAATAAAAAGGCTACATACATACATACATAAGATGTTTACAATACAATTACATCTAGAACGTTGGTAATATGTAGATTGGTAGAGGTATATATGAATGAACAGGTATATGAGAATACAGGTAGTAAAATGAGGAGCCCATTTTCACAGGATTAAGACTTACAGGACAAGAACAGTGATTCACCGCGATAATATGGCAGATAAATGTGGCTATCGTTCTTTTGGCGGTCACTTTTAATGCCCAAACACGGATCCCAATCATTTGTGTCACCTATATTTGGCATGTGTTGTTAGTATGTAGATGACACAATCAAGAAATCACAATTTACAATTATAAACGAAGGGACAGTTTCAAGTAACGGCTCAAGTGTCACAAGTGGGAAGTATGTTTTGGTTGGTTCGTGTTCTTATTCTGTTTTGGTTTAGGGCTTCTTGTTTGGAGGGGGACTATCCATCCATTCAATGTACAATGGAGGGATGGTCACGTTCAAGGATTGGGAGTTGGAGTTGGAGCATTGTTCGAAAATATGTCTATGTGTGTCTGTGTGTGCTCGCAAGTTTTAGTATGGTAATAATGTTGGAGAATGTGTGAACATAGTTTGAGCCAAATAAACTAAATAAGGAATGAACAAAATATGTGGTGCAATTTTACATTCCCCTAAATCTAATTAACAAAGTTCCATGATAACAGAAATGTAAAATGTGTGACATGTTCACTCCTTTGAGATACATACCTCCTTCTTCTTCGGAATCGGACATAAAGGATTCGTGCATCGCCTCCGGGGCCACGACTCGATACTTTTCATCGGAATGGACTTGAGCGGAACCCTCGGGATCATTGGTATACGATTTCAATGAATCCAAAACGCTAATGTAGCCCAATTTGCGGGCAATGTCCAGGGGCGTTTGGCCATTCGAAGTTTGAGCATTGGCATCGGCGTTATGCTCGAGAAGAAGCTTCACAATGTGGCAGTGTCCCTGCTGGGCACTCTGATGCAATGGTGTATAGCCAATGGAAGTGGCCGAATTGACATTGGCGCCGTGCTGCAAAAGGAAACGCACCATATTGGCCTGGCCGAAATGTGCTGCAACATGTAGTGGTGTGTAACCGGCCTTCGTTGCCATATCAATGTTGGCTCCATTGCGCTGCAGTATTTCGGCAACGTTGACATTGTCCTCTTGGGCACACAGGTGCATCGGTGTCAATCCGTTTTTGGCTGGATGATTTACGCCAGCCTTATGTTCGATAAGCAGATTCGAGATTTCTGTGTGTCCTTCCTGGCAGCTAAGGTGCAGGGGAGTGAAACCAGCTTTGCTTTCCGCATTGGCTTGGGCGCCATATTCCAACAGTGTTGTAGCAATGTCCATCTGATTCTTGCGAGCCGCTATATGCAACGGAGTGTGCCCATTCTTGGCTGTTGCATGGGGACTAGCACCTTTCTCCAGCAACAACAAGGCAACATTCTGATTGTCATAGTGGCAGGCCACATGTAGCGGTGTCACGCCGTTCTTACCTTGGGCATCAACGTCTGCCTCCTTTTGCAGCAGCAACTGGGCGACCTTGATGTGACCATATTTAGCAGTTAAATGCAATGGGGTAAAGCCCTTCTTAGTGGCAGCATCTAATGCAGCGCCATTTTCAATCAGCACAGCAGCCACCTAAAATGTAGAACGGGTTTGTCATTTGCATGTATGAAGTAGAAGTGTCTAAGGAATACGCCAGGACTGGATATATTTTGATTATCTTGTCTCTGGTTGATTTTATTGATTGATGACTGTTTGCTTGACTTGTGGTAGTTATGAAGATGTGTGTGTTAGTATTAGTGAAATAAGTGTATCAATACATAATGAAAAGAAAAATAAAGCTAATTTACACCTTCGCCCAATCAGAATATGTTACAACATAAGTGATTACAGAAAATGTGCTCTTGTCTTAAGATAGCCCCACAGAATTTGTCTCCTAGTTCATCCTTGCTAAAGACTTAATTGTATTCCCGTTACCAGAAACATAGGTCTGCCGTTGTTCCCGCAGGCGGACCAAAATTGAAAAATGTTTTTTTTTTGTGTATTACACTAAAATAAAAATACCTAATGAAAATTAAAATATCTTCTTTTTATTTTAAATTTTCTTTTTAATTTCTTTTTTGCTTTTGTAAAAGTTAACAACAATTGCAGCAATAACAAATAAATAAATAAATAAACAAAAATCTGTGCAACTATAAGATAACAACAATAAATATATGTATATGTATGATGTTAAATTTATCAGTGGTTTTATCAAGAAAGGGAGAGAGATAGAGAGAGAAACTATTACAAATAATAATAGTAATAATAATCCATCAATAAATAAATAAATAAATAAACAAATAAATAATAATAATAACAGAGAGAAAAGAACAACACTTATGTAACGACGACATAAAACTTGAAATAGGTTAACGAATTTGAACAACTTTCTGAATATTTATATGAAATACTCCTGATGGCGTATCCAAAATAATTGCATCAAATATACAGTATCAATGTGATCCATAATCTTTTTGGCAATTAATTGTTTTACCTCATCTTGGCCCTCCTTGGCGGCAATATGCAAAGCCGTGTACATATCCTTGGTGGTGGCATCCACTTGAGCACCGTGTTGCAACAATAGCATGACAATATCAACATTGCCCAATCTTGATGCAATATGAAGAGGAGTTTGCTGTTCACGTGCACGCGCATCCACTTGAGCACCATTGCGCAATAAAATACGTATAATATCAGTCTGTTGACAAAGAAGAGAATGGACAAAAAGGTATTATTAAATTATGTGATTTAACCACAGACACAGAAGCAATAAAATTCGATAAATCAGGATGATCGCGTTATTTGAAATGTGTAATTCTAACTGGAATAAATGTTCTCTACGAACAGCGGTTGCAAGTAATATCCTTGACATACCTGGTTTGCTCTGGCAGCTAAATGCAATGGTGTTTCGCCGCGAACAGTTGGAACATCCGGGCTAGCATCGTGTTGTAATAAATAAATGACAATGTTCATACATCCCATAAAGGCAGCAACATGCAACGGTGTCAAGCCGCTTTCTGTTGTCGCACTAATGCTTGCTCCGTGGCGTAGCAACAATTCTACAACCTTAATGCGATTCTTCTTGCAAGCAATGTGCAGGGGAGTAAATCCATTCAATGCCCTAGCGTTGGCATCAGCATTGCGATCCAATAGCAATTTCGCTACACGCACATGTCCACAGTGAGCGGCTACATGTAATGCGGTAAGATAATCGACTGTCACTTCATCTACCGGTGCTCTATGATACAGTAGAATACGAGCAGCATCCACATGTTCTCCCTGGGCAGCCATGTGCAATGGGGCAAGACCATTTTTAGTTTTAGCGCTTATGGGAGCACCACGTTCAAGTAGCATATCAACCACTTGTTCATGGCCCGAACGTGCAGCACAGTGAAGGGGTGTTAAGCCATCACGGGTTTTGGCTTCGATATTTGCTCCCTTCTCCAAAAGCAATGAAACCATATTTGTTTTGCCCCATTTAGCAGCCACATGAAGTGGACTAATGTTATGTTTAGCCGAAAAGTTAACGTCGGCTCCTTTTTGTATTAATAGATTTGCAATAGCTTGATTGCCGTAATGCGAGGCAATGTGCAAGGGAGTAAAGCCAGATTTGGAAGTTACATCAGGATTATGATCATTCTATAAGAAAGAAAATAAACATTATGTATATTGGCATAGTATAAAAATTCCGACTGTATTTGCAAAACAATCTCGAAAGTAACTCTTAAAACTGAAACTAACAATTGGGAAAGAATAAGAATAAATAACAAAAAATGAATAACAATATTTTCACTATGATCGGAACAGTATATTTGTTTTTTAGGAAATAAATATTTTTGGGTAAAACGCTCCAGGCCCCACAACATGGTTGCAATCTAATACGTTTAGCCCACCAATTAATTATTATGCAAGCCACACATAATACAACTGGTTGTACAACTTGTTTGTGTATCGTTGTATCGTTTGTGGCCCGGTTGTACGAAGTTGTCTCTCGGTTGTATAAAAAAATCAAAATTTTTTGATATTTGGCATGTTGTACCAACTGATTGTAACGTTTGTGGGCATGGAATAAAATGGAATTTCAAAAATTAATAATAAATACAAGCTATTATAGAGTATGAATTCTATTATAGAGTATGATTTTTTCCGGTGTCATCTTAACTCAAATAAACTCTACGAAAAGTAAAATTGCGTAAAGTTTTGTACACAAAGTTGTATCGTTTGTGACCGAAACACACAATTTGAGTACTCTCCAAGTTGTACAACCAGTTGTATCGTGTGTGGCTTGCATTAAACTATAATGGAGCAGTATTTAAAATATTCTAAAGCTCCGATTCAAATGAAACCTCTTCCAAAATTAAAGGGAACCTTTGGTTTTATATTATAAGTAGTAATAATAGTAGACTAAGGCGGTAAAGCACTGAAATAGATGTCTATGGCCCGCTTTCTGTCAGAATGATTTATTTGACATTCTCAAAATGGATTAAAAAGCACGAAAGGTGCATGAAAAACATTTTCTTTAAAAAAATGAGCAAATTGTTCAATATTCAAGAGCGAAATTTGGTCAATATCTTCAATGGGTGCCCCGCGGTGTACATTTTTCCAAACATTAATTTTGATTGTTCAAAACAATATATAAAAATACTAAATTGGCAAAGGTCGGCCACACTCAAAAACAATTGGTGTCTCTACCGTACCTTTTATTGGACCATGGCAATTTTTTTATGCATGTACAAATTCCAATAAATAAATACTTAGTAACATGCATGGTACCATGGTATAGTGAAGACTAGGTAGGTTAACTGTAATGTCAGAATTACTATCAAAACAATCAAAAAACTAAACAACTTGTTGCATTGATTGTGAATGAATAATTGAAAACTGAATGAAAGGTCAAAATTTATTTTCAAAATCTATATATTCTATGTATCTCTAAAGGTTTATTTTTATAAACTTCAAATACGAAACTTGAATAAAAACATTCGGTGAGTAATGTTGCTAAAATCATCAAAATTCCGAAAATAGAGAGGTACCGTTATATATACGAAGACGTGGACCTGCACAGACAATTTTCTGTCATAGGCTGTAGTATTCATTACAAAATTCAAACACCAAATTTGAAACATTTCCGGTGAATAATGTAGCTTAAATCACCAAAATACCGAAAAAAGAGGGTACCATTATATGGGGGCTATACCAAAACGTGGACCTACATCACCCATTTTCAATACCAAAAGTCCTGAAGACATAATACACATTTGAGCAAAATTTTATCAACCTACTTCATTTCGTTCGGAAGCTAGATTGATTTCCACAGACGGGCAGACGGACGGGAAGAGCTAAATCGACATAGAATGTTATGCTGATCAAGAATATATATACTTTGTGGGGTCTAAATGTATATTTCTAAGTGTTACAAACGGAATGACAAACTTAATTTACCATACAATGGTGGAGGGTACAAAAATTAAAATCATATGGTATCATAGCCCCACCGCCATAGTAACATGGTACAATAAGGAGGTAGAACAGCTTCGTAAAACTATAGAAATACACACTTAATCAGATGCAACAAGTTGTTTTCATTTTTTTTTTATAATTTTCTCATAAGTAATATAGGTAAAAAAGCACAAAAAATAAATGAAAAACTTGGATTTTATTTCAAAAATATGATCCAAACTGTTTAATTTTCAAGTCCATGCGAAAAGTGATAAATATCTTTAAAATATTTGGTTTTTATTTTTCAAAACAATCTGGTAGCTGTAGCATAACTTTTTATTGTACCATGCTTAGTAATGTAAATCAAAACTGGATTTTTCTAATGTTAGTATAGTCTTAGAAATATTTCATTTTAATAGCTTCCCCAAGTTTTAACATCAAGAATCATTGAAAATATATTTAAATTAGTTGCATTTCAATATATTGTATAAAATTATAAAATAGCTTCGTCCAACTTGTAACAAATTAATGGAAAATTAAATTTTAGTTCGAAATCATATAGTTTGAACTGAATTAATGCATACCGAATACCTTGGCAAAAAAACATAGTTTGCAGACATTTTAAGAGATCAAACACTTGTTTTATTTCAATTGGAAAGGGTTCGATTGCAACTAGAAATTATCTCATTTAATTTGGTTAAGGTTTCAGTTCTGTTGGCATAGTTTAATTTAGTAAATTAGTTTGTGTAAATGTTTTGAATTGTATTCTTCATTTTTGAGACTATGTAAACAATATCAAAGAGTATATTAGCATAAAGTATTTTGCCTATTCGAGATTATTTTCAACTAACATCAATTCATTTAGCAAATTCAACTTACATCCAAAAGCAATGTAGCTGCTTTTACATCATCTTTCTTGGCAGCAATGTGCAAGGCTGGTAATCTAACCTTGCCTCGGGTGTCACTTTCTAATAAAACAGCCACAACCTTATCGTGACCTTGTTGCATTGCCACGGCCAATGGAGTGAATCCATCTTCAGTGGCTAAACTCTGATTGGCGCCATTTGACAATAATAATTTCACCACCGAATCGTGATTTTCCTGGGCAGCCATGTACAACGGTGTAAAACCATTCTGTGATTGTACATTAACGGAGGCGCCATGTTGTAATAACAATTTTACAACTTCCTCCTGACCTGCCAACGAAGCAATATGCAAAGCAGTGTTACCCTTCTTGGTTGCACTGTCGACAATTGCGCCACGTCTCAGTAACTCTGAGACGACGTGAACGTGACCATCCTTGGACGCCAAATGCAATGCGTTCAATCCATTCTGCAATAATAAAAAGTCAAGTTAATAATTGCTATTGCCTGTTCGGATTTTTGGTTTATTATTTAACTTACCGCATTACTGGTGTTAATGTCAATGTTATTCTTCAAGTGTTCGAGAACTTTGTCCATGTTGCCAGCTCTGGCTGCTCGCAGAAACGATGTGTTTCCATCGCCCTGAAATACATAGAAAAAAATAATTCAATTAACAAACAATGCAAGAAAAGTTTAAAATTAATTGTCACTCAGATCGAGTCACACAATGTAGAGATGTAATCAAGCAAAACTCTCCACATAATTCGACAATAGCTATTCATATAAACTATTTTTATTGATGATAATCCGCCGCACTTGAACTCGAAAAACTTTTATTAATTTGATATAGTCGGTAAACATTTTCTCAGATCACGGAATTAAGACTTGATGAATTTTGTTCCACACATTTCGAATTAGCTTCCATTAGGAGATGGTATTGCAATTATGGGAATTTGTGTGGGTTATTATGCCTCTATTGATTTATTTTTATTATTTTTTAGTAGTCTCAACTGGGAAGCCTTTTATAGCTCGATTTATAATAGTGTAGTGTGATAACTATTTATAAGATTTCTACTTGGTATTGAGTACTTTATAAATAGTATTTATTGGTCTTGGAGAGAAATACAACAATATATCAAAAGATACTTTTATCATTCATTGGTTGGATCTTTATATTTTCTTCTTTTTTTATCTTTAATTAACTAAGTGAATTGATAAAAATATTTCCAATGGTTCAATTACTTTTACAGAATTAATTACGCCTTTCTTGACCTATCCATAGCTAATGGGAAAATGTATAGAACAATAGTAATTTTGTTAAATCTTTCTGACTTGACTTATGTATTGCAACCCCCATCTAATAAGCTTATCTCGAAAAATCAATAGCACATATGCTTAAAGAGTGTAATATCTCAAAAAACAAGGCTGGAGAAAAACGTATTTTAAAAAACGTAAATTAAAAAAAAAATAAATAAAAATAATACGTTTATGTTGTTAGACACTTATTGGCAGAAATATCAGTGTCATATTTCTGTGAAAGATCAAGCTTGATTTAGGACATTTAAATGATTCGTATACTCAATATACTGTTTTATTGATTTTTTTCAAACTCCAAGAAAAAAAGTTGTTCCATGGATATCAAAATGAAAATTTGATAGAAATGTAATGTAATGGGCAAAAAAGCAATATGTAATTAGCTGTGAGTCGCTCTTTATTAAACATACTTTTACATGAAAAATTCTTCCATTTTCAAAGTAAACAGACATCAATCCTGTATAACACAATCAGATGATTTGTCAAACTCTCTGTAAAATAACTTTCAAGACACCTCTTTTATGCAGAACTTTTGTGATAACAGAAGAATTTCAGTAAAGATTTGCAACAATGATTACTTTTTTTGTTTTTTTTTTTTTTTTTTGGGTAACCAGACGGACTATTATGTATGCAAGTTTCCACTTTTTTCACAGAAATCTATAGTTGTTTTCGTAAACGCTCATCTTTTCAAATTTCAATGACTTGATTTTTGTATGGATCTCTATACTTTTCTAATATCACATTCAGATTTCAAAACCAATTTTTCGCCCAATCGAAGTAATACAAGTTAAAGGACAATACGTCGATGTCCATGTTTAATAGAATTATCGTTTACCTAGCATTTATGATTATAATGGGCAGATAGATAATAAGTTCTGTGTTTTTCGTGTTAAGTAAATTTAAACATGGACTTGTCTGACTCTATGTGTTTTGATTTCCTAGAAAATTTTCATTAAAACTCCATCTTCTTTAAAAGTATTTTGAAAGTACCCACGGTCCGATTGGAATTGTTTTTAATCCTTCCACGTGACCATGTTTAGAAAGTTATACCTAAAAAATATTCATATGTATTTTTATTGAAAGGTGTAAACATGGTACCGCCAGAAAGGTTGTTTAATTTCAAAGGCGCCCGGAACAAGAGTAAATGGAATGTTGGAACACAGAATCCAAGAATCAGAATCCAGAATCCACAAATTGTAACGTTGAAAATATGATTCTTTATTCGAAGTAATTTCAAATTGTTTTCTTTTTTTGCTTTGTTCAAAGCAATATAGAAACATATACAAACTGCAAAAAATGTATTTAGGAGTTAGCTTTATTCTACCTCCTGTTATTGCACCATGTCTATGAAAAATAAGAACATTTATCAACACATTTGTACATATCCTACACATTATGATGTTCCAAAATCCACTATACATCTTTAACAAGTTATTGACAAGGAAGACTAGCCAAACATCTGAAACCGATTTGGAAAATTATTTCCACGTTTTTTTTTTTTTTTTTTGTATACTTAGCAAATACTGAAAATATTTTGAAAATCAACGAAATCCTTTTGGTAACATCATGACCTAAGTTTGCTGTCAAAAGGCATATTGCGGTTTTTTTATTTTCAAAAGTTGTCTTCTTGGCCTACTTTATATAGGCCTTAGTTCAAATGTATTGTTATCGTTTTTGTATCCGATGTTGGAATAAATGGTAAAACCATTCGAATTCGAAGGAAAATCGCGAACGTGTTCCAATGTTGACCTACAAAGTTAGGTACAATATGACCTCTACTGATAAGCAAAAATCTAGCCAAAGCTATTGACAATAAAACACCTGTTTAACAGCTTGCTAACATTGGGTGGGAAAGCAGGTGGATTAAAATTGAAACAAACACCCACCCCTACAACATTTAAACTTTTCACACACATAATATACAACAAAAAAGAAAAAAAAAACACATCGTGTACATATGCTGTGTTTACGGTCGGCTGTAGTTGTATCGTGAAACACATGATTCCATTTCCGGCATTGGTAAGTCTTTCGCCTGTGTGCGCAAACGTTTGTTTATAATTTTTATTTTCGAAATCTGCACGCGAACTACCCTTCATTTTTCGAAGAATGGCGTCATTATTTTGAAAGAGAAAATAAAATAAACAAACTCCAACACAAAAACCTGCGAGAAGGAGAGAACATTTCGATTACTGAGTGGTGAGAAGAGCGACTGGAATATGGGAAACATGCTAATGTTGTTTCCAATAAGAGCCACTCGATTTGGTTGACAAGAATGCGATTGGTCAACATTGAATGTGGATTTTAGAATATACGAAAATCCAATCGATCGGGTTTTAAAAAGGTTGTCTTTTTTATTTTGATTTAAATAAAAAGTGTTTTCTTTGTAGCAAGAAAACAAATTCTGGTATAACAAGAAATTATTAATGCAAAACTAACAATTTCCAGTTCCATTTTTTTGAACACCGAAGAAGAGTCGTTCAGTTAAAAAAAAAAAAAAAAAAAAAAAGAAAAAAACACCAGAATGCTAATGTTTGTTGTAGGCGAATCGAAGCCATTGAATGATGTTTAGATTGTACTGAAGTTGTAATATAGCGTAGGTAACCTTGATACAAAGAACAAGTCCTAATGGATAGTTTATTAATTTCTATCTATCTAATATCGATTACGTAATGTGCGTGTTTACTCAACCATCTGAACTTTGATATTTAACCTTGATAACCCCGATAATTGAATGATGCTTGTCTGCCTAGGGAATATGTAAAAAACCAACAATTCGTTGTTGTTAAAAATTTGAACTCGTGCAAATCTTTTACTGGAAAATTTCGAAACATACTGACGAAATGAAGGGGATTTTTTCCGATTTCGCAAATCCCATATATGGATGATTGGTCTATACTATATGATTTTATTTAGGTTAGTTCGAATTCAACAGAGCTATTTTTATATATATTAAATCACGTAATCCCCAACCAAACTAGCCACCCATTTAACGTCGGTTGCTTTGTCGAACACCTCGACTTCGCCTGACAGCAAACACTACACTGTACACTGACATGAGTCATGAATTATGTAATGCATGTAGTATTAGTTTCCTTTTTTATTAATCCAAAGAAAAAATAGGCCCACAACTGGGCAATAATTATTTCGTGCACTCTCCAAATTTGGGACATTAAAAAAGTTTATCTGTCAGCTTGTATGTGGTACGAGGCGCGACACACATGCAACCCATATAAAAAACCACACCCTTCCAAAGACAATTTTTAACCACCAACTGCAAAAGGTGTTATATTTAGTAACTGCTTCAAATAGTAATTTTAACCAAAATAAGCACATTCTTTCTCGAATAAATGTAAATCAAATTGGGTAGAATTTAGTTAAAATTTGTTAATTTTTTTCTAACCTTAAAAGTTTTAACGTATATCTGAAATATCTCAAAACCTTTTCTATTCAATTCAATCAATTCAATTACAAAATTATGCCTTTGCCTGCATTGAAAACGAATGCTTTTCATTAATATGAAACTAAAATAACTACTTTTAAATTTTCAATCAGTCCGTGAAAAATCGATAGCCATTAAGAAAAGAAAAAAATGGATGCCAGCCATCATGGCTGCCAGACGACTATTGTGTGTATTCCTTGAAATTTTTGCAATTGGGAAAAGTTGAAATTGACTCTGTTATTAGAAATTAACAATGGAATTGTAAATACCTGTGTTCCGTTTTCGGTAACCATTTTGTTTAAATCTAAGGTTTTGTTTTTTCTTTATATTTGGTCTTTATAAAATTTTGTTAAAATATTATTGGTTCACTTTCTTCTATGGTATAGAGAAATTGTGTAAGCGTATGTCGTCACTGCTGCGGTAGCTGCTTAGTCATATTTTTTCTTTGCTTTTACTTAAGATTTAAAATGGATTTTTTGTTTTATAAAATTTCTTTTGTTTTTTTTTTTGTTATTTAACACAAATTGGCATCAATTGGTGCATTAAAACGTATTATTGAACATTTGAAATGGGAAAAAATAATTTTTTCACTTTTCTATATACTATTAAGGTATATGCACTATAATATGTATGCAGAGACATATATATATATGGCTGTAGGTAGTATGCGCGAATGTGTGTCCTTTTGTTAGGGGTGTGTTTGAGTGTGTATATGCATAAAGGAAGATGTATTTTTTTGTTCTATTTTAATTCACTTGTTATTTTCACTTGGTTTTTAGTTATTTCGATTTGCTTCCGTTTAGCTCAAAATGTAACTCCAGACTGGTTAGAATTCCAACTTGAAAATGTCCTGTAAGCCTACATCAACTCTTTTTGACAGCAGGATTCCCAATGTCCTGCGCAGTGAGCACTTCGTATTGGAACATTTTGAATTGGATTTTTCCAACATTACTAAGGGTTGTTTCTGAAAAAATGGGGTGGTTTTGTTGTTTTCCCGTTCGACTTGTGTGACGAACGTAATTCGAAGAGAAATAAAAACAAGCACGTGTTATTGTTTTGATTACAATTACCGGCAGCAGTTGGTTGGCTTTGTGAAAAATATATGGGAAACCATCAACGCATGCATTTAGAGTTGTGTGACGATGATTGTGTTTAGTTTTTTTTTTTTTTTTTTTTGGAACCATTTCTATGATATATGTCATCCGCAATAAAACTTGGAAAATTCGCAGCTTTTATTTAAGTCGAAGTAAAAGTGATGACATCAGTCTAAAGGTGGGAGGAAAGTTAGTTAGTTCCTGATGTATGTATTACTATTTATGAGTACCTCGATCCCAATAGTAGAGGTAAAATGTTCATCATCTTAAAAAGCAGATGTGAAAGGTTGGCTCAAAGAAGAAGAGCTGGTACACGTAAAATATTCAAATAAATGTAACAAATTTCAAGTGTGCCAGGGCCCCCACCATGCGAATGTTCCTGTATTGAAAGTATTAGCGTGAACTATTTCATCTAATTTTTCAATAAATACGTTTCTTTTTAACTAAAACTATAGCAATTTATATTGTAATAAAATCCTAGTTCGTGCCCATCAGCATTAATTTATTTGAACTTGTTCTATATGAAGTACTGATATTCATATTATTTCAATGGCAGCTTTTTTTTTTAAATATCTCTTTAAATGAACGTATCAAAAAGGTAGAAAAAAGGTTTTTTTTAAAAATTTAATACCGATACAAGAGACATGATCGAAAAGCAAAATAAAAATAGACCTATGCAAAAAGATGTCAATGACATAGACGTATAAATATAGGACACATTACAGAGTCATCCAGGTGGATTTTTGGCCGTTGTTATGGTAATAACGTAGTTCAACTATTTGGTTCACTCAAAACTGTGTTCATCCTGCTTCTCTACAATGTATGAATTTTGTGTTATTTAAATGTCTCTGTTGTGAGCATCGCCTCAACGTATTTAGATATAACTGTAGCTCCGATGTTTATGCATACAGGGTGAGATGAACAAACTGCAAATAACTTCAGACTGCTATCATTTTCAAGCCACTCGTTCTACAGCTGTTAAAATTATTACAGTGACAGCTCAATATATTGGTTACAAGCATTTTTCATTTAGGAAGAATTTTCCAGAAAAAAGTTATTCGTGATGCAATTCAAGCGTGTAGTGTGATTTCTTTATATTTGGGTGGAAAACCACAAGTGGCTATCGTTGGAGCACTCCAGCGTTTAAATGTGCATAATTCTTTTGTGTCTCGTACCATCGCTCGTTACCGTGATACTGGTAGCGTAGCCGGACGTCAAGGAAGTAGACGGAAGAAAACAGCAACATCTGCAGAAATGATTCGAAAAGTAATAAAGCGACTTGATCGAAACCCTCGTCGCAATGGCCGAAAAATGGCTCGTGAGCTGAACATATCGCAATATTCCATTCGGCAAATATTGAAAAAGGAGCTCGGGGTAAAGCCATTGAAATTAAAGAAGAAGAACTTACACCGCAACAGAAAGAAAATAGACTCAGAAGAGCTAAAGAGTAGCTTCGCTTAGTCGAAAGTGGTGAAAAGCCGAATTTGGATTTCTCCGATGAGCAAACATTCGTTGTCCAGCAGTTTGTAAACAAACAAAATGATCGTGTTTACTTGCCAGAAAGGTCAGCTGAAAATGTGCATCTTCAGTTTGCAACCATAACTCAAGCGCCGGCCATGGTGATGGTGTGGGCCGCCATAACAGCCGATGGTCGCTCTCCGCTCATGTTAATCGACCGTGGCATCAGCCGAATACTATCGCGAAAAAAGCCTTGGGAACGCAAACATTTTGGACATTCCAACAGGACTCAGCACCATCGCACTCTGCACTCAATGGTTACAAAATGAGGTTCCCTGCGCACAATGGCCACCAAACAATCCGTTGGACTATTGTGTCTGGAGTATTTTGGAAAGCAATGTTGGCACTAAATAATACCAAAGTGTCGATCGCCTTAAGCAAGCGCTTCGTCGGGAATGGGCCAAAATACCGCAGAGCAACATTCGGTGACCAATTCGAACAAATATAAAGTTATTCTAAAATTTGATGCTATATCCGACATTTTTTGCTTTCATTCAATAAAATTTAAAAAAAATGTAAAAATTATGGCGTTTGAATTTGTTGCAGTTTTTTAATCTCACCGTGTTTGTTTCAGAAAAGCAGAGTCTAAAAGTTTTTACTACGATAACCGATTTTCCCTTTATGATATCGGAGAAAAATGCAAAACCAAAAGAATTGGATTCTTGCAGGTTCTGGAACGGACCAATATAATGCACAGAAAGATCAAAAATTGCAATAGCTGGATTAAATATTTTTGTTGTTGCAACATCATCGATGTACAATTATTTGCAAAATATTTCTGACATTCATCAACAAATATGCAAGAAAAATGTAAATATAAGCTGACTACCTGACTATAAGCTGATGGTACCCTTTATGTTTCTATGTTGATTACATTCACCATAACTGTTTTATGAAACTATATGTTTTTAAAATACTAGACCCAACTTTATTGACAGATCTATTAAGGTGTGGTTATACATATATAATAACAATTATGAACATATTTAGCTGCACACCCAAAAAAAATAATTCAAATAATTCAAATAATTCATATCTTCAAAATAAAATTTGACTTCCATATGTCCGATTACTGAGATCTCAATTCCACATCACAGCGATTCTACTGAAAGGTATTTGATCTCCTCATTTAAAATGTCATATGCCTAATACAGACATGCAACTTTTGGTTTGGGGCTATACCTTATTCTACGACATAAAATGTATAAGAGGAAATCCATCACAACTTATGTTAAATGATAAAATAAAAAACAAGATATGTACTCATTTCAATTATTCTAAAGCGCAACTTATTTGTAGAAGAAAGACCCATTATATATATATATATTCGTGTGTGGCTTACATTCAACATTGTTTTTTATGTATTTCGGAGGCTAATTGGAGTTCTTGGGAGAATTTGCTACTTATGTTGGAGAAAAGGAATTTGGTGAGATGCTGTTTGGTGGCAGTAATAGTGCCTAAATTAACATCGGCCAAAGGCTTCTTCTACGCATGGATGTTAAGTATTGCCATTGCTGACGCCGACCAGCCGGATCTTGCTGCCTGATGCTACTGCTGTTGACTGTAAAGTGTGAAAACCCAACACATTTATGTGCAGAACGGTTCTGTTTTTTATACATGAGGGTTAATTATTACGTTTATCATTCCATTGGTAACTCTTAGAATTAAACGTTTTAGATCCCATAAAATATATATATTCTGCCGATATCACTCTAGCATCCGAATGCGGTACCGTCCGGAAATATTGATGTTAATTGGCCGTTTGTGTTGAAATTGGGGAAACACATTCTTGCACAGAACTGCCTCAACAGGTCCAAATTGTGTCATAGACCACTTATAACGATGCCTCACTGTAATCGGTATTTTGATGAATTCAAATAGAATTGTTGAAAAATGGTATTTGGAATTCAAATAGGTAACACTTGCTCTAGTAGAATATTGTCTGCGCAGATTTACATTTTCGATAATTCCGATTAGTCAGCATATGACCCTTTGAGAAGGAATTACGACATTCGGCAACGATTTGTTGGTTGAAAATACTGGATGTGCGGAGTTTTAGGAACATCGTCCATTGATTTCACACATTTCGGGAGTTATTATTTAAAATGTAGGTAGGCACCAGGCGGACGGATACATCGAAATCCCCAATTTCCCAAATAGATGTTTGTTTTTTTATTTATTTATTTATGTTTTTCAAATCAAAACTATTTGTCATCATGACTTTTTGCAACCTGTTTTTGTCAAAAAAAAGTTGATATCACTTGAATCGTTCGTGTTCAAACATATTCGTTTTTATTTGGGTTTTTATAAATATTTTGGAAGCTCTCGTCCCAATAAATTCAAAATTCATCAAAAAATTGTAAAATAAAACTGAAAAATTTCGAGAAAATATTTGAAGAATATGGACCAGCAAGGTGCGCCAGCAAAATCTTGATGTGTTAAAATAGTTCATAAGTTTATTCCTTATCATACGCAATTTGATTGATTCTGTAACAAAGGGCCAATTTCTGTTCAAAACAAAGGTACTCTTCCTATAGTTTTTACTGACATCGTTTGTATTTTTTCATCACAAAAACCAAAAATAGAAGGGGAAAAAGCTTTCTTGGGTTTGACACTGACAGTAAAAAAACATGTACAACAAAACCCCAAAATATATATTCTTTCGCCAAATTTCCAAACAAAAGGAAAACGTATTGTTACAAAAAACAGGCTGTTAGTTTCTATAGCAACACTGTTGTTCTTTTAAAATGTTAGTTGTTGTGGCTGATACATACACCTTATTAATCCACCTTGTAAAGGACTAAGTATACCACTCGTTTTCTTAAAATGATATATGACCATCCGTGGTTATATTTTACGAAACGAATACATCATTTGGCATGATTTGAGCTTGTTCTGCAAAACGTTTGGAAGCGATCAGATGAATAGTAGACTGCTTTCTAGCTGCACCACGCCCTTGTATAAACCATGTTTTCTTTCCGGAATTGCTTGAATTCACTACTAGCCAAAGAGGCTTTAAACATTTTGCTAGGTCACTAATAAATTAGGGGTTTCCGAATTTAGCAATAACACAGTGATTAAGCCAGACATCTGCGAAATAATTAAATTAGAAACGCATCACGACAATGCCTCACAAATTCCAGGACAAATTATAGCCTATGTAACAAAAGTAATTGTGCCGCAAATGACCAGAAAGACAATTTTATATATCTTTTCTCGCAAAATTCCCTAAAGATTCATTTTGTTGGGTTTTTGTCAGAAATAATTATTGCAAAATTGACAGTTTAACTCAACAAGCTTGTGTTACACTTTAGGTGCCTGTGTACTGGAACGTTTATGATGATAAGTTCGTAGAATTAAAGCGAGCTGCGACAGCGACATTGGCGACAGCCATAGTAAGTGGCACTTAAGCTCAACGACAGGCAATATTTCTGCTGAGAGACGTAGCTAGAAGATGAGTTTACAAATTAGAAGATACAGCATTTTCGAATGAGACTACACACATTCGTACGTATGTACATACATAGACATACATCAACGCTTGCTTCATACTACTATTCTGAAATGTACACAGTATTCCAATTAAAGATATTATATACGGATTTTATTATTTGTTGCCCCTTGGTAGTGATGTCATGTAATAAAACAAAACAAAAATACAAAAAAAAAAGAATACATTTACGCTAACACCGAATAGCATTTGCACAATTAAGAGCGTCAAAGCAGAACAATTTCAAATCACAAATTCCAAAACCGGTCTCTTCTCTTGAGATCGCCAGCAATACCACGATGGACATATAGACGATTGTCTAGTGGTTTTGTGCGTGCTGCTGCTGTGTATGTGTGTCTTTCTAGTCCAATTCCAATGATTTGTCTAACCAAGTCTGGCGTAGTCACCGAAGATTTTTTAGGCCTAATAGGATGAAAACAATAGGTACTAACTTATTTTGCAGATACACACGTTCAAAAAACAATTTTTCCGGATCACAGTTTAACCTTCATTTCGGCAAATTAGAAATTATCGAAAACGTAGTAATTATTTTCACCTAGCATGTATGGGGATTATGATGGGAGACGACGGGCGAGTGACGACTGGCGAACAGTCAAAACAATAACAATCACAACAAATGTTAATGAAAACGTACAAAGTGAAAATGTATCCATATTTGGGGGACAGACACACACTCACACCCAAAGTACTTACTAAATTAGGACCGCTAAAATTGTGGGAGTTTGACAGGTTTGTTACTGGGAGTTTTTTTCACGGCATTAGACTTGGAGCTTGTGGTGCCACCAATAACAACAGGAAGTGGGTGGTTGGATATATTCGGAATAGGGCTTTTGAATGGGATATCGCTCGGAATTGATGGGTACTACAAACACCAATGGATGGAACGTAAACAGCGCAAACTAAAGTGCTGACCACACCCCATAATAAATTCGCTATTATCTCATGAGCATACATTTACACGCGACGATGATGTTCTTTCTATCTATGTATCTAATGGATAGCTATCTATTTGTGCGTTTACATTCTAATACATGTACACAAACATTCACAGCAAAAGAAGATCGGCACACACATTGACGTCATTGATTAAGAAAAATGCAAATTTGAACGGGGATTAGAAATACATGTTTTTGTAGTCTTCTAATTTTTATATTAATATGCACAAACAATTGCAAAAATAAACAAAAATACTATCTCCATTCAACATACTTTATCGTTTTGAATGTCATTTTGAATAATCGCGGTCATTTTTGCGGCATAAATGTATTTTTTGTTAGTTTCTTAAAAAATACACTGAAAAATGTACGGAATGTCGAAAACAATACTATATCTCCCGTCTCGTTTAAAAATACAACTAAAAATAAAAAACACAAATAATAAACATTCGACATCGATACCCGGTCTGATTATCGATAACAAGCATTAGCAATAACCGGTAACCAGCGACGTCAATCACATTGAAATGTTAACATGGTCAAAGTAATTTAGTGTTACCAGTATTAAATATTTTTACGGTATGGGGAAAAGGCAAGATCCTTCAGGATATTTCTGATCTGTTCTATAATCTGCAAAAATATACCAGCATTGCAATTTTTTCAATATCGTAAAGGAAACATCCAGTTATCGTAGTAAAAACTTTTACATTCACGTAGTTCTGGAACAGAGCTATTAATAACATCGCTGAAAAAACTTTTACATTCATGTAGTTCTGGAACAGATCTATTAATAACATTAAAATTACATTTACAATTTGTTGGGTTTGGTAAACACAGTGGATTTAAATAGCTAATTCCTTTACATAAACGTCAAATAAATCCTAATGAAAAAATCAAGCCAGCAAAATTTTCCGATATAAACTAAATTTAACTGATGTAATGACAGCGTCAATTCTACATCCACCAAGTTTCAAGTTAAAAAAAAAACTAAAACAACAAACAAATTCTAAATAAAACGTAATCCTAAATTTAAGCAATAGGCCAGCCGATGACTTATGCCAGGCAAATATGCGCTTTATGTATTTCCACCCTAAAGGTTTTAGGTTGCTTAGGTGGATTTTAGCCCTAGGCTCCATTGTTCATTTCCAAAGAAGCCAGCCAGATAAGCGCTTTATGTATTCCCACCTTTAGGATCTAATGAGCATGGAAGAGTCTTTTTTATCATATTAAGTCATCATTCATTCATTATGGTTTGTCACACGAAAATACCCCACCTAACATCTCGATTTATTGGAATTCACCATCGTGTAATTTCATGACATGTGCCTTCAGCGAAACAGTAACCACAGGGATGTTGTGATATCAATTATTTTTTTTATTAGAGAGAGTTTTCATTTCGTTTCATTGGAGACCAAAAATTTAAAAATATGGTCTGTTCCAGAACTGCTGGTAGATTCTTGCAGGTTCTGGAACAGAGTAATAGTTAACTTTTGGTCTGTTCCAGAACTGCAAAAATGAAAGAATTTTAGCACGATAACCTACATTTTCTTTAAATATCGAACAAACTTGCAACACTACTATGGTAGATTCTTGCAGGTTCTGGAAAAGAAAATCAAAAACTAATTTTTTGAGTTATCGATAAATATTGGTAAAAGTAATAGCATGTTTCCATTGGAAACCGAACAACGTTGTTCGCTCTCAGAATTATGTACACGAATTAACCCGTTCATACGGCACGATTCGTAATTCATAGTAAAATAATTCCATTTTTCACAAATTTTGTTTGTTGATTTGAATGGGAATTTATACAAACATTTTGAAAATATTGCCTCTTTTGTTTGCAGTTTTCTGTGGAAATTTCAACTCGTGGACAAAATGCGTACCTCGAATGAGAGAGAAAGCAAAATGTACTTTCGTTTGAATGTACAAACGCCATTCAACATTGTAGTTTTCATTCATAAATGTCCGTCTTCCCAAAAAATTTTAAAATTTCATTAAATTTTTCTAGTTTTAATTTTTAAGTGTCATAATTTATTTTTTCGATAAATGCTCTCATTTGTTAGGGATGGGACATATTTTTTCGTTGTTCTGAGAGTGATTTGATTTGAACAATGTACAAATATGAGTGTTCGCTCAGGAAATTTTGTGTAAAGAATTAAGTAGTTTTTTTATAGTTAAGGGTCAAACAACGAATAGAGAGCGAATCAAGTGTAGTGGAAACGCCACATAAATAGGTGCAATCATGGTACCATAAGGAGGTAGAACAGCTTCGCAAAACTACAAAAATACACAACTAAGGCCATGCCCGCTTCCTGTTAAATTTGCATGTAATAAGTGTTTATATTTCTCTTCGATATTTTTCCTCATTTTTAAAATGAATCAAATAACTCGAAAAATGAAAAATATGATCTAAAAAGTTTGATCTTTCAAATCCATGGCAAAACTGGCGAATAGCTTTAATGCACGTCCCGCAATGTACGTTTCTTCCAATCATTAATTTTGAAAATATTTTGTTTTTATTTTTCAAAACAGTACATGCATATACAAAATTGGTAGAAGTCGGGCACATTTAGAAAAAAATTATAATCAGCTGGTAGCTCTACTTTACCTTTTTGTTGTACCATGAATATGGTTGAAGAATACAGGTAATGTAAAAAAAATTGTATTTTTTTCAAAAATAAATAGATTTTTATAAGTTTTCTTATACGACCCCAATCGGAGGTTGTTATGATATGAACTTTTTAAGAATTTGTACAAATTTAAATAATTTTTCATTCAACATTTTTAATTACAAAATTGGTTTGACAGTTTATTGTCCCAGCAGCTGTGTCGACGCGTCTACCTATATTCTTCTACCATGACCATGAATAAAAAGTATACTTAAAGTTGGCAGCACTTTTGCTATCGGAAGTACTTAAAGCGCATTTATAATATTGACGATTAAACCACTGGATTTATTAGACGCAACAGCATCTTGTGTGTTTAGATACACTCTTCGGAGGATATAAAGAGAATGCAAAAAAGGAAAACATTATCTAATCTAACAAGAAACCTAATATAGAGACAATTGATGTTAGAAAATAAATGTTTATTCACATTCGTGACCTTCTGCAAGGAAAAGAACACCTTCGCGGAAACATTAGCGACTTTGGAATATAAATATAAAAAATCTAATAGCATGATTGCACTAGATTACATTTTTAATCGTACCATGACAATTAATAATAGTTTTCTGCCCAAATCATTCATAATCAGCATAAAATTCTAGGTCGATTTAACGATGTCGGTCTGTCTGTTGAAATCACGTAGAGCGTCAAAATTTAGCAAAACAATTTGTATTGTGTCTAGGAGTGTTGGTATTTAAAATGTGATATATCGGTCCGCGTTTTAGTATAGCCCCCACATTTCAGTACCTCCCGATATTCGGTATTTTTATGATTTTTGCAACATTTTTTTTACGGATTTATCTAAAAAATGGTATTTGTAGGTCATAATGGGTTCTAGCTCGTGTGGCGAAACATTGTATGTATATGGTATGGCCCCCATATAACGGTACCTGCCGATATTCGATATCTTGATAAAAATTGGTATTTATCGTTCATAGCCCGGTGGCAGAACATTGAATATTTATATTCGGTATTTTAATAATCCTAGTCCTATTTACCCACATAATTGTTTCAAATTTGGTATTTTAGAAGATTTGATAGATTACAATACTTGAAGTATAAAATTGTCTATAGAGGTTCCCGTTATGGTATGGTCCCATATAACGGCCTCACTAATTTTGAGTTTTTTTTATAAGTTTAACTGCATTATCCAACCGATCTTATTGGTATATGCAGTTTAAAGTGAAACATGCTTGAATTCAGATACTTTTATATAAAAAAGTTTTCTTTACCCTAAGGTAGGGGTATTAAAAGTTTTTACTTGTTTTTCGTTATTCCTCTTATAATTTAGAATTGAAGCTTTCTGAAACCTTTTTCTATTTGTTGGCTGTTGTTGTTGTTTTTTTACTTATTTAAAAAAATGGAGTGTAAATAATTCGAACATGACCTACATGGAGATTATTTATTGCCTGCATTTTGGCAACACACAAATCGTCAGAAGTCTCAAGCGAAAATTGGAATTGAAAAGTTTCGGAAGAGAAAAACATTTACACAATTAATTTACTGAAATATTTGGCATCCGTCGGATGTTTGTTTTTCTTGTGCGTTCGTTCGTCGTTCTTTGGATGTGTAAAAAACATGAACATACATAGATATGAATACATATATGGATGTGTATGCATGTATGTATGTATTGCAATAATCTGCTTTTCGGCTGTGTCTACACAAATACATATCCGTCCAAACATGAATACATTTGAATGTTTGTATATCATTCTGATTCAAAACGCTTTTATTTCTAAATAGGCGTACCGCACAGTACATCTCATCTCATCCCACCTCACCCCTCCCAACCAAACCCATTTGCTTGTATTTATCCCTTGCATGTATGACTAATATGTTTCAATATTCCTCTGTCTGTCTGTCTGCATGATGCTTACATACATATGTATATGTACACATACACATATTTGCATTTAAATTCATCATAAATAATTGTGAGCAGCATACTGGTCACTTTTTTAATTAATGTCACAAATTAAAACTTTTTTATGCGTGATATCATTACATAAACTCACTAATTATTTTTTTATGATTCTGCCAGTCGATAGGGCTGTTTAGCTAGCCACATTACTTTGCGCAAATATACAGACTTATATATGTATGAGCATATCTAGATACATATGCTTATTTTAGTTCAACAAATTTCGTCAGATTTGATGTTCTAATTTATTTAAATTGGCTTTTCGTTGCTCCTTATTCGTTTGTTATATTTAAACATTGCGGAATTGTAGGTAGGTAGTTATTTTTTTATTTTCACTTACGCCCAAACTTTGCAGCGATGGAAATCGTTTTTTCAGCGGAGTTAACATTTGATCAATTTACAAGGGATTTACAAAAATTCCAATCTATTTTTTTGCCTCGAAAATTTTCCGTTTTCACATGAACTTGTTTTATTGTTTCTTTTCTCGTTCTTTTGGCCAGAAGCAAATCTCAACACTAGTCGTTTCTAATAGATTCGAATAATTGAATCTAAAAGAAAATGTATTCAAAATTTGAAAAAGTCGGAGAATGGCCAGCTCTCTTCTTAACATCGAAGAGAGCATTGCGATCCATAAGGGACTCTCTTCGGCGTGGTCTATTTTTAAAATCTAACGAGAGTATGTGGAACTTGTAGTATTAACGCAGACACATGGTCCACACAGAACCACTTGAGTTTGGAATATTCAACAGCGCACATTCATTTCTTGTTAGGATACATTTTATATCCACACTCGAGGCAAGTTTAAGGTAGTGGTCAATACTTCGAACATGGTTGTTGCAAACCATTTCCGTTTGTAATGATAAACTGCTATAATGCTGACCTTAAGGAAACATGTAACTTCGAAGGGCTGAACTTTGAAAACCCTCCACCATTTGGGATCTTATAGACTTATAGGATAGACAATTCACTTTCAGGAAGTAAAGTACTCACAAGGAACTCCTTGTGTAGAATTTCGGTCAATTCCATTGAAAAATGTGGCTAAAATCATCCAAATACATAATATAGGGGCGTACCGTTATAAGGTGGCCATACGATATCCTGAACCTATATAGACAATTCTCTTCCAGAGGATAAAGTACTCAAAAGGATCACTTTGTGTGAATTTTCAAACAATTCCACTGAAAATATGGCTAAAATCATCAGAATACCGAATATCGCAACCAATAGATACTTGATTTACCGCAGCTGATCACCTATACGAGTGGTCAAATCTCTGATTGTCATTACAACCATGAATGATAAATACACAGTAAACAAATTTCGACATTTCGTCCGATTTTGAAAATCTGGTGTAACGCTTATAATCGTTTCAGGCGTTTGAGTGAAAATATAGACAACTCAAATCTAAAATGTTAAAAATAATAACGGCTCTAAGAGAATTGTAAACTATAAATAGTGCTATGGAATAGAAAAAGGGCCCACTACATCATGACATCGAGATATATTCAAATAAACAATTGCAATTATTGAAAGCTCAATAATTTCATTTCGAATGTTTTTTCGAAGTCGAATAAATTGACCAACAACAACAACAAAAATATATTTGATCTGTTCCACATCCTGCAAGAATCTACTATTTTTGCAATTTTCTCCGATATCATAAAGGGAAAATCGGTTATCGTAGTAAAAAAATTTTACATTCTTGCAGTTCTGAAAAACATCATTTGTGATTGACCCACTTATCACAGATAGTCACTACAAAAATGGTATTGCAAACAAACAGTGCCTTATGTTTACCGACTTCTGTATTTCGTCAAAAAATTGCTGTTATCGTTAACTATCCGTTAACTATGCTGCAGGAAAAATATATATTTATATATACTTAGAGAACCACCCTAGTGATTGGTTGCACTTGAGCTACTACTGATTAGTTAAGATCCGCTCAGCTAAAGTTTGATTACATATGCATACATAACCAGTAGAAAATGTAAATGCAGTTAATACCCTCCACCATTGGGTAAAGAAAACATTTGCTCTGATCCAAAACATGCAAGAATCTCCCAGTCTTGCATCTTATAATATCTTTTTTGATATCAAAAAGGGAAATTCGGTTATCCTAGTAAAAATATTCGATTCTTGCTGTTCTAGAACAGACCAATTTTTATATAAAGGTATCTGCATTTAAATGTGTTTCAGCTTTAAATACCATAATGCGGTTAAACTTGTCAAAAAACCATAAAGTGGGTGAGTCCATTAAATGGGGGCCATACCAAGACGGGAACCTACATAGACAGTATTATATGACAAGGATTGCTATCTATTACGAGTTTTAAATACCAAATGTTCTGCCACCGGAACTAGAACCCAATATGTACTACAAAAACAAAATTTTAGACAAATCCGTAAAAAAATGTGGCATAAATCATCAAAATACCGAATATCGGGGAGTACCATTATATGGGGGCTATATGAAAACGCGGACCTCTACATACAATTTTCCGCCACCGGAGCTAGAACCCGTTACGAACTACAAATATCATTTATTAGACAAATCCATGGAAAAATGGCAATAATCATCAAAATACAGAATATCAGGATATATTTCATTTTCAATACCAACCATCCTAGACGCAAAACATAGTTGTGCCAAATTTTGAAGCTCTACGTCAAATAACATGGGTTGTATCGTGATTACAACAGACAGACCGACATTGTTAAATCGCCTAAGAGTTTTATGCTGATTATGAATATATATACTTTTTTATGGGGTCTACGACGAATACTTAGGGATCTTACAAACGGAATGACAAAGTTAATGTTGAAAAGGAGGGTATCTTTGCAAGGTGGAGGTAAAAAGCCAAAATGATCTAGCGAAAAGACTAATATAAATTAACACAATTGATGTTTAAACAAGTTAAAATGCAGTAAGCTCGGCCGGGCCGAACTTTGAATACCCTCTAAAAAATAAAATCTGTTAAAAATTCTGTTAAAATCTTAAAAATATCGAATATAGCCGTTTTATTTGGGTTTCTACGACGTGAACCTACATAAGCTTGGTTTGTCATAATCCATTACCATACTCAAATTCAAACTTGAAATAAACTGTGAACAATGCAACTAAAAGCATCAAAATACCGTATGTAGGGAGGTACCGTTATATCGAAGCTATACGAAGACCTGAACCTGCACCTGCATAGACAATTTTCTGTCAAAAAATTTGACATACTTATTTTGAGGCCTAATATGGTTGTATGTGCAAAATTTCATACTATTCGGGCTGATATTACACGTTTGGACGAAGATATATATGGGAGCTATATCTAAATTTTTACCGATTTTCCTTAATTTCAATAGGGTTCGTCCTTGGGCCAAACAACCGTTGTTTGGAAAATGTCATCTCAATCGGATAATAAATGCTACCTGCATTTTCTTCACAAGAATACATGGACAGACGGACTGACATGCATAAATAAATTCAGAAAGTGATTCTAGGGAGATTCTCAAATGTAACTATGGGTCTAACTCGCTTCCTTCTCCATGTTACAAACAAATGCACAAAGACATAATAACCTTACCACTATGTGGTGTAGGGTATAAAAATGCAAAATTTGTAGATTCTGGCAGTTCCTAGAACAGAGCGTATGTGTGAACGACGTTGAAACAAATAACTCCTGATAAAATGTCTGTGCAAACATACTATTAAGCGCCGATTTTTAGCGCCTTTACATACTAAATTTTTACCCGGATTTACCGATTAAGTTTTGTGTACAAAAGTATGTAAAGATGATTTAAGAGCGCAAGATGATCTATTTAGATTATCCATTTAAGAAATCAATCAAAATGTTTTTGCTGTTACGCCAAAGATGTTTTGATGGATCTTACATATGTTTGCACGATGCGGTTCCTTTTCTGTTTGCAATTTTTGTTTTGAAAATAGCAAACCTAAGGGAGAGAATACATAAAATGCTTTTTTGACTGGCTTAAGTCTCCGGCTGGCTTCTTCGGAAAAGAACAAAGGAACATAGGCCCAAAATCTAACTAAGTCAATCTAAAACTCCTTTGTTCCTGTACGAAGAAGTCAGCCGGCAATTTAAGCCAGTCAAAATAGCGTTTTGTGTATTCCCACCATTATCCTTTTGTTTTACCGCTCACTTTTTATTTTTTTGTATTTCATTTCTTTTTATTGCAAATGAACAGCGATACCACATTAGGTAAAAAGTCGTATACTTCATGTGTCCTAAAATTCCAAAATGTCGAATTTGCTTACTCCACGATTTTCTAGCGATTGCTCGAACTGTTGAGAGATTTGGACCTACAGCTAACATCTATGCATTCAGGGGAATGATATGAAAGCATAAAAATTAAATGTTTTAGGAACTATTCGTATTAAGAATTAAACTAATGTATTAAGAATTAATTGTTTAAAATTTCCTATTTCAAGATCTTAATGGATGCTACAACAAATGACAAGGAATTAATTATGTAGGCCTACGGCTTCGTATAGCCCCTATATAACAGTATATCCCAATACTCGGAATTTTAATGATTGTTTCAAATTGGTATTTAAAGCTCGTAATGGGTACTTCAGCCTATGAGAAAAACTTGCTTATGCAGGTCCACGTCTTTGTATAGCCCCCAAATAACGACACCTCCCGATATTCGTTATTTTGACGATTTTAGTGACATTATTCAACGGAATTGTTTCAAATTTCGTATCTAAAGTTCGTAATGGATATTTCAATCTAAGACCTAAAATTGTTTTCATTTAAACGGTATTATCTACGAAATTTTTGTTAATTTTTCAAGTTCCTTCCAATGGTGGAGGGTATTAAAAGTTCGGCCCGGCTGAACTTATTCGCTTTTTTACTTGTTTGAATTATGAAAAAATAGCTATACCTACATATTGGATGATTCACTATTCATTACAAATAAATTCGCCAGGGTCAACTCAATATCCACATAGAGTAGTTCAATGCACTTTCCTCATATATAAACAATAAAACACGGTTATGAAGGCGAATCAACGCATTTAACGTTCCCTCCCAACCCATACCAGCAACGAACTTCAACTTAATGTTGCAACTGCTATACATGAACAACTCACATACAGTGGCGTATACACTGACCAATACTTGCAAAATCTCTGCGTTGAACTAATAAACGATTCGGGAAGAGTTCAAAGGATACACGCAAAACAAAACAATACAAACGACGACTGCGGAGGTCGAGAAATGGTTGTTCAAAGTTTTAGAGCGAGGGTGTATATTAAGGGATGACTATCGGGACTCTGCTGCTGGTGGTGGTCGAGCATTTCACTCACACCCCAAGTATTTTGTGCTTCTGCTTTTGAACTAAAACGCTGTTTTTTGTTTTTAAATATCCTTTCTTATTTTGAAAATGAACTACCACAACAAGAATTACGTCATTTCGCACCAGCGGACAAATAAGAAAAACAACAACAGCAGAATTGCAAATGAAATTTTGTGAATACTTGTGGTTCGCTTTGAACAGATACATACACTTCCGACGCCCAAGAAAAACGGATTCTAGCTACTAATGTATGTGTGTATGTATGTATGCATATATACATGAAGAGGATGTCCGGATTGTGGGAAGCATTACATCATCATTGATGGATGATGATGACACGATTTGGAAACAACCAACTATTTCACACTCACACACACAAACGAACACACAATGCTGAGTTAATGATTGAAATTCATAGAAAATTTTAAATTTTCCCAGCATTGCTAAACCGCCCAATTAGTCATAATTATATTATTACCGAGCTCTGATGACCACTGGGACAGTGTTCGTGTTTTCCACCAGCGCCAGCCTGTTTTCCTGGACCATGATTTGAATGGTGATGTTGTTGTTGATGATGCTGCTGCTGCTGATGTGGATGATGTTGGTGTTGTTGTTGATGATGATGATGGTGTCCTCCTGGTGGCGATGACACAGAGCCCTGATGACCATGATGATTGGAGTGATGCTGTTGCTGTTGGTGATGTATCTGGTGATGATTGTGTGCTGTCGGCGGCGATGGCATATTATGTCCGCTGTGTGGCAAATGCGACGAATGTTGGACACCAACTTGATGTGCATGATGATGGGGAACATGGCCCTGCGAGGCCTCCATCAGAGTTGGCTGTATATGGGTAACGAACTGGGCCATTTTGAATCTCTCAAAGGCTCAGCTTATATAATTTTTAGGATAGCTATTGGCACTTGTCAACTTCACTGCTCCGATTTACATATATGTATATTTACACAAGCAATGGCTTAATTCTAATACTGGGCATATGGACACTATCTATTTTTTTCCAAATTCTCTTTTCACTCACGGATTTTCTTGGTCATTATCGACTCAAATTTCGCTTTTACAAAACAAAAAACCCGCTGCAACACACGAGTTGACTTGAAAACAATTAATTTTCAAATAGATTTATTCGGATTTCCCGTTGTTCACATATACCGAAAATATGTGAAAATTTTTTTGCAAAACACTTCTCTACACTTGTCGATTGGTGTGTGCGTATGTTTGTGACGTGGAGCTTCGTAGAGCGTTTTTCCCGGGAAACAACCTTTTAGAAGGAGCAAAGTCAAATAACTGACATTATTTTGCCTGGTCGCCAGTCTGTTCAATACTTGACTGGTGCTCTGTTCGGGTTCTGGAATGGAGCTGCTGTTAAGTATTTATGCTCGATTTTCTCGCATAACGATACAAACGAACAAACACATGCACATACGTACTAACACCACCTCCAATGCTATCGCGCGCGCACGCACACACACACACAGAAATTAACGATACATCCCATCTGGATGTATTACTTGTTTTTGTATACTCATATTTAGTAGGCACACACATACAAACACACGCACATACACCCCCAAGACCACATAACCCAGAGAGAAGCTTTCGATTTTAAAGTTACATTTGTGTGAGTTCTGTTAAATGAAAATTCCTGATGTTCCTGTTCAAGATGGATGGAGGACAGAAGGCATCGTCTGCCTCTGTTTCGGCAAGTGTATTAAAATTCCCTGACATCCTTTACGACCAAAACAACATGTCTGTATATGTACACACACATGCATACCTTTAGAAACAGTGGAAGCAAGAGCATACTTTTATTGCCGGGCATTGCGTGTCAGTATCTTTAAAATTATGTCAGATCTCTGTATCAGAGATGTTTTGACGGAAAAGTGGCAAGATAATGCGCGATCCAGACCGTAGCTCGATTTAGTCGCTTTCTTTTTTCTCCCTTTAAAAGTAAAACTTTTAATTTTCCGATTCAAACATGCCGAAAATAAAAGTTGTTCGGTTACGTGTTCACAGAAAATTTTCTTCATTTGAGAAATGCGAATGATAACAAGGGTTGTTGATGGTAAATGCTGTGCAGATAATATCAACAAACCCCATTTTCCAAAAAATAAGTTCCAATGAGCTCGCCGGACCTTAAACCGCGCCAAACACTTACACTTTGTGGATGGAAAGTCGTATTAACGGTAACTCTTGATTTTTTCTAATCACATCCGACGATTTTGCTTGACGACGTAGCCACTAAAGTGAAAATAATTTTTCGATGTAATTTCGAACCAGTTTCTTGTGTATTCTAAGGTCTTAAGACCCCAGTGTTTTTGCACAATGCGGTGTAATGACCCATTGGACCTTTTGGTAATCTGCATTGAATCACATTCTGAGTCAAAGTACAAGTTCATGTGTTTGAACCCAATGTTTAATATTAGCCTAAATGGGATGGTAATAGTACCAAAATTAGCCTCGAAGAAAGTACTTTAATTTGGTGAAAATCGGATCAGATATATCCTTATCACCCACATGTTGGGTGAGATAAAAAAAACTGCAACAATGTCAAACGCCATAATTTTTACATTTTTTTTTTTGAATTTTATTTAATGAAAACAAAAAATGTCGGAAATTCCATTAAATTTTAGAATAAGTTTACATTAGTTCGAATTGGTCACCTTTGACACGAATTATGGCCTTCAAACGGCCAATAAAACCGTCACACGTTGCCCGAATGTTGCTCTGCGGTATTTTGGCCCATTACCGGCGAAGTGCTTGCTATAGGTGATCGAAACTTTGGTATTTTTTAGTGCCAATCTTGCTTTCCAAAATACTCCAGACACAATAGTCCAACGGATTGGTATCCGGAAATTTTGGTGGCCATTGTGGGCTGGAAATGAAACGAGGAACCTCATTTTGTGAACATTCTTGGGTGGCGCATGTTGAGTGCGATAGTGCTAAGTCCTGTTGGAATGTCCAAGGTCTGCGGCCAAAATTTTAATTTTAATTTTTACAATGGTTTTCTTTGGTTCTTCCATGGTAGAAAAATACAGGTAACAGCAAGTGTTGTTGTACAACAATCATAACAACAACAAGTGTCAGAGTTACGTGTTACGTTTGGATTATTAAATTGAAAATGCAGAAGAATTGTTCGTAAAATATTTAATTTTAATGATTTCACATCATTCCCCTGAATGTATAGTTGTTAGCTGTTGGTCCTAATCTCTCAACACTTCAAGCAATCGCTAGAAAATCGTGGAAAAGGCAACATCCTTTTCAAGTTCAAACCAAACAGCATACATACACAAAGTATTGTACATTTTGCAATTTTAGGAAACATGAAATATACGAATATATTATCTAACGTGGTGTCGCTGTTCCTTAACCGAAAAAAGTTTCCGAACCATCGCCTTTGGCGATTTGTTAAGTACAACGGCGTTTTTTTTCTCTTATTAGGCAAAAAATATGTTCACATTGCCCTGCAGTGAAATTTTATATCAAGAAAGGGTATACCCATGGTATAATGATATTAAGGTAGGGCTATGATACCATATGATTTCAATTTTTTTATTTTCTTGGCTTAATATGTCATCATTATTTGTATATGTATGTGTTTTGTTTTCGATAACAAAAAAATTGTTCAGAAAACATTCAAATTCGGATGTTTTCAAAATGTTTATTTCATCGTATGCGTCGACAAAATCTAGAGTTTTTGTAGACCTACCTTCTCTTCATTGTACCATGGGTATACCTATTGTATATCAAGAAATGGAATTAAATCACAAAACGTCATATCGAGTTTGACACTAGTATTATAATAAAGTCAAATCAGCTGGGACTTTCTGTTACCTGTAATAATTATACCATGGGTAGATTCTAAAATAAGGACTTGGCATATTTGGGTAACACGGACGTACAAAGCATTTAATATGTGTACGTTACGTCGAATTTTAAGTAACGCTGTAAAATATTTATATTATATATATTATGACGAGTATCATATTTTACAAAAATAACAAATAATATATTATTTTCGGCGTTCCTTTGGACGCAAGAACTGTTATATGCTCCATATCTTAGGATGATGATTTATATATATCCTGTCTTATGCATAAAAACATGGAACAATTAAAAAGGTAAACTCATTTTAAATAAGCATATCCATCTCTGGATTTTCTGAAATTTACCTTGTCACTGCATAAAAACTAGGTTTCCATCTTTGATTTCTATCAATAGATTTATAAATATATATTTTGACAATGAGATATTGTCAAACGAATCATATTGAAAAAATTCTAAACATGTATTTGCATGACTTGACCTTCTTGATTCTACCATGCTTAAACATATAATAAAAAATAGAGATTTTAAACCCTTCATCTTAAAGAAACTTTCTCAGTGCTGTTAGTTCCTGTGTAGTACTTATATGACGTTTAATTAATTTAATTTTTTTATTAAGCTTATAGACATTTATAAATATCAATTGTTATAAGAAGATACATACAGAGTATATTGCAATTTTAATTTCCTTGTTATACCCTCCACCTTGGAAAGGAGGGTATATTAACATTGTCATTGCGTTTCTAACATCCCTAAATATTCGTCGTAGACCACATAATGTATAAATACACATAATCAGCATAAAATTCTAAGATGATTTAACGATGTCCGTCTGTCTGTCTGTCTGTTGAAATCACGATACGTAGAGCGTCAAAATTTAGCAGAATAATATTTATTGTGTCTAGCATGGTTGGTATTGAAAATGATATATGTCGGTCCACATAGTCCCAATATAACGGTACATCCCGATATTCGGTATTTTGATGATTTTTGCCACATTTTTTCACGGATTGGTCTGAAAATTGGTATTTGTTGGTCATAATGGGTTCTAGCTCCGGTGGCGAAACTTTGAATGTATAGGTCCACGCTTTGGCATAGCTCCATATAACGGTACCTCCCAATATTCGATATTTTGATGATTTTTGCCACATTTTTTCATAGATTTGTCTAAAAATTAGTATTTGTAGTTCATAATGGGTTCTAGCTCCGGTGGCGAAACTTTGCATGTATAGGTCCACGTTTTGATGATTTTGACCACATTTTTATACCCTACACCACAAAATGGTCAGGGTATTATGTCTTTGTGCATTTGTTTGTAGCAGACAAAAGGAAACTAGATAGACCCATAGTTCCTTTTGATGATCTGCATAGAATGACATTCTCACTCGATTTATGCATGTCCGTCCGTCTGTCCATGTATTTTTGTGAACAAAGTACAGTTCGCATTTATTACCCGATCCAGATGAAATTTTGCACAAATCATTTGTTTGGCCCAAGGACAAACCCTTTTGAAATTGGAGATAATCGGTAAAAATTTAGATATAGCTCCCAAATATATATTCGTCCGATTTGCCTTTTATTGTGCATCAAACGTTTTGCACATACAACCAAATTAGGCCTGAAAATAAGTATGCTATATTTGATCGAAATCGGTTCAGATATGGCTATAGCTCCAATATATATTGTTCATCCGATTTGTTATTTTTGACCTCCGCAGCCGTAATATGCACTCTGTAACAACAATATTTGGGGAAATATATCAAATACAGCTCATAAATACCTTTGCTAAATGTTATCGAGATCGGTTCGGATTTGGATATATCTCCCATTTATAACTTCGTCCGATTTATCTTTTATTGTGCACCAAACGTCTAATATTTGCCCAAATGGGATGAAATTTGGCACTTACGACCGAATTGAGTCTAGAAGCTAGTATGTCAAATTTGGTGAAGATTGGTTCAGATATAACTATAGCTCCCATATATATTGTTCATCCGATTTGTCATATTTGTTACCCACAGCCGTAATATGCACTCCAACGAGTGCATACCCACGATATTCAGGGAAATGTATCAAATACAGCTCAGAAATACCTTTGCTAAATTTTATCGAGATCGGTTCGGATTTGGATATATCTCCCATTTACAACTTCGTCCGATTTATCTTTTATTGTCCACCAAACGTCTAATATTTGCCCAAATGGGATGAAATTTGGCACTTACGACCAAATTGAGTCTAGAAGCTGGTATGTTAAATTTGGTGAAGATCGGTTCAGATATAGCTATAGCTCCCATATATATTGTTCATCCGATTTGTTATATTTGTTACCCACAGCCGTAATATGCACTCCGTAACAACGATATTCAGGGAAATATATGAAATACATCTCAGAAATATCTTTGCCAGATTTTATTAAGATCGGTTCATATTTGGATATAGCTACTATAGGCAATACAAGTCACTCTACAGGTCGCAATTATTTCCCGATCTTCACGAAATTTAGAATGGAGGTGGGGCTAGGGTCAGAATAGAACCCTATTTCTTTTGGAGATGATCGCATAATATTTAGGGATTGAAATGGACCAAAAACTGAAAAAATTCCTGATTTTGCAGTTGCTCTACAGGTCGCAATTATAGACCAATCAAAGCGGAAGATAGCATGGGGCTAGAACTTAGGGCTGGACAGAAGCCTTCCAATTTTGATGGTCATCGGGTAATATTTAGTGTGTGAAATAAACCATAACAATTGTGTTAAATAAAAGTCAAATTTTCCATTTAACCGCGAATATTTTTAATCCCTGCGAAATCACAAATAGACGAACAGGTCAATTCTGACCGTTACGTATATGCCGATAGTAAATATATCGGTTATATATAGCGAAATGCATACAAATCCTTTGTATATAGGAAAGGGATGTTAGTTAGAATGCCTATATCTCAAGAATGGCTGGACCGATTTTGACCAATTCAGAATGCCCTCTTGACATAAAAGTATAAAATCAAAAAAAAATTGCAGAAAAATATGCCAATAATGATGTAAATATAGATTTTGTAGTATTTTGTGACATATTTTTATTTTTTCATATTTTTTTATCGCATGCGATTTTTTCAATTTGACTTATAATAGTAATATTAGTAATATTTTTTCACCTTACAACACAGGTTGGGTATATTATATAAGTATTGCAAATATCGTCTGATCCTCACGAGGGTTAGGCCCATTGTTTTCAAAGATGTCCGCAGTATATTAGGGGTTGAAATGGACCAACAACTAAAAATGTTCCTGATTTCGCAGCCGTTATAAAGGTCACAAATAGAAACCAAAGGACACGAAATCTCGCATAAAGTTAGAGTTTAGGACAGCGGGTAGAATGGACCACTAATTTTGTGTGAAAAAATAACAGCATTACTTACAGGCGATATCCGAAATACAAAAAGGCGAACTTCTGGCTTTTTATGCTGATTTCGTTGACGAATAGATGAGTCTAAATTTGGAGATACAGAGGGACTTCTTGCTTTTGGAGATGATTGCAAAATATTTAGGGGTTCAAATTAACCAAAAACAGAAATGTTTTTCCGATCACACAATTAAGGACAGGGAAGAATTTTAGCATTTTGGATAACCATTGGATTATATTTAGCTGTAAAATGGACCACAACTACTAACAGCCCGAAGGAATCCATAAATATTGGGCAAATGTCCCTAGTCAAAATCCTAATTTCAAAAGCGAAATCTTCCAATGTGGATTTGGACATAAGGGGACTTCTAACATATTGTAGTGTTGTAGGGCATAACATAGTCGGCCCCGCACGACTATAGCCTTTGCTTACTTGTTTAAATTATAATTATAATCATATCGTGTATGATTGAATTCTCCCATAAAAACTTTTAATTCTTATGTGGAGCTCTACTAAATTAGCAAAGTGGTGTAGGGTATCATAAAGTCGGGCCCGCCCGACTTTAAGACTTTCTTTACTGGTTTCACGGATTTGTCTGAAAATTGGTATTTGTAGGTCATAATGGGTCTTTGGTATAGTTTCCATATAACGGTATCTTCCGATATTCCGTATTTTGATGATTTTTGTCACATTTTATCGCGGATTTGTCTAAAAATCTGAATTTGTTGGTCATAATGAGTTCTAGCTCCGTTGGCGAAATATTGTATGTATAGGCCCACGCTTTTGTATAGCCCTATATAGCGGTACCTCCCGATATTCCGTATTTTGATGATTTTTGCCACATTTTCTCACGAATATGTTTAAAAATCGGTACCTGTGGGTCATGTTAATGTTTGTTACTTGTTTTTCAGATAGATTAATTATTTTGTAAAATTTATTGAATTGGACGACTAGGCGACGTAGTGGATCATTATTTACATAGTTATATCCAATTAGAAAGGTTCCACAACTTCAAGAAATTAGAAAACAAGCAACTCTATATCGGAGTCTTATGGTACCAAATTTACTTTTAAATGTGGTTTTGGATTTTTACACTTTTATCGAAAAATAACTATGTTGGGATAAACCCACAAAACATGAATGGAAAATTGGTGTTTTTCTTCAAATTTGAATTCAAGATAGAGGACAATATCGTTTTATATCCAAATTATACATTTCGTTGTTCGCTAATGTGAAAAATATGCATTTCTGGTCCATCGAAATTTTAAAGAATTTAAAATTATTTTCTTTTATATTGTTACGAATATAACATTAGATTTAAGTTAATTTAGATGAATTCCGTTAATTTAAGAATTTGAATTGTAACGTAAATTTCTACTACGCAGTTTATTTGAATAACTTCACAACAACAACTACTGTATAGATTTTTCTACATCCTTCCATTTCCTCTTTCATTTTCTATTTTGTTGCTGACGTACAATTCTTGTTAAACGTCATCATTGATGATCGCTTAATTCCTCTTTCTTTGTTACCCCCTCGCCTGTGTATGTGTTGTTGTTATTGTTCACTCAATGTAAGTTTGTATGTGTTGTTGTTATTGTTCACTCAATGTAAGTTTGTATGTGTTCGTTGCATTGGTAGATTGTTCGTAATCTAGGCGTTACCAGATCGTCTAGAAACTTCTGTAGCGACAGGCGAGGCTCATATAAATAGGGGAAATGGAAAGGCAGTTAGTCAGTTGTGAATCAGATCGCGAATTGAAACCGTCGAGTTAAAGTAAAGTGCAAAGTAAAGTTGTGTGAATAAAATCATTGTAATAATCGTAATCCGAAAGAACCCGCGTTTTATTTGGTACGAGCTGTACTGGGAAATAAAACAACGTCTACACGGGATTAAGTAAAATCCAAGAACGTAACTATTGGTGTCAGAAGTGAGATTACGATAATACTACGATGAAGTTTAAGGATCTACGAGTGGAAGACTTGAAGAAGGAACTTAATAAATTGGAATTGTCCTCTACTGGCAACAAGGCTGAACTACAAAAACGTCTGTTGGATGAGTTCGAGAGCCGTGGTATGAACATCGATACATATGAGTTTGACAGTAAGGATGAAGTGGATTTATCGGAAATGGGCGAATCCAACGGTGGGGAAGTCTCGTCAGTAGCTGCCAGGGGTGACGATTTCAGAGAAATGCTAGCCAAAATGTTTGAGGAAAATTTCAGAAGGTTCGAAGAAAATTCAAGAATAACGAACGAGAAACTCGAGTACATTGCAGAAGTTATTGGAAGGAGAGTGGAAACCGTGGAGGTCCAAATTAAAGAGTTGGATAAGAAAGTGCAGTCGGTTGACGAGAAATTTCTGTCCCACGACCATAGGGCTACAAATCTGGAGAAGAAAATTTCGGAACTGGAAATCAAAGGTGGTCCGGTGCGAGTTCCTGATAACACACTAAAAATCAAACCTCCTGTATTCGACGGCTCTACGTCATTCAATGTTTTCAAGTTACAGTTCGAGACAGTGGCTTCTAGAAATTCGTGGAACGACAGCGACAAAGCGGTTGCACTACTTCTGGCATTGAAGGGCAGTGCTGCTGATGTTATACAATACCTGTCGCTTCTAGAAACAACTATGAAGATGTTATTGCTGCACTGGAACGTAAGTACGGTGGCGAACATAAACGAAACATCTACCTTATGGAATTAAGGGGAAGAGTACAGAGGGCAAACGAGACGTTACAAGACTTTGCAGCTGAGGTGGAACGTTTGGTGCTAATGACGTATCCAGGAGAGGATCACCCATTGCTGGACCGTATGAAAATCGAAACCTTTGTGAATGGCATACGTGACCCTGAGATTAAGTATGCAACATATGCGTCACCAAAAGCATCATTTTCCGAAACTGTGTCGTTTGCCCTTGCCCAAGAGACGGCAAGAATAGTTGTTAAGCCCCAGACCCACAAGATTCGCCAACTGGAGACCGAAGGTTGCGAACCCAAATCTCTCGTTAACTCGATCGAAGACGCCATGAGGCGGGTAATAGAAGAGACAAAGTTAGTTGGGATGACTAAGCCCAGGGTTAGATGCTACAACTGCGATAAAGCAGGTCATATTGCGCGCGAATGCAGAGCTAAGCGCAAACGATCCAGGTCATCGTCACCACCTCCAACGAAAGATGGTAGAAGAATGGCCCAACAGTCCACCAATGAGTCGCAGTTAAACTAAATCGAGCCAGTCCAGCGGGGCATGAACTGGCTCCCATCGACGATGGCCCCACAATCTCCATAGCAATAGTACAACAGGAAAGTCACAACCTAACAACAACTGGGTACATCAATGGTGATAAGCGAGTTCTGACGTTAGATACTGGCGCATCAAAGTCAATCGTAAGATCAGATCTGGTAAAGGGAAAAATAACGGAACTTAATGGAGTCAGACTGCGCACAGCAACGGGGGAGCCCGCGGCAGTACACGGCAAGATTACCCTGAGACTAACTATTGCCAATAAATCGGAGAATTACGAGTTTATAGTTGCCGATATCGTAGACGAAGTGATAATAGGCGCAGATTTTATGATTGCCTTTGGTATCAATCTGGATATGAAAGAACGTGTGATGACCTGGTCTAACGTCGAAATTCCGTTAAACGTGGGCTACGATGAAAGTACACCCATTAGACGTCTGACCACGGACCATCCAGAGATAATACCGCCCTGTGCCGAAGCAATAATATGGGTACCAACGAATGGAGATTGTGGAGCCGAGAAGTTGTGGGTGGTGGAACCAGCAGAAAACAGAAACAGTAACATCCTAATAGCGAATGCCCTGGTGAAAAGCAACAAGGACGGATTAATTCCTGTTAGAGTTTTGAACCTGTCAAACAAGCAAGAGCAAATTTGCCAATTTTCCGATGTTGGACAATGCACACCAGCTGAAGCTGTAGTTAATTTGGAAACTAGCACCGAAAAGCCAGCTGCCATGGAGAAGAAGCACCTCGACGGCTACATAAAAGAGTGGACACACCAATTATCACCTTCCGAGAGGAACAAGGCTAAGCAGCTATTATGGAAATATGCCTCTACCTTTGCGTTGACAAAAGAGCACCAAGGAAGAACATCAGTGGTGAAGCATGAAATCAATACAGCAGACGCGAGACCCATTAAACAGCCTCCAAGAAGTGTTCCCCTGGCAAAAAGAGACGAGGTTCAGAAGCTGATAAGTGAAATGGAAAAGAGTGGTGTAATAGAACCATCGTCAAGTCCATGGTGCTCCCCAGTGGTCTTGGTCAAGAAGAAAGACGGAAGCACCCGATTTTGTGTGGACTACAGAAAGTTGAATGATGTCACCAAGAAAGACAGCTATCCGCTCCCAAGAATCGACGACACATTGGACACATTAGCCGTGACGTCATGGTTCTCCACCCTCGACCTGCAGAGTGGGTACTGGCAAGTAGAGATCGCCGAGAAAGATAAGGAGAAAACAGCGTTTGGCGTAAATGGGGGTCTCTGGCAGTTCAATGTCATGCCATTCGGACTCTGCAACGCCCCGGCTACATTTGAAAGGCTGATGGAGCGTGTGTTAAAAGGGCTGCAGTGGAAGTCGTGCCTCATATACCTGGATGACATCATAGTCATGGGACGCAACTTCGACGAACACATCAAGAACTTAAAGGATGTTATACAGCAGCTTTCGTCTTCAGGCCTCAAGCTGAACCCAAAGAAGTGCAGTCTCTTCCAACGAGAGGTGAAGTTCCTGGGACACCACGTGATGCCGGAGGGCATATCGACGGATAAGGAGAAAATTCAAGCCGTCAGAGATTGGCCGCAGCCCCGAAATCTCCATGAGCTGCGAAGCTTTCTGGGTCTCTGCACATACTACCGTCGATTTGTCCAAAATTTTGCCAATATCGCCGCCTGTCTACACCGTTTGACGCAAAAAGGCCAGAGGTTTCAGTGGGGCAACGACCAGGAGGAGGCATTCAGAAAGCTCAAAGACATGCTATGCAGAGCCCCCATTTTGGCATACCCTATACCTGGCGGCAAGTTTGTCCTGGACACAGACGCAAGTGCGTGCGGCATCGGTGGCGTCCTTTCCCAGGAAATCGACGGACAGGAAAAAGTCATCGGGTACTACAGCCGGACATTGTCGAAACCTGAGAGGAATTACTGTGTGACGAGGAGAGAGCTGCTTGCTGTCCTTGAGTGCGTTAAACACTTCCACAAATACCTATATGGCCAGCATTTCCTGCTGAGGACCGACCACGCTGCTCTCCAATGGTTGCTGCAGTTTAAGAATCCGGAAGGTCAACTAGCCCGTTGGATCGAGAGGCTCCAGAGTTATGACTTCAGAATCGAGCACAGAAAAGGCGGAAAACACGGTAATGCTGATGCCCTGTCTCGTCGGCCATGCAAAGTAGAATGCAAGCACTGCTCAAAGGCTGAGAATAAAGAGAATATCGTTGATGTCCGACTATTGCAATTTGAGTCGGGTGAAGATTGGTCGACGGAACAACGAAGAGATCCCATTCTGGGCAAAGTAATTTCGGCCATAGAAACGGGCAAACGACCTAGTCGCAAAGAAATTACCTCCGAAAGCCCTCTTTTAAAATCCTATTGGGCCCAGTGGGACAGTCTACTTATAATAGATGGTTGCCTATATCGCAAATGGGAAAGTGAGGACGGTAAATCTCACCGGAACTTGATCGTCGTCCCAGACTCCAAAATAAGAGATGTCTTGTCGGAGTTTCACGATGGGCCAAGTGGAGGACATCTTGGCATAGCAAAAACCGCTGAAAAGGTAAAGCAGAGATTCTACTGGGTCGGCTGTCAAAAATCCATTGCCGACTGGATCGCCAATTGTGAAAGGTGCATAAGAGCTAAAGGTCCAACACGGAAGAGTCGAGGCTACATGCAGCAGTATAATTCAGGAGCCCCTTTTGAAAGAATCGCAATGGATGTAGCTGGACCGTTCCCAACAAGCGACTCTGGGAACCGGTATGTCTTAGTGGTCATGGATTACTTCAGTAAATGGCCAGAGGTTTATGCTATCCCAAATCAAGAAGCCAGGACAATTGTGGATGTGTTCAGCAGAAATTGGATTTGTCGCTATGGTGTTCCATCTGAGGTTCATTCCGATCAAGGGAGGAATTTTGAATCAGCGATCTTCAAGGAAATGTGTGACTCCTACGGAATCAAGAAAACCAGAACGACGCCCCTACATCCACAATCAGATGGCATGGTGGAAAGATTCAATCGCACCCTGGAAGAACATCTACGGAAATTGGTGGACAGTGGCCAACGAGACTGGGATGAGCATATTCCCAAGTTTTTACTGGCTTATAGATCGGCCATTCATGATTCCACATCCCGGACCCCAGCCAAAGTTCTGTTCGGAAATGAATTAAAGCTACCTGGCGATTTGATATTCGGTGCTACCCCAAACGACGATGTGAACCAAGATGAAGACAGTCAAAACTCTTTTAGTAAAGTCCACGATGCAGTCCGACATCGAATAAAAATGGTTAGCAACCGCATGAAGGCAAGGTACGATCGAGCGGCAAATACCGATGGGTTTCAACTGGTACTATTGTTCAACCCACAACGAAAGAAAGGACTATGCCCCAAATTACAAACGCACTGGGAAGGACCCTACAAGATTGTCACGAAAATAAATGACGTCGTTTATCGCATCCAGAGGAGCGACAGTCCCAGGTCGAAGATGAAAGTTGTACATTTGGAGCGGCTGACCCCCTACGGAACGGGAACTGTGCCTATTCGGGACGAACAGGCTTAAGCGGGGGGCAATGTTACGAATATAACATTAGATTTAAGTTAATTTAGATGAATTCCGTTAATTTAAGAATTTGAATTGTAACGTAAATTTCTACTACGCAGTTTATTTGAATAACTTCACAACAACAACTACTGTATAGATTTTTCTACATCCTTCCATTTCCTCTTTCATTTTCTATTTTGTTGCTGACGTACAATTCTTGTTAAACGTCATCATTGATGATCGCTTAATTCCTCTTTCTTTGTTACCCCCTCGCCTGTGTATGTGTTGTTGTTATTGTTCACTCAATGTAAGTTTGTATGCGTTCGTTGTATTGGTAGATTGTTCGTAATCTAGGCGTTACCAGATCGTCTAGAAACTTCTGTAGCGACAGGCGAGGCTCATATAAATAGGGGAAATGGAAAGGCAGTCAGTCAGTTGTGAATCAGATCGCGAATTGAAACCGTCGAGTTAAAGTAAAGTGCAAAGTAAAGTTGTGTGAATAAAATCATTGTAATAATCGTAATCCGAAAGAACCCGCGTTTTATTTGGTACGAGCTGTACTGGGAAATAAAACAACGTCTACACGGGATTAAGTAAAATCCAAGAACGTAACAATATTCAAAACAATACACACACAGGACGTAGCTTTGTTCTACCTTCTGTGATTATGTCATGGTTATACCTATAAAATTGAACTTGAAACAGTTGAAAATTCCATGCAGGTCAGAAAATATTTTGCTCTGTATGAGTTTATTCCAAGCATTGTTCTTCGACATTTTAAAAAAAGGAAGTTTTAAGAAAAGTCTGGTATCACTAGAGGGTAATGTTTCATGATTCCGCCAATGACTACACAAAGCGAACAATAGAAATTGTTCGGGTATATTGCATAACATGGGTTCCAGACAATAGAACCATATTCAAGTAAACTCCGAACAGATGAAATATATAGTAGTTTTGTGACTAGAGGATGTAAAACTCCTTGCTCCATCTCTTCATAAACTCTAGTGCACCATTAGCTTTGTTCACCAATACTGATATGTGTTGACGAAAACGTGGCCGTCAATCAAGTAATGTACCAAGATCGTGGAAAAATTCTACAAATTCTAGCTCATTGTTTTCAAAATAATATTTTGCGCTAAAAATCGTAGTCTAGAAAATGAAATATGTTTTCACTTGCGTATGTTTAGTTCCATTAGATTTGCACCATGTGTAAAAATAATTCAAGTCAAACTAAAGCAAACTTTGTTCAATCGGATCATTGTAGGAATGAAAAATGTTTAGGTCGTCTTCGAACTTGAATATGATTGAGTACTTTATAGTTGTTAGTATAACATCTTTTCACAATATTTAACCTTTTTAAAAATTTGGGAAATATCAAATAAATGGAAAAAATTTGCGGATTATAATTTTGAATTATTCTGACGGTAAGCGGGCATATCCTCAGGGCGATTTCAAGAACTTGCAAGAATCCATGGTACAATGAAGACAAGGTAGGCTAACTTTGAAAATTTTCAAGTATAGAGGTCCACCTGTTTTGCTTGTAATGTCAGAATTACTATCAAAACCATGGTACAATAAAATAAAGGTAATCTCGTTTCAAACTAACATTCCCAGCTCTGTATTTTTATAATTTTCCTTGTCAACTTTCAATGCATAAAAAACAGTTCCCATCCCAGATTTTGTGTGTATACAATGGATTTATGAATATAGATTTTGACAATGAGATGCTGTCAAATGTATAAATTTTAAAAATTGTTAAACATATGATACGTGACTTTACCTTCTTAGTTCTACCATGGCAAAAACAATAAAAAAGCCAAACAACTTGTTGCATTGAATTTGAATAAATAATTGAAATCCGCGAAAACTGAATGAAAGATCAAAATTCATTATCAAAATCATGTTCTATATATTTCTAAAGGTTTATTTCGCTGCAAAAACTGTAGATTTTGTAGTATGCATCTACAATTGCGTTGCAATAAGCATTTTGAAAACACCCAAATTTGAATATTTTCTGAACAATTATTTTTTATTGAAAAGAAAACACACATAAATAAATAAAGTTTACATATAAAGCCAAAAAAAAATCGTCATATGGTATCATAGCCCTACCTTGATTTTATTGTACCATGCAAGAATCTATTATTTTTGCAGTTTTTTCGATATCATAAAGGGAAAATCGGTTATCGTAGTAAAAAAGTTCACATTATTGCGGTTCTGAAACAGACCAGAAATCTTACATTGACAATTTCCTACAATGACGTTAAGGCAAATGCGACTACCAGCTATATAATAAAACAAGGCGCGATATTGTCGATCTTCATTCTTAACCTAGCCGCAGGAAAATTATATTTTGAGTCAGAATTCAATCACTCCATAATCAAGTCTTACATGAATTATGAGGCTAATATTTCAGTTTTCTGTTTTATATTATTTTCTCTCTTGTTTTTTATATCCTCTAAAAAGCACGAGGGCGTGGAAATGGCAAATTATTTGGTCCGAGATATATTTGAATTTCTTGCAGCTGAACGCGCATATTTAAGAAAGAGCTGCCAAATATAAGTTTGACAATGAATAGGATATCAAATAAAATCGTGGTTCAATAAGAAAGGTTGCTCAACTTCAAATAAACAAGGAAAATGCAATTCTGTACTGGAGTCTTATTGCGTCAAATAGACTTTTAAACATACAACAATTATTTTTATTTTACTTTCTTCGCAGTTTTGGGGAAAATCCTCAAGACATGAATGGAATATTGGATTTTTTTACAAAATTGAATCCAAGATATAGGGACATTATTGATTTATCCCCAAAATTATAAATTTTGATGCCAGTTAACGTGGAAATTGTGCATTTCTGTTGCATCTAAATTTCAATCTTTTCTTGTATATTTATTCTTGTATATGTTTTGACAGGCACCTACCTCCTTTAATTATGCCTTGCATAAAATTACCTGGTACAACATGCCAGAAATTAACAAAAAAAATTCATTTGTTCTACAACCCAGATACAACTTCGTACAACCAGCCCACAAACGATTCAATCTTGAATACAACCTCTCCAAGTTGTACAATGCATCTGGTATCAAAATTTTGACTCCGTAAGGTCCTATACTTAAAGTCCTATATATTAAAAGTTCGGCCCGGCCGAACTTAGCTGATTTTTTACTTGTTTTTTATGCCCTCCACCATACTATGGAGGGTATATTAACTTTGTCATTCCATTTGTAACTCCTCGAAATACTCATGTCAGACCTAACAACGTGTATATGTTCTTGATCAGCGTAAAATTCTAAGTCGATTTAGCCATGTCTGTCTGTTGTAATCACGCTATCTTTCGAACGAATTGAGATAGAAGACAAAAATTTTGCACTCATGTTTATTTTGCCAGTAGGCTGGTTAAGTTCGTAAATGGGCGATGTAGGTCCACGTTTTCATATAGCCCCCCATATAACGATACCTCCCGATATTCGGTATTTTGATGATTCTAGCTACATTATTCACCGGAATGAAAGGTGCATAAGAGCTAAAGGTCCAACACGGAAGAGTCGAGGCTACATGCAGCAGTATAATTCAGGAGCCCCTTTTGAAAGAATCGCAATGGATGTAGCTGGACCGTTCCCAACAAGCGACTCTGGGAACCGGTATGTCTTAGTGGTCATGGATTACTTCAGTAAATGGCCAGAGGTTTATGCTATCCCAAATCAAGAAGCCAGGACAATTGTGGATGTGTTCAGCAGAAATTGGATTTGTCGCTATGGTGTTCCATCTGAGGTTCATTCCGATCAAGGGAGGAATTTTGAATCAGCGATCTTCAAGGAAATGTGTGACTCCTACGGAATCAAGAAAACCAGAACGACGCCCCTACATCCACAATCAGATGGCATGGTGGAAAGATTCAATCGCACCCTGGAAGAACATCTACGGAAATTGGTGGACAGTGGCCAACGAGACTGGGATGAGCATATTCCCAAGTTTTTACTGGCTTATAGATCGGCCATTCATGATTCCACATCCCGGACCCCAGCCAAAGTTCTGTTCGGAAATGAATTAAAGCTACCTGGCGATTTGATATTCGGTGCTACCCCAAACGACGATGTGAACCAAGATGAAGACAGTCAAAACTCTTTTAGTAAAGTCCACGATGCAGTCCGACATCGAATAAAAATGGTTAGCAACCGCATGAAGGCAAGGTACGATCGAGCGGCAAATACCGATGGGTTTCAACTGGTACTATTGTTCAACCCACAACGAAAGAAAGGACTATGCCCCAAATTACAAACGCACTGGGAAGGACCCTACAAGATTGTCACGAAAATAAATGACGTCGTTTATCGCATCCAGAGGAGCGACAGTCCCAGGTCGAAGATGAAAGTTGTACATTTGGAGCGGCTGACCCCCTACGGAACGGGAACTGTGCCTATTCGGGACGAACAGGCTTAAGCGGGGGGCAATGTTACGAATATAACATTAGATTTAAGTTAATTTAGATGAATTCCGTTAATTTAAGAATTTGAATTGTAACGTAAATTTCTACTACGCAGTTTATTTGAATAACTTCACAACAACAACTACTGTATAGATTTTTCTACATCCTTCCATTTCCTCTTTCATTTTCTATTTTGTTGCTGACGTACAATTCTTGTTAAACGTCATCATTGATGATCGCTTAATTCCTCTTTCTTTGTTACCCCCTCGCCTGTGTATGTGTTGTTGTTATTGTTCACTCAATGTAAGTTTGTATGCGTTCGTTGTATTGGTAGATTGTTCGTAATCTAGGCGTTACCAGATCGTCTAGAAACTTCTGTAGCGACAGGCGAGGCTCATATAAATAGGGGAAATGGAAAGGCAGTCAGTCAGTTGTGAATCAGATCGCGAATTGAAACCGTCGAGTTAAAGTAAAGTGCAAAGTAAAGTTGTGTGAATAAAATCATTGTAATAATCGTAATCCGAAAGAACCCGCGTTTTATTTGGTACGAGCTGTACTGGGAAATAAAACAACGTCTACACGGGATTAAGTAAAATCCAAGAACGTAACAATATTCAAAACAATACACACACAGGACGTAGCTTTGTTCTACCTTCTGTGATTATGTCATGGTTATACCTATAAAATTGAACTTGAAACAGTTGAAAATTCCATGCAGGTCAGAAAATATTTTGCTCTGTATGAGTTTATTCCAAGCATTGTTCTTCGACATTTTAAAAAAAGGAAGTTTTAAGAAAAGTCTGGTATCACTAGAGGGTAATGTTTCATGATTCCGCCAATGACTACACAAAGCGAACAATAGAAATTGTTCGGGTATATTGCATAACATGGGTTCCAGACAATAGAACCATATTCAAGTAAACTCCGAACAGATGAAATATATAGTAGTTTTGTGACTAGAGGATGTAAAACTCCTTGCTCCATCTCTTCATAAACTCTAGTGCACCATTAGCTTTGTTCACCAATACTGATATGTGTTGACGAAAACGTGGCCGTCAATCAAGTAATGTACCAAGATCGTGGAAAAATTCTACAAATTCTAGCTCATTGTTTTCAAAATAATATTTTGCGCTAAAAATCGTAGTCTAGAAAATGAAATATGTTTTCACTTGCGTATGTTTAGTTCCATTAGATTTGCACCATGTGTAAAAATAATTCAAGTCAAACTAAAGCAAACTTTGTTCAATCGGATCATTGTAGGAATGAAAAATGTTTAGGTCGTCTTCGAACTTGAATATGATTGAGTACTTTATAGTTGTTAGTATAACATCTTTTCACAATATTTAACCTTTTTAAAAATTTGGGAAATATCAAATAAATGGAAAAAATTTGCGGATTATAATTTTGAATTATTCTGACGGTAAGCGGGCATATCCTCAGGGCGATTTCAAGAACTTGCAAGAATCCATGGTACAATGAAGACAAGGTAGGCTAACTTTGAAAATTTTCAAGTATAGAGGTCCACCTGTTTTGCTTGTAATGTCAGAATTACTATCAAAACCATGGTACAATAAAATAAAGGTAATCTCGTTTCAAACTAACATTCCCAGCTCTGTATTTTTATAATTTTCCTTGTCAACTTTCAATGCATAAAAAACAGTTCCCATCCCAGATTTTGTGTGTATACAATGGATTTATGAATATAGATTTTGACAATGAGATGCTGTCAAATGTATAAATTTTAAAAATTGTTAAACATATGATACGTGACTTTACCTTCTTAGTTCTACCATGGCAAAAACAATAAAAAAGCCAAACAACTTGTTGCATTGAATTTGAATAAATAATTGAAATCCGCGAAAACTGAATGAAAGATCAAAATTCATTATCAAAATCATGTTCTATATATTTCTAAAGGTTTATTTCGCTGCAAAAACTGTAGATTTTGTAGTATGCATCTACAATTGCGTTGCAATAAGCATTTTGAAAACACCCAAATTTGAATATTTTCTGAACAATTATTTTTTATTGAAAAGAAAACACACATAAATAAATAAAGTTTACATATAAAGCCAAAAAAAAATCGTCATATGGTATCATAGCCCTACCTTGATTTTATTGTACCATGCAAGAATCTATTATTTTTGCAGTTTTTTCGATATCATAAAGGGAAAATCGGTTATCGTAGTAAAAAAGTTCACATTATTGCGGTTCTGAAACAGACCAGAAATCTTACATTGACAATTTCCTACAATGACGTTAAGGCAAATGCGACTACCAGCTATATAATAAAACAAGGCGCGATATTGTCGATCTTCATTCTTAACCTAGCCGCAGGAAAATTATATTTTGAGTCAGAATTCAATCACTCCATAATCAAGTCTTACATGAATTATGAGGCTAATATTTCAGTTTTCTGTTTTATATTATTTTCTCTCTTGTTTTTTATATCCTCTAAAAAGCACGAGGGCGTGGAAATGGCAAATTATTTGGTCCGAGATATATTTGAATTTCTTGCAGCTGAACGCGCATATTTAAGAAAGAGCTGCCAAATATAAGTTTGACAATGAATAGGATATCAAATAAAATCGTGGTTCAATAAGAAAGGTTGCTCAACTTCAAATAAACAAGGAAAATGCAATTCTGTACTGGAGTCTTATTGCGTCAAATAGACTTTTAAACATACAACAATTATTTTTATTTTACTTTCTTCGCAGTTTTGGGGAAAATCCTCAAGACATGAATGGAATATTGGATTTTTTTACAAAATTGAATCCAAGATATAGGGACATTATTGATTTATCCCCAAAATTATAAATTTTGATGCCAGTTAACGTGGAAATTGTGCATTTCTGTTGCATCTAAATTTCAATCTTTTCTTGTATATTTATTCTTGTATATGTTTTGACAGGCACCTACCTCCTTTAATTATGCCTTGCATAAAATTACCTGGTACAACATGCCAGAAATTAACAAAAAAAATTCATTTGTTCTACAACCCAGATACAACTTCGTACAACCAGCCCACAAACGATTCAATCTTGAATACAACCTCTCCAAGTTGTACAATGCATCTGGTATCAAAATTTTGACTCCGTAAGGTCCTATACTTAAAGTCCTATATATTAAAAGTTCGGCCCGGCCGAACTTAGCTGATTTTTTACTTGTTTTTTATGCCCTCCACCATACTATGGAGGGTATATTAACTTTGTCATTCCATTTGTAACTCCTCGAAATACTCATGTCAGACCTAACAACGTGTATATGTTCTTGATCAGCGTAAAATTCTAAGTCGATTTAGCCATGTCTGTCTGTTGTAATCACGCTATCTTTCGAACGAATTGAGATAGAAGACAAAAATTTTGCACTCATGTTTATTTTGCCAGTAGGCTGGTTAAGTTCGTAAATGGGCGATGTAGGTCCACGTTTTCATATAGCCCCCCATATAACGATACCTCCCGATATTCGGTATTTTGATGATTCTAGCTACATTATTCACCGGAATGAAAGGTGCATAAGAGCTAAAGGTCCAACACGGAAGAGTCGAGGCTACATGCAGCAGTATAATTCAGGAGCCCCTTTTGAAAGAATCGCAATGGATGTAGCTGGACCGTTCCCAACAAGCGACTCTGGGAACCGGTATGTCTTAGTGGTCATGGATTACTTCAGTAAATGGCCAGAGGTTTATGCTATCCCAAATCAAGAAGCCAGGACAATTGTGGATGTGTTCAGCAGAAATTGGATTTGTCGCTATGGTGTTCCATCTGAGGTTCATTCCGATCAAGGGAGGAATTTTGAATCAGCGATCTTCAAGGAAATGTGTGACTCCTACGGAATCAAGAAAACCAGAACGACGCCCCTACATCCACAATCAGATGGCATGGTGGAAAGATTCAATCGCACCCTGGAAGAACATCTACGGAAATTGGTGGACAGTGGCCAACGAGACTGGGATGAGCATATTCCCAAGTTTTTACTGGCTTATAGATCGGCCATTCATGATTCCACATCCCGGACCCCAGCCAAAGTTCTGTTCGGAAATGAATTAAAGCTACCTGGCGATTTGATATTCGGTGCTACCCCAAACGACGATGTGAACCAAGATGAAGACAGTCAAAACTCTTTTAGTAAAGTCCACGATGCAGTCCGACATCGAATAAAAATGGTTAGCAACCGCATGAAGGCAAGGTACGATCGAGCGGCAAATACCGATGGGTTTCAACTGGTACTATTGTTCAACCCACAACGAAAGAAAGGACTATGCCCCAAATTACAAACGCACTGGGAAGGACCCTACAAGATTGTCACGAAAATAAATGACGTCGTTTATCGCATCCAGAGGAGCGACAGTCCCAGGTCGAAGATGAAAGTTGTACATTTGGAGCGGCTGACCCCCTACGGAACGGGAACTGTGCCTATTCGGGACGAACAGGCTTAAGCGGGGGGCAATGTTACGAATATAACATTAGATTTAAGTTAATTTAGATGAATTCCGTTAATTTAAGAATTTGAATTGTAACGTAAATTTCTACTACGCAGTTTATTTGAATAACTTCACAACAACAACTACTGTATAGATTTTTCTACATCCTTCCATTTCCTCTTTCATTTTCTATTTTGTTGCTGACGTACAATTCTTGTTAAACGTCATCATTGATGATCGCTTAATTCCTCTTTCTTTGTTACCCCCTCGCCTGTGTATGTGTTGTTGTTATTGTTCACTCAATGTAAGTTTGTATGCGTTCGTTGTATTGGTAGATTGTTCGTAATCTAGGCGTTACCAGATCGTCTAGAAACTTCTGTAGCGACAGGCGAGGCTCATATAAATAGGGGAAATGGAAAGGCAGTCAGTCAGTTGTGAATCAGATCGCGAATTGAAACCGTCGAGTTAAAGTAAAGTGCAAAGTAAAGTTGTGTGAATAAAATCATTGTAATAATCGTAATCCGAAAGAACCCGCGTTTTATTTGGTACGAGCTGTACTGGGAAATAAAACAACGTCTACACGGGATTAAGTAAAATCCAAGAACGTAACAATATTCAAAACAATACACACACAGGACGTAGCTTTGTTCTACCTTCTGTGATTATGTCATGGTTATACCTATAAAATTGAACTTGAAACAGTTGAAAATTCCATGCAGGTCAGAAAATATTTTGCTCTGTATGAGTTTATTCCAAGCATTGTTCTTCGACATTTTAAAAAAAGGAAGTTTTAAGAAAAGTCTGGTATCACTAGAGGGTAATGTTTCATGATTCCGCCAATGACTACACAAAGCGAACAATAGAAATTGTTCGGGTATATTGCATAACATGGGTTCCAGACAATAGAACCATATTCAAGTAAACTCCGAACAGATGAAATATATAGTAGTTTTGTGACTAGAGGATGTAAAACTCCTTGCTCCATCTCTTCATAAACTCTAGTGCACCATTAGCTTTGTTCACCAATACTGATATGTGTTGACGAAAACGTGGCCGTCAATCAAGTAATGTACCAAGATCGTGGAAAAATTCTACAAATTCTAGCTCATTGTTTTCAAAATAATATTTTGCGCTAAAAATCGTAGTCTAGAAAATGAAATATGTTTTCACTTGCGTATGTTTAGTTCCATTAGATTTGCACCATGTGTAAAAATAATTCAAGTCAAACTAAAGCAAACTTTGTTCAATCGGATCATTGTAGGAATGAAAAATGTTTAGGTCGTCTTCGAACTTGAATATGATTGAGTACTTTATAGTTGTTAGTATAACATCTTTTCACAATATTTAACCTTTTTAAAAATTTGGGAAATATCAAATAAATGGAAAAAATTTGCGGATTATAATTTTGAATTATTCTGACGGTAAGCGGGCATATCCTCAGGGCGATTTCAAGAACTTGCAAGAATCCATGGTACAATGAAGACAAGGTAGGCTAACTTTGAAAATTTTCAAGTATAGAGGTCCACCTGTTTTGCTTGTAATGTCAGAATTACTATCAAAACCATGGTACAATAAAATAAAGGTAATCTCGTTTCAAACTAACATTCCCAGCTCTGTATTTTTATAATTTTCCTTGTCAACTTTCAATGCATAAAAAACAGTTCCCATCCCAGATTTTGTGTGTATACAATGGATTTATGAATATAGATTTTGACAATGAGATGCTGTCAAATGTATAAATTTTAAAAATTGTTAAACATATGATACGTGACTTTACCTTCTTAGTTCTACCATGGCAAAAACAATAAAAAAGCCAAACAACTTGTTGCATTGAATTTGAATAAATAATTGAAATCCGCGAAAACTGAATGAAAGATCAAAATTCATTATCAAAATCATGTTCTATATATTTCTAAAGGTTTATTTCGCTGCAAAAACTGTAGATTTTGTAGTATGCATCTACAATTGCGTTGCAATAAGCATTTTGAAAACACCCAAATTTGAATATTTTCTGAACAATTATTTTTTATTGAAAAGAAAACACACATAAATAAATAAAGTTTACATATAAAGCCAAAAAAAAATCGTCATATGGTATCATAGCCCTACCTTGATTTTATTGTACCATGCAAGAATCTATTATTTTTGCAGTTTTTTCGATATCATAAAGGGAAAATCGGTTATCGTAGTAAAAAAGTTCACATTATTGCGGTTCTGAAACAGACCAGAAATCTTACATTGACAATTTCCTACAATGACGTTAAGGCAAATGCGACTACCAGCTATATAATAAAACAAGGCGCGATATTGTCGATCTTCATTCTTAACCTAGCCGCAGGAAAATTATATTTTGAGTCAGAATTCAATCACTCCATAATCAAGTCTTACATGAATTATGAGGCTAATATTTCAGTTTTCTGTTTTATATTATTTTCTCTCTTGTTTTTTATATCCTCTAAAAAGCACGAGGGCGTGGAAATGGCAAATTATTTGGTCCGAGATATATTTGAATTTCTTGCAGCTGAACGCGCATATTTAAGAAAGAGCTGCCAAATATAAGTTTGACAATGAATAGGATATCAAATAAAATCGTGGTTCAATAAGAAAGGTTGCTCAACTTCAAATAAACAAGGAAAATGCAATTCTGTACTGGAGTCTTATTGCGTCAAATAGACTTTTAAACATACAACAATTATTTTTATTTTACTTTCTTCGCAGTTTTGGGGAAAATCCTCAAGACATGAATGGAATATTGGATTTTTTTACAAAATTGAATCCAAGATATAGGGACATTATTGATTTATCCCCAAAATTATAAATTTTGATGCCAGTTAACGTGGAAATTGTGCATTTCTGTTGCATCTAAATTTCAATCTTTTCTTGTATATTTATTCTTGTATATGTTTTGACAGGCACCTACCTCCTTTAATTATGCCTTGCATAAAATTACCTGGTACAACATGCCAGAAATTAACAAAAAAAATTCATTTGTTCTACAACCCAGATACAACTTCGTACAACCAGCCCACAAACGATTCAATCTTGAATACAACCTCTCCAAGTTGTACAATGCATCTGGTATCAAAATTTTGACTCCGTAAGGTCCTATACTTAAAGTCCTATATATTAAAAGTTCGGCCCGGCCGAACTTAGCTGATTTTTTACTTGTTTTTTATGCCCTCCACCATACTATGGAGGGTATATTAACTTTGTCATTCCATTTGTAACTCCTCGAAATACTCATGTCAGACCTAACAACGTGTATATGTTCTTGATCAGCGTAAAATTCTAAGTCGATTTAGCCATGTCTGTCTGTTGTAATCACGCTATCTTTCGAACGAATTGAGATAGAAGACAAAAATTTTGCACTCATGTTTATTTTGCCAGTAGGCTGGTTAAGTTCGTAAATGGGCGATGTAGGTCCACGTTTTCATATAGCCCCCCATATAACGATACCTCCCGATATTCGGTATTTTGATGATTCTAGCTACATTATTCACCGGAATTTTTTAAAATTTGGCATTTGAAGTTCGAAATGGATACTACAGCCTGAGACATAAAATTGTCTATGCAGGTCCACGTCTTCGAATAGCCCCCATATAACGGTACCTCCCTATATTCGGTATTTTGATGATTTTAGCGTCATTATTCACCGTAGCAGTTTCAAATTACGTATTTAGAGTTCGTAATGGAAGCTACAGCCTGTGACAGAATATTGTCTATGCAGGTCCAGGTCTTCGTATATTCTATGTAGGTGCACGTCGCACAGGCCCTAATATAACGGCTATATTCGGTATTTTTAAAATGTTAACAGAATTTTTGGCGAATGTTATCTTTTTCGAAAATTTTCAAATTCGGTCTAAATGGTAGAGGGTATTCAAAGTTCGGCCCGGCCGATCTTACTGCTTTTTTACTTGTTAATATCTTAACAGAATTTATTTAAGGATTTTATTTTTTTGAAAATTTCCAAATTCGTTCCAAATAGTGGAGGGTATTCAAAGTTCGGCCCGGCCGAACTTACTGCTTTTTAACTTGTTTTATTTATTTATTTCCTGATAATTTGGCTTTAACTATCAGGAAACAAATTCATAAAATTTAACAAGTCAAATATTTACAACAACAATTTTTTTATTTAAAATCTGATTTTGGGCGAAAATGCACAGAAGGTTTGTACGGTTCACATTTTTATGAAACACACATTATGCGGGGTAAAATCATGAGATCTCCAAGCGAGAGTTAGTTTAAATGTGATGATACATAAGTATCGTTGCGTATTAATGTTAATGAACAGTTATGCATCCTCGCCTTAAGTCATAAACTCAAGGTGTTGTTGTTGTTGTAGCAGCTCATACATCTGTGTTCGTTTGGTTTCCATTTTCTGACTCAGTTCAATCGGGTTCTGCCTCTAAGTCCAGTCTCAAAAAGGGTGCAACCTGAATGGGTTGGGTCCATAACGAGACTGGAGTTAGGTGAGTAGGCTTGGCTGGGCAGCGAAATAAGTGCAGCGTGTCATGTGGGCCTGTGCCACATGCTGGGCAGATGTTCTGCACGTCGCCGTTGATCCGGGCCCAGTAGGAATTTAGGCGGCTGCACCATCCGGATCGTAATTGAGCCAAGGCTACTCGGGTTTGTCGGGGCAGCTCTCGTTCTTCAGCTGCGACGGGAGGGGGATGGTCTCCTAGCACAGTATTCACTCTATATCCTTCAATGGCTTCTGAGACCGCATTAGAGTGAATACTATTCAGTCCCGCTTGATAGGCCTGTTGATCTAGAGGCTCTCTCTTATACCTCTGTACCTCTCTCTCTAGATCATGAAGGTCTTTCCTAACGTGCCTGGGCGGAGGTTGCCTATCCACAAGATGGTGATTTGGATGGCTTTGTCTATAACACCCAAGCAGGTATTGCATTGACAGCATTTTGTTATGCTGTCGCACCGGTAAGACCTTCGCCTCCTCATGTAGGTGATCGACAGGTGTCATGAGAAGGCACCCTGTTGCGGTTCTAAGGGCGGCATTCTGGCAGGACTGATCATTTTTCCACTGCGTAGCACTGACGTTAGCGGACCACACTGGAGCCGCATAGTTTACCACAGACCGGCCTATCGCGTTGTAAGAGGTCAACAAGGTTTCCTTATCAGCTCCCCAAGTACTGCCGGCCAGAGACTTGAGGACCTTGTTCCTACTTCTAATCTTGTCGCAGATAGCTGTGGTATGCGCGGACGACTTAAAGAGGCTATCGAATGTGACCCCTAATACCTTGGGGTAGTTGGTGGTCGGAATAATAGAACTATCGACCTGCACATTCAAGGATAGCCCCATCTCCGCAGTCCATGTGGTGAAAAGAGTGGCCGTCGACTTGGTGGCGGATATCTTCATATTCCTCGCAGTGAAAAAGGCGGTAAGATCAACAAGGTAAGCGTTCAACCGATCACCCCACCTTGGGGAACTCCCTGTTTAACTCTACGGATGCTCGACTTCTTGTTTCTGAATTCCACGTACGACTTGCGTCCACACATGTAGTTTACTATCCAACGTTTCAAACTTGGCCGGAGGGTGGTGCGTTCAATGTCCTCGAACAGTGTGGCATGATTGACTGTATCAAAGGCTTTTGATAAATCAAGTGCCACCATAACTGTTCTATCGCACGGCCTGCTCTGGTTGAGACCTCTACTGACATGTGTGGAAATGGCGTGTAAAGCTGTTGTTGTGCTATGCAATTTCCGGAATCCGTGTTGATGATCGGCTACTGGGAAACACTCTCTTATGCTGGGGAGGAGTAAAGCCTCAAGCGTCTTTGCTACTGGTGACAAAAGTGATATCGGCCTGTATGAATCACTTTTGCTGGCATCCTTGCCTGGCTTCAGTAGCGGGACCACCCTGCCCATTTTCCAGGCATCGGGAACTACTAGGGTGGCTAACGACAGATTGAGAAGCTTTGTCAGATACTCAACTCCTGGTTCATCCAGTTGCTTCAACATCACCATTGAGATTCCGTCAGGACCAAGCGCTTTGGATGACTTTGCGCTTCTGATGACCTGTGCAACATCTGCCAACGTAAATTGTGGTGGTACCTCCTCGGCTGGAAGGGATCGTACACGGCGTAGTATCCTTCTCTTCGCCCTGTCACTCTCGGGGTGCTCTACAAACTGCCGGTTAAAATAACACGCGCACCTCTTCGGATCTGTCACTTCTACGCCGTTAAATGAGACAGATGTCCGATCGTCCTTTTTTCCAGGGTTCGAAAGCGACTTAACCGTTGCCCACAATTTACTCGTTCCGGTACCGATGTTGCAATGCTTCAGATGTTCTAACCACTTTTTCCGCTTATGCTCACCTACTAACCTGTTTACCTCCAGAGTAAGTTCCCTGACTCGGGGGTTATTAGGGTTAGTACGGCGAAGCTCATCTCGCTCGTTTGCTAATCCCGCTGCCTCTGCTGGGAAATTTGGTCTTATTTCAGGTATTCGACCAGCAGGTATATAGCGAGCGGCTGCAGCTTTGATGATGTCCCGGAAACACCTATCTGCTACCTGAACATCAGATGGGTTGGGCAGTTCTCTGAAGCGGCGATTGGTATACTCTCTGAATTCTTGCCAATTAGCTTTCCCGTGGTTAAGGAAAGTGCGGCGTTCAGAGTCGATGAAGTCGGGTGGTCTATTGAAGGCGATAATAATGGGGAGGTGGTCTGAGCCTAGAGAAATGACTGATTGCCAAGTTACGTCATTCGTCAGACCTGGGGACACGATGGATATGTCCGGAGAACTGTGGCAGTCTCCCCTTATTCTGGTGGGCGCGTCCTCATTCACTGTGCAAAACGTGGAGCTATCGATTTGCTCAGCCAGCGCCATGCCTCTCTGGTCATTACCTAGGACGGAATGCCATAATTCATGATGGGCATTGAAATCCCCTATCACCAGACGGTTATTGCCTACCAGTAGTGAACTGATATTAGGCATATAACGTGGGGCACAGCTATTTAACGGCGGAATGTACACGTTGAGCACCTCTACCTCGGCGGTTCCACACTTGACCGCTACCCCCATACATTCCATGTACGGGTCACTAGAGTCAAGCTCACCTCCACCTCTGGAGCGATCCTTCCTCAGTACGTTGTATACATCACAACTTTGAAGCCTGCAGGTGGTACTCAGCTTCGTCTCCTGGATCGCTGCGACCTTGATGTTCTTCCGACTCATAAAGCTTACAATTTCGTTAATCTTACCTCTGAGACCATCACAATTAAATTGGAGAAATGATGCATTATCCGGAACCTGAACAGCAATGAGTGGCGTCAACTGCTGCGTAGGTTGCTGTTGAGGAGATTGCGGGGGAGTCTCATATTGCGACGACGATGAGGACGCCGAAGATGAAGACTCACTGGGGTCTACATTGACGCAGCAGGAAGCAATGTAGTCCCTATCGCTATACTCCTGTATCCGGTTTAGGCCGGAACAATTCCGGAAATGCACCCACTCCATGCATCCGTTGCATCTCACCGAAACCGATCTGTGGTGGATGCGATTACGACAAACGGAGCAGAACCATGGTCCGGGGTTGGTCTCGATCCCGGCTCGGACCAAGAGAATACGGAGCAAACATTCCGGGTAATGTTGCTCCCACATCAGAAAAATGGACGAACACGAACATGTATTTGCTGGGTTGGCGGCCCCTGGTCGGAGATATGTGCCTCCGAGTCAATCCGGTACATAGAACCGGTCGCCGTGGGATTGAGGTGTTGTTGTGAAAGGCTTATATGACAGTGTCTAGGTCTGTTTCGACCAAATCCGTTTCAGAACATTTGGAGTCGATCTAGCGATGTCTGTCCGTCCGTCTGGTGCACACGACAACTCTTAAAAGGAGTATCCGATTTGGTCAAAACTTGGTACATCGAAATACTTTTGTCAAACTTAGATCGAGTTCGGAGATGGGCAATATCGGTCCACTCCATCAAGTACCTCCACCACAAAGGGTCAAAATTTTGAATAATTACAACTGTTATAGAAAGGGATGTAAGAATCCGATTGTCCTAAAATTTCATATATCCCCACACACAGGTCGAATTTTTCAAAAAAAAAAATATTTTCTGCACAGAAAGAGAAATGATAATCCGGTTTTTTCCAACTTTGCAAATCCTAATGTTTGCATTAGTGCTAGGTTAGGTGCGAAAATGGACAATATCGTTCCACTCCATCAAGTACCTCCCCCATAAAGGTTCAAAATTTTAAATAATTATAACTTTTATAAAAAGTAAAGTAAGAGCCCGATTGTCTTCAATTTTCATACCAATATTTTTATTAACCCAAGGTCTGGTGTTAGGATAGGATATATCGGCCCACTCCTTCTGGTACCTCCCCCACAAAGTGTCAAAATTTTGATAATCCATGAATCATATAAACGCGAAATTAACTTCCGTTTCTATTGAGACTTTTTACATCTGAATATTTTCATCAACACAAGATCTGTTACAAAGATTATAGAGATCGTGCCATTTCTTCTGGTACCTCCCCCACAAAAGGCCAAACATTTAAATAACCAAATCGATCATAAAAAGCGAAATTAACATCCGATTTCATTTAAATTTCGTACATCTTAATATTCTTTCAACACAAGGTCTGTTGTAAAGATGATATATATCTGCGAGCCCCTTCTGGCATCTCATCCACAAAGAGACACAATTTTTAATATTTTATCTGTCTTAACTTGCGAATCAAATCGGCGATTTTTTACAATTTACTATATCTAAATATTTCTATCAACCAGAAACCTGAGATGAATATGGAATTTATAATTTCGCATAAAACTGGATATAAATGTTCGATTTTCCTGTAACTTTTCCCTTACCAATATTTTTGTCTGTATTAAATGAAGCACATTTTAACATTTTCTTCAAATTATCACATATCTCAGTAGACAACATTGGGATACTGGCCGGACGGGCTGCTAGGTTACTATATTTGATAATAGAACGTTTTCATAATTTGTACTTACCATTATTAACTGGAATACTGTACGCGTCAATATAAAAACTTGAATGTGAGTATAAATCTAATTTTTTATTTGAAATACTGTTAGTTTATTACGCAACAAAAACACCTTATAAGCTCACAAATAATTCAATTTCAAATTTATTTGATTAAGATCTAATTGATCACAAATCAGTTGAAATGTAATTATAAGAAAGTCCAATCTTCTCCAAATCTCCATACTTTCCAATACGTCTTTTGATTTCAGGCATTTTATTTTGCTTTATTTTTTAATAATAGAAATTTTAAATAAATATATGTTTCTTTGAAAACTTGTTTTTGGTAGAGAACCTTTAATCCTGTTTATGATTTATGTCGAGTAAAAATTCAATTCACCATTTAGTTAATTTTGTTTTTCTTTTATCTTATTTATTTAAATCAGACAGGTGCACGCAACTACAGTAGTAATTGTAAAAATGATTGTAGTTACCATTCCAAACCAGCTGGAATATCCCCACGTTGTTTTCTTAAAGTTTTAAAACATGTGGAATCGGACACGTTCGGAGAAAATTCGTCTTGTTCAATTAGTATACACTCGTCATCAACATCGTCTTCGTTCGTGTTGACTTTAATAGACGAACCTACTACGATTCTTTCAGTAAGTTTACAATATTCTTGATTGGTTTTTCGCAAATAATTATACAGTGCTACACTACCAAGAATGATTTTTTGCGCCTCTGTTTCGCCAAGTCGCAGTGGTTGGCCCAACACAGGAAACATGTTAGTCAGCATGCACAATGCATCATTTGTCTCAGTGTTGTTGATTGCACTGAATTCTAACTCCGAAATCGCTTTCAAGTAGTGCTTTTCTGGCAGTGAATAGCTGCTGGCAAATGAATACGATCTACAGCTACCATTGACATCTTTGACAACAGCAGGAATAAGCATGGTGTTCTCTTCAATGAGTGTTCGAATTTTGGAATTTTCAAAAATTTCATCGTAAAACTTTGCTTTGGTTTTTTCCACATCCAAATGCAAAAAATTGTAGTTGCCATCCACTATTGCCGTTAATATTAGTGGCGGTTGTCTGGAACAGCTTTTATCCTCTCCATCATCCCATAAAATAGCACGTGGCTTAGCCGGTTGGTGGTTGGCTGCGTGGAAAACCACTTGCCGCATTATTAAATGGCCCAAGCAATTTGATATCTGCTGAGATTTTTGCATGCCTCCAATGACGTTAATCCATTCTTCGTCGGTTTTTGGCAAGGAAACGTATTCGTCTTTTAATAATTCATATATTTTTTCGCAAATATCTGCAATCATCTTGATTATAACTGGTTTGGATGCACGGAAACAATAATTACGGCACGAATTTACTTCGCCTGTAAAATAAAAATACAACATTTATTTTTAGAAATATACATTTGTGTCTTACAATGGGCATACATGTTTATCTATCTATAATCAAGATGAATAAAAATAAACCCAACACTCTATTGAAAATCAATGAAGCATCCTAATTTACACATTTATATGAGCCACATCAAAGCCTTGTGTGGGAATAAAATAAAAATAAAACTGGTCCGTTAGAAAAAAAAATGCTTCTTCTAAAACGAATACGCCAACGAGAGAAGTTTTTCTAAGACCCATTGAGATTTGTAATGTTCGATCGAAATCGGATGAAAAATTAATCTGGGAGCTAAATATGTACAAAATAATCTTAAAACATTTTACACTGTGTTGAAATTTAACAGCGTTACCTGGAATTCGACTTAGCCTATATTAATACAACTTCCCCAGGCCCATCTCTTAAAATCTACTAACTAATAAAGATGTAGAAATTTATAGTTTTGAAAGGTCATACAATTGTTATACAGGGTGAGACGAAAAAACTGCAACCAACTTCAGACTGGTGTCAATTCTAAGCCACTCGTCCGACAGCTGTTAAAATTATTCCAGTAACAGCTCATTATATTGTTTACAAGCGTACAAAAGCATTTTGGTGAGAATTTTCTAGAAAAAAGTTATTTGTGGTGGAATTCAAGCGTGATAGTATGATTTCATTATATTTGGCTGGAAAACAAAAAGTGGCTATATTTACAGCACTCCAGTATTTAAATGTGAATAAATCTTTTGTGTCTCGCACCATAGCTCATTACCGTGATACTGGTAGCGTAGTCCGACGTCAAGGAAGTTAACGGAAGAAAACAGCAAAATCAGTAGAAATGGTTTGAAAAGTAAAGAAGCGACTTGATCGAAACCTGCGTCGCAGTGGCCGAAAAATGGTTCGTGAGCTGAACATATCGCAATATTCCATTCGGCAAATATTGAAAAAAGAGCTTTTTTTCTGAAAAATGATTTTGTACGCTTGTCAACAATACAGATGCCGGGCGATTGTCTTAGAAATGACATAGTCTGAAATTAGTTGCATTTTTTTTTCATCTCACCCTGTATATCAACATTAAGAATTATGACATAACCCCCATTAAAGTAAGAAGGATTATGTAAAAAAAATCGGCTATAATAGTAATGGACATAATCCCCATAATTATGGGTATTACGTCCGTTACTATTAAAACGATTGCGTTTATATCCGCAACCCATTTTGAGTTAGGCATTTTTAACCTAATTAGGCAAAGTATTTTTTCGTGGGGGAAATACCCGGTTAGTTATTCGACTCAAAAGTTCGGATGCAAAATTCGGTTATGATATGTACAAGATGGGTTTCATATTTCCAAGCTTATGGAAACGGGGTTGTCTGAACAGGTTCCAAAGCAATACAAGTGTCAAGATGGTTTTTATTTAAAAATAAAAGTAATTCTGGGAATAAATACAAAGTTTAAAATGTAATATGCTCTACGCTCCTTAGATGCGTCCGCTCTCGGTCAATGCTCAACGACGACTGACTCATAAACTCATTTTGATAGTTGACAATTCGGCCTCTCCTGACTCTTCGTCCCTCCTGGGCGAAACATCATCAGACTCATCTTTATCTTCGATTTCGAGACTTGGATCACCATAGCACCAGGGCTTCATATGATCGGTCGACATAACACCGCAATATTTCCTTTGCTTCAAACTTAAATCCGGCAGATCCTCTACCAGATAACGATCGTTTCCGATAATTTTCGTGACGATGTATGGTCCTTTATACCGCGCATCCAACTTATGCGATTCTCCTGTAGGCTGCGGTACCGTGTCTATCACCACCAAATCGCCTTCCTTGTACTGAGTTGGCTTGGAATGACGGCTGTCAAATCTTGCTTTCCATTTTTCCTTTTGTTTCTGGATGTTAGCAACAGCCTGCTGTTGAATTACCCTAACATCGAAATTCTCTCTTTCTTCATCACCAACCGCCTGGATAATTCTATTGTAACTGACATCTCTGAGACTAAAGTTGAATATTAAGTCATTTGGACTGAACTTTGTAGTCGCATTCAGCTGCGAGTTAATACTCCACTGTATCGTCGTTGTCTCAGTGTCCCATTCTTTTGTATCACCTACTAGACATTTCAACGCATTCAAAACTGTCTGGTTGATCCGCTCGGCTTGGCCATTGGCTCTTGGTGTTCGGACTGCTGTTTGTACATGTTGTATTCCGTTGTATTCCACAAACTGTTGGAATTCTTTAGACGTGAACGCCGTTCCCTTATCCGATACAATTCTTCGTGGCTGTCCGAAAATCGACATAACTTCTCGCAGCGCTGTTATAACCGGAGCAGTCTTTGTATTCCTGGTTGGCTTTATAATGGTGTACTTACTGAACGAACAGACAATCAAGAATACATATTGATTTCCTTTCTTACTTTTTGGGAAGGGACCCATGTGGTCGATGTTGATACTTCTGAATGGAATTGGTAGGACTTCCTCAATATGTAGTTCACCCTCTGCCTTGCCTCCTTTTACCTTGTTGTAGCAGCATTCCGGACATGACTGAATGTATGATTTTACATAACGTCTCATTCTCGGGAACCAGAAATCACGTTGAAGCCTTTGGAGAGTTTTCTCTTCACCGAAGTGTCCCAAATCATCATGACAAGCCTTAGTTATTCGCCACCGGACTCTTTCTGGAATCACCATACGTTTCATATTGTTGACTTTGCGAAATAGCCTCCCATTTTCTATTACATAGTCCGCTTTGATCTGCTTAATTTCATTTGCCTCGTTTTGCAAATTACCATTGAGAACTTCAAAGATGTGTTTCAGCTTCTTATCCGACATTTGTAGTTGATAGACCCAGTCGTTAATGTTCGTTGTGAGTGCCAGAACATTTTCCGCTACTGTTCGGGATTGACTTGATGGTAACGTTGGACTTCTGCTCATCCCATCCACGTGAGTCATCTTGGCACCTGAGCGATGAGTAATGGTAAAATCAAACTCCTGCAATTTAAACCACCATCTAGCTATACGAGGGGGTAATGGAGACGTCGCCTTTGTTGTTGCTATGGAATTGCAATCTGTGACAATATTGAAGCACTTTCCAAGGTCTTCAAGGGTTTCAGCAAAACAGTCCTTGAATGACGACAGTATTTGGTCTAATTTTTCCTTTTGATGCTCATCCAGACTTTCTCCGACATTAAATGTACTTGGCATTGTTGACTTTACTTTCAAGACACCATGCTCAATTGTAAGTTTTGTTTGCTTCTTACACAATACGTCTCTTCCTAAGAGAACGTCATATCGCATCAAGTCATTCGGCACTACATAAATGGTAGTCATTAAACTCTCCTCGTCGATGACAACGTTAGCCTCAAACATTTCCACCACTTCAACAATAGATCCACCAAAACCTTTCATTCTTTTTGACGTTACTTCCATATCGCAACCCTCTGGAACTACAGCTTTCCGCATTAAGGTAAAGTCGCTTCCAGTGTCCACAAAACCTTCATATGTCTTACCATTGACCGTAACATCTTTCATAACCGGTGGGCAGTAATCCTTAGACTCTTCTGTCATTGCTGCCACAGTTGTACCTTTACCTTTGCATTGCGATGCATCGTGACCAATCTTTGCACATTTACTACACTTCGGCTTCTTCAATGGTTGTGGGCAACTAGTTGAGATATGCCCAAACCTGTTACAATTGAAACATTTTACTCCCTTGGTTGGCGCTCCACCTGAGACACTTACGGTTTTGTCATCCTCGTCATTCTTTGTTTGCTTCCTTGCATACGTTTGTATGGTCAAATTCTCCAACGACCTTAATAATTCACTACATGTCTGCGGGTTCATAGCTAAAAGTGTTCTTGTTAAGCTGCTATCATTGAGACCATTTATGATGTACGACAGTATTGATGCCTCATCTACGCTTCCTCTTTTCCCTATGGCCAACATTGCGTAATAATATTCCACCAAAGACTCATTCGAGTTTCGTTTCCTAGCTATAAGTTCACGATGAATGTCAGCAACACTTACTCGACTTGGGAAATCCTTTAAAAATTGTTGTCTGAACTCTTTCCATGTTTCAACCACTGGTAAAGCATCTATCCACATTTTAGCAACACCACTCATTTTATGATGAACTGCAAACAAAGTTGTTTCATCTGACCATCCATGAAGCCTTTGCAACGTTTCAACCTTGTCAATGAATTGGACTGATGTAACATTTCCTTTAATTGGATCGAAGTCTGGTATCATTACTATGTAATCCTTTAAACAACCAGATGTTCCGGAACCAGATTGTCTTGATATTACTTCAGCTGGAACTTGCTGTTCTGTATCCCTTGAATTTAACCCTGCATTTGACGTAATAGCCCTTTCTGTTGAAAGTGTTGTTAACTGTTGCACACTTCTTGCTAGAGTCAACATTATATCCTTTAGCTCTCGCATTTGACTTGTTAGAGAATCATCACCCGTCTCAGCTTCATCAAATCCATGGAAATCCTCCTGTGACTCTGAATCTTCAACTTCCACTTCGTCATTTCCATTGCAAGCCATGAGTCTAGCAATTTTCTCGGACTTATTTCCTGTTCGTGGTAAGCTTCTTGCCAGTAATAATTTGTCTAGCTCCGCAACCTTTAACGAACTTATTTTCACCTTCATACTTTTCCTTGTGAATTTTCCTTTTTAATTCGTTACTTCAGCAAATCTAGAACTATTCCTTTTTTTTAGAAGCCGCACGCCCTAAAAATATACGTTAACTTTTCCCTTTTTAAACTTCTTCTTCGGGGTTCCCCTCTTTATGTCTTGCTTTCAATCTCCTTGATGTACTATCGTTGTCCTACTCACTCACACTTTTGAGTATACCTTTGTACATTCTCCTTTGATTGATGCTTTCTCCTTTGCTCTCTTTGAGCACGTTACACACTCTCACTAAACTCACTCGAACTTTTGAGTTTAGGTGCCTTTGCGTGGTTTCTCCTTTGGTCGTCGTTGTTGCTTTGCATTGAGCTCTTCACTACTACATCACTTTGACGCCTTAGTTTCTCAGCTCTTTGAGTATTTTTCTGCAATTCTTATCCAAAATGATGAAATTCCTTGTAGATTTCTGTTCTTATCCCACTTCTGATTCTGTCAAGATGGTTTTTATTTAAAAATAAAAGTAATTCTGGGAATAAATACAAAGTTTAAAATGTAATATGCTCTACGCTCCTTAGATGCGTCCGCTCTCGGTCAATGCTCAACGACGACTGACTCATAAACTCATTTTGATAGTTGACACAAGGAAATAAGTATTTTTGTACCGGAACTTTCTGAAAACCCCCTAAAATGTCGACAATACTTCACCATATCCTACATTCTTGCCTTTCCAAAATGCTGTAAAATGTGCTAATATTTCTTATAGTTCTGAAGATTTTAGTAATAAATTGAAATTTAGATTTTCTCCACTAATATGTATTTAAGCTTCATAGCTTTTAAATAGCCGGCCTTCGGTCGGGGCTTGATATTTTCTCCTACGCGATCCATAGTTTTTCTAAATTTTATAACTTTTGTAAGTTCCCGCACTTCTGCCTGGGTTTGAGATATTCTTCTCTGGGGTATGTCCAACACCGACTACACGGTCCATAGCATTTTAAAACTTTATATCTTTTATAAATAGTCGGCCTTTGATTTTAAAGTCACTATCTTCGGAACTACAAGAGATATCAACAAATATGCCTTAAACTCACCTTAAGCCTTGTTTTCTTCCTTCGTTCCGAAAAATGTTCGGACTTAATCGCCACATCACACGGGCATACTCCAAAATGAGATTATGCCCGTTTGGGAAGCGGACATAATTCCCACTTTTTATTATGTGAGTTATGTCCGGGCACCACAATAGACCATGTATCGACTCACAAATAAAAGCAAAAAAGTTAATAGGGGTGTGCTTCTTTCTTTAGTACGAAGGACATTTAAGTCCAGACCAAGTGCGACCACTTTGAACATAATCTGGGTTCAACAAACGACATACAAACCCATTTTATGAACTTTTAAGGAGAAAGTATTCTGTAAAAAATGGTACGTCCGATTAAAAAATCTGAGGTCGTTGATTCAATTCTTCGCACTAGCAGAACAACAAAACAATTACAAAATACGGAGGATTTGCCTACGCTCATACACGTTCTTAGTTAACAAGTCGTACCGTTCGTAACAGTGTCTTAAGGTATGAGGTGGCCGACTAGTAAGACTTCCGACATTTCTAAACAGTCCGAGTTGTGGCCATTAACAAAACTTGTAAACTAAAAATTACAATTGTTTGATCTTGAAAAAAAAAAAATATTTTTAATTAAAAAAAATATATATATTGTAAATACCTTTACTAAATATTGTATTTTCTTTTTTAATCAATAACTTATCGGCCTATTTTCGTAATAGATCTCTATAACAATGCAATCTGGTTTTCGGAATTTTAAACAAATAGATACTGATATAGCTTGTTTTTTGAACAGTTTCAAGATAGTATTAGAATTATATCTTCCCATTTTTAGGTTCCTGTTGGATTCAGTGACAATTTTACAAAACAATTATTGCTTACCCGTAGCCAGATATTTCAGTGTTATGGCAATCCGTTCTTCGGCACTGAACGGCTTCTTCCTCCTATGGGGCTCTAACACCATTACAAGAGGTTCCAGGATGTTGACTAGGTGTCGAAACTGTTTTTCTGTAATGCTAAAGAAGTGATTGATGTGATACACTTCGTTACTGCGAAAAAGCAAGTCTTTTCGTAAATTCTCCTTGTTTAGGAACTCGTGTTGATACTTTTTCAACCATTCCTTTGTCCATTCCATTCTTCTTCGACAGTTGAGTATGCCCGAGATATCTAATGCCGACATTCTTATAGGTTGCTGATGCTGCTGTTGTAATTGCTGTCGCTGACTGGGTATTGTTGTCGCCGCAATCTTCAGGCCAGTGTCGTTGGTATAATTCACTTTCGATTCGCGTTCCTTCAAAACTCCAATCACCTTTACTTTTAGCTTATCCATATCAACGTAGATTGTCTATAATTTTCTTTGCAAGATGGAATAAATCAAGCGCACTCAACTTTTTCTCTTTGTGAAATCGGTGTCGTTTCACACGAACATTTACAGAACCGATTAGGACGACTACTACATTTTTACGAAAATTGTCAACGGCGTAATACGGGTATCTCCGTTGATGCGTTTAATGCACAACGGATGTTGAGTAGTTTGATATCAAGGGCTGTTCTTCTGATAATAGAGAAATTATAGGGTAATGAAGTCGTTAATTGCAATCTCTTTGGTAGATCGAAACAACTGAATTTTATAGATTTTCTCTGTAGGAAACAAATAAAATGTGTACGTCATATACAGATGTTATTGTTTACGTTCTGAGTAGTGAGACCTAATTTTATTGCGAAATATAAAAGCTGTCATAACCAAATTAAATGATCAGCTGATTGCCAAAATAAATATCACAGCGCAATCCATGGTACAATAAAAAGGTAAGGTGTTAGCTCTACCTTGATTACCTGATTTTTTTTTTCAGTGTGCCCGACTTCTGCCAATTTTGTGTATGTATTTATTGTTTTGAAAAACAAAGACAAAATATTTTCAAAATTAATGATTGGAAGAAACGTAAATTGCGGGATGCACATTAAAGCTATTCGCATATTTTGCCATGGAATTGAAAGATCGATCAGTTTAGATCATATTTTTGAAAGAAAATTCAGGCATTCCATTCATTTTTTCGCGCTATTTAACTCAATTTAAATATGCGGAAAAATGTATAGTAAATGTAAACAACTTGTTGATTGTAAATTTGACAGGAAGCGGGCATAGCCTCAGGGGTGTATTTCTGTAGTTTTACGAAACTGTTATACCTCCTTATTGTACCATGGCGCAATCTAAAATTCGACGAACACAAATATTCAAATTCCCCACTTTGGTGAAATGTTTTGAACGTCTGTATTAACCAAATACGCCAGGACCAAATCTTAACACATCCCAACAATTGCGTTGTAAAATTTCAACATTTTCAATTCCAAAATCGGTTTGACAGTTAATTGTCCCAGCAGCTGTATCGAGCGACTACCTGTTTTCTTCAATCTTCTACCATGGGTTTTACTCATATGAATTCATGTGTTTTACTTGTGTTGTAAAAAATATCGACCGTATACTTTGAATTTTAAGTAACGCTGTCCAAGCCATGGCGCAATAAAAAGCTGTTCCTTCCAATTTGCATAGCCATAATATTTGCATATTGCATAATATCTATTTGTTTATACCTTGTTCTGCGATTTAAATATTTTTAATTTTGCAAAAGTATATGTATATCTGTTCCAGTACTGTAAGAGTGTACAAATCATGGCAGAAAAATGCAGGTAGATGCATCAACGTTTGGGAACATTGATATGTCAAAAAGTTTTTAATGTTTATTCAAATATAAGTAGATTTTTATATTTTTTCTTATATGACGTCATTCGGAGGTTATTATAGTTCGGAATTTTCAACATTTTGTACAAATGTAAATAATTTTTCATTCAACATTTTCAATTGCAAAATTGGTTTGACAGTTCATTGTCCTAGCAGCTGTGTCAATTCGTCTACCTATATTCTTCTACCATGGTACAAATTGTTAACACGATAACCGATTTTCCATTTATGATATCGATCAAAATGGTAAAAATAGTAAATTCTTGCAGGTTTTGGAACATAGCATATGTCACTCGGCCTGCGTAATGTGGCGTTTCCACTGCACTTGATTCGCTCTCTATTCGTTGTTTGACCCTTAACTATGAAAAAACTACTTAATTCTTCACACAAAATCTCCTGAGCGAACACTCATATTTGTACATTGTTCAAATCAAATCACTCTCAGAACAACGAAAAAATATGTTCCATCCCTAACAAATGAGAGCATTTATCGAAAAAATAAATTATGACATTTAAAAATTGAAAATAGAAAAATTTAATGAAATTTTGAAAAATTTTGGGAAGACTGAAAATTATGAATGAAAACTACAATGTTGAATAGCGTATTTACATTCAAACGAAAGTAAATTTTGTTTTCTCTCTCATCCGAGGTACGCATTTTGTCCACGAGTTGAAATTTTCACAGAAAACTGCAAACAAAAGAGGCAATATTTTCAAAATGTTTGTATTGACAGAAAAAATGTTTGACAAGTGTCTCTCCAGCAGAATTTAAAAATAGAAAAATACAAAAATATATTCAAAATGTCAACATTTACTCAAAAAGTTGAAAACGTGAATGAAAATTATAAAATTATTGATATAATAAATCTTTGGGAGAAAAACAATCATTTATTCTATTCATATTAGTGAGAATTTAATGTACTTTATTAAAATTCCCATTAAAATCAACAAACAAAATTTTTGAAAAAAGGAATTATTTTACTATGAATTACGAATCATACCGTGTCAAATTCGATTTGACGTTTTATGATTAAATTTCATTTCTTGAGATACAATAGGTATAAACTTTTTTTTGGTTTTAATTTAAAAGAGATGTTGTTTTTCACGATTTTCTAGCGATTGCTTGAAGTGTTGAGAGATTTGGACCTACAGCTAAAATGGAAATGATATGAATGCATTAAAATTAAATATTTTTAGAACTATTCATCTACATTTTAATTTTAATTCTCAAAATTCCAAAAATGTATATTTTCGAAATTAAAATAATTTATTGAAAATTAATTGTTATGTACAAAAAAATTGTATGCGGTTGTTTTTACGTGTGGTGTATAAAAACACCTGCTGCTACCTGTATATTCTACCATGGATGAGTTCCAAATTAAAAAAGATTGTCATTCCCGATTTGGTAAATGAGATTACCTCTTAAATTTGTTTGTTGTTAATTATTATGGTTTGCCTGATTCCCTTGTCACAGAAGATTTTTGTAAACTCGCTCAACGCTGTGCGTATCATTTTTATCTAAGATCGATAAATAACATCGGCGAATCTTTCTTTAAGAGCAAGCTCCAAATCGAATATAAATGTGGAAATTAAAATGCCCTTTGACTTACACAGTTATTAGCGTTTATGGATATCAGGGCAAGGTAAATATAGTACCATGGGATACACAATTGTAGGTTCGTTCGTTTACTTTCCCAGTAACATTTACTCAGTAAAGCTGCTATCAGACTATAAGGCATGGTAGAAGAATATAGGTAGACGCATCGATACTGTTGCTGGGACAATAAACAGTCAAACCAATTTTGAAATTAAAAATGTTGAATGAAAAATTATTTAAATTTGTCAAAATTGCTTAAAAACGCGTATTATGACAACTTCCGAATGACGTCGTAAAAGAAAACATATAAAAATCTACTTATATTCGAAAGGACATTAACATTTTTTTAACATATCAATGTTCCCAAGCGTTGACGCATCTACCCGTATTCTTCTACCATGCTATAAGGGTTAAATATATACTGTCACTTTTATTATGCATGAATGTTTCCATGTGTTATATAATACTTAATGGCCAGTTATTACATCTTTCCCATGGTAGAAGAATATAGGTAGACGCATCGACACAGCTGCTGAGACAATGAACTGTCAAACCAATTTTGGAATTGAAAATGTTGAATGAAAAATTCGGCCCTATTATGGTTGTCGTCGGCGTCGCAAAATGAAGTCGAGGTGACAATAATGATATTAGGGTTGTCGTTTTTTGTCGATAGCGACAAATAATTGCTATTCGGCCCTATTACGGTTATCGTCGGCGTCGCAAAATGAAGTCGAGGCGACAATAATGATATTAGGGTTGTCGTTTTTTGTCGATAGCGACAAATGGTTGCCATTATCATTGTCGATACAACAGTCGACGTGAAGTCGATTTTTGAGAATATCTGTCGCCGTAAAAAATTGTGACGACATAGTACTTTTTAGTCGACGTTGATATTGTAAGCATTTTGTATTTGATATTTGACCATGAAAATAACAACAGCAAAACAATTTGAACTTTTGGTTTCCGAATTGATTGAGGATTTACCAAAGGTCATGTTCCAGCAAATTTTAATTCACATTGGAAATCCATTACTACAAAATTAAATGTAAACGGGCCTCCGATTAGAGACTCCGATGGCTGGCAAAAAGTATGTAAAAATTAAAATTATTTTTATATGTTTTTATTAGTTGGTTTTCTAAAATTCTTCTAGGTTTGGAAAGATTAAAAATTTAAAACTAAAAAGAAACTTGTGCACAACAAGGGTGAAACCAGCAGCAATGGAGGTGGCATTTTTAGGCAAATGAGTTTGTCGCCTTTGGAGGAGTCTGTCGCGAATATAATGCAGTTTCAAAAGTTATGGAATCCACCAGGTCGTGCACTTGGAATAGAAGATAAGGAAAACATAAGTGTAATAGACGTTATAGCAAGTGGACAATGCTGAAAAAAACAATGTTAAAAAGTCACCAAGGAAAGCAGAAACTATTGAACTCTTGAAAGAGCGGTGTAAACTTTTGGAACAACACAATCAAGAGCCAGGCAATGCAAATATGTTTGTTGGCTGCCTTAACACTCGCCGCTGCACTACAAATACATTCTTCTCTTCATCCTCACTTGAACTTAAGATATGTAACGCATTTATAATCTTCATTTTTTTCACTATATTTTTTATTTTTCCGAAAGAGTCCAAATTAGAATTCAAAATACCAAAAAAAAATATATTTTTTTGTCAATAACAAGGAAGTGTTGCCAACATTTTTTTAATTGTTGCCAACTTTTATTTTAAACTGTCGATGTCGCTTCTATGCCTTACCATAATACCATTTTTGAATCGATGCGACGGCGAGGGCGACTCGCACATAAAGTCGACGACGACTATAGTAACGACAACCGTAATTGGGCCGATTATAATTGTCGATACAACAGCCGACGTGAAGTCGATTTTTAAGAAAATCTGTCGCCGTAAAAAATTTTGACGATATTGTTCTTTTAGTCGACGTTGATATTTTAACATTTTTGTATTTGATATTTGACCATGAAATTAACAACAGCAAAACAATTTGAAATGTTGGTTTCCGAATTGGAAAAAAAAAACATGTTTGGCAAAAGGGTTTACCAAAGGCCATTTTCCAGCTAATTTTAAATCAGATTGGAATCCATTGCTACAAAATTAAATGCAAACGGGTCACCGATTAGAGACTGGCAAAAAGTATGTCAAAATTAAAATTATTTTTGGTATTTTTATTAGTTAGTTTTCTAAAGTTCTTCCATGGTAGAATCAAGGAGGTAAAGTCATGCAATCATATGTTTAAATTTTTTTCAAAAATTTTTCATTTGACAACATCTTATTGTCAAAATTTGTATTTATTAATTCATTGTACATACACAAATCAGAGATGGAAACCTGTTTTAATGTAATGAAATGTGACAAGGTAAATTACTGAAAATGCTGAGATGGGAATGCTTATTTGAAAGGACTTTACCTTCTTAATTTTACCATAAGTTCTTCTACGTTTGAAATAATTTAAAATTTAAAACTGAAAAACAATTGTGCACAATAAGGTGAAACCAGCAGCACTGGAGGTGGTATTTTTAAGCAAATGACTTTGTCGCTTTGGGAGGAGTTCTTCGCGAATGTAATGCAGTGTCAAAAGTTACTGAATCCACCAGGTCGTGCACTTGGAATAAAAAATATGGAAAAAAATAATTATAACAGACGTTATAGATCATGAAAATGAGCCAATGGACAATGTTGATGACGAGACTGATATAACTACCCCAAACTTCTCGATCGCCCAGAAAAAAACAATGATAAAAAGACATCAAGGAAAGAAGAAACTATTGAACTCTTGAAAGGGAGGTATAAACTTTTGGAACAACACAATCAAGATTCAGGCAATGCAAATATGTTTGTTTGCTGCCTTAGCACTCGCTGCTGCACTACTAATACATCCTCACTTCATCCTCACTTGAACTTGAGATATGTAACGCATTTATAATATCCGATTTTTTCACTATATTTTTTATTTTTCTGAAAGAGACGAAATTAGAATTCAAAATATAAACAAAATTTTATCTTATTTTGTCAATAATAAGGGAGTGTTGCCAACGCTTTTTAATTGTTGCCAACTTTTATATTAAAGTATCGATGTCGCTTCCGTGACTTACCGTAATACCATTTTTGAATCGAAGCGACAGTTAGGGCGACTTGTACATAAAGTCAACGACGACTATAGAAACGACAACCGTAATTAGGCCGATTATTTAAATTTGTAAAAATTGTTGAAAAACACGAATTATAAGAACCTTCGAATGACGTCGTATAAGAAAACATATAAAAATATACTTATATTTAAAAAAACATTTAAAATTGTTTGACATTTCAATGCTTCCAAGCGTTGATGCATCTACCTGTATCCTGTGACTACCAGTTACTTTTACAAAAAACTTGCCATATCTCTGTAAGAAATACATATACTTTAAACGAAAGATGTAATAATGAGAATCCGATAATGTGAACTTTATCCTTCACTTCCATACGTAGAAGATACACGCATCGTGCAATACATGGACGACATTTCAGTTGTGAAATACATGAGTAAAGTACATATAGGCCGGTTATTACATCATTCCGATAGATAAAAAAGTGATGTTGTCGGACATATAAATCGTTTTTCGTTATTACAAGTCTCATTTAATAGAAATAGAAAGGCCAGACCAACTTCCCTTTATCTTTTAACGTTCATGTTGCCATATTTTATATTGATAATATGACAATAACAGCAACATTTATTTAAATAAAGAAATTAATAACGCAAATCGTTTATTTTATATTGAAGAACTAAATTATAAAGTTATTTCACGAAATTAATTACAAATTTGTTTTGTTTATTATTTTCAAACTAAAATGAATATGTCATTGTAAAAAATGCAGTGACTACCAGTTACTTTTACAAAAGGCTAGCCAAATCTCTTTAAAAAATGCTTATATTTTAAATGAAACCTGTAATAATGAGAACCCAATAATGTGAACTTTATCCTTCACTTTTCCTAAAGTAAGGGATAACAAAAGTGGGCTGTAAAGAGAAGACATAAGAAAGGACCTATGGCTACTATCGTTCACCAGAGGAGATAACCACATGCATCAAGAACATAAAGTGTTTTTATAATAGTCTGAAGAAGGAAATGGAATCGAAGAAAGACATGGATCCTCCGTGGCGTCATTATGCCGACATCGATGTCATTATGACACGACCCATATTTAGTGTGCGTCCCAATGAGATACAATCTCTCAAATATCTAATAAACAGAAGGAGGAAAAGAGGAAGGAAAGCAAGCGCAAAGCAGAAGAGGAAGGTATGTTTTGGAGTAAGGAACTGTATTATATCATTTGAAGAGCATGGATTTAAAAAAAAAATAAAGTAAAAGTTCATGGATTATGTTCAGATGTTACATTTTTTCTCGGGTCAATGTTTGCAATGTTTATTTGATTACAGAATCGTGTCATGGTAGAAGAATACAGGTAGATGCATCAACTCTTGGGAACATTGATATGTCAAAAAACTTTTAAATAGATTTTTATAAGTTTTCTTATACGACGCCAATCGGAGGTTGTTATGATATTCATTTTTCAAGAACTTGTACAAATTTTAATAATTTTTCATTCAACATTTTCAATTACAAAATTGGTTTGACAGTTCATTGTCCCAGCAGCTGTGTCGACGCGTCTACCTATATTCTTCTACCATGAATCGAGTCGTATGTTAATCCATGGTACAATAAAGAGGTAGACAGCTTCGTAAAACTACAGATATTCAGCCTTGATCCTATGTCCGCTTCCTGTCAAAATTATTCAAAATTATATGCAACAAGTTGTTGTGAAAATTTAAAGAAATGCATAGATTTTCATTCACAAGTATGATATAAACTGATCAATCTTTCGATTACATGGCAAAACTGGTTAATAGTTTTAATGCTCGTGCGTTTTTTTCAATCATTGTTTTTGAAAATATTATGATTTTAATTTTCAAAACAATAAATACAGACACAAAATTGGCAGAAGTCGGGCACCCTCAGAAAAAATTGTAATCAGCTGGTAGTTTTACCTTACCTTTTTTTGTACCATATTTTAATTGATCTTTGTAATCGAAAGTTTTTGTCATGTTCACACTAAGGTGGTTTGCTTACTAAATCATTGTTCGGCAGTTGCATGGTAGAAAAAAAAAAACAGTTGGGAACATTGATATGTCAAACAATTTTAAATGTTTCTTCAAAAATAAATATTTTTATATGTTTTCTTATACGGCGTCATTCGAAGGTTATTACAATAAGCGTTTTTCAACATTTTTTTACAAATTTAAATAATTTTTCATTTAACATTTTCAATTCCAAAATTGATTTGACAGTTCATTGTCCCAGCAGCTGTGTCGATGCGCCTGCCTATATTCTTCTACCATGGACAGTTGGTTATGAAATAATAACAAATTATTTTATGAGATAATTAATTTTTTTGCACAAATAAATTAGTTTAGAATGAAAAGGTATTTTTAATGCCAATAAAACTTCTAAACTATTTGTATCTACTGCGAAATATTTATTATTTATTGAAATTCAATTGTTTTGTTTAAATTTTTGGACGTATAACGCTCACATTTGTATTACGTACAAAAACAAATTTGTGTGTGGTTGTTGTTACGTTTGTTGTACAACAACACTTGCTGTTACCTGAATTATTCTACCATGGATGAGCTCCAAAATAAAAAAATGCCATTACCGATTTGGTAAATGAGATTATCTCTTAAATTTGTTTGTTGTTAATTATTATGGTTTTGCCTGATTCCCTCCCACAGAAGATTTTTTTAAACTCGGTCAACGCTGGGCGTATCATATGTAAAATTGATACACAACCTCGAATCTTATGAGCAGGCTCCAAATTGATAATAAATGTTGAAATTTCCTTCGTACCAAAAAAACAGGCACATACCCATATTAATTTTTTTGTTTTTATATGAGAGTCGATTTATACATGGTCTATTATGGTGCACGGACATGACTCACATAATAAAAAATAATCCCCATGGGGTGTATGACCGTTTGATGTGACGATAAAGTCCGAACTTTATTTGGGAAAAAAGAGAAAGAGAAGAAAACGTGGCTGAAGATGAGTTTAGGTTATATTTATTGATATCTCTTGTAGTTCCGAAGATATTGGCTTTAAAATTTAATTCCGACTACTTACAAAAGATATAAAGTTTAGAAAAGCTATGGATCGCGTAGCCGGTATTGGATATACCCCAGAAGGGAAAACCCCAAGCCCCGGCTGAAGGCCGACTACTTACAAAAGTTATAAAGTTTCGAAATGCTATGGATCGTGTAGCCGGTGTTGGATATACCCCAGAAGAGAAAACCTCAAAAGTTATAAAGATTCAAAATGCTATAAATCGCGTAGCCGATGTTGGACATACCCACAAAAGTTATAAAATTGCGTAGCCGGTGTTGGACATACCCCAGGTGAAGAAATATCAAGCCCCGGCCTAAGGCCGGCTATTTAAAAATCTATAAAGGTTGAATACATATTAGTGAAGAAAACCTCAATTTCAATTTGTCACTATCTTTGGAACTACATAAATAGCTGCACATTTGACAGCATTTAGGAAAGGCAAGAGTGTAGGCCATAATGAAGTATATGGATCATTATATCCCATAATGGGTTCATTTTTGACTTGTTTCCATTTGTATCCGAACTTTCGAGTCGAATAACCGGGTATTTTCCCACGAAAAAAATACTTTGCCGTAATTAGATTAAAAATGCCTACCCCATACATAATGGGGTTTATGTCCGTTACTCTTATGGCCGATTTTATTTTTGGACATAATTCCCATTCTATTACGGGGGCTATGACTGAAAAAAACGGTCATAATCCCCATAATTGTAGTATGGACTATGTCCGTGGGAATTATGACACGGCACCGTCTATTGTCCCTATGTTCATTAAACATTTTTCAGATAAAATTCGAATCATTACGAATTATGAGAATAGCCGATTTGGTCGTGAGTCAAATTTGAACGTGGTGCAGGGTAAAAAACTTAACAATTAAACTAACAACATCCCTTTGATATATAAAATGTTGGTCGCACATTGTTCGGCAGTTGCATGGTAGAAAAAAAAAACAGTTGGGGACATTGATATGTCAAACAATTTTAAATGTTTCTTCAAAAATAAATAGATTTTTATATGTTTTCTTATACGGCGTCATTCGAAGGTTATTACAATAAGCGTTTTGCAACATTTTTTTCAAATTTAAATAATTTTTCATTTAACATTTTCAATTCCAAAATTGATTTGACAGTTCATTGTCCCAGCAGCTGTGTCGATGCGCCTGCCTATATTCTTCTACCATGGACAGTTGGTTATGAAATAATAACAAATTATTTTATGAGATAATTAATTTTTTTGCACAAATAAATTATTTTAGAATGAAAAGGTCTATTGTCCCTATGTTCATTAAACATTTTTCAGATAAAATTCGAATCATTACGAATTATGAGAATAGCCGATTTGGTCGTGAGTCAAATTTGAACATGGTGCAGGGTAAAAAACTTAACAATTAAACTAACAACATCCCTTTGATATATAAAATGTTGGTCGCACATATTTTGTTCGTCACTGTGCCTCATTGTTTAATGCAAAGAGAAGCCAATGAGGGTCCAATGTCCAATTGATAACAAATATGCCGCAATTTCAAATGAGTTTGGGGCTAGTCAAGCAGCTCCATTCGAAAACAAGCAGCGAGCGAGTGCGGACGGTTGATACACGGCCAAATAAAAACAAAAATGTCTCTCTTGTATAAAGTGAGTAAGAAACAGTAAAAATATAAAAGAAAGTACGAAAAACAGTGCAAATTAAAAACAAAAACCATAATACATATGTACGTACCTACGTGCAATATTTTAGCAAACGTATATGTGTGTGTAAATTAAGACCATCGTGAATTCAACTTGAAACTGAAAGTGGGACAAAAATATATTTGTATTTTAGTAGAATGTACAAGCATATAAGCATATGATTGAAAAAAATGTGTAAATCGCCGATCACTCCGAATAGATAGGGAATTTTAAAAGTGGAACAAAAATGTAATTAAATCAACTGTAATGATCTTATCAATTTTGCACCGGTCGGTATAAAATTCCCATCTGAATTGATTAACAGTTGCTTTGTTCAAGAAAATGCTGACGTTGTACTACTTACAGGCATCAATCTTATTTTTATATTATTTTTGAACTCCTTTAATAATAGTGTCTGCTTAGTTATAGGCACCTTTTCGATTGTTGTTAATTTTTGTGCTATTATCTGCTAATTCGATTTGTATTCTAAATTTCAAGTCAAAAATTTCGCAAATGTTTCTTCATAACTTTGTACTTTGACCCTGGCATCAATGTACATACATATTTGTGTGTGTCTGTTTTGCAGAATTATTTTATATTAGATACCAATGTATGTATGAATACGTACATACATATGTTGTGACGCGTGATTTTGCATTATTACTATTGTGATTGTTTCCTTATCAATCATATATTTTGATGTTTATATTTTACCCTTTGATCGATTTATTTACTTTTTTTAAGGAATGATACTCTTCCAGCCTGCATTTACAATTCATGATTTGCTGTCTTATATTCGACCATATATTTTTCTAATTTTCAATGAATTTATATCCTTTTTACCATGGAAAGGATTTTACTTGCATAAATAATTTTAATTCCTACTATAGATCATTCTTTTGTATGGTTTAGGACACCCTCAACGATCATATTACCAAAAATACCTCTTGGGATCTTGAACGCGAATATATAATTGTACATCATTGTAGCCTTTGAATATTGCTTATTAAAACAACAAAATAGATTATTTTTCTTCATGTAACGAATATGTTTATTACCTTTTAATTTAAAAAAAATATATATTTGCTGAATTTCAATAAGGTATATCGGAATTCCTTTTCTCGAAATTCTTGAAATTTACCCCGCTTAACATTTAGATGGTTTGTAATAAGAGAAATCGGGCCTCGTTAGCATTATTACAAATTTTATTATTTAGAATACTTTAAAGTGATTAGGCAAAGCAAATTTTTTGGAGGTATTTATCTCGTGAAGTATAGAATTCTGAAAGAAGCAGTCAGAAGTCACAATAAAGTAATAAAACTTTCGCAATGAACAGCACGGAGACCCTATACCACAAATGTTAACTTTGTACTCAGTTGCCTTTTAAAGACTTCTTTGAACACAACCAAAACAAATTCCTTTTTTCAGATTGCCGGCAGTTCGGTGCGCCAATTGGGCAGACGTAATTATGCCGCTGTTTCGCACATTTCTGCAACCGGGCCATCTTTTGGTCTTACTGAAGAGCAAAAACAAATGCAGGACATGGCCCGCAAGTTCGCCCGTGAGGAAATTATTCCCGTTGCAGCTAAATACGACAAATCCGGGGAATACCCCTGGGATATTGTCAAAAAGGCATGGTCATTGGGCCTCATGAACAATCATATCCCCCAAGAATTTGGTGGCCTGGGTCTGGATAACTTCACAACTTGTTTGATCGCTGAAGAGTTGGCATACGGTTGCACTGGTATCATGACCGCTTTGGAAGCTAGTTCCTTGGGCGTAAGTATTATCAACAGGCACAAAAACGACTTGTACTTACTATTTTCATGCGCATTTTAGCAAACCCCAATTATTCTCGCCGCCAACACAGAACAAAAGAAGAAATACTTAGGTCGTCTAATTGAGGAGCCTCTGGTTGCCGCTTACTGTGTCACAGAGCCCGGTGCTGGTTCGGATGTCGCCGGTATTAAGACTCGCGCCGAAAAGAAGGGTGACGAATACGTTATTAATGGACAAAAAATGTGGATCACAAATGGTGGAGTTGCCAACTGGTATTTCGTTTTGGCCCGCACAAATCCCGACCCCAAATGCCCAGCTAGCAAGGCTTTTACCGGTTTCATTGTTGAGCGCGATACTCCCGGCCTAACCCCCGGTCGCAAAGAAATGAATATGGGTCAACGTGCATCTGACACTCGTGGTATTACATTCGAAGATGTCCGCGTACCAAAAGAAAACGTACTCATTGGCGAAGGAGCTGGTTTCAAAATTGCAATGGGCACCTTCGATAAAACTCGTGCTCCTGTGGCTGCAGGCGCTGTTGGCTTAGCACAACGTTGCCTGGACGAGGCACTCAAGTACTCATTGGAACGTAAAACATTTGGTGTTCCCATCGCCTACCATCAAGCTGTGCAATTCATGCTCGCCGACATGGCTATTGGTGTAGAAACCGGTCGTCTTGCATATCGTATGGCTGCATGGGAAGTCGACCAGGGTCGCCGTAACAGTTACTATGCTTCAATCGCCAAATGTCATGCTGCCGATATGGCCAATAAAATTGCTTCCGATGCCGTCCAAATCTTTGGTGGAAATGGTTTCAACACTGAATATCCTGTAGAAAAATTGATGCGTGATGCCAAGATCTATCAAATCTATGAAGGGACATCCCAAATTCAGCGTCTTATCATTTCAAGAAACATGTTTGAGGCAGCCAAACAGTCATCCCAATGAGACTAAACTTGTCAGGTTCAAATCTAGTTATTAACATGTATTGTAAGAAGTACCATCTGTGGCTTTTACTTTTTTTATTATACAGTGTATAAATAAGTTGTTAAAATCGATTAATATAAAATTTTATAATATTATTAAAAGTATTGTACTTAATTTCGAAAGCAATTTCTTTCAAAAGAAGAAATTCCACAGTCAGAAGAATTCCTAGCACCTTTTTCCAAATGATTCCTCTTCCACATTCGTATTAATTATTTGGACCAATTTCACTATTTGTGGTTTTGCTTCCCAACTTTTGTGTTGATTTCGCAGCTGCTCTTTACAATTAAAACCCATTTTGGAGATAGAACACTTTTGAATTTATTAAAAACTTTGCGCATGAAACAAATCACTATTATTTACATATAAAATTATGTTATTATCGTATTTTTTTACTTTTCCTCTATCCCCCCACAACGAGCTCCATAAAGTAGACAGTTGCTGGGTTAAATCGGACACTGCATTTTCGCATCCCATGCTGATGGACATATAGTTTGGAATGTTTTGTAATTGCGAAAGACGTTGTAAATTGTCAACATCCCAAAGGCGTGTGCAATTTGTAGCCAAAAGTTTACGTAGTTGCGGAACTTTATCGAAGATAAAATGAAGGGAAGAATTCGATAGACGTTCGTTGTCGGAAATATTGAACAATTCCAAGTCGTTTGCTCTACTCAAACATAAAACAATTTTATAAATATCAACGTCGCTCAGATGCCACCCAGCCAGCGAAATATTTCGAAATTTCTCACATGTACCGCTCTCAAAAAACGTAATTAATCGTTCAGTTGTTCTCGACGAAAAGGCCGCACATCCACTCTTAGTACCTGCATCTATATAGTTTAAATTCAGATTTTGTAAACGGCTAGAATTTAATTTTGTCAGTATTTTGTGAAGAGCCTCCTCTTTCAGCTGATTGAAGCTTATGTCAAAATCCACGAGCTCATAAAAATTTAAGTCAAAATCGTATACATTTGTTAAACAACAATGAGACAAATGTACTTTCCTTAAAGATTTTCCCGCGGTTGTACTACAAAATCGGTCCACAATGCGAACGCAATCATTTCGCAAAGGATTTCGGCTTAAAATAATTTCTTCAATACAGTTCAAATTGGATGCGCTCGATAGCAATACTTCAATGCCATCGCATGAAATTAAGTTGCTGCTTAAGTTCAGCGATCGCAAATGCTTTAGAGTCGGTAAGGCTTTTGCCAACTGTCGACAGCCCTCATTTTGTATAAAATTATTACTCAAATCTAAACTTCTCAAATTAGACTGGTGCAAAACGGCTTTAAATATGGGTTCTGTTTGTATGGGTGGTAGCCATAAATCGTTTAAATGTATAACATTTGATATCTGTGCTCTTTGCAAAACGTCCAAGACTTCCTTGTTCACATCTACAAGCAGAAGAATACGAAGACATTCAGTGTAAGTTTAGGAATAATTGCATCGAAGAAAATACTGCCTGTAATACCTCTATGTAACTGGATGCACATTTCCTCGTAGCGTTGACCCAAAGGAGAAATTTGCCATTCAAGAACTGTGGCTAGGATCATGCTTTGCTCAACGGCCACAGCTACAAGGTCACTTTCTTCGTAGGCAAATCCATCAGCGGTTTTAAGACGTAATGTGGGTTTCAGACCGACCAAACTATCATTTGAATTGAAAAAGAGCACTAAACTTTTTACGTCAATAAGAAATTTGCTGCCACACTTACTTGTAATACCTACGGGCCGCTTCTTCGGCCAGCCAACGCATATTTATGTCGTTTAACTTTTTCCTTTCGATCGGCACCAAAAGCATTTCATCTTCAACTTTGACTTTAAAAGATGTGGTTGTGGGTAAACATAACTGAGTGGTTTGCACTTTTATGGGTGACGATTTCGTTGGCGAAATTAACAATTGTATTGACGCTGTGGTAGAATCGGGCTCAGTGCGAATACTTATGGCCGTATTTGTGTCATTTGAGTCTTCACTGTACGGATGGGGACTTTCGCTGCGAAAACGGCAAAATCCGCTGTCCATAAGAGAAGACTGATGCTTCGGTTTCGTGCGATGCGATGTTTGGGAACCACTTGCATTACTACACGTGCTTGATTTTCGCGACAGCGATAGTTTCTTGGCTTGCTTATGTCGTTGTTGGGAACTTGTGCCTGTTGCCGCATCTAGAAGTACTTGGAACGCATCATTATCGGGGGATATGGATTCTCTGCTCCATCTTGAACTATTGGATTCATTGACGTAATTATCTTTAGTAGGCGATTTGATGGCCTGCCGTAACTGTTTCGTGGGGGTAGTATGGAATCGGCGCCTTTTCTTGTCGGGCCCTATATCGTCGATGAGCCATGAATCGTCATCCACATCTTCGATATCCATATAGCCGCCCCGTTTATGTTTCTTTGTCACTAATCCAACCTCCATCTCACTTTCTGACGAATTTTGCCTATGCAGTGGTCGTTTAAGCTGCTCAATTGCATTTTTGTATACCGTTCCAGCACAAACTGGCGACTTTGTTCTACATTTATCCAAAGATCGATTCAATCGCGACGAAGATGTGGGAAGAATGTTTTCCTCTTCGTCCGTGTTGTTGCTGCTTTCGTCATCTGTCAGAAGACCTTGATCGCTTTTCTTGTAATGATCTTTTCGGCTGTAGCTTACGTTTGCATTTGTCAGAGGCTTGACAGACTGTGACGAACATATCCCCACTTTTGATAATGTCTTTATAAGTTTACTTCTCACTTGTTCATATTGAGCTTGGTCGCCTTCAGTTAACGTGGCTGAATGGCGCCATTTATCCAAGCTACTCAGACAAGTGTCACCAAAATCGGTTTTTACAGTAGCGTCTGCACCGCGTTCCAACAATAACTCAATGACATCAAAGAAACCATTAGAACAAGCATCGTACAATGGGGTTATTCCATCGCAGCTTGTACCGCCTTTGTCATTTATAGCTACCGAAGCTCCTCTATCGAGCAGCAACTCTACAATATCACGGAAACCATGGTTACATGCTTCATGTAGCGGTAGCCAACCAGCGTGATCTCTGACATTGACAACATGCCCTTGATCTATTAAACGACGGACTAGCTCGATGTTACCCGCTATGCAAGCCTGGTGGAGTTGTGTCTCACCTTTGTTATTGCGTTTAATAGTTAGTGATCGCGTTCCCCGTGTTACTCTATGCGGCCTTGGTTTCTCTGTCTCATCCAAGTCGCTTGTATCGGAATCAGTAAGATCTTCAAGACATATATCTTCATCCGAGTCGGGGGCCGCATTTTCCGAATTTACATTCTCGGATTCTGTGTCGCTGTCATCCTCTAGAGATTTTATATCTATGCCTGCAAAAAAGTTAAGGTATATTAATATATCTTAAAAAATCTCAAAAAATGTTGAGTTAAATGAACTTTCGAACATACCTCTGCTCGTTGCTTCCTGGGCCAATTCTTCTGCTAGAACATTCATGTTGTGTTTCAATTGAAGTTTCCTCAATCGAGCATATACTATTTTTTCCAATTTGTTCTGCTTGTCGCCTGCTAACATAGCCTGCTCTTTTGCTTTCTGATAAATGTCATGTATGGTCCAGAACGATTGTTTTTGCATTTCACAAACTTCAGCGATGGTGCACAGTGTCGAAAAGGCTTCCTTCGGAACATCTTTATTCAAATCAAACTCCTTCCACAGATACTTTAGAGCCTCATCATACTGGTTGTTGTCCTTGTACGTTTGATACAAGCTGACATAGATTGGTATTAACGATTTGCCTGCTTCATTGTTAAGTTCGGCACACTCAAGCATTTTGCCATAATATTCCAAGGCTTTGGCATAATTAAACAGATTGCAGCAGTAGTCACCTAACTTTTCGTACAGATGTTTACGTTTTTCATAATCGATCGAGCTTGTTGTCACCAATTCATCAAGAGTCCTGCATATTTTTACAACTAGGAATGATAAAAATATCACTAACTAATAAACTAGATAAAATATACTTAATTTGAATATTCTTTCGAGAAATCGGATAGATTAAATAAGTATAAATTCGTATACATTTCCAGTAAAATAAGCCAGATAAGTTCTCCGGAAAGAGGGAAAGACATTAAGTTTTTTTAAAAACTAGAAATACCTAGTAAAAACTTTTTCCTGCAAACTGTCATTAGCTTGTGTTGTAGTAGACGACAACCTAAGCTTTTTTAATGGTAAGAACAACAGAATAATAATAAACGTGAAATCTACTGTTTCCATAAAGTACGGGAACAATAAATTAGTAGAGTGACTTAATTAAATGACAATCCATAGAAAAAAAATTTAAGAAGCTGGTAGCAACCTATAAAATGTTACTGTTGTTCTGTTCTGATGAACTGTAGTGTTTAGAAATTATGAAATTAAAGAAATCAGCTTACCAATGCGCAACGATTTCTCTATAGCTTGGCGATCATTTTCATCCGGAGTGTTCTTTTTATAGGCTTTTGTAAGAATTTGTTTAGCACTGGCAAAATCTCCTGCCTTTACCAAGATTTCCGACTTGATTATGAGCGTCTCACAAATTTTCTTTACTTTCTGCTGCAGTCGTTTAGCTGCTTCCAAGGCTAAGTTGCAAAATCTTAAAGCCGACGTAGGGTCATTCTTTTTGCAATGGTAAAGCAGGCTCATCGAAACGTAGCAGGTGTGAGTAAGTTCGAATATGTCATTCGATTTGCTGATTTTTAGGGCCTTTTCCATATTTGCAATAGATTCTTCGAAATCCTCCATGTGTTCTTTCACGACACCTATATTGAGATAACATCGCGCCTGCATATCAAGTTGCTCAAGTTTAGATATTTGACCAGTTAACCTAAAATTAAACACAGAAAAATGATATTTTCCACTCCGCACAATTGCTCCCTTCAATGATCTTCGTCTGAGAGTCGTAAACGCATTTGCTACATAATTGATAAACAGTACCAAGACAAATATTTTACTAATAAACACACCATCATGTAAACAACGCTTAGAGGACAACGCAACATTATAGTCCAAAACATAAAGTAGCAACTTGAGTTGCTTAAAAATACTCACTCTTTTGTCAGCAGGAGACTCTTGAGAAAGGCACGCTCAGCCTGACGCAACTCATTTATTGAACTGGAGGCAGTTGTTTCACTCAGGGCTTGGCCGTGTAACAAATGGGCTCTCCCAAGTGTAGCAAAGGCTCTTTGCTCCTCAACTTTGTTTTGAAGTTTCTTCACAATTTCTGAAAATATATATTGCGGCTTTATAGCCAGGACTCTTACGACTTTCACATCAACTTACTCAAATAGGTGTTAATTTGGGATTTTGCATTGTCAAAGTCACTGAGCAACATATACATTTCGCCCACCATACGATGGGCCTTAGCCATTTCGAGTTGTTTTCCCAATTTTGAATATAAAATTGCCTCTTCCTCATATTCTTTTACTGCACATTGATAACGGCCTTGTTGATTGTAAAAATCTCCTAGATGATTGCATGTTTGCGCCAAAACTTCGCGATTTCCCTCCTTTAGGGCCTTCTCCTTACGTTTTAAATACTCTGAAATAATGATTGATAAGGAAAAATATAACTAATGGTAGATATCATTCACGAATATATGCATTGCACTTACTTTTCTCTTCCATTTATTTTCATAAATCGATCACAGGGATGTTGGTTTTTCCACGATTTCCTAAAGATTCCTTGACACGATTTCTTTGCAACTGACAACTAAACGTCGAGAGGAAAGATAAGAAAGCACTAAAATTAAACATTTAGGGATAGTTTATTCAGGTTTCGAGCGATATACACTTTTAAAATAAAAACAATTTATGAAAATTAATAATTTACATTTTGGATTGAATCTGACACTATCTAGAAAACTAAATAACTTTCTAACATCTATAGAAATCAAAAAGTGTTTTCAACAACTCAACAGTCTTGTCAAAAATTGTTTACATTTTTGTCTGTTGTCTGTTGTTTGTGTTTTGTTCTTTGATATCAATCACAATAATGCATTTTGATATTTCATTTCATCTATGTCTATGTTGCCACTTTCATGGGTCATGGTAGAATAATACAGGTAACAGCAAGGGTTGTTGTACAACAATCGTAACAACAACCACATACAAATTTGTTTTTGTAAGTAATGCAGGTGTCAGAGTTATATTTCCAAAAATGTAAACAAAATAATTAATTTTCAATAAATTATTTTGATTTCAAAAATATACATTTTTGGAATTTTGATTATTAAATTTAAAAAGCAGAAGAATAGTTCATCAATTAGTTAATTTGATTGCTTTCATACCATTCCCCTGAATGTATAGTTGTTAGCTGTAGGTCCTAATCTATCAACACCAAGAAATCGCTAGAAAGTCGTGGAAAATGCAACATCCCTTTCAAATTGAAACCAAACCCTCATATTGAGTTTGCACTAGTATTATTATAGAGTCAAATCAACTGGAATTTGTTGCTACCTGTAATAATTATACCATGTTCATGGGTATTAACATTATAGAAGAATACAGATAGTCGCATCGACACAGTTGGTGGGACAATGAACTGGGAATTGAAAATCATTCAATGAAAAATTATTGAAATTTGTAAAACATGCTGGAAAAGACATATCATTACAACCTCAGATTTGCGTTGTATAAGAAAACATATAAAAATCTTCTTATTTTGGACAAAACATTTTAAAATTTTTGACATATCAATGTTCCCAAGAATTGATGCATCTACCTGTAATCTTCTGCCATGGGTATAAGCATGGTACAATGATATCAAGGTAGGGCTATGATACCATATGATTTTAATTTTTTTTTTATTTTCTTGGCTTAATATGTCATCTTTATTTGTTTATGTATGTGTTTTCTTTCCAATAACAAAAAAATTGTTCAGAAAATATTCAAATTCGGATGTTTTTAAAATGTTTATTTCAACGTATTCAACGACAAAATCTAGAGTTTTTGTAGTGAAATAATCCCTTAGAGATATATAGTACATGATTTTGATAAGAAGTGTTGACCTTTCATTCAGTTATCGCGGTTTTCAATTATTTATTCAAAATAAATGCAACAAGTTGTTTAATTTTTTATTGTTTTGATACTAATTTTGACATTACAAGCCAAACAGGTAGACCTCTATACTTGCAATTTTTTCAAAGTTGACCTACCTTCTCTTCATTGTACCATGGGTATAAGCATGGCTCAATAAGAAAGGTTGCTCAACTTCAAAGAAACTAGAGAAATGCAACCCTGTGCTGGAGTCTTATAGTGTCAAATAGACTTTTTAATATGCTACAATTGGCTTTGTTTATTTTTAATTTTTTACAGAATTCTTATATCGGGAAAAACCGGAGAAATAAGGACGGAATTTCGAGGATATTCCACTAGTATGTTATTCCAATAGTAGGATAATACAGTTTTATCACAAAATTATACAATTTATTACCCATTTACGTCGAAAATTTGCATTTATTTTGCTACCAAATTTGAAATAATTTCAAATGATAGTATTTTTATTCGAAACAGTACACACACAAAATGTTTATATGTTTTGACAGAATAAGGGCACCAAAAAAAGTATTTGGGGGTAGCTTTGTTCTACCTTTTGTAATTGTGCCATGGCCAAGGATCTTTCTTTTTGTTTTAAGTATAAAGGGGACAGTTCCGGGAAGGAGTTGACAGGGTTGTGACTGGTGGCTATTGAGGTAAGAAGGTAAAGTCATGCAATCACATGTATTTTTTTTTCTAAAACATTCATTTGACACCTCATTGTCAAAATGCTTATTCAAAAATCCATTGTGTGTACACCAATCGGATACGGGAGCCAGTTTTTATGCAGTGAAATTTGACTTAAGAATATCATGGTAAAATAAAGAAGGTAAAGTCATGTTTAAAATTTTTTTCAAATTTATTCATTCGACAATATCTCATTGTCAAAATTTATATTTATAAATCCATTGTAATCAGAGATGGGAACCCTTTTTCTATGAAGTTAAATTTGATAAGGTAAATTATAGAAAATCCTTATCTAAATTGACTTCACCTTCAAAAATCCATTGTGTGTACACCAATCAGATACGGTAGCCAGTTTTTATGCAGTGAAATTTGACTTAAGAATATCATGGTAAAATAAAGAAGGTAAAGTCATGTTTAAATTTTTTTTCAAATTTATTCATTCGACAATATCTCATTGTCAAAATTTATATTTATAAATCCATTGTAATCAGAGATGGGAACCCTTTTTCTATGAAGCTAAATTTGATAAGGTAAATTATAGAAAATCCTTATCTAAATTGACTTCACCTTCAAAAATCCATTGTGTGTACACCAATCGAATACGGGAGCCAGTTTTTATGCAGTGAAATTTGACTTAAGAATATCATGGTAAAATAAAGAAGGTAAAGTCATGTTTAAAATTTTTTTCAAATTTATTCATTCGACAATATCTCATTGTCAAAATTTATATTTATAAATCCATTGTAATCAGAGATGGGAACCCTTTTTCTATGAAGTTAAATTTGATAAGGTAAATTATAGAAAATCCTTATCTAAATTGACTTCACCTTCTTAATTTTGCCTTGTTTACATCGAATAAATCAACAATGTCAACAGCTGTAGGGCGTCTTTTACAAACGTTAAGAAATGAAACCATGGTAGAAGAATTCAGGTAGTCGCATCCGATAAGACAATAAACTGTCAAGCCAAATTTGGAAATGAAATTTTTGAATGAAAAATTAAATTAAATTAAAAATCTAATTATTTTCGTACATGCCTTTATTTTTCTACCATGAATGAAACATTTGGAACAAGTAGGTTCGCTTAAAGTAAATATTCATATTGAAGTTTGGTAAGATTATGTTCTGTTCTTTTGTCGTAATATATGGTCTGTTCCAGAACTCCAATAATAAAAAAGTTATTACCATGGTACAATGAATTCAAGGTAGGGCAGAACTACCATATGATTTAAATTTTTTTATTTTTCTGGCTTAATATGTCAACTTCATTTGCTTATGTGTGTGTCTTTTTTTCAATAATAAAAAATTGTTCAGAAAATATTAAAATTCGGGTGTTTTCAAAATGCTTATTGCAACGAATGCATCGACAAAATCTACAGTTTTTGTCGCGAAATAAACCATAAGAGACACATTGAACATGATATTGAAAATAAATTTTGACCATTCATTCAGTTTTCGTGGTTTTAAATTATTTATTCAAAATCAATGCAACAAGTTGTTTTTTTTTATTATTTTGATAGTAATTCTGACATTACAAGCCAAACAGGTAGACCTCTATACTTGCATTTTTTTCAAAGTTGACCTACCTTCTCTTCATTGTACCATGGTTATTACTACGACAACAAATTTTCTCTTTATTATATGAATGTCACTTATGTCGTTTGCATAATTTGGTTTTAAATTGTTATTGCCGTTTTCAGCGCATGTAGAATTGCCCAATGGGATAGGATTAAACTCAATGGACGAAGTTTCTAAAGCACTGAGAGATTGAGTTTCGGTATCCGAAAGATCACCAGTTGGGCCAATGTTAGCAGACAAAATTTAAGGTCTGGATGTCCTGTATGTTTACAGTAGTTTCCTTTCCATACTGCCTTTTGATTTCGACCTCTAGGCATTGATTTCCGGAAAGTCGTGTTAGGATAGATTAAAAAGGTTTTGGGGAGGTGGTTTGCTGAACAAAGCCGTGACATTATAAATTAGTTTAGGAGTTTTCTCATATGCTACATTTTTGTCTTTATTCATAAGCTTTATTCACAGTTCACAGTGATTGGGCCTGGCGTCATGGGGTTTGCCGCAGTTGATACACTTTGGTATCGTAAGGCAAGTACCCTCATGTGCCGAATCACAGCGAGACACAATTGCAGTGAACGGTTACTTACTCTTGTCGAATGTCCAAACTTCCAGCATTTCTTCCATTGGAGACACCGCCCGATAAACGGCTTCGCCATGAAAAATTCCTTGTTTATACATACATGTGAAGGTAGTTTATTAGCATCAATGCATGGAAGAAGAATACAGGTAGATGCATCAACGCTTGATATGTCAAAAAAAATTAAATGTTTTTTTCAAATATAAGTAGATTTTTATATGTTTTCTTATACTACGTCATTCGGTGGCTATTATAATTCGCGTTTTCCACAATTTTTACAAATTTAAATAATTTTTCATTCAACAATTTCAATTTCAAAATTGGTTTGACAGTTCATTGTCCCATCAGCTGTGTCGACGCGTCTACCTATATTCTTCTACCATGCATTAATGGTAAGCATCAGAGTTGATTCTAACGTCCTGGTTTTCCATATTGGACCTGGTAGATCTTTTGACTTTTTGTATAGAAATTCTTTAGTAAGTACTTCGTTAGATGGGATTTGCACGACAGGTCTAAGTTTCACAGATTTCAACTGGAATGAACACGTTCTTGAGGAGTTCCTCATCATTAACAATTTTGTTTATTGTGTCGCGGTCAGTGGATTTTATTTTTCGTTTTGTAACGAAAATTGTCTCCAGATTATGAAACTCCAAATGAAGTTTGTTAGCAGTTTTCATGGATGGACTCTGGCTTCTTCGTACATAAACAAAGGGGCTTTAGGTTGACTTAGTTCGATTTAAGTCCTACATTGTTCTTTTCCAAAGAAGCCAGACGTTTTATGTATTCTCACCTTTCACCTGGGCCATGCTTCCTGTCGATAAATTTCAAATGAAATTGAAAACACAAAACAAAATAAAACATAAAACATTGATGAAACAAATATCTACTAACTTCGATTGTTATTAGAAGCTTCTCGGCCCAAAATAATGTACGCTCAAGAGATCCGGGTAGTGTAATAACAAAATCGGATCTTGCCTTAACATTAATTAGTTCCACAAAGGTAGGTCTTCTGTCACAACGCTTTGTAATATTCATTCATACATTTTTTTCGTTGCCTCTAGACTCGATTGTTTATCTTTGGAAAAATTAACTATATTGAGAACATGAAGTATATTTTCGTTAAAAAGCGCACAATTCTCTACACATATAATAACTGACTACAACAATAATAACTGAGACGAAATGTGGGTTTTCTCAACTGTGGACTGAATTTATGATTTTAGTCTACTTCGGAATCTTAAAAATGTGTAGCAAAAAATCAGGAGATGCGACGTCCTGCTTTTCCACGGCATGCTTTTTATGTATACAGAATGTTCAAAAAGTTATTAGCTAAGCAACGCGTACTATCTTCGGCGTTTGGAGGGAGAGGAATAATCGCAACATTCGAGTCCCGATATTGTTCACCAAATTTAGACTGGACGGGTTGTCAGTCGAAAATGCAGAGAATTATATTCAACTGCAATGACCGCAGTCTCTTAAATGCCATAAAAAATTGATTCCAATAATAATGAATTATATTCCTATGTAAGAACGAATCTTACAAGTCAATCACTGTTCAAGCCTACTAACTGCAGTCCTGAGGCATATGTAGGAGTGTTGTTATCGCCAGTGTCTGTAACTTTAAGCGGGTCAAATTGCAAAGCGCAATGAAGTTGCTCTTCCGTCATATCATTGAAAATAATGCGCAAAACAGCCATTACGTTGCCATCGAATCCTATTGCCAGATGTTTAGGTTGACGTGTAAAAACGTAATCAGAACCGGGTAGGGAAAATTTCAATACGTTTATCATGTATGCATATAGAATCTTTGAATAGACATGTTGCAAAAACCCGATTTCTTCAGTGGTGTTTGGAGATGCAGACTATCCAATTGTTTTTTGATCCCCGAATTATAATTATAATGCTACAGTGCATTTTCTGTTTGTTTTTTTCTGAATGTTTTTTTCTATTAATTATTAGGCAAAAAAGGTTCACATTGAACTGCAGTTAAACTTTTTATGAGAAGATTTTATATCTATTGACCTACCTATTGCATATCTAGAATTTAAATAACAAAACGTCATATCTATATTGACACTGGTAATAGAGTCAATTCAGCTGATTCCTGTTAAAACATGGGTGTAAGCATGGTACAATGAAGAGAAGGTAGGTCAACTTTGAAAAAAATGCAAGTATAGAGGTCTACCTGTTTGGCTTGTAATGTCAGAATTACTATCAAAATAATAAAAAAAGCAAACAACTTGTTGCATTGATTTTGAATAAATAATTTAAAACCGCGAAAACTGAATGAATGGTCAAAATTTATTTTCAATATCATGTTCAATATGTCTCTTATGGTTTATTTCGCGACAAAAACTGTAGATTTTGTCGATGCATTCGTTGCAATAAGCATTTTGAAAACACCCGAATTTTAATATTTTCTGAACAATTTTTTATTATTGAAAAGAAGACACACACATAAGCAAATGAAGTTGACATATTAAGCCAGAAAAATAAAAAAATTTAAATCATATGGTAGTTCTGCCCTACCTTGAATTCATTGTACCATGGGTGTAAGTAAAGAACTTGAAACAAATTATTCAATTAACCTCGTTTCTAATTATTTATTAAAATATTGTTAAATCATTTGTGTATCAATTCGATTATGCTCAAGGGGTAAAAAATTGTACCAACATGTAATTGTTTTTCACAAATTTACGACCCATTATATTTATTATTTTAGGTTATGCTCATGGTACAATAAGGAGGTAGAACAGCTTCATAAAACTAGAAAAATACAGCCCTGTGGCTATGCCCGCTTCCTGTCAGAATTACTCAAAATTATATGCAACAAGTTGTTTTCATCAATTTGATATTATTAGTTTATTTTTAAAATAAGTCAAAAGCGCGAATAATGAATGAAATTCCTGAATGTTCTCTCAAAAATATGATCCAATATTTTAATAAATAATTAGAAACGAGGTTCATTGAATTATTTGTCGCATCTCCTAATTTTTCGCTGCACATTTTTTAGATTCCGAAGTAGATTATAATCATATATTCAGTCCACAATCGAGAAAAACCTCATTTCGATCCAGTTTTTATAAATCGTAAAACTTCGAACACGGTTCTATGGAGGGAAATTCCATTGTCTTCTCTGCTTATGTAGTATCCAAACTTAATAGTTAAAAATTGTATGATTGAATTCCTCGAAAGTGATTTCATTGTGACAGAAAACTTACCTTTGTGGAACTAATTAATGTTAAGGCAAGATCCGATTATATTATTACACTAACCGGATCACCTGATCGTACATTATTGTGGGCCCAGAAGTGTTTTGAATCACATCTTTCTAATAACAATTAATATATATTTATTCCATCAATGTATTACCTGTTTTTCCCACAGAATAATTGTTGAATTCTAGTTGGTGCAGTTATTTATTTGTTTGTATTTAAGTGTTTTCGAATTATAGATATTTTTGTCTGTTATCTTTGTTACATTGAATTGGCTTTGAATTGAAAATTTTCTTATCTTTATTATATTTTATATTTCTTTTCTTTTATAGATGAGGTTTTTATGGGAAAGTTTCTCTGAACGGAAAATCCAATTATTCAATTTTTTAATTGAAAAACAAACGTATTGAAAATAATTAAAACGTGTGAGTTCTATGTTATAATTTTTGTACTACAAATGTAGGTACCAACCTAAAGTCAAAATATTATAATTCTTATTCAGTAAACGCTGCTTTAAGTCAATTATTTTGATATGTCGTTTTTCATGATTTAGAAATATTTTCGAGCTATTTTATAGATTTCATAAGGACCGGCATATTTTTTTACCAAAATATTTGGTTTTTGTATAAATTCTTACCCAAACATATGTGCATGTTGAGAGGTCCTTGCTTACAAAGGGTTTGTTTTTAAATGCATTGATGTTGATCAACTAAGATCATCAAATTGTGGTATTGCGAAGAAACCTCCAGGAAGTTTTAATGGCTGACCATACATCAGTTCTGCAGCCGAAGCTTTTAAATCTTCTTTGGAACTTGCACGTATTCCGAGAAGAACTGGATACAGTGAAACTGGCCATTGATTGTATTCTGATCATTGTAGACCCATTTTTAATGTCCTGTTGAATCTTTCCAACAAACCGTTACTTTGGGGGTGATAAGATGTTGAGAATCGATGATGTACCAAAAGATGCTGTTAATTGCTTTATCATACTTTATAAAAGTTGGCTTCGTCTATCTGAAATTAAAGCATTCGCACACCCATATCTACATATCCATTCATTCCAAACGTTTTGCAAATTGTTTCCGCCTTAATATCAGGGATAGGAAGTTCTTCTTGCCATCGCGTAAAACGATCTATGCACGTTAACAATCATATATTCCCCTCAGATGGAGATAATGTTCCGTTATGTGTTAGTGAAATAGAAAAATAGTTGATTGGGAGCAAGAAGTATAATTTCATCTTCTCCATACGATTGATAATAACTGGGACGAAACGTGGTTTCTCTCAATTGTGAACTGAATTTATCATTAAAATCAGGAGATACGACGTCCTGTCTTTTCCAGCATTCTTTTTATATACACAGAATGTTTAAAAAAGTTTACAGGCAAGGAATTAAGCATGTGGGAAATGTCGAATATGCAACGCGTACCGTTTTCGGCGTTTGGAACTATTGTTCAACAAATTTAGACTCCTGCCATGCCATAATATTCAATTGCGATGGCTGCCGTTTCTGGAATGTTATAAAAAGAATTGTGGAAACACTTAGAAAAAAGACCAATCAAATCATTTCAATTTCGATTGAAAGCGCAAGTGCTTAATTATTTGAACATAGTCAAAGGTCGAAATTTCTCTTCAAAGGCATGTGGTAAAATTAACAAAACAAATAAATAATAAATGGACATGTTAATCCATAGTAAAATTAAGAAGGTAAAGTCATTTCTCTGCATTTTCTGTAATTTACCTTGTCAAATTTACTGCTAAAAAATTGGGTTCCCATCTCTGATTTGTGTATTTACAATGGATTTATAAATATTTATTTATACCCTACACCACAAGGTGGTCTTTGTGCATTTGTTTGTAACAGGTAAAAGGAAACGAGATAGACCCATAGTTCCTTTTGATGATCTGCATAGAATCACATTCTGAGTCGATTTATGCATGTCCGTCCGTCGGTCTGTCCGTCCGTCCGTCGGTCTGTCCATGTATTTTTGTAAACAAAGTACAATTCGCATTTATTGCGCTATCCAGATGAAATTTTGCACAATCAATCATTTTACAAATCATGGGCAATACAAGTCCGAATTTAAAAGATACATATGCTTCGGCATATTTAGTCCTTTGAACTTTAAATTATAATTATAATCATAGCGAGTATGATTGAATTCTCCCATAAAAACTTTTAATTGTTATGCGGAATTCTACTAAATTAGCAAAGTGGTGTAGGGTATCATAAAGTCGGCCCCGACTTTAAGACCTTCTTTACTTTTATGATTGCATGACTTTACCTTTTTGATTCTATCATGTGTTAATTCAAGAAAATAAAAGAAAATAGAATGGATCGATTTCGGAGATGGACAATTTTGGGTTCCACTATATTGTTTCTTCCGGAAAGAAAGAAGTGAGTAAAATAATAAATACAATTATAATATGTCAACAACAAATGTAATTTGTATTTCCTCAATTCCAGCACGAAAAAAATTATTCACTACACACACACACACACACACATATATATATATATATATATATATATATATATATATATATATATATATATATATATATATATATATATATATATATATATATATATATATATATATATATATATATATATACTTAGTTCGACTTTGGGTCGACGCTCCTTTGTTCTTTTACAAAGAAGCCATCCGATGAATTAAGCCAGTCAGATATGCGTTTTATGTACCTATTTTACGCTGATCCGGAATATATATATATATATATATATATATATATATATATATATATATATATATATATATATATATATATATATATATATACCGTTTTCGGCGTTTGGAACTATTGTTCAACAAATTTAGACTCCTGCCATGCCATAATATTCAATTGCGATGGCTGCCGTTTCCGGAATGTTATAAAAAGAATTGTGGAAACACTTAGAAAAAAGACCAATCAAATCATTTCAATTTCGATTGAAAGCGCAAGTGCTTAATTATTTGAACATAGTCAAAGGTCGAAATTTCTCTTCAAAGGCATGTGGTAAAATTAACAAAACAAATAAATAATAAATGGACATGTTAATCCATAGTAAAATTAAGAAGGTAAAGTCATTTCTCTGCATTTTCTGTAATTTACCTTGTCAAATTTACTGCTAAAAAATTGGGTTCCCATCTCTGATTTGTGTATTTACAATGGATTTATAAATATTTATTTATACCCTACACCACAAGGTGGTCTTTGTGCATTTGTTTGTAACAGGTAAAAGGAAACGAGATAGACCCATAGTTCCTTTTGATGATCTGCATAGAATCACATTCTGAGTCGATTTATGCATGTCCGTCCGTCGGTCTGTCCGTCCGTCCGTCGGTCTGTCCATGTATTTTTGTAAACAAAGTACAATTCGCATTTATTGCGCTATCCAGATGAAATTTTGCACAATCATCAATCAATCATTTTACAAATCATGGGCAATACAAGTCCGAATTTAAAAGATACATATGCTTCGGCATATTTAGTCCTTTGAACTTTAAATTATAATTATAATCATAGCGAGTATGATTGAATTCTCCCATAAAAACTTTTAATTGTTATGCGGAATTCTACTAAATTAGCAAAGTGGTGTAGGGTATCATAAAGTCGGCCCCGACTTTAAGACTTTCTTTACTTTTATGATTGCATGACTTTACCTTTTTGATTCTATCATGTGTTCATTCAAGAAAATAAAAGAAAATAGAATGGATCGATTTCGGAGATGGACAATTTTGGGTTCCACTATATTGTTTCTTCCGGAAAGAAAGAAGTGAGTAAAATAATAAATACAATTATAATATGTCAACAACAAATGTAATTTGTATTTCCTCAATTCCAGCACGAAAAAAATTATTCACTACACACACACACACATATATATATATATATATATATATATATATATATATATATATATATATATATATATATATATATATATACTTAGTTCGACTTTGGGTCGACGCTCCTTTGTTCTTTTTATATATATATATATATATATATATATATATATATATATTCCGGATCAGCGTAAAATAGGTACATAAAACGCATATCTGACTGGCTTAATTCATCGGATGGCTTCTTTGTAAAAGAACAAAGGAGCGTCGACCCAAAATCGAACTAAGTCAACCTAAAACGATATTGTTCCTTTACGAAGAAGCCAGCCAGTCTTAAATCCAGAAAGCATGTTAAGTATTCTCACCTTAAAAGTGGAAAAGATACACATACAACACAACTTAAGATGACATGTTAAGCCAAGAAAATAAAAAAATTAAAATCTATTGATAGCTCTGCCCTATTATAATTATATGCAACAAATTGTTTTCATTTATTTCCTCATTTTTTAAATGACTTAAATAAAGCGAAAGAAGAATGAAGTGCCTGGATTTTATTTCAAAAATATGATCCAGAGTGTCCAATCTTTCAATTCCATGGCTAAACTGGTTAATATCTTCAAAGCGCCACCCACAATCTACGTTTCTTCCAATCATTGATTTTGAAAATAAATACGAAATTTATTTTTCAAAATAATAAATACATATACAAAATAGGCACACTCAGAAAAAAAATTATAATCAGCTGGTAGCTATACCTTACCTTTTTATTGTACCATGGGTTTCATTGTATCATGGAAAAGGGCCATGTTGCCCAACTTGTTTTCATTATCCCTTGCTACATTCTGAATAACGGCGTTACCGAAAATTCGACGTAATCGATCGAAGATTTTCACCACACAAGTAAAACACATGTATTTATACGAGTGCTACACAAATACGTTGGTCGCACAAAATTTCAAAGTTGAACATTTTCAACTTTGACAATAGAAATAATTTATTTTTTGTGTGTTGAAAATAGGAATGAACATGGCATAATTACAGAAGGTAGAACAAAGCTACCCCCTAAATGTATTTTTTTCTTTTGGTGCCCTTTTTCTCTCAAAAACATACACACATTTTGTGTATGTGTATGTATTGTTTTAAATAAAAAATACAAACATTTGAAAATATTTCAAATTTGGTTGCAAAATTTCGACGTAAATGGGTAACAAATTGTACACTTTTGTGGTAAAACTGTATTTCCTACTATTTTAGATTCAATCTTGTGGAATAACCCCCAAATTCCATTCTTGTTTCGCGCAATACTTTGTAAAATATTTAGTTTTTTACACCTATAATAACAGGTAATAATATAATAACCATTACAACGCAACCAATAAACAACCCTTTTTCGCGAAAAATTAAAAATTTTTTTAAATGGTTCAATACAAATTATTATCACTTCAGATTTTGTCCTTTTTTATTATTTCCACCTATTCTGATATTTTTCTACTTTCTTCAATTTCGCAACAAATCTAAACATATATGACAAATAAAATAAATTCAGCTTTTATTTTCTTAATATTGAATTGTATTAGTAATTTTTGCATTATCAAAAACATCAAATATCTAATTTTTTCACAAATCGTATACAACACATATGTGGTACACTACCGGTACATTATTTTTTTAATGTTCTGCTATATGGTACACTACGTTTTTGTAGTGCGTCGACTGCGGTACACTACGTTTTTAGTGCTCCGACTGCGACAGTATCACTAAAATTTTTTTAAGGGTTGTTCTCCGGTACGGTACATTAACATATGGGCTGTTTCAGAACCTGCAAGAATTTACTAGTTTGTAATTTTCTTCGACATCATAAAGGGAAAATCGGTTATCGTAGTAAAAACATTTACATTCATGCAGTTCTGGAACAGACCATTAGTGTACCACTCAACCTAGGAACGGTACAGAACACTGCGGTACAGTACCATATTGTTTATTTTAAAACGCTGCATGGGAATGAATGAAATAGAAAACATAAATGAATATAATTGGAATATACAACAATTGGACGAATATTAAAAACTATCACTTTTTACAACGTTATTAGTCAGTAGATTTTGAGATAGGGACCTGGTGTGTTTGGGAAATGCGGATGTATAAAATATTTTACCATGGTGGGGAAGTTAAATACTTATGTAAGCTACGTCGAATTTTCGGTAGTGCGGTATTGGGTGTCCTTGCATAAAAAGTCACGCATGTTTTAACGCCTTCTATACTTTTTAGTACAACGATGAGCCTCTATTGTCAATTTGGTTATACATATGTTTTTATCGAAAACTATCGATAACTAATTTTCTTCCGACAAGCATTTTAACAGGGACTCACGCGAATTTTCATCCAGCTTTCTGTGTTGAGAAAATTTATTTGGTAATTATATATTTTAATGATAGAATAGCTTAATTTGATGAATTATTATAAATAAATTGTAGCCATATCAGGCGTAATTAAAAAATTCTTTGCTAAATGTTTTCCGTAATTACAAAAAAAGTTTTTGGTCTAGAATAAAAGTCTGAAAAATGACAAAAATTTGGCGAAACCGCAGCCATTACTAGACATTTTAAAATCGATAAACATATAATATACCTATTTTTGTTATAGGAAGAAATATAGAAAATTCTGTAACATAATTATTTTGCGTTGTTTTGGAGAAAAATATTCTTTTCAATAGAATCAGTGGGCTAGACCGGCTTGCCGTGCTGAGGGTAAATTTTCTAACGACACACCGTACGAACGAATTGGTGTGTGTATAACAAAGTTGAGCCATCGTTATTTTGCCGAGCAAATCCGCTTGTTTTCAAGAAGTGATATTTGAAAAAAAGTAATTGCAAAAATTACCGATGCAATTGCATTCGGCGGCTCGCCTTTCTATTTATTAAATTTTATTAATTGGTGATTTTATCTCCAGGTTGTCATGGCGAACAATTACGCCGGCTTTAGTTACGGAGGTACACAGTACACATCCACTGGTGCACCAGGTACGTACAGTTCCAACTCTGTATCTTATCCGGCTGTAACTAATGCGACATTCGCTAATGCCGCTGCTTATCAATCTGCTGTAGCTGCTGGAAGCGGAAGTTATGCAGCTGGAGGTGGTGCCGCTGCAGCCGGTTATGCGGGATATGGCAACGACTATGCTTCTCTGCAAGCCTATGATTCGTCAAAAACATTTTACCAGCAAGCAGCCTCCAGCTACAACACCGCTCCATCATCTACAGTTGGTAAGACTCATTATTCGGCACCACCAGTAAAAAATGTCACCCCAATTGGAACGAAACCTTCGTCCGGAAAAGATAAGGGCGGACCGGGTGGACAAGGAAAGATGGGAGGTCCAACAGTTACAACAGCATCAGGTTCCTACACTAACTATGATGCTGCCCTCTATAGTGCTGCTTCGATGTATGTGGCTCAACAACACCAGCCCTCTCAACATGGAGCGGGAGGGGGAAATCCTGGCAAATCAAATGGTGTGATGGGCGCAGGTGGTAACTGGCCACCATATCGTAAAGGTGGTCCTGGAGGCCCTGGAAATAAAACTTCGCGACCAAAACAACCTCCTCGTCCCCAACAATTACATTATTGCGAGGTTTGTAAGATATCATGTGCTGGACCACAGACCTATCGTGAACATTTGGAGGGTCAAAAGCATAAGAAACGTGAAGCTTCATTGAAAATGCAGGCCAGTGCTCAAACTACAACTCAGAACAGGGGTAACAACTACCATTGTGAACTATGCGATGTTACATGTACAGGAACCGATGCTTATGCTGCCCATGTTCGGGGCGCCAAACATCAGAAAGTTGTCAAGTTGCACCAGAAGCTAGGCAAACCTATACCAGCCGATGAGCCCAAGAAAATGGGCAAAATTAATTTTGTCCCTGCCAGTGGTAGCAATAGTACCGCCGATGGCGCCGCAAGCACCAAAGAAGGAGAATCTGCCGAAAACCAGAATGAATCTAAAAATGAAGGTACATTTGCATCTAAATATTTTTGTGCGTACTTGGTCTAACAGCATTTTATATTTACAGAAAACCAAGACGATTCAACTGAAAACTTGGATAATATTAAACCGGTCGGTGGGGAATACATTGAAGAGGTCAATGATGAAGAAGGAAAAATCCTGAGTTTCAATTGCAAACTTTGCGACTGTAAATTCAATGATCCAAATGCCAAGGAAATGCATACAAAAGGACGTCGCCATCGTCTTCAGTATAAACGAAAAGTACAACCAGACTTGGTGGTCGACTTTAAGCCTACCCCGAGACAACGCCGTCTCGCTGAAGCTAGAGCGCAGCGTGCGTTAATGAGTTCTCATCGTGGTCAAAATGCCAATTTTGGAGAGAAGCCTGGTTATTGGGGAGACGAACAACGCAGGCGGGCACAATTTGATGACGAATACGACTATAATAACTGGTTGGCTCGCAGTTTTGGAGGTATGCTAACAAGAATTATGAGTTATTCTTCGTGTAAAATGTTCAAGCTTTTTGAAAAGAATGGTCAATTTAAGGGTGGAATTTCGAATGGCATTAATTGTCATGTGAATTCATTTGTTTGTAACATTTAGAAGGAAACGAGGTGGTGATCTTTATAGAACCAACTTCTGAGTAGATTTAGGCATGACCGAAAGACGTCTATCAATTCGGTTGTAAGGTCTATCCATTCTGGGACGTAAGCAAAGAACAAGAAACAGGCCTTCAGCTACAGCTCCCACATTTAATCTCGATATTTAAGTCTCCCAAAACCGAAATATGTACTCCATAACAGTGATTTTCGTTATATATTCCAATACCTTGAACAATTTTGTCGGGTACTAAGTAGGCATAGCGGAATTTAGTCTTTCTTTGCTGGTTTTCAATAAGTTTCATTAAAATTTCGAATATGTCTGATTTTTTTCTGTCATTACACACCTTTTCATAGCGGTTGTACAAAAAAATCGGATAATAGTACCGATAGATGTATCAAATTAATCCTGTAACAAATGTTTCTTATTAAGGTGTTGGCCTCACATTGCCACAGTGCGACAAATACAAAATCTGGAATGTGTTCGTATTTGGTACGTTAATTGATGATGATTTCTCAAATACTTGCTCGGACTAAAGATTGGTTTTTTGGGTAATACTGTAACACTCGAAAGTGCTGTAATTGGGTATTTTGCATCTGTATCATCGTATTTTTCTCCTGTTGTTATCAGTAGTATGTTTTTATGTATTATCCAAATAATCAACGTTAAAAAGTAGGAATATAACTGAAAAATAATGTTATGTTCCAGAATTGCAAGAATGTAAAAATTTTTACTATGATAACCGATTTTCCCTTTATGATATCGAAAAAATTGCAAAACTAGTAGATTCTTCAGTTTCTGGAACAGCCCTTAAATTAAAACAAAGTGTTTACATATCATTTTACATATTTTATTTACTAAATTAATTGATTGGGAATTGAATGAACTTTGTTTGGCAAAAATGTTATTCCTTTAATAATTGTTTAAGTAAAACTTGTGAAAACTTTTACTGAAATTCAGATTTTATATCGCAGGTAATCAGCGTGGTTTTGGAGGTCGCATGGGCAATGGACCGCCGCCATTCTTTGGTATGATTCCCGGTGGAGCTGGTATTCGTCGGCCAGAGAGCAATGACGATCGCCATGCTATTGCTCGTCATGCTCAAATTTATCCAAAAGAGGAGGAGTTGCAATTAATACAGCGCATTGTGTCACATACAGAGCGGGCACTGAAATTTGTTTCAGATACATTAGCTGAGAATCCGAACGACAACGGCCCATCGACTGCCAAAAAAGAAAAAGCGGATGGTAATACTGTAAAGGATGGGCGTGATAACCAAATGCTCTCTTTCCAGAAGGAGGCCGACACTGGTAACTTACGAATTCTTAAAGGAGTTATGCGCGTCGGCTTCTTGGCCAAAGGACTGCTATTGCAGGGCGACAATGCCGTCGAGCTTGTTGTTTTGTGCTCCGAAAAACCAACCGTGGGTCTACTTAAGCGTGTCGCCTCTGAACTACCACAAAAACTCAAAGAAGTTGCAGGTAAGTTTGACTATGAGTGATCAGACTAAAATATATTTGCTAAAATATGTAAAAGCCTAACAAGAAATTTGCTGGAAGGGATCATAGAAAAGGCTGACGTGGCATTCTTCCCTGCAAGCATGAGCCGAAGCCTTTTACTACCCTGCCCAACAAACTTTTTCCAAAGAAATAGCTAGAAGTGCACGTTAAACAAACAACACTATTTGTTTTCATTATTTCAATTAACAAAGTGAAACAAGTGAAATTATAATATTAACAATATCGAAAGATAAATATCCATTCGATATCTGTGGATTATTTATTTGTATTTTTGTTATCAATCAAATGGAATGAAATGAAACGGAAACAGAAACTAAAGTTGAATGATTGAAAATATGAAAAGCTAGAATAGCGACATTATTAAGCGATGGCAATTTGTATGGAAAAAGTATTGAAAGTTTGGATTACCGAAATTGTGGTGGCATTAACAAGAAAAACAACAATATAAATATGTATGAGAAACGAAATAAACAAAAACTGTATTTGGTGTTTTCAGCTCTTTTCACAGGATGATTTCATGGCCATGTTGAGATTGCTTCTAATCATCCCTTCCATCCATTGAACCACCAACTTAACGCCTTAAAAGGTCTTAAAGTATCTTCGTACATTCGGTCCGTAGCTGCAATGAGGATAACTTAATTTAACGGTAACACAAATCTTCGTGTCTCACAAGCGAGTGGGCTCTATACGAACCTACCAACCTACCAACAAAGGAATATATTTATACAAAGTTTAGGGTCGTTCCTCTATACACAAATGTGCTCTCGATAAGACGATATAAATCTTCTACCGCTTTTAGATAACCTAATACTTCCAACTGTAGCGTGTTCACTCTTCCGACAAGATGGTCAAGTCTTAACAGTGAAAACTGTATTCGACAACCGAATGAATAACAGCCAAAGCCACAAAAGAAACTTTGTGTAAATAAAGTCCTTTGAACTTGGGTTAATTTGACATTAAGTAATTACCTACCATCAGTTTGTAATATGTGATCACACAAATCAAGCATAATGAATGTATGTATTTTTGTATTTTCGAAATTTGATCCTTATTATGCCTTTCAGTTAGCCGACTATTTTTTGCTTTCCGCCCCATAACTTTGGGCCCACATGTCATGCTTAATATTTGTGTGATTTTCAATACAAAATAAACAATATGGTGTTTTGCGGCGCTATGTTGTTACGATTGCAGATAGTAAAATTAGAATTAAGGCCGAAATTAACAAATGACATTTTGAGGGGCGTATTTTCGATTTTTAACACGAATGTTGACATTGAAATTACAAATATCCGCCAAAATACCACAGTAAAATGGCATCACGAATTTCGGCCAATATTTTCGAAATGAAAAGTTTTTTTTTTTTAATAAAATACTATGTAAATAGAGTTGCAAAATGAAACGATATAAGGGAAAGTAAATCAGTTTTTTTTCACAAAGGACAAGTCATACATAAATTAACAGACTACCAGAACGTCAATTTATCTGTATACGAAGTAAGTATCGTGCTCAAAAACGCCGTTATAACAATGCATGAAATTCTTAAATGTTGTACTTGTATGTTTTCCGAAGAGTGTGCGTGCAAAAATATAATTGGTTTGAAATGCAACATTGCATCAGAGTGGAAATGAATGTACTCGTATAATAACAATAGGCGCCTTCACTGATATTTATGTGTCTTAAAGGTCAGTTATGTTTGTTACTTCTTTTTTATTGGTCGAATAAAAAAAATTAACATTAAATGTAGGCCGTTCTTATTGAATATGATATTTTTGCTCTGTTCCAGAACTGCAGGAATGTAAAACATTTTACTACAATAACCAATTTTGCTTTATGATATCGAAAACAAATTTGTAAAACCCGTAAATTCTTGCAGGTTCTGGAACTAAGCATTTGAAGTCAAAATCTAACCAAGCACTTGTGTCGGAAAATGTAAGATTTTTATTTTACATTTTTACTCTAAATCGGCCAAACTAATTTGGCTGCTGAATAATTTTGATGCGTAAACATTGCCAGTCTAACTTTTTTTACGTGGGATCTTCTGTTGCTACAATTTTTCCTTTTTGTTTTAGATTTGTGAATATACATAAGGATTGGCATGTGAATCCAGAACCTGCAACTATGTACTAGATTTGGATTTTTTTCGTATCATAAAGGAAAAAACGATGATCGTAGTAACATTTCACATTTTTTGTACAAATACCAATTTTTAGAGAAATCCGTGGAAAATGTGGACGGACATCGTTAAATCGACTTAGGCTGGAAATACATAAAGAGCATATATGGCTGACTTAAGTCATCGGCTGGCTTCTTCGTAGATGAACAAAGGAGTTTTAGGTTGACTTAGTTCGATTTTAGCCCTGGGCTCCTTTGTTCATTTCCGAAGAAGCCAGCCAATGACTTAAGCCAGCCAAATATGCTCTTTATGTATTTCCAGCTTTAGAATTGTATGCTGAATATGAATATATTTAGGGATGTTACAAACGGAATGACAATATACCCTCCTTTCAAGGTGGAAGGTAAAAAATTGCGAAAATAATAGATTTCTGCAGGTTCTGGAACGGAACAAATACAAATTGTTGTATTTATCAAACCTTTTCTACCTTGTTTTCATTGTATCATACCAATTTTTATTTCATTGTAGCCAGGCTTTTGAGCCTGAATTATTTCTATTTTTATTGTTGGAAAAAATAAATCAACAAACCACTTTTTATTCGTTGATGTTTAACGATGCCTTGTTACAAGAAAAAATAGAAATTGTCAAAGAAATACTTAATGATGTTTTTGTGGTTATAGAGTTGTTCAGGTAGCTATTGTCAATTCGCCCTGACACGCTTGATTTTCATAAAGTTTTTTTTTTTTTAAACTTGGAGAGAATGTTCTAGACAACATCTAATGGTAACTCCAGAAAGTAATGTTCTTTGTAAAGGGTTGTGAATAGTTGTTCTTGTTTGGGAGTCCTAATGACATGATAGGCTAAGTTGGAAAATGTTGCAAGTAAAGAGGCCTACTTGTATAGATTGTAATGTCAGAATTACTATCAAAAAATGCAACAAGTTATTAAACAAACAAAACAAATTGTTGCATTGATTTTCAATACAAAAACAAAAAACTTGTAAACTGAATGAAAGTTCAAGATTTCTTTTCAAAACAACTCTCAAAAGACTTATTTCGCCACAAAAAGGGTAAAATTTATCCCTACATTCATTGTAATAATCACTTTGGTTGCAACTGAATTTGAATATTTTCTATACAACTTTCGTATAATTGAAAGGAATACACACACACATACACAACTAAATTTGACAAGCAAATAATAAATCAAAATCTATTGGTTGTGGTTCATTGTACCATGCTTACACATTTACCAATTGTTATGAAGAAATTTTAAATTTTTGATCTCTTTTTGTGCAAATGAAGTGCTTGCATTCATAAAAATCTCGTACAACTGAGCTCAATATTACTAGAATACAGAATCCACATTCTCGATCATCAGGAAATCGAAAATTTACAACATGTATAATCTAATAAATTAGATTCAAACGATACATCTCGCAGCCGTTACAGAGGTGTTTCTATAATCGGTAATGTCATGTTCTCTTTCTGTATACATTTTTAAAATAAACTATAAATAATAAAAAAATAATGATTTTCAGTATTAATTTCCAATGCAAAACTGGTTGAATTCTTCTACTCGCGCTCTGCAAAGAATGTTGTTTTTTATACAATCCATAAATACAAACTCAGGAGTGACAGAAGTCGGGCACACACTTAGAAAAAATTGTACTCGCGTTTTGGGTGATAGTGTAAATACGTCGCAAGATGATCCAAACCAACTGATTTGAAGCATACATTTTTTTCATTGAATATACCTTTTCTTTTAATAAAAAAAAAAACATTCATATTTTTGCAACTCTTTTTACAAAAGTGAATCCTTCGATGAGTGGAATATACCACCCCGTGTACAATCTAAAATTAAAAATGATAGTTCAAAGCGCATTTCATACTCATAGGATAATATTTATCTTTTTTCTTCCATAGTTCAAGATTTTTTATTGGCTTTAATTTTTTTTACACTATTTAAGAAAAATTAAATAAACGACGACCTTGGGAAATCTCAACTAAGTTAAAAACAAAACTAATATAATTTGCAAGTATATAATAAATAATATTTAATTATTTTATAATTAAATAAAAACAGTACTGATTATTTGTTACAGTTCAATGCCAGAAAGCTTGAACGAAACAGTTGGGATTTTTTGAGGTATTTTATTTGAAAAGTTTAATTTATGTTTACAACAAAGTAGTATTTAATATTCCTGGTAATTACAATAAAACACTGCAGATTTTTTTCCGGCAACATACATTTAAATGTTGGGTATGAAATGTACGCTGTTAGAGTTACATCACCTAATTTACATAGTCATGTGCAAGATCTTTCATAATTACCTACAATTTTTTGCTTTTTAGGCGAAAATCCTGTTGATTATAAAGTTGACGTTGTTACTGAAGAATCCGCTGTGTTAGTGCAAGACGAAGCTGTTTCTGTAAAAATATCCCTAACATCACCGTTGTTGCGCGAATCTACTGGTAGCTCCAAATCTACAGACAATGATGGTGACGCCAGTGGTGATGCCGCTTTGTTGCCCCGAGAACCTTGTCTTAGGGTAAAGTAACACTTCATTGCCCCTGAATCGCCTTCATTTAATCAATCCGTTTGTTTTGTTCTGTTTTTAGGCTTTGGCTGAACTGCGCCATGCTAAATGGTTCCAGGCCCGTGCTACTGGTTTACAGTCATGTGTTATGGTTATTCGCATATTACGTGATCTCTGCCAACGTGTGCAATCCTGGCAAGCATTGCCACAATGGTCCATGGAGTTGTTTGTAGAGAAAGTAATCTCTTCCGCCGGTTTTCCTATTTCACCGGGTGATTGTTTGCGCCGCATTATGGAGGCCTTGGCGTCAGGTTTCCTTATAAATGGTCCAGGCCTGTTAGATCCTTGTGAAAAGGAGCCACAAGATGCCCTAGAGGATTTGTCTAAGCAGCAGCGTGAAGATCTGACAGTATCGGCCCAGCTGTTCCTACGTTATATGGCTTTCCGACAAATTTACAAAGTTCTTGGAATGGATCAACTTCCTGCTCCAAAATTTCCATCGCGTCCGTGGCGTTTAAACCGAAAGCGTCGTCGCTCACAGGGCAAAGACAATACCGATGGAGACGGCAATAACGCCGAGACGGAAGAATGTGCTTCGGATGAAAAGATTCCAAAAAAGGATGCTAACGACACATCTGCTTAATAATTTAGCCTCTGTGTGGCACACACGAAAAGTTAATGCAGCAATTAATGTTTACTATCTTATTATCGTATTACTATGCGTTATTAATACCATAGACTTTTAATCAAAACCTAAACAGATAACTTTATTCGACGTATTTATAGTGGTAGAATAAATTCCTGCAATACGCTGTACACTTTTCCCTAACTATGAAACAAACGTTACATACACTCAATAATGTTTCACTTGAAATCCATCATTAGCAACAACAACAAACAAACTTAATAATGAAAAAATTTGAATAAGAATGAAAAAAAGCAAACTGAATATCAATGTCTACATAAAAATGTAAGGAAAGTAAATTCACATATACGATATACGTAGTACGTGGAATAACAGGCAGAAGTATATACAAGATATTGAATTTTCGATGTAATCCATCACATGCCGTACTCGTTTTTAAATGGTAACGTTTAATACATTTTTTCAAAATAATTTTGAAATACATAATGAAAATTCTCAAACATATTTCCAAATATTAATATATTTAGTGCTAAAAATACCCCGTGTGTTTTCTTTACTGACGGTTTCTACACACAATTTATTGTTAATTAATAATTTTCTTTTCTGCTACGAGTTTTTTGACAATTGTACTATTGCTACAGACTTCGCTCCGATGAGACAATCGAGTGTTGGTTGTGCCTCAAACGGTCACATGCTACTTGAGTCGGAATTGATGAATAACCCCGATGCACTTAATTTAGAATTTAATGGACTAAGGTGATGATGAGTTGTTGTCTGAATCGAAGCGCAAATGGCATACTAAGAAGTCTTCGCTGCCACAGCAGTGGTCGTTGCAGCTTTTACTATTGCTTCCAGGGTAGCAAGTATATCTTCTCCAAGCTAAGAAGTGTGTAAAACCCTAAGAGTTTCTGCTAATCCTATGAGTGAAGCGAGTTCATCGGCCCCCTCTATTAAGAGAAAAGAAACCAGACCAATTTCTGCGAGGGCACCTTTACCGCCAACCGCTTCAGCACAGACATCGCAAAGTGGCAATAAACTATCAAAGCTTTGCACCAGACACTACAGCTGAGGACGTTAACTAATATACAAAATCTAATATCGAAGGTGAATATTTTTGGAGAATTACAAACTTCGTTCGTGCTATTCAGAAAGTAGAATTTCTTCCAAACATGTTGTCCCTCAAGAAATTTCCGATAAACTAATATCGGCCTGCTGAAACATTTGCCAAAGAATTTGTTGAAAGATCAGATAATTTAGTTCATCTACCTCAAAGACAAGCTTCGAAAAACTAAACAATTCTTTACTAGTATGACTATTACATCACGTGGCTTAAGCCATACATTTTTAAACGTGAAATCGTTTACGATAAATACCAAATTTACAGAAAAGGTTATATTTGTAAAAAAAGGTTAAGCGGTCAAACTAACAAAATTTGAGGACATAGAATTTATTGGAATTTTTATTGAATTTGGCAACCCCATTATTTGCTACTCGTACAGACATATCAACGGATTCTGATATATATTAAACAGTTTCGCCTTTAATGGAACGTTTGAAAACTTTAGATCATATTGTTAAGAGAAAATATAGGCCTTTCATTCATTATTCTGTAGTTTTATGGGGCTGTTCTACCTCCTACCATTTGAGAATTCCTTTTGTAATTCGTAATATCTCAATTGAAATTCGAGATTTCCATTTGTTAAACGTAACATTTTAGTTTTAATTTGAGATTCCATATTAATTTCGAATTATTTCATTTGAAATTCGAATGCTTCCATTTGTAACTCGAATTATTCTACTAACTTTGTTGCTCTGTTCCAGTACCTACAAGCATCTACAAGTTTTTCAGTTTTTTCACATAAAGGGAAAATGGCTTATCGTAGTAAAAAATTTACATTCTTGCAGTTATAGATCAGTGCATATTAAAGGTCAGCACTAGACGAATTGTATGAATTATGGTTTTTTCGAAACAATTGTCTACTCAATAATTTGAGTCTGACCGACATGACAAGACATCGAGCATTTGGTTGGATGTCACGTACTGTTATGCGTTTGATCACACAGAGCATAACATGACGAGAGTTTTCTCTCCATGACATAAATAGAGAAAATTGTCACATACTTACAAAAAAACATTCGGTCGACGATTTTCATCACACAAGATAAGCACATGTGTTGTTATGTACCACCTACAGTGGTGCTACGGTGTATTACCAGCAAGCTCAGGGACGCACTTTTTCTTCAGGACAGTTCCAACCCTTACACCGTAGCCCTAGGGGACGAATAATTAATACTTACATTGACGTACTCAAAAAAAAAAAAAAACGATTACAAACACCCTGTACTTCAATAACAAGCGAGTTTGGTGGTTTTACTCCCACGCATCGCCCGTCCATCCTTGACCCTTAGATCCTAACGACATATAAAATTTTATGGGCCCATTTTCCACGATCACATACATAAAGACGACGCTAAACTACTTTCCACTGTCGAACAAACTCAGTACTCCATATTTAAATGTTAGAACATCAACAATTTAAGATTTTTTATTGACATCTCGATACTTAAAAGTTAACTCGAACACAATCATAAACACAAACAAGTAAAAAGCTGCTAAGTTTGGCCGGTCGGAACTTTTAATACCCTCCACCATTTCGAAGAAAATTGAAAAATTAAAAAAAAAAACGAAAACTACCATTTAAATGATATATGTTAGGTTAGGTTGAAAAGAGGGGCGAAGCAATTCGCCGCATGCCCTGTTGGGCATACACTTAAGCCAGTATAGGCCTGTTGTGCGCTCTAGACTAAGCGTTTTTTTTTTTGAAGAAGACGGGCAGTTTACAGTCTGTTATATTTGAAATTCAGTTGCCTTTATGCAATTTCTTAACTGTCTTATATCATTTACCATGGTCTGATTAAGGTCTGGTATGGAGTCGTTCCCTAAGAATTGGGATCTGATATTTGCAAAAGCTGGGCATTGGCAGAGAAAATGTTCCAATGTTTCGTCATCTTCCCCACATGTCCTGCATATGCTCTACATATCTGCACAAAATCGTTATATAGGGACTATACGATGTCATAGGCTATAGTGCCCATTACGAACTTCAAATACGAAATTTATTACAATTACGGTGAATAATGTTGCAAATATCATGAAAATACCGACCATCCGGAGGTACCGTCATATGGAGGCTATACGAAGACGTGGACCTGCGTACGAATTTATTTGCCATAAGATGCAGTACCCCTTAAGATTCTTCAATACGAAATTTGAATCGATTCCGGTAAATAATGTTGCTGAAATCGTCAAAATACCGACTATCGGGAGGTACCGTTATATGGGGGCTATACGAAGACGTGGACCTGCATATAAAAATTTTTGTCATAGGCTGTAGTACCCATTACGAAATTCATACTCGAAATAATTCCGGTAAATAATGTCGCTAAAATCGTGAAAATACCGAATATCGGGAGGTACCGTTATATCCAGGTAGCTCTAGTCATCCTACCAAGATGGGCGCGTCGCAAATGGACTGGGCATGAACCCATCAAAGACAGAGCTCGTCCTTTTCACTAAGAAACGTAAATATCCTTCATTTATACCACCGAGGCTAGATGGAGTCACTTTAAACCTCTCTCCAGAAGCCAAATATCTTGGCACTATCCTCGACCGCCAATTAAGTTGGAAGAGGAACACTGAGGAACGAGCTAAGAGAGGCTTGGTCGCACTCTATTCCTGTAAAAACTCCATAGGTAAAAGCTGGGGCCTCAAAGCACAAATCATTAAATGGATGTATGAGTCAATTGTTTGCCCCATCTATCCTATGGAGCTCCAGTATGGTGGCATTCCTTGAAGAAGTCAACCTACTTGCGACACATTGACAAAGTTCAAAGAGCCCCATCCCTAAGCATACATGTAGAGGAACAGGCATTCAGGAGTGCTCTTCGACTCAGAGAACTAAACGAATGGCGCAGTCAACCCTTTGGACATTCTGCGATTTTAAAACGTGTAAGGAATGTGGAAGTGGTAGCCAATACAAGTGACTATATTTCACCACGGTTGAGCTTTGAGCCACCTGATATACACATACCTAACAGAGAGGCATAGCTGTTTATACCGACGGTTTAAAGATAGACTGTGGAACAGGAGCTGGTGTCTTCTGTGATACCCTTAATGTTCGTGAATCCTACGAGCTTGGAAATGACTGTAGCGTATTTCAGGTGGAAATCTTTGCGGTCAAAAAGGCCAAAGACCTGCTGGTCACGAGGAATACTGAGGTTAGCGGTCCGGTGACTATATATTTCGATAGTCAGGCGGCACTGAAGGCCTTAAACTCCTTTACCATTCAGTCTGGGGCTGTTTTGAACTGCAGAAAAGCCTTGGAAAACACTGGGGTGTCCACCAAGCTATGTTGGGTTCCTGGTCACTATAACATCCCAGGTAACGAGACTGCAGACGAATTGGCCAGGCTACGATCCGAATCAACCACCATTGAAGGTTATTCACAGACATTACTCTGAGAGAATCCAACAAAAATGGCTGGACGAAATGGGTTGCACCATCTCCAAAAGAATCTGGCCCACACTCTCAGAGAAGAGAATAAGGTCTCTGCTGTCATTGTCGAAACCTGATCTAAGGCTTGTGGTGGGTATCATCACAGGTCACTGTAAGGTAATGGGATAGCGACGACCTTGACTACTGTAGGATCTGTCAAGATGAAGAAGAAATTGAGACAGTCGAACACTTGCTCTGCCATTGCCCAGCACTCATTAATGTAAGACACAGGCTAGTGGGTGAACTAGTGTCACACGATCTGTCTTCTTTTTCTAATTCTGACCCTATAGTAATTTTTCAATTAGCCAGAAGATTCCAGTGGCTAAAGACGACACGCAAATTCCTTAGCCATAGATCACACTCTATAACTCTATCTTCTATCTTCACCCCCTTCTATTAACCATTCCTTCCTTTTTTCTTACTATTCTTCTAGGATGAACACAATGGACCTATAGGTCTCCGAGTGGAGTAGTTACCAAATGGTAACTGCGCGTCCTTTAACCTAACCTATATGAGGGCTATACGAAGATCTTAACCTACATACACAATTTTTTGCCATAGCTTGTAATACCCATTAGCATCTTCCAGTACGAAATTTGAAACGATTCTGATGAATAATATTGCTGAAATCATCAAAATACCGAATATCGGGAGGTACCGTTATATGGGAGCTATACGAAGACTTGGACCTGCATACAAAAATTTTTGTCATAGGCTGTAGTGCCCATTACAAACTTCAAATAGGACATTTTAAATAATTCCAACCCATTTACGAACTTAACCTGCCTACTGGTAAACTATGCATGTATGCAAAATTTTAGCTTATATCTCAATTCGTTCGAAAGATAGAGTGATTACAACAGACAGACGGACATCGCCAGATCGTCTTAGAATTTTATATACTTTGTAGGTTCTATTATGAATTATTTGATTTGGTGAGCCATTTGCTCAGATAACCCTTAATTAGAGTAGCTGGAAATTTAGGTCAAGTCCGGCTTGTTTAACACCAAAAAATACGAATTCCTACCTAACAGAGCTCTCACATGGATGGGGACGTCTTAATTTGTCCACGCGAAATAAACTCAAACTCTTATGTTGTCGTTATGCTAAATAAACATCACTAGTTAAAAAGCAGTAAGTTCGGCCGGGCCGAACTTTAAATACCCTCCATACCCTCCACCCATGGAACGGATTTGGAAATAAAATCCTTAAAAAATTCTGTTAAAATTTTGAAAATACCGAATATAGCCGTTATATTGGTGTCTATACGACGTGGACCTACATAGGCATTGTTTGTCATAAGTCATTGCCATATCCAAATTCGAAACTTGAAATAAACGGTGAATAATGTAGCTAAAATCATCAAAATATCGTATATAGGGAGTTATCGTTGTATCGAAGCTTTGCGAAGACCTGGACCAGCATAGACAATTTTCTGTCATAGTCTGTAGCATCCATTACGAACTTCAAATACGATATCTCAAATAATTTCGGTGGGTATTATACCTAAACTCAAAATACCGAATATAGGAAGGTACTGGTATATGAAGCCTATACGAAGACCTATGTCTATGACAATTTTCTGTCACAGACAATTTTCTGTCACAGACTGTAGTTCCCATTACGAACTCTAAATACGTAATTTGAAACAATTCCGGTGAATAATGACGCTAAAATCATCAAAATACCGAATATAGGGAGTTACCATTATATGGGGCCTACACGAAGACGTGGACCTGCACAGACAATTTTCTGTCTTAGGCTGTAGTATCCATTTCGAACTTCAAATACCAAATTTGAAACAATTCCGGTGAATAATGTCGCTAAAATCATCAAAATACCGAATATCGGGAGGTACCGTTATATGGGGGCTATATGAAAAATATTATATTATAAAAAATATTACTGGAAAAATAAACACGTGTGCAAATGTTTAGCCTTCTACCTCAATTCGTTCGAAAGATAGCGTGACTACAACAGACAGATGGAAATACTCATGTCAGACCCAACAAAGTACATATATTCTTGATCAGCGTAAAATTCTAAGACGATTTAGCTCTGTCCGTCCGCCCGTCTGTCCTTCTGTTGTAATCACGCTACAGTCTAAACGAATTAAGATAGGAAGCTAGAATTTTACACAGATCCCTCTTTTGTCTACTGTTTTAGGTCAAGTTCGAAGATGGGGTATATTGGTCCACGATATTCGGTATTTTGACGATGTTAGTCACTTTATCTAACGGAATGGTCTGAAAATCCTTAAAAGAGGTTCTTATGAGTATTTTATCCCTTGAAAGAGACTTATCTATATAGGTCCACGATATCGTATAGCCCCCATATAACGGTACCCCCCGATATTCGGTATTTTGATGATGTTAGCCACATTTTTTCAATGGAATTGTCTGAAATTCCACACAAGGAGTCCCTAGTGGGTACTTTATACCTCGGAAGAGAATTATCTATATAGGTCCACGATATCGTATAGCCACTCCTTGTGTGGATTTTCAGGAATTGTCTGAAAATCCACACAAGGAGTGTGAGCACTTTAACCCCTGAAAGGTAATTGTCTATATAGGTCCACAATATCGTATATCCCCCCATATATCGGTACCTCCCGATATTCGATATTTTAAAGATTTTAACAGAATGTTTAATGGATTTTATTTTTTGAAAGTTTTCTAGTTCGTTCCAAATGGTGGTGGGTATTCAAAGTTCTGCCCGGCCGAACTTACTCCTTTTTTACATGTTTCCTTTAAGCTTGGCTCTTAATTAATTTAATTTATTTTAGGTTATTTTTGCCGACGGTCATTTTACCAGCCTTTAATGGGCACTTTTAGTATGAGAAGGCAAAACAAAATTTGTGTTCTATTATTTTTGCACGTATTCTATTTTATCTGAGTATTTTGCATATTGAAGATCCCATCATGGCAGAAGAATACAGGTAGATGCATCAACGCTTGGGGGCATTGATGTGTCAAAAAAATTTAAATGTTTTTTGCAAATATAAGTAGATTTTTATATGTTTCCTTATACTACGTCAGTCAGATTCTATTAAAATTCGCGTTTTTTTTCCAAAAATTTTTACAAATTTTAATAAATTTTCATTCAACATTTTCAATTTCAAAGTTGGTTTGACAGTTCATTGTCCCAGCAGCTGTGTCGACGCTTCTACCTATATTCTTCTACCATGGGATCCCATACAACACATCCGTATTCTAATATAGGTCTAACAAGAGACGTAAATAACTGTTTTGTTGTATATGGATCACCGTTTACACAACCTAAAATACCATTTGTTTTATTTACCCTTGTTATTGAATGGCTATTAAAATTTAATTTTGGATCCATCAAGAGGCCAGGATCGACAAACGAATCTTCAGTTGATAATGAATGACCGTCAATATTATATTGCAATATAAGAGAAATCAATCTGGAGAAGCACATATGCTTACATTTGTTTAAATTTGAACCCATACAATTTAACCTGTGCCATTGAAAAGGCTATCTAAATCATGGTACAAGGTAGGCTAACTATTTTTTGAATATTTTCTGAAAATGGTTTTATTTTTGAATAGAATGCAAACATAAACAAATAAAATTGACATATTAAGCCAAGAAAATAAAAAAGTTAAAATCATATGGTATCTTAGCCCTACCTTGATTTTATTGTACCATGATCTAAATCGTTTCGGAGTAATTTTAAAATTTAACTTCACCTGCATACAATAACAATTTCGTGTAATTTATGGAATTGGGTAAATCGTTGATAAATATAAGAAAGAGGACCAGTCCAAGGTGACTTCCTTGCGGAACACCCGATGGAACGTTAATCGATTTGAATAGATACCTTTCAAACAAAACTAGTTATGACCTATCTTGTAAGCAAAGATGATATCCATTTGACTAAGTTTGAAAGTTTATATACTAGGAGTTCAAGGTTAACTCTATAGAAAGCTTTACTAAAATCAGCATAAATTGTGTCAGTTTGTCAACGCTGAATAAATCATTTTATTACTGTTTACGTAAATTGTTTAAGATTTGTTGTAGTTGAAAGACCACTAGGAAAACCATGCTGATATGGACTCAATATAGATTGAATTTTCAGTGAAATTACTGGAGTAATTTATTTTTCGAACAATTTTGGTATGACACTTAATTTTGCAGTTCCTCTATAATTTGATACATTTGTAAGACTACCAGACTTATGTAAAGGTATAATATATGTTTTTTTTTTTTCATAAAGTAGCTAAGTGACCAAAGTTAAGTGAATAATTAAACAATATAGTCAAAGGGAGTGCTAAAGTTTCTGAACAATATTTAAGAATTATATTAGGTATGCCATCCGGGTCTGGACATTTAATCGATTTTAAACTACGCAGACTATTTGATACGCCTTGACGTTGTAGAAAAGGCATACAAATATGATCAGCCTGGGACAACGAATCTTTAATTTGGCAAGATGTACTGGAATAGGTTGTGGCAAAAAAACTGCGAAACTCTCAGCAATATCTGTGCCTGTGACAAATTCTTTATTGTTATATTTCAATACTTAGGGTTTAGAGGAAACCTTTTGTTTTAGGTTAACGAAATCATAAAAAGATTTAGGATTGGATTTAAAATTATTATTAATTTTGTCGAGGTAAAGATTATACAATCTACGAGACTCTAAAGTATATTTAAATCTAGCAACAGAGTAATTAGTATAGTCTATTGTTAAGCCTGATTTTTTGTATTTACGAAAAAGCTTATTTTTAGAATTTTTTAAACTTGATAATTCAGAGGTTATCGATGGATATTTATTAGAATTTTTAACTTTAGCAGTTGGAACACATTCCAGTTTAAATCTATTTAAAATACCATAAAATCCATCAATAAAATATTCCAGATCTTTATGGCTATTACACAGAGGCCCAATTTACGAGGAAATGACGGTATATCGGAATATTTCATAATGTTGTGTTATATTTACACAAACCAAATTAAGAATTCACAATGTTTATTTCACGAAGATTTATGTCACAAAAACGATGCATAATTCAAAGCTTCAGAATCTGACATTGGAAGCCACCCAATGGAAGGCACATTGAAATCACCAAGAATCAGAATACAATCAGAGTTATTTATTTTTACGTGAAGATGGAGGTAGAATATAAAAACAAGTTACAAACACTTTAAATTTGCCCAATTCAATGGAAACACCAAACCAACAAAATCATTTAAATCTATAAAATTGGTGGTATATTCGGCATCAACTACAATAAGGACGCCACCGCCTTTTTTACAAACACAATCTTTTCTAAATATTTGATATTTTGAATATAAAACTTTACTATTTAATATACATGTTTTCACCAAGTTTCGGAGAAAACCAATACATTCTAATAGAAACCAATGCTATTAATATTTTGTTAAGTCCCCCTTACATTCTGATAGCAAAGAGAAAATGAATTATTTAGTTTTTTGGACACTGAATCTGGTCTTAGAGGCAAATGAGCTAAATTATGGGATCTCTCCAGAAATTCTTTAATGAATTGTCTAGCCAAAAATCATTTGAAATCAACTGTACAAAAATATTTTCAGGAGCAATTTTGAAAGAAGATCTACTTTCAGAAAATGCAGATCGGAGCTTATAACATCTCAAAAAGTAATGTCCCTCAATTTTTGATTTTTATACCCTCCACCATACATAGTATGGAGGGTATATTAAGTTCGTCATTCCGTTTGTAACTCATCGAAATAATCATTTTAGACCCAACAAAGTGTATATATTCTTGATCAGCGTAAAATTCTAAGACGATTTAGCCCTGTCCGTCCGTCCGTCTGTTGTAATCACGCTACAGTCAAAAAGAATAAAGATATGAAACTAAAATTTTGCACAGATCTGTCTTTTGTCTGCAGACAGGTCAAGTTAGAAGATGGACTATATCGGTACAAGATATCGTATAGCTCCCATATAACGGTACCCCTCGATATTCGGTATTTTGATGATTTTAGCCACATATTTCAACGGAATTGTCTGAAATTCTACACAAGGAGTTCCTTGTAAGCACTTTACCCCATGAATGAGAATTGTCTCTTTAGGCCCATGATATCGTATAGCCTCCATACAACGCTTCCCCCGATATTCGGTATTTTGATGATTTTAGCCACAATTTTCAACAGAGTTGTCTGAAAATCCACACAAGGAGATCCTTGTGGGTATTTTACCCCTGTAAGATAATTGTCTATATAGGTCCACGATATCGTATAGCCCCCATATAACGGTACCCCTCGATATTCGGTATTTTTATGATCTTATCACATTTTCTAATGGAATGGTCTGAAAGTCCACACAAGGAGTTCATTATGAGTATTTCACCCCCTGAACTAGAATTGTCTATATATCGTTATCGTATATCCCCCATATAACGCTCCCCCCGATATTCGGTATTTTGATGATTTTAGCCACATTTTCAACGGAATTGTCTGATAATCCAATTCCTTGTGGGTACTTTATACCTTGAAAGAGAATTATCTATATAGGTCCACGATATCGTATAGCCCGCGTATAACGGTACCCCCCGATATTCGGTATTTTGATGATTTCAGCCACATTTTTCAACGGAATTGTCTGAAATTCTACACAAAATCCACATAAGGAGTTCTTTGTGAGCACTTTAACCCCTGAAAGGGATTTGTTTATATAGGTCTACAATATCGTATATCCCCCCATATATCGGCACCTTCCGATATTAGGTATTTTAAAGATTTTAACAGAATTTTCAATGGATTTTATTTTTTTGAAAATTTTCTAATTCGTTCCAAATGGAGTTTATAATAACTTTTGTCAGCGGCCGTTTCTGGTGTAAACCTTGTTGCAAATATAATTTTCATGACGGAAGCCATAGATAAGTTATAGATAAGATAGTTTTCTAAGTAACAGTCTCGGGACGATCATTAGATATGGGAAATAATAATTCCTGAATGTCATGAGTGGATTGTGAAGTTTTCTTAGAAACCTCACAGTCAATACTCCTAACCTCAGGATTATTTACCCCTTTACTTATATCGCCGTTAAGTTAATTAATTAACTGAAACTGGCTGTGGAACAGTGCTCTCCACAGAAAATATGGCTTTGCGACTAGGCATTCTCTTAGTTGATGCCTTTTCCGCAGCCCTTTTGCGCTTCTAACCAGAAACTGACGGTGACGACACAAACTCATCTAGTTCTTGGTATTTCTCAAACAATGTAGAGAAATTCTAAAATCGGAGTGATAGTAAGGAAAATTCTTTTTTCATAGATGTCAATTCCGACTACAAATCCTTTACAAAATTTTAAAAGTCTGCAGGAGTTTTCTACATTGCACACAACACCAACGAACACCAACATTATTACACCCTCCACCATACATAGTATGGAGGGTATATTAAGTTCGTCATTCCGTTTGTAACTCATCGAAATAATCATTTTAGACCCAACAAAGTATATATATTATTGATCAGCGTAAAATTCTAAGACGATTTAGCCATGTCCGTCCGTCTGTTGTAATCTCGCTACAGTCAAAACGAATTAAAATAGGAAGCTAAAATTTTGCACAGATCTGTCTTTTGTCTGCAGGCAGGTAAAGTTAGAAGATCGGTCCACGATAATGTATAGCCCCCATATAACAGTACCCCCCGATATTCGGTATTTTGATGATTTTAGCCACATTTTTTAATGGAATCGTCTGAAATTCTACACAAGGAGTCCCAAGGAGTACTTTACCCCCTGAAAGAGAATTGTCTATATAGGTCCACGATATCGCATATCCCCCATAAAACGGTACCCCCCAATATTCGGTATTTTGATGATTTTAGCCACATTTTTCAACGGAATTGCCTGAAATTCTACACAACGAGTTCTTTGTGAGTATTTTACCCCCTGAAAGATAATTGTGTATATAGGTCCACAATATCGTACCCCATATAACGGTACACTCCGATGTGCGGTATTTTGATGATTTAGCCACATTTTCCAATGGTATTGTCTGAAAATCTACACAAGAAGTTCCTTGTGAGTATTCCCTGGAAGATAATAAACTATATAGTTCGCCATATAACGGTACCCCCCATATTCGGTATTTTGATGATTTTAGCAACATTTTTCAATGGAATTGTCTGAAATTCTACACAAGTAGTTCTTTGTGAGTACTTTACCCCCAGACATAGATTCGTCTATATTGATCCACAATATCGTATATCCCCCCATATATCGGCACCTTCTGATATTAGGTATTTTAACGATTTTAACAGAATTTTTAATGGATTTTGTTTTTTTTTAATTTTCTAATTCGTTCCAAATGGTGGAAGATATTCAAGGTCGAAGTTACTGCTTTTTTACTTGTTTAATTTTACAAGTTACAACCATGGGATAATTACAGAAGGTAGAATAAAGCTACCTCCAAAATACATTTTTTCATTTGGTGCCCCTATCCTCTCGAAACATTTTGTTTATGTGTGTGTATTGTTTTGAATAAAAAAGAAATAAAAAATAAAGTATTTCAAATTCATGTGTAACAGAAATACATATTTTCGACAATTGTACAATTGTACGGATTAAACGGCATTGATCTTTTATCATGGAATAACCCTATGGAATAACCCCAACGTTTCTTTCATGTTTTGTTATTTTTCCCCAGTATAAGAATTTTGTAGGAAAAAATATAAAATAAACAAAACCAATTGTTGCATATTTAAAATTCTATTTGACACTATAAGACTCCGGTAGAGTTGTATTTTTCCCAGTTTTTTGAAGTTGAACAACTTTTCTAATTGTAAGGGTGAGATTAAAAAATGCAACCAACTTCAGACTGTCATTTCTAAGCCACTCGTCCGACAGCTGTTAAAATTATTCCACAGACAGCTCATTATATTGTTTACAAGCGTACAGAAGTATTTTGGTGAGAATTTTACAAAAAAAAAATTTATTCGTGATGAAATTCAAGCGTGATTTCTTTATATTTGGCAAGAAAAACACAAGTGGATATCGTTAGAGCACTCCAACATTTAAATGTGAATAAATCTTTTGTGTCTCGTGCCATCGCTCGTTACCGTGATACTGGTAGCGTAGCCCGACGTCAAGGAAGTGGACGGAAGAAAATGGCAACATTGGCAGAAATGGTTCGAAAAGTAAAGAAGCGACTTGGTCGAAACCCGCGTCGCAGTGGCCGAACAATGGCTCGTGAGCTGAACATATCGCAATATTCTATTCGACTAATATTGAAAAATGAGCTCGGGGTAAAGCCATTGAAATTCTAAAAAAAGAGCTAAAGAGTTGCTTCGCGTGACCGAAAGTGGTGAACTGCCGAATTTGGTTTTCTCGATGAGCAAACATTCGTTATCCAGCAGCTTGTAAACAAACAAAATGATGTGTGTTTACTTGCCAAAGAAAATGTGCACCTTTTGTTGGCCACCAGAGCTCATGCGCCGGCCATGGTGATGGTGTGGGCCGCCATAACACTACGCTCGTATTAATCGACCGTGGCATCAGAATAAATGCCAAATATTGTAGCGAAAACATTCTGGAGGTTGTATTAAAGCCTTGGGCACGCAAACATTGAGATTCCTCGCTGGAAACAGGGCACAATGGCCACCAAAATCTCCGGATACCAATCCGTTGACCTATTGTGTCTGGAGTATTTTGGAAAGAAAGGTTGGCGCTAAAAAATACCGAAGTGTCGATCATATCAAACAAGCGCTTCACCGGGAATGGGCCAAAATACCGCAGAGCAACATTCGGGCAGCGTGTGACGGTTTCATTGGCCGTTTGAAGGTCATAATTCGTGCCAAAGGTGACCAATTCGAACAAATCTAAACTTATTCTAAAATTTTATGCTTTTTCCGACATTTTTTGCTGTCATTGAATAAAATTAAAAAAAATTTGAAAATTATGGCGTTTGACTTTGTTGCAGTTTTTTTTATCTCACCCTGTATATTTTCTAAGATCAGATCTGTAGTTGGAATTTCTTTTTAAAAATGGTACGAGATAAAATTGAATTGCAAAATTGACAATATCTGTCGTAGTTCATATTTTTCAAGAGCACCGAGCACCTCAATTTCACAACAAGATCAAAAAGACGCCGAATTTTCCCTCTTTTCCACTTTTTATTTTGTTCTGTTCCAGAACTGTGAGAATGTACAACTTTTTCTGGAACGAAGCATTTATTTATCTTCCCCTTTTTAGTACTTTAATTACACAACCCTACAATTAACACAGGGTTGCATTTATTGGCACCGTTATGTGATCCCTAACTTCCATCAACAAACAACATTTGCATTACTTTTTTCTAAATCATTAAATTATTGGCAGTATCCTTTCCGGTTCTTTTTCCTATCATCGACGTTTGCAACCAGCGGGAGCAAAAATCTTGTCTGTTTTTTAAAAAAAAAAACAATTTCGATTGCACACAACAGTATTTATATAACTGCCATCAAAATACGTTGACCGTAAGAAACTTCAGTTGAAAAATTTCAACATTGACAACTGAGCAATTTTTTTTTGTTTAAAATAGAAACTATTAATACAAATAATGTGAATGTTTGTAATTGGGAACTTATTATTTGGTAGATTTAAAGATATGGACCGTATTAAGAAGGTAAAGTCAAATTTCAAATAATCATTGCCAACTCTGCATTGTCGGTAACTTAGCTTGTCAAATTTCAATGCATTGTAAATAGGTTCCCATCTCTGATTTGTGGGTATACAATGGATTTATAAACATACATTTTGACAATGAGATGTTGTCAAATGAATAATTTTGAAAAATTGGAATCATATGATTGCCTAACATTACCTTCTTAATTCTACCATGCATTTTACCATAGGGAACTTGAATATTTGTGCACGCTACTAATTAGAGGTAACTCTTTTATACATACTTTTTCAAATTACAGATAAAATAATTCAAATTTCAAACGGAATAATTCGAATAAAAATATAAAAAATGAATTACAAATAAAATAAGTGATTATAGAATTTTAAATGAAATTGTATGTATTACAAATGGAATTCTCGAATAACAAATGAAATATAACGAGTTACAAATAAAATATTTCGAACTTCATCTAAAAAAGTTGTAGATCTTGCATATGTTAGCAAGTTATATATAATAATCAGAAAATAAACTGATTTTTATTTATTTTATAGGAATTTTCCATATTTTTATATACATAGCTAAGTGGCAAGCTTAGTTGCTGTAGAAGGAGATAAGCTAGTTTTTTGTGGCGTTTAAAGTATACAATAATTGGTTTATTTATTTTAGAATTTTCGCACATTTTTGGAATTTGGAAGAAAATGCGAAACTTGAAGAGAAATCTGTTTATAATGTAGCTAAAATCATCAAAATACCGAATATGGGGGGTACCGTTATATGGGGGCTATACGAAGACGTGGACCTGCACAGACAATTTTCTGGCATGGGCTGAAGTATCCATTACAAACTTCACATGCGAAATTTGAAACAATCCCTGTAAATATTGTCGCTAAAATCATCAAAATACCGAATATCGGGGGGATACCGTTATATGGGGGCTATATGAAGACGTGGACCTACATGGCACATTTTTTGACTTTGGATGTAGTATCCATTACGAACTTCAAATACAAAATTTGAAACGATTCCGGTAAACAATGTCGCTAAAATCATCAAAATACCGAATATCGGGGGTACCGTTATATGGGGGCTATATGAAGACGTGGACCTATATGGCTCATTTTTGGATTTAGGATGTAGTATCCACTACGAACTTCAAATACCAAATTTGAAACGATTCCGGTAAACAATGTCGCTAAAATCATCAAAATACCGAATATCGGGGGGTACCGTTATATGGGGGCTACACGAAGACGTGGACCTTCACAGATAATTTTCTGTCTTAGGCTGTAGTATCCGTTACGAACTTCAAATGCCAAATTTGAAATAATTCCGGTGAATAATGTCGCTAAAATCATCAAAATACCGAATATCGGGAGGTACCGTTATATGGGGGCTATATGATAACTTGGACCTACATGGCCCATTTACGAACTTAACCTGCCTACTGGGAAAATATACATGTGTGCAAAATTTTAGCCTTCTATCTCAATTTGTTCGAAAGATAGCGTGATTACAACAGACAGACAGACAGACGGACAGACAGACGGACATGGCTAAATCGTCTTAGAATTTTACGCTGATCAAGAATATATATACTTTGTTGGGTCTGACATGAGTATTTCGAGGAGTTACAAACGGAATGACAAAATTAATATACCCTCCTTAGTATGGTGGAGGGTATAAAAGGAACAATTGGCTTGAAATATGTACCTTGCGTATTTGGGCAGAGTATTACATAAGCGTGTTAAATTATGTAGACGACGGCATGGTTCAATTAGAAAGGTTGATCAACTTCAAAGAAACTACAAATATGCAACTCTGTGTCTTATAGTGTCAAATAAACTTTTAAATATGCAACAGTTGGTTTTGATTATTTTTTAACAAAATTCATATATTGGGGAAAATCCGCGAACGAAAAATGGAATGTTGGGGTTTTTCCACAATATTAAATCTAAAATAATAGGGCAATACAATTTTATCCTCAAATCGTACAATGTGTTGCCTTACCGTCGAAAATATGCATTTGTTTTGCAACCAAATTTGAAATAATTTTAAAGTATTGTATTTTTTTATTCAAAACAATACACACACATACACATAGGCCCGTTCTTATATTTTTCCTTTATAGTCCACTTTTGTTATGCCTTACTTTAGGAAAAGTGAAGTAAAAATTTCACATTATCGGGTTCTCATTACTGCATCTTTCCTTTAAAATATATGCATTTTTACAGAGATATGGTAAGCTTTTTTAAAAGTAACTGGTATTCACTGCATTTTTTCACAATGGCATCTTCATTTTTGTTTAAAAATAATAAACAAAATGCGAATTTGTAATTAATTTCGTGAAATAAATTTATGATTCAGTCCTTCAATATAAAATAAACGATTTGCGTTATCCATTTTTTTATTTAAATAAGTTTTGCTGTTATTTATGTGTCCGACAACATCACTTTTTTATCTACCGGCAATATGTAAGAACCGGCCATAATGTGTATATGTTTTGACAGAATAAGGACACCAAAAGATTGTATTCAGGGAGTAGCTTTGTTTTACCTTCTGTAATTGTGCCATGGACGACGGGTTTGTTAAATCAAATTTTTTTAATGTTTTTTTAAAAATAAGTACATTTTTACATGTTCCTTATACGACGCCAATCAGAGGTATTCATGATATGAATTTTTCAAAAAACCAATTGAACAGTCAAACCAATTTTGAAATTGAACATTTTGAAGAAAAATTATTCAAATTCGTCAAAATCTTTGAAAAATGCATATCATAATAACCTCCTGTTGGTGTCGTATAAGAAAACATACAAAAATCTACTTATTTTTGAAAAAAAAAAAAAAAAAACATTTAAACATTTTCGACATCAATGTTCCCAAGCGTTGATACACCTACCATGGATGCGACTACCTGCATTCTTCTACCATGGTTAAACCCATGGTACAATAAGGAGGTAGAACAGCTTTGTAAAACTACAGAAATACAGCCCTAAGGATATGCCCGCTTCCTGTCAGAATTACTCAAAATTTTATGCACCAAATTGTTTTCATTCATTTGATATTATTTGTTTATTTTTAAAATGAGTAGAATAGCGCGAAAGATGAATGAAATACCTGTATGTTTTCCCAAAAAGATGATCCTAAGTGTTCAATCTTTCAATTCCATGGCAAATCTGGTTATATTACTAATGCGATCCCCGCAATTTAAGTTTCTTCCAATCATTGATTATGTAAATATTTTGTTTTTATTTTTCAAAACAACAAATACATACACAAAATTGCCAGAAGTCGGGCACACTTAGAAAAAAATTGTAATCAGCTGGTAGAGCTACCAGCTAATCTTTTTATTGTATCATGGTTAAACCGAGTGAATTTAAAAACGTACATGTAAACATAAATGACTTGCTCTATTGACTCATGTTTAAGATCTGGAATAGAGCTATTACAATTATCAATGCAATCGAAAATCGATTACTTATTTGGTCTTAGTAATCGCTTAGCCGAAATCCGATTGTTTTTTTGACAACTGTCAGAATGATTCTTGTTGATAGAATTATAGGAGAACGTCAGTCACATTTTAATTCGTTCTAATCGTCTAAAGTCGAGCTTAATTGCAAACTTCTATTAAAAAAAGAGTTCCTTTCAAGTATTGTTGACTTCATGAAATCTTGTGCAAAGTGTTTTAAGCGCGTTCCGTTAAATATCTGCGAGGAATCACATTTCATATTTCTTGTTTTGTTTTATATGTACATACATACTATATGTATAGTGACGGCGAGAAGTTAGCTTAAAAGATTGTGCGACAATTCACATTGGAATTTATTGGCTGGCCTTTGCTTCCTTTCTACATACATACATATATACATTTTCGTATATTCTAAAAAAATTTGTGACAACATTCGTCTGTACGTTGCTTTGTGTTGGCAGAAGTGGTCAGCGGCTATTAAGAAGCCGCAAACAAATTAGCAAAACTGGAGTTGGAGCAGTGTTCACGTAAACTATCAAACGCCAACCTATCGATTGCAGACGAAGAATTTATATACAACGTCAACTGTGACATTGAACACTTTATAAAGCAAAGGCACAACAACGGGTACGTATTGATGCAGAGGATAAATAGAACAACAAAAAACCAAGAAGATGATTTAAACGTCCTGAAAGCAGTTTGTACCTGAACAATCACAGCTATAATAACATGTAGTGTCTTAACTCCAGTTTATTAAAAACTTTAATTTTTTCGAAATTTTTTCTAGTGATAGGTATTTTTACCCTACTTCCGGGAAACTATTTTTTTCTTGGGGGACCGACCCGGGACCCGCACTGGACCCGGATTCACTTGCCCGATATAGGCAATATAGGTATCGTACGAAACAAAGTTTTTTTTATTGAAAACATAATTTTAATGAACTGGTTAGAATCGGGTTATGCGGGTCGAAAGACCCACATTTCTGGATCCAGAAAAGGTATTAGCACAAATTGTGGCATTTTGGAAAGACAAGAGTGGCAGCAATCATTTTGCAACAGTCTTGTTGACCCCTATAGTGGGCCCTTTTTCGACTTTTTGGGGATTTTATAAAAAATCCGGGTCCGAAAAATCTACTATAACTTCTGAACCGTTTATAATATCCCCATCATGTGACCACTTGGTGGATAGGTATTTTCATAAGCTATGTATGTTGTCTATATCGGGTAAGTGTATCCGGGTCTAGACCAAGTCTTGAACCCGGATTTTCAGGTCGAAAATTTGGGGTCCCGGGTCCGTCCCCAAGAAAAAAATAATTCCCCGAAAAAAAAATCGAAAAAACCTAAGAGTTTTTACAAACTTAAGTTGTTTCCATATAGCTTAGCATTTGTCCCGGGTCAGACTCATTATGGACAATATATGTATCGGATCAAGAAGGGTCCCTTCGCCGACCACAAGTTTTAGCTATTTCTTGGGAAAGTCCGTACTTTCCGAAATATAGACCCTAAATGTTCCGTTAGAGCCCAATATATTCCAATATTTGCAAGACCAAACAAGTGTATCATCGGCGCCTACGGGACCGAAGTTGTCGTCCTGTGGCCGGGGATTTAGATTTCCTCCTCTGGATATGTCCAACTCCGGCTACACGATCGAAATTTTTTCTAAAATTGATACTTTTTTAAGTAACTGTGCTTAGAATGCCTTCTAGATTTTAGGAACCTTTCTTATTAACATCAGACTTCTTTAAAACTACCATTTGAACCATAAATTTGTGATGTCCTTTTCATTTCATACAATTTAACAAAATATACCAATATCTTATAAGTGACAAAATATCTTATATTAATATACAACTATATAAAATTTTCTTATAACTAAGTTAAATAAATAAATACATAACAAAACTTAACAAACCAAAAAAAAAAATCGAACCCTTACACCTAGCTGAACAACAGTTAAGCAAGGTGGAGAGGTGTGTGTTCGGCCGGGCCGAACTTTGAATACCCTCCACCATTTGCTAAAAAATTGGCAATTTAAAAAAAAAAAAAAAAATCCCTTCAAAATTCGGTTAAAATCTTAAAAATACCGAATGTACCCGTATATTAGGGTCTATAAGACGACATGGCGTGCATAGGAAACTTTTGTCACAAGCTATTACAATATTCAAATGCGAAACTTGAAAAAATCTGTTTATATATTATAAACCATCAAAATATCGAATATAGGGAGGTACCATGGGGGTTATAAAACATGAACACGCAGAGACAATTTTCTGGCATAGGCTGTAGTATGCATTACGAACTTAAAATGCAAAACTTGAAATAATTCCGTTAAATAATGTCGCTAAAATCATTAAAATACCGAAAATCGGGAGGTAACGTTATATATATACATGGCCCATTTTCAATACCAAAAGTCCTGCAGAAATAATACACATTTGAGTAAAATGTTATCAACCTACTTCATTTCGTTCCGAAGCTTAAGTGATTTCCACAGACGGATAGACGGACGGACATTGCTAAATCGACATAGAATTTTATGCTGATCAAGAATATATATACTTTGTGGGGTCTAAAATGTATATATGTATTTTATATATATTATAGCGGATGTAGAAAATACAAGCATAGAAACTACTAAATTCCTAAAAAAGAAAAAAGACATGAAAATCAATCAGACATGTTAAAAAAAATAATAAACTGCAATCAGGAGCTCAACGAGCATACATATATTTAAAAAAATCTCTCTTAAGATACTCATGGAACAAGTAAAATTACGCAGGGTCCACTACTTAAGACAAAAATCTTGAAACAAAACCCCAGCTGAATAGACTCGATTGTAATATTAGCGATTTGTGTTTAAGTTCCCTTTAAGTTCAGATATTCTTTTTATACCCTGCACCACATAGTGGTAAGGGTATTATGTCTTTGTGCATTTGTTTGTAACATGGAGCAGGAAACGAGATAGACCCATAGTTACTTTTGAGAACCTTCATAGAATCACTTTCTGAGTCGATTTATGCATGTCAGTCCGTCTGTCCGTCCGTCCGTCCGTCCGTCTGTCCATGTATTCTTGTGAACAAAATGCAGGTCGCATTTATTACCCGATTGAGATGAAATTTTCCAAACAATATTTTTTTGGCCCAAGGACGAACCCTATTGAAATTGGTGAGAATCGGATCAAATTTAGATATAGCTCCCATATATATCTTCATCCGATTTCGGGTTAAATGTGCACCAAAAATCCACTATCAGTCCAAATTACCTGAATTTTGGCACTCCCAACCGAGTTCGGCCTAGAAGCAAGTATATCAAATTTGGAGAAAATCGGTTCAGATATAGCTATAGCTCCCATATATATCTTTCATCCGATTTGATCTTTAAGTCCCTCACATTCCTACTATGCACTCCACAACCGTGATATTTGGTACCAGATATTAGATGGAGCACAGAAATAGCTGTTTTAAATTTTATCGAAATCGGTTCAGATTTGGATATAGCTCCCATATATATCTTCATCCGATTTCGGGTTAATTGACCACCAAATGGCCAATATCAGCCCAAATGGCCAGAATTTTGGCACATGAGACCGAGATTAGCCTTAAAGAAAATACAACAAATTTGGAGAAAATCGGTTCAGAAACAGCTATAGCTCCCATATATATCTTCATCCGATTTCGGGTTAAACGTGCACCAAATGTCCACTATCAGTCCAAATTACCTGAATTTTAGTACATCGGACCAAATTCAGCCTAGAAGCAAGTATATCAAATTTGGAGAAAATCGGTTCAGATATAGCTATAGCTCCCATATATATCTTTCATCCGATTTGGTGTTTAAGCCTCTCACATTCGTAATATGCACTCCACAAGAATGATATTTGGTACCAGATATAAGATACAGCCCAGAAATAGCTGTTTGTAATTTTATCGAAATCGGTTCAGATTTGGATATAGCTCCCATATATATCTTCATCCGATTTCGGGTTAATTGTGCACCAAATGGCCAATATAAGTCCAAATGGACTGAATTTTAGTACATCGGACCAAATTCAGCCTAGAAGCAAGTATATAAATAATAATTAATAATTTAGTGAAAATCGGTTCAGATATAGGTATAGCAACCATATATATGTTTCATCCGATTTAATGTTTTAGTCCCATATATTCGTAATATTCACTCTACAACCGTGATATTTGGTACCAGGTATTAGATGGAGCACAGGAAAAGCTGTTTTAAATTTTATCGAAATCGGTTCAGATTTGGATATAGCTCTCATATATATCTTCATCCGATTTCGGGTTAAATGTGCACTAAATGGTCAATATCAGCCCAAATCACTAGTCTAGAAGCTAATACGTAAAATTTGGAGAAACCCGGCTCAGAGATAGCTATAGTTCGTAAAATGCACGATAGAATTAGATAGATTTTGATTTTGTACCAAATATCTCATAGAGCTCTGAAATGCCCTGTATAAACCTTTTTACGAGAGCTCTACTAAATATGCATAGTGGTGTAGGGTATCATATAGTCGGCCCCGTCCGACTTTTGAGCTTTCCTTACTGGTTTATTATAAATTGTAACTTCAGTGCAATGTGGAAAATTTTTCGCGGTAAAGAATAACCGAAATTTCATTTATTAATTTAGTCATCTTCATGATACAAGAGATTAAATGATTAAATTTAAACACAACCCTAAACCTAGAGAATTGTAATTTCAAATTTACCAATAAGCAAGTAAATTTTAACAAGTATTTATACCCTTCACCACATAATGGTAAGGGTATTATGTCTTTGTGCATTTGTTTGTAATATGGAGAAGAAAGCGAGATAGACCCATAGTTACTTTTGAGGATCTCCATAGAATCACTTTCTGAGTTGATTTAGGCATGTCAGTCCGTCCGTCTGTCCATGTATTCTTGTGAACAAAATGCAGGTCGCATTTATTATCCGATTGAGATGAAATTTTGCAAACAACATTTGTTTGACCCAAGGACGAACCCTATTGAAATTGAAGATAATCGGTAAAAATTTAGATATAGCTCCCATATACATCTTCGTCCGATTTGCCTTTTATTGTGCACCAAACATGTAATATCCGCCCGAATACAACCAAATTAGGCCTGAAAATAAGTATGCCAAATTTGATCGAAATCGGTTCAGATATAGCTATAGCTCCCATATATATTGTTCATCCGATTTGTTATTTCTGCCCTCCGCAGCCGTAATATGCACTCTGTAACAACAATATTTGGGGAAATATATCAAATGCAGTTCAGAAATACCTTTGCTAAATTTTATCGAGATCGGTTTAGATTTGAATATAGCTCCCATACATAACTTCGTCCGATTTACGTTTTTTTGTGCACCAAACGTCTAATATTTGCACAAACGGGATAAAATTTGGCACATACGACCGAATTGAGTCTAGAAGGTAGTATGTCGAATTTGGTGAAGATCGGTTCAGATATAGCTATAGCTCCCTTATACATTGTTCATCCGATTTGTTGTATTTGTTACCCATAACCGTAATATGCACTCCGTAACAACGATATACAGGGAAATATATAAATTAGAGCTCAGAAATATCTTTGCACAAATTTTATCGAGATCGGTTCAGATTTGGATATAGCTCCCATATATATCTTTATCTGATTTCAAATTAATTTTGCACCAAATGGGCAATACAAGTCCGAATTTAAAAGATACAAATGCTTCGTCATATTTAGCCCTTTGAACTTTAAACTATAATTATAATCATAGCATGTTTGATTGAATTCTCCCATAAAAACTTTTATTTGTTATGTGGAGCTCTACTAAATTAGCAAAGTGGTGTAGGGTATCATAAAGTTGGCCCCGCCCGACTTTTATTAAGGACTTTCTGTTTTTTTTATCGAACGTTTCCACGTCTCACATTCCCACCCCTGCCGAGGGGCGACCTCACTTTACGTAGGGATCCGCATCATAATGGGAATTTAGAAGGAACAAAACCAGCTGCAGAATCTAATTCATCATCTAGTTTGCCAAAAATATAAAACATGTATTTTAATTGTTTAAAAATAAAATTCTAGATTTAATAACTTCTAAACGCATACCAAAATCTACATCACAGCACACAGAATTAAAGTCACCCATTGAATAATTCGTGCGGGGAAAATCGATATATAATAATTGGTAATATTTACTAGATCTTAACTGAACATTGATTCGAATAGATAAGATTAGGAAATCTGAAGGTATATTACCATTTAATATTTTTTCTAATTCTATCTAATCAATTTTAGGCTGCTAGCATAATAAGGCAAAAAAAATACTATTCCAATGTAAACCTCGTAAGGCAAATAGCAGAAATTGTTTTTGCACGGATTCTATTTTATCTGAGTATATTGCATATTGCGGATCCCATACAACAGAACCGTATTCTAATATAGGTCTAACAAGAGACGTAAATAATTGTTTTGTTATATATGGATCAGAAAATTATTTGCCCACCGTCTAACAAAACCTAAAACACCATTTGCTTTATTTACCATTGTTATTACATGGCTATTAAAATTTAATTTTGGATCCATAAAGAGGCCAAGATCGACAAATGAATCTTCAGTTGATAATGAATGACCGTCAATATTATATTGCAATATCAGAGAAGAAGATCTGGAGAAGCACATATGCTTACATTTGCTTAAATCGTTTTGAAGTAAACTAGCTTGCTTATTACAATTATGGGAAATGATCTGCATACATTAACAATTTCGAGTAATTTATGGAATCGGGTAAATCGTGGTTAAATGAAAGAAAGAGGACCGGTCCAAGGTGACTTCCTTGCGGAACACCTGATGGAACGTTAATCGTTTTGGTTGTTGTGATCTATCTTGTAAATAAGATGATATCCATTTGACTAAGTTTGTGTTGAAACCCATATAATTCAATTTATATATTAGGAGTTCATGGTTAACCCTATCAAAAGCTTTACTAAAATCAGTATAAATTGTATCAGTTTGTTTACGCTGAACAAATCCTTTTATTACTGTTGACATAAATTGTATAAGATTTGTTGTAGTTGAAAGACCACTACGAAAACCATGCTGATATGGACTCATTATAGATTGAATTTTCAGTGAAATTACTGCAGTAATTAATTTTTCGAACAATTTTGGTATGACACTTAATTTTGCAGTTCCTCTATAATTTGATACATTTGTAAGGCTACCAGACTTATGTAAAGGTATAATATAAGTTTTTTTCATAAAGTAGGAAAGTGACCAAATTTAGGTGAACAAAATTAACAATATAGTTAAAGGGAGTGCAAATGTGTCTGAACAATACATTAGAATTATATAAGGTATGCCATCCGGGCCTGGACATATAATAGCTTTTAAACTACGCAGACTATTGGATACCTCTTGACGTTGTAGAAAAGGCATACAAATTTGATCAGACTGGGACAATTTATTAGAATACGAATCTTTAATTTGGCAAGATGTACTGGAATAGTGCCTGTGAAAAATTCCTTATTGCTATATTTCAATACTGAGGGCTTTGAGGAAACCTTTCGTTTTAGGTTAACGAAATCAAAAAAAAATTTAGGATTGGATTTAAAATTATTTTTAATCTTGTCGAGGTAAATATTATATAATCTACGAGAATCTTAAGTATATTTAGACCTAGCAACAGAGTAATTAGTGTAGTCGATTGTTAAGCCTGATTTTTTATATTTACGAAAAAGCTTAATTTTAGAATTTCTTAAACTTGATAACTCATTCACATTTACCACTTTTCTCACATATTTTAATTTTAAAGAAAATCGCGAAAAAAAATAGTAGAACGTCATTATCGTGTTTACAATATCGGGTTCCTAATACAATTACAATTCATTTCATCCCAAAAAGCAAAAGTATAGTCTCCCCAAAATCTGTATATAGCACAAAATCTGTACAGCACAATCATTTGACTGATCCCCTTTGGGCACAACAAAGAACCACATCATACGATCTCGTGAGTGTGTGATAGTGCCGCCCATATCTGTTAGTTTGTAAGAAGTAGCTTAAGTAAATGTAGTCCTAGTAAAAACGAAATCGTGATTTCGAAGAGTCCCATTGTATAAAAAAAAACAATATATTATGGACACTATATAAACAATATATACCGAGCAATGACGCAACATTTTGTTTTCAATAAAAACTAAATCTGATGATAAATCTGAATATAAATTGTATATAATAACGTGAAGCAATTCTATATGATATTTAACGTCCAATAGAATTATTCTTTAGAAAAGGTTGAGTGTTACATGGAATCACACAACTATTCTTACTTATTTTCAATTTAATTATTCTATACCGAATAAAATCTTTAAGATTTTTGTATTTACTCAGCTGGAAATATTACGAAGAAAAAATAAATTCTTATAGCTTGCGAAATGCGCAAATGTAAATATCGAAGTAGTCTCTAAAGTTTAGCCAAAATCATATTTTTAACGGCGGTGTTGATAATCTAAATGTCTATAAATCAGATTTTTGTTAAGCTGAACGCTACAGATGGTGTATTTTAATCCCGATAAACAAACATTTCCAGTCTTTCCAGTACTATACAATCTTGATCAAAATTCTTTTAGCCCCATATATGTTAAAAGTATTCAAATAATCTACATTCCCGTATGCCTCATTCTATCGCAACTAATGTTCATCTTCTTTTGTATTTAGTAACACACATTTCTCCTATTTTATATCTACTGCCACAACCATTTGCTGCATTAATTTGTTTTTCTTTCTATTTTACGTTAAAACATTTTTACATGCACCGCTGTGTCGAATACCTTACCACGGTACGGTGCACAAATGAGTGTAGTTTGCAGTTTATCCAAAACATTACATATTACATTTGTTTTCCGCGTTATTGCATTTTTTCCTACGAATACTGATTGCTGCATTTGGTTGCAAATAACTCCACTGCTACTACCTTGTGCCACAAGTTCCAAATAATACCCAGAAAGACCTGTTTGTTAGACTGGTGCTGCAACTAAAATATAGTTAAGACTTGTGCTGCTAACATCATTACGTTGGCAGAGTCTTACATGTTCAATGTATTCATTTCTTTATAACGTTACTTCTCAAGCTTAGGTAGCCTTATTTCGGCTACAATGGTAAATGTTGGCCACAAAAAGAAAGAAAAAGTGCAATTTATTGCAGTATTTGTGTGTCATAGTTACTGCGCTGTCAGCAACGCAGGCAAATATCGTAAGTACAAATTTTAAAATATTAATTTCCAAGAAGGGATCTTTGTTTTTAATTACTCTAGAACTTTGTAAATGAAAGCAGTTTTCGTAAAAGTTGGACGTTTGGTCTACGGACGTTATAGAAAAGTGAATTTTTATTTCTTTGGGTCTCTGAATGAAATCCATACTTTCCTGATCTTTTCGACCTTATGATCCACTAAAACCGAATTATTCTTGTAGTTTTTTTCACTTCAAATATTATTATTTATATTTCCATTTTTCCATTTATATTTCCTTTTCTATCCCTAAAAATCGTTAAAAAATATTTCCTCAAATCCTTCTCCTCCTTGCAGTGTACTTCTTAAAAGGTCATTTCTAAAAACCTAAACAAAGTACAGTTACGTGGTACCAAACTCAACAAAAGGCAGTAGAGTAGAATAGGAGTAGTCGAGTCAATTTTTACCTATTGGTATCTTGTTGATAACACTTCTTTGTGGAAACACATATTCTTATTATTTTATTTACTTTTATTACAAAAAAAAATACAATCTTAAAGTATGTGGCCACTACAAGAAAAAAAATTAAAAGAATACTTGATATATTCGCTCTGTTGATTCGGAGATCAAAAAATAAACAATCTGTTGTAGGCATAATATAATAAAACAACGACGAAGAATGTACTACAACAATAACCCGACAAATTCTGGATTGGAGTAACTGTATTTGTATTCTGTTCTGTTGTGTCTTTCATTATTTTTGTTGCTCTCATTCAAACGTTGCGTTCGATAAAAAATTCTTTCGATTCTCGTTTCTTGAGTGTCACCTGATGATGTAATAAACAATGGGAATCAAACATAGCGTGCGTTCAATGACCGCTGGTTATATTCCGAAAGCCGTTCTTAAATGAAGCAGTAACTGAAAAGGGTGTGGGGACTATAAAACCACTTTTACGGGCATTTTGTTGATAATGAAATCAATTGGAAGCCAAATATAATAATATAAATTTTGAAAGAGTTAAGTCGAGGTAGCTTTATAATCATACTCAAGGCCAAAGTTATGGAACGATCAATACTAATAGACATTTTGCACGGACTTTGTGTCCCAAATGGAATTAATACATATTTATTGAGACGATATATACAGCGGATAAAATGGAACAAGAACATAATTTTGATAGGATAGTGAAATCGACATACAGGTCACAATTATCGAAACTAATATTGGCAAGAGGAGGATACTAAAGAAGCGGGCGAAAAGGACAAATATTTTGTCTGAAATATTTTTAATGCTAAGTGCGACATGAATTACAAATATACCCACCAAGAGAAGGAAAGGTTAATGGAGAGAGAGAGAGTGGAGTTAGCAGTGCCGTCTTCTTAGCCGGGACAAGGTTTTAGCAAACTTGTAGATGATGATGAGATCTATGTTTGAAAATAACGTTAGAGTTTATATCTCTCACCTGCAAATAGCCGACGTCTCTTGTTGAATAACATTTGACATCTGCATAGCAGGTGTTCAATCGCCTCTATATCTTCTTCCATATTCCATCTTGAAGTCAGATATCTGATACTACGGTGGTCAATTAATATGCCTACCGCGATTCTTAGTATGCCTAACGAGATGGGTCTAAGTGTCATCTTCTTCCGGCTTATTGGTGGTTTAACTGGGAAACTCCTCGACCTAATTCATCAGCCACTTCAGTTCCCACTATATTGCTATATCCTGGAACCCGATAAAGCTTATTGCAATCGCGAATTTCAATCAGGGCTTTCTTGCTGTCAAGACTATTTAAAGGCAATTGACTTGATAGCTTTAAGGGTCACCTGACATTTATAGTCATTGGTCCCGTTATGCTATTGCATAGTTCTTTTATCGTCTCGGCCTAGTAAGTAAACATTTTCCTAGTTGCTACATGAACAAAATTCAAAACTAAATTTAAAAAAAATAAATTTTAATTAGAGCTTTTTGAACTAAATTACTTAATATTTGTTCTTCTTTTTTTTTCATATTTTTGTAGTGTTTTACTATTTCCACCAGTTAACAATTTCCGTCGATTCCTAATACATCAGGCATGTGAGAATTTTCGGCAAAAATATGACATATTTACATTTTCTGTGGGACAGGGTCCTTTCCGCCGAACAGTAGTCTGTTTCAAAAATCAACTAATAGATCCTCAGAAATTTACGGATAATGCAGCGATAAATTCTATCGAAACGTGAGTTCATTTTTTAGTAATGTGAATTAACAAAAATAATTGTATATTATTATTATTATATATTTACAGACGCCACAAGCACAACAGTAACCCAATAAAAAGTTGGCGATCGGACAAACGACAAAGTGAACCTCTCAATATCTCCACCAACAATAATAATTCATCAAACAATATTAAGCGAGAGAAAAAAATGGGAGTCGAAAGGAATTTAATTGATGTTAAATGTGAGTCAATGCGTAATAATTGTTATTCAAATATTGAATATGTAACAAACTTTTCGTCGTTCAAGTGGATACTTGTTTTGCTGCTGTATATATTATTATATGTGTTAATCGCAATCATTGCAGTATGTTCACCAAATTTGTTGCTAATGAATACTTCGTGTAATCTCTATATGAATTTGTACCACATTTTCGTGTTGTGTTTTTGTCTTAAAACCAAAATGATATTGGATTGCAGCAATAATAGCAAACAGTGTGTTTGTAGATTTGATAACTTTTCGAGACACAGAGAGGTACGATAGTCGCTTGCATGACAACTGTTGTGGTAATTAGATACCGTACAGAAGACAAATCCCATATACTGCCATGTGGTTTATTTTGAAGATGTGAAAAATATCATAATCACAAAACAACGTATGAACTCATATCGGGTATCTGAAGTGGAATCTTCCCACCTTTGCTATTTATTTTTTGTTTTGTCTTTGCTTACAAATTGGGTCAAATCCGTTGTATTATTATTAAACAACTTTAAAAATGGGTTGTCATCAACAAGGCAAATTCTTTGATTGTTCATTCGTACAGAACTCAAAAACCATGAATATGCTAAAAATCCTGATTATTATATGAGGCTTATAAATGAGGGTTTAATTTCGATTTTTCTATACTTGCACCACACACTTATTGTAATATTATTCTCAAGCCATTTTGGTATGTTGGGATGTTTCTGGATTTTATGGTGGTTTCTGGATCTTTTACAAAAATATTGCATTTTTTATGGCAACTCTTATAAAGCAAGTACGTTAAATTAAATCGATTAATTATAATTAATAATTAATATTTTTTCTTTTGTGTTCCCATTATTATGAGAATGTCTGGCGAAAAATAATACCTAATCAATTGTCATCATTTTCTTACAAGATTCAAAAGAAATATGTATAGGTCACAATGTGAACATAGCCTTCATATAACGATAATAGCTAATTTCATGTATTTTTCTTAAGTTTATAGTATATTCTTCACTTTAGTTCTTACATACGCTACGAACTAAGTATTATTATACCCTACAACACTATGTGTTGGGGGTATTATAAGTTTGATTGGGCCAGAATTTATGTAACACCTCGAAATATTGGTTTCCCATATAGGAAAGTATATATGGATCTTCCTAGCTCGCCGAGCTGAGTCGATCTAGCTATGTATGTCCGTCCGTCCGTCTGTCCATGTTAATTTGTAATCACTCTACAGGTCGCAATTATGGCCCGATCCTTACGAAATTTTGCACGAAGGTGGGGTTAGGGTCAGAATAGAAGCCTATTTCTTTTGGAGATGATCGCCAAATGTTTAGGGTTTGAAATGGACCAAATACTGAAAAAATGTCGGATTTTGCAGTAGCTATACAGGTCGCAATTATAGACCAATCGACGCGGAATTTCGCATGTAGCTAGAGTTTAGGGCGGGGAAGAAGCCTACCAATTTGGGTGGTCATCGGATAATATTGAGCGGGTAAAATAGACCATATATTTTGTGTTGAAAAAATTCAACATTTTTCATTAAACCGTGAATATTTTAAATCCCGTCGAAATCACAAAGCCATGACAAGGTTACTTCTGACCTTTACATTGATGTTAACATCCAACAAATCGGATATATGTGCGATATATATGTCTATCAAAGAAGATATGCTTGAAAGATCTCTTATATGTCGAGAACGGCTGAACTGATTTCGACAGTTCTCATTACTTCAGAATGGCCTCTTGTTAGGAAAGAAAAAGCGTCTAAAAAATCGCATAAAAATATCTCTCTAAAGATGAAAATATTGGATTTGTAACATTTTCTCATATTTTTTTCAATTTTGTCATATTTTTGGCATATTTTCATTTTGAATTAAACATTTGGTAATATTTCTACAGCTCACAAAACTAAGTAGTTAGGATATCAGGATATCATATACAGATCGCATTTATGGTCCGATCCTTACGAAATTTTGCATGGGGAGAAGATGAGGGTCAGAATAGATGCCTACTCTTTTTGGAGATGATCGTTGTATATTTAGGGGTTGAAATGGACCAAAAAACTGCAAAATTGTCAGCAGGTCGTAATTATCGCCCGATCCTCACGCACATTTGAATAGGGGTTACCGCACATTGCAAAAGCCAAGCAGTTTTGGATGGCCATCCAAAAATATTCAATGTGTGAAATAGTTTGCCAACTTTTGTAGACAAAATACGAAAATGTCGATTCCAGTGACTTTTTGGAGAATTCACAAATACAGGAGAGACGCACTTCTGACTATTTCGTTGTAGAGTGTAGTCAAATGTCTGTATCTCATATAGATGCGTTTCAGTCAAAAACCAATAATAAATGTTAATCTTTTGCCACTTCTGAGAGATTATAGGTCTTTGGGAAATATTGGTTCCAGATCTAGGAAGACCATTTACGTGCAACATCTAACAATAAATTGGAAATGAGCAAATTCGTTTAAGTTGTTATTATTCGAAAATTAGAGAACGAAACATGATGGTTTTCTTTTATTATTTGTCACAATATCTTGTGGAATTATTTCGAGTATCTCGCCTATATAAACTGTATGGTTTATTATAGTGTTGTAGGGTATTCAACGGTCGGCCCCGCTCGACTGTAGCCTTTGCTTACTTGTTGAATATAAAGTCTACAAGCCGATTAAACCGATGTTATTTACTTCGCTAGAAACCCGAAGTAAAATTTATTTCAACAGCCAAGACATTTTATGGAAGGACATTGTGACGTGATGATTGATTTACTTGATACACATACAACGTCAACAGATTGATGTATCCTCAATGTAACATAAAATCTGTGTTCTCTTTGATAACAAGGAGCTTATATTTAACAGTGTTTTTCAACCGGTAATATATTAATGCAGTGGTTGACCATCTTAAATTGCCATATTAAAATTAGAGATCGCTTCGGACAAGATTTCTAAATGATTAATTTGGCGACTTGCAGTTATGAACCGATTTGAACAGCAACAATTGATTTAAAAGATTTAAGTCTATTTACTAATTTTAGCTAAAGCGGATTTCTTGGGAAACGTGAAACTGACATTTTATTTTCACTCGATTTGCTACTGCGATCATTCGATCACAAGTTGCAAATATATTCTATGCAACGTGACTTTATTAAAAATCGGTGTAATGTTTTTATTTGTAGACTTCTGACTAAGCCGCGAAATGTGGTTCCAGTGTGTGGGAATAGGTTTCGAGTGCTAGCAGTAGATAGGAGTAATTGTTCAGATATCTATGACAACCCTTTTCGGAAGACGTACCATAAGAAATCTAAACCTTACACTAATAATGTTAGTATAAATATTGTAAACTGTGTTTCTATGAACGTTATAATTACTAAAAAGATTGAAAAAAAGATTCGAAATGTTTCCCTGGTGCAAGAGGTACCAGAGGGATTCGGCCATTTTCTCACCTGACCTATGCCTGATAAAACTATTGCGATAACAATTTTAAACAAAATCGGATACTCTATCCGCTTTCAGTGCGATAAGCAATATTATAATTTTGTCAATTTTTGGGAGCCAGTACCGGGTGGAGTATAATGATGCTGCCATCTACGAACTTAATCTATGTTTGACAAAAAATTAGGATGTACAAGTTCGAATCAAGTCAAAATGTTGATGTCAATATTAAATTTGATCTACCCCATAAAAAGCGCACGTCAGAATACCTGATGAATATGTAGTAACCTACATCTTTCAAACGCCGGCTCCCCCACCCCGACAATAATAAATCGTGTTTTGGGATTTTACAACATTAAAACTCATCTATATGTGGATAAACAGGCACAAACACACACTCGTACTACACTCACCTTAAATACAATACAGCCAAATTTCAAGGTCGCCCTCATTTAATATGATGCCATAGCCAACATACATACCTGCTTTTGTTTTGTTTTGATGCGTAAACTTGTAAATCCATTTCTCTTTGAACTCTCTGCCGCTCTTTGTGCATCATAATGGTAGTCATGCTCACCTTCAATTTTGAGAATCTTCATTTGTTGTGGATTACTCGATACTCTGTGGCACCCTACTTTCGGGAATTTGGACATGGTATGAGCCAAATCATGGCAGTCAAACATAATAAAAACGAATGTCAAGCATATTTAATTGCCAGTTTTTATATTTATTTATTTGCCATTTGTCTGTGTGAATGGTTCTCAATTAACAGTCTCTTTTAACATATAAAAACAATGCGTCGAATGGGAGAAAAACAAAAGAGCGTAAAAACAAATAACACATTTATGTAGGTCAAGCCGCGCCAGCTATGGCTATTCATACTTTGGTTGAATGATAATAAAGTGTTTTATGAATGGCAAACCACAACAAAGCCAGGCAATAGGAATAAATATGGTTGTATTTGTATTTATTGGAATTAGTTATGTGTTTTTCGAAAAAGGACTATCTGCACACATATCCTTAAAGAAGCAACTGTCTACGTCCATAATGTATAACATTTGTTTTTTTTTGTCTCTTTTCTTTTCAGTAAATAAATCTAACAGCCTAGACTTGTATCGACCACCGGCATTGCGAAACAATGTCAGCGAGTCCTCGTCTAGGATGTTAGCATGTAATGCAACCGAGACATTTCATGACATTCATTCCTCTTCTGTGACGTCGGAATCGCTTGCTACCTCGATATCGTGCAATAACTCACCAATACATAGGAAAACGAATACAAACGGCATTGTGGATATTGCGACCTCGACACAACAAAATGGCTTCGACTCAAATCCACAAAAACACCACCAACAACAACAATCACAAGAGGCAGCCGACGAAACATGTAAACCACCGCAAAGGTTAGTGTAACTCTTGTATTTATATGAGAATATCCACGAGCTTGTGTGTTTGTAAGAAACTATTTTTTATTGTTTGTGTCGTCATTTTCATACAGTCAACGACCTCGAAGGCCGAACGTTCCAACTTCTTACTGTGTATGTTTTTGCTTTGACATGGTTTTTTATGTTAACCAGTTAAGGGCACAAAATAATAAACGGGAATAATTAAATGTAGCCATTCAAATTCACTTGATGGGTTATTCTACCAACTCTATATAATGATAAAAAGCATTGTGTTTTGTTTGTATATTTTTTTTTGGTTAATTGTATACCAACATGGGCTTAACTCTAGTTTAGTAAAAACTCTTCAATTTTTTCGAAAATTTTTTCAGTGGTAGGTATTTTAACCATGATCCCGGGAAACTATTTTTTTCTTGGGGGACGGACCTGGGACCCCAGATTTTTGACCCGTAAGTCCGGGTTCAAGACCCCGACTAGACCCGGATCCACTTACCCGATATGGACAATATGGGTATCGTTGGAAAGCTTATGAAAATACCTATCCAACAAGTGGTCACATGATGGGGTAGGATGTTACGGTTCGGTTATAGTCAAATTATCGATTTTTTGGACCCGGATTTTTTATAAAACCCCCAAAAAGTCAAAAAAGGGTCCATTATGAGGGACAACAAAATTGATGCCAAATTATAGCTGACACTTTTACCTTTCCAAAATGCTACAATTTGTGCCAATACCTTCACTGAGTCCAGAGATATGGGTCTTTCCATCCGCATAACCCGATTCTATCCAGTTCATTAAAACTATGTTTTCAATAAAAAATGGTATATTTTGCGTAAGAATGAAATTAAGAAATCTTTGGTCCGCGTTAGCCGGTGTAGGACATACCCAGAGGAGAAAATCTCAAGCCCCGGCCGAAGACCGGCTACTTACAAAAAGTATCCGATTTAGAAAACTTTGGTTCGCGTTAGCCGGTGTGGGACATACCCAGAGGAGAAAATCTCAAGCCCCGGCCGAAGGCCGGCTATTTACAAAAAGTGTCAAATTTAGAAAACTTTGGTTCGCGTTAGCCGGTGTGGGACATACCCAGAGGAGAAAATCTCAAGCCCCGGCCGAAGGCCGGCTATATACAAAAAGTGTCAAATTTAGAAAACTTTGGTTCGCGTTAGCCGGTTTAGGACATACCCAGAGGAGAAAATCTCAAACCCCGGCCGAAGGCCGGCTACTTACAAATGGTATCCAATTTAGAAAACTTTGGTTCGCGTTAGCCGGTGTAGGACATACCTAGAGGAGAAAATCTCAAGCCCCGGCCGAAGGCCGGCTATTTAAAAAAAGTGCCGAAATTATGAACCTTTTGTTCGCGTTAGCCGGTGTCGGACATACCCATAGGTGAAAATCTCAAGACCCGGCCGAAGGCCGGCTATTTACAAAAAGAGCCAAATTTAGAAAACTTTTGTTATTCCGACGACTGCTACGCGAAATAAACACTTTTTTATTAAAAACATCATTTTAATGAACTGGTTAGAATCGGGTTATGCGGATGGAAAGACCCATATCTCTGGACCCGAAAAAGGTATTAGCACAAATTGTAGCATTTTTGAAAGGTAAGAGTGTCAGCTATAATTTGGAAACGATTTTGTTGACCCCCATAATGGGCCCTTTTTTGACTTTTTGGGGGTTTCATAAAAAATCCGGGTCCAAAAAATCGATAATTTGACTATAACTTCCGAACCATGACAACTTATCCGGGTCCAGGTGGGGTCTTGATCCCGGACTTTCGGGTCAAAAATCTGGGGTCCTGGGTCCGTCCCCCAAGAAAAAAATAGTTTCCCGGGATAAGGGTAAAAATACCTACCTCTGGAAAAAATTTCGAAAAAATCTAAGAGTTTTTACTAAACTAGAGTTGTTCCCCAACATGTACTGATAACAATTATATTACTGATAACGATTGACCGATTCATTTATTTAAATTTTAATACTAAATTAAATGGGTTTTTCATACTCTCTTTAAGAGAAGATTTTCGAAAATATTACACGAATTATTTGTTATGGACAAAAATCTTAGAGGAAAGGTTCTACAAAATGTCTTGTATAGAAAAGTCTATGGGGTAATTGCCCCTAAGTTGGGCGGCCTTTAAGCTTGGTTACCAATTTGAAATAAATTATATTATATTTGAACAAATAAAATCATTCATAAGAAAGTATGAAAGTCGACTTAAATTAGATTCACTGATCTTCTCTGATACCTTTGTTCAAAATTTAGTTGGGAAAAGTTCATGAATTATTTCATCGGAACATGAGTTTTTAGATAAAATATAGTGGAGGCGTCCAAGACTTGCAAATTTATTTATTTTTAGAGTAGTCATGTACAAGTTTTTGGAACCGTCCATGGCCCTATAGGCTAGTTTACTGTACAAATTGAAAATAAATAAATAAAAATTAAATAAATAAACTCTTTTTGCCAAATTTATTGAGAAAAGTTGATTTCTATTGGAATTTACATATTTGGCAGCGCGGGACCTTAGCAGGATCGAAACAATGGAAATTCCTAAGAACTATTTAAAATTAACAATTTTTCACCAGAATCTTCTTAGATATTATTGTGAGATATTTATAGTTAGACAATTTTTCTGGCACCGTCTAATAATAATAAAATAAAATAAATGAATAAGAATTTTTCTAAAGTAGGCATATGCACGAAAAACGTGGATTTTGAATGTTATAACTAAACAAAACTTGAAAAATGTTAAACAAAAACGTCAAAATATTATTAGTTTAGTTTATTTCATACAAAGTAATGCAAGAAGCTGTATTTAGCCGAAAGTTTATTAACAAATAAAAATTACTTCAAGTGTTTATTCACTATTAGGCACGATTGAAAACTGAAATCTTTTAAAACAGCGGTCTTTAAAAAATCGACGTATTCGTATATTTAATTCGTTTATGTTAGATTGATTAAAATGCAGAAAAGCAATACCGAGCAAGTATTATAAAACAAAACAAATGTATACTTAAAAAAATTTATTCCTTACAAAACATCAGTAGACCGACTAGAAGAAAAATGTCGTTCCCACAATTACTTACACAATTACTGGCAAAAGACACTACATATTTTACTTAGTTTGAAAATTTCAACGATTTAATAAAAACTAATTTTATGTCTTTCTGTTAAAGGTAGACAAAATCTGAAAATGTAACAATTTATATTGAATGTAAGCAGCACATTTGCAATTGAAAATGTGGTATTTTTAAGAAGAGTGAATCCTTAAAGTGCCGACTTAGTATAACCTAAAGTATTTCAAATTATGAGATTTTTACGATGCCACATTTAAGGAAAAAAAGGATTTTTCTAGAATAAGCTTTAGCCATTATTACCACCAAAACATTTTAAATTTAGTATGCCAAGAATAATAATAGCTGTTTTTAAGTCGTCAACGATTTCAATTTAATATTCATTAATTTATTAGAAACTCATGGTCTGAGTACAAAATGGTATTATTCGTACAAATGGTATTATTCGTTCACACTCAATTTCGTATCATCATACATTATTATTAAAAAAAATTATATAAAACTATACATAATAAGACAAGCCAAACATTAAGGTACGAAAGTTGGGAAAAATTCTATATTCGTTTAACATATAATAAATTATCGCTCTGACATTGTTTTGCTACCCTCTGTTTTGTTCATTCTCTTTACCTGTTCAACGTTTTTATACTCACTTTGTTTTTGTAGTACATGCGGATGCACATACATTCGCTCATTTAAATTTGTTTGTTTTATTCTTTCCCATCATCATTCTTTGCTTTTGTTGTTTATGAATACAATGCTCAACTGCTCTATACATATCAATTTTACAGACAACAACAGCAATCCAGACGTGAACGACGTCCAGATAGAGCTGTTTATATTCCAAGGGCACGACGTAGTCAAACAACTCCACCAACCACAACACCAACTCAGCAAGCACCACCACCACCAGTAGTACCAGTAGTAATGCCATCTATATCGGCACAAGTCCCAAGAGAAGCGAATGGGAATACGGCTGCGGCAACAACAATAACCACTGCAAACCATACAAGCAAAAGTCTAAACCAAAACCAACAATTGGCAATTACTTTAGCCGACACAACAGCTGCTTCAGTCACCGATAAGCCATCGTCTAAAACGGACGAAGTTGGCAAAACAGCGGGCCTTAATAGCGCAGCAACAAAGAAAAGAGAAAAACCAAGTAAAGAAACGCGAGAACGTCGAGAACATCGCGCTTCGAAGAAATTATTATCTGCTCAGCCGCAAATAATACAACCAAATAATGATTCTAAAAATAGTGTGAAGTCGAATGAGAATGTGAAAAATATAAACAGCAAAACAAGTGATGACGAATTACCCTCACAGACAGTCGTAGTAATTGCCCAAAGAGAAAAAACACCTCCACCACCAGCACAATCGTCTATCGCAGATGTAAATTCTATTAACAGTTCTAGTGAACAAACGAATAGTTCCGTTGGCAAGCTGTCGGACTGTGATACAGAAGAACAAGAAGACGATTTGATAATAAATAAATCGGACGGTATTGAATCGAATCGGGAATCGCTAGTACTAAAAAAATGTTTGAATTACAACCAAAACGATAATTTTGTTATAAACGAGTTTGTTGAGACTCAATTACTGTCTGTACCTACTGACACTGTTAGTAAAAATTTCGCAAACATATCCAACTCTCTCACAAACATTACCAACGATATTACCACAATGCCCAAACCAAACAAGCATAAAAACAACAGTAACAAGACATCCAATGCTGTGGATAATGCCAAGATGCCTAATTTACGTATTGAAGATGTTGCAGCAACAAAAACACCCAAATGTGATATTGAAGAACAGGAATTGCAACGTGCATCAAAGGTAAGAAAAATTACATCAATGTGTATGCGACTTAGTGTCTTTGATGTGTTGTTACATATATGAATATATATTGCTGTTCAAAAAAAAAAAAAACGTGTTTTCTAACATGTCGTAACACAAGGAAATATAGAATAAATAGTTGTTGCGAAATTTAACGTGTTCTATTGGAAAACTTACAAAACAAACATATGAATCTATTTTAGACATATCAACAAAATAATTGGCGCCCAGTCGTAAACAAATGTACGCCAATAGAACTGCATCAACGAAACGAAACGTTTTATGCGGAAATTGCACATTTCTATGAATTTATTCTTCAAAACTTTTCGAAAAGGTTTATGTGAAAGGTATATTTAATTTGTCGTTCCGTTTGTAAAGTATATATATTCATGAGTCGATATAACGATGTCCGACTGTCTGTCTGTTGAAATCACGATACAGCTCACATTATTTGACGTAGCTTCGAAATTTGCCACAAATATTTGCACCGTGTGTAGTATGGTTGGTATTGAAAATGAGATATTTCGGTCCACATAAAGTATAGCCCTCATATAACGGTACATCCCGATATTCGGTATTTTGATTGTTTTAGCCACACTTTCTAATGGATTTGTCTAAAAATTGGTATTTGGCGGAACAATGCATATATAGGTCCACGTTTTCGTATAGCTCTAATTTAAGGGTACCTCCCGATATTCGGTATTTTGAGGAGTTTGTCCACATTTTTCCACGGATTTATCTAAAAGTTGGTATTTTGAGTTCGTAATAGATTCTAGCTCCGGTGGCAGAACATTGAATATCTAGGACAATCGTTGTAGTATAAAATTGTCTATATAGGCTCCGGTTTTAGTATTGTCCCATATAACGGCTCCAACCATTCTCCTACCGATTTTTCTGGAGTTTGTTGTTGAAAGTGGAACACCCTCCAATGGTGAACGGGATTTAGAAGTTGGGCCCCAAGTTAAAGTCTTTTTATTTGTTATGGGTATTCATCTTATTCTACTTGTCGACGCCGACACCGCAGTCACTTTTGGAATGGCATGACTTGTTGTCGACGTTGGCACTATTTTATTTTTTCCAACTCTTTAATTTATTAATTTGATTTTAATTTTTTATTTTGGGATTTTCCACTTTTATTTTATTTTGTAAAAAAGTAACACTGGGCAAATACCAGTCGACATCAACAATTCTATCGGAAAAATCAGAGCCTACGTAGTCGTCCCATTTTCTTGCTTAATAATAGAAAAATTCGATGTTATACTTATCAAGACGCCAAAGGCGATGATTCGGAAACTTTTTCCGTGCTTAAGGAACAGCGACACCACCATTAGGTAATTAGTCGTAAATTTCCTAAAATTGCAAAATGTAAAATACTTTATTTATATATGCAGTTTGGTTTCAATTTGAAAGGGGTATGACATGAAAGCCTTAAAATTAAATGTTATAAAATCTATTCTTCTGCATTTTAAATTCAATAATCCATATTCCGAAAAAGTACATTTTTGAATTTAAAATATGTTATTGAAATTAATACATTTTTGGACGTATCTGTATTACGTGCAAACACAAACTTGTATGTGGTTGTTGTTACGTTATTTTTCTACCTGTGTTGCCTGTATGGTAATAGATATTGACACTTAGAATACAAATTCGCAACAAGCGCCCTCGATTTGTGTCGTCGTCGAAAAATGGTTGTTATATGTTATTTCTGTAATTCTCCGATATAGTTGTTCTACATTAACTTTTTAGTATATTAGTAGACATATCTCTTGTGGATCAATTGCCACGAAATTATATGGAGGACATCTAAGGAAAACATTTGGCTACATTCCAATTTTCAATGCCATCTTTTTGGGTCATTAATAGCTCAAATCGAAAGAGAATTTATGAAAAAAAAAAATACTTTTTTATTTTGCAGTCGTTCCACAGCTCGTAATTGTAAGTCGATCGACGACAGAGTTTTGCAATAGGTTAGAACAGAAAAGAAACCCACAATTTAGGATGATGATCAGATAATTTAAGCGGTAAAATAGATGATAACTTTTGAGTGAAAATACGCAAAATTTCTATTTAATAGCGAATATTTTTTATGCTGAAATTCGCATCCTGTCCATTACAACATTTATGCTATTTTCCAATGATACTTTGAATTGTTAGTAGAATATTGGTCTGTTGCAGAACTGCAAAGAATGTAGAAATTTTTACTACGATAACCGATTTTCCCTTTATGATATCGGAGAAAATTGCAAAACTAGTAGATTCTTGCAGGTTCTGGAACAGACTATATTTTGCATGGAACACGAAATTCTTAACAAAACCTTAGAAAGAAGTTAAGACCACCTTTTTAAACCCCTATTAGACAAAGTAGTTACAAACATATTTTTTAAAAAATGTGATGCTGATTCTTTAAATTTTTTATTTTTTTTTCAAAACAAATTACTGCTGCAAAACAAATTACCCAGATGCAAAATGCACTGCATTCGATCTGTTAAATATTAAATCTCGAATTCGTTCAAAATTAGTATTTAAAACAATAATATGATATATGCTTTCACATTACAATCTAATTATTATTTCATAAAAAATGCCATTGCCAAAATAACATTTCCGATTCCTTTTGACTGTAAATTGGATGCAATCAAAATGTGAAAAAGGGATACATTGTTCCTGTATCTGTATTGGCTACAAACAATGTGATGACTACTTCAGAACAACTCCAATTTTATATGTTTTATTTCCTACTTTCGGTATTCTAATTCTCTTTCAAAATCATATTCTGATTTGGTTTGCATATGCAAAACTCATTTCCAAACAGAGTACTAACCGATCATTTTTGCAAGGGCATGTAAATCGAAATAAATGTTCTTTCAATGCCACAAATAAATGTTACTTTGTGATGGACATTTTTTTACTACTCCGAATGAATGGCTAGAAAAACCAACGAAAAGCTACATCCATATATTTGTTGGACTTTAAGAGACACATTGATTCCTTGCTTTGTCGTATAAGGTTTCAGCTGCGGAGGCTGTATTGTCTTAATGCTTATTTGCCTTGTCATGTTAGGAAGAGAGTGGTTGTACCCTTGCTGCTATCGCAGGTAAATTATTGTCTAGAGGTAGTCTCCGGTACTACTTCTTCTCAAATGCAACGTATCCGTAGGGCGGTAAATTCGATTGTTCGTTATGTGTATGGCTTGCGTCGTGGTGATCATGTTTCTTGTTTTGTTAATGATCTCCTGGGATTGCCATTTAGCAGCTACGTTGATCTTCGTATTCTTCAATTTCATTACAGTGTTATGTGCAATTTTGACTCGCCTCTTCGTGACAACTTTGTGTTTTGTAGATCATCTCGAAATCCTCAATTGTTGTGTCCAAGGTTTTCGTCCTCCATTGGTGAGAGATCATTTGTGGTTAGGGCGGTGAGATTGTGGAATCAGCTTCCTTTGGCCTTACGTACTTTTGCCCATACCAATTATCTGTTTAGGGTTAAAGTAATTGAATACCTTCGCCTAAATATGTAGGCTATGTTTTTGTAGTGGTTGCGTCGGTTTATTATGGGTCTTTCTTTTTGCTTTTCTTTTTGTTTGGGCTGGGGAGCCACTATATTATCTTCTTAATTTTATTTGTAGGGTATAATGTGAGTTACTATTTATACTCTGTTTTGTGAGTAATAAAATAGTTATCTCTTATTTTTAGCTCGTTTCTGCTACACTTTTTCACTGCTCTACTAGACTATTGTTTAGTTGGTGATGGTGAATCGAGGTGTAGGGTTCGAGCTTCTCGTGAATTATTAAGATAAATTATTAGGTTTAATATGTTATTTGTTAAGTTTGAATTAATCATTGAATTTGTATTATGTTAGGGTATTGTAGATAGATAATATAAGTTATGGGCCCTGTGGGCTTATTTATATTTCTTTGTAAGGTAAATAAATGAAATGAAATGAAAAAATGAAATGAAATGCTAATTATATTCATCTTCGGTACTTGACTTTAATAGAGTCTACGTATATTATAGCAATTTCACTTCGTGGAAGATCCTCATGTCAATTTTGAACCCTCTTTAATTGATCATGTTTTTCTAATGAATCATTTCGTACAAGGTTCAATATATATGTCAATGCTCTTTTTTTTATTGTTTGCTTTTGTTCTCTGAAGAAAATATACTCTGTCTTTGCAAAGCATCCGACTAACACCGCAAGACACACTTCATTAATTTATGTACATATATATGAAGTCAAAAATATAAAATGCAAACAAATAAAAAAGGTTTTTTTACTAAACCCGACAAATGTCAAACCTAAGGTTAATAACCGAACACAAATATTTGATAGTCATTGATTTATGTGCTCAGTGGATGCTCAGCAAAAGGTTTTGTTAAAAAGTAAGACAATTTTTTATTTGCGAAGGAGCTATTAAAATAACATTTTACTTTGTTGCGTATTTGAATATCATCGACTGATATTTATCTTCTTATTTGACGTTCTTACGATTATATAATTCACTATAGTAGTATAAATCATGGCATAATTACAGAAGGTAGAAAAAAGCTACCACCCAAATATATATTTTTTCTTTTGGTGCCCTTCTTCTGTCAAAACAAATACACATTTGGTGTATGTGTGTGTATTGTTTTTAATAAAAAATACAATAATTTGAAATTATTTCAAAATTGGTTGCAAAATAATTGCAAATTTTCGACGAAATGTGTAACACATTGTAAAATTTTGGGATAAAACTATATTGTCCAACTATTTTAGATTCAATCTTGTGGAATAACCCCGAAATTCCATTCTTGTTTCCCGGGTTTTCCCCAATATAAGAATAAAAAAAATTGAAATTAAAAAATTAAACAAAGTCTACTGTTACATATTTGAAAGCCTATTTAACACTATAAGACTCCAGCGCAGAGTTTCATTTGTTTGAAGTTGAGCAACCTTTCTTATTGTGCCATAGTATAAATATAATATAAAACTCAAACAATGTATATTGGTAACATATAGTAATGAGAAAGAGTCATATGTGTTCACATTTTTTTAACAATTAGAAATTTTATGCTGAATTTCGGCTAACTGTTGTTATTGAGAATTTAAATTCATTCTATTTATAAATTCTTGTTTCCAAGTCTAGATACTGCGCATAGTATAGGGAATTGGAAGCCAAATTTAAGAAGGAATAAATTAAATTGAAGTTGTTGTCTTCCACCACAGATTCATGAGAAATGAATTGATTTCTTCAAAATTTGCTGCACCCATTTTACCGGATGCAGATAACTTGAGAATGTTGAATTAATATCCGATTTATTTTAATTCCTGACTTCTGGTACTTCCCCCACAAAAGGTCGAAATTTAAAAAAAAAAAATATATTTTCTGCACAGAAAGAGAAAGGATAATCCAAATTTGCTCCAACTTTGCATATCCAGTGCTGGATTACGTGCGAAAATGGATAATATCGGTGCGCTCCATGAAATACCTCCCCCATCAAAGGGTCAAAATTAAAAAAAAAAAAGTATAACAAAGTATAACATAAAGTAAAAAATGTGATGTAAGAGTCTGATTGCCTTCAAATTTTACACATCCCAATATTTTTTATTAACCCAAGGTCTGGTGTGAAGATGGAATATATCGATACACTCCTTAAGGTACCTCCCCACTAAGGCTCACAATTTTGAATATCAATGTAGCTTTTAAATCGCGAAATTAACATCCGATTCCATTCAGACTTAGTACATCTCAATATTTCCATCTACGCCAGAACTCTTATAAAGATGGTAGAGATCGGACCATTCATTCTGGTATCTTCCCCACATAGGGTTCAAGATTTTGAAAAACAATAAAGAAAAGCGAAATGAGCATCCAACTCTCTTCAAATTTCACACATACAAATATTTTTTCCAACATAAGATCCTAGCCTATCCTTGCTTGGCTTCAATAGAGGGCCCACCCTGCCTATTTTTGGAAACGATGTGGCTGGCTAGCTACAGTTTGAAAGCATTTTATGTACTCAACTCCCGCCGTATCCGGCTGTTTCGACATTACAATTGAGATTTCATCCGAGCCCAACGCTTTTCATGACATAACGTTACGGATGAAAGTTGCAACGTCACATAGTCAGACGGTCTAGTCACCATTTCCTCTTGTGGAGCTCAGTACGCCCATTCGCCAGTGCCGCTGTCTCTGCTGGAAAATTTGATCTTTATTTTAGGTATTTAATCAGCTGGGATATAGCGAACGACTGCGGCTATGGCGTTGACTGTCGCTAAAAATCTTTCTTCTATTCGTAAATAAGAAGGGTTGATCAGTTCTCTGAAAAGGCGGTTATTGGACTCTCTGAAGGTTAGAACCAGAGGCCTGGCGTTTGGCAATTAATGCGGCTATTATCTAGCGGGATATACACATTAAGCACCTCTAAGTCGACAGTACCACTCTAGAGACTTGCTCAACTGAGATATGTCTAGGTCCACTATCGTATTAGTCTTACCTGAGAATTGCAATTGAAATGCAAAGCGTAATCAAGAGATGGAACAAAACATTAGGCGTACGATGCTGCGTAGGAGGATATTTTGCTATTCAGGAGTCTACGTTGTAGTTCCGTACTTCGTCGATGGGAACTACGCTACAACGAAAAACCTCTAAAATTCATTCACTTACGACCAAATTTACGAACGGGGCAAACATGTAATGCCTTAATCTCTGAATAAAACGTGTTATTTAGATGCTCGTATCCATTGTCTATACGTCAAATAAATGAGGGGTCTTCTCGTTAAAACGCATAACATAGGTGTCGATGCATATTAGTTTTAACGTTTCCATTGAAAATGTTGACAGTTTAAATTTTAATTCAATTCCCGTAACAAATGTTAATTTAAATTTAGTTTTTGTTCAATTTTTGACAATAAATAACGAAATATGTTTTTTAATAGGAAGTCTTACTGAGACTTATACTGAGCAAGTGTTCGATTCTTTCCATTTCTTCAGCTTTCTCGAGCCTGTTTTAATGCCTGTTCCTGTTAATTTGTATTCACTTCACAAGTCCTAATTATCACACGATCCCCACGCAGATCTTAATAGTAGCCCTACAGGATATGATGAGTATTGTGTGAAAATGCAACAAACTTAATACAATCGTGAATATTTTTAATACTGAAGGAAGCTTCCCGACAGCTGATTTCATTAACCCTTTTAGTGTCGGGAGCCGAAATATCGACTACACTCGCAAAAATGCCAGAGTCGAAGAAAATATTTGTTTGCTTGAACTCATGTAAATATTGTACCTCGTTTGGTTTTAAAATCTTTTCTCTGAACCTTTATAAAACTTTGAAATTCGGCTGTTTTTTTAGCATAGGCACATTTATTTCGTCCGGCACTAAAAGGGGTTATGGTCCGATTCAAGATTAATTCTTCAAGGGTTCAAATAAAGGTCTAATGCCACGAAATTGTAGAGAACTCGCAGGTCTTGGCAGGAACCAAGATAACTCTTTTGAACCACTTTTTGACGGTGTTAAAAAAACAAATGGACAAAAACGTACACATGTATGAAATACATGAGATCTTCATTATACAATAATATCACTACTTCCACATCATCTTCTGTTCAAAAACTAGTTGTTGTTAATAAAGGCATAAGTCTAAGTATGTCCCACATATAAGTATTCCATTTGAGTTTCGAGATTTTTAACACGATTGTCTGCCGATTTTTCTAACTTATTCTTTTTGGTTTTTTTATTAAACATTTAACGCCCACCAATTTACCTCATTGCCTGCGGAGAAGAGAATGCAGCTAATCTTTAGGTCGAGGGACATTTAACTACGACCACCAAATACTACAATATCTTTCGGGTCACATTGGCAGCATTTCAGTCCCCTGGACAAGCAACAGTCAATTTGGATAGATTGAAAATGTAGGAATGAAAAGTTGCAGCACTTGGAAGAAGATAATTAGACCTTTCTGACCTCTTATAACATAATAGGTTGGTAAGCTATGTAGTGGAGAAGAGTTCGGGCCGCTAGTTTCTTCTCGTACATCAGTTACCGTGGGAGCTATCCAAACCATCATCGTAAATCGAAATCTCTCACGCAGATGTTTCAGGAAGATCCTACACACAATCTAGATACAAGATCGTACACACGGTCCAACGATACAAAATATAATCTACGGATTAAGAAGCTTATCAGGCAGATCTTGGTACTACTCATTAATGGGCTGCAAATTTGACTAATTTCTTTATTGATGCAACGGAGAAAAAAAACGTTCGTCGTTTTATGTCAAACGCATAACAGTACGTGACATTCAACCAAATGCTGGATGTCATCAGACATCAAACCCATAACATGTAATGACCAATAAATGGGGGTGTTGAAAAGTGTGTCATACAAAAATGTTCTATCAAAAAATAACAACAATAATGAAACAATTACCAACGAAAAAGTACACGCACGTCATGAAGCCAAACCGCAGTTGCTACCTGTTTTCCTATATATGAGAAAATACATATCTTTGTAATAAAGTATTTCTTGGCGAATACTAACATATTTCATGTACTTCTAGTTGGTCCCCATAAAATGACAAATTTTCATAATAAAAAGACGGTTCGGTTTTTCTAATTTTGATTATAATTTCATATATTTTTCCTGCCATGCTGAGGTGTAAATGAAAACGAGTGCTACTTTAATTAACGTAAACAACACTACTAAATAAAATAAAACAAATGAAAATAATAATTTTTTTACTTCACAGAAATTCAATTTCATGTGAAGATAATATAATTCTCGCAGTAAATATTACAAAACAAAAAATTGCTAACTTAGAATTCCACATCTTTAAAGCATAAAACTGAAATTAAATAAGTATGAAAATTAATAGGAATGAAAAATAAATATCAACAAGTAAAAAAGCTGTAAGTTCGACCGGGCCGAACTTTAATACCATCCACCAGTGGGCACAAATTTGGCAATTTCCAAAAAAAAAAATAAAATCCGTTAAAAATTCTGTTAAAATCTTAAAAATACCGAATGCCTATTCCACGGCGTGGACCAGCAACTTTTGTCATAAGTTATTACAATATTTAGATGCGAAACTTGTGTGTTTATAATGTAGCTAAAATCAGCAAAATACCGAATATACCGAATACGGTATGTGGGGGCTATACGAAGACGTGGACCTACATGGCTCATTTTCTTTTTTATGCTGCAGTATCTATTACGAACTTCAAATACCAAATTTGGAACGATTCCGTTGAATAATGTCGCTAAAATCATCCAAATACCGAATATCGGGGGTACCGTTATATGGGGGCTATACGAAGACGTGGACCTGCACAGATAATTTTCTGTCTTAGGCTGTAGTATCCATTACGAACTTCAAATGCCAAATTCGAAACAATTCCGGTGAATAATGTCGCTAAAATCATCAAAATACCGAATATCGGAAGGTACCGTTATATGGGGGCTATATGATAACTTGGACCTACATGGCCCATTTAAGAACTTAACCTGCCTACTGGCAAAATATACATGTGTGCAAAATTTTAGCCTTCTATCTCAATTTGTTCGAAAGATAGCGTGATTACAACAGACAGACAGACAGGCGGACATGGCTAAATCGTCTTAGAATTTTACTCTGATCAAGAATACATATACTTTGTTGTGTCTGACATGAGTATTTCGAGGAGTTACAAACGGAATGACAAAATTAATATACCCTCCATAGTATGGTGGAGGGCATAAAAATCTATATTTATAGAGTAGCAGGACGCATTTTTCATATTTAAATTATTGTTTAAAAACATAACATGATTTACACGTTCAGTATCTTTTCCAAGTTTTGACCTTCTTTCTGATAGTAAATGGCGTGCTCGTGAGAAAATAATTTCTGATGCAGCCGAACTCGCAGGGGACGCAAGTATGAACAAGCTCAGCAGTTTATAAAGGTGTGGGAATATTATTCACCGGAATGGTTTCAAATTTGGTATTTGAAGCTCGAAATGGATACTACACCTTAAGACAGAAAATTGTCTGTGCAAGTTCACGTCTTCGCACAGCTCCGATATAACGGTACCTCCCTATATACGATATTTTGATGATTTTAGCTACATTATTCACCGTTTATTTCAAGTTTCGTATTTGAATATGGTACTGGCTTATGACAATCAATGCCTATGTAGGCCCACGTCCTATAGACCCCAATATAACGGCTATATTTGGTATTTTTAAAATTTTAACAGAATGTTTTAAGGATTTTATTTTTTTTAGCAAATTTGCAAATTCGTTCCAAATGGTGGAGGGTATTCAAAGTTCGGCCCGGCCGAACTTACTGCCTTTAAACTTGTTTTTAAATGCGGCCATCATATTTGAAGCTCTATCGGTGATGACATTTACAACATTGGTGAACTCGCAGCCAAAGTCAAATAAAATCTTCTTCATTTTCGTTCTTATGTTGCAGACTCAATACACATTAAAATAGACATCAACTTCTCCTTTATAATATCACGTTGACTATCACACAAAGTTGCAATATATATCTGGGCATAGTAGTTGAATGTGGGAGCAGGGTCTTTATGTCAATATTTTGGCTGAACAAATGACCGGTTTTTAGTATGAATTCCGTTACATTATGTAATTCTTCATCGTTTACAATATTAAATGGCCTACAATTGCCCACAAGCCACTGGACCACTAATTGTAAGCATTTCTTCTTTACCTCGTTATCAGGTTTAATTTCAACATTATAAGTTTCCTTATCTTTTTATATATTTGGAGCAATGATCTCTCAAAAAATTGATGCACAATTTCTGTTACATTTGTATATATTTTGCAGCTGCTGTAAACCACTGCATCTTTTAAAACTATACATTTTCCATCCTTTATACATATATATAGAAATATATTAAAAACTACATTTTTTGGTACTCTTTTTATTGTCGAATATTCGACACTTTTTATTATTACTTTGTATTGCACTTTACTTTGTCAGCCATGATCGATCCTTAGACAATGGCGCTCATGAATCAAAATGGGGGATGTTGTTGGTTGCCGTTGCTATCAAATACATGGCACATGATCAAAGACATAGAAGTATAAAGATAGGACAAGACAGAGTAAAATATGGCAACCCTTTGAAAATAACTCTGTTGTCATGATATCTTAGGTTAGGTTAGGTTAGGTTAAAGGATGTGTGGCTGTGTAAAAACAACAACCACTCCACTCGGAGACCTACTGGCCCATTGTGATCATCCTAGTCTAGAAAAAAGTGGAAGTGAGGTAAGAAAGATAGTTAGTGTAGAAAATAAGATTTAGAAGAATTAGAAGAGCTAGTGGGTTTGCGTCCACGGTGTAATCAGCGTGTCGTCCTTAGCCATTTTAGTCTTCTGGCTAATTGAAGAATGACTGCTGGTTCTGTTTCGGAGAGGCATGACAGGTCAGGCAGTAAGTGCTTACCCAGAAGCCTATGTCTTACTCCGATAAGGGTAGGACAATGACAGAGTAAGTGTTCCACCGTTTCTGTTTCTTCCTCGTCCTGACATAGCCTGCAGTATTCAGTGTCGTCACCCCCCCATTTTGAAGTCATGGCCTTTATGTTGCAATGACCTGTAATTAGGCCCACCACAAGCTTCAAGTCCAACTTCGTCATGGACAAGAGTGACCGTGATCTCCGTTCGGAGTTCACCGGCCAAATCTTTTTGGAGATGATGCATCCCCTTCCAGATAGCCAGTTCTGTTGAAATCTTCCAAGATAGTGTTTATGCAGAACTTGAAAGAAGTGGCATAAAGGTGGCTTCACTGAGCTCTCGATCTCTAGATCTACTGACTCAGATCCGCGTCTGGCCAATTCATCGGCAGATTCATTGCCAGATATGTTGCAGTGTCCAGGGACCCAACAGAGCTTGACAACTGACTTAAACTTTTCCAGAGCATTCTTGCACTCCAGAACAGCCATAGACTTGATTGTGAAAGAATTTAGAGCTTTTAGGGCCGCTTGACTATCGATATATATAGTCACCGGTCCATCCAGTTCGTTAATTCTATTATTCAGCAGTTCTATGGCCATTCTGACAGCAAATATTTCTGCCTGAAAAACGCTGCAATCGCTGTTTAGCCTGAAGGATCTTCGGATACTTAGGCTTTCACAGTAGACTCCAGCACCCGTTCCACTTTCCATCTTTGAACCATCAGTATAGACAGCTATACCGTCGAAAGGTGGCGTGCCACGGGACCAGATATCCCTGTTTGGTATGCGGATGTCAAGTAGATCAAAGCTGTGCCTAGGGAGTATATAGTCACTAGCTATAGCCTGATTACTTACGTTTTCCACATACTTAAGAATGACAGAGTGCCCGAAGGGTTGACTCCGCCATTGTCCCAATTCGTTGAGTCGCAGGGCACACCTAGCAGCTAGTTCCTCTACAAATAAGCCTAGAGGCTTTAAGTTGAGTAGGGTGTCTAGAGCGGATTGTGGCGTGCTCCTGACCGCTCCTGTAATTAGTAGCGATGCGACTCTTTGTACTTTGTCAATATTCTTGCTGAAGGTGATTTTCCCTAAGGAATGCCACCACACAAGTCCGCCATAGGTAAGGATTGGTCGGACGACTGACTCATATATTGGGGGTATTATAAGTTTGATTGGGCCAGAATTTATGTAACACCTCGAAATATTGGTTTCCCATATAGGAAAGTATATATGGATCTTCCTAGCTCGCCGAGCTGAGTCGATCTAGCTATGTATGTCCGTCCGTCCGTCTGTCCGTCTGTCCATGTTAATTTGTAATCACGCTACAGGTCGCAATTATGGCCCGATCCTTACGAAATTTTTCACGAAGGTGGGGTTAGAGTCAGAATAGAAGCCTATTTCTTTTGGAGATGATCGCCAAATGTTTAAGGGTTGAAATGGACCAAATACTGAAAAAATGTCGGATTTTGCAGTAGCTATACAGGTCGCAATTGTAGACCAATCGACGCGGAATTTCGCATGTAGCTAGAGTTTAGGGCGGGGAAGAAGCCTACTAATTTGGGTGGTCATCGGATAATATTTAGCGGGTAAAATAGACCATATCTTTTGTGTTGAAAAAATTCAAAATTTTTCATTAAGCCGCGAATATTTTAAATCCCGGCTAAATCACAAAGCCATGACAAGGTTACTTCTGATCTTTACATTGATGTTAACATCCATCAAATCGGATATATAGCAAAATATGAGCAATATATATGTCTATCAAAGAAGATATGCTTGAAAGATCTCTTATATGTCGAGAACGGCTGAACTGATTTCGACAGTTCTCATTAATTCAAAATGGCCTCTTGGCAGGAAAGAAAAAACGTCCAAAAAAATTGCATAAAAATATCTCTCTAAAGATGAAAATATTGATTTTGTAATATTTTCTCATATTTTTTCAATTTTGTCATATTTTGGCATATTTTCATTTTGAATTAAACATTTGGTAATATTTCTACAGCTAACAAAACTAAGTAGTTAGGATGTCAGGATATCATATACAGATAGCATTTATGGCCCGATCCTTATGAAATTTTGCATGGGGATAAGATGAGGGTCAGAATAGAAGCCTACTCTTTTTGGAGATAATCGCCATATAGTTAGGGGTTGAAATGGACAAAAGAAACTGAAAAATTGTCAGCAAGTCGTAATTATCGCCCGATCCTCACGCGCATTTGAATGGAGGTTACCGGACATTGCAAAAGCCAAATAGTTTTGGATGGCCATCCAAAAATATTCAATGTGTGAAATAGTTTGCCAACTTTTGTAGACAAAATATAGTAAAATGTCTGTATCTCATATAGATGCGTTTTAGTCAAAAACCAATAATAAAAATTAATCTTTTGCCACTTCTGAGAGATTATAGGTCTTTGGGAAATATTGGTTCCAGATCTAGGAAGACCATTTACGTGCAACATCTACCAATAAATTGGAAATGAGCAAATTAGTTTAAGTTGCTATTATTCGAAAATTAGAGAACGAAACCTGATGGTTTTCTTTTATTATTTGTCACAATATCTTGTGGAATTCTTTCGAGTATCTCGCCTATATAAACTGTATTATTTATTATAGTGTTGTAGGGTATTCAACGGTCGGCCCCGCTCGACTGTAGCCTTTGCTTACTTGTTCAAATTTTTATTATTTATTTTGTAATTGTGGTTAACATGTCTCTGCCATGAGCTGTTACTCTTTGCATTGTAGACACAAACCATTTGCTCAAAATGCATTTTGTCTAGTCTTTACCATTTTAGGTCTTTGACATGATTGAGTAGACCAAGTCAGTGTGTCGAAAAAAGCATAATTTATACAAGATGTCTTGTGTTAGCCTTTAGTATTCATACTGATGCAGTTACCGCTATTATTAAATGTTTTTCAATCGTTTGTTCTCTCATTTCAATGATAGAAGTACACAAACAATACGATTGTATTAATGTACTTTGGCTGTAAGTTGCCGAGTTGTATCGTTTGCGAACGAATCGCCATGAAAAGTTTCCAAACGTTTACTGTACGAAATGTTTACTGGTACATTTAGAGTTGTCAGTCTAAATACTTTTTTTATCCTTTTCCATTATATGATGGTTATAATATATGGACAAAAGTCGTGAATTCTAACTTAATATTAGTTTTAACATTATTTGCAATGAGCTAATATGAAATTGAATGTTTGCAATGAGTACTATAATGTCTTGTTTTCAATGTTGCGTCATTCAGCAGAGTACATTCATCAACTCACTACGATTACACTCCACATAAAATTCTTCTACAAATCACAATTTTATGATGATGTCAAAGAATATTCTTCATCAAAGTTCATTTATGAGTGTCCCAGGAAAAGAAATCTCTATTTCGATTGTAAATCAAGAAAAATTTTCGATCAATGTTGCCAAAAGAACGAGATAACATTTTAAATTTTTTTGATCAATAAAAGAGTTTGCCCTCGAGCCCGAAACTCTATTGCTGCGTTCATCCACAACCCTAGTCCTATCAAATCCATATTTGCAGCCAATTCGGCAAAGGTGATCTAGATATTTCGCGCTTTTACTGAAAATAGATATTTTGACTTCAAATGGAACGTTTTAAATTCAGCGAACGAAAGTAAACTATATGAAAGTTTTGCAATCGTTTCTCCAAACAAACCCGATATTAAAATAAGGGGACTAGTTTTTTTATTTAGTACTGTTTGGGTAGATGAGTGGAAACAAGAAAGCAATATTGGAAACAAAACAGTACAACTTTTTATAAAAGGAGTTTAAATTTGTTTTAAAAGATCAAATCTTCGACCAAAATATGTAAAATATATAAAATGCAACGATACCAAGGAATCTTAATAATCATCCCTTCTATTTACAAATTTTCTTTCATAATTATTTAAGTTTTTCTTGTAATTATTTAATGTGTTGTATAATGTAGTCTATACAAAAGTAATAATAGTGTCGAAAACAGTGAGTCCACGTAACGAAAAAATGTCCACCTCAAAAATGATTCCCATAGTGGGAAAGTTGAAGTTAGTTCCAATTTAAGTCTAAATTTTGTGTAAAAAATTTAAAATTAAATATTATTCTTATATTTCATTAAATATAAATATTTTATTGCACTATGAAACGAAAACTAAGTACCCATTCTTATATTTCCAGGAAATCAATCGTAGCAACCGTCGTATTATGAAACAAACATTTGTCTCGGACGTTCTACAAATTCCCGATCATATTGCCGAAGATGATGACGAATTGAAAACAAAAACTATATCGACAGCAGCCAAGAAAACTGTAACAACGCCAAAGAAGCAGTTAGCTGAGAGTAATTCCGAAGAAGACGATGAAGAAGATGACTGGGAAAAAATGTACGATGAAAATGGCGAATGCCTAGATCCAAAAATCATGCAAGAACTGACGGCATCGGTGGGCAAGTGTAAAATTGAATTGCCAAAAATGGATTACAGCGTAAATCACTTTCGAACTTTTATCACCTTTGTACGACATTGTTAGTTAACTGGCTTTGCATCTTTTTTATTTAGGCCTTTTTAACCAAACAATCTATATTGAATGACGAGGAATTCCCACACGTTTTGGAGGTGTCCAATTTTCCAGTGGAATTTAAAAATCAGGACTTGTTGATGATTTTCTCTCAATACAAGGAATCTGGGTTTGACATCAAGTGGGTCGATGACACACATGCCTTGGCTGTGTTTAGTAGTTCTCGCATTGGTATGTTGGAATTAAATAAAATTGAGCTATTTTTTTTTTGTAACGTATGAGTAACGTTTTATCAATTTTTTAGCTGCCGAAGTCCTTACCATGGGACACCCTTTTGTGGTGTTAAAGCCATTGGCTGAGGCAACACTTGAATCTCGTGTAAAGGCTAAGAAATGTGCCGCATCATTACAGCCATATCGCCCCCGCCCCGAAACATGTGCAGCACTAGCCCGACGTTTAGTAACCGGGGCCTTAGGAGTAAGACTTAAAACTGCCGCTGCTGAGAGAGAAAATGAAAAACGCGTTTTGCGCGAAGCCAAAGGTGCGTTTTCCTTTTGTATTTCGATATCTAAATCTAAAACTAGCTTACATCCCGTCGTCTGCGTATCTAAACATTTTGAAGGGCAAATTGATTTATTATCTATCTTTGGGATTTCTTATGCTAAGTTCACATGGCTCGTGATTTGCTCTCTATTCCCTGATCGACCATTAATTAAGAAATATCTACTTAATTCCCCACACAAAATTTGCTGAGCGAACAAATGGTCTGTACCAGAACTGCAAAAATGTAAAAGTTTTAGCTACGATAGCTAATTTTCCCTTTATGTTATCGGCAAAAATTGCAAAACTAGTAGAGTCTTGCAGGTTCTGGAACAGAGCAAAAGATTTTTGTTCTTCATTCCATTCAAATCACTCTCAGAAATGAGATTGATTGCGTGCCATCCCCAACAAATGAGAGCATTTATCGAAAAAATATATTATGACATTTAAAAATTGAAGAATTTAATGAAATTTTAAAAATTTTCGGGAAAACTGGAAATTATGAATGAAAACTACTATGTTGAATGGCGTATGTGATTGAAAGTGCGATGAGAACATAGCATTAAAAACATGTTAACATGCACATAAAATGTTGGCCAAAATAGTAGCGTAATTTTTTGCTAGTTCGGTTCAAGGAAATCTCTACCATGAATTGTCGGGGCGAAGAAAGATTATTGTTCTTTGTTCCATTCAAATCACTCTCAGAACTACCATGAAATGTGTGCAATCACTAAGCAAAAGATTTTTGTTCTTCATTCCATTCAAATCACTCTCAGAAATTAGATTGATTGCGTGCCATCCCCAACAAATGAGAGCATTTATCGATAAAATAAATTATGGCATTTCAAAATTCAAATAGAAAAATTTTAAAAATGTTCAGAAAGACTGAAAATTATAAATGAAGATATAATGTTGAATGGCGTATGTGCATTCAAACGAAAGTAAATTTTGCTGTCTCTCTCCTCCGAGATACGCTTTTTGTTCACGAGTTGGAATTTCGACAGAAAACTAAAAACAAAAGAGGCACTTTTTTCAAAAATTTTGCATCGACAAAAAAAGATTGACAAGTTTCTCTCCAGCAAAAATAATAAAAATAGGTAAAAAACTTTTTAAGTAAAAGGTTTTATGTTAAAACAAGTAAGCAAAGGCTACAGTCGAGCGGGGCCGACCGTTGAATACCCTACAACACTATAATAAACCATACAGTTTATATAGGCGAGATACTCGAAATAATTCCACAAGATATTGTGACAAATAATAAAAGAAAACCATCATGTTTCGTTCTCTAATTTTCGAATAATAACAACTTAAACGAATTTGCTCATTTCCAATTTATTGTTAGATGTTGCACGTAAATGGTCTTCCTAGATCTGGAACCAATATTTCCCAAAGACCTATAATCTCTCAGAAGTGGCAAAAGATTAACATTTATTATTGGTTTTTGACTGAAACGCATCTATATGAGATACAGACATTTGACTACACTCTACAACGAAATAGTCAGAAGTGCGTCTTTCCTGTATTTGTGAATTTTCCAAAAAGTCACTGGAATCGACATTTTCGTATTTTGTCTACAAAAGTTGGCAAACTATTTCACACATTGAATATTTTTGGATGGCCATCCAAAACTGCTTGGCTTTTGCAATGTGCGGTAACCCCTATTCAAATGTGCGTGAGGATCGGGCGATAATTACGACCTGCTGACAATTTTGCAGTTTTTTGGTCCATTTCAACCCCTAAATATACAACGATCATCTCCAAAAAGAGTAGGCATCTATTCTGACCCTCATCTTCTCCCCATGCAAAATTTCGTAAGAATCGGACCATAAATGCGATCTATATATGATATCCTGATATCCTAACTACTTAGTTTTGTGAGCTGTAGAAATATTACCAAATGTTTAATTCAAAATGAAAATATGCCAAAAATATGACAAAATTGAAAAAAAATATGAGAAAATGTTACAAATCCAATATTTTCATCTTTAGAGAGATATTTTTATGCGATTTTTTAGACGCTTTTTCTTTCCTAACAAGAGGCCATTCTGAATTAATGAGAACTGTCGAAATCAGTTCAGCCGTTCTCGACATATAAGAGATCTTTCAAGCATATCTTCTTTGATAGACATATATATCGCACATATATCCGATTTGTTGGATGTTAACATCAATGTAAAGGTCAGAAGTAACCTTGTCATGGCTTTGTGATTTCGACGGGATTTAAAATATTCACGGTTTAATGAAAAATGTTGAATTTTTTCAACACAAAATATATGGTCTATTTTACCCGCTCAATATTATTTTTTATTTATTTATACCAAAATTGGTAGGCTTCTTCCCCGCCCTAAACTCTAGCTACATGCGAAATTCCGCGTCGATTGGTCTATAATTGCGACCTGTATAGCTACTGCAAAATCCGACATTTTTTCAGTATTTGGTCCATTTCAAACCCTAAACATTTGGCGATCATCTCCAAAAGGCTTCTATTCTGACCCTAACCCCACCTTCGTGCAAAATTTCGTAAGGATCGGGCCATAATTGCGACCTGTAGAGTGATTACAAATTAACATGGACAGACGGACGGACGGACATACATAGCTAGATCGACTCAGCTCGGCGAGCTAGGAAGATCCATATATACTTTCCTATATGGGAAACCAATATTTCGAGGTGTTACATAAATTCTGGCCCAATCAAACTTATAATAACCCCAACACATAGTGTTGTAGGGTATAAATACATCGCAATGTTTAAGATAAATGTACTAAAAACCAAAAAATAATAAAAAATAGATACAGTCGTGGGAATTATAAACGTACGCATAGACTTGACTAAAATAAAACATACGCAATTGAAGTGCCCCTCGGTTTTATTTTAGTCAAGTCTATGCATATGTTTATAATTCCCACGACTGTATCTATTTTTTATTATTTTTTGGTTTTTAGTACATTTATCTTAAACATTGCAATGTATGTTTAACATAAAAACTTTTAACATAAAAAGTTTTTTACCTATTTTTTATTTTCTAGTTTTTGTTTCGCATTCTGTTTAATTCATATTTTATATTTTTGTACCATTTTGTTCCCACGAGTAATTGACATTTAAACGGTTGACAATTTTAACCACCCTAACGCCACACAATCCTTAACACGATACAAAATCTTGACTTGAAGGCTGGATTAATCAGATACCAGAATTACAGATGCAATTTCTAAATTTAAATCTTATTATTACGCGCCATTTAGTGGCTGCGCCATCTTAAATATTGAACTTGTATAGTATAATGTATTCTTCTTGTCATGCCCTTTTGCTGATACCCATATTGGTGGAATTGATAAAAAATTGTTATCAGACATTTGGTAGCGGCCGCCATCTTGGATTTCAATTTTTATAGTATATTGTATTCTGCTTGTTAAGTCCATTCATTTGATACCCATATTGATAAGATTGATAAAACCTACGTTATCCGCCAATTTGGTAGCGGCCGCCATCTTGGATTTCAATTTTTTATATTATATTGTATTCTGCTTTTTGAGCCCTTTCATTTGATACCCATATTGATGGGATTGATAAAACCTACGTTATCCGCCATTTTGTAGCGGCCGCCATCTTGGATTTGTAATGATAATGAATAAACATAATTGTAGTGTTATCAAAATCCAAAGTGTATACAAAATTTCAGATTAATCGGTTGTCAGGAAGATGGTGAAATTTGAATTACTAAATCTGAACCAAGAATAAATAATAAATAAAACAAGTAAGCAAAGGCTATAGTCGTGCGGGGCCGACCATGTGATACCCTACAACACTACAATATGTTAGAAGCCCCCTTATGTCCAAATCCCAGATATTACCCTCCGCATTTTGACCAGGGACATTTGCCCAATATTTACGCACTCCGTCGGCTGTTAGTTATTGTGGTCCATTTTACAGCTAAATATAATCCAATGGTCATCCAAAATGCTGGAATTCTTCCCTGTCCTTAACGCTCTTCTCAGGCGTGTCGAATGGCTTTAATTGTGTGATTCATTTGAACCCCTAATATTTTGCGATCATCTCTAAAAGCAGGAGGTCCCTCTGTATTTCCAAATTTAGACTCATCTATATGATTTTCTTGTCTACGATATTTGGTTATATTCGTCAACGAAATCCGCATGGAAAGCCAGAAGTTCGCCTTCTGTGTATTTAGGATATCGCCTAAGTAAGTAATGTTGGTATTTTTCAGAGAGAAATAGTTGTCCATTTTACCCGCTGTCCTAAACTCTAACTTCATGCGAGTTTTCGTGTCCTTTGGTTTCTATTTATGACCTTTATAACGGCTGCAAAATCAGGAACATTTTTAGTTGTTGTTCCATTTCAGCCCCTAAATATATTGCAGACATCTTTGAAAACAATAGGCCTAGCCCTTCTGAGCCTAACCCTACCCGTTTCGTGAGGATCGGACGATAATTGCAATCTGTATATAATATCCCCAACTTGTGTTGTAAGGTGAAAAAATATTACTAAATATACACTTCAATATTATAAGTCAAATTGAAAAAATCGCATGCGATAAAAAATATGAAAAAATAAAAAAAATGTCACAAAATACTACAAAATCTATATTAACATCATCACAGGCGTCTTTTTTGCATTTTTTTTAGATTTTATACTTTTATGCAAAGAGGGCATTCTGAATTGACATTTGTCAAAATCGGTCCAGCCATTCTTGAGATATAAGCATTCTAGCTAACATCCCCTCCCGTTGTATATACACATTGTACATATTTCGCTATATACATCCGACATATTTACTATCGGCATCTACGTAACGGTCAGAATTGACCAGTTCGTCTATTTGTTATTTCTTCGGGATTAAAAATATTCGCGGTTTAATCGAAAATTTTACTTTTATTTAACACAAATGTTATGGTCTATTTCACCCACTAAATATTACCCGATGACCATCAAAATTGGAAGGCTTCTGCCCAGCCCTAAGCCTTAGCGCCGTGCTAACTCCCGCCTCGATCGGTCTATAAATGCGACCTGTAGAGCAACTGCAAAATCAGGAAATTTTTCAGTTTTTGGTCCATTTCAACCCCTAAATATTATACGATCATCTCCAAAAACAATAGGGTTCTATTCTGGCCCTAACCCCACCTCCATTTTCAATTTCGTGAGGATTGGGCCATAATTACGACCTGTAGAGCATTTACAAATTAACATGGACAGACGGGCGAACGGACATACATAGCTAGACTGATTCAGCTCGGCGAGCTAGGAAGATCCATATGTAATTTCCTATGTGGGAAATCAATATTTCGAGGTGTTACATAATTTTTGGCCCAATCAAACTTATAATACCCCCAACACATAGTGTTGTAGGGTATAAAAACAAACTGGGTGAGCAAAATAAACCTTTTAAAAAACAGACAACACACAAAAATATATTCAAAACGTCAATATATACAGAAAAGGGTCAAAACATGAATAAATATTGTAAAATAATGATAAAATAGCTATTTAGAGGAAAAGCAATAATTTCTTCTATTCATATTAATGCGAATTTCATATGTTTCATACAAATTCCAATTAAAATCAACAAAGAAACATTTAAAAAAAAAGCAATTATGTTACTATGAACTACAAATCGTGGCGTAAAACGGGTTAGGTGGTGTACTTAATGAGAAAGAACATAGCATTGCTTGTAAAAATGTACATAAGACACTCTAGCCCTTCTTCCGAAATTATATTTGCCATAATAAACATGCATTCCAATATATCGTTAACTTATTTTATAAGCCAACTGGTTTTAATGATGTTATTCATTGCGGGCCCTTTTGGTGCTCGAGATTGAAACTTTACATATGAGTAATAAATGAATTTGAAACATCAAAACCAAATACTTTAAAATATCACTCTTGATTTTAATAACAATAAATTATTATCTTCTCATATTCCAAATAAAAGATATGAATACACCATGTCACGTTTAAGGTACAAAAAATTGTCATAGGAAAAGAAACATTTATTTTCTGAGGAATACATTTTATTATTTTTATGCTCAAATAACTTTTATTCATTTCAGAACGTAAATTACTTGCTGCCAAACAACGAGATGAAGCTTGGGAAAGCTGAAAACATTCTTCAACTATAAAATAGTGCAATGGAAAATAGTGGTAGCTCATGATGATATTCTGCCATCCATTTAGTAATAAAAGTCTTCTTGATAAGTAGTAGAATAAGTCTGTGCGCATATGTAATATATATATATATATATATATATATATATATATATATTAGGTGAATAATTACATACATTCATGTATGATATTTGGCTTAAGTTTATATAATTGTGTATGTTAAAGTTATTGTGCAAATGAAATGTAAATTCGATCATTTGAATTAAGTTTCAGTACATTTTTCATAAATAATCTCATTTTGGAAGAATTGCATAAACCATTGTTTAAACACACTGTGAAAAGGAATACAAAATTATAACAACCATTTATTGTCTTCTATTTATTTTACAATTTTTTTATTTACTTACAATTGTACAAACGAAAACTGTATGAACATTTTAAATAATATTATGATCCAAAAAGTGCATATACAATAAAAATTATATAAAAAGATAAAAATCATGTTTTGTTTTTCTGGAAGAATTGCTTATTTGGGCTACTTTTTAAATTGCGTATCGCAGTCTGAATACATACATTGTAGAACTGGGCGAAAATAAACACTTTTTTGCAGTTTTATCCACAGATATCAACCAGGCCACTGATTTGTACAACAAACGAAACCTTTTATCAGACATTTCACAAAATGTCACGAATCTGAATGATTTGAATTCCATAATTCAATTTGTTTTTGTTTTGGCTTTTTCAGATTCCGAACGAAAATTAATTTTGTTAATTTTTAATTGAGGCGCAATCTAATGATCACTATACTGAAAAAAAGAGATCATTCTTACCCCTTGACCTACCCCATTTTGGAACATTTTGGAAAATTCCATATGGGTGGTTATTACATATTTCCGATAAATAACAAAATGATGTTGTCGGACAAATAAATCGTTTTTCGTTATTGGAAGTTTCATTTAAATATGAACTGTCTAATATGCAAAAGGCATAATTACAGAATGTAGAACAAAACTACCCCCTATTGAGCCATGGGTCAGACCATGGCTCAATAAGAAAGGTTGCTGAACTTCAAATAAACTATAAAAATGCAACTCTTGTGTCAAATAGTTTTTTAAATATGCAACAGTAGGCTTTGTTTATTTTTATTTTTAAAAACATTATTATATTGGGAAAACCCCGCGAAACAGGAATGGAATTTCGGGGTTATTCCACAAGATAGAATCTAAAAAATAGGATAATACAGTTTGATCACAAAATTGTACAATTTGTTATCTATTTACGTCGAAAATTTGCATTTATTTTTTATTCAAAGCAATACACACACCATGGTATAATTATTACAGGTAACAGCAAGTCCCAGCTGATTTGACTCTATAGTAATACTAGTGTCAAACTAGATATGACGTTTTGTGATTTAATTCCATTTCTTGATATACCCTTTTTGATATAAAATTTCACTGCAGGGCAAAGTGAACATATTTTTTGCCTAATAATAAAAACAAAACCGCCGTTGTACTTAACAAAACGACAAAGGCGATGGTTCGGAATTTTTTTGCGGTTAAGGAACAGCGACTCCACGTTAGATAATATATTCGTATATTTCATGTTTCCTAAAATTGTAAAATGTAGAATACTTTATGTATGTATGCTGTTTGGTTTCAACTTGAAAGGTAGTGTTGAGAGATTAGGACTAACAGCTAACAACTATACATTCAGGGGAATGATGTGAAAGCATTAAATATTTTAAGAAGTATTCTTCTGCATTTTCAATTTAATAATCCATATTCCAAAAATGTATTTTTTTTAAAATTAAACTAATTTTATGAAAATTAATTATTTTGTTTACATTTTTGGACACATAACTCTGGCATTTGCATTACTTACAAAAACAAATTTGTATGTGGCTGTTGTTACGATTGTTGTACAACAACACTTGCTGTTACCTGTATTATCCTACCATGTACACACACATACACAATATGTTTATATGTTTTGACAGAATAAGGGCACCAAACGAAAAAATTGTATTTGGCGGGTAACTTTGTTCTACCTTCTGTAATTGTGCCATGGGTCACCATCTCCCCTTTATCTTTTAACGTAAAGTGTATTGAATTCATGTTGCCATATTTGATATTGTTAATATGGCAATAACAGCAAAAAGTATTCGAATAAAAAATGGATAACGCAAATAATATATTTTATATTAAAGAACTGAATTAAAGATTTACTTCACGAAACTAATTGCAAATTAGTTTTGTTTATTGAAGATGACATATCTGTGATAAAATTATTTTTTTTTTTAAGGAAAGATGTAATAATGAAAACCCGGTTATGTAAATATAAGTAAAGTAAGGGATAAAAACCGAACTATAAAAAACTATAAAATATATAAATAGGGGCCATAAAAGAATTAAGATAGGATAAACAGAATCGAAATATGACTACCTTGTGAAAATAACAACAACAAATAATAACAACAATGTGCAAAAACTTGGGAAAGATCTGTGAATAGAAAATTGAAACCGCATTTTTGATTTTCCAAACTTTTATTAGTCATTTTTTTCTGTAATTGTGGTTTTTAAATTAACATTCCTCTGTCATGAGCTGTTACTCTGTGTATTGTAGACAGAAACCAATTGCTCAAACTGCATTTTGTCCTGTCTTAACCATTTTAGGTCTTTGACTGGTTTTCAAGAAAAAATAATGTGCCAACACTTTGTTAATAATTTGCTTCGTCAATTCAGCTGGGTTTTGCTGCCATATTGTAATAACCGTACAATTAGCAGAATTAAAGAGGTAATATCATTTGCCAATTCAGGATAGCAATACTTTTTTATATTGGAACTCACCTATCATTTTCCAATCATTTTAGTATTATTTCCACAATTATTTACATTTGGCAACGTTGAAAATATTTATCCGTCTGACTTCCGAATTGAAATGAGTCAACCGTACGAAATTTCAAAGTTGAACAATTTCAACATTGAAAATTGAACAATTTTGTGTGTAGAAAATATAACAATTAGGGGAATTTTGATAATTATCAAATTTTAAAACGTTAATTGTTGGTAGGTTTTATGATAAAGACAATGGTAGAATCAAGGAGGTTAAGTCATGCAATCATATGTTTACAATTTTTTCAAAATTATTCATTTGCCAACATCTCATTGTCAAAGTGTATACTTTTAAATCCATTTTGCATACACAAATCAGAGATGGGAACCTGTTTTTATATAGTAAAATGTGACAAGTTAAATTATAGAAAATGCGGAGATGGGTATGATTATTTGACCATGATATAAAATGGCGTATTTAGGTAATACGGACGTTCAAAACATTTTACCATAGTGGGAAAGTTGAATATTTGTGTACACTCCGTCGAATTTCAGGTACGGCTTTTAAAGTTGAACAATTTCATCTTTGACAATTGAAAAATTTCTTCAGATGTGTCTTGAAAATAGAAAAAAAATAATACAAAAAATGTGAAAATTTGTAGTTGGAAAATACAATAACTAGGAGAATTTTGGAAATGATCAATTTTTACAACGTTATTTGTTGGTAGATTTAAATATATGTACCTGACGTATTTTGGTAATATCATGGGTAATACAGAATACCCAAATATTCAACTTCCCCACTGTGGTAAAATGTTTTGTAAGTCCATATAACCCAAATACGTCATTTCCATGCCGACTAGTATCTTTCTTCTTCAGTAGCATAACTTATCTAAGTTTGGAAAAGAGAAACTTCCAATACATTTAGTACTCCACTGAATGTAGACTAAGCCATTCATACATCATAATATTTGCCTACAACTTTTTGTTACCTGGGCAGCAGGTACTTACGGGTATATGTGAGCATTTTTAAGAGATATGTATATCAGGGCTGCTAACTGGTTCTGAACGAAACAATTTTTTCTTAAAAAGAACTGATCTATGAACCAAACCGTAGTCTATAGAAACTCTTGAACACATGGTACAATGAAATAAAGGTAACCTCATTTCAAATTAGCATTCCCAACTCTGCATTTTCTGTAATTTACCTTGTCAATTTTCAATGCATAAAAAACAGTTCCCATTTCTGATTTTGTGTGTATACAATGGATTTATGAATGAAAATTTTGACAATAAGATGTTGCCAAAGGTATTATTTTGAAAAAATTGTAAACATATGATTACATGACTTTACCTTCTTAGTTCTACCATGGGTACAATGAAATATAGGTAACCTCATTTCAAATTAACATTCCCAGCTCCGCATTTTCTGTTCTTCAGTTCCCATCTCTGATTTTGCGTGTATACAATGAATTTATGAATATTGATTTGACAATGAGATGTTGTCAAATGTATAAATTTTGAAAAATTGTTAACATATGATGTCATGACTATACCTTCCTAGTTCTACTGTGGTTGAACCGATTCGATTTAACAAGTTGTGACACTAAATTATGATTTTGTGTTGTAATGTGAACAATGCTTTATTAATTAAACCCTTCTTACTCCAAATGCGACTCTGATGTTCTAATATAGTGATATAGTGTTGATCTGGTACATGGTAGAATAATATAGGTAGACGCCTTAACACAGCTGCTGGGACAATGAACTGTCAAACCAATTTTGAAATTGAAAATTTTTAATGAAAAATTATTTAAATTTGTTAAAATTGTTGAAAAACGCGAATTGTAATAGCCTCCGACTGACGTAGTAGAAGAAAACATAATTTTTTTTGACATATCAATGCTCCCAAGTGTTGATGCATCTACCTGTATTCTTCTGCCATGATCTGGTAACATAATAAAAATTTAGTTGCGCTGATATGGTATCGGTCGTTATCCGACTCCAGAAGTGGTTAGAAGACAGCGGATTTCGCAGAATTGTTGATTTTATACTATAGGACATGCATTGTGCAGAACTAATAAAAGCATGTAACGTTTCAGGCTTATCTCTGTCAAAGTTCATTGTGTTAATCGTCTTGATAGATCAATTGTCGGCATAAACATAAAAAATTGAGCGGAGGGCCAAAATTCAAGTTCTGACATCGGCGATAAAAGAGTTCTTCGTTCAACTTAACAAACACTAAGGTACAGATTAAATTGACATACAACATCGCCGTAGCCATTAAATAGTTTGATCACCCGTCTCTGGGGATCTTCGCATTCCCTGCGAACAAAACACTGACTACGGGGGCTGTTCCCCTAAAACAAAAAAACAAACACGGAAAAAGAAGAAAAATAGAAAAAAGTTACGGTGCAGGGCCTAATAACCCAGTAGCAGCGCTTGCTTGTGATCCAGTCACGCCTTGGCATCTGCGGTCTAAGATATTGCTACAAGCACACAGCCTCTGTCAGATTCAAGATCAAGAAGATGAGAATCGGCCTAGACGATGAATCCAAAAGTGACTGCAAAAGTCAAGGCAGAAATCAGCGACTCTCAAGAAGCCCGTCAACTGGAGGACCAATAATCGAGGTCGACCAGAAAAGGCTTTATCGGAGCGAGGCGGCACCTCAAGAGCTGCCGGCAGGCTCCGCGAGACAGCTGTTCTACCTTACACATATGTCATCAACACCGGGACCCGACGCACACATTTTAAACTTGGTAGTATCCTCAATGTCCTCGAACAGCATGGCATGGTAGACCGCAACAAAGGCCTTTGATAGATTAAGAGCCACCACTACAGTTCTATGGCACGGACTGTTCTGGTTGAGTCCTCGACTGATATGTGTGGATATGGCGTGCAATGAATAGCTTTCTCTAATAGTGGGGAGGAGTAAAGCCTCGAGAGTCTTTGCTACTGGCGACGAAATTGACCTGTATGATTCGCCTTTGCTGGCATCCTTGCCAGGCTTCAGTAGCGGGACCATCCTGCCCATTTTCCAGGCTTCGGGAACTATGTGGGTGGCTAACGACAGGTTAAGAACTTTAGTTAGATACTCAACTCCCGATGTGTCCAGTTGCTTCAACGTTACCATTGATATACCGTCAGGGCCCAACTCTTTGGATGACAGCGTATCGGATGACATTCGCAACATCACCCATCGTACACTGTGGAGGTACATCCTCGGCAGGAAGGGCTCTTATACGACGTAGTACTCTTCGCCTCCCTCTATCACTCTCGGAGTGCTCGACAAAGTGGGGGTTAAAATGGCCAGCGCACCTCTTCGGATCAGTCACCATTAAGTCGTTAAATATGACTGCTATCCTATCATCCTTTTTCCCAGGGTTCGAGAGTGACTTTACCGTTACCCACAGTTTACTTCAATCGGTTTCAATGTTGCAACACTTCAGATGGTCTAGCCACTTTTTTCACATATGCTCTTGTACCAACATGTTGACTTCCACTGTCAGTTCAGTGACTCTGGGATCAGTGGTGTTAATACGCCGGAGCTCATTCGCTAGTCCCGCTGCCTCTGCTGGGAAATTTGGTCTTACTTCGGGTATTCGACCAGCAGGTATATAGCGAGCGGCTGCAGCTTTGATGATGTCACGGAAAATCCTTTTTGCTACCCGAACATCAGAAGGGTTGGGCAGTTCTCTGAAGCGAAGGTTGGTGAACTCTCATAACTCAGGCCAGTGGGCTTTCCCATGGTTAAGGAAAGTGCGGCGTTCGGAGGTTATAAAATCGAGCGATCTGCTGATGGAGACGATTATCGGGAGATGGTCTGAGCCAAGAGAAATTAAGGGTTTACCAAATCAACTCATTTATCAGACCGGGTGACACAATGGTTAAATCCGGCGAACTGTGACACTCTCCTCGTTTACCGTGCAAAATGTGGAGCAGTCAATCTGCTCTGCTAACGCTGAACCCCTCTGGTCATTACCCATTCAAAAAATCCACTATCTCATCAATTTTACCACGGAGTCCGTTGCAATTAAAAGGCAAGAATGATGCACTGCCCGGAACTTGAACAGCAACATATGGCATTAGGTGCTGTGGTAAAAGTTGTTGTTGTCGAGGTCATGGACTTACTGGGAACTACGTTGGTACAGAACGATGCAACATAGTCCCTAACACTATAGTCTCGCAACCGGGTTAAACCGGAAAAATTCCTAAAATGTATCCATCCTCCGCATCCATTACATCGCACCAAGACTGATCTGTGTTAGATGATGTTTTGGCAAACCGTTCAGAACCATATTCCGGGGTTTTCATTAATCCCGGCACGGACCAAAAGATTCCGGAGTAAGCACACCGGCTGTTCCAGAACTTTAAGAATGTAATAATTTTTAGTACAATATCCGATTTTTCCATTATTATATCGAAAAAAAAAAACAAAACTAGTACTGGGGCTGGATTCTTGTTCTATGAAAATATGAAATGAAAAATATTTCCTTTATAATATTTCTCATTTGACATTTCTTTCCTCTATAAAAGTTTTCATTTCACATTTTCATAAAACAAGAATTGAGGCCCTGGTTCTGGAAATTATTAAAATTATTACATTCCTGCAATTCTTTGTGGTTGCTTTTAAATTATATTTGTTGTAGTTTTGATTCAACCTTCTACAGCGTTACCTAAAATTCGACTCACTCGGTCGATGTTTTTCACCATACAATTTAGACACATGTATTTATTGCTCTGTTCCAGAAACTGCAAGAATCTACTATTACGTACAAAAGAATTTCTGGGGAGGTTGAATATTTGTGTATGTTATTATAGTTGTGTTCCAGAACCTACAAATTAGTACTAATTAGTACTAATTCTGCTACAACGCGTTCCCGTACTCTAAAAACTAGCAAAACTTGCAGCTCTCTCGAGGAAAAAATGGCGCTGAGTGGTGCACATTTCTGCTTGTTTTAGCTACATGAATTTGACCGAGCAGAAATGTGCAAATTGTGAATTTGACATTTAATTGACAGGGCTAACAAGGTTGAAAAATGTATTGATACATTTCAATGTTCCCGCGTCATAATAAAGAAATGATCAACTTAAAAACTAAAGGAAAAACTAATATTTGTAGTGCAAAAAAAAAAGGAAAATATGGAGCACTTTTGGATGATTCCAGTAGTGAAAAGGTCTGGCTGAATGATGAATCAGATTATTAATTATTATTATAGATTATTAATTTTAACGTATCGTCTTCAATACTAATTTTTTTAAATTTTGGCGTCCGTTTCAGTAAGGTTTCACCAGTCCGATTTGGACTGTTTACTCTTGGAATTTTGAATTTTGACATTTTATCGCATTTCTGCTAATTTTCCGTTCGCTTATTTTTTGAGCACACCTAATTGAGAATGACATTTCGAACTGTTCTCTCTTCTGCTAGTTTTACTACTAAAAAAGTACTGGAACACAACTTATATGTTGAAAAAGTATGTCATATAAGCCACAATTTCTGACAGACCAGGACCGCAAAATATCGAATTTTGTCACTAAAATGCAGCCGCACAATATCTCAAACATGCTTAAGTTATATAAGAAAATTTCATGCAAACATCTGACATACAAGTTTTTCAAAAATTGTCAATTGATAATGGCATAATTATCACATGGTAGGATCAAAGGCCAGCTGATTTGACTCTACAGTATTAATAATGTCAAATGTTTTGTATTTAATTCCATTGTATACCCTCTCCCATGGTATGTAGGGTATATTAATTTTATCATTTCGTTTGCAACACCTCGACTTATACATTTTAGACCCCACTGTTTTCACCACCAAACTGGTTGACATTTCTTGTCTGGGTGGTGTTCGTTATCGCATTTACAGAATTGTCTACATCTAGGGTTGACGTTAAGACTAAATTGTCGAAGCGGTGAAGTCTATATATGGCGTTAGTATCTTTGCTGCCCCATTGAAAGTGGTGAACGTTGGCATCACAACCGATGATAAGATGCCCTTTGCGACCTAGCTCCGTGAGCAGCTTCTCTACCTCGTGGCCGGGGGTCGGGTCACCTCATACGGCAGGTAGAGAGATGAGGATCCCGGAGGGTTAGTCTCCAATCTGTCAACTGTCATGAGGGATAGGACAGCAGCTGCTTTGCAGTTTAATCTGCATGATGCTTTGCTAGTCGGAACCGAATAAAAACCAAGTTCCGCTTCTTGGTGGGAGGATTAGACTCCGCGGGGTCAGCATCCGACTTCCGGAGTAGTCCTTGATTGCTTCACTGTCACTTCTGTGGTGGTCACAGAGTCCGCAACGGAGTGATAATTCACGGGTGGGTCCTCCCTTTCGTTGATAACAGTTGGTAGGGGAATGAGAGCAACCTGATCAAGAAAACAGCTCGGTAGTTTTCTTTTCTTTTCGAATTTTCTAACTTCCTTGAGGTTCATCTTAATCAGGATTCTCTCTTTCTCCGTAATCTGTGCGGGGTCCCGGTCCATAAACTTTTTACAGGTTTTTTTATGACCATTTGTAACCCCACTTTGCTTTTGCCTCTTTCGGATCGATTCCTTCATGTGTAGTAAGGTTGCTGGCAGCGTTACTGCCAGCTCCTATGTCGATTGCGTCTTCCCGATGGAGGACTAAGGCATCGGTAACGGCAGTTCTGGAACAGACTAACTGTAATGAAATTACAAAAAAAAAATTGTATTCAGGTGATTGCTATGCAACATGGTATAATTATTACAGGTAGCAGCAGACACCAGTTTCAATTTGAACATTTTTACCCAGTAATAGAAAAAACGCTGTTATACTTTACTTTTACTTTAGAGCAACAGCGATATTGCGGAAACTTTTTTTTCGCAGTAAAAGAATAGCAGCACCACATTAGGAAATATTGTGATATGTTTCATGTAAAATGTAGAATACTTTATGTACATTTGTTTTCAATTTCCACGATTTTCTAGCGATTGCTTGAAGTGTTGAGGGATTTGGACCTACAACTAACAACTGTACATTCAGGGAAATTCTATGAAAGCGTTAAAATTAAATATTTTATGAATATTTAATAGATTTTTATATCTTTTCGTATACGACTTCAATCTGAGGTTATTATAATATGCGTTTCCAAAAAAAAATTGATTCAGAAATTTCAATTCTAAAAGTAGATTGACAGTTTATTGTTCCAGCAGCTAAGTCGATGCGACTACATCTATTCTTCTGCCATACTGTGCCCCATCTTGCATTCGTTTTACAATGCACTACTACTACAAATACAACTCGACAATCACAACCAGGATACAATAAAAATGTATGGAAAATGTGCTAGCTGATTACAATTTTTTCTGAGTGTGCCCGGCTTCTGCCAATTTTGTGGGTGTATTTATTTTCTTTTTTGAAAAATAAAAACAGAAAATATTGAAAATTAAATTTAAATATTAAACATTGAATTTAAATATTAAACTGTTATAACAAAACAATATGTATATGTATTTTGACAGACTATAGAAAAAATTATTTGATATCAATAGAAAGGAATTACTTAGAATATAGCCTGTTATTGTACCATGATTTCATGACAAGATGATTAGCCGCAGTAAATGGAGTCCAGCCATGTTGCTATAGTTGGGCTATGGTAACAACCATGGTCCAAGTATTAGGTCCACCTATCAAGCCTGCTGACTGCCAATTGTAATGCATTATTGTGATTGAAATCACAGAACAAATGATTAACAAATAGCCAACAAATGCTCTGTTCCAGAACCTGCAAAAATCTACTATCATAAAGGGAAATTGATTATCGTTGTAAAAAATGTTACATGCTTGTAGTTATGGAAGAGACCATGGTAGAAGAATATAGGTAGATGCATCAACGCTTGTGAACATTGATATGTCAAAATTTTAAAATTGTTGTGTCAAAATTAAGTAGATTTTTATATATTTTCTTATACGATGCAAATCGGAGGTTGTTACAATATGTATTTCTCAACAATTTTTACAAATTTTAATAATTTTTAATTCAAAATTTTCGGTTTGACAGTTCATTGTCCCAGCAGCTGTGTCGACTACCTGTATTCTTCTACCATGGAAGAGACCAAAAGTGTAAACAAACACTGCCTTTACACGGTGACATTTTTTAACCATGCCATTTTTTTTTGTTGGTCAAAGGTGTAGAGAGACAAGGATAGAAGAAAAAATGGCACGATGAGCCACCGCACAGGGTTACATGCCATTTTCTTTGCATTTCTCTTTTTGCTTCCACTGCCTTTACACGGTGACATTTTTTAACCATGCCATTTTTTTTTGTTGGTAAAAGTTGTAGAGAGACAAGGATAGAAGAAAAAATGGCACGATGAGCCACCGCACAGGGTTACATGCCATTTTCTTTGCATTTCTCTTTTTGCTTCTTCCGAATTTTTTATGATTTTGACATTTCATATCGTTTCTTTATTGTAATTTTTGATGCGTTTCTTTTATTGTGATGTGATGTTTTTAGTGATTGAATTGCATAATGAATTATATGAAAATTAATTGGAAGTATTAAAAAGTAAAAAAAGAAAGTTAGAATAAAAGTTAATAATGCAATATTTAACACCTCAATAACTTTTTCCATCATTTCTTCTTTAGATTCACACATTTAATTTTAATCACTTCTTCTACGAAATACTGAATAAAATAAAATGTCAGAAAAAATGCCAAGCACTATTATCGTAAAATGCCACCGTGTAAAGGCGCGAAGATTTACGCAGAAATTTTAAAAGAGAATTGATAAAAATGCCAGCTAAAAATTGCACCGTGTAAAGGCAGTGTTCTTCCGATTTTTTTTTTGATTATGACATTTCATATCGTTTCTTTATTGAAATTTTTGATGCGTTTCTTTTATTGTGATGTGATGTTTTTAGTGATTGAATTGTATAGTTAATTATATGAAAATTAATTGGAAGTATTAAAAAGTAAAAAAAGAAAGTTAAAATAAGTTAATAATGCAATATTTAACACCTCAATAACTTTTTCCACCATTTCTTCTTTAGATTCACACATTTAATTTTAAATCACTTCTTTACATACAATTAGCTCTATACGAAATGCTGAATAAAATAAAATGTCTGAAAAAATGCCAAGCACTATTATCGTAAAATGCCACCGTGTAAAGGCGCGAAGATTTACGCAGAAATTTTAAAAGAGAATTGATAAAAATGCCAGCTAAAAATTGCACCGTGTAAAGACAGTGAAATTAGGACATTTCATCATTTTTTTTAAATTTGCAGGAACACCTTGTTGTTGCACCATGGTAACAGCTATCGAAAATTCAACACATACGATAACTAAATGTCAGTTGCTTTAAAGTCGATCTACATATCCCTGTATCTCAACTGCAAAATAAAAAATAATGAAAAATTATACGCACACTAACGAAACTAAGCATAAACAACTATAAGGTGGAAATTGTAAAGAAATAGATAACATTTATCGTTATTTGTGTATAGATAATTACGAAAAAAAAGTTCCTGCGAAATGTGGTGGAAATGTGTGCCTAAACTAGAGTACTTTTAAGGTACGCAAAACGTCTTCCATTTGGCAAACATATTTATATGTGTAACTAGTTTCATGTGTCTCCTTTGAATTGGAGAAAAAATTCACATCATTGTTTATGTGGTTGTCGTCATTTGGTGCAAAGATAGTTTCTTCAATTCGGTTTGCTTGGTGAATAAACCTTCACATTGATTTGTGTATAAGAAAAGGCGAGCAATGGCAGGTGTCGGTGGTGCTGCTGCTAATGAAATAGATGAATTTATAAATGGTGCACTTGTCTCTTGGGTAAGTATGTTTTGAAGTACACAGTTCCTCCTATAGTTGGTGGAGTGCCAGGAGTGTTGATAGGTTAATGCCCATCTTTAAAGCAAACTTTGAACGAAAACTAGTTATATATGCTGACTCGCTGTGAAAACTAAGATTTTCTTTCCTATACGTGTTCGTTGTGTGTGTAATCTATGTACATCCATATATAAAATAATAGTTCTTATTAGGTAAATATGCATAAGGGTTGTTTTCAAGTGTAGTTTTAAAAATTAGAACCATACAAAACAATATTAGATCCATCATGCTGGCATTAAATGTTATTGTTTTCTATTTGAATGGTTGAATGGTTTGAATGGTAGGTTGAATAATTTGCGAATTAAAGTTGAGAAGTCTGTCTGGGCATTAAAAAAGTTAGACCAGACGCCAATAAGAAATTCTATTCAAACGAAATTTCGTGGTGGAGTTTTTGATTAAATTTTATTCCATTCCGACAAAAACTCATTTCTATCAAAGTATTGAATTATCTATACATTACAGTGAATAATATGGTTTAAGTAAAAACAACACAAACTACTAATTTCAGAATAGGTATATGATCTTTCTCTAAATTACAAGTAGTTGTAATTCAGATTTACGTGTGTGTTATTTCCAAAATGAAAATTCTAAGCGAAATACCATCAAAACTCATAAAGAAGGTCCCATTTACTTGAGGAGAATGATGCGAATAAATTTTTTTCTATTACAAGGGCATAATTTGAACGAAAATGTAAACAAACGATATAAAAGAATTTTGTACCGTCTATGTTGAGGTTGTAATACCTTGTGTTTACTACAAACTTGGCAAACATATGCATACACAACAAGCATAATAATTCAAGTTATCGACACCTTCTTTACATATGAATTATTATTCTTTCCATCGTCGACATGACAATTTAATACATATTTTGGTCATACTTTTCTTGAAATCCAAGGTCAAACGTCGGCTCCTTATAAAAGCTATTACATTTAGAAAAGCTATGGATCGCGTAGCCAGTGTCGAACACACAATAGAGGAGAAAATATCAAGTCCCTATCCGAAAGCTATACTTATAAAAGCTATTATGTTTAGAAAAACTATGGATCTCATAGCCGGTGTTGGACGAACACAAATAAAAAAGCACAATTCCCAGCCGGTCTCCTTATAAATACTATTAAACTTCGAAAAACTATGGATCGCGTACCCTATGTTGGATACATACAAGAGGAGAAAATTTCAATTTCATGATTTCTTTGAATAATATCTTAGGAACTGAAAGAGATATTGAGACATTTGACATCATTCTAGCAAGGCAAAGAGTAGAGTATAATTTGATATAGAATTCTTATTGCCCATAATGGGTCCATTTCCGACTTTCTAGCGGATTAAAAAATACCAGTACAAAAATATTAATTTTCTTGTAATACTTCGACATTGGTACAACTGTGTATTTCAAAGAATTTCAATTGCTTTTGGTACTGAAAATGCACGTTAGTTGCAGTTATGTGTTTGATAAGCAGTTGCCTTTGTAAATTGCTCCTAAAGTACCACTTTTGATCTTACTGATGTTCTGAAATTTGATATTAAATAAATTATTATTATTATTATTGGCTTGAGTTATCCACCGGCTTTCCGTAAGAGAACAATGTGGAGGTAGTTTGAAATCCTTATAAGAAGGTAGATTCGAGATAAGTAGTTGGTTTTCAAAAAAACTAACGTAAATTGAACAAAAAAATTATTAATGGATACTATATTGGGTAACATTAGTATTGTATAACGGATAGCGTTGGAACTCTAAAAATTAGGTTTTGGGTGAGCACGTCTAATTTTGAATATATGAATGTTTGAAACATTTGAGATGGTGCCAAATTATATTAAATTTGAAAAAATATATATTACAATAAAACTTTAATTTAAAATTTTAAAAAATATTTCAATTTTGACGAGGATTAATGTCGGGAAATGTGTAAAAGATGAAACTGGTATATTTTCCGCTGCAAAATAAAAAGAAAAAACTTCGTGCCAAATCGAATTTGACACTAGTATTACTGTAGAGCCGAATCATCTAGGTTTCGCTGCTTCAATGTAATAATTGTATCATAGTGCCTTGGACAGGCCTGAGAAAGTATGCCCCTATTCACCTATGGCAAGTTTGTCGTAAAGAAGTGAAATCCCGGGAGATAACTCATGGTAATATGTCAGCTTTTTTAAAATAAGGAGTATATCCGGTTGCTACACAGTGTGCGGCAAGTGTTTTTTTTTCTATTACAGATCATTGATCAGATTTATGACCACTTAATCACACTGTGCAATTCATAACTTCAAAAATGTTGACAATTAACACTAGAGAACAATTACCAGCGAAGATAAATGTTAGAAATTCTTCATATAATTAATGTCCCCGTCGAAAATATAATAAAATATATATAAATCAGACACAGAACACTGTGCGCAAATTAATAGAAACACTGTAGAAATATGCCAAAAAGTTTATTCTAAAAATCTCTGTAAAGTGATGTGGAAGTAACATTGTTATGAACAAATTGTAATTTGTAATTGATATTTGCTTACTCTTTATAAAATACTAAAATGCATGCTATTTGTTCTTTAAAGTTCAATTCCTAAACATGTACATAAACATGTACATACTAATTCGTAATGATGATCGTCGATGTCGATCGAAATATTAGAAATAAAATGGTGAAACAAAATTAACTATTTTAAATTTGATGACTTCAAGCCAAATTAAAAAGAAAAGGAAATTGAGTTCAAATATTTTTTTAATTTATTTGTATATTCTTTATATTTTAGTTGGAATCATGTCTCCCACGTCCCGAAATTCTAACAGGCTATCCCTCACTTCTGGATGGTCAAATAATCCATAAGGTTTGGTTACAAATAGATCCAGAGCCTCAACACATCCCTGCAAACATTAATGATTTGGAAGGGATATCACTTTGCAATGCCCGAGCTAAAAATTTTGAATGCATTGTACGAAACCTTAAATCTTTGTTTGAGGAAGAATTGGGACAAACGATATTGGTACTACCCGATTGTTATGCTCTGGGCCATGATCCAGAAACAAAGCAAGGTTTGGAGCAAATGAAAATTTTACTAACTCTACTTTTGGGAGCAGCCGTTCAGTGTCCAAACAAAGAGCTCTTTATAGCGCGCATCAAGGAATTGGACCTGGAAACTCAACATGCAATTGTTGAATTAATAAAACAGGTGAGTGGATTTGTAGCCATTACTTCATTGAAGCAAACGATTGTCTCGTTGATCCTTACAGGTGACCGATAACCATAGCTTGGTGTTAACAGAAGAATCTTTGGGTTTGTTGACGCCACAGGATATGTACAATCATATCTTACGACTAACGAAGGAACGTGACAATATGTACTTAAAGTGGGTATCATCAGTTTGTGCCGAACGTGATGTTAATGCATCAGATTGTGATGACAATGCGTTAAATTTGACAATGTCACCATCTAATAGCAAAACATCAACGCCCATATCATCCGCGTCCAATACCGACAACAATCACATGGCAGTTGAGTTGGCTGATCTCAAATCGAAGATGAGGAAATTACGACAAGAGTTGTATGTATTACAATTGTTCTGTAGCATCGCTTCCTCATTTAATTTAATTTGTAAATGTCAAACAGGGAGGAAAAATCGGAAAGTTTATTGGAATTGCGGGAAGAGTTAGATCATAAAAATAGCCAATATGAAAAGTTGCGTCTTGAGGTAAGTGTTTTAAATTACGACGTTTCGAGAGTCAAAATAATATCTTTTTAGAGCCAAGAATGGTACAATGAAGCCAAGAGGTCAGCTGCCTACAGGGACGAGGTTGATGTTTTAAGGGAGCGAAATGAAAGAGCGGACCGATTGGAAATAGAACTTCAAAAGTTCAAAGAAAAATTAACCGATTCAGAATTTTATAAAACTCGTGTTGAAGAACTTCGCGAGGACAACCGAATGCTACTGGAAACTAAGTAAATACAAAATTTTAATTAAGGAACCTTTTGGTTTATCCATTAATATTTTATGTAGGGAAATGCTGGAAGAACAACTACAAAGATGGCGAAAACGATCTGAACACGTAATGACTCTCGAGTCCGAAATAATCAAGTATAAACAAAAACTGAACGATATGGCTCTTGAAAGAGATTCAGATCGTTCCAGATTGGAGGAATTAATTGAAGAAAACACACAACTGCAGTTGGTAGCCAAAAATTTGAACACTACCTTGGACATAGATAAGTCATTTTCAGACAACGATGACGAGTGCAACTCGGGTGATAATAGTTTATCTGAACAACTAACAAATAATGCACAGGTAAGTTACAAGCCACAATGTGTATAAAGAATTTTGAATTTTTTGAGTTTAAATCCCACTCTTTGCGTATATAAAAAAAATCAAAAAACAACAAAATGCAATGTTTAGCCCATTTTGATTAGATGTTTAAAATTGTCTTGTGAAAAATGATTTGGCAGTTATGCTCCTAATTAAGATATTTAATTATTATTTATATTTACTACTTGCAGACTCGTGCTATAAAACTTGAATTGGAAAATAGACGTTTGGTCGCTGCCCTAGAACAGCTTAAAGAGACTTCCTTCCATGAGTCAACAAATAAATTATTGGAACTGGAAAAAGAGAAGAAAAAACTTGCCTTGAAGGTAGAACAAATGCAGGAAAACATTCAAAGGCTATCTCAGCAAAATAATGAACTAGAAAACGTATTCAAAGATGCCTTAGAGGAAAATAAGAAAATGCAAATGACGTTGGACCAGAGGCAAAAAGCATACGAGAAGCAGAGTCAAGAGCGTGATGTAGAACGAAGTAAGATAATTGATTTAGAGAAATACGTAGAGACATTGAATAAGGAAAAACAACGTATTCAAACATTGAATGAGAGCGTCCAACGTCGTGCCGATGACCTGGAAAGAATGGCTGATTCGCGTGCAAAAGAAATCGAACAGTACTCCGAAAAGTTAGAAACGTTGGAGAAAACGAAGGAAAATCTGTATGAACTCCAAGCTAAACTTGGTACATTCGAACGCGAGAATGCGAGCCTCTCAAAGGAAGTTTGCAAACTAAAGGAAAATCTTGAAGAGAAATCTGTAAAACTGGATCAATCGCTTGAATTAGCGGAAACACAATCCAAGGAATTGGCAAGGTTGTCAAAAGCTTTGGAAGAAGCAGAATTTATAAAATCTCGTTTCAACGAAATCGAAGTTCAAAATCAGGAATTGAGCTCTCAACATGAAATCGACATGCAAACTATTGAAACTTTACGAAGTGACCTTGTGACTGGAACTCTAGCCACAAACAAAGTTAGACATAATTTGGAAAAACTTGGATTGAATGTTAACCCTACTGACGACAAAACAGAATTAAATGTTGAGACTGTTGTGGAGAAACTTGTCCGTAATCCGGAAACATTCAAGACCGTTCGTGAAATTATGCTCAACGTTTCAAAAGAGCAATCATCGAAATCGGACATTTGCGTCTTGTGTCATCGCAAGGAAGTATTTACCGTTGAAAGAAACATAGAATTGTCTTCCGTACCAGACGCCAAAGAAATAGCCGAAGTCGCAAAACTTTCAGAAGCCAACACTCAGTTAAGTGCCCTTAACGTGGCCCTGCAGTCAACAAATGACCAGCTCCAGGCAGAAAACGCCCGTTTTAAAGTTGATGTTGCCACTTTAGGTTCGCAGATCACTTCGTTAAATACTCAACATGTTGCTCTACAATTGGCCAATTCACAATTGGCAGCCGACAAAGATGTGCTATTAAAAGAAAACGAAGCTCTAAAGCAAGAACACAAAAATCTCGTCCACGATCAGGTGACATTGCAATGCTTGCACGATCAACTGTCAGCCGAATATGAATCCCTCAATAAGGGTAAAGAACAGCTTAAAGGGGTTGTTCGTGATTTGCGCAACGAATCAAGGGACTTGCGTGAACACATCGTTAGTCTGGAGACACAAATTGATGATTTGAAGCAACAAAATCAATCTCTGAAATCTTGCGCCGAAGACCTTGCCATTCTACGCACAGAACACTCAAAACTTACGGACGACTTTCGAAATTTGTTTGCAACTAGCGATCGTTTTAAGAACGAATACAAAAACATCCAAGAACAATACAAGATGATTCGAATGGAAAACAGCAAACTGAAATTGCAAAATAATGATCTGACTACAGAACTGGGGAGTAAGAATGATCAAATGAAAATTTTGGAAATACAATATGCTAAATCTGCCCAGCGTTGTGAGGTAAGAATGGTGAAATAACCGGAATAATAAAAGCAATCGTAGTATGGATTACATCGTCGTATAACATAACGTTGAACTTTTCAGATGCTGATGACTCAAAATGCTGATTTGGATACTGAACGTAAAACGTTGATGGAAAATGTTTCGCATTTACTTAAACAATATCATGAACTATTGAACCTAAGTCTTGAAGACAAAAAACATTTCCACGAAGAAGAAAAAAGTTACACCGAATGTGTGCATAATTTGAATCGTCAAAAAGAAAAATTAGAAGAAAAAATTATGGAACTTTTTAAGAAGTCGGAGGCGGTGGCTCCCAAAAAGTAAGTCGTCCCAGAGGTCTTGTCTATGTAATTTGTTAATCTAGGATAGAATCTTGAAAATGAAGAAAAAACATCTTTTACGAACGTTCCCAACGCCACTCTTTCTCACCCCAACCGGCCGTGGGGGGCGACCTCCCTATTACGTAGGGATCGCGTACTCACCATGATCCGTAACATGTTGGAAAAGTAGTAGGCATTGAAATACCAGCTACAGAAAATATATTTTATCAACCGGTGAAAAAAATCTTTTATAATATCTACTCATTTAAATACATAATTATTCTAGATTTTATTATGTCAATACAAGTACCAAAATCTACGATATCATACAAAGAATTGAAGTCTAAACACATTCTACTTATAGGTTCGCCCATAGAGAAATTAGTTCAGTGAAAATCAATATTTAAAAACTGATAATACCTGCTTAATGTAAATGGGATATTAATTCTGAAAGAAGAAATAAGAGAGTCCGAAGGCACGTTACCATTTAAGATTTGATACGCCATTATGGTATTGAACATAATACGTCTATTTTTAATGTAGGTAATCGAATTAATTTTAGTCTGTTAGTATAGGGTGGTAATGCAAACCACTGTTCCAATGAAAATCTGTCAGCGCAAAAAGCAGAAATTGTTTTTGCACCGATTCGATTTTATCGAAATAGATGGCATATCAGGATTCCATACGACAGAATCATATTTTAGTGTAGGCCGAACAAGTAAGTAACATAGGGTTCAGAGATTTTTTAACCCACCGTTTTATGAATCCTAAAACACCATTAGCTTTATTAACCATCGATATAATATGATAATTAACAGATAATTTAGGGTCCATTAGGAGGCCAAGATCAACAAAGGATCCCACGGGCGTTAAAATGTTCCCGTTAATATTATATACAGTTGATAAAAGAGTAGATCCAAGGACCGGTCCAAGATGACTTCTTTGAGGAACACCCGATTGTATTTTACAAGAGCTAGATAAAGAACCCTCAAATAAAACTAATTGTGTCCTATCTATTAAATAGGATGCTATCCACGACAATAATTTATTACTAAAGCCGAGTCGAGTATCTGCTGTATCATATCGAAATAATGTTGTTTTTTTTTTTTTTTTTTTTTTTTTTTGTTTATTTGCAGGAAACCATTCGGTAGTAATTTGGTTAGAAGAGTTAAAAAGGCTAGTTCAGATTTAATGAACAAAGTTCCGAGTAGGGTATGTATTGGAAAATCCTCGATATTCATTGTTATATTTATAAACATGTACTTATTTTCGGAAACAGAATCGCCGTTCTTGGATTGATGATTCACGCCTAACACAATCCCAGTTCATGATTGGATCCGAATCGGGTGGTAACGATTCTGACAATAGTGCCGAAGAACCCATCTCAATCAACTCAGACACCCATCTATTCCAACGCAACATACCAATTAGACAGAGTTTACAACGGTATGTTTAAGGCCTCAATCAAAACAAATCCTTCCTGCATATTCAATTGCATAATAGCCACTAATAATTTCTATTCCATCTAGTGATATGCTGGACAATTCAATTTCACGTGGTGGCACAATGAGGAGCAGCTTGCAAACACAGAAACGTACGGACTTGAATAATTCACGTAGAAATAGCGTGCACGGGTAATGTGTCTTTTGATGTCTATTAATATTAGATTAAGTCTATTCAAATGTCTCGAATTAATATTATCTATTCAAACAACGAGATCATAAAATGCAATGCAAAGTCACGGTGACGAGAATCCTGACTTTGGTTGCTTTAAGACCTCCGTTGGCGTGAATTTCAATTTATTGATTAATGCATTTTACAATTTCTGATCATTGTTTATTTAGTAAAATTATTTTTAAGATCTGGAAATGTATAATGTGAATAGGTAAATACCGTTCTTGAGTCCTTTGCTTCAACGATTGCCAATGGTTTTGCAAAATAACATTTACTCATTGTCGCTCTTAAGCTTTAATAACCAAAACTGAAAGCCGAACTCCTCGCAACTTTTAAATACTAAATTGAATTTTACATTCATATGGCAACATATTACCTCTTTGTCCTTTGTTCAAAGATTCAAAACATCGAATTGAAAATATTTGTTAGAAGAGAAAGAAAAACGAATAATATGCCCATGCCACGTTCTATGGAACCATGAAGTTGATCTTTTTGATTCATTTCGTTCTTTCGGTTGTACATTTCACATGTACAAGTGCACATGAAAACTATTTGCTTTGTGTCATTAGATTAGAACAGTACCACCGATGTCGCGTGGGTGGCATTCTGAAATTGCATACTATCTAATAAATTTTAAATGTTTTTGTGTTTGGCCTTTATCATAATTTCCAATAATTTCTGTGGTAATCGTTGCTTAACCCTTTGGTGCCAAATAAGAGACACCAATGCAGCAAACAACAGATAGAAAAGTAGTGCCATTCATTGTCTATGTTTGCCAAAAACCATAACCTGATGTTTAATTAATCAGCCAATTTCACATTAATAATATTAAAAGTGTTCTAGTGAAATGGGTTAATGTGTCTAACGTACGTAATTCGTTTTAAATAAACACCGAAATATTGCCAAAAAATATTTGCAAATAATTAACGATAGCCGAATGCATTTATACGCTTGAGCGCTCATTTCGTATATTTTCTTCTTAATAGCCTTTGTGCTCGGAACAAATAAACAATTTAACAATTTGTGTCATTTATTCTGCTTCGAAACAGTTTGGAGGCGCCTGATGTAACGGGAAGCAGTTTGACACTGGGGACTGCAGGGTCAAGGCGGACAGTGTATCTGATCGATGAGAACCAAAAAATTCCCGAGTCCAATCAATCGACGTCACCTACACTACGTGGATCCGGTGCTTGCAGCAGCAACAGTAGCTCTACAGCAACACTAAGTGCTACAACAAACAACAATGCCGAACCGCAGACACCAAGTGGCTCTAGCAAATCGGAAAATCCAACAACTTTCCTAATGTACAATCGCATCAACAACATTGTCGGTGGAAATTCTCTAAATGTAAGCAATAACAGTGATACACCATCCGGAACTCATGCGAATAACCGTGATATAGATGGGCAACACGATCAGGATAATAAAGTAGCACGTAAACGTTCCGAAGATAAAAATAACAGTGTGTGGTATGAATACGGTTGTGTATAGGCACAACAAAAAATAACAAAATTTTGCACAAAACGACGAAACTACTTGCCGCGAGAACAATAATGAAACGTTGTTCTGCAATAACTTTTTTTTCTTTAAAATATAAAAAAAAAAAAACATTTCAGTATATCTGCCAATTACGGATAAGACGTTACTACTACATATTTTCCAAAAGTAAATGCATATGTTTTTGCCGGAGTTTAAAACAATTTTCATTTTATATTCGTAACATCCGTGATTGCCAGATGATGATTCCATTGTTTGTACTTTAAAATACGAATTTATTCAAAGTAGATTTGAAAATTTGCACAATCTATGTTTAACATCTCCAGTATTATATGCAACAATTTACACTGGTTAAATAATGGGGTATTTAAGCAAAACATAGCGTAGGATAACAAACGAACAAAATACATTTTTGGGTCAAACATTTGTCCATCAACATAATTATATAACTACATACCATTTCTGGAAGATTAGACCTCATGGTCTTTTGTCGCAAAATGTATTTTTTTAACAAATCCATCCATTATTGTAACTCGAATAACTGCAGTATCTATGGATACTACTTAAATGCCTTTTGAATATTGAATTTACACATTTTATCAGCATTTATTAGAATTGATAGACCCCCTAAAGTAAAGTGTCTTATTTACTATATCTTGTACAATATTGTTTTATTTTAATTTCATCGTACGCAACGAAAAACGTTTAATATAATTAATTAATACATGTAATTTTAACTTTAACTATATTCGTAAAATAAAAATGTAACTTATTGAAACCCAATTTTCTATATAAAAATAAATACAAACAGAAAAAATAACGCACAAACATGATTGATGTTAATACTGCCGATAAAATACATTCAGAAAATTGTTGTGCTTTACCCGAAGTCAGTTGAATGCTCACATCATTCTTCCAATGATTTCGTTAACCACTGAAATGATAACCAAATAAAAATTTGCCTTTATAAAAAATGATTGTAAACAAATTGCCGAATCGTACTACTCATGATCTAGCATTATTTTTCCTTACAGTATAATATACGACAATAACATTCAACTACTACTATGTACTTTGTCTTTTGTATTTTTCTATAATAATTGTATTTAAATAAAACACAGTGTATATTTTCTAATGACTTCTCTTTTATTTCTACAAAGTAATAAATGTCTCACTTAAAATACCATTTGATTTTTAGATAAAAAAGAATGTATCAACGTTTCGCGGTTAACCTCAGCCAAACATAAAATCAGTGGAATGTGCCATACATAGAAATAATGTGAGATTGGCTGACACTTTAAAGACGCCCGCCCAGTTTTAGCTCAAACAAAAATTGGTCAATCGAATTGGAAAGGAACATTTGGGTCATTTCGTGTATCACTTGTGTCTTTGGTTCGATACAAAATACCTATTAAAAATAAAAAGAACAAAAAATTGTTACTCCTAAAGTCAATAGAAATTTTCACGTTCTTTGCGTAGATATACACAGAGGGTGGTTTTGTTGTTTTGGCTGCTCAATTTATTCCCACCACCCTCTACATTAAACATCCAATCTGCCGATAACTTTTGTTTATCCTCTAGTATTTTTATTTGTAGTATCGGTGGTGTTTAATTAATTTCTGCTATATGTCTGCATATTTCTGTGTGTCTGTGTGTGTGGGGGGGAAATATTTTTATTGAATTATACATAGACAATACGTAAATCAAATTTAAATTCACGATGCAGCAAAGAGTACCAAACAACAAAAAAAAAACATCCATACAAACAAACATAGCACACCAGTAAGCAAAAGAGAACAGACGCCAGAATAATATCTTCTCCATTTTCAAGAATTTTCGTATGTGTTCTCTATATAACTCACGTCTATGATGCGATGCGATATACGACTAAACGGTATTAATACTAATAGTTTTATAATTGGTTTCTTTTCATTAATGCGATTACTAAATACTGTGGTGATATATGTATGTTTGGGAGAACCTCAAATATTATTTTTGTGCGTGAAAACAACAAGAAACAAGAGATGTCATTGTCATCAGCGTCGTCATCTTAGCATAAGTGCGGCAATATTATTTTTATGTAGCCACTCTTGACCATCGTAGACATCAACATCTTCAAAGTCGTGCAGTCCACCGCCTTTAGAAGTATATAACATGCATATATGTATGTAGGTATGTCACATAGAAAAACATCTAAACAGACTATACACGCAAATGGAAATTGTGGCCGTTCACTACACTCGACTTCCCCGGCTGACTGTATGCTGGCAATGGTGAATAGACAAACTAAAGGGGGAAAAGAAACAAACAAAACAATAACAACATGTACCAATATTGACAGTAATAATAATTGACACAAACTTTTGGCGTTTTTTGTTGTGTGGACATGTATCCAACGCAGAATGACTTGGTTGTATGACTCCATAAGACCTCTCCACAGTTATTTTTTGGATAATAAATTAGCGACAGGGCTCCACCGTAAAGACATTGATCTGCTGGAAGAAATGGCGATTCGAGGAACTTCGATTTGAAAGTTTTGTGCAGAGAGGTAACGGCACAATCGGAGGTAAATAAGTCAGTACATATTTCTTTAGCAAGAAAAGTCTTCATCAGATATTCTCCATTGCCAGTAGTGCACGTCGCAACGGATAGATCATCGGTGTCGGTGGCCCAACAGCCGGCCCCGTATGTTGCAGCTTGTCCCACACGTCCTGGAACTTTCAATATCAGTCCACCGGAACTACATCCAGCTGCTGAATTGCCTGTACTGTCAACGCAAACAGCTCCCACAGTGTCCAGAGGACTGACTTCAGCAGCATCGACTGTTTCCGACTGTTCAGGATTACTTTCTATTTTGGTGCTTGTGACTTTTGCTCCATCGCCCACTTTCGATTTGTAATGGGTGTATGTAAATTTTGCTTTAGACGATATCATTGCACTTGCGTCTATCATAGCGCATCCCATTTCTTCGGCAAAATTCTCGGCCCCAGTTCCAGCCATTATCATTGGCGGTATCCGCTCCATTGAAAGCATTCTTTCTTGGCCCTCGCATAACATCCTTGCCAACTGTATGGGATTTTTGACAGTCGATACATTTGTACATGCACCAAAATGTAAATTTGAACCATTCATAATGGAGGCGTCGCATTGGACGTATCCGTCCCAACACAGATTTGATCCGAAACCAGCATTAGTATTCCCGCAATTCTCAAGACGAATGATGGCCGCCTCGCAAGCATCCATAGCAGAGCCCCCATTTTTTAAAATATCTGTCGCCGCTATACAAGCTTCCTTAATAACCCGCTGGTACTTGGTTTCATCAAGTATATTGCCCGCACCTAAAGATCAAAACAAACACATATACATACACAAAGAAGAAAATTTTGCAACAATTTTTCAAACAATTCTGTTATATTTTTTATTTCAAATTTTTATTCTTTTTTTTTTTTTGTAAAATACCTGTATGAACTGCAACAAATCCAGACATTTTTGCCGATCTTTTTTTCCAATAATATGATGGATAAATTAAAATCAACTAAAACATCCCTCACAGTACCCGACAAGCGACAAAACTTTTCAAACCTTCCAAAGACAGAATGTAAACAGAAATGAAGCAATGTATCTCTCAGTCGAATTTAGCGACTGTCGGTAATCGAAATGTAAATTCTACTTTTGAGTCGCAAGTAAATCGATTTAGATTTTTGCTTTCGATAAATATATCAGTGAGGCATATTTCCATGGAAGAATAATTCAGGTTCAACGCTTGGAAACATTGATGTGTTCAAATGTTAAAAATGTTTTTTTTTTTTTAAATATGAGAAGATATTTATATTTCATAGTAGAAGAATACAGGTAGTCGCATCGACACAGCTGCTGGGACAATGAACTGTTAAACCAAATTTAAAGCAGAAATTTTTTAATAAAAAATTAGTCAAATTCGTTAAAATTGTTGAATTTGAATCTCCGATTGTCGTTGTATAAGGAAACATACACATTTTGTGTATGTGTTTGTTTTGTTTTCAATAAAAAGTACAATAATTTAAAATTATTTCAAATTTGGTTGCAAAATAATTGCATATTTTCGACGATAATAGGCTTGTTCTCCCAATATATGAATTTTGTTGAAAAAATAAAAATAATAAAAAGTAAACAAAACCAACTGTTGCATATTTAAGAGTCTATTTGACACTATAAGAATCCAGATCTCCACAACTGATGGACACTTTCCGATAACTATACCTCTCCCTTGCTGCATAATTTATATGTATAGATAACTATTCCTGGCTTTCAAAGTCTTCCAAAAGACCTATTTGCACATTTCTCGTGACTTTCCAGTCATATTTCGCGATTTTCTCTTAAAATAAAATATGACACTTTCATGTAAACCATATGCTTACGTAAATTACGACATAAAAACACTTTCTACACATTAAAAATATAGGACATTTTAACTGTCACTTCACTTAAGAACATTAATTAAAATGTAATTGATATCCAATTTTATGTATACGCAATGCAATTGACATTGACAACTGCAATTCACTGGCCTTATTATATGTAAACATACTTTAAGTATTCAATACTTGTCTGTGTAAAACACGGGTATATGGTTAGAAAAAGTTCGACAACAAATCGAAAATAAACTCTTGTTAACGTTACGACACGTTAGGCAATAATTAGAGCGAATTTTGACATTTTCTGACAATTTTTTTGTTCTACTAACTTTTTACTCTTTTAGCACGTCATACAATTTTACAATTTTCGGTAGTTACATATTTTGCAAAAAGAAAAAATAATAATAAATCCACGATTGTTTCTTTCGCTATTATTATGTGTACGTTTTAATAGGTTACCTATCTCTAATAGAAGAGGAATTACAATTTGACTACAAATTCGTGATGCATTTTCCGATACAAAATCAGTGCAAGGAGTACATTATTTCTGTTGCATTAATAGAATGAACAATAGCAGCAGACGTTTCATACGTACATACATATGTACCTATGTGTATGCATAGTCTTTGTGTATGGGTGTAATGTAATGTCCCCTTCGATATGTTTATTGAATTAAAATAAATTAAATTCAGCGATTGAGTGATGAATAATTGAGTCCGAAAGAAGCAATCATTCCTTTGCCTCCTATAGATAATTGTTATTAACATTTACACAAAAAAGTATAAAAGTGATTCCACGAAACCAAAGCACAGATAGTGTGTGTGTCAAGTACGCTTTTACATCCGCCCACTTTTACTTTACAGATATGAATTGATTGATACCAATCGTTATGGAAAAGTTTCCTTTGAAGGGTAATCGTGAAATTGCTGCAGAGGGAAATAGCTACATAACGGCGTACCAGTCTGTGTTGAAAAAGGTGAGTGCAACTTTTTTTTTTATCATAGGTAGTCGCTGTTACACTGATCACAATGACGTATGGGCTTTCAATGAAGCTCGGTATAGAATTTTCCATTTCGCAATTTAAAAGCTTAGATTTTATTATTTTTAAATTAAAAAAATGATAAATAATTTTAGGCAGTGAAAATAGTACACATAATATAGAAAATTAAGACCATTTTATCCGATCCTCCGCACCCTCCAACATATAAACATACAATTTGTAATAGATTTAAACATATAAAAAAATTAAGATTTGAAGCTAGAATTTATCTTTTATAAATAAATAAGACAGGTGGTACGTGATATGGAGCAACGTGAGTTTAGAAGCTATGCACGGGAGCAAGTTGAGTTTAGGGGTTCGGATCATTTTGAAATTTTTACCGCAGGTGCTTATTTTTAACCTGATTAAGGAAAAGTATTTTTGTCGTGGGGGATATGCCCTGTTACCCGGTTACTTGACCCGAAAATTAAAAAAAATCCGGGTTTTATCCGGTTCTATAAAACCGTTATCTACAAAATGTATCATTTGAAAGCTTATGGAAATACCTCTCCAACAAGTTGTCATATGATAGAATTATTGGAACCGGTTTCGGAGTAATGCAAGAAAATTGGTATTTTTATACCAGTACTTTTTGAATAAACCCTAAAAAGTCGAAAATGGAACCATTATGGGGTATTAAGATCTACATGCTACATGATAACTTATATTCTTGCCTTTATCTCTTATATTTCCAAAGATATTAGTGATGCAAATCATGAAATTGACATTTTCTCCACTAATATGTATCTAAGTTCCTTTACGTAGCCGTCCTTCGACCGCGGCTTGAGATTTTCTCTAGGGTATGTCCAACACCGACTACGCAATCCATAGTATTTCTAAACATTGTAATTTTTGTAGGTAGCCGGCCTTTGGCCGTGTCTTGAGGTTTTCTCCTCTGGGATATGTCCAACACCTGCTACGCGATTTATTGTTTCTCTAAACCTTATGATTTTTGGAAGCAGCCGGAATTCGACTTTAAAGTCAATATCTTCAAAACAAAGCTACAAATGTAAGATACATATTAGTGGACCTCAATTTCATGATTTGCAACACTAATATCTTTGGAACTGCAAGAGAAATCAATACATATGGCACCATTTTGGAAAGGCCAGAGTGTAGGCTCCAATGAAGTATGTAGTTTTTAATACTCCGTAATAGGTCAGTTTTCAACTTTCGATACAAAAATATAAATTTTTTTGGAACTGATTGATACTAACACATCATATGACCACTTGTTACATAGGTATATCCGTAATTAGGTTATAAAGACCTACACGTGGTAAAAACTTTTGGGTCAATCCGAGCATAGCCCCTAAATCCAACTTAAGCCTAATTTGCCATCAATTTTGTTGACCACCATAACTTTTTGGGGGTGACTCAAACCCTGTGACCATATGTTGCATAGGTACTTTCATATTCATATTGTCTATATTAGGTAAGTGGATCCCGGGCTTAGCCCGGGAATTGAATCCGGCCTTTCGGACTTATATGTTTATTTATATTTAAAAATGTAAATTGTGGCTTTACATTTTAAAAATGTCGATGAGAGATGTTGAGTGATTGTCTAAATTTTTTATAAACTCCACCATTTTATGGAGTGTATATTAGCTTTGTCATTCCTCGAAATATGCATGATAGACCCTACAAAGTGTATATTATCTGGATCAGCGTAAAATTCTAAGACGATTTAGCGATTTATGTCCGTCTGTCTGTTGTAATCTCGCTATCTTCCGAACAAATTGCACACATGTGTATTTTTTAAGAAGGCAGGTCAAGTTCGCAAATGGGGCATGTCGGTCCACGTTTTCATATAGCCCCCATATAACGGTACCTCCCGATATTCGGTATTTCGATAATTTTAGGGATATTATTTATCTGAATTGTTTCAAATTTCGTATTCAAAGTTTGTAATGGGTACTACAGCCCATAAGGAGGTAGAACAGCTTCGTAAAACTACAGAAATATAGCCCTGACGCTATGCCCGCTTCCTGTCAAATTTGTATGGAACAAATTGCTTTGATTTACTCAGTATTTTTCCTCATTTTTTAAAATTGCTTAAACAGCGCGAAAAATGAATGAAATGCCTGGATTTTCTTTTAATTCCATAGCAAAACTGGCGAATAGCTTTAATGCGCGTCTCGCAATTTATGCGTCTTTCAAACATTGATTTGGAAAACATTCTGTTTTTATTCTGTTATAAATACATACACAAAATTGGCAGAAGTCGGGCAGACTTAGAAAAAAATTGTGATCAGCTGGTAGCTCTACCTTACCTCTTTGTTGTACCATGCTACAGCTTATGCCTAAAACTTTCGTATGCAGGTCCATGTCTTCGTATATCCCCCATATAACGGTACCTTCAGATATTCGGTATGTTGATGATCTTAGTGACATTATTTACCAGAATTGTTTCAAATTTCGTATTCGAAGTTTGTAATGGGTACTGCAGCCTATGCTGCTACATAGCTGTATCTTTACTTTATGTAAACCACCATGGTCACCTGATAAGATGTGATTAGTGTAACTATGTCAATAGACACTTGCTAGCATAAATTTCACTATAATTGTTTGAGAGACATTTGATTTCTGTTTAATTTTACGAGATATTCGCGCACATTGTGATATGGGATCATTTTTAAAATTATTTGATCATATCAAGCCTTCATAATACCCATCGATTCGTACAACAATACCCAGTTTCCCAAAATGTGTATACGTCCTAACAGAATAGGGCCCCAAAAAATTGTACTTGAGAGGTAGCTTTGTTGTACCTTCTGTATTTGTGCCATGAGTAACAACCCTTTTTTTCTATTATCAGGAACAATTATTCATATTACCACACTGTAGTGACATTTTATATCAAGCTTTCGTTCAATTCCGTCAGTGCTTCCATAACCAATATTTCGTGTTTTATTTATTAAATTTTATTGGAAATTGTGCTGATTGTCGGAACCCCAATAAATTCAAAATATATCCAACAACTTTCAAATAAAATTAAAAAAATGTCAGGAAAACATTTGAAGAACATGGTCCGTAGCGATGCGCTGACCAAATAATTGCTAGGAAAGTTTTAAAAGAGCACTAAAGTTACAACCGAGTTTTGCGATGAAATTCAAATATTGAAACGTTTGGATCGAATTTTTGAGGAAAACTATTAATAATTAAAGAAAGCGGCAAAGTCATAGCACTGTATTTTAGTAGTTTTACGAAGTTGTTTTACCTCTTATTCTACCATGGTTTAATCGAAGTGTAATAGTATGTATGTATGTTTAATAGTATTGTATGCTGTAAACAAATATCCAAATATCCATAATAGGGCTTCAATGTAAACCAATGTAACATTTAACATTTTTGTGGTTTATATACATTTTTGACGTCACTTGAAACCTCAAATCCTGTTATGAATAATTTAGTCTTATTCATTATATACATATTTTATTTTTGAGTGCAATTGAAAATATTTCACACTGCACTCAGCCAAGTTTGCCGAACAATATGCTTCGAAGAAATAATTTTCTCTTTTAGAGTTACTATATTTGAGTACCTATTTCTATTTTAGTCTAACGGTCATACGGCTGGCGAAACTAGTAATTCCGACCATCCATTAGCAGCCCCATCAAGCAGTGCAGCAACGACATCGCTTACTACGCCAGAAGATGATGATGAAATGATTGACATTACTCCGCGATCAAGTCCCGGCGAAGTTTCTAATCACTTTAACACATATAGTCGTACAAGTACAGCAGACAATTCTGATATGGAAAGAGAGCGCGGAGATTACCTTCATCACCAACAACAATCTGTTAGTAATAGTCATCAAAATCAACGTACACATCAACATGTGCCAACACACAGTGCGTTTGGAGATTCATTGGATGGTAAGATAATGTGAAACACGAATTAAAAATGTATATATTATCTTGTTTTCCTTGTTAATTGGTTAAAAATGGCACGTGATTTTTATGCAAATATTTGTCTCTATGTTATTGAAAACACTTTTTTCCGTCGGCGATGAAGAAATTTAAGATTTTTGTGAGTCCTCCTCCCCTCTCTATCCTTATGTATACAATCCATCTATGTATTTAGAAATTAGTATAGATTTGTTAAGTGGAAACTGACGTTGATAATATATTTATTATGTCTCATCATTTATTCAACAGTTTTATAGAGATCATAACTTGACAACTAAGTCTTAAACAGATTGATTTATTTTAAATGATTGCGAATATCATGAAGATTAACTATATTAAAGTAAATATTTTGTTCCAATTAGTCTTCGTTTTTTTTTTAATTCAAAATAAAAATGAATTCAAATATCCATATCCAAAATTCTCTTAAAATTAAATTAAGACATATACCATAGAATTCTGTTTCAGTAAATGTATACAGGGTGAGATAAAATAAATGCAACAAAGTCAACGCCATAATTTTTATTTTTTATTAAATTTTATTGAATGAAAGTAAAAAATGTCGGAAATAACATCAAATTTTAGAATAAGTTTAGATTTGTTCGAATTGGTTACCTTTGGCCCATTCCCGGTGAAGCGCTTGCTTGAGGTGATCGACACTTTGTTATTTTTTAGTGGCAACCTTGCTTTCCAAAATACTCCAGACACAATAGTCCAACGGATTGGTATCCGGAGATTTTGCTGGCCATTGTGCGCTGGGAATGAAGCGAAGAAACTCATTTTGTAACCATTTTTGGGAGGCGCGTGCTGAGTCCTGTTGAAACGTCAAAGGACTTCGGCCAAAATGTTTGCGTGCCGAAGGCTCTAATACACTCTCCGGAATATTTTCGCGATAATATTCTGCATTTATTTTGATGACACGGTCGAATAATACTAGCGAATACTAGCGAAGAGCGACCATGGGCTGTTATGGCGGCCCACACCATCACCATGGCCGGCGCTTGAGTTCTGGTGGCCAACCGAAGGGATACATTTTCAGCTGACCTTTTTGGCAAGCAAACACGATCATTTTGTTTGTTTACAAACTGCTGGACAACGAATTTTTTTTCATCGGACAAAACCAAACTCGGCAGTTCACTACTTTCGGCCAAGCGTAGCAACTCTTTAGCTCTTTTGAGTCTATTTTCTTTCTGTTGCGGTGTAAGTTCTTGCATTTTTTTATTTCAATGGCTTTACCCCGAGCTCATTTTTCAATAATTCGGCCACTTCGGCGCGGGTTTCGATCAAGTCGCATGGACTTTTCGAACCATTTCTGCTGATGTTGCTGGTTTTCCGTCCACTTCCACGAGCGATGGTACGAGACACAAAAGATTTATTCATATTTAAATGCTGGAGTGCTCTAACGATAGCCTCTTGTGGTTTTCAAGCCAAATATAAAGAAATCACGCTTGAATTCCACCACAAATAACTTCATTTCTGGAGAATTTACACCAAAATGCTTTTGTAGGCTTGTAAACAATATAATGAGGTATCACTGAAATAGTTTTAACAGCTGTCTGATGTGTGGCTAAGAAATGACAGCAGTCTGCAGTTTTTTAATCTTATCCTGTACATATAAAACAATTACAATTTTATTTCCTCGACTCACATTTTTTGTGTATTTGAATAACATTAAGAAGCTTGACAATATCTAGAGTGTTCGGTGGATTCGAACTAGTGTTCTCGTTGATATTATGTTGTGTTTGTAATGTTTGTTAACCTTTTGTTTTTCATGTCTTTTTTAATAGGATTGTCATTCTACGGATCTACAGGTATTTTATATATGCTAGTGTTTGTAGTGTCATTTTTTCTAAACTATTTACATACTTACAGAACCACATGATGATATACCCGGCATTGGCCAATATGATGATTTTCATACGATAGACTGGCAACGCGACATAGCACGGGATCGCATGCGTCATCGTTATATTGTTAAGAAGCGACAAGATTCGTTGTGGGATTTAGTGAAAGGAGCACATGATGCTTGGTCCGGTTGGCTGTGCGTCCTGCTGGTTGGTATTGCAGCGGGTTGCGTAGCTGGCATGGTTGATATTGGAGCTAGTTGGATGTCCGATTTAAAACATGGAATCTGCCCGCAAGCGTTTTGGTTTAATCGCGAGCAGTGTTGTTGGCCTTCAAAACAGTCGGTATTTGAAGAGGGAAATTGTTCAACGGTAAGCCCAATGGAACCGCAAAAAATAGAATTACAAAAACCCAATTCTCTATTTTTAGTGGAAAACATGGCCTCAAGTTTTTGGCTTAAGTCGAGAGGGGACTGGAGCGTACATCGTGTCCTATATTTGGTATGTTCTCTGGGCCTTGCTGTTTGCTGCGCTTAGTGCTTCTCTTGTGCGTATGTTTGCTCCCTATGCCTGTGGATCTGGTATACCGGAAATAAAAACAATTTTATCCGGTTTTATTATAAGAGGCTATTTGGGAAAGTGGACCTTGCTTATAAAATCGGTGGGTCTCATGCTTTCCGTCTCAGCCGGGTTGACTTTGGGCAAGGAAGGTCCAATGGTTCACATTGCCAGTTGTATTGGAAACATATTTTCACACTTGTTTCCCAAATACGGCCGCAACGAGGCGAAAAAACGTGAAATTTTGTCAGCAGCTGCAGCGGCAGGCGTTTCTGTTGCTTTTGGGGCGCCCATCGGAGGTGTTTTGTTTTCCTTGGAGGAAGTCTCATATTACTTTCCGTTGAAGACACTATGGCGTTCCTTTTTCTGCGCATTGATTGCAGCCTTTGTTCTGCGTTCCTTGACGCCCTTTGGCAATGAACATTCTGTTCTTTTCTTCGTCGAATATAATCAACCATGGATTTTCTTTGAATTGATACCATTTGTATTTTTGGGTATTATGGGGGTAAGTACTATATACGCACTGGTAATTCAACTGCTACCATACAACAATACGTTTATTTTTATATTACTTTCAGGGTATAATTGGCACACTTTTCATAAAGGCAAATTTGTGGTGGTGTCGTTTTAGGAAATTCAGTAAATTGGGACAATATCCAGTAATGGAAGTTCTGGTTGTCACTCTAGTCACTGGCATAATTTGCTATCCGAATCCGTTCACCCGCATGAATATGAATGAACTTATATATCTTCTCTTTAGTCAATGTTCGCCGGGAGATGTCTCCAATCCTCTATGGTAAGAATTAATAGTTTATGCAATATTATATATATATATGACATAATACGGGGTATAATTCTATTAAATTTGCAGTGATTATACACGCATGAACATAACCAATGGCGCATCTTCGTCCATAGAGGTTACACAATTGGGTCCTGGTGTCTATCGGGCGATTGGCCTTTTGATTTTGACATTTTTCTTGAAATTAGCTTTAACCGTTTTTACTTTTGGCATGAAAGTTCCTGCCGGTCTTTTTATACCTTCTCTTCTGCTTGGGGCAATAATGGGTAGAATAGTGGGCATTGGTATGTATGGCGTCATTTCAACATGAATAATTTTTGATACATTTTATTTCGTTTTTTGTGCTACAGCTGTTGAGCAATTCGCGTACAGTTACCCAAATGTGTGGTTTTTCACTGGAGAATGTGTGCAAGGCAATAATCTGATAACGCCTGGTTTATATGCTATGGTGGGAGCTGCAGCTACCTTAGGTGGCGTAACCCGAATGACGGTATCGTTGGTGGTTATAATGTTCGAATTGACAGGGGGTGTTGGTTACATAGTACCATTAATGGCCGCAGCTATGGCCTCAAAATGGGTGGGCGATGCACTGGGTCGACAGGTAATTGAGTTATAAATTCGAGATTTAAACGTCTTAATGTAACACACATACTGAATTTTAGGGTATTTATGATGCTCATATTGCTCTGAACGGCTATCCTTTCCTAGACAGCAAGGAAGAATTTGCTCATACAACGTTAGCTGCGGACGTAATGCAACCAAAGTAGTTATATTGGAATTCTATTCTTCGACTAAAACTTGCTTATGAAAATGACTGTTGATTTTGTTTTCAGACGGAATGAAACATTGAATGTTATAACTCAGGACTCAATGACAGTTGATGATATTGAAACACTGTTGAAGGAAACGGAACACAACGGCTATCCCGTAGTAGTGTCAAGAGAGAATCAGTACCTTGTCGGTTTCGTATTGCGCAGAGATCTCAACTTGGCCTTAGGTAAGTCCAATTAATTTCGAGTGTATGACTAGGAGCGACATCTTAATGACCATGAACTGACATTTATAGGAAATGCAAAACGTTTCGTGGAGGGTATCAACGGTCAGTCAGTTGTGCTATTTACATCGACAGCGCCTGCACAAAACTTGGGACCACCACCATTAAAGTTGAAGAAGATTCTCGATATGGCCCCAATTACCGTAACCGACCAGACACCGATGGAGACTGTTGTTGACATGTTTAGAAAATTAGGCCTCAGACAAACCCTGGTCACTCACAATGGGTAAGTAAACCAAATCATTTCTCCAGCTTCTTCCATAACCACAAGTTTCGCTTTCCTTTTAATTTAAGTCGATTGTTGGGAGTTATCACGAAAAAGGATGTACTACGACATGTCAAACAAATGGATAATGAGGATCCAAACACTGTTTTATTCAATTAATTCGGCAGGCATACAGAATTTATTATCATAACAATCACCTATAAGAATAACACGCGAAAGCACTTCATTCAAACATTGTTTTGCCTTTTTGATTGATTAATTAATACAACAAACCCAATAAAATAAAGTGTTTTCATCGTGTCGTTCTACTATTGAATTCGTTATAACAAATGTACTAAACAATATTTTGTTTAACACAATTACGATTAAATAGAAAAAAAACTACTATAGTTATTGTAACATTAGACGGCACGAATGATACAGAAATGTTAGGAAATAATAATGATGTAATTAGTATATACCAATTATGAAAAAAAATATATAATGTATGTATAGACCGAAATAGAAAATCATCTCTGTATGTTGTATTGTAAATCTTTTTTGTTCTAATATGTTTTAATCACAATTTCATATAAATTCGAAAATGCTCACTTTTATCACTCCACATTAAAAGAAAAAAACTCATCGTATGCATAAACTTTATATATCATGTGTGTGCAGACCCTTTCCCTTCGGTATTAGAAATTTGTATACAAAATCAAAAAATCCATTTTCTCATAGTTATCTTTAACAAATCAATTCTTAAAAGCCCACTTCAACATGTAAAAGGCTAACCTTCAATTATGTATGTGATGATGTTTATTGTTGACGTTTAATTAAATAGGGGAGCTATTCCTTTATTTAATTTCCTTCTGTATCTTCCCTACTTTGTATTTATTTTTACTCTTCCATTATGTTTGATTTAAATTTTGTATGTATATTATCGTTTTACATTTGGTAAAATATAAATCAATTGTGTATAAGTGCAAAAAGTATATATATATATATTATTAGACGTAATTATTTAATTTGTTTTTGTAAATAGTTAATTATTTAAACAAACCTTACAAATTTTATTCGATAAATAAAGCTACATATATAAAAATTAAAACTAATGAAATTTCTAATTTTCTGACGAAAATATTTGAAATTCTTTCTCGTACAGACCAGTAATAATCCAGCAGCTGAAATGTAAATATTAGTTGAATAAAACTCCATTTCAAATAAAAAATAAGTCGATTTACCCATTGTCACTTGATTTGATGAAATTGCCTTTGCCTCGCAAATCCCCTTTAATAGCGACATGCACACCGTCAAACAATCTGAAAAGTTATTGGTTAATGCTATATGCTGTACTATATTTTATTTTCAACACAAACACATGTTCAAAGTAAAATACCCAAATTATTTCGGTCGAGTAAAAACTTTCATAGCACTCCGGTATTTGATGGAAACTAATTGAATTTGATCGCTGAAATTGTATATCTATTATTTGTCTAAAGCTTTTATAAAAAGTGTGAATTAATTTTGTAATACATATTTCTATGCACCAAATCGATTCAATATAGTATGTAACTCATTCGATATCGAAAAATATGTCGATTGAACTAAGCACTTATTTTCTATTGAAATGAGTACTTATTCTTTGACGACTAAAGAGCGAAAGTAAGTATTTCCACTTATTGCCATTTGTTTTTATTTTGATATCAGTTTTAGTTTTGTTTTCACATTTATCTTTTTTAACTTTGTCAACAACAAGTAACGTATTTTACTATGTTTCTCTTTGTGTGGCAACACCAAGTCTCGAACTCACAACCTTCACTAGGAATAGTTGAAAGTAATGGATATCGAAATATTAGTAAACGAATGTAAATTACCTGTAACAGTCGAGAGATCCATCATTGCCAGGAGCACATACTAAATCACAGTCATGGATACACGCAAGAAGATTTGTGAAAGGAAGTGGAATTTTAGCTATAACTGTATCTGCATTCTGCAATAAAAACAGAATATTTTTGAAGTGAAAGATTTTTATTTTAGACAAATAGATAATTTTAGAATTCAATATATACCTAAAATAGGTTGGTACATGGTACAATAAAAAGATAAGGTAGAGCTAGCAGCTGATTACAATTTTTTTCTAAGTGTGCCCGACCTCTGTCAATTTTGTGTATATATTAATTGTTTTGAAAAATGAAAAAAAATATATATTTTCAAAACCAATGATTGGAAGACACGTGAATTGCGGCTCGTGCATGAAAGCTCTTAACAAGTATAGACATGAAATTGAAAGATTGAACAGTTAGGATCATATTTTTAAAGAGAAAAATCCAGACATTTTAATCATTTTTCGCGCTATTTAACTCATTCTAAAAATGAGGAAAAATATGAAAAAATGAAATTGTATATAATTTTGGATGAGTCTGACAGGAAGCGGGCATAGCCTCAGGGCTGTATTCCTGAAGTTTACGAAGCTGTTCTACCTCCTTATTGTACCATGGGTTGGTATGTATAGCTCTATTCAAAACTGAATCTACATTAGCTCCAAGCTCCAAACTCGTACACTTAGCAAACAATTTTCTTTCATGCAATATATGTTTAAAGGGTACTAGAACTAGCCGTAGAACCAAAGTTTACTGTTTTTATTTAATAAAATAATGACATTTATACTGAAACTCTCCAAGTTTCTATGCAAAAACTAAACTCGTATGGTTTAAATTTATACGGCAGCCCTGTTTCGAACTGCGTCCAACTTAGCACGATTGCTGGAAAATGTATTCGGGGAAATCCCTTAAAGCTAATTTATCACAAATTTCCACGTGTTGTGTGAAATGGGAAGACAACGAGGACAAACCACTGTTGAAGTGAGAAATTTAGTAATTAAACATTACAAAAACCATAAATCGCTAAGTGAGATATCAAACCTTTCAAGTCACCGGGTCCAGATGGCATTTTCCCCGCTATGCTACAGCATGCGTCGTCTTTCTTCGGAAGCAAAATATCTCGGTACTATACTAGACCAGAAACTAAGCTGGAAGAGGAATATCGAGGAGCGAGCGAAGAAGGGCTTAAATGCACTTGACTCCTGCAAAAACTCCATAGGAAAGAGTTGGGGGCTTAAACCCCATTTTATCCGATGGATATATGAGTCAATCGTCCGACCAATCCTAACATATGGAGGACTTGTTTGGTGGCATTCCTTAAGGAAAACCACCCTCTGCAAGAATATTGATAAACTTCAAAGAGTTTCATCGCTACTAATCACAGGTGCGGTCAGGAGCACGCCACAATCCGATCTAGATACCCTACATAATTTAAAACCGCTAGGCTTATTTGTAGAGGAACTAGCTGCTAGGTGTGCCCTGCCACTCAATGAACTGGGACAATGGCGGAATCAATCCATCGGACACTCTGTCATTCTTAAGTATGTGGAGAACGTAAGTAATCAGGCTATAGCTAGTGACTATATACTCCCTAGGCACAGCTTTGAATTACTCGACATCCGCATACCAAACAGGGATATCTGGCCCCGTGGCACTCCACCTTTTAACGGTATAGCTGTCTATACTGATGGTTCAAAGATGGAAAGTGGAACGGGGGCTGGAGTCTACTGTGAAAGTTTAAGTATTGTTATGACCGCTCTTACAGTATCGGTTTGGCCTTCCGGCTGCTCAAGACTCTCAGGTAGGTTCTCAACCGCCAAACGAACTTCGGGTCCAACATCATTTATTTCATGGGTGAACGAATACAAATATTTACTCTAAAACAAAACACACAGAGAACATTCCTTGAGGATTTTAAGGTCCCTTGCTGTTCGGAACCCCCACTCGGCCCACCCTACCATGGTCCACGAAACCCTATTTTTCATTATGTGGACCCCATTGACTCCCTTACTCTATTCACCACCCCACTCGACCATAATCCTTCCAATAATTTTTTCTCAAACAATATTCATTTTAATTCTTATAATACGATTCACATTTTTATTCGGACATTAAAATTAGGAAGCTGAATATCGAAATTACAAAGTCGAAAGGACCTTCTTATTAGATTTGCTTTCTTATATTGTCAAAAATTAAATTTATTCCCTATCAGGACCTATACTAAGGGGATTGGGTATTTTTCACTGGCTTGAAATTTCGCCAGAAAGTTACCGACTATGTTAAGACGCCTACCTAATCGAGCTCAATTAAGTATATAATATTTCCGAGACCATCTACGTCTCACGACAAAAAAAAAACGGTTTATAAGACCCCTGCCCTTGATATATAGTCCCTTACAATAAATAAAAAAATAAAGAAAAAACAATCACAACAAAAATACTATAATAACACAAAAATGTAAATAAAAAAACTTAGACTAAGATTTACGTAAATTGTTTCCTCGAATAAGTATCAAAAAAAAATATAATAAAAGTATCAAAAAAAATAAAAATTAATAAAGGCAAACTTGGGTTGTTTTCTTCTGCGCCTAACGGCCGGCTATAGTTTCCAAAGTATAAGGATGTTTATCGTTTTATAACACTTTGTTACCTTGCTGTTATACTGAACTCTTCCTGGGCCACTGGTATATTAGTTTTCCTTTCTCAGCGAGAAAACTGACATAAAATCACGACCATATGATGAATTTTGCAGTGTTGAAATATATTTCGGATAGAGTCCACTTTTCAGCAGCTGATCTTAGGCACTGGCACAGTTGGCATACACAGGGTGTTTGGTGACCACAGGATGCAGCTGACAATCGCTAGCTGCCGAGCGTATCTTTAAGAAATTATCAGCGTTCAGATACTAAGGTTTTCTTTAAGCAGCTACGAACGTCAGTCCAATTTTTCGTATTGCTCTTGAACTTTTCACAATCCTTTTTATTTGGAAGTGTTCGCTGGCTATCATGCCTTTAAACTTTATTTAACTCTTTATGAATAGTTTGCTTGTTTTATTTTTTTTTATTCTGTTACAATTGTTTTGGAAACACGCATAAAATTACGCTCGCACTGAAACCGTTCACAAAATAAAAAGAAAGCTTCTTCGTGCTGACTTTGCTTTTATATGCGCATATTCCAACTGCAACATAATTCCAATAATGCATTTAATATTGGTATTAATACAATATAATTTCTCTTTCTTCCGCCATCATTGACGTTATTTGGGAAATTTGAGATATGGCGTAAAACTCACTCTCTCCCGTCGTCATTCAGGGACGACACCTTACATGGGAGCAAGTAATATTTAGTACGGGCGGTGTAGATACGCCATACGAACACCAACTGTTCTATGACAGCTGACATTTGTAATAGCATGTTTCCATTGGAAACCGAACAACGTTGTTCGCTCTCAGAATTAGGTACACGAATTAACCCGTTCATACGGCACGATTCGTAATTCATAGTAAAATAATTCCTTTTCTCAAAAATTTTGTTTCTTGATTTTAATGGGAATTTATACTAAAATACATTAAATTCTCACTAATATGAATAAAAGAAATGATTGTTTTTCTCCCAAATATGTATTATATCAATAATTTTATAATTTTCATTTACGTTTTCAACTTTTTGTGTAAATCTTGACATTTTGAACTTATTTTTGTGTTTTTCCATTTTTAAATTCTACTGGAGAGACACTTGTCAAACATTTTTTCTGCCAATAGAAACATTTTGAAAATATTGCCTCTTTTGTTTGCAGTTTTCTGTGGAAATTTCATCTCGTGGACCAAATGCGTACTTCGAATGAGAGAGAAAACAAAATTTACTTTCGTTTGAATGTACATACGCCATTCAACATTGTAGTTTTCATACATAATTTTCAGTCTTCCCAAAAATTTTTAAATTTTCATTAAATTTTTCTATTTTTAATTTTAAATGTCATAATTTATTTTTTCGATAAATGCTCTCATTTGTTAGGGATGGGACATATTTTTTCGTTGTTCTGAGAGTGATTTGAATTGAACAACGTACAAATATGAGTGTTCGCTCAGGAAATTTTGTGTGAAGAATTAGGTAGTTTTTTCATAGTTAAGGGTCAAACAACGAATAGAGAGCGAATCAAGTGCAGTGGAAACGCCACATAAATAACAATTTTACAGAGAGGACAGAAGGTTTTTCTAAGTGGACCACCCGCAACAAAACTCCGGTTATGCCGAGCTGGCGAAGGGATAGACGGTGTGCGGAGCGTCCAGTTAAGATTTTTATATATATTTCCCCAATCGACTCAACGTGGGGAATTCCCACACCCTGAAAGCCGGGCATTATTAGGGAAGTGTTGGCCCCTTTTAAGTTATTTCTAAGAACGTTTACTTTTTGCTTACTTTCCTCAGATTTCCACGAGTTCATCCCCTGGTTTTGGATAATGGCAATGGCTGTTTTTTTGTTTGATAGAACCGATTCAAATCGTTCAGGGGGTAAGTTTCATGTTTTTATTCGCTTTAAGTATTTTGTTTTTATTAACTTTCTTATACGTATATAGGACGTTCACAAGACATCTACTTATCCTATATTGCACATAAGTATAAAGCTATTACAGCCTCCCCCCATTTTTAAAAAGGCATATCACAGTCATGTCATCACATTTTAATGTCCTTAGCATGAGCCACGCCTAAAGATTTACCTTGAAGGTCTTCGAGCTCATACATATTATTCCCAACAGGTTTCACTATCCTACATTTCCTAAACTTTCTAGCAAATTTTGCATTAAAATTCTTTTGGAAGTCGCTTAGCAAGTAATTGCGGCGATAAACCTCCTGACCTGGGGCGAACTTGGTTAGTCTAGCTCTTGGATTATACCTTTGGGCACTGGCTTCATAGGCTTTGTGCATATTTTGCTTTATTTTATCTCTTATAAGCATAAGTCGGTCGTTCCTGTCCAAATGAAGAATTTCATGTTCAGTGAGGGATTTTAACTTTGTTGCTAACTTGTAGTCCGAACCTTTAGTGTACATATGGTACCCGAATAGGGCAAAAAATGGTGATACGCCCGTCGCGGCATGTACCGAGGTTCGGAGAGCGCACTCGATTTCCGACAGATAGAGATCCCAGTCTCTATGATCATTTTCTAGATAAGCTCTAATGGCCGCCAGAACGGATTGATTAACCCGTTCTGAGGCGTTCGACTGTGGTGAATATGGGGCAGTTTGAAGGTGATTAATTTGGTAAACTTTTATCATGTCTTTGAATTGTTTAGAGTTAAATTGGGCCCCGTTGTCACTGTGGACAGTCTCAGGTACCCCAAATTTTCTAAAAATTTCCTCCACTAAAAATCGGATTACGTTACTGGCGGTGGCCTCTCTCATAGCCTTCAAACACACAAATTTAGAAAAATGATCCACAACGATAAAAATATATGCGTTTCCACACTTGGAACGTGGGTATTTGCCCAAAAAGTCAATATAAATTTTCTGAAAGGGTCTTTCTGTTTTGACTTCGTTTCCTAACGTAGTCTTTGTATTATAATTGACACTTTTGGTTTCTTTGCATGTTATGCATTTCCCGACATATTGACGAACCTGCGACGTCATATTAGGCCAATAAAATTGTTGCCTTAAACGGCTCAATGTCTTGCGTGTACCACCATGAGCGGATGTTGGAGAATCATGGGCCTTTTGGATCAGATGATGAGTCAAATGTTCTGGAACCCATATCCTCCACTCGTATTCGCCCAAAAACTCACAATTCTCCTGTCTTAGCCGCTTCAGCACTAGGTTATCTTCGACTTTTAAGTCTGGAAGTCTATTCTGATTATTTTCAATAACATTTTTCAGATCCCTGTATTCTTCACTGTCGAATTCATTGGTATTAACTTCAAATATCTGCTCTATGTCGATCTCTTCTATCCAGGGAAGTCTGGATAAAGTATCTGCCACTAAATTATCTTTTCCTTTTCGGTGTACGATGTCGAAACGGTATGCCTGCAACTGTAACGACCAACGGGCGAGACGACCACTTAAATCCTTTAAGTTCATTAGCCATTGGAGACTGGCATGATCTGTTATGACAGTAAAGTCCATTAATTCTACATATGGACGGAACTTCTTTATAGCCATAACAGCCGCCAGGCATTCTTTCTCCGTAACACTGTAGTTTTTTTGGCTGGAATTTAGCTTTTGTGAATAAAAAGCAATAGGGTGTTCGTCTTCCTGATCATTAAGTTGAAATAGTACCGCTCCGATACCGTATTCCGAAGCATCACACTGTATGAAGAATCGTTTTCGGAAATCAGCATGACGTAACACCGGGGCCCGTGTCAATGACCTTTTAAGGCTTTCAAATGCCTTTATTGCTTCTTCAGTCATGATGAATTTCTTAGATTTCTTAAGGGTGTCAGTTAAAGGGGCAGATATCGTGGCGAAATCCTTTATAAAGCGGCGATACCACCCTGCAGTGCCTAAAAAACTTCTAACTTCTCTTATATTTTTCGGTACTGCTATTTTCATAATGGCTTCCACTTTATCCGGATCTGTTTTTAACATACCATCCCCAATTATATAACCCAGATACTTCAATTCCCTGAAACAAAATTGAGACTTTTTAAGACCAATAGTTAAATTTGCTGCTTTGAGACACTGTGCAACTTCTTTCAATAATTCCATGTGTTGCTCAAAATCGCTCGAGATTAGTAGCAAATCGTCCAAATAAATGAACACATTTTCCTTTAATCGGTTTGGTACGACCTTATCCATCAGGCGACACAGACGTTGGGCAGCGTTGCATAGCCCAAAGGGCATTACCCGAAATTGGTATAAAGGTCGCCCGGGAACAGTAAACGCGGTATATTTCTTACTCTCCTCCTCTAACTCTATTTGCCAGAATGCAAATTTGAGATCCACGCTACTAATATAGTACGTCTCATCAATGCGGCTAAGTATGCCATCTATATTTTGTAGGGGATACGCGTCTTTTTCAGTTAATTTGTTCAACTTTCTCGCGTCGAGGCAAAACCTATTTTTCCCGCGTTTTCTTACCACCGTGGTTCGGTTACACCACGGGCTTTCACTCTCTTCGATTACATTTAGTTTCAGCATTTTATCTATTTCCTCATATGTGATTTGCTGCACTGCAGGGGACATTGGGTAATGCCTATCTTTAAATGGTACTGCTCCCTCTACCAGCTTGATAACTTGCTTTTCAAGCTTGGTTCTACCCAATCCCATTTTCTCAAACGTATCAAATTCTTCAATTGCCTGATTCAATTTAAGTTTTTGTTGTTCTGTAAGCTGATGTGGTTTTAGTCGATGTTCCGTTCTCGTTTCTCTATATTCTTCAAAAACCTTTTCAATATTTATTTCTTCAACTGGTATGATTCCTGGAGCAAGATTAAATTTATGCCAGAAATCAATACCTAAGTATAGATTTAGATCTAGATCGGGGCATAAATATAACTCCATGTTGTTAATGCTACCATCGAATTCAACATTTATTTCAATTTTACCAATTATACGATGTCTCCTGCCACTCGCAGTCCTAATATTGGTAAAAACTGGTTTCATTTCGATTGAAAGTTCCTCCAGTAGTTCCCTACACCCTTTCCCCAGGAGGCTTATGGACGCTCCGGTATCTAACAATCCTTCGAGGACTTTCCCCTTTATATAAATTTTAGCAAAAGGTCTGGGGTCTTTGAAACTCGTTTCGGCACGGGTTATGGTTTCAACCACAGCTCTTTTAACTCTTCTTTTCTCTATGGCCTTCTGCCTTATTTTAAGTATGCGTTTAGGAATATTTTTCTTTCCAACATCTTGGCCAAATATTCTCCGTCTAACTAACTCATAATTTGTTTGTCTCACTTCTAGTGGAACATAATGTCTCTGTTTTGCCCACGATTCACTTCCCTTAAATGTATGCCCTTCTTTTATGTCAGATTGTTTCAGCGATTCGTCCTGAGTCTCATTCACTTCTCGGGGTTTCCTGCCGGACGTGTCTCCCCCGTAGTTTCCACGCCCCTCCGGTAGTTTCCCTTTTGACAATTTGGACATTTGGGAGTTATCGTGTTTTGCTTACCACATCGATAGCAAAACAACGACCTTGCTGTGGATGGACAATCCACGAATGTGTGCCCTGATTCCTGACAATTCCAGCAAACATACACCTTGTTGTGCTGTTGTGCCATCCGAATAGCAGAGACAGTATCAGGTACCTCTATTTGAGGATTCGGTTCCTCATATTCATAATCATCATATGTGACTTCATTGACTTGCCTAATCTGTCGCGGAATCGGTGCCATTTGTATCTCTTTTGGGAAAATTCTTTTCAGCATCTTTGCATTCCACTCGTAATAATTCCACTGTGGAAATGCTCATCGGGTATATAACCATTTTTATGTTTTCCCTAACATTACTTTTAATAATTTTGATCATGTCTTCATCAGTGATCGGAAGCGGTAATCGAGATCGGAGCTGTCCCATAGCATGAAAGTAGGTATCAATAGGTTCGTTCGCCATTTGTTTTCTCTCTACCAAATCTTTCATGGCCTCAAAAGGCGATTTAGTAGCCCGATACTGGGACAATAAAGCGTCCTTTAGACGAACCCATTGAGTGAATTTCCTCATCTTCTGCAATTGCCAGAACCACTCAAGAGCAGGTCCAGATACAAGCAACCTAAAATCCCGTAGAATTTCGTCCCATGGAATGTCATACTGTTCTTTGAGACATTCTAGGCGGAATATGAATTCTTCCACCGTTAATTTTAGCGGGTTTCCATCAAAGTTGATGCCAAACTTGTCGACTCGGATGCGCAAATGGTCTTTCATCGGTACAGGTGGGAAGTAATACCCAGTTGAAGATGAAGTTCCCGATTGTATTCGCTCCCTACTAGCCATGGCATTCGAAACAGCCGGAAGATCACTCTGGGGAATGTTCCCATTCCCAACATGTCCATCAAAATTTACTGTCCTTGGAGTTACATTAGTGGTATTTGACGTCATATTTTGAACTGTCTTGACCAAAATGTCTATTGTTTTCCTTAAATCTTTCACCTCATTGCTTACAATGTCTTTGACTCTTTCTTCCAGGTTCACATCTCTAGACTGAACTCTTCTAGTCCCCGGTGTAAGAAAATTGTCACCCTCATTTTCTATCCCAGTTGGTGCAGTTTGAGGGTTATTATCTATGTTCCCATGACCAGGACGATTTATAATGGTGGAAGATAAGTCCCTAAATTGCCCTGTATTTTCCATGTTTCCAGTTTCTAATTCATTCATCTTTTTCTTTTTAGGTTCGATTTGACCTTGATCGGAATTAGCATCAAAATGTAACGGCCAGTTTCTTTTATTCGCTGTCTTTGACCTGGTATACATTCCCTAAACTACGTTTTCTATATAGATAAAACTAGTTGTTAAAATGCACTTTGATACTTTTACTATCTTATCTTAGACTTAAAGTCTTTAATTTCTCTTTTTTTTTTTTTTTTTTTTTTTTTGATTCTTGATCGAGTTTAATTTAAATTATTTGGTATTTACCAGTCAATAAAATTACAAGTTTATCATCAAAAATTGTAATTTTCTATATTCTTTCACTTATTATTTTTAATATATATATATTTTTTTTTTATGGAAGGTTTATGGTAGTGTTTGTAAGGTAGATGAAATGGGAGCACATTGGCTAAAAAAAATCTAATTGTTATTATCGCCAATCTTTTCCTCAGACGAATTAAATCACATTATTTTACTGCTTAAAGCCAATAAAAATGAGCGTTTAAAAATCCTCAGAATGTCCTTATAAACTTATAATATATGTATATGAACAAATAAATCTTCTAAGACTAGCTGCCATTGCATTGCTTCCCTCTTTTTATTGAAAGTAAAGATCATATGGGTTGTGGCCATCGACACTTATCTCACGGGAATTATTCACCTGGGATGCCGATTTCTTATAGCCAGCAAAATCTTATCTTGGATCTATTCAAAATTATAAAAAAAAAAACAGTACAAAACATCACAGGTCGATTACAACATTCATAGTTACAAAAACACAACTAGAGATTGCACTAAGACCCTTTCCTATAAATCTAGCCAATATTATTCTAATACTAATATTGCACATTTAATCAGAACCTATCTAATCCATAGGTCTGGTTGCAATACCAGTTAGATACTTTAGCTGAGGACTAGATTTCGAAACTATTGAATCTAGGCTGATCTATTGCTTTGTGTTTGGGTATTACACACAATAAACATTACTTTTCCTTGAATTACCAATATGGCAATCTAGGTATTTATTTCTAAATTGGGCGCCATTCTGTTATGACCGCTCTTACAGTATCGGTTTGGCCTTCCGGCTGCTCAAGACTCTCAGGTAGGTTCTCAACCGCCAAACGAACTTCGGGTCCAACATCATTTATTTCATGGGTGAACGAATACAAATATTTACTCTAAAACAAAACACACAGAGAACATTCCTTGAGGATTTTAAGGTCCCTTGCTGTTCGGAACCCCCACTCGGCCCACCCTACCATGGTCCACGAAACCCTATTTTTCATTATGTGGACCCCATTGACTCCCTTACTCTATTCACCACCCCACTCGACCATAATCCTTCCAATAATTTTTTCTCAAACAATATTCATTTTAATTCTTATAATACGATTCACATTTTTATTCGGACATTAAAATTAGGAAGCTGAATATCGAAATTACAAAGTCGAAAGGACCTTATTATTAGATTTGCTTTCTTATATTGTCAAAAATTAAATTTATTCCCTATCAGGACCTATACTAAGGGGATTGGGTATTTTTCACTGGCTTGAAATTTCGCCAGAAAGTTACCGACTATGTTAAGACGCCTACCTAATCGAGCTCAATTAAGTATATAATATTTCCGAGACCATCTACGTCTCACGACAAAAAAAAACGGTTTATAAGACCCCTGCCCTTGATATATAGTCCCTTACAATAAATAAAAAAATAAAGAAAAAACAATCACAACAAAAATACTATAATAACACAAAAATGTAAATAAAAAAACTTAGACTAAGATTTACGTAAATTGTTTCCTCGAATAAGTATCAAAAAAAAATATAATAAAAGTATCAAAAAAAATAAAAATTAATAAAGTCAAACTTGGGTTGTTTTCTTCTGCGCCTAACGGCCGGCTATAGTTTCCAAAGTATAAGGATGTTTATCGTTTTATAACACTTTGTTACCTTGCTGTTATACTGAACTCTTCCTGGGCCACTGGTATATTAGTTTTCCTTTCTCAGCGAGAAAACTGACATAAAATCACGACCATATGATGAATTTTGCAGTGTTGAAATATATTTCGGATAGAGTCCACTTTTCAGCAGCTGATCTTAGGCACTGGCACAATTGGCATACACAGGGTGTTTGGTGACCACAGGATGCAGCTGACAATCGCTAGCTGCCGAGCGTATCTTTAAGAAATTATCAGCGTTCAGATACTAAGGTTTTCTTTAAGCAGCTACGAACGTCAGTCCAATTTTTCGTATTGCTCTTGAACTTTTCACAATCCTTTTTATTTGGAAGTGTTCGCTGGCTATCATGCCTTTAAACTTTATTTAACTCTTTATGAATAGTTTGCTTGTTTTATTTTTTTTTATTCTGTTACAATTGTTTTGGAAACACGCATAAAATTACGCTCGCACTGAAACCGTTCACAAAATAAAAAGAAAGCTTCTTCGTGCTGACTTTGCTTTTATATGCGCATATTCCAACTGCAACATAATTCCAATAATGCATTTAATATTGGTATTAATACAATATAATTTCTCTTTCTTCCGCCATCATTGACGTTATTTGGGAAATTTGAGATATGGCGTAAAACTCTCTCTCCCGTCGTCATTCAGGGACGACACCTTACATGGGAGCAAGTAATATTTAGTACGGGCGGTGTAGATACGCCATACGAACACCAACTGTTCTATGACAGCTGACATTTGTAAATAACAATTTTACAGAGAGGACAGAAGGTTCTTCTAAGTGGACCACTCGCAACAGTATCCGACGGTCTTTCAGACTAAACAGCGATTGTAGTGTTTTTCAGGCAGAGATTTTTGCTGTCAGAATGGCCATAGAGCTGTTGGAAAACAGAATCAATGAACGGGATGGACCGGTGACTATATATGTCGATAGTCAAGCGGCCCTAAAAGCTCTAAATTCTTTTATAATCAAATCTATGGCTGTTCTGGAGTGCAAGATTGCCCTGGAAAAGGTAAAGTCGTTTGTCAAGCTCTGTTGGGTTCCTGGACACTGCAACATATCTGGCAATGAATCTGCCGATGAATTGGTCAGATGCGGATCTGAGTCAGTAGATCTAGAGATTGAGACCTCAGTGAAGCCACCTTTATGCCACTTCTTTCAAGTACTTCATAATCACTATCTTGGGAGATTTCAACAGAACTGGATATCTGGAAGGGGATGTAACATCTCCAAAAAGATTTGGCCAGTGAACTCAGAAAAGAGATCACGGTCACTCACATCCATGACGAAGTTGGACCTGAAGCTTGTGGTGGGTCTTATTACAGGTCATTGCAACATAAAGGCCATGACTTCAAAATGGAGGGGTGACGACACTGAATACTGCAGGATTTGCCAAGATGAGGAAGAAACAGAAACGGTGGAACACTTACTCTGTCACTGTCCTATCCTGATCGGAGTAAGACATAGGCTTCTAGGTAAGCAAATTCTGCCCGATTTGTCATGCCTCTCCGAAACAGAGCCAGTAGTTATTCTTCAGATAGCCAGAAGACTAAAATGGCTAAGGACGACACGCTGACTACACCGTGGATGCAAATCCACTAACTCTTTTATTTCCTATCTATTCTACTCTAACCTCCTAACTTTTTCACTTTCATTTTTCTAAATTAGGATGATCACAATGGGCCAATAGGTCTCCGAGTGGAGTGGTTGTTTTTACACAACCACACATCCTTTAACCTAACCTAACCTAGGTGAGATATCTGAGATATCATAAAAAGGTTCAAAACAGATGCATGTGTAGAAAATAAATCAAAAACGGTAAATAATTAAATATTTACCTTGAGTGATGAGCAGTCTATGTTACGGCAGATCAAAAAGTATCCATTTTTGAGTGCACCGAAGCTCGCAAAAATTGCTGAAAAGGATTTGGGAAATTTATGTTGCCCTTGAACAATAAGAAATATACTGCATAGTCGAATTACAATGGAAGAAGAAGCTAGGCATAAACCTGTAATCAGCAAGCGAAATCAATAAGCAAGATTGCGATTTGCCAAGGCGCACATATAAAAAGAATGCGACGAGAGCAAATTCAACCTTTTTGGTTCTGATGTCAGACCTTATGTATAGAGAAAGGCAAATGAAGCGCTCCTTGCCAAAAAAAAAAAAAAAAATATGGAACCTGCAGTGAAGCACGGTGGTGGGTTAGTAATGGTGTATGGTTAATTTTCAGTCTCTTGACCTGGTGTATTGCATTTTATTGAGATTATTATGGATCAGACTATGTACCTTAACATTTTGAAAGAAAGTTTGCCACTCTGTAAGGAAAAGCTCGGCCTTGGCAAAGATTATTATTTTTATCAAGACAATGATTCGAAACACAAGGCTTATAAGTGCGGTCATGGCTGCTATATACAGGGTGAGATGAATAAACTGCAACCAACTTCAGACTGCTGTCATTGTGCTGTTAAAATTATTCCAGTGTCATTATATTGTTTACAAGCGTACAAAAGCATTTTAGTGAGAATTTTCCACAAAAAAAAAGTTATTCGCGATGGAATTCAAGCATGATAGTGTGATTTCTTTATATTTGGCTGAAAAACCACAAGTGGCTATCGTTAGAGCACTCCAGAATCTAGATGTGAATAAGTCTTTTGTGTCTCGTAACATCGCTCGTTACTGTGATATTGGCAGCGTAGCCCGACGTCAAAGAAGTGGACGGAAGAAAACAGCAACATCAGCAAAAATGGTTCGAAAAGTAAAGAAGCGACTTGATCGAGACCCACGTCGCAGTGGCCGAAAAATGGCTCGTGAGCTCAACATATCGCAATATTCCATTCGACAAATATTGAAAAATAAGGTGGGGGTAAAGCCATTGAAATTCCAAAAAGTGCAAGAACTTACACCGCAACAGAACGAAAATAGACTCAAAAGAGCTAAAGAGTTGTTATCGATCACCTCAAGCAAGCGCTTCGCCGTGCCAAAATACCGCAGAGCAACATTCGGGCAACGTGTGACGGTTTCATTGGCCGTAATTCATACCAAAGGTGACCAATTCAAACAAATCTATACTTATTTTAAAATTTGATACTATTTCCGACATTTTTTGCTTTCATTCAATAAAATTAAAAAAAATAAATAAAAATTATGGCGTTTGACTTTGTTGCAGTTTTTTTTATCTCACCCTGTATATTATAAAAACTGCATGATTTTTTTTTGTGGCATAAGTAAACGGCTTACCAAGCTTGCTACAGTAATTACTAGGTAGGGTAGAATGATTAAATTTAAAAAGCTAGTCTTGTAGCTTCCATGTATAAAAAAAATCTAAAAAAAAATCGTGAAACACTTAAGGAACGCCGTGAATTTTTCACAACATCGAGTTTCTAATATGATTGCTTTCATTCCATAACAGAAGCATTTGTAAAGCTGTAATATGAATTTCATCAGAATTTGAACATTTTTTAAATACTTTATTATTCAAAACATTATTTTTTATTATTTATTTTTCAAAACAATACATGATTTCAATGGATTTTTTGTGAACAAAATAAAGAATAATTTTTCACTATATATCATTTTTCACCAAAAAAATGAAATAAGTGCGAAATAGGAAGTTAACTGACATCTACCTTTCAACTCCAGGGCCTACATCGTAGTTCAGCTGGAAGATGCGAACACATTTAAATAAACAAAAATGACCGAAAAAGCCTAATGGGGCTCATTTCAAAGCGTGGACCTACTTCTTTCATGTGACAATAATCCGTCCAATGAGAGCTCAAAATGCAAAATTCTTTGGGAGTACAATCAGTAAAATACCAAATATATCTAGGGTGCAAAATAGTAGAGCGAATTGGTCTTTTTGTAAGGAAAGGATTCTATCCTTTCAGAAATTCTTCCCAAACAAGATACCTTAAATCGCTTTTGCAGGTCATGATATAGATCATAACTCACGGATAAGAATACAAACCGATTTCATATTTATATAACCATCGTATGATTTAAACTTTTTTGTTTGTAGGTCCCGGAATTGAAAGCTAGATGCCAATTTTAGACATGAAAGATCCATTTAACATCGTATTGCGCACTAATTTCAATATTAAATAATGTAAACTTCAATATAGTATGTCGAATTGGAAAAAAATTTACGCCAAAAAGATTTTTTCATTCAAATTTTTATTGGCATATTTTCAGGCGATGTTTTGCCAAAATACCATTCCGAAATTTTATGAATTGTTAAAATCCGTCAAGCCGTTCTTGAGTTATAAGCCTAGTAACTAACATAACTTTTAGATGGTGAAAATAATCCCTTATTTGGTTCACAAAAAAAAAACTATTGAATTCAATATGATAAGCAGATGGAAAAAATAATCGACAAAAAAAGAAAAACAAATTGAAAAAAGAAAAAAATCTTCAACTTGTCCGCTGATTTTTTACAACAAATGTTTAAAGGTCCTTACCATGGTACAATAAGGAGGTAGAACAACTTCGTAAAACTACAAAAATACGACCCTGAGGCTATGCCCGCTTCCTGTCAGACTCATTGTTTTATAGTCTGAGCACGAAAAATGAATGAAATGCCTGGATTTTCTCTCAAAAATATGATCCAACTGTTAAATCTTTAAATTTCATGGCTAAACTGATAAGCAGTTTTAATGCGCGAACCGCAATCTACATGTCTTCCAAGTTTGATATTATAATCGAATTGAAAAACCCGTTCGTGGGTGGTAAAACATTAATTGGGTGCATCAAATATGTAAAATCGACCCAAAAATATATATGGGAGCTATATCCAAATCTGAACCGATTTCAATATAATTTGGCAAATTTAGTTTTGTTCCAAATTCCGTTACGCATTTCAAATTTGGAGACTGTATCTGTAATCTATCAATAGATATGTGTATATAAAATCTAAATTTTTGGGAGTTACCTTCGATTCTCGATTTTCAAGTGGAATTTCAAAAATTTATATAGCCTATGTTACTTTGTTTATACTTGGAAATCTGCAGCGGTTTTTGATTCCATAAATTACTAACAAACAATGAAACATGCAAACATTTTCCTCTTTGTTGGGCCTAAAATTTCTGTTTCGAGGATATAAAAGTATTTTTAGAATCTCCACAATTTTCTATATTACTTGGTTCAATCTACGGTATGGCCCAGTGTAAATTTTTTTTACCAAATAATCGGTATTTTGATAGTTTTAGCGGCATTTTTTAACGAAAAATTATTCGAATTCTTTCCAAATGGTGGAGGGAAATGAAACTGCTTTTTCACTTGTATCCATCTATTTCTCGTATTTTGGTGGCCAAAAAATTAATATTACTTCGTACGACATGCCATTGTGAAAATAATTTATTGGTACGTTGATTTGTAATTACGATTACCAAAAATTGATTAGGAACCCCATTATCTGCTAATGGAAGTTTTTGCGGGGAACTATATAAAATTTGGCAAGAGCTAGACATAATAAGATATTTTGACTACAATTATTGCCTGAGCCGCAGATTTATATTCTCTATCACCATAAACTTCCGTACATCTATTCAAATAAAGTGGGATAAAATACACACGTGCCACAATGCAGTCCCAATTGTTTTGTTACAACTAGACAAAGAACAAAGGATGTGGAGTAACTTCATAATTAAACAATATCGTACTTACATCTCTGGAGTTTCCTAAATCATGAAAATACACCTCGCCACTTAGATCACAGCTTATTACAATTCCGTGTCCATTGAATCGCGTTTTTAACAAAGATGACACCTTAAAAAGATGTTTCTTCAGTGGAACAATATCCACATAAAACTTTCTCACAGCCGCAGAACTAGAGATCCAGCAGTGATACACGGATCCATCGTTGCAACCGACAATAAAATCATTTGCACTCCGAGCCAACAAACACGAAATGGATATTTCTCTGGTGGCTCCGGGCGAAGCTTTGATCAGATACCTGAAACATCGTCGTTATTATGTTATTATTTGAAAACTCTATAACAATTTCCATGAATATACTTACTCGGCCTCCGATGTCAAGTCGGCGCCCAAACGCCACTGCACAACGGTACCACTGCTGTGGGCTGTCAGCAGAGTTTGTTCGCTAGACCAATCCATTGCATTGGCATAGCCATGCAATGCCGTTGCATTGGACAGTTCTGTTATGTCCAGCGATTTGACGCTTTGGTGACAGTTCCAAATGAAAATGCCACCATCCATTGTCGAACCAGCGAATATAGATTTATTGAAAGGATTGGTGCACAGACTGCTCAGGCATGCTTTAATAGAAATTCGCTTTGCTTCCCTCCAGGTAATAAAGTTACTGCCATGTTCGCGTACTGGAGCATACACAAAGATGTGTTTGTCCACATGTTCGCACCAGTCGTCGTCGTGTGGCGATACGGAGCTAATAACTAAAATGGGAGCATTGTTGGTATGTACAGCCAACCAAATGCCGATTCCTTGAGAATTTTCTGTCGTGTCCAATTGCAGCTTTTGATATAGTTGTATTTCGGGAATAGCAACTGCGGCAGGAGCATTTGAATCGAAGTCTGGCGTACAACCTTTAAGTAGTTCCTTTTCTACACTTGGGAGGATTTGACGCAACCAAATTGCCAGTTTTCGTTCATCTATATTTTTTTGGAATTCTTTGTTCGAGTAGGTTTGTGTTGCTTTGCTAGATGTCGGATTGATTTCGGTAGACGTATCAATTTTCGAAGGCAGGGTGTCTGTCCCGGTGTTCTTGTCGACTTGCTTCATATGTTTCTCCTCGCCATGTGTGGCTCTGAATTCAATTACTGGTGACGAGTATTCCGATAATTCTTCCATTGTGTAGAGTTTTAATATTTGAATTGGATATCCTTGAGGTATTGACTTGAACTGACCATAACAAATATGTTGTTGCCAAGGATACAAATTTTAAGGGTTGTAATTCATATTCCAGTCAAGTATATGACAGGGTATTACAAATTAAAAAAAAAAAAACAATAAAAACACCTCCATAAAACATCATTTACAGCTTTACTTAAAATTCGACGTACTCGTTCGACATTCTTCATCAGACAAGTATTTATATGAATTTCACCGAAACATGTCGACCGTACCAAATTTCAAAGTTAAACATTTTCAACATTGAAATAACTAACTTTTCCATTCGAATAGAGGAAATGTTTTTATGTTCGTAATTGGAGAATATAGCAATTGGGTGAATTTAATAGAGTATCAATTTTTAACAATTAAATTATTTGGTAAATTTGAAATTATGGACCTGGGCCTCAATTCTTGTTCTATGAAAATGTGAAATGAAAACTTTTAAAAAGAAAAGAAATGAAAAATGTTATAAAGGAAATATTTTTCATTTCATATTTTCATAGAACAAGAATCCAGGCCCTGGCGTGTTTGGGTAATACCGATGGTAGAATAATACAGGTAACAGCAGGTGTTGTTGCACATAAGAGTTATAGCATGTTTCCATTGGAAACCGAACAACGTTGTTCGCTCTCAGAATTAGGTACACGAATTAACCCGTTCATACGGCACGATTCGTAATTCATAGTAAAATAATTCCTTTTTTCAAAAATTTTGTTTCTTGATTTTAATGGGAATTTATACTAAAATACATTAAATTCTCACTAATATGAATAAAAGAAATGATTGTTTTTCTCCCAAATATGTATTATATCAATAATTTTATAATTTTCATTCACGTTTTCAACTTTTTGTGTAAATCTTGAAATTTTGAACATATTTTTGTGTTTTTCCATTTTTAAATTCTACTGGAGAGACACTTGTCCAACATTTTTTCTGCCAATAGAAACATTTTGAAAATATTGCCTCTTTTGTTTGCAGTTTTCTGTGGAAATTTCATCTCGTGGACCAAATGCGTACTTCGAATGAGAGAGAAAACAAAATTTACTTTCGTTTGAATGTACATACGCCATTCAACATTGTAGTTTTCATACATAATTTTCAGTCTTCCCAAAAAATTTTAAAATTTCATTAAATTTTCCTATTTTTAATTTTTAAATGTCATAATTTATTTTTTCGATAAATGCTTTCATTTGTTAGGGATGGGACATATTTTTTCGTTGTTCTGAGAGTGATTTGATTTGAACAACGTACAAATATGAGTGTTCGCTCAGGAAATTTTGTGTGAAGAATTAGATAGTTTTTTCATAGTTAAGGGCCAAACAACGAAAAGAGAGCGAATCAAGTGCAGTGGAAACGCCACATAAAGCGCATATTTGGCTGGCTTCTTCGTAGAAGAACAAAGCAAATACCTAAAATGGTAAAGACTAGACAAAATGCATTTTGAGCAAATGGTTTGTGTCTACAATACATAGTGTAACAGCTCATGACAGAGACAAGTTAATTGAAAATCCTCAATTACAGAAATGAATGACAAATAAAAGTTTGAAAATTCCAAAAATGTGGTTTCAAAATTCTATTCCATAGACCTTTCCAAAAATTTGCCTATTGCCTTAGCGGTTTAAATCATGTGTTGTTATGGTATCATAACAACAGAGATATTTTCACAGAGTTGCCATATTTTGACTCTGTCTTGTCCTATCTTTATACTTCTATGTCTTTGAACAAAGCAGTTTTAGAAGCCAACCGATGACTTAAGCCTGCCAGATAAGCGCTTTATGTATTCCCACCTTCCCATCGCAACAAAAAGTGCATGTTTTATCCATACATACGTTGTAATAAGCATTTTGATTACAACTGAATTTGAAAATTTGAATTTTCTAAACAATTTTCATATAATTTTAAAGTATAAACACACATACACAACTAAGGTTGACATCATGGTAGAATAATACAGGTAACAGGTACAGTGTTATTGTACAACAATCGTAAAAACAACTACATAAAAATTTGTTTTTGTACGTAATACAAGCGCCAGAGTTATATGTCCAAAAATGTAAACAAAATAATTAATTTTCAATAAATTATTTAAATTTCAAAAATATAATTTTTGGAATTTGGATTATTAAATTGAATTATTTTGGATTATTAAATATTTAACTTTAATGCTTTCACATCATTCCCCTTAATGTATAGTTGTTAGCTGTTGGTCCTAATCTCTCAACACTTCAAGCAATCGCTAGATAATCGTAGAAATGGCAATATCCCTTTCAAGTTGAAAACAGCATACATACATAACGTATTCTACATTTTGCAATTTTAGGAAACATGAAATATACGAATATATTATCTAACGAGGTGTCGCTGTTCCTTAACCGCAAAAAAGTTTTCGAACCATCGCCTCTGGCGTTGTGTTAAGTACAACGGCGATTTTTTCTATTATAGGCAAAAATATGTTCACATTGCCCTGCAGTGAAATTTTATATAAAAAAGGGTATACCTATTGTATATCAAGAAATGGAATTAAATCACAAAATGTCATATCGAGTTTGGAACTAGTATTACTATAGAATCCAATCAGCTGGGACTTGCTGTTACCTGTAATAATTATACCATGTACATTTTGCAATTTTAGGAAACATGTACGAATGAATTATCTAACATGGTCTCGCTGTTCCTTAACCGCAAAAAAAGCTTCCGAACCATCGCCTTTGGCATTTTGTTAAGTACCACGGCGATTTTTTCTATTATTAGGCAAAAATATGTTCACATTGTCCTGCAGTGAAATTTTATATCAAAAAGGGTATATCAAGAAATGGAATTAAATCACAAAACGTCATATCGAGTTTGACTCTAGTAAATCAGTAGTGGAATTCTCTAACTCATTTTTTGTGTTAACGACAAAAGTCGGTAAAATGAAAATGCTTATAATTTCGGTAATTATCGAAATTTATCAGTAAGTTAGTGACGAAATCAAAGTAGTCGCTAAAGCCTACCGATTAATGCTAATGTTGTCAACTTTAACTTCTTTTTTATATCAACACTACAGCTGGGACTTGCTGTTACCTATAATAATAGGTGTGTCTGTTTACCCTAAATATTGAAACAATTGTTACTGAAAGTAGTCTGTTAACCCGAAAGTTCTGCAAAAGAGAGCGGTTGGAGAGAGAATTTTGACAGTTCTTTCAGTGAGAGTTTGCAAATTCTTGCTTGGCAAATTTCTTCTTGCAATCACTTGCAACTCTTCTCATTCATCGACATTCAATAAGATGTTTTCTATTGTTTTTTTATTTCTTTTTGTGCCTTCAATTTGATTTTTTTGGAATAAGCAAGACTAATTGTTTTTGGAGAAAAACTTTAATAAAATGTGAAAAACTTAAATATTAATATGTAATAAAAAAATTAAAGACTATTTCTAACATTTTTAGACAAACGCCATTAGCAACACGTCAAAGGATTCCAGGGAGCACATCAAATCTATCTTTCTTTTATTGCTCATTTTTTTATTTTAGTGCTAGTTTACTTTTTATTTATAAAACTTGTAAGATTGGTGGTGTTTCCTTTCTCTTAATTCTATGAATGGGGGACAAATTGGTTTGTTTTGACAAATCAGCTGGTTAGTTGCAAGCTTCAGCAGCAATACCATCTGTTAACCTTTCGCATTTTCCTTGCAAACGGGAATAAAACTACCTTACTCTCTCTCATGGTATACTGGACAATTCCAGTATACTATGGGTTGACATGTTAAGTCAAGAAAATAAAAAAAAACAAGTAAAAAAGCAGTAAGTTCGGCCGGGCCGAACTTTGAATACCCTCATTTGGAACGAATTAGAAAATTTTCAAAAAAATTAAATCCAATAAAAATTCTTTAAAAATCTTTAAAATATCTAATATAGGAAGGTGCCGATATATGGGGGAATATACGATATTGTGGTCCTATAAAGACAAATATATGTCTGCGTGTAAAGTACTCACAAGGAACTCCTTGTATGGATTTTCAGATAATTCCATTGGAAAAAGTGGCTAAAATCATCAAAATACCGAATATAGGGGAGTACCGTTATATGGGGGCTATACGATATTGTAGACCTATATAGATGATTCTCTGCCGAGGTATAAAGTACCCACAAGGAACTCCTTGTGTGGATTTTCAGACAATTCCGTTGAAAAATGTGGGTAAAATCATCAAAATACCGAATATCGGGGGGTACCGTTATATGGGGGCTATACGATATTGTGGACCTATATAGACAATTCTGTTTGAGGAGGTAAAATGCCCACAAGGGACTCCTTTTGTGGAATTTCAGACAATTCCATTGAAAAATGTGGCAAAAATCATCAAAATACCGAATACCGTGGGGGTACCGTTACATGGGAGCTCTCTGCCGAGGTATAAAGTACCCACAAGGAACTCCTTGTGTGGATTTTCAGTCAATTCCGTTGAAGAATGTGGGTAAAATCATCAAAATACCGAATATCGGGGGTACCGTTACATGGGGGCTATACGATATTGTGGACCTATATAGATAATTCTCTGCCTAGGTATAAAGTACCCACAAGGAACTCCTTATGTGGATTTTCAGACAATTCCGTTGAATAATGTGGGTAAAATCATCAAAATACCGAATATCGGGGGGTACCGTTATATGGGGGCTGGACGATATTGTGGACCTATATAGATAATTCTCTGCCGAGGTATAAAGTACCCACAAGATACTCCTTGTGTGGATTTTCATACAATTCCATTGAAAAATATGGCTAAAATCATCAAAATACCGAATACCGGGGGTTACCGTTATATGGAGGCTATACGATATTGTGGACCTATATAGATAATTATCTGCCGAGGTATAAAGTACCCACAAGGAACTACTTGTGTGGATTTTCAGACAATTCCATTGAAAAATGTGGGTAACATCATCAAAATACCGAATATCGGGGGTACCGTTATATGGGGGCTATACGATATCGTGGACCGATATAGCCCATCTTCGAACTTGACCTGCAGGCAGGACAAAAGAGAGATCTGTGCAAAGTTTTAGCTTCCTATCTTAATTCGTTTAGACTGTAGCGTGATTACAACAGACGGACAGACGGACGGACAGGGCTAAATCGTCTTAGAATTTTACGCTGATCAAGAATATATATACTTTGTTGGGTCTAAAATGATTATTTCGATGAGTTACAAACGGAATGACGAACTTAATATACCCTCCATACCTTTTTTGGTGGAGGGTATAAAAAAATAAAATGGATTGCTAGTAGTGCCCTACCTTGTACCAAATGGTACAATAACAAGTAAAAAAACATTAAGTTCGGCCGGGCCAAACTTTTTATACCCTCCACCTAAAGAAACATTAGAAGAAAAACCATTTAAATACCTAATATCGGGAGATACCGTTATATGGGGGCTACACCAAAACGTAGACCTATAATTACAATGTTTCGCCACACGAAGTAGGACCCATTATAATCCACAAATACAAATTTTTAGACAAATCAGTGAAAAAATTTGGCAAAAACCATCAAAATACCGAATATCGGGAGATACCGTTATATGGGGGCTATACCAAACGTGGACCTATACATGCAATGTTTTGCCACACGCACAGGGACCCGTTATGACCTACAAATACCAATTTTCAAGCAAATCCGTGAAAAAATGTGTCATAAATCATCAAAATACCGAATATCGGGAGGTACCGTTATATGGGGACTATACCAGAACGTGAACCGATATATCTCATTTTAAATACCAACCATCACAGACACAATGCGAATTGCTCTGCAAAATTTTGGCGCTCTACGTGAAATACTCTGGGCTGTATCGTGATTTCAACAGACAGACAGACGGATAGACAGACAGACAGACGGACAGACAGACAGACGGACATCGTTAAATCGACTTAGAATTTTATGCTGATTATGAATATATATACTTTATGGGGTCTACGACGAATATTTAAGGATGTTACAAACGGAATGACAAAGTTAATATACCCTCCTTACCAAGGTGGAGGGTATAAAAATGTAAGGTAGAGCTACCAGCTGATTACAATTATTTCTAAGTGTGCCCGACTTATGCCAATTTTGTGTATGTATTTATTGTTTTGAAAAATGAAAACGAAATATTTTCAAAACCAATGATTGGAAGACACGTAGATTGCGGCTCGCGCATTAAAGCTATTAACCAATTAAGCCATGAAATTGAAAGATTGAACAGTTTGGATATTTTTGAGCGAAAATTCGGGCATTTCATTCATTTTTCGCTTTATAACTCATTTTAAAGATGAGGAAAAAAAAATTGAAAAAAAATGAAACCAACTTGTTGCATATCAGGCATAGCCTCAGGGCTGTATTTCTGTAGTTTGACGAAGCTGTTCTACCTCCTTATTGTACTATGGTTCTCCCTAATTTAAGAAATGTTTGAAAAATTGTAAAATATACAATGTACAGTGGAACACTATTACAGAGTTCGTTTTTTCCTAATTTCTTTCAAGTTAAACTACCTTCGATTTAGTGATGTTCGATGACTATTGAAATTGATTGATATTAATGATACTGTAGCACCCATGTAACGGGTTTTCCATATTTAAAAGATTTTGCCATAATTTCTAACCAAATTCAATTTTTTGGGTTCACATTAGAATCAATTCTCCTTGCAAAAAGTTTCTAAATAGGTCCAGTGTTTTCTATAGCCTCCATGTAACGATATCCCTGTTTTTATGTATTTTTAATTTCCTGTTCAAATTTTCCTGCGAAACTGAATGTAATTTCCAAATTTCAAGAAAACTGATTTCACGAAAATTAAATTTTCAGAAGAAAAAAAGTCAATATTTGAAATCCACCCTTAGATAGTTATTGGGCGCCCTAGCCAGACTCTGAATGTCGTGAAACGGATTCCATACAATAAGACATTTTGATGACGACATTTTAGCCGCATTAGCTTTTTTGAACATCAGATACTATTTGGTAGGAAACTCCATGCCAATAATTAATAAATAAAAAACACTAATTAAGCTTTTCAGCTTTGCCGGAAGAATTCCTTCTTTCTTTCGGATACCTTCTTACCATAAATTTTAATTTATTATTTATTTATCACTGTAATTTGTTATACTCAGTTTGCAAATTTCAATAATATTGAATACTGACTTAGAAAGCCATGAATTTTAAACATTAAACAAAAAGAAGTCAATATTATAAATACATATAAGCATTAATTAAAAAAAAATGCATTTTATGAAAAGATTGTTAATGGTTTCCCCTAGTAAGATATTATTAACAACAAAATGCGTGGATACTTTAAAAACTTAAAATTTGAAATAGGATCATGGGGACATTTTCCAATGCAGGCCAGCGAACCGAATTCGTTTCCAACACTTGGGAGAAGTTATCGCAATTTCGAGAAACTTATGAAGGGAAAGAAGGATGATGGTAACGAAACAAATATGATAATATATTTAATTATTTTTTTGCATTTCTGAATTCATAGATTGCGAATGTCCTCCAGACGATTTTGATCCATGTACAGAAGATCAACACGAAGATGCAGCTAAATCAAAGGTCTCAACATCGTGCAAAGACGGATCGCCTCAGCCAAGAGTAGGTCAGATACATGCGGTTATTGGTCCTGTTGTTGATGTGTTTTTTGAAGATGAAATACCCGAGATCCTGAATGCAATGGAGGTTTCCGATTATAAAGATGGAAATCGTTTAGTGTTGGAGGTTAATAATCTCTTTCATATGATGCAATGAAGTGTATTCAATTTTTTAAAATCCTTAAGGTATTTCATCATTTAAGCAACAATATCGTACGTTCTGTGGCCATGGACAGCACTGAGGGTTTACGACGTGGACAAAAGGTAGTTGATACTGGACATCCAATTCGTGTCCCTGTCGGCCGAGCTACATTGGGCCGTATTCTGAACGTTACCGGAGATCCCATTGACGAAAGAGGCCCTATTAAATCGGAATTTTATTCTTTTATTCATGCTGAAGCCCCGGAAATGACAGATTTGTCAGTTAACCCTGTTTTACTTCAAACCGGAATAAAGGTAATGTATCCATAAACATCTATTAAATAAAATATCTAAATAATTGTTCATAAACATTTTTTGTTGCATACAAATGTCCCATAACTAAGAGTTTTTCCTTCAAAGACTATCCGTTCATACATTCACGATGTAGTTGCTCATTTATAGGTAATCGATTTATTGGCTCCATATGTAAAAGGTGGAAAAATTGGCTTATTTGGTGGAGCTGGAGTGGGAAAAACAGTGTTGATCATGGAATTAATTAATAACATTGCAAAAGCCCATGGAGGCTATTCGGTATTTGTAGGCGCTGGAGAACGCACACGAGAGGGGAACGATCTTTATATGGAAATGATTGAGTCAAAAGTTATTTCTTTGGACGATGATACCTCCAAGGTAACATTAGTGTATGGACAAATGAATGAACCACCAGGTGCACGATCCCGGGTTGTATTAACCGGCCTCACAATAGCAGAATATTTTCGTGATATGGAAGGTCAAGACGTACTGCTTTTCATTGATAATATATTTCGATTCACTCAAGCTGGATCAGAAGTGTCAGCTTTACTAGGACGGATTCCGTCTGCAGTTGGTTATCAACCGACATTGGGCACCGACATGGGTAGGTAAACGAGCCAAATTATCTTTATAAAATAATGCAAATATGTCTTATAATCTGTAGGAACTATGCAAGAGCGCATTACAAGCACCAAAAATGGCTCCATTACATCGGTGCAGGCCGTATATGTACCTGCTGATGATTTGACCGATCCAGCACCGCAAACTACATTTTCGCATCTAGATGCCACAACAGTTTTGTCAAGACCAATTGCTGAGTTGGGTATCTACCCCGCAGTTGATCCGTTGGATTCATCCTCGCGCATAATGGATCCCATGATAGTGGGAGATGAACATTATACTGTAGCACGATCCGTTCAAAAAACACTGCAGAGTTATAAATCGCTGCAGGTAAATAAAAACAGTTGTGTCCGCCAAATAATTTGCTTTGCCAATGCTTCTTGTTTGGCCACATGATAAGGTTAGAGACCTTTAAATGAATTATTCTTATCAATATTTCGCATATAGGATATTATAGCTATATTGGGAATGGACGAACTCTCCGAAGATGATAAACTAACTGTGGCGAGGGCAAGGAAAATACAGCGTTTTCTATCGCAGCCATTTCAAGTTGCTGAAGTATTCACGGGGCACGCGGGCAAAATGGTACCTTTAACCAAGACTATTGAAGGCTTTAAGCGTCTCTTGAACGGTGACATGGACGATATACCCGAAGTGGCTTTCTACATGGTGGGAGATATTGATGAAGCAATCGCCAAAGCTAAAGACATAGTTTTAAAAATGAAATGAAACTTAATTTATAATAATTTTTGTTTTACTTAATTTTTTTTGCAATCAACAATACAATAGTTTTACAAGACTGTCGTCTTTGTTAATAAATAACATTAATACATTTGCATTTAAAGAAATTATCCAGTATCTGACTATTTTTGAGGCACAAAAAATGGATGGGAAATCGATTCATATTTTTTTCTGGCTGACCCAGTCCATGTTGCTAAGCAGTCATTTCAGTGTTTAACGCATATTTTAAAAAATATAACAAGTAAAAAAGCTATATGTTCGGCCGGGCCGAACTTTGAATACCCTCCACCATTTGGTACAAATTTAACAATTTCCAAAAAAAAAAAATAAAATCCGTTAAAAATTCAGTTAAAATCTTAAAAATACCGAATGTAGCCGTATATTAGGGTCTATACGACGACGTGGACCTGCATAGGCAACTTTTGTCACAAGCTATTACAATATTCAAATGCGAAACTTGAAAAAAATATGTTTATAATGTAGCTAAAACATCAAAATATCAAATATAGGGAGGTACCATGGGGGTTATAAAACGTGGGCCTGCACAAACAATTTTCGGTGATGGGCTGTAGTATACATTACGAACTTCAAATGCGAAATTTGAAACAATTCCGGTAAACAATGTCGCTAAAATCATCAAAATACTGAATATCGGGGGTTCCGTTATATGGGGGCTATACGAAGACGTGGACCTGCACAGACAATTTTCTGTCATAGGCTGTAGTATTCATTACAAACTTCGAATACCAAAATTGAAACAATTCCGGTAAATAACGTCGCTAAAATCATCAAAATACCGAATATCGGGGGGTACCGTTATATGGGGCTATACGAAGACGTGGAGCTGCATGGCCCATTTTCTGTCTTAAGCCGTAGTACATAATGCAAGCAACACACGATACAATCCATGGTATAATTATTACAGCCCAAGATAATTTGACTCTTAATAATAGTGTCGAATTCGATATGACGTTTTGTTATTTAATTTCAGTTTTTGATATAGAATAGGTATACATTATTTTGTTCCAACATTTCAATGCAAGGCAATGTGAACATATTTTTGCCTAATAATAGAAAAATTCACTGTCGACGGTAATAGTGCGGAAAGTTTTTTCTCGGTTAAGGAACAGCGACACATAATATAGTAGCATGGTACAATGAATTCAAGGTATGATTTCAATTTTTATATTTTTCTGGCTTAATATGTCAACTTCATTTGCTTATGTGTGTGTCTTCTTTTCAATAATAGAAAAATTGTTCACAAAATATTCAAATTCGGGTGTTTTTAAAATGCTTATTGCAACGTATGCATCGACAAAATCTACAGTTTTTGTCGCGAAATAAACCATAAGAGATATATAGAACATGATTTTGAAAAGAAATGTTGACCTTTTATTCAGTTTTCGCGGTTTTAAATTATTTATTTAAAATCAATGCAACAAGTTGTTTGCTTTTTTATTTTTTTGATAGCAATTCTGACATTACAAGCCAAACAGGTAGACCTCTATACTTGCATTTTTTTCAAAGTTGACCTACCTTCTCTTCATTGTACCATGTATAGTAGTATATTTCATGTTTCCTAAAATTGCAAAATGTAGAATACTTTATGTATGTTTCTTTAAAAATAAGTAGATTTGTATATCTTTTCCTATCCGACGTGAATCAGGGGTTGTTATGATATGCATTTTTTTTTTAAATTTTTGCAAATTTGAATAATTTTCCATTCAAAAATTTTAATTTCAAATTTGGTTTGACAGCTCATTGTTTCAGCAGCTGTGTCGATGCTAATGCCTGTATTCTTCTAACATTAATTTTTCATTCAAAATTTTTAATTTCAAAATTGATTTGACAGTTCATTGTACCAGCAGCTGTGTCGATGCGACTACCATGAGTTGTTGGTACAACTTGGAGAGCAGCCAAGTTGTATGCTTCGGCCACAAACGATAGAACTTTTGGTCTGTCCAGAACTACAAGAATGTAAAACTTTTTACTACAATAGCCAATTTTCCCTTTATGATATCGAAAAAATAGAAAAATTAGTATATTCTTGCAGTTTCTGGAACAGAGAGAGATTGTACAACTAATCTTGTATTTTTTTCGATATTAGGAAAAACCGGTTATCGTAGTAAACACTTTTACTCTCTTGTAGTTCTGAAACAGACCACTCGTTAATATGACATCGGAAATAATTTCATGCTCTATAATTGACTCATTTTACATTTGATTGGATTTCGTGTTGTTGATTTCGCAGTAACATTGAACTAGTTCGTTCCGGAACGACACAACTCACAAAATCAAATCACGTTATGATAAGCTAGTCCCGCAGCTCATTTAAAGAATGTGTTCAGTCTGATTGCGTATTCCACATGTCTCATTCGTAAACAACATACTACCGCGGGATTTTGCTTTCTGTTTGTTTTTTTTATCGGGTATTCCTCTTGGCTTTCATATTCGTTTCGTCTTTCTAGGTTTCTTCGCATTCGAACTGTCTGCAACAAACAACTTGCTGGCTCGATTACATAAAGAAAGCTCAATTTAATAATATAAAAAATATAACAGAACATAATGTTAAGAATACTTTGTAATCCAACTACACGACTCTATTCAATTAAACATGCAACAAAAGATACAGTCAAGTACACAAACACAATCAATTTGCCGAAAACCCGCTTTCCGTCACGTTTATCGCCAAACAAAAGGACCGAGCTAGAACGTACTCTAGTTGAGGTATTCATATGTGATTACGATTCTAAGAATTGTTGAATTAAATTTGCATGTTTTTTTCATTTTGCAGACTACATTCGCTAACGCATATAATTACCAATACGAACATAACCGGGAACCGCAATATATACTACATGACGGTCCGCCATATGCCAATGGTGATTTACATATGGGACATGCCGTCAACAAGGTTCTGATTGCGATTGAAATATTGATAGATCTTAGTTGGTTATAGTAATGACTGAATTATTGCAGATCTTGAAGGATATAACGATAAGACACCAAATGATGAAGGGACGCAAGGTACATTATAAGCCTGGTTGGGATTGCCATGGATTGCCGATTGAACTAAAGGCATTAGCATCGACCGGCAAAAAGACGGGAACAGATGATCCTATTGTAGTGAGGAAGAAGTGTAAGGCCGTGTTACTTTGAACGTTATCGACATTTTATTTTCAAACTCTATATCTTCGGTTAGCACGCGAATTTGCCACTGATGCGATCAGACGTCAAAAAGAAGAGTTTCGTTCTTGGGGCGTATTGTCAAATTGGCAAGAGAGTGATGGCTCGTATTATACGTTTAATCCAGATTTCATATGCAACCAGCTGCAATTATTCCTTAAACTATATGAAAATGGATTAGTATATCGTGATTTGAAGCCTGTGTATTGGTCACCGTCTTCTAAGTAGGTTCTGTTCTTCGAGGAAGTGTTGTCAGTGTTGCATTTAATTATTTCGATTATTATTAGAACAGCACTAGCTGAGGCAGAGTTAGAATACGACAATAACTTTACCAGTCCGTCGGTATATGTGCGCTTCTCATTGGATAAATTACCGCCAACTGTACAGTTGGACACATCTCAAAAGTTGTTTGCGCTGATTTGGACGACAACACCATGGACTTTGCCTAGCAATCAGGCAATTTGTTTTAATTCCAATTTGAAATACTCTTTGGTGGAAACGAAATCGAAAAAGGATCTCTACATAATAGCGTCAAATTTGGTGGAGGATTTTGTGAGAACCTCGAAAATTGAATGCGAAATAAAAGGAAGTTTTGACGGTAAGTCAAGAATGATTAAGTGCTGTAGAAACATGAATAAATGAAGCGTTAACTTTACTAGGCATTGATTTAACTGATTGTTCCTATAGACATCCACTCTATCCCGAAAAAGCATTCCCATTTTTCCATGCGAACCATGTCCAGGATTCTAAAGGTACGGGATTGGTGCACACAGCCCCAGCACATGGTCCGGATGATTTCTTAATATGCTTGGATAAAAAAGTTGCTGTCGTAAGTGAATTTAAGACAACCAATACAATATAAAGTACTTCAAGCTTTTTATAGAAATCCTTGGTTGACGAGGAGGGGCGCTATAATAAGAATGCTCCAAGCTTTTTAGAAGGCAAAAGTGTGCTGAAAGAAGGAAACGACCTTGTTATGAATCATTTAGAGGAAGAAATTGTATATGCGAATAAAATAACACATAGTTATCCTCTGGATTGGCGAACCAAAGAACCGGTCATATTAAGGGCCAGCGAACAATGGTTTATAAACACATCGCTTCTTAAGGAGAAAGCAGCTCAGGAGGTAAATATAAGTGATAGCAAAATTTTATTTAATTTTTCAAAGATCACATATTTAAAACAAAAAACTGTAAATTTAAACATTCAGTTTGGCGAACTCGGACAGTTTTTCTATTAAAATAGGGTACACTGTTATTGGCGTTTATTTATGATATCTCAATTTATTTTTGAAAATGTCTTTGAAAATAACATTTTGCAAACCTACCCCAATTTCGTTCAGATAGCAAATGTGAAAATATACCCACGAGTTAATGCTGAGTCCAGTAAAACAACATTAACAAAACAAGTTATGAAACGCCCCTACTGGTGTATATCACGACAACGAGCGTGGGGCGTTCCCATACCAGTTTTTTATGACAAAAATACCGGAAATGTGATATGCAACAGGTAAAACAATATATATGTCAGCAAATTTAAATGCAAATAATTGTCCTAATTTTTCTAGAGATATATTGGAACACATTTGTAAGATGGTGTCGAATGAAACCAATATTGATTTTTGGTGGTCCAAAACTGTTGAAGAACTATTACCTAAATCTTTGCTCAACGGTTTCAATGTTAGCATCAAGGATGTCGTTAAAGGCTTAGATATTTTTGATATATGGTTCGATTCGGGCAGTACCTGGTCCCAGGTATTGAAGGATCAGCAAGTTGCAGACTTATATCTAGAAGGCTATGACCAATTTACGGGCTGGTTCCAATCGTCATTGCTGACTAGCGTCGCCGCTCGAGAATGTGCTCCGTACAAGTATGTGGATGTTTGTATTATGTGATATTAATATGTTGTATTAAAGTTTCCTTATGTAAGATCTATATTCGTACATGGCTTTACCGTTGATGAAAAAGGTCTTAAAATGTCCAAGTCTTTAGGCAATGTTATTTCACCCAAAGATATAACAAAAAAGTATGGGATTGACGCATTAAGGTATAACATCTTATGCGTTTTTTTAGCACATCTTTAACCTATGTCTTCTGTTCGCAGGTGGTGGGTAGCGTCCCATGGTACCCAGCACATGGCCATAACAGTAAGTGATAAACTGTTACAGCAGGCTGCCGAAAGTTTATCTAAAATCCGCTTGACATTGCGTTACCTGAATGGTGTGATAAATTCCAGAGGAGATCAAAATAAAACTATTGGAGACGTTAAAGGACTTAAGTACTTGAACCAATACTTATTGAGTAAAATAGTAGATTTCGATAAAGAGGTGAGTACAAATAATTATCAGCTGATAAAAGTGGATTTATTTTGAGACTTTGCAGGCAATTAACTTATACGATTCACATGAATATAACAGAGCCGTTGCACATATTCAAAATTTTGTGTCCAATCAAATATCTGCTGTGTATGTACACTTAATTAAAGACCGTTTATATTGTGGATCCCAACAAGATATAGAAGCTGTTGCCTTTACTTTGGAGAAATGTTACTTGATCTTAAACAAGACCTTGTGGCCCATAGCCTCATTTTTAGTTGAAGAGAGTTGGAGTTATTATGGTGAGCAGAATAATAAAAATTAAGTTCGCTGTGAATAGAAATTAATTTTTTCTTAATTTTAGATGCAAATTCTCATTTTTATGAACAATCGATTTCGTGTGAGGATAAATGGAAGAATTCTTCTGTGGAAGAGGTTGTGGACACAGCACTCGAAATCAAACGACTAATAAATCAAAATGCTGATCCGTCTAAGCCTTCTTGGTTTTTAACGGTAACTGTTAAATGTGGCAATGACAGTATATTTAAGCGCATGCAAAGCCTATATCCCGATGTTATTAATCCGGATGACTCGGATAACGAGCTGTGCGAAGTTCTTCAAGTACAGTCCGTGAAATTGCTTATGTCGGATGATTTACAAAAGGATTTTGATGTTGAAATTCGAGAAATAGATGAATCATTTCTATGTCCTCGTTGTCGACGTTTTGCTGTGCCGTCGGAAAATGATATTTGCCAACGATGTAGTAAAGTTTTGAAAAACCAAAAATAAAGTCCTGTACTATAATTAAACATGTTTATTAATATGTTTTGCCGTTTTCTATCTAAAACGACTGAAGACATTTTAACAACGAATCCCTTAGCTTTAAGCGTAAAGATTGTTTGCCCCCGCACACGATATGCGTTTCGTTGTCTTCGAATTTTATAATAGTATCCTCATTTACCAAGTGTAGCGTCAGAACATTGCCCTGACGTTCCATTTTTATATTGGTAATACCATCTTGGCTGAGACGCTTTACAAGCGAGTCCACATCTGGGCTTCCATATTCATATTTAACATTTTTCAACACATCTTCTCTGGTGGGAGGTGGCTGTTTTTTACTACCACTGGGCATTTCACTGACAGTATCTGCGCATGGCTTTATGTTATGTACTTTATCCTTAACCTGAAGTATTCCAGTGATCGTTGAAATTGTAACACCGTTACCTACATCTCTGGGGACAATTTTCTGAGCCATTTCAGAGGTGAGATACACTCGATCAAGTTTTCTCTTCAGCGGCAATCGAAGAATATCACCACATTTAAAAGTTATAATTTTCTTGTCCTGATAAGAAAAAGCAACAATAATAATAACAGCTAATAGTTAGCAAAGTAAAATGCTTTCTCACGGGTTGTTCGATAAACAAATTAGGTGCACTTGGATGTGGTTTTGTATAGGCTTCGGGTATGACCAAAACACTGGGCTTTAATTCCTTGATTAATTTGTTTGCCTGTTGATAGTTAAGCGATGTGTCTATGGGACAATAAAAGGCTTTCATAGCCAATGGCTGAAACGGTGCTAAAACTTGCAAATAGGGGAAATCAGGCTCTGCAAAATAATAATAATTTTAATACATTTTGTTTCTGCTTGATGGGAGGCATAATCTTACCAGTGAATATGATTGAGTTATTTGGATTATTACCCCACATCTCTATGAAGTGGACAGCATCGCCAAACCGAAGACTTGGATGTCCACAAAACACGACACAGGGCTGTAGGGAAAAATATAAAGAATTGCATGCAAAAGGGAATATATCTTGAAGTAATTTTAAAAATTCCCCCCTTCCCAGATGGTAAGAAAATCAATGGGTATTGGTGGAGTAATTACCTGTCGAAAATCTTTGCTAAATCCGTCGGAAAAGACATGTTTGTAATGTTTGAGTTTTGAATTGCGCAAATAAAAGGCATGTGGAAATGGATCATCTGGAAGATACACTTTATTTTGTTTGGCAGAACTCAGCCATTCGGCTAAGATATTGGAATATGCCAGGGAACTATCCGCCACAGGGGAAATAAAGAACATCGGAACATTATTAAGTCCAGCGTTTTCCAAATTCTGCGTCAAACATTCAAATAAATCGTACACAACACCAGACGGGTAGCAGGGTATTAGGGCCGAGCCATTGTTGCGAATCGTTAATGCTTAAAGCAACTTCAGTTTAGTCATGGAGAACGATTTGTGATAGGCTACTGTACTTACCCACATTCATACAAAGTTCACCCAGTTTTGTATCTGGGTTTACAGTGGGCGCCTGAGTGAGGCCTGTCATTATTAGAACATCGGCATGTTTAAGTGCGGACTGATTTATTGGTCGTGGATGAGTTGTCAGCGTTGAAGAACCGCTGACATAACAAATTTTCTCATGTGCCGTACTAAGTACCCAATTGCTGGAACCCAAACAGTATCCCGAACTTACAGGTGTTGCAATAAAAGCGCCAAGTATGTCCAATTTCTCATCGTATCCCATAATGGTGACCCTTGAAAGGCTATTGTGTACGTCTTTCAAGCTGAAAATTGTCCGCCACTTCTTCGGCCGAAAAGCTTCGCACAGCGGTGTAGGTAAAATGTGTAACATATCCTTCCACAATTGGGCTGTGCTAGCTTTTGGAGCAACCTCTATATATTCTACTAGCTCCTCTAAGAAGAATCTGCCTATTTGTAATGTGGGCTCGGTGGCATATACCTTGCCCTTGAATCCTGTGTTCTCGGTGATGTATGGCAGGGCTAACATGTTCAAATAGTTGGATATCAGTATAACGTCAATCTCACTGAAGTCCATCATCTTATCCATGGGCAGAGTGAACTCCGGAGACGAGTCCACAAACACACGGCCACAGCATTCCTTTAACTCGCCATCCATTTGGGGGTCGTGTTCTCGACTTGGAATGAAGTTGGGCAAATTTGAGAGTTTCACACTTTGAACAAACGGTAGGGGAAGGAAGTTCAACACCGTTTGTTCGGTCAGTCCACAATCCAACATTATCCGCAATCCTTTAAAAGTAATGACATAGCAGGGTTTGGCCAGGTCATTGCTGAGGCAATACTACAATCAATACCCACACGATTTTATTGAAATTTATAAAATTATGAGCATTAACAAGATCTCGAAGATTTCGGTCTTACCAGTCGCATTTTGTTTGTTTATGTGCCGGTAACGAACTAGTTCAAAGGAATGTATTTACGAATGGAAATATCGGAACTAGATGCAAGTCTTTCGTTTAATCGCTTGTCGAATTTGTTTTTTGTGTCGTGTTTCAACCGGCATTTAAAGAATGTTGTTTGCTCTCGTAACTATGTACATACCATCCATATCACAAAACCAGTAAAGAAAGTCTAAGTCGGGCGGGGCCGACTTTATGATACCCATCACCACTTTGCATATTTTGTAGAGCTTCACATAACAAATAAAAGTTTCTATGGGGAATTTGTGAGAAGTACATCATACGAACTGTGATTAAAGTTATAAAGTCCAAAGAAAATGATTTATGTGTTTGTTTTCTCTTTCGAGACGAGCTTAATGATCTGAAATTTGCAGTGAAAAGGAAAGCCAGATAGACACTATCACACACTCACCACTATGCGACTCGTTTCGCCGTTGGTTAAGCGGCTCATCAGGTTAAGCGGCAAATATGCCTGATGAGCCGCTTAACCAACGGCGAAACGCGTCGCATAGTGGTGAGTGTGTGATAGTGTCTATCTGGCTTTCCTTTTCACTGCAAATTTTAGATCATTAAGCTCGTCTCGAAAGAGAAAACAAACACATAAATCATAAAACATATGATCTTCGCCTTAACAAGGCAAAACTCCAAAGAAAATAATATATGAGAGGAATATCCTCCTCTGAATCGCTTTCTACAAAATTTGCCGAGACATTTGTGCCTTTTCAATTCGGGCTTGTATAGCCCATTTGTTGCACGATTAACTTGAAATCGGATAAAGATATACAGGGTGAGATGAAAAAACTGCAACCAACTTCAGACTGCTGTCATTTCCAAACCACTCGTCCAACAGCTGTTAAAATTATTCCAGTGACAGCTCGTTATATTGTTTACAAGCGTACGATAGGCATGTTGGTGAGAATTTTCCAGAAAAACAAGTAAACAAGTTAAAAAGTATCAGTCGGTATTGCCGACAGATATATACCCTCAGCCTGTGTTCGATTATTTTAATATAATTTGACTAGTGTTACAATTATTCAAACGTTTGACCCTCTATGGAGCAGGTTCCGAAATAATGGACCAATATTGTCTATTTAGTATCGGACCCAAAAATATGATATAAATATTCCGACGTTCCTGGTATGGATTATATCGACTAACTCCTTCACCTACATAAGATATGTAATATTTTTTAGAAAATGTTAAAATGTGCGTGATGTACAAGATAGAATCTACCGAAATATTCCACTTTTATTCTTCATCTGATACAAATAAAAAATATTGAGCGAAATATTGGGCAACATTACAAGAAAGGATATTTATGTACAATTTTATGCGAAATCGTAAATTCCGATAAATTTCATATTCATATCAGGCTTCTTATTGGGAGAAATGTTTGAGCATAGCAAGTAGTAAAGAATTGCTAAATTGTTTCGAAAGTTATGACAGATAAAATTATTGAAAATTGTGACCCCAGAAGGGGTTGGCAGATATATATCAACTTCACAACAGATCTTGTGTTAGCAAAAATATTTGAAATTTGAAGAGAGTTGGATGTTTATTTCGCTTTATTTGAGCGTTTTGTTTTTCAAAATCTTCGATCTTCGATTCGATCTATACCACCTTTATAACAGATCTTGTGTTGATAGAAATATCGAGAGTTTAAATGGAATCGGATATTAATTTGGCGTTTTATGTGCTTTGTGGGTATTCAAAATTTTGACACTTTGTGGGGGAGGTACCAGAAGGAGTGGACCGATACATTCCATGTTATCACCAGATCTTGGGTTTATAAAAATATTGAAATGTGTGAAATTTGAAGACGTTCGGATTCTTACATTACATTTTATGAGAGTTGTAATTATTCAAAATTTTGACCATTTGTGGGGGAGGTACTTGATGGAGTGGGCCGATATTGTCCATTTTCACACCTGACCTAGAACTGACGCAAATATTAGGATATGCAAAGTTGGAGCAAAATCGGATTATCGTTTCTCTTTTTGTGCAAATTTTTTTTTTTTTTTAAATTTCGACCTATTGTGGGGGAGGTACCAGAAGGAGTGGACCGATACATTTCATTTTCACACCAGACTTTGTGAAATTTGAAGACTATCGGACTCTTATATCACATTTTATGAGAGTTGTAATTATTCAAAATTTTGACCATTTGTGGGGGAGGTACTTGATGGAGTGGACCGATATTGTCCATTTTCACACCAGACCTAGCACTGACGCAAATATTAGGATATGTAAAGTTGGAGCAAAATCGGATTATCCTTTCTCTTTCTGTGTAAAAACTATATTTTTTGAACATTTCGACCTTTTGTGGGGGAGGTACCAGAAGGAGTGGACCGATAATGCCCATCTCCGAAATCGATCTAAATTTGACAAAAATATTACGATGTACCCAGTTTGGACCAAATCGGATACTCCCTTCGAGAGTTATCGTGCGCACCAGTCAGACAGACAGACGGATGGACATCACAAGATCGACCCCAAATGTTCTGTAAACGGATTTGGCCCAAAGTGACCTAGGGTCTAAAACCGTTATTTCGACTAGGCACGTTTAAACGTATCAAATTGTATATACCCTCTGTAGCCATATGGCTGAGGGTATAAAAAGTTATTCGTGATGGAATTCAAGCGTGATAGTGTGATTTTTTATATTTGGCTGGAAAACCACAGGTGGCTATCGTTAAAGCACTCCAGCATTTTAATGTGAATAAATCTTTTGTGTCTCGTACCATCGCTCGTTACCGTGATACTAGTGAAGGAAGTGGACGGAAGAAAACATCAGCAGGAATGATTGGAAAAGTAAAGAAGCGACTTGATCGAAACCCGCGTCGCAGTGGCCGAAAAATGGCTCGTGAGCTGAACATATCGCAATATTCCATTTGGTAATTATTCTGAAGGGTGTATTAAAGCCTTGAGCACCTAAACATTTTGGCCGCAGACCTTGGACATTTCAACAGGACTCAGCACCATCACACTCCGTATGCGCCACCCAAGAATGGATACAAAATGAGGTTTCTTCATTTCCAGTGCACAATGACCACCAAAATCTCCGGATACCAATCCGTTGGACTATTGTGTCTGGAGGTTTTTTTGGAAAACAAGGTTGGCACAAAAAAAATACCAAAGTGTCGATCACCTCAAGCAAGCGCTTCGCCGGGAATGGGCCAAAATACCGCAAAGCAACATTCTGGCAGCGTGTGACGGTTTGTAGCATGCATGGGTTAAATCGATTACAATTTTCCTGTAGATATTTTCAGATGAATCATATGGCCTGGCACGCATAGTTCACCAGCCTTATTGATCGTCGTTGGGGTGGGATCTTGCCTAAATTCATCAAGAAATTATGCCAACTACCAGTCTACTTAATTATAATGCGTGCATAAATGATAGAAAGAAGTACAAGAAGGAAAGAGATATATGAAGAAGGATATCTATAGTCCAAAGCAAAATATCGAAAAGAGGAGTCTATTTCCTTCATAATTTGATAATGCCATGCTTAGCTGTAGATGCATGGTTAGCCCTCCCATCCTGTTTGCCATGAAAATCCAAAAAACAAAAATAAATTGTTTAACACATATGGCAAACCCATATTTGTTTACCCTATGTTACTTTTCTGACCCCTGTTTCAAATTAAACATAGAACATTCGTTTAGCACATGGTTAACAATACCAAAAATTTATTGAAAATAAAACTCATTATAACTACTCAAAAAGAAACAATTCGGATAAATATTGAAAATCCTAAATTTATAAAGATTTTAAAATTCAATATTTTTGAAACTATCATATTTATCACCGATATCAAATACTTGACCAATTACTAATAATTTCCACAAAAAAATCAGAAAAAAAAACTAAAAATAGCTAAATAATTACGTATCAAATTATACTAAATGTATATCTATAAAATTATATTATTGAAAAACATAAGTTAAAATTTTTAAATTTTTCAAAAAAAAGTAGAATTTCAAAATTCAGAAACAAAATTCGGGCTTGAACGTTAGATGTTAAATTGAAAAAAAAAGAATCTTTATTCAGTTCTGTATATGTTTGTGTGTTTCTGTTTCCTTCATGTGAACAGCTGTTAAGTACATTGACCTTTTACAGCCATCATCAACACAAGCACAAATTATTGCAATCGGAGATTTTTTTATATTTTCATTTCAAGTTAAATTATTTAAAGATCATTCCCCAAAAATAAATTCATATTTAAAGCAAATGGGTTTCAATAAATATACAATGTTGGATTTGTTATTGAAAGCAAAACAAAATAAAATTAATTTAAAATAAGAAAGAAAATCATTAGCAAAGAATACATTAAAGCAGTGCTTTTCAAACTATGTTCTCTCAACAACATAGTTAACAGCGCCAATTGTTCGCAACAGCGAGCTGCCTGTTAACCCAATACTTAACATTAACACATCCAACACTTGTACATTTTTTTGCATAGCGAGTAAAATTCAAACAACCATCAACATCCGTATCCTTTAGAAATATTTTAATTGCAAAACAAGTAATTTTAAAGCCATTTAAAAAGTTTTATGATCATTTTATAATATCAGCAAAATATTTGCAAATTTAAAAATATCAATGCAAATATTTTGTGGAACGTGAGAGCAATAACGGTTCACCCGCTTACTCTCTGTACAATAGATCGATTGGTTGGTTGATGGTGGTTTGATGGAAGTTAAAGAGAGTTAACTTACTTTGAATATGTCGGAGCTCCCACGTTGAAAGGCCTTCCAGAATGGGTTGGTTGATATTTACAACAGCAAACTCCCGCAAATTAACCAATTTAACAGTCGTTGGATCTGTTCTCTCTTCTCAAACAAAACACTTATCATATGAACTTTTAACAGTGAATGATCTTCACTTTGATCTGTACTTTTCTTATTTTGTTCTCTGGCCTTCAATTTGGTTAACCACACAAACACTCACTTTCGTTTCAATGCCGAATGTTTCTGATTTTTTTACATTTTTTCTTTCTTTTTTTTTAGAAAACTAATGCAACCAATAAAAAATATATGGGTATTAATAATAATTTTGACGGGATAAACTACCAATATGGCGTAATATTTAAATTTTTGGTTTTTTTTTCTTCACTTGGTATACCCGCACTCAAATATTAATAATTATAAGATTTCCAAAAAAACTACCGATCGCTTTAAAGCCTACGAAACCACTAAACACTGAAAGTTGTTGAAGAAGTTTGGCAGACATAACAGCTTGTGGACGGCATCGGTGTATCAAGGCAGGGAAATGAGGGGGAATCCTTAAACCAAAGAGGAATGACAAAATTAAAACTATGGCAAAAGAGAGACATCTCCTATAGAAGATCTTACCAAGTGAAAACAACGACATGGAGCATATATGGTACTGCTGCCAAGTAAAAAAAACAGGAACTCCAAAGAATCCAATAAAAAGATGTATCTGGGCCACCAGTTAAGTTTCAGTATTGCAAGTTTTTTTTAGAGTTCCTTGCTCCGGCAAGAAGTTATTCCAACAATCGTGGAAACAGGCAAAAGAAAATTATTTCACCAACAATTACAACCACGCTTGAAAACTGGCTGGCTGTTTTACAAACAATTAGGAAAACTTCAAAGTTTTTTTTTTTTTTGATTAAAAATTTTTGGTTATGACTTGCAAAAATGCAAAAAAATAAACTTTTCTTTTCAAACTTTCAAATAACTTTGCAGGTGAACAGCTTCGAGGTTAAGATAAAATGATCAAAATGTCTCCTCAGTTACCCCCTTTTGTATCCTCGGCTAAAACCAATCAAAAACGGCTGAATAACCAATACTATCTTAAATTTCCAAAAACAATTATGGCGACTTTTCTAGCACAAAGACATGGTAAAAGCACTCAGTTGAGGTGTTGTGCATGTACAAATGTATGAAATAAGAACATACCAAAAAAAAAAAAGGTTAAAGAAAGTTTCACCACTATCATCAAAAAAAAATTATAGCATTTCCCCTTATGGCAAATTATAGCATTCAGAAGTGAAGGTGAACTTCAATCTGCTATAATTTGTTGAAATTAAATTTTATGTTTCAAAATGAATTTAATTACCATTAAGAAAATAAAAAAAATTAAAAAGACAAAAAAAAATAATAATAATGTCGGGGCTGGGATTTGAACCTGGTTCTCCCGGTCCATAGGCAGAAGCTCTTCCACTGAGCTATAACACATCTCGAAGTCGGTTCAGCTAAGTAAGATCAACATGCGATCGCGAACAGCATTATAGATTTAATGGAATGCATTAAGGGAAAAATGGCATTACATCAATGTAATGAACCAATAGAAACGTAACAAAGCAAACAAACAAAACAAAAAAAAAACTATAGACTAGAATCTCACAACAACGAGATCAAACGGTTGAAGAGGCGATCAGGTGGATCGAAAAGTACGATCTAGTAATTATGTGTAGTGATATGTAACTAAATGTTAATTAACATTGCGTTACACTGCAATGCTTCACCAGAGCTGTCCAATCCCTAGTTGTGAGGGTGCCAAAGAAAACATTAATATTTTTCAACTGAAAATCTATATGCGCCACTACAAATACCCCCCGCTAAAATCAGACTTGTGGGATTAAAATGGACAACAAGGATGATCCCGCATGTAGATTTTCACTACTGTCTCAAATCTTTCGCATGATATGTACCAAGTAATTTACCTTGAAGGTCCTCCAGTTCATAATAGCTATTACCAAGCTTCCGACGAACTCTGCTTTTAATAAATGTTGGCGCTAGTTTCGCATTATACCCTTTCTCAAAATTACTTTGACTGAAGTTTCGCCTATATATCTCTTGGCCAACCTCATAGGAGACTTGTCGTGATCTTAGATTATAATGTTTTTCATTACGTTGTTGTTGTTTTTGCATTACCCTTACCGCTTTTGACCTAACGATGTCGAATGTGTCTGATCTATTGAAATTGATTGATCTATCTTCTAAAAGGTTCAAGTTCCTCAATATTTGGTAAGTGGAACCGTTTGTGACCATATGTTGGCCAAACGCCATAAAGTAAGGAGAAGTTCCTATTGCACTATGGACAGTTGAACGTAAAGCGCAAGCTATGTGACTTAGCTTTTCGTCCCAATCTTTTTGGTCTGGTTTTACATAAGCCTTGATTGCTGAAATGACCGATCTGTTAACTCTTTCAGATGCATTCGCCTGTGGCGAGTGCACTGCAGTATAAATATGTCTAATTTTGTAGGAATTCAAGAGATCGTTAAACTTTTTTGCTTTAAATTGTGTCCCATTATCTGAGATGACACATTCTGGTACCCCGAAAATGTGGAATAACTCTTCTTCCATGTATTTGATTACAACATCAGCCGTGAATTTTTTTACTGGTCGGAGAAATGAAAATTTAGAAAAATGATCTAAAACTATAAAAATCCCTATATTTCCTGACCTGGACCTCGGGTAGGGTCCAATAAAGTCCACATACAGACGCTGGAAAAATCTCTGTGTTATACCTGTATCGCCAATAGGTGGTCTCATGATAACGTTTGGATGTTTGGTACTTTTACATACTTCACACGAGTTAATGTAATTTTTAACATCGCAAACTAGATTTGGCCAGTAATAATATCTACGAAGTCGTTCTAATGTTTTGTTAATACCACTGTGAGAAGACAATGGATCATCGTGATGTTTTTGAAGAAGTTCTGGTACCATTGCTTTAGGGATCCATAACTTCCATGACATATCGTCAGTAACCTGTTCTCCTACAGAATGCTCTGTTCTTCTATAGAGATAACCATCTATAATCTTTAAATCTGGAGTCGAATCTAAATTTCTCTCAACCTTCTTCAAAAGATCCTTGTATTCGTCCGAAGAAAAATGACTGGACGCTAAATCCACGAATACTCCACGTTCATTATCAATGCCAGATAAACAGCAGATCCCCGACAAATCATCAGTGTTGGTACGCGAGAGCGCATCAGGAACTATGTTTTGAGACCCCTTTCTATGCTCTATTTTGAACCTGTATCCCTGAAGTTTTAAAGCCCACCTTGCCAGCCGTGAACTTAAGTCGGTTTGGGACATGAGCCATTTAAGAGAAGCGTGGTCTGTTATCACCGTAAACTCATGTCCCTCGACATAAGCCCTAAATTTTTTAATGCATAGCATTGCTGCCAAGCACTCTTGTTCGGTGACACTATAGTTGCGTTGGGCTTGGTTTAGTTTCTTCGACATAAATGCGATTGGAAACTCATCACCCTCCGCATTCTTTTGCACCAAAACTCCTCCTATTCCTGATTTGCTTGCATCACAGTGTATGAAGAACGGCTGTGAGAAGTCAGGACTGTGCAAAACAGGGGCTGTGCAAAGAATGGACTTTAATTTTTCAAAGGATAACTGGGCTTCATTGGTCCAAATAAACCTTCTATTAGTTTTTAACAAGTCGGTTAAGGGACTCGAAATCGCAGCATAGTTCCTAATGAACTTTCGGTACCAACCTGACATTCCCAGAAATCGACGCACCTGTTTGACAGATCTGGGCTTAGGAAATTCCATGATAGCCGAAATTTTGTCAGGATCCGTTCGAATGGTGCCATTACCGATTACATGACCCAAATACCGAACTTCGCTCATACAAAATTTACTTTTTCCCACGTTAATCGTTAACCCTGCCTGTCGAAGGCACTTAGCCAATTCCCTGAGCACTTCGATATGCCTCTCAAAGTTAGGAGATACCACCAGAAGATCGTCCAGGTAGACCAACACTTCAGTTCTGAGAGACGCTGGTACTACTCTATCCATCAACCTACACATCGTTTGAGGGGCGTTGCATAAGCCGAATGGCATAACCTTAAAATGGTAGAGTGGTCTCCCAGGAACCGTGAAGGCAGTCTTACCTTTCGACGAATCATCAAGAGGTATCTGCCAAAAAGCGTCTTTAAGGTCAATGCTCGATATGTACTCTGCCTTAGGCAGACGGCTCAAAATTCCTTCGATGTGAGGAAGCGGATAAGCGTCCCCTTCTGTTACGGAATTAAGTTTTCTGCTATCTAAGCATAGGCGATTCTTCCCTGGTTTCCTATGTAGAACAATGGGAGAAGACCACGCACTGGATGATTCTTCTATAACCCCCATAGCTAGCATTCTATCAAGCTCTTCATAGATTAATTTCTCAATTGCCGGAGAGACAGGGAAATGCCTTTGTTTGATTGGTGTTGCGTCACCTGTATTTATTGTGTGGCATATTAGGTTGGTTTTTCCCAGGCCCTCTTTCGCAAATGATGGAAATATATCTATGACGCTTTGTAGTTGAAATTTTTGTTCTAATGTCAGATTTTTCTGATCTAAGAGATTATCGATGTTAAAGGACATTCCAAGGCTCGAAACATTATTTATTAAGGACAATGGAAGAAGATTGTATAACCTCCAAAAATCTATACCCAATATTAAATTCTGAGATAAGCTAGGAACAATATAAATCGTCATAGGCAGACTTTTCTCTCTAAAAACTATTTCGGTTGTGAAAACTCCAACTATGTTTTGAGGCTTACCATCAGCCGTATTAACCTTGGTATTTAATTTTTTGTATGGTGTTTGAGAGGACAGAAAGTCGATAGCAGCTTGAGAACCCAAACAGGTCACAGAGGCTCCAGTATCTAACAACCCCATCATACTCTGGCCTAATAGACGAACCTCGGCATATGGTCTAACATCTCCTGGCCGCTCTAATATAGAGATATTAAAATTCTTCCTGAATAATTTAACATTTTTCCAAAAATTTCGCATTCTCGCATTGGACCGAGTAATTTTAGGGTCTTCATTGAAGATACGTTCTCTGATTTTATTATAATTACTTAACCTGACATGAAAAGGAATAATCGGTCTAGGACCTATCTGAGAAGAAGAAGAACTCCGAGATAAAATTGTAACATGATTTGGGTCTTGGTTTGACACACTCAAAGGTTCTTTGTGTATCACTTCCTGAAATGATTGATTTTTAATGGTATCTGGACAAAAAGTGGAATAAAGAATATTTTTCACATCGTCTGCGAGGACTGCTGACATGTTGTCGGTTTGTGTGCACTTTTCAGTGCAGGAATACGCAAGTTTTTTGAATTGTTGCATTTTCTACAGTTGGGCTTATATACTTGTGGCGTACCACAACCATAACAAAATATTGTTCGATCAGCTAAGCACTCCTGGTATCTGTGGCCAGATTTTCTACAGTTCCAACATACCAATGAAACTTCAGATAATTCTTCGAATTCCAGCAACTCTGGATCTGTACCATCATTGTAATCTAATTCAGTAACTCTGCTTGCAAACTTATTTTGTCTATTGCCACCAAAACCTTGTTTTCGACTGATATCTTGCATGAAAAATTCCCGTCTACGACAAATTTCCCGAAGCTGACCAACAGAATTTATGGACATATTCAAAATCTCGTGCTGTATATCTGGTTGCAAATTACGGCGCAAGATTTCTACCAGGGTTTTATCATCTAACGGTTTATCTAACCTATCGACTAAATCAATAACCGAATCATAAAAGGTGTCAAATGGTTCGTTTGGCTTTTGCTTTCTATCTCTAATCAATTCTCTAAAGTCGATATCTGTTCTAGAATCTCGGTATTGCTGGCGTAAAGCTTTACAAAGATCTCTCCAAATGACAACTGGTACCGTGCGATGAAACCTCCAATACCAGTCACTTGCCTTTCCTTCAAACAACGAACTGGCACTACGACATAAAATATCAAAATCGCCGTTGAGCGTCTGCTTTGTAAGGGCTTCAACACGATAAATAAAGTTATCGACGGGTAAACTAGTAGAACTGCCATTAAACTTGATTTTCCAGTTAGTGATAATCTGGCTAACTTTATCAGGTCTTGAGGACAAATCACGACTAGAGGTAGGAAAGCTTAAACGAGACCTATTCAAATTTACCTCGTTATTAGCTTGGCCAAATCCACCATTGATAACATTGTTAACATTGTTGGAAGGCAATCCCAAAAGTTGCTCCAAGGTTCTCTGTTCAACCTCACAAACATTTTGTATGCCTTGATTATTCCTAATCTCCACAGGAGAGGAAGCATTATAAATTTGAGGGACAGAGTTGATATTTAAACGAGCCAGACTCGCTTCAACACTTTTTTCTACTAAAGAAGAAATCTGACTTGAAATACTTTCAATTATTGTTGCCTGTTGACTACTCATGAGTGAAGCTACCATTTCTCTGACGGCATCTAAATTTAAATTTGCCTGAGAGGTTGATGTTCCCGCTGAAGGATTCGAGGTAGAAGCTATATCCTGTTGAGGAATTTCTTCTGTCCTGCTTGCATCAAAATTCCTGGCTTTAGATGATGATCTTGTTGTAATTGTGGAAGTTGATTTCTGAGAAGCTGAAGAATTGGACGATTTAATATCCTTAATAATTTTAACACCACAAACCGGGCAATCCGAATGAGTTTTTATGTAACTGTTAATGCATATCTTATGAAACGAATGTCTGCATATGGTTTCAGACAAAACTGAGGGACTCTGAATTGCAGAACTGCATATTTTACATATTAGACAATTATCCACTACGACTGGACCACCAGAAGCCATATCATCAGAACTCCTTTCAAGAGGCATTATTAACAAAAAATCTCAAAATCAAAAGGACAACAAGTGAATGGTAACAAATGAAGAAATATCCTAAATTTAATAATTAAATTATTAAGCAAAATGAAAAGTACTAAATAGGAAAATAATTATTTTTTTACAAGTTTAATTTGTTCAGGAGATCAGAAATTACATAGGGCAATGAATAAAAAAATAAATAATCAAAATTTGAGGAAATAGCAGAAAAGAGAAAGAGGCAAGAAAGATATAGAAATAGAAAGGACTATAGACTTTCATTTTCGATGGTTAAAAACATAATCTTTAACGTTTTTAAATTCCAAGTCGCAAAAATTTGATAGAAGTAGAAGCTTCTTATAAGGCCTTAGAATTGAAGTCAGAATTAGACCAACCTCCAAAATCTGCATTCATTCAAACCTAATACCAGAAAGAACCTTCTACAAAGAATATAAAGAGAACAAGTCAACAGAACTTCTGGTTATAAACTTAAGCACAACTGCATATCAAATTTATAAATTCCAAAGAAAGTTTGTTAACTAGACGTATGAAAAAGGAAGAAGGGAAATGAAAAGATTAAAAGAAGAAAGGACCTGAGTGATAAAACTATGATATAAACTATATCAAGTCGTTTGGTGTCTACAAATCTAAAATATACTCATCACTCGGGCCCCACGTTGGGCGCCAAAATAACTGTAGCATGCATGGGTTAAATCGATTACAATTTTCCTGTAGATATTTTCAGATGAATCATATGGCCTGGCACGCATAGTTCACCAGCCTTATTGATCGTCGTTGGGGTGGGATCTTGCCTAAATTCATCAAGAAATTATGCCAACTACCAGTCTACTTAATTATAATGCGTGCATAAATGATAGAAAGAAGTACAAGAAGGAAAGAGATATATGAAGAAGGATATCTATAGTCCAAAGCAAAATATCGAAAAGAGGAGTCTATTTCCTTCATAATTTGATAATGCCATGCTTAGCTGTAGATGCATGGTTAGCCCTCCCATCCTGTTTGCCATGAAAATCCAAAAAACAAAAATAAATTGTTTAACACATATGGCAAACCCATATTTGTTTACCCTATGTTACTTTTCTGACCCCTGTTTCAAATTAAACATAGAACATTCGTTTAGCACATGGTTAACAATACCAAAAATTTATTGAAAATAAAACTCATTATAACTACTCAAAAAGAAACAATTCAGATAAATATTGAAAATCCTAAATTTATAAAGATTTTAAAATTCAATATTTTTGAAACTATCATATTTATCACCGATATCAAATACTTGACCAATTACTAATAATTTCCACAAAAAAATCAGAAAAAAAAACTAAAAATAGCTAAATAATTACGTATCAAATTATACTAAATGTATATCTATAAAATTATATTATTGAAAAACATAAGTTAAAATTTTTAAATTTTTCAAAAAAAAGTAGAATTTCAAAATTCAGAAACAAAATTCGGGCTTGAACGTTAGATGTTAAATTGAAAAAAAAAGAATCTTTATTCAGTTCTGTATATGTTTGTGTGTTTCTGTTTCCTTCATGTGAACAGCTGTTAAGTACATTGACCTTTTACAGCCATCATCAACACAAGCACAAATTATTGCAATCGGAGATTTTTTTATATTTTCATTTCAAGTTAAATTATTTAAAGATCATTCCCCAAAAATAAATTCATATTTAAAGCAAATGGGTTTCAATAAATATACAATGTTGGATTTGTTATTGAAAGCAAAACAAAATAAAATTAATTTAAAATAAGAAAGAAAATCATTAGCAAAGAATACATTAAAGCAGTGCTTTTCAAACTATGTTCTCTCAACAACATAGTTAACAGCGCCAATTGTTCGCAACAGCGAGCTGCCTGTTAACCCAATACTTAACATTAACACATCCAACACTTGTACATTTTTTTGCATAGCGAGTAAAATTCAAACAACCATCAACATCCGTATCCTTTAGAAATATTTTAATTGCAAAACAAGTAATTTTAAAGCCATTTAAAAAGTTTTATGATCATTTTATAATATCAGCAAAATATTTGCAAATTTAAAAATATCAATGCAAATATTTTGTGGAACGTGAGAGCAATAACGGTTCACCCGCTTACTCTCTGTACAATAGATCGATTGGTTGGTTGATGGTGGTTTGATGGAAGTTAAAGAGAGTTAACTTACTTTGAATATGTCGGAGCTCCCACGTTGAAAGGCCTTCCAGAATGGGTTGGTTGATATTTACAACAGCAAACTCCCGCAAATTAACCAATTTAACAGTCGTTGGATCTGTTCTCTCTTCTCAAACAAAACACTTATCATATGAACTTTTAACAGTGAATGATCTTCACTTTGATCTGTACTTTTCTTATTTTGTTCTCTGGCCTTCAATTTGGTTAACCACACAAACACTCACTTTCGTTTCAATGCCGAATGTTTCTGATTTTTTTACATTTTTTCTTTCTTTTTTTTTAGAAAACTAATGCAACCAATAAAAAATATATGGGTATTAATAATAATTTTGACGGGATAAACTACCAATATGGCGTAATATTTAAATTTTTGGTTTTTTTTTTCTTCACTTGGTATACCCGCACTCAAATATTAATAATTATAAGATTTCCAAAAAAACTACCGATCGCTTTAAAGCCTACGAAACCACTAAACACTGAAAGTTGTTGAAGAAGTTTGGCAGACATAACAGCTTGTGGACGGCATCGGTGTATCAAGGCAGGGAAATGAGGGGGAATCCTTAAACCAAAGAGGAATGACAAAATTAAAACTATGGCAAAAGAGAGACATCTCCTATAGAAGATCTTACCAAGTGAAAACAACGACATGGAGCATATATGGTACTGCTGCCAAGTAAAAAAAACAGGAACTCCAAAGAATCCAATAAAAAGATGTATCTGGGCCACCAGTTAAGTTTCAGTATTGCAAGTTTTTTTTAGAGTTCCTTGCTCCGGCAAGAAGTTATTCCAACAATCGTGGAAACAGGCAAAAGAAAATTATTTCACCAACAATTACAACCACGCTTGAAAACTGGCTGGCTGTTTTACAAACAATTAGGAAAACTTCAAAGTTTTTTTTTTTTTTGATTAAAAATTTTTGGTTATGACTTGCAAAAATGCAAAAAAATAAACTTTTCTTTTCAAACTTTCAAATAACTTTGCAGGTGAACAGCTTCGAGGTTAAGATAAAATGATCAAAATGTCTCCTCAGTTACCCCCTTTTGTATCCTCGGCTAAAACCAATCAAAAACGGCTGAATAACCAATACTATCTTAAATTTCCAAAAACAATTATGGCGACTTTTCTAGCACAAAGACATGGTAAAAGCACTCAGTTGAGGTGTTGTGCATGTACAAATGTATGAAATAAGAACATACCAAAAAAAAAAAAGGTTAAAGAAAGTTTCACCACTATCATCAAAAAAAAATTATAGCATTTCCCCTTATGGCAAATTATAGCATTCAGAAGTGAAGGTGAACTTCAATCTGCTATAATTTGTTGAAATTAAATTTTATGTTTCAAAATGAATTTAATTACCATTAAGAAAATAAAAAAAATTAAAAAGACAAAAAAAAAATAATAATAATGTCGGGGCTGGGATTTGAACCTGGTTCTCCCGGTCCATAGGCAGAAGCTCTTCCACTGAGCTATAACACATCTCGAAGTCGGTTCAGCTAAGTAAGATCAACATGCGATCGCGAACAGCATTATAGATTTAATGGAATGCATTAAGGGAAAAATGGCATTACATCAATGTAATGAACCAATAGAAACGTAACAAAGCAAACAAACAAAACAAAAAAAAAACTATAGACTAGAATCTCACAACAACGAGATCAAACGGTTGAAGAGGCGATCAGGTGGATCGAAAAGTACGATCTAGTAATTATGTGTAGTGATATGTAACTAAATGTTAATTAACATTGCGTTACACTGCAATGCTTCACCAGAGCTGTCCAATCCCTAGTTGTGAGGGTGCCAAAGAAAACATTAATATTTTTCAACTGAAAATCTATATGCGCCACTACAGGTTTCATTGGCCGTTTGAAGGCCATAATTCGTGCCAACAGTGACCGATTCGAATAAAACTAAACTTATTGTAAAATTTGATGCTCTTTCCGAAATTTTTGCTTTCAATTAATAACATTAAAAAACGTAAAAATTATGGCGCTTGACTTTGTTGAAGTTTTTTATCTAATCCTGTACATGTCGTGTTTGGTGCACCAAAAGCGTTAAGTCAGCCGAAAATATATATTGGAGCTATATCCAAATCTGAACCGACTTCAATATAATTTTGCATATTTATTTTTGTACCAAATTCCGTCGCTTATTTTAAATTTCAGAGTTCGTCTATTTCGAGTATTTCGAGTATCGTGTTTAGTGCATCAAAAATGTGAAATCGGCCAAAAATATATATGAGAACTATGTCCAAATCTGACCCGATTTCAATATTTCTGGCAGATTTAGTTTTGTACCAATTCCGTCACTCATTCCAAATATCATTGTCATCGGACATACATATCGTGTTTTGTGCATCAAATGCTTGAAATCGGTCGAAAATATATATGGGAGCTATATACAAATCTCAACCGATTTAAAAATAATTAGACAAATTTATTTTTGTTCCAAATTCCGTTATACATTCCAAATTTGAAGACTGTCTCTGTAACCGTTTAGTAGATATGTGAACACAATTTCTAATTTTTGTGGAGGTACCTCCGATATAGGAAAATCTGTTTAGTGGTTTTTGAGTCTATAAATTACGAACAAACAATCAAACGTACAAACATTTTCCTCTTTTATAGATATAGAATTTCCTGTTCAGGAAATATAATCTATTATGAACTCCAAATGCCGAATGTAAAATCATCAAAATACCGAATGTGGGGATAGGGGATAGGATAACGTGGTAATACTGAGTTTTAACCTATTCCGTTAGAACATGTATCTAATATCATCAGAATACTGCATAAGAAGGGGCGTTATATGTGGTTCATAGGAAATCATGGACCAATGTAGACAATGTTCTGCCAATGTCGAATTTTAAGCTATTCTGCTAGAAACTCGGGCGAAAATCGTAAAATTGTATGGGGGCTATACGAAGACGTTGACCGATCCTGTTCATCTTCGAATTTGACCCGTCTGCAGACAAAAATCAACTCTATGCACAATTTTAGCTCCCATTTCGTATGCCGTTTGGACTACAGCGTGATTATATATAGTTACAAACGGAATGACAAATTAAAAATGCCCTCCGTACTATGTATGTGGAGGACATAAAACAGACCAACCTTGATTGTGCCTCTAACTTAGGTAAACTATTACAATATTCAAATGCGAAACTAAAAAAAAATCGGTTAATAATGTAGCTAAAATCATCAAAATACCGAATATCGGAAGGTACCGTTATGTGAGGGCTATACGAAGATGTGGATCTGCAAAGACAATTTTCTGTCTTAGGCTGTAGTATCCATTATGAATTTCAAATACCAAATTTGAAACAGTTCCCGTGAATAATGTCGCTAAAATCATCAAAGTATCGAATATCAGGATGTACCGTTATATGGGGGCTATATGAAGACGTGGACCTGCACAGACAATTCTCTGTCATAGGCTGCAGTATCCGTTACGCACTTCAAATACCAAATTTGAAGCAATTCGACGAATAATGTCGCTAAAATCATCAAAATACCGAATATCGTGGATCTGCACATACAACTTTCTGTCATAGTCTGTAGTACCCATTACGAACTTCAAATACCAAAACATATTTGAAACATTTCCGGTGAATTATGTCGCTTAAATCAAATCAAATATCAAAATTCCTGCAGACATAATACACATTTGAGTAACATTTTATCAACCTACTCCATTTCGTTCGGAATCTAGAGTGATTTCCACAGACGGACGGACATCGCTAAATCTACATAGAATTTTATGCTGATCAAGAATATATATAGTTTGTGGGGTCTAAAATGTATATTTCTAGGTGTTACAAACGGAATGACAAACTTAATATACTCTCCATACTATTGTGGAGGGTATAAAAATAGAAAAAATAAGGAATGAACAAGTACAAAGTCATTAAATTTGGCCCTGGTCGAACTTTTAATACCCTCCACCATTGAGTTAAGAAAACACTTTAAAATATATTATGGGGTTTTGTGATTGTGGAACTAGTTGATGAAATGAGATGTTTTGGTATTTCAGTTGATCGGAATTTAAACTTTAAGAGACACATTGATACCTTGCTTTGTCGCATAAGGTTTCAGCTACGGAGGCTGCCTTGCCTTGACTAGTCAAATGCGACGTATTCGTCAAATGCGACATATTCGTAGGGCAGTAAATTTAATTGTTCGTATGTGTATGTCTTGCGTCGCGATGACCATGTTTCTTGTTGTATCAATGATCTCCTGGGATTGCCATTTAGCAGCTATGTCGATCGACGGCTCTTCGTGACAACTTTGTGTTTTGCAGATCATCTCTAAATCCTCAAGTGTTGTGACCCAGGTTTTCGTCCTCCATTGGTGAGATGTCCTTTGTTGTTAGGGCGGTGAGATTGTGGAATCAGTTTCCTTTGGCCTTACGTACTTTTGTCAATACTAATAATTATCTGTTTGGGTCTAAAATAAATGTGGCAAAAATCATCAAAATACTGGATATCGGGAGGTACCGTTATATGAGGACTATGCAAAAACGTGAACTGATATATCTCAATACCAACCATCCTACACACAATACAAATTGTTCTGTCAAATTTTGTAGCTCTACTTCAAATAATGTAGGCTGTATCGTGATTTCGACAAACAAGCAGACAGATGGACATCTTTAAATCGACTTAGAATTGTATGCATATCATGTAAATATATATGTACTTTATGGGATCTACGACGAATATTTAGGGATGCTAAAAACGGAATTTAGAAGGAACTTGCAAACTTCACAAAAATCCGATAAAAATTCTAGTAAAAAATGCCTGTAAATTATTAAAAATACTGAATATTTATTGGCAATTTTCTGTCAAAAAAGGTAGCACCCATAGTGCAATTTAGACAAGGCAGGGCATAGAAATCACCTGTATACAAATATTCCGTTTGGCAGTCTTGTTATGTCATAACAGTTTTTGTATGTGTATGTATTGTTTTGAACAATAAAAAAAAATAATTTAAATCCATATTAAAGCTTTTGGGAAGAACAAATCTTTGCGTTTTGGGATAAAAAAGAATTGCAATTGTATAAGAGACTACATATTGTGGAAAAATCACGACGTTCCATTCGACTTCGAATTCTTTTATATTTAAAAAATGGGAGATTCTGGTAAGTTTTGGAACAGAACACATACCAACTACAGGGTGAGATAAAAAAGCTGCAACAAAGTCAAACGCCACAATGGAAGCAAAAATGTCGAAAATGACATCAAATTTTGGAATAAGTTTAGATTTGTTCGAATTGCTCAGCTTTGGCACGAATTATGGCCTTCAAACGGTCAATGAAATCGTCACACGCTGCTTGAATGTTGCTCTGCGGTATTTTGGCCCATTCATGGCGAATGAGCTTTGGTATTTTTTAGTGCCAACCTTGCTTTCCAAAATACTCCAAACACAATAGTCCAACGGATTGGTATCCGGAGATTTTGGTGGCCATTGTGCGCTGGAAACGAAGCGAAGAACCTCAGTTTATAACCATGCTTGGGTGGCGCGTGCTGAGTTCGATGGTGTTGAGTCCTGTTGCAATGTCGAAGGTCTGCTGCCACAATGTTTGCGTGCCCAAGGCTTTAATACCCCCTCCAGAATATTTTCGCGATAATATTCGGCATTTGTTCTGATGTCACGGTCGATTTATACGAGCGGAGAGCGACCATCGCCTATTATGGTGGCCCACACCATCACCATGGCCGGCGCTTGAGCTCTGGTGTCCAACCGAAGGTGAAGATTTTCAGCTGACCTCTTTGGCAAGTAAGCATGATAATTTTGTTTGTTTATAAACTGCTGGACAACGAATGTTTTCTCATCGGAGAAAACCAAATTCGCCAGTTCACCACTTTCGGCCAAGCGAAGCAACTCTTTAGCTCTTTTGAGCCTATTTTCTTTTTGTTGCGGTGTACGTTCTTGCACTTTTTGGAATTTCAATGGCTTTACCCCGAGCTCATTTTTCAATATTTGCCGAATGGTATATTGCGATATGTTCGGATCACGAGCCATTTTTCGACCACTGCGTTTCGATCAAGTCGCTTCATTACTTTTCGAACCATTTCTGCTGATGTTGCTGTTTTCTTCCGTCCACTTCTTTGACTTCGGGCTATGCTACCAGTATCACTGTAACGAGCGATGGCACGGGACAGCCACGATAACCACTTGTGGTTTTCCAGCGAAATATAAAGAAATCGCACTATCACGCTTGAACCAAAATGCTTTTGTACGATTGTAAACAATATTATGAGTCGTCACTGGAACAATTTTAACAACTGTCGGACGAGTGTCTTAAAATTGACAACAGTCTGAAGTTGATTGCAGTTTTTTCATCTCACCCTGTATTAACCTTTTTTGGAATGCGTTTTATGATGTGGAGAAACAAGCAACCAATATATTCGAGTTATATTGCTATATACTGCATGATATATACCTCTGCCAATTTTGTCGAGATCTGTTCGGACGTGGATATAGTCTTCATTTATATCTTCATGCGATTTCGTGGTTATTTTGCGCCAAAAATGTAATATCAGCCCAAATTGAATGGATTCTTGCACATTTAATCAAATTTTTCTATTCGGAGAAACTCGGTTCTCATATACCTGTTTCTCCGAAATATATTTTTGATAAAATCCTTCCCGAAGTTATATCGTGCTTTTTTCTGGGCTGAATTCGGTCAGATGTGCCAAAATAATCCTATTTGAACAAAATTACTCATATGGCGGGTCCGTGGAAAATTTCATTTCAATCGGATAATAAATGCGACCTGTATCTGTCCATATGGACATGGATATGGACAGATATGATGATATGATCATAATTATTGGGTCTATTTTGTTTCCTTCTGCATGTTACAAACAAATGCACAAAGTTCCTGTACCACAGTTTGGCACAGGGTATACAAATCACAGACCTAAAATTTAAGTTTCATTTGAGAGGAATTTTGTCCACCTACTTCGTTTCGTTCGGAAGATAGGGTGATTTCCACAGACGGACGGACATGATTATTTTGACATACAATCTTATGCTGATTAAGAATATATACTTGTGGCTCTTAAATGCATATTTCATATTATGATGTCATCAGTTGTAATGTTGAAGTTGCAATAATACAAACAGGCTGTGGTATACAGGGTGATATGAAAAAACTGCAACCAACTTCAGACTGCTGTCATCTTTCTAAGGCAATCGTCCGACAGTTGTTAAAATTATTCCAGTGACAGCTCATTATATTGTTTAAAGCGTACATTTTTTTGTAGAGAATTTTCCAGAAAAAAAAGTTGTTCAAGCGTGATAGTGTGATTTCTTTATATTTGGCTGGAAAACCGCAAGTGGATATAGTTACAGCACTCCAGCATTTAAATGTGAATAAATCTATTGTGTCTCGTACCATCGCTCGTTACCGTGATACTGGTAGCGTATCCCGACGTCAAGGAAGTGGATGGAAGAAAACAGCAACATCAGCAGAAATGGTTCGAAAAATAAAGAAACGACTTGACCAAACCCCGCGTCGCACTGGCCGAAAAATGGCTCGTTAGCTGAACATATCGTAATATTCCATTCGGCAAATATTGAAAAATGAGCTTGGGGTAAAGCCATGGAAATTCCAAAAAGTGCAAGAACTTATAAAGCAACAGAAAGAAAATAGAATCAAACCACCAGAACTCAAGCGCCGGTCAGGGTGATGGTGTGGACCGCCATAACAGCTGATGGTCGCTTTCCGCTCATATTAATCGACCGTGGCATCAGAATAAATGCCGAATATTATCGCGAAAGTATTCTGGAGGGTGTATTAAAGCCTTGGACACGCAAACATTTTAGCCGCAGACCTTGGACATTCCAACAGGAATCTGCACCATCGCACTCAGCACGCGCCATCTAAGAATGGTTACAAAATGAGGTTTCTCGCTTCATTTCCAGCGCACAATGGCCACCAAAATCTCCGGATACCAATCCGGTGGACTATTGTGTCTGGAGTATTTTGGAAAGCAAGGTTGGCACTAATAAATAACAAAGTGTCGATCACTTCAAGCAAGCGCTTTGCCGGAAATGGGCCAAAATACCGCAGAGCAACATTTCGGCAGCTTGTGTCGGTTTCATTGGCCGTTTGAAGGTCATAATTCGTGCCAAAGGTGACCAATTCGAACAAATCTAAACTTATTCTAAAATCTGATGCTATATCCGACATTTTTAGCTTTCATTCAATAAAATTAAAAAAAAATGTAAAAATCATAGCATTTGACTTTGTTGAAGTTTTTTCATCTTACCCTGTAGATTAAATTTGAGTTACTGATTGTGTGTTAAGTTTGGGAATATATATATTTTATTTCAACTACTACTACGCTGAAAATATGACCAAAGTGCCGAGTCTTCGGGGAGTAATGTAATTACATTCTGTGTTATATTTACTACCAAATATCAACAAGCCAAATAATAAAAAAAAAACAATAGAAAAATGGTTATTTTATGTGATCCATATGGAAACAATCTTGAAGTCGATATTAGATATTATTATTATTTTTTTTTTTTGAAAACTCTCTAACAAAAAGGCGGATATTCCAAGGACACTATGGCTACTTATTTGTGAATTGAAGTAAATGTAGAGAATGTCTAATTTTGCTGCCCCCTAATGTTCGCAGAATATTCATTCATAAAAGTAAACCCTTCACGATATGAAAAGGCGTCGGTATTACTTCCGTGCACCGGAATACTGAATAGAACGACGGCAGAATTGGATTAAATCATTGGGTCTAATTTAATGAGTCGTCTTGTGTTCGCAAATGTTCGTTGGTGTAGAGAATATTTTATGCTGTGACATACAAGGAAAACAAGTTACTCGGAATCACTTGAAGACACCCAAGACGGAATTATTTCCACCGAGCAAATGTCTGCCTTTTGTTTATTATCCTCTGCTTATATGCCATTAGAAAGGCATTGACTGTTCGATAGACACATTTCAGCTGAGAGAGAACAAAATACACAAACACCCAGACATTAAATTGAAATCAATGAGTTAATAAACCCAACATACCAAAAATACAATACAGCTTGAGAATAATATTATGAAAATAGTTTATCATAAGAATTTTTCAACAATGCTTGAGAAACACTTTTTTGCACAAACTTTTCTCAAATCTGTCCTTTGTTGACAAATTTGTTTTGATTTTTTTTGTGAAAATTGTCAACAAAAAATTATTTTCTTTGGTTAAAATCAAAATCACGCGAATTTAGGACGAAACTCTAAGGTAATGATGAATAATAAATCTGGGAATCTGTAGTATAAATTATTTCAATCTCATTTCAGAATGGAGGCGTCAAAAAGTTGCAGGAATTCAACAGAAGTGAAGAATAAGTGTAGGAGATACAGAAGCTCAAATAAGGGGAAAGAAAGCATCTAGGTATCACGGCAACAGGATGCAGTGACAGCTGGGATGGCAATCAATGAATGAAATGTGTAAAATAATTAAAAAATGAATAAATAAATATTTTTTACCATTGAAAAAATAAGCTTTATAAAATATTACTTTCGTAAGATTATTCTGCAATTACAAGAATAAGCTTATGAATAAGGGTTCCTTTTCGATTATTCTATAATTGTTAAACAAACATTTCTCAATACATTCTCAAGATTTTCTCAAGCTTTAGGCTTATGTTTGTAAGCTTATTAAAATATTATTCTCAAGTCAATTTGGTATGTTGGGAAATGTCTTCTGTATGTATGTATGTATGTATGTATGTATGTATGTATGTATGTATGTATATCATCATCACCCTCGCCACCATCATCATCATAGCTTTTAATGAGTATTTCTTCGATGTAGTTGCTTTTTATTTGCTCTCTTTAAACGTTAGTCTGGCTGTGAGGCAGGCAATACCGGTATAGGCTAATGGGCGCCGAAGTTGTCGCAAATAAATGGGACATACTTTCAAATCATGACACGAGTTAAATCATGTGTAACTCTGCGTTTTAGAAAGACAATACAACTGAATTCATGTTTTAGTTGCCAAAATAATTAATTTGGCATTTATAGCAAAGGCGTAATACAATAATAAATGAAATAAAAAAAAACACTAACAAACATTTTTCTTAACTCCAGTCAATTAAATGCTGTTAAGGATGGAGGGACAACCAGCAATATATTTGGGTTTATTCACGATTGTCACTCCAGAATCTGGAGTCCCGAGCATTATATAATTAAACAATTAGATAATTTGTATGTCGCTTCAGACTGCTGTTATTTCTAAGCCACTCGTCCGACAGCTGTTAAAATTATTACACACATTATAACATTATAACATTATGACATTATAAAGCATTTTAGTAAGAATTTTCCAGAAAAAAACTTATTCGTGTTGGAATTGAAACGTGATAGTGTGATTTCTTTATATTTGGTTGGAAAACCACAAGTGGCTATCGTTAGAGCACTCCAGCATTTAAATGTGAATAAATCTCTAGTGTCTCTTACCATCGCTCGTTACCGTGATACTGGTAGCGTAGCCCGACGTCAAGGAAGTGTACGGAAGAAAACAGCAACATCAGCAGAAATGGTTCGAAAAATAAAGAAGCGACTTGATCGAAACCCGCGTCGCAGTGGCCGAAAAATGGCTCGTGAGCTGAAGATATCGCAATATTCCATTCGGAAAATATTGAAAAATGAGCTCGGGGTAAGGCCATTGAAATTCCAAAAAAGTGCAAGAACTTACACCGCAACAGAACGAAAATAGAGAAAAGAGATAAAGAGTTGCTTCGCTTGGCTGAAAGTGGTGAACTGCCGTAAAAATTATGGCGTTTAACTTTGTTGCAGTTTTTTTATCTCATCTTGTATACTTTGTGGGGTCTGTGGGTCGAGGTGTTACAGACGGAATGACAAACTTAATATACCCACCATACTATGGTAGAGGGTATAAAAATTTCAATATTTTATCATGTACGAACGATTTTTTTTTTAATTTGATTAACTTAATTTAATTGACTCGATTTCTTAAGAACTGAAACTGCACGCGGGTTACATTGAAGTGTAGTACCATATTATGTTGTGACGAAACTGAATAAGTGATGTCGAAATAATTTAACGCGGTCACAACAAAGCCAGGGGCTAATAACTTTTTTAAAATCGCTAAAAAATCACAAAAAAGACTATCTCATTGCAAAAATTCTAAAATCAGAAAAAAAGGAGAAAAAAAGTCAATGGGATCGAATGTTAATATAATAGTACATTCTATTGACAAACTTCGTAAGGACCTTTAAATATTTGCAGCGAACAAGTTGACGATTTGTTTTTTAATTTTTTTTCTCAATTTTATATAATGTACAATTTTTGATTTCAATCTGGCTCATCATATTGAATTACTACGTGTATAACTCAAGAACGCCTTGACTGTTTTGACAGTTCATACAATTTTGGGAAAGGTATTTTGGCAAAAAAATCGCGGGAAATATGCCCATAATATTGTGAAAAATCCTCGCCAAAAAGATTTTTTTTTCAATTTGAAATACTATATTGAAGTTTATATTTTTTATTATATTGAATTCTGAATGAAAAACAAAAATGAGTAGAAGAACAAATTGGATATTTAATAAGAAAAGGATTTCTATTCTTCTAGAAATTCTTCCTAAACTTTCAAGATACCTTATATCGTTTTTGCAGGTTACGATATGGGTCACAACCCCCGGATAAGGGTACAACTCGATGTCAATTACGTTTTACATTTTAACCATATTTCTCCTACTAACCATCCTTGCAACAAATGATCACGTTTTGGTATCACCATCAAATGGTTTAAGCTGTTTCCGGGGTCTTGGCCACTTGTTTCATTTTGTTTTTGACCCTTATTTGGTATCTTTGTTTCTAAGGGGGTAGAAAACCTCTTCGCATAAAAGTTTCAATTTTCGGAGAAGGGCCCATCTTGGTCTTGACCACATTCATCAATTGATTTGGCTAAGAAATTGCATTTAGGCCACCCTGGGGTAGAAAACTATCTTACAGATAATTGTCGACATATTGTAGTCGTGTAGTACCCACATTAGTGTACTTCCAAGTGTATTCTATTTAATTTGTAACCCTTTTGAGAATATTGGTTGCGATCGTAGATTTGGGATGCACGTCTTTATGAAATAAAGTCTATATAAAATAAATAGAAAGTAGCACGGGACCGAACGTTTGCTTCATCGTCATTAAGTCTCCCATGCACAATTTAAATAACAAAAAAATAATAATTCCCATCTTATGGTAATGGATGTAAAAGAGTAATTAACTTTGACTATTCTGAAATCATTTTGCCCTCAACTATGAGGTGGACGAAACTAAATACCACGAAACACGGTATTGTAAACGTTGGCAATACAAACACTAAATTACAGCTGATTTGAATGAAAAATGTTGCAAATATCTTTACAATACCAAAAATTGAGCTGTATTTTTACCTGGGGCTATTATAGATGTTCTATATCATATAGGTTCTTGATACTCAAATTAAAGGCAAAGGCCGAAAAATAAGATCAGGCTATGCAAAATATCTAAAACGGACGTAGGTGAACATCTCTTACAATTTTTGCAATGCAATTGCAATATTTATTTCTTGGAGTCATTACTTATAATAAATATTGTGTCGCTTACATAAGTCAGATCTGTGATTTATTATACTTTAAAAAATGTATAAAAGGCTAAAAGTACGGGCCGGCAAAGCGGACAGGGCCAGCTAGTCTATATCTATAAAAGAGAAAAATGTTTGTATGTTTGTTTGTAATTTATGGACTCGAAACCCGCTGCACAGATTTTCCTGAAAATTCCCAAGTATACTTCAACATCGCCTGAATGTAACATAGACTATATAAATTTTTACAATACCACTTAGAACAGGAGATATAGCAGCAAAATCGGAGGTACCTTCCAAAAATTTAAATTTTATGTGCACACATCTATTGATCAATTACAGATACAGTCTGCAAATTTGGAATGCGTAACGGCATTTGGAACAAAAATTTGCCAAATATATTTTCTGCCCATTTCATGTATAAACATTAAACAATGTGATAGAATTTGTCTAGAAAATTGGTTTGCCAAATTATATTGAAATCGGTTCATATTTGGATATAGTTCCCATATATATTTTCGGCCAATTTCGTTTATTTGATTCACCAAACGCGATATGTATGTTTGATTTTAGCTATTCCCGCGTCCCAGTGGCCGAAAAATGGCGCTTGAGCTGAACATATCGCAATATTCCATTCGGCAAGTATTGAAAAATGAGCTCGAAAACTACCGGTGGTCACTCTCCGCTCGTATTAATCGACCGTGGTATCAGAATAAATGCCGAATAAGAATAAAAGCCTTGGGCACGCAAACATTTTGGCCGCAGACCTTGGACATTCCAACAGGACTCAGCACCATCTCCGGATACCAATCCGTTGGACTATTGTGTCTGACGTATTTTGGAAAGCAAGGTTGGCATTTTGGAAAGCAAATCCAGTAAAGAAAATCTTAAAGTCGGGCGGGGCCAACTTTACGATACCCTACACCACTTTGCTAATTTAGTAGAGCTCCGCATAACAATTAAAAGTTCTTATGGGAGAATTCAATCATACACGCTATGATTATAATTATAATTTAATGTTCAAAGGACTTAATATGCCGAAGCATTTATATCTTTTAAATTCGGACTTGTAAAATCGGAACTGATCTCGATAAAATTTGGCAAATATATTTCTGAGCTGTATTTGATATAATTCCCTGAATATCGTTGTTACGGAGTGCATATTACGGCTGTGGAGGACAAATACAACAAATCGGATGAACAATATATATGGGAGCTATAGCTATATCTGAACCTATCTTCACCAAAGTTGGCATACTAGCTTCTAGACTCAATTCGGTCGTATGTGCGAAATTCCATTCCATTTGGACAAATATTAGACGTTTGGTACACAATAAAAAGTAAATCGGACGAAGTTATATATGGGAGCTATACCCAAATCTGAACCGATCTCGATAAAATTTAGCAAAAGTATTTCTGAGCTGTATTTGATATATTTCCCCAAATATTGTTGTTGCAGAGTGCATATTACGGCTGTGGGTAACAAATACAACAAATCGGATGAACAATATATATGGGAGCTATAGCTATATCTAAACGGATTTCGATCAAATTTGGCATACTTATTTTCAGGCTGATATTACACGTTTGGTGCACAATAAAACAAAAATCGGACGAAGATTTATATGGGAGCTATATCTAAATTTTGATTTGATAATCTCCAATTTCAATAGGGTTCGTCCTTGGGCCAAACAAATGATTTGTGCAAAATTTCATCTGGATCGGGTAATAAATGCGAACTGTACTTTGTTTACAAAAATACATGGACAGTCGGACGGACATGCATAAATCGACTCAGAATGTGATTCTATGCAGATCATCAAAAGAAACTATGGGTCTATCTCGTTTCCTGTTACAAACAAATGCACAAATACATAATACCCTGACCACCTTGTGGTGTAGGGTATAAATACCAAAGTGCCGATCACCTCAAGCAATAGCTTCGCCAGGAATGGGCCAAAATACCGCAGAGCAACATTCGGGCACCGTGTGACGGTTTCTTTGGCCGTTTGAAGGCCATAATTCGTGCCAAATGTGACCAATTCGAACAAATATAAACTTATTCTAAAATTTGATGCTATTTCCGACATTTTTTGCTTTCATTCTCCCTTCATTCAATCCTTCGTGTATGCGGAATAAATTTGGCATTTTCCTACTTTTCTCATGGTCAGCTGTTCCTGGCATGTTCACGCGTTGGTAGACCGAGCTATTTGTTTGTTTACGCACAAAAGTATTGCAATAATTACGTTTTTTGAATTTTGAAATTTATCTTATTTATTTTTTTAACTGACAAATATTCGTACATAAAATTTTGAATGCATATAAAATCACCGGGTTCGGCTAGTATTTATATATATTTTGTAATTCTTCTTGAATTTTTATATCGCATGGCATTTTTTCAATTTGACATTCTTTATTGAGAAGCACATTTTTTATTGTTTTTTGTTGTGAATTCTGAATATAAGATGAAGAAAATGAAATTAGTGCACAATACGATGTTAAATGGTCAGTTTTCCTGACTAGAATTGGCATCTAGCTTTTCAACTACAGGACCTATATCGTGGTAAATTCTAAGTCAGAGTATTCGGTTAGTAGATCAAAATCACAAAAATAAAAGTAAGGTTCCCAGATAAGGGCTCATTACGTACATAGTCTCAAATATTTTGCTCTAAACTTCGTAAAAATTACGATATAGTTTTAAATTTGATCCTATGGGTTACTTGTAGAATTATCATAGTGTCTAGGATTTGGCAAAGCCTCCATAAAGAGGATACCCCGATTTCAAGTATTTTTATATTTTTCAAACAAATTTCGGCATGCTTTGGTAATTTGGGATTTTAGAAAGAAGAAACCATTCATTCCGAGCTTTTAATATCCTCCACCTTAGGGTAAAGGAAACAATTTTATATAAATGTATCTGAATTCAAGCGTGTTTCACTTTAAACTTCATATACCAGTAAGACCTTTTGCTTAATGCCGTTAAACTTATCAAAAAACCGTAAAATGGGTGAGGCCGTTATATGGGGCCATACCAAAACGGGAACCTCTATAGACAATTTTATACTTCAAGGATTGTTATCTATCAAATCTTCTAAAATACCAAATTTGATACAAAATTGTGTGATAAATGTGACTAGGTTTATAAAAATATCGAATATCGGTGGATATCGTTATATGTGCGGTATAGGTAAACGGGGACATAAATATTCAACGTTCTGCCACTCGGCTAGAACCCATTATGAACTAAAAATACTAAAAACTAAAATTTTTTTTATCAAAATATCGAATATCGGCAGGTACCGTTATATGGGGGCTATACCGACCTATACATACAATGTATCGCCATACGAGCTAGAACCCATTATCACCCACAAATACCAATTTTTGGACAAATTCCTGGGAAAATGTTGCAAAAAATCGTCAAAATACCGAATATCGGGAGGCATTCTTATATGGGGGCTATGCCAAAACATGGACCTACACATACAATTTTTGCCACACGAGCTAGAACTCATTATACACTATAAATACCAATTGTTAGACAAATCCGTGGAAAAATGTGGCAAAAAATCATCAAAATACCAACCATCCTAGGCACAATACAAATTATTCTGCTAAATATTGACGCTCTACGCCAAAAATAAAGTGTTAAATTGTCTTAGAATTTTATGCTGATTATGAATATACTTTATATATTCATAATCATATATATACTTTATGGGGTCTACGATGAATATTTAGGAATGTTACAAACGGAATGACAAAGTTAATATACATATACATAAAATACATAATAATGAATAAAAAGGCGAGTAATCAATTGAAGCTGATAAAGTGGCACAACACAGGCAGGAGTTCTCTTACCCAAGCTTTCGCTTGTGGTGATAATAGAAGTACTACACACCACTGTAACTGGAACCAAAGGATACTGTTATGGAATTGTTGCTAAACAAATATGGGAAAGTTGGAAACATGTTCCTGGGAAATGTATCGGAAAATTTTGGTCAACAATGTTGCCGTTCAATGTTCATTCATAATTTTCTTCGTTGGCCACATTTTTGCTGTTGTGTGGGCAAAATGTTGCCAAAGAAAATTTCCCGAACGTTGGCGTTGCTTTCAGCCACGATTCTGCCTCTGCAAAAATGGTTTCGGCCAAGAAACACTCCGCACATGCCAGGAAACACTTTGGTTTTTTAGTCGATTGCCAACATTCTTTTCGTGCGCTTCTGCCGACCCAACATACCCAACGTGTAGCGGACGAATGTAAACGAGTGAACGGACAAAATAACATTGCCCCAAGTTAAACTACGAAACGACGACAATTAAAAGAATCGGTACTCCAGCTGACTGCTGGAACGTTTGTGGGGTAGAAAACAAAAACAAGTGGTAAATGAATGCTCACCGCAAAGTGGGCAACATTGGATGGTGTACCGTGGCAATTGTTGATGTTGGTCGGTTATAAATAAATAGAAGATATTTATTGTTGCAAGCAGCATACATGTCCCACACCTCCCGCGGAATGTTCATAGAACCAATGCAAAATAGCCTCACACACACACACGCTGCTCTCAGTCAAACGGCTCAGTTGCCTGTCGCAAGCACTTGAAGGCTCGCGCGCGAATAATTGTTTGTTCTGCTTTCAATTTTCTCAAGAGTCAAGAGTGTGTTTATTCCGTCATTCAGTTTCTCGCTTACGTTGGCATCTTCGCACTGTCACCGACTTGCAGTTCAACGGTGCGGATGAATGACAAACGTTTGGACCAGCCTGTCTGGTTGAGTGTTCCAACAATGATTGGCGGTGTTTTGTAAACGCGATGCATCAGTTCAGATCCGGGCAATTAAGAAAGTGTTGAAGTGAAAGTGAAAAAAAAAATTGATTGCAATTTATCGGCGTATGGAAAACTTTGGTTACGCATCTGTTGTGATTTCCGTTTCCGTTTCGATTTGCTGTCGAGCTGCTGCTTGCCATCAAATTCATAATCGAATGTATTAATATTGAAAAAAAACAAACACACACACACCACAAAGTCGTGTTTTAAATGAGAATTCAATTTATTGGAAATTGTGGTGATATAATTGAATTGAATTCATCCGAATGTGAATATTGCTATGAAGAATTTGAAGAAGAGCAAAATATTCATTTTGAAAAAATATTAAAAATATATAAATTATTATAATTCTTGTGTTGTACCACAAAAAAGAAAGAATATTTTGAAATCTCGTCAGAAAAAGCGACATCGAAAAAAAACCAAACATACGAAAGCAAATAAAAAAACAGCAACAACAACAGCCGAAAAGATGCTAAATTCTATTTTTAAATAAAAAAAAAAAAACGAAAAAAGAATACAAAACACAACAAAAAAGAATAAAAAAATAAATAATATTGTGAAAGAAACAAACAAACCAATCTCAGAAGAAAGAAATATTTATCAACAACAAATGTGACACTTTCACATAAGTCCATGTGTAAGAGTGAGTGAATGAGTGAGTGCATAGGTGTGTGAGTGTGCCTGCCGTTCTCTATTCACATGCCGACACATTTAATAATAAATACAAATTAAATAGAAAAGAAGAAGAATCGATTTTTATGCTGATGATAGGCCTGTGATAGTGCCGTGGAAGGCGGGAAGTCTTCTTCTCTCTTGATGAAGAGTGGCACGGCACAACGTGTCGCGTGTGAATAACATATGTATGTAAATACATGTGTACTTGTGTTTGATTCATTCCCTACAAACCTTCAACTAAAGGTGAACATAACAGAAACCCCTGCAAAGTGTATTTTGTTTGTTTGTTTGAAGAATAAATAATAGTCTCACATCCCTATATACGCATCTAGGAATCTCTGTATATACCGTAAGTTATTCTGTTTTGGTTCGTAAATTAAACAACAACAATCTATGATTTAAGTGAATCAGTTAGGATATTCTGTACCGGGCACAAAGAAAAAAAAAACACATACGATTCAAAAACTCATATTAGAGCCTATTTTTTTTTTACTTTTTAAAGAGATAACTTCTTTTTTAAAGGTTCATGGATATTTTAACAGATTACAAAACTCTTTTCTTCTTTAGGAAGTGTTAAAGCAATTCATTATGGAAATGAATATGGACATCACTTCTGCTATTTTAATAAAATTTTAAGTGAATACGAAAAAATATTTCAAGAATTCACCCAGCGCCTGTGGCTTTACGTTGATAAGAAAGAATACAACCATTTCTAATGAATTTTTCAATAATTAATTTCAAAAAAATCAAAAATTTAATAAAATACCAGTAAGGAAAAGTAAAAAATCAGGCCGGCCCGACTATATGCAGGGCGAGATAAAAAAAATTGCAACAAAGTCAAACGCCATTAATTTATTTATTTTTTAATTTTATTGAGTGAAAGCAAAAAATGTCGGAAATAGCATCAAATTTTAGAATAAGTTTAGATTTGTTCGAATTGGCCACATTTGGCACGAATTATGACCTTCAAACGGCTAATGAAACTGTCACACGCTGCCCGAATATTGCTCTGCGGTATTTTAGCCCATTCCCAGCGAAGCGCTTGCTTGAGGTGATCGACACTTTGGTATTTAGTGACAATCTTGCTTTCAAAATACTCCTGACACAATAGTCCAACGGATTGGTATCAAGAGATTTTGGTGGCATTGTGCGCTGGAAATGAAGCGAGGAGCCTCATTTTGTAACCATTCTTGGGTGACGCGTGCCCAAGGCTTTAATAACCCTCCAGAATATTTTTCCGATAATATTCGGCATTTATTATGATGCCACGGTCGATTAATACGAGCTGCTATGGCGGCCCACACCATCACCATGGCCGGCGCTTGAGTTCTGGTGGCCAACCGAAGGTGCACATTTTCAGCTGACCTCTTTGGCAAGTAAACACTGTAGTATATTTTAATAAAATATTAATCCTAATTCATTCATTGCTACGTCTAACATTACCTTATCTTTAGAACTCTTATTCACTACCCTAAAACACAACTCTGAAAATATTATACTTAAGAACTTTTGCAATAAACTTCAGTTTCGTTACAACCTTTAAAGCGTGCGTTTCACTCAGCCTATCTAGTAGTCACAAACATAACAAACACGATTATTTTGTTTGCTTACAAACTGCTGGACAACGAATGTTTTCTCATCGGAGAAAACCAAATTCGGCAGTTCACCACTTGCTATTAGACTAAATTCGGTGGGATGTACCAAAATTTAGGTCATTTGGATTTATATTGACCATTTGGTGTACAATTAACCCATAATCGGTTGAAGATATATTGGAGCTATGTCTAAATCTGATCCGATTATCACCAATTTCAAAAGGGTTCGTTTTGGGTCGAACAAATATTGTTTGGAGAATTTCATCTCATTCGGATATTAAATGCGACCTGCATTTTGTTCACAAGAATACATGCAATACAATTTTTAAGATTTTAACAGAATTTTTAACGGATTTTATTGTTTTTGAGAATTGCCAAATTCGTTCCAAATGGTGGAGAGTATTCAAAGTCCGGCCCGGCCGAACTTACAGCTTTTTACTTGTTCATTCTATGTGGGTTATAGTCATTCGAAATTTTAACCCGTTGTGTGGGAGGTACTAGAAGGTGTGGACCGATATTGACCTCATATAACCTAGTACTGATGCAAATGCTAGGATTTACAAAGTTTGAACAAAATTATGTTATTTTCTTGGATTATGTTGAGCTTGTGTGGGGGAGGTACCAGCAGAAGTGAATCGATATAACCCATCTTCGAAATCGATCTAAGTTAGATAATAATATTACGATGTATCAAGCTTGGACGAAATCAGAGAGTTATCGTGAGCAATAGCCAGACAAACAGACGGACCTAGAACGGATTTTGTACGAAGAGACCTAGGGTCTAAAATCTTTATTTCGATGAGGCATATTTAAAAGGAGGATCCCAGAAATTATTTACCGCATAAGCTGTGGCAATCAGCCTGCCTGTATGCCTATACATCTTTAAAACGGTGCACAGATATTGAGATACTTGGTATTACACGGTATCAATACAGTAAGTCAAATATGAAAAAATCTCATGCGATAGAAAATATGACAAAAAATAAAAAAAAAATGTAAAAAAATATTTACTTTTTATTTGCATATTTTTACGTATGACGAAAAATTGTCTATGCAGATCTACGTCTTAGTATATCCCCCATACAGCGGTACCTCCCGTTATTCGGTATTTTGATGATATTAGCGACATTATGAAAGCCCCCATATAAAGGTTTTCATTTGAGCGGTATTTTTCAAGGGATTTTTTTCCGTCTAATTTAAACATAAGAGAGTTGATAATATTATCGATAAATGAATGTATTTGTAAAATGTTTATTATACAGGGTGAGATAAAAAACTTCAACAAATTTTATTGAATAAAAGCAAAAAATGTCGGAAATAGCATCAAATTTTAGGATAAGTTTAGATTTGTTCGAATTGGTCACCTTTGGCAAGAATTATGGCCTTCAAACGGCCAATGAAACCGTCACACGCTGTTCGAATGTTGCTGTGCGGTCTATTGGCCCATTCCCGGCGAAGCGTTGGCTTGAGGTGATCGACACTTTGGTATTTTTTAGTGCCAACCTTGCTTTCCAAAATACTCCAGACACAATAGTCCAACGGATTGGTATCCGGAGATTTTGGTGGCCATCGTGCGCTGGAAATGAAGCGGGGAATCTCATTTTGTAACCATTCTTAGTTGGCGCGATCTGAATGGAATGTCCAAAGTCTGCCAAAATGCTTGCGTGTCCAAGGCTTTAATACACCCTCCAGAATATTTTCGCGATAATATTCGGCATTTATTCTGATGCAACGGTCGATTAATACGAGGAGAGAGCGACCATCGGCTGTTATGGGGTGCCACACCATCGCTATGACCAGCGCTTGAGTTCAGGTGGCCAACCGAAGGTGCACATTTTCAGCTGACCTCTTTGGCAAGTAAACACCATCATTTTGTTTGTTTACAAACTGCTGGGCAACGAATGTTTTCTCATCAGAAACGGAGAAAACCAAATTCGGCAGTTCACCACTTTCGGCCAAGCGAAGCAACTCTTTAGCTCTTTTGAGACTATTTTCTTTCTGTACTTTTTGGAATTTTAATGGCTTTATCCCTCACCAGCCATTTTTCGGCCACTGCGACGCGGGTTTCGATCAAGTGGCTTCTTCACTTTTCGAACCATTTCTGCTGATGCTGCTGTTTTCAATGTAACGAGCGAAGGTACGAGACACTAGAGATTTATTCACATTTAAATGCTGGAGTGCTCTAACGATAGTCACTTGTTGTTTTCCAAAATATAAAGGAATAACACTATCACGCTTGAATTCCATCACGAATAACTTTTTTTTCTAGAAAATTCTCACGAAAATGCTTTTCTACGATTGTAAACAATATAATGAGCTGCCACTGGAATAATTTTAACTGCTGTCGGACGAGTGGCTTAGAAATGTGTTTTTCAGTTTTTTCGTCTCACCCTGTATACTTAAATAACCGTATTGGCTGCGGGTATACATCTGTCGACGAATCCGACTGACTTGTTTTTTTCGGTATTTTTATGATTTTAGCGACATTATTCGACGGAATTGTTTGAAATTTCATATTTGAAAATCCTAATAAGGAACCACAGGTCTTCGCCTTCGTATAGCCCCAATATAACGGTTTTTATTCAAACGGTATTTTTCGACGAAAATTTTATAGATTTTCCACTCCCATACAAATGAAGGAGGGTATTTAAAGTTCGGCCTGCGTTTTTACTTGTTTTCCTTACCATATAGCCTAAATGTTATTGCTCCATTGCACAGTGGTCGAGGTCGTATGGGAACAGCGGTCAAAAATACTTTCAGTGTAGATATCAATATGATTCTTTGGTTATGGTACCTTGATGGGATAAAAATAAAAAATGTGACAAAATGGATATGGTCGATTCATGTTTTGGCATGGTCCCCTTACAACGTACCTCCCGAATAAGGGTTATTTACCCAATTTTCGTCACATTTCTACACTAGATTGTTCTGTTATTTGACATTTTACGTTCTAAAGAGCTAAAAAATAGTCTTACTGAATATTATTTGGAACGGCTCGCCTTCAGGTAGAGTCCCCCTCTAAAGGTACCTCCAACAATAGAAGTATTTTTATACAAATCAATTCCAAATTTGATTATTTTTTTGCAAACAAAATAGACAATTTTTTTGTAGACAAAATAAACAATCTATATATATAAATGTAAGTTGTGTTAGTTACTACGCTTATAACTTAAGAACCGCTGGATTAATTTTAACGATTCACACAAATTCGGAGTTGTCTACTCTCCGAAAAGGATAATATCCAAAAAAATCGCGTAAAAATGTGATATATTAACATTTTCATTTTGACTTTTCAAATGTACAATAGTAATGTTTTATTTTGCATGATTTTTTTCCATTTTGACTTACTTTTTTCTAATGTACATTTGTAGTGTTTTTTATATTTTATTTTCGAATTCGAATATTAATACCAATTTATTTAATTGACTTGATTTCTTGAGAACTGAAATTGATGGCGGGTTACATGGAAGTGTAGTACCGAATTATGTGGTGGCGTAACGGAATAGACGATATCGAAATAATTTAACGCGGTCACACCAAAGTTAAAAGATAATTACTTTTTCTAAATCGCTGAAAAATCATGAAAAAGAGATCTCATTGCAAAAATCAAAAAAACATTTTCAATGGAATCGAATTTTAAAGTAATAGTACATTCTATTGACAAACTTTGTAAGGAAGGATCTTAAAACATTTGCTGTAAAAAATCAGCGAAAAAGTTGAAGACTTTTTCAATTTGTTATTCTTTTTTTTGTCAATTTTTTTTGTGAACAAAATAAAGAATAATTTTTCACTAAAAAAATTAAATAAGTGCGAAATAGGATGTTAACTGACATCTACCTTTCAACTCCAGGGCCTACATCGTGGGTTAGCTGAAAGATGCGAACACATTTAAACAAACAAAAATGACCGAAAAAGCTTAATGGGGCTCATTTCAAAGCGTGACAATGATCCGTCCAATGAGAGCTCAAAATGCAAAATTCTTTGGGAGAATAATAAGTAATATACCAATATTGAAATAAAAGGTGCAAAATAGTAGAGCGAATGGGACTTTTAGTAAGAAAAGGTTTTATATCCTTCCAGAAATTCTTCCCAAACATTCAAAATACCTAAAATCACTTTTGCAGGTCTTTATATCGATCATAACTCATGGATAAGGGAACAACCCGATTTCATATTTATATAACCATCTATGATTTAAGTTATTTTTGGGGTCTTGGCCGGCCACTTTTTTCATTTTTTGGCCCTTATTTGACATTTTTGTTTCTAAGGGGGTAGATAACCTCTTCGCATAAAATTTGAAATTTTCAGAGTAGGGCCCATATTGGTATTGACCACATTCATCAATTGATTTGGCTAAAAAATTTTATTTATGCCACCCTGGGGTAGGGAACCATCATACAGATAATTGCCACATAGGAATTTATTTAAGTAAAGTCCCCACATTGGAGTATCCCCAAGTCCACTTTCACATCTAATGTGTGGTCAGAAAAGAAAATTTTGTATTCTATTGAATTTTTAACCCCCAAGAGAATATTGGTTGGGAACGTAGATTTGGGATGTGCATCCATATGAAATAAATTGTGGAAACATGAACAAATTACAAATATAAGAAAGTAGCACGGGACCGAATATTTGTTTAATCATCATTGAATTATCCTATGATGAAAATATGGACTTTAATGGGTCTCCAACTTACAATTTAAATGGCAAATAAAATTAATTCCCATCTTATCATTCTGCCCGCAATTATGAGGTGGATAAAACTATTTTTAATTATTTAAATCACGCGAAATGCTATGACATGCTATATTGTTCTGCTATATTTTTGATTTGGCCTCTATTTGTCATCTTGGATTATAAGGGGTAGAAGAAAGTTTTCAATGTAGGTCGATGTTTCGGAGTAGTGCCCATATAAAGAAGGTACCTCCTAATTTAACCACATTTCAAAGAATTTGGCTAATAATGCGTATTAGGGGGGTTAAAATCTTACACTAAAATTTCAACATATCTACAAATTTTAGAATTTTTATCCATGTTATAATACCCTCTCAAGTCCACCTTTTGGCGGACAAACAGACTGACATGGTTAGGGGGACTTATGAGGACTCTAATGCACAATCTAAGTTGCTAATGGGTTTAAAAAAGTAATTAACTTTGGCTATTCTTAAATCATTCAGCCCTCAATTATGTAGTATACAAAATACAGCAAATTCCAAATTACTGCTCATTTGACTGGAAGATTTTGCTACGATTTTTACCATATTAAAAATTAATTTGATCCCTTATATGGCGATAAGATTGATATATACTTTTTAATAGATTTGTATAGCACATCCACACAGTTGAAATGGATACAGGTATTTTAAAACACTTTAAATCGACCTGTACGTGAACACTTATATCAGTCATATCTGTGAATAAATTTGCTTGGGAATATATGCATAATAGACAAAAACTACGGGCCGGCAACGCGGACCGGGCCAGCTAGTTCAATATAAAATTAAATCAAAGTTACTAATGGATATTTATAAATTTCAATGTTATTCAAGTAAATCGAATGCAGATTTTAATAATATAGATTTTTTATTTTTTGGTAACGTTCGCTGTCCCGTTATAAAAGGGTCAGAGCTCAGAAGAAGACGGTTAATAAGATCTGTGTTTGTTGAAACACGAGAATTTTTCGGGTATGATTTAGTCGAAACTTTTTTATATCTTTGTTTCTAGACTACACGGCCACCTCCTATAATTCTCCAATCGATACAATGACAAATTTATAATGTCGGGTGCATGTATTAAAATTTTATTAGCTGCGGGTGGAATATAGTACCATGGATATCTATTTGTTAACTTTTTAGCCGTTTCCAGTGCAAAGGCCTTAAATTTTTCGACATTAATATTATACCCAGAAGACAATACAGGCAACATTATTGAACACCCCTCAATTATATCCTTATCAATCCCAAACCACAAAAACATATTCTATGTCACTAGCAGCATAGAACTGACAAAATTGGAGCGAAATCACTTCACTATATTGGGCATAACATACAAATCTGACAAAATCTGAAAGTTAAATTAGCACTTCTAGAATCTTAGGACTATTACTAACGGCGCGAAAAAAATCACATTGGAGGATTCAGGGGGGAAAACAATTAAAACCTTAACTGAAATCCAATTTTATTTTCAAAATTAATCTTAAAGGCAACTCAGAACACTCACTTCGTCTATATTATACACAACTACTAAACACACAAATTACTGCACTAAAATAAGTCAATACCTTGCTTTTCAATAATTATGCCAAGAATTGTCATTTTAAAATGTATTAAATTTTGTAATACAGATCTATTTTTACTCTTTTTTTAACTGATCCCACTAAAAAAAAGCAACTAACTACATTTTCTCTTTTTTGATGCTGTTTTCGAAGTGCCCCGTTAGAATGAAGCCAAGATTATTATGTTTTCTAAAAAGCTTAACCTCTTAAGAGTTCATGTGTACACATTTGACAATAAATATCTGATTTTCATTTTTTAAATTTTGGCCAATGGCAGCGACCACTGTGCATTGGGAACGATGGGCATTTGTTATTAAAATATGAATTTAAATTTAACTTGGTACGTTTACGAAGCCCCTCGTCATGAGTTGAATCAACTTTATAATAACAGATTTACCTTGAACTGTCGGTTCAACAATATTATGTTTTAGAAAATATTTAGTTCCGAGAGTAAAGTTGTCTTAGGCGTTCGATAAAAATAGTTCATAATTTACGACCAAAGGCAGTGATTGCGAACAGATACCTATTTGTTTGTGTGTATGATTTTATAGTTTTACCTTAGATCAAAAAAGCCACTTTGGGTTTCCAATTAAAGCAAAAGAACATTCATTTCCGTTCTCTCCATTGATTTGTTAAAAATGCCCATCTGATTTTAATGACTTTTGTTTATTTATTGTTTCTAGTTTGTTTGTTTATTTATTTGTGTTCGAGTAAATTACTTTTGGTACAAAGAATATTTTTTTTTTTTGAAAACGGAATCGGAATGCAAACAACTCTATAAACATAAATGTTTTTTTTTTTAGCAATTTTCAATCAGATGTCTGGATTCTCTTTCCCGTCCAAAACACGTATGTATGTATGTATGAGTCATAGTGTGTACTCGTTAGCCGCATAAGTACATACTTCTTTTGATTTGTTGTTCGGTAATGAACAAATAATCTTTTTCATCAATGTCTGTATTGTTCGGAATTTTATGACGGTCGTTAGGATGTTTTATAATCCTACTTATCTGAACGGTTGATATTTTTGCTATATGGCATTCGACTGAATGCGGAAACTTACAAAAAAAGCAATTTTTATACCCTCAGCCATATGGCTACAGAGGGTATATATCATTTGATACGGCCAAAACGTGCCTAGTCGAAATAACGGTTTTAGACCCTAGGTCTCTTTGGATCAAATCCGTTTCAGAACATTTGGAGTCGATCTAGCGATGTCCGTCCGTCCGTCCGTCTGTCTGTCTGTCTGTCTGGCTGGCTGGTGCGCACGATAACTCTCGAAGGGAGTATCCAATTTGGTCCAAACTTGGTACATCGTAATATTTTTGTCAAACTTAGATCGAGTTCGGAGATGGGCAATATCGGTCCACTCCTTCTGGTACCTCCCCCACAAAAGTTCGAAATTTTCAAAAAATTTAATTTTTGCACAGAAAGAGAAATTATAGTCCGATTTTGCTCCAATTTTGCAAATCTTAATATTTGCGTCAGTGTGAGGTCGGGTGTGAAAATGGAAAATATCGGCCCACTCCATCAAGTACCTCCCCCACAAATGGTAAAAATTTTGAATAATTACAACTCTCATAAAATGTGATGTAAGTGTCCGATTGTCTTAAAATTTTACACATCCCAATATTTATATTAACCCAAGGTCTGGTTTTAAGATGGAATATATCGGTCCACTCCTTCTGGTACCTCCCCCACAAAAGGTCGAAATTTTCAAAAAAAAAAAATATTTTTTTTTTGCACAGAAAGAGAAAGAATAATTCGATTATTCTGCTACTTTGCAAATTCTAATATTTGCATCATTGCTAGGTCTGGTGCGAAAATGGAGAATATCGGTCCACTCCTTCTGGTACCTCCCCCACAAAGGGTCAAAACTTTAAATAATCACAACTCTCATAAAATCTGATGAAAGAGTCTGATTGTCTTGAAATTTCACACATCCCAATATTTATATTAACCCAAGAGCTGATGTTAAGATAGAATATATCGGTCCACTCCTTCTGGTACCTCCCCCACAGAAGGTCGAAATTTGCAAATAATATATTTTTTGCACAAAAAGAGAAAGGATAATCCGATTTTGCTCTCACTTTGCAAATCCTAATATTTGCATCAGTTCTACGTTAGGTGTAAAAATGGAAAATATCGGTTCACTCCTTCAAGTACCTCCCCCACAAATGGTCAAAATTTTGAATAATTACAACTCTCAATGTGATGTATGAGTCCGATTGTCTTCGAATGGCGCACATCCCAATATTTATATTAACCCAAGCTCTGGTGTTAAGATGAAGTATATCGGTCCACATCTTATGGTACCTCCCCCACAAATGGTCGAAAATTTGAGATATATATTTTCTGCACAGAAAGGAAGCAATAATCTAATTTTGAAAAACATAACGCTCAAAGAAAGCGAAATAAGGATTCAACTCTTTTCAAATTTCACACATACAAATTATTTTTGCTAACACCAGATCTGTTTTGAAGATGATCCTATATATCTGCGAACACCTTCTGGTACCTCACCCACAAAGAGACACATTTTTCAATATTTTTATCTGTCATAAATTGCGAAACAACTCAGTGATTCTTTACAATTGCTATATCCATCTGCTATAATAATATTTATATCATATTTATGTAGGTCCGATACGAAATTGACAATATTGACCCATTCTTTAAAAACCCACTCCATAGAGGGTGAAGAGGGCTGAGGGTATACATCTGTCGGCAAAGCCGACCGATACTTTTTTACTTGTTTTTATTTTCAAAAAACAAAACACATCAAGGTCAGTCGAAATTTCTCTAAAAAATCATCATCATGTGGTGACCTGAATTTGGTTGTTCTTGTTTTTAGAGTTTAAGATCTCAAAAATTACCATTTACACGTTTTTAGAAAAATTATCAGGATTGATAACACTGTGCATAGGGTTTTGGGTTTTCAGCTCATTATGTTTAAGGGCTCTTTATATAATTATACACATAGCCTCTCTAATATTTTGCTCAATACATTGCTAAAATTTAGGATAGAGCTTTGAAATTTCATAGAGATTTTGATCTTGAAATATTTCGGTCCATTTTTTGGTATATCTCCTATATTTTACAAGCATTCAGGTAATATTTTTCAATGCATTATCATGTCAAACTGTTATTGTACGGTCTTCATTACAAAGTTAGAAATTTTTCTCCGGTTTGGTTACAACTACATTTACATATATTGCTTTCATATAATTGAAAAGAATACACCCACAAACACGGATGAATTAGACATGATAAGTTCTACAAAAATAAAAACAAGTAAAGAAGCAGCTACGTTCGGCAAGGACGAATTAAAAAAAATCACCGAAAAATGCCGTTTTAATGAAAACCGCTATATGGGTGCTATACGAAGACGTGGACCGGCATATGATTTTTTGTCATAGTTGTTGTACCGTTTCCGGTGAATAATGTCGCTAATATCATCAAAATACCGAATATCGGGAGATATCGTTATATGGGGGCTATACGAAGACGCGGACTTGTATAGACGATTTTCTTTCACATGTCAAATTAGCCATTATAAACTTCAACTACGCCATTTGAAACAATTCTATACAGCCTCTAATATCATATAAATACCGAATATTTGGAGGTACCTCCATACAGGGTGAGATGAAACAAGCAAAAAGGCAGTAAGTTCGGCCGGACCAAACTTTGAATACCCTCCACCATTTAGAACGAATTTGAAAATGTTCGAAAAATATAAAATTCGCCAAAAATTCTGTTAACATTTTAAAAATACCGAATATTGCCGTTAAATCAGGGCCTGTACGACGCGCACCTACATAGGCATTGAATGTCACAAGCCATTACCATATTTAAATTCGAAACATGAAATAAACGGTGAATAATGTAGCCAAAATCATCAAAATACCGTACATAGGGAGGTACCGTTGTATAGGAGCTATACGAAGACCTGGACCTGTATAGAAAATTTTCTGTCGCAGGCTGTAACTTCCATTACGAACTTCAAATACGACATATCAAACAATTTCGGTGAGTATTGTACCTAAAACCGTCAAAATACGGAATATAAGAAGGTACTGATATATGGGGCCTATACGAAGACCTGGATAGGCAATTTTCTGTCACAGACTGTAGTTCCAATTACGAACTCTAATACGTAATTTGAAACTACTACGGTGAAAAATGACGCTAAAATCATCAAAATACCGAATATTTGGAGGTACCATTATATCGGGGCTATACGAAGACGTGGACCTGCATAGACAATTTTCTGCCTTAGGCTGCAGTATCCATTTCGAACTTCAAATACCAAATTTGAAGTGGACCTACATGGCCAATTTACAAACTTAACCTACCTACTGGCAAAATAAACATGTGTGCAAAATTTTAGCCTTCTATCTCAATTCGTTCGAAAGATAGCGTGATTACAACAAACATACAGACAGACGGACAGACAGACAGACAGACACACAGACAGACGCACATGGCTAAATCGTCTTAGAATTTTAGGATGATCAAGAATATATATACTTTGTTGGGTCTAAGATCATTATTTCGATAAGTTACAAACGGAATGACAAAATTAATATACCCTCCATAGTATGGTGGAGGGTATAAAAACTGCAACCAACTTCAGACTGCTGTCATTTCTAAGCCACTCGTGCGAAAGCTGTTAAAATTATTCCAGTGGCATCTCATTATATTGTTTACAAGCGTAAAAAAGCATTTTGGTGAGAATTTTCCAGAAAAAAGTTATTCTTGATGGAATTCAAGCATGATAGTGTGATTTCTTTAAATTTGGTACAATAGCTCGATGTCAAGGAAGTGGACGGAAGAAAACAGCAACATCAGCAGAAATGGTTCGAAAAATAAAGATCGAAACCCGCGTCGCAGTGGCCGAAAAATGGCTGGTGAGCTGACCATATCGCAATATTCCATTCGGCAAATATTGAAAAATGAGCTCGAGTTAAAGCCAATGAATTTCCAAAAAGTGCATGAACTTACACCGCAACAGAAAGAAAATAGATTCAAAAGAGGCAAAGAGTTGCTTCGCTTTGCCGAAAGTGGTGAACTGCCGAATTTGGTTTTCTCCGTCTCTGATGAGAAAACATTCGTTGTCCAGCAGTTTGTAAACAAACAAAATAATCGTGTTTACTTGCCAAAGAGGTCAGCTGAAAATGTGCACCTTCGGTTGGTCACCAGAACTCAAGCGCCGGCCATGGTGAAGGTGTCGGCCGTTATGACAGCCGTTGGTCGCTCTCCGCTCGTATCAATCGACCGTGGCATCATAATAAATGCCGAATATTAGCGCGAAAATATTCTGGAGGGTGTATTAAAGCCGCGGGCACGCATACTTTTGACAGCAGACCTTGGACATTCCAACAAAATGAGGTTCCTCGCTTAATTTCCAGCGCAAAATGGCCACAAAATCTCCGGATACCAATCCGTTGGACTATTGTGTCTGGAGTATTTTGGAAAGTAAGGTTGGCACTAAAAAATACCAAAGTGTCGATCACCTCAAGCAAGCGCTTCGCCGGGAATGGGCCAAGATACCGCAGAGCAACATTTGGGCAGCGTGTGACGGTTTCATTGGCAGTTTGAAGGCCATAATTCGTGCTAAACTAAACTAAATCTTAACTTATTGTTAAATTTGATGCTCTTTCCGATATTTTTTAATGTAAAAATTAAAATGTCACTTTGTTGCAGATTTTTATCTCACCCTGTATATGTATCATCTGGTTTGGTCTCTAAATCCCTCAAATTCGTAAGATGCTCTCCTCAACAAAGACATTTGGTATCATTTACATTATAGTTGTCAGAGATACCTCTGCCAAACTTTATCGAGATCGTTTCAGATTGGGAAATAGTTTCCATATATTGTGCGACGAATGTGTTACATTCGTCCCAATAGAATATTTTTTACATACCCGACCCAAACCAGCCTGGATGCCCGACTTTTGAACTTTCCTTACTGTTTTTTTTTTTTTCTAAAAAAGACTATTCCTGTGAAAAGGGAAATCACCGCATCATCGAAATCAAATTTGGATTTAAATCAGATTTTTCGGCAATGCCAATTGCTTTCTATTGACGTAATTGCTTTTTACTATGACCGAAGCAATTCAATACTTATTCTATAATTCCATGAAATGGCGAAAGCTAACATTGAGGAAGAATCATAAAAGTGGATTATCCTAGGAATTATCTGCAATTATATTCGATACAGGAAACTGCAATATAACTTGATGGTAGTCCGTTAATTGAAAATCCAAACTTTGTTTTCAACTGTGGGGGAGGGATGCCGACGGACGGCACGAGTTGGCCATTCATTCCAAAATAGCAACGGAATTCGATTTGACCACATCAAATGTGTTTCTGCTAAAATGGGGGAAATGGGAAAGACTTGTGATTTGATCCGCAAATAAAAAACAGGGCAGAAGTGTAGTGAAACTCTCGCCCACAGACAGAATTCGGCCATGATTGCATCGGCCGATATTTCCGGGCGGAGAGTGTGTTCAATGGTCTGATGGTTTTGGTTGAGAGTGTGTGTCTGTGTGTGTGTGTGTGTGTGTGTGTGTGTGTGTGTGTGAAATGTGAATTTCGGGGATATCTTAAATTGAATGGCACACAAACGTAACCAACAATGGACAATTTGGGAATAGTTTTGGTTTTGATTCTTTGTTTGTTTGATTGTTTGCTGTGAGTGAGCGAGTGAGTGGTAAATCGGAAAAATGGCAAAACAGTCGGTTGAGTATATTTTTTGTGAATAATACCAACGGAAACGTGCGGCCAAGACAAATTACCAAAATATGGATTCAATGAATTTCAACAATATGTTGTCACGAAATTTCACGATTACTGAAAAACGAAAATTAGATAAGTACACAAGTAAAAAAGCAGCTAAGTTTGGCCGGCCGAACTTTTAAAACCCTCCACAATTTGAAAGGAACTTGAAAATTTAAAAAAAAAAATCCGAAAACTACCACTTAATTGAAAACCGCTACATGGGGACTATACGAAGACGTGGATCTGCATACGAACATTTTTGTCATATGCTGTAGCACCTATTACGAACTTCAAATACGAAATTTGAAATAATTCTAGTAAATATTGTCGCTAAAATCATGAAAATATCGAATATCGGGAGGTACCATTGTATAGGGACATACGAAGACGTGGACCTGCACATGCAATTTTTTCCCATTGGCTGTAGTACCCATTGGTATCTTCCAGTACAAAACTTGAAACTATGCCGGTGAATAATGTTGCTGAAATCATCAAAATCCCGAACATGGGGAGGTACCTTTATATGGGGGCTATACGAAGACTTGGACCAGCATACAAAAATTTTTTTGTCATAGGCTGTAGTACCCATTACGAACTTCAAATACAAAATTATAAATAATTCTGGTAAATAATGTTGCTAAAATCATGAAAATACCGAATATCGGGAGGTACCGTTTTATGGGGGCTATACGAAAACGTGGACGGACATGACCCATTAACGAACATAACCTGTCTACTGGTAAACTATGCATGTATGCTATATAATTTTAGCTTTCTAACTCAATTCGTTCGAAAGATAGAGTGATTACAACAGACAGACGGACATCGCTAGATCGTCTTAGAATTTTACTTTGATCCAGAATATATATACTTTGTAGGGTCTATTGTGAATATTTCGAGGAGTCACAAACGGAATGACAAATTTAATATACCCTTCATAGAATGGTGGAGGGTATAAAAATTGTATCAATACAGGAAAAAATAGGCTTCGATTAAATCATTTAAAAATCTGTAAAAATTTTAGATATATCGTATACCAGATTGTAGTGCGCTCAGGTGGCAAATGTGGCTAGGACCTAAATAGTTGGGTATGGGAGCTTTTCCAAAACCTGATAGCTTTTCGTGCGAAATTACATCTGGAAAATACCGCATACCATATATCACTATATGGTGACTATATCTCTGAGGACGTGAAACGCCAATATACAACTACATTGATAGGAACCTGTGAAGTGTTTAATAAGGGGACATTGGAATTAGGACGGCTTCAATGTGAAAGCAATATCAATAGGTGTATCCATATTTTAGTTTTATTTACGGGTCATTTTCCCCGCTATAAGGAGTCCTAATGCCAAATTTGTACAGAATATCAGAAAAACAACCATTCGTATGCGACTATTTGCATTTTTGGAAACACAGTTACACACAAACATAGAGTTTTTAGTTTTTGAAGTATCGTTTATTAGGAATTTCCAAACATGCCGCTTTATCGCCTACCAACAGCTACCTATGTGCCAAATCTCTAAATTTCCTAAGACTAAGACCTAAGCCGTTTATTCTGGGTAGTGATGAGGCAATATGTCATTAATAGACAGACCCTTGTGTATTTTAAATAATAGGTCGGATGTATCTGTCAATGTTTAAGTGAAATTTAATATTTCTGCCGAAAACCTCAAAAAGTGGATTTCCGTTCAATATTTCAATTAGTCGATTGACACATCATCGCAAGATCGCCACTTTCAATAAAGAACTTGGAAGGGTGTTCTATTAATTATTTCGAAAAAAGCGTTTGTGACCTGAGTACGAAAATAAACTGAACACAACGTTTTCAAATGTTTGTATTTTCCAGTGGTATAAAATATGAGACAGACATGCTAAACACAGTACCATGGTGATATGGAGGGTAATTTATACATTGGCGAGCGCTATTGCAAGCCATCAATGATGATGCCAAATCTGAAAAAATCGATTAATCCTGTCTGTCCGTCTGCTGTAATCACGCTAGAGTCAAAACGAATTATGAAAGGAAGTCAAAATTTTGCACAGATCTGTCTTTTGTCTACAGGTGGGTCAAGTTCGAAGATGGGCCATATCGGTCTGCGATATCGTAGTCCCTATATAACGGTACCCCCAATATTCGTATTTTGATGATTTTAGTCACATTTTTCAATGGAATTTTCTGAAAATCCACACATGGAGTTCCTTCTGATAGTTGTTAAACTTAACTTATTTGCCCCAAAAAGAGTGAACCTAGCAATTTAAAAGCTATGATGTCCCAAACACATAAAATATTTTATATAAATAAAAAAAACAGGTAAGCAAAGGCTATGGTCGACAATGTGATACCCTACAAAACTATAACATGTTGAAAGGCCCCTTGTGTCCAAATCCACTTCGGAAGATTTCATTTTTGATAAGGTGTCATAGAGCCCTACCCTTAGCTCCTTGACCGTGGGCACTTTCAGAATATTTACGCACTCCGTTGTGTTGTGTCCCATGGTCATCCAAAATGCTAGACTTCTCAGTACTTAACTCTCTTCTCATTCAAAATTCCGTGTCGATAGATTTTTAATTGTGGGGGACTGCAAAATTTAATTCTGACCCTAACCCTAACCCCATGCAAAATTTCATGAGTATGGCACGATAATTGCGATCTGTATATAATATCCTCTATTCATAGTGTTGCAGGGTGAAAACAAAAATATTTAGCAAATGTAAAATTCAAAACTGTAAGTCAAATTGAAAAAATAGCATGCGATAAAGAATATGACAACTATTATACACCCACATAAACGAACAAAGTTGACATATTAAGCTAAGAAAATAAAAATAATTAAAATTATATGGTATCATAGCCCTACCTTGATTTTATTGTACCATGCTCTCTTTGGGAGTTATCTTGTTCACCAGCCAGGCAGACGGACATACACCAAATGTCCTAAGCCGGATTTGGTGCAAAGAGACCTAAGGTCTCAAGCCGTTATTTCGATGACGCACGTTTAGGTTGTATCAGATGATGTATCTCCTCTCTAGCCATATGGCTGAGGGTATAAACAGTACAGGCTATGTCTATGTAGAAAAAGTGGACAGATACATATATCTCATATTTAGTACCAATCGTCTTAGTTCTGTGTTAATTTCATTCATTATCAGATCGTTGAATATTACAGTATAATATTTTGGTGAGTAGATTTTTAATAAATATTTGTTCATTCAACTCCTTTTCAAAGGATATTCTACAAGAATTTAGCCTTGCCGAACAAATATATTTAGATTGAATCTTATTTACAGTGCTTTAAAGCACTTGTTTAAATATTACAAACTCGTTCGTGATTTCAACGGACGACTGGACGCAATGGCGAAAACAAGTGTATGGCTGCTATTCCGTTTTCTCTCCTTGAAAACACCAATCGCTGCACATTTCTTTTCTCAAGTAATAAAAACAAATTTGGCTGTTCAAATTATATTGCAACTTCTTCGTTGAAGCGTATCCTATTTCTTTCTCTTTTGAAAAAAAAAATGTTTTTATTTATTCAATTTTTCTGTGAAAAGAAAAAAAAAATTGAAAATTCAATTCAATTGATGAATGGAACCCCCGCACAATTTAGACAAAATTACATTACCTCGTGACATAACTTTGTTGAAACAGTTGCACGAACAGCTCTCGGTCGGTTTTTTGCAGCTTCTTCCAAGTATAACTATCAGCTAGCATCCTTCGTACGAGTTTCTATGAAAGTTGTGGCGGCAGAGGTTTAACTGTCATGTTCGACATAACTCTAGTCTTCAGCTCGACATTCGAGTATATATTTACTGAGAATTCCAAGAAAACACAATTGTAATTTCAATTGGCAATATTTGTAAGTGTGCAGTCGTTTAGCTCGCTGCCATGGAACCATGGAACCCATGAACAATTCCAAATAATTGCTGTGTTAACGGACGAATGCATTCTACGACGTTTCTCCGAATCCATAACTAACGACATGTTTCTGAAGTGGAATTTCAAGCATTGCTATTTTTGGTATGCCGGAACCGAAACACGTTGTTCCCAGTTGTAAGAGTTAGACAATGTTTTTGGCTTTTGATCGAATGAATCCATCCAACAAGTTGTCTGTTGTGAAAGTGAAAGTGCCTTGTGCTACATCATGTTCTTTCATGTTTTGGTGCTGGTTTTGTGGTGGCCACTGAACATGAATGAGTAGGCGAATGTCTTTTTAATTGTCAAATGCCGACTGTTTGTTTTTTTCTTTTGGTACACCATGCCACCTCTTTCAACATAAAATAAATCCAGTCCAATGTTGCTGTTGTTGTTATTGTTGACCTTGACAGTAACATCTGTATTTAAGGTCTTTATAATCAATCTTCTTTCTTGTCGTATTGATATTAGAAGAGGGAAAAATTGAGTTGCATTTCACAAAAATCAGTTAGTCATCTTATAAACGAACATTTAAAATATAATAAAATAGAAAATATCTATGTAATGTATGCCCTTTGTCGGGAAGGTTTCAAAGAACTCACTCTGTATCAAATGTTAGTAACATATTGTCATTTTTGAAGTTGGAAGAGTATCAAGGCATTATGGTAATTTAATGTTTTTAACCAAAAGGACCCAATTCCGATCCAAATATTTTAACGTATGAGTTATCGTCTTATTTAAATACTCTGTTCGCTTTTTATTTTTAAATGGACCGTATACTTATACATAAATGAGAAGGGACAGCCAAAAATTGACAGAACTTTTTTTACAAAACAAATGGGAGGGAACTTTGTGTTACTTCTTGAAGTAAAGCAGAGCTTAACATTTGTAACAGGGTGAGATAAAAATAATTTGTAACAAGGTGAGATAAAGCCAGGGCCGACTTTATGATACCTTACACCACGGGACGAATTCAATCATACACGCTATGATTATAATTGTAATTTAAAGTTCAAAAGACTAAATATGCCGAAGCATTTGTATCTTTTAAATTCGGACTTGTATTGCCCATTTGATATATATGGGAGCTATATCCAAATCTGAACTGATCTTGATAAAATTTGGCAAAGATATATCTATCACTAAATATCGTTGTTACGGTGTGCATATTACGTCTGTGGGTAACAAATATAACAAATCGGATGAACAATATATATGGGAGCTATTGCTATATCTGAACCGATCTTCACCAAATTTGGCATACTACCTTCTAGACCAAATTCGGTCGTATGTGCCAAATTCCATCCCATTTGGGCAAATATTAGACGTTTGGTGCACAATAAAAGGTAAATCGGACGAAGTTATATATGGGAGCTATATCCAAATCTGAACCGATCTCGATAAAATTTAGCAAAGGTATTTCTGAGCTGCATTTGATATATTTCCCCAAATATTGTTGTTACAGAGTGCATATTACGGCAGCGGAGGACAAAAATAACAAATCGGATGAAAAATATATATGGGAGCTATAGCTATATCTGAACCGATTTCGATCTTATTTTCAGGCCTAATTTGGTTGTATGTGGAAAATTTCATACTATTCGGGCTGATATTACACGTTTGGTGCACAATAAAAGGCAAATCGGACGAAGATATACATGGAAGCTATATCTAATTTTTTACCGATTATCTCCAATTTCAATAGGGTTCGTTCTTGGACCAAACAAATGATTTGTGCAAAATTTCATCTGGATCGGGTAATAAATGCGAACTGTACTTTGTTTACAAAAATACATGGACAGACGGACGGACGGGCATGCATAAATCGACTCAGAATGTGATTCTATACAGATCATCATACAGGACCTATGGGTCTATCTTGTTTCCTTTTGCCTGTTACAAACAAATGCACAAAGGCATAATACCCAGACCACTTTGTGGTGTTGGGTATAAAATCTTCAACAAAGTCAAACGCCATAATTTTTAAGATTTTTTTTTTTTTTTGAATGAAAACAAAAAATGTCGAAAAAAGCATCAAATTTTAGAATAAGTTTAGATTTGTTCGAATTGGTCACCATTGGCACGAATACGCTGCCCGAATTTTGCTCTGCAGGATTTTGGTCTATTCCCGGCGAAGCGCTTGCTTGAGGTGATCGATCTTTTAGTGCCAAACTTGCTTTCCAAGATACTTCAGACATAATAGTCCAACGGATTGATTTCCGGAGATTTTGGTGGCCATTGTGCGCTGGAAATGAAGCGAGGAACCTCATTTTGTAACCATTGTTGGGTGGACCTCTTTGGCAAGTAAACACTATCAGTTCGTCTGTTTACAAACTGCAGGACAACGAATGTTTTCTCATCGGAGAAACCCAAATTCGACAGTTCACCACTTTCGGCCAAGCGAAGCAACTTTTTAGCTCTTTTAAGTCTATTTTCTTTCTGTTGCGGTGTAAGTTCTTGCACTTTTTGGAATTTCAATGGCTTTACCTCGAGCTCATTTTTCAATATTTGCAGAATGAAATGTTGCGATATGTTCAGCTCACGAGCCATTTTTCGACCACTGCGACGCGGGTTTCGATCAAGTCGGTTCTTTACTTTTCGAACCATTTCTGCTGATGTTGCTGTTTTCTTCCGTCCACTTCCTTGACGTCGGGCTACGCTACCATTATCACGATAAAGAGCTGGAGTGCTCTAACGATAGTCACTTGTGGGTTTCCAGGCAAATATAAAGAAGTCACTATATCACGCTCGAATTCCATCACGAATAACTTGTTTTCTGGAAAATTCTCACCAAAATGCTTTTGTACGCTTGTAAACAATATAATAAGCTGTCACTGGAATAATTTCAACAGCTGTCGGACGAGTGGCTTAGAAATGGCAGCAGTCGTCGGGATTAAAAATATTCGCTGTTTAATGGAAAATTTCACTTTTATTTAACACAAAGGTAATGGTCTATTTCACTCACTAAATATTACCCGATGACCATTCAAATTTGAATGCTACTGCCCAGCCCAGCTCTAGCCCCATGTTCGATTTGGCGTCGGTTGGTCTATAATTGCGACCTGTTGAGCAACTGCAAAATCAGGAAATTTTTCTGTCTGGCTCCAGCCCCACCTCCATTCTAAATTTCGTGAAGATCGGACCATAATTGCGACCTGTAGAGTGATTACAAATTAACATGGACAGACGGACGGACGGACATACATAGCTAGATCGACTCAGCTCAGCGAGATAGGAAAATCCATATATACTTTCTTATGTGAGAAACCAATATTCCTACACCACAAGGTGGTCAGGGTATTATGTCTTTGTGCATTTGTTTGTAACAGGCATGTCAGTCCGTCTGTCCGTCCGTCCGTCTTTCCATGTATTCTTGTGAACAAAATGCAGGTCGCATTTATTATCCGATTGAGATTTGCAAACAACATTTGTTTGGCCCAAGGACGAACCCTATTGAAATTGGAGATAATCGGTAAAAAATTAGATATAGCTCCCATATATATCTTCGTCCGATTTGCCTTTTATTGTGCACCAAACGTGTAATATCAGCCCGAATACAACCAAATTGGGCCTGAAAATAAGTATGCCAAATTTGATCTAAATCGGTTCAGATATAGCTATAGCTCCCATATATATTTTTCATCCGATTTGGGGAAATATATCAAATGCAGCTCAGAAATACCTTTGCTAAATTTTATCGAGATCGGTTCAGATTTGGATATAGCTCCCATATATAACTTCGTCCGATTTACCTTTTATTGTGCACCAAACATCTAATATTTGCCCAAATGGGATGGAATTTGGCACATACGACCGAATTTGGTATAGAAGGTAGTATGCCAAATTTGGTGAAGATCGGTTCAGATATAGCTATAGCTCCCATATATATTGTTCATTCGATTTGTTGTATTTGTTACCTACAGCCGTAATATGCACTCCGTAACAACGATATTCAGGGAAACATATCAAATACAGCTCAAAAATATCTTTGCCAAATTTTATGGAGATCGGTTCAGATTTGGATATAGTTCCCATATATATCTTTATCTGATTTCAAATTAATTCTGCACCAAATGGGCAATACAAGTCCGAATTTAAAAGATAGAAATGCTTTGGCATATTTAGTCCTTTGAATTTTAAATTATAATTATAATCATAGCATGTATGATTGAATTCTCCCATAAAAACTTTTAATTATTAACTGGAGCTCAACTAAATTAGCAAAGTGGTTTAGGGTATTATAAAATCGGCCCCGCCCGACTTTAGGACTTTCTTTACTGGTTTTATTTAAAATCTTATTGGCGCATTTTGTGCGATATTTTTTTCCGGTGTGAAATTTCTAATCAGTCCAGCCGTTCTTGCGTTATAAGCGTTGAAACTAACATCATTTTTATTTAAATACAAAGGTGTTTTAATATGTATTCTGATTTCTTCGTGCGGCCTAAGCAAAGGTCATTCCTAAATTGATTTTATTTATTTTTTAAAGGAAACTCCCTTCGGATAATAAATTTATAGCTCGAAATAATAAATGAAATGTTAATGCAAAAGGCAGAATTTAAAATGCTTCCATTTGAATTGTTCGCCATTTGAATTAAATGGAACCGGATTCCGTTGCACATTTCCCTTGACACCAGTTGTTTTAATTGCAAAATGAGAAACATTTCCGATGCATTTGAGACACGCGATTTATATTGAATTTGAATGATCAACACTTGGTTGGGGGGGCGGTCGCTCCGTCGGTCGTCTGTGGTTTTCGTGATGACATCTGTTTGCGCATCTGTCCTGCAATGCACAGTGGGTGATGAAAATTATAATTATAATGAAGGTGATGAAAAATAATTAAACTCGAAACAATTTGACATGAATCTTAAGGTTTATTCTAGTCGAAACTTGACCGTATGATCCAAGATTCAATTTAATTGAAACAAGTAAAATATCATCAGTCGGTTTTGCCGAAAGATGTATACCCCCAGCCTTGAGTTATGAACGTGACAGATTTGGACTATATCGACTACTTCTTGTACTTTATATGATAATGTGCACATTTTCGAAAAATGGAAATATGCGTCAGGTAACAGATATAGCGGATCGAAGTATTCCATTTTCATACTTCATCTAATACAGATAAAATATATAGGTATGCGCAAAATTTGAAGGAAATCGAACATTCGTATCCAATTTTATGCGAAATCATAAATTCCGATCAATTACATATTCATATCAGAATACTGGTTAAGAGAAATATTTAGATATAGCAAGTTGTAAAGAATCACCGACTTGTTTCGCAAGTTATGACAGTTATAAGTTGGCAGATGTATATCATCTTCACAACAGATCTTGTGTTAGAAATAATGTCTGTATGTGGGAAATTTGGGGAGATGGATGGATGAATTTGGATGCTTTTTTCGAATTCCTTGAGCGTTTTGTTTTTAAAAATCTTGAACCCTATGTGGGGAGGTACCAGAAAAAATGGTCCGATCTCTACTATCTTTATAACAGATCTTGTGTTGATGAATATATTGAAATGTACCATGTCTGGAATGGAATCGGATGTTAATTTTATGTTTTACGAGCTTCATGGTTACTCAAAATTTTGACCCTTTGTGGGGGAGGTACCAGAAGGAGTGGACCGATGTATTCCATCTTGGCACCGGACCTTGGGTTGAAAGGAGATATGTGAAATTTGAAGACAATCGGTCTTTTAAATCATCCAAGTCTGATTAGAATCGGATGTTAATTTAGTGTTTTAAGAGCTTAATGGATATTCAAAATTTCGAACTTTTGTGGGGGAGGTACTTGATGGAGTGGACCGATATTATCCATTTTTGCACCTGACCTAGAACTGACCTAAATATTAGGATTTGCAAAGTTGGAACAAAATCGGATTATCGATTCTGTGCAGAAAATATTCCATCTTTACACCAGACCTTGGGTTAATATAAATATTGGCATGTGAAATTTAAAGACAATCGGACTCTTATATCACATTTTATAAGACTTGTTAGAGCAGACCGATATTATTCATTTTTACACTTGACCTAGCACTGACGAAAATATTAGGATTTGCAAAGTTGGAGCAATATAGGATTATAGTTTCTATTTCTGTGCAAAAAATAAATTTTTTGAAAATTTCGACCTTTTGTGGGGGAGGTACCAGAAGGAGTGGACCGATATTGCCCATCTCCGAACTCGATCTAGTTTTGACAAAAATATTACGATGTACCACGTTTGGACCAAATCGGATACTCCATTCGAGAGTTATCGTGCGCACCACCCAGACAGACAGGCGGACGGACGGACGGACATCGCTAGATCGACTCCAAATGTTCTGAAATGGATTTGGTCCATAGCGACCTAGGGTCTAAAATCGTTATTTCGACTAGGCACGTTTTGACCGTATCAAATGATATATACCCTCTGTAGCCATATATGAGATATGTGTGTAAATGCTGAACTTTAGTAGAAGAGTTACCAGAAAGAGTGGACCAACATATCATATACAGGGTGAGACGAAAAAACTGCAACCAACTTCAGACTCCTGTTATTTATAAGCCACTCGTCGGACAGGTGTTGTTCCAATGATAGCTCATTATATTTTTTACAAGCGTACTAAAGCATTTTGGTGAGAATTTTCCGGAAAAAAAGTTATTCGTGATGGAATTCAAGAGTGATAGTGTGATTCCTTTATATTTGGCTGGAAAACCACAAGTGGCTATCGTTAGAGCTCCAGCATTTAAATGTGAATAAATCTTTTGTGTCTCGTACCGTCGCTTGTTACCGTGATACTGGTAGCGTAGCCCGACGTTAAGGAAGTGGACGGAAGAAATCCGCAACATCAGCAGAAATGGTTCGAAAAGTAAATAAGCGACTTGATCGAAACCCGCGTCGCAGTAGGCAAAAAATGGCTCGTGAGCTGAACATATCGCAATTTCCATTCGGCAAATATTATAAAATGAGCTCGGGTTAAAGCCATTGAAATTCCAAAAAGTGCCAGAACTTACACCGTAACAGAACGAAAATAGACTTTAAAGAGCTAAAGAGTTGTTTCGCTTGGCCGAAAGTGGTGAACTGCCGAATTTGGGTTTCTCCGAAACAAAATGATCGTGTTTACTTGCCATGGAGGTCAGCTGAAAATGTGCACCTTCGGCTGGCCACCAGAACACAAGCGCCGAACAAATCTAAACTTATTCTAAAATTTGATGCTATTTCCGACATTTTTTGTTTTCATTCAATAAAATTATGGAGTTTGACTTTGTTGCAGTGTTTTTATCTCACCCTGTATATATACTTTGTTTGGTCTAAAGTTATTATTTTGCTGAGTTACAAACGAAATAGCGAACTCAATATACCCTCCATACTATGTATGGTGGAGGGTATAAAAAACGCATAAGAACATATAATATAATATGTAAAGACCGCACAAAAACAAGCTGTGCTCTCTCTATTCATTTGAAAACTCCCCCACTGTGCGCTCTTTGTCATCGAAACTCTTAATTATTTGAAATCATTTGTAATGTCGTGCATCTCTTTCCCCATCAATTTCGCCGTTCTATCCGCCGCGGCATTGGATGAGTATGGCGGGGTACATGCTTCAGTTTCATGTAATTGCTTTTCTTTATTTCTTCGTTGGTTTTTGCGGCTTCTGTAAATACCAAACATACTTAAATATCATTTGAGAACTGTGAGAGAATTTGCACTTCAATCATTGTTGTTGCTGTTTTTGCATTTTCCAAAACCATAAAATTGAATACAATTTAATTTTATTTCCCTTTGAAATTGTTTTTGTTTTTGTCTCTTTTCTTTTCCAATAGCAGCAGCAGGAGCAACAACAATAAACGAAGAACTACAACGTCAACAGCTTCGAGAACGAAACAACAACATCAGCAACATTGGCTATTGAATAGCATACCGTCATTGATGGCAACAACGTGAACAACAACAACAACATCACTACATTTTCAAAACTAATGAAATTTGTTTGGAAATTCTTGACAAGCCACGCTGAGGAAAAGGAAAATCTAAAGGCTTGACGGGCGGTTCAAGTGCCACGGATGACAGGCATGAGAACATCTGGAGGGGTACTAGAGCACAGGCCACATGAATATCTATGAGTATTTCTGCAAAGATTTGACAAAACGGAACAAAGACCGAAGGTGGGTACGATGACATTCCTTTGTAAATTTGTTTGTTGCTGTTGTTGTTTTATTTTATGGCACATTCCGAAGGACCTTTTGCAATGACCTTTGTTGCAAATTTCTGATGTGTTTATGGGCACTTAAAAAATCTTATCAACGCTATGTACATATTTACACCTCGTCATCAGATGAGTCCAGGCTACTGAATGGGTGTGTGTGCGTACACTTGTGTGTCATGTTGTCTTTGTGTCGTTGTAGGACAATCAACCATCCGGCATCATGTCCCCGGCCGTCCGTCCGTCCATCCGCCTTGCTCAGTTCATTTCACTCCCATTTGATTTGTAGGCGTTGAGATTTGTATCTCTTTGGATATTTTCCGTTTGTGGGCTGTAGTGGCGTCTCCGTTATTTTGATTGCTACGTTACGTATACGCTGCGGCAGGCAATACTGCCATCTGGCATGGCATTCGATATTGACAGTGGTATTTATGTGTTTACTTTTTATGAGGGCATGTGCGCGATTGTGTGTTCCAGTGATAACACGCAAATGTTGCAAACAAGGTGATATATATTATCATACAATTTATAACATTTGTAGAACATCCATTCGTAGTAGTGATCTGTTGGAAGGAGTTGAAGATGTGTGATCGATAGGCTTGCTCGAGCACAGGTGGTTTCGATTATCTAAACATTTTTAGAAATTATTTAAACGTTATGGGATGTTATTTGCTTATGATAAAGATCAGTAAGAGAGATTGAAGTGAGGTATCGACATTCTCAGTTAGAGATTAGAGGAAGATGAGCTATATAGGTTCACGTTTTGATAAAAAAATTTACATAACAGTACGGTCCAATTTAGGGTACACTTTAAATATGTTATGATTATTCAAATTGTTGAACCTCTGTGGAGTAGGTACTGAAGGAATGGGACAACATTGCCCATATCGTAACGGACCTGAATAAATATGATATAAATATTGCGAAGTACCATGTTTGGACTCTATTTGTTACTTCCTTCACTTTATATGAGATATGTGATCATTTTTAGAAAATGTTAAAATGTACGTGAGGAACGGGATATAGTCGACGGAAGTACTCCATTTTCATACTTTATCTAATACACATAAAAATATTGGTATGGACAGAATAAAAAAATAATCGAACATTTATATCCAAATTTATGCGAAGTCATAAATTCCATATTCATCTCAGATTTCTCTTTAAGTTAAATATTTAGATATAGCAAGTTGTAAAGAATCGCTGATTTCTTTCGCAAGTTATGACAGATAAAAGCATTGAAAATTGTAACCCTTTGTGCGTGAGGTACCAGAAGGGGTTCGCAGATATGTATCATCTTCACGACAGATGTTGCGTTAGCAAAAATATTTGGTTATTTGAATTTTGAAGAGAGTTTATTGCTTATTTCGCTTTATTTGAGCGTTTTGCTTTTCCATATATTGAACCCTATGTGGGGGAGGTACCAGATCTTGGGGTCATAAAAATATTTTGATGTGTGTAATTTGAAGACAATCGGACTCTTAAATCACATTTTATAAGAGTTATAATTATTCAAAATTGTGACCCTTTTTGGGATGGGGTGGTACTTGATGGAGCGGACTGACATTGTCCATTTTCACACCTGACCTAGCACTGATGCAAATATAAATATTTCCTTGAAAATTTCGACCTTTTGTGGGGGAGATTCCAGAAAGAGTGAACCGATATAGCCCATCTCCGAACTCGATCTATGTTTGATAATAATATTACGATGCTGTAAGTTTGGATCAAATCGGATACTCTTCTCGAGAGTTATTGTGTGCACCAGCCAGATAGACAGATAGACGGACGGAAACCCTTAATTTCATTCCAAATGTCCTGAAACGGACAATGAAAATCAACTAAGAATTGTACGCTGATCAAGAATATATGTGCTTTGTTGGGTCTAAAATGATTGTTTCGATGATTGACAAACTTCATATATCCTCCATTGCATGTATGGTAGAGGCGTATAAAAATTTAAATAGTTTCATCATTCTAGATATCAGCAATTTAAGCCTTTTCACTCAAACCCCTATAAACCGTATGAGCGATTATTTTCTATGATTGAGCGATTATTTCTTTGTCCATTCAAGTTTAATCCCTTTGTCAAAAAAAAAAAAAAAAAAAAAAAACCAGCAAAGAACGTCTTAAAGTCGGGCGGGGCCGACTTTATGATACCCTACACCACTTTGCTAATTTGGTAGAGCTCCACATAACAATTAAAAGTTTTTATGGGAGAATTCAATCATACACGCTATGATTATAATTATAATTTAAAGTTCAAATATGCCGAAGCATTTGTATCTTTTAAATTCGGACTTGTATTGCCCATTTGGTGCAAACTTAATTTGGAATCAGATAAAGATATATATGGGAGTTATATCCAAATATGGGAGTTATATCCTGAATATCGTTGTTACAGAGTGCATATTACTGTTGTGGGAAACAAATATAATAAACGGATGAACAATATATATGGAAGCTATAGCTATATCTGAACCGATCTGCACAAAATTTGGCATACTAGCTTCTAGACTCAATTCGGTCGTAAGTGCCAAATTGCATCTCATTTAGACAAATATTAGACGTTTGGTGCACAATAAAAGGTAAATCGGACGAAGTTATATATGGGAGATATATCCAAATCTGAACCGATCTCGATAAAATTTAGCAAATGTATTTCTGAGCTGTATTTGATATATTTCCCCAAATATTGTTGTAACAGAGTGCATATTACGACTGCGGAAGACAAAAATAACAAATCGCATGAGCAATATATATGGGAGCTATAGCTATATCTGAACCGATTTTGATCAAATTTGGCATATTTATTTTCAGGCTTACATATGCATAATTTCATACAATTCGGGATGATATTACACGTTTGGTGGACAATAAAAGGTAAATCGGACGAAGATATATATGGGAGCTATATCTAAATTTTGACCGGTTATCTCCAATTTTAATAGGGTTCGTACTTGGGCCAAACAAATGATCTGTGCAAAATTTCATCTGGATCGGGCAATAAATGCGGCCTGTACTTTGTTTACAAAAATACATGGACAGACGGACGGACGGACGGACATGCATAAATCGACTCAGAATGTGATTCTATGCAGATCATCAAAAGGAACTATGGGTCTATCTCGTTTCCTTTTGCCTGTTACAAACAAATGCACAAAGACATAATACCCTGACCACCTTGTGGTGTAGGGTATAGAAAATAATACCCTGACCACCTTGTGGTTTAGGGTATAAAAATCGATATGAGTGCGGTTACATTTAAGACTTCAATGGTTTTCATAAAATTTTCCAAAGGCATATAGGTTTTATACCCTAGACCACATAGGGGTCAGGGTATTATGTCCTTCTGTATTTGTTTGTAACATAGAGAAGGAAACAAATTACATTCTGAGTCGATTTATGCATGTCCGTACGCCTGTATGTTCATGTATTTTTGTGCACCAAATGTGCAATATTAGCCCAAATAGGATGGAATTCGGGACATATAACCAAAGTGATCCAGAAAATAGGTGCGCCAAAGTTGGGGAAAATCGGCTTAGTTATAGAAATTTGTCCTGTATATCCATAATATGCACTCCGTAACAACGATATTCGGAGAAATATATGAAATGCAGCTCAGAAATACTTTTGCCAAATTTTATAGAGATCGCATCAGATTTGGATATAACTCCCATATATATTTACTCGATTTAAAGTTTATTGTGCTCAAAATGATTGATATAAGCCCGAATTGAATGGATTTTGGCACATAGAATGAATTTTCAAAGGAAGGAAGCGTATCAAAAATCGGTTAAGATTTCATGTGATTTTGTATTTTACTCCCTTACACCCATAAAATATTCTCCACGACATCGATTATTTCGATATCTTCAAAGATACCTTCATGCTAGACAAAAGAGGCTAAGATTTAGAGAAAGATTAACTCAAACATTGCTGTAGGATATCACATTGTCGGCATCTCCCGATTGTAGGCTTTACATAATCGCTTTTTTTCTTGAAAAAGTGAACAGACGAACCGAACTCAATTTTTCATGGCCATTAAAACTTAACGCAGAATTTTATTAAACAAAGTAGAAATAAAAATCTATAAATCTTCATTCAGCTATTACCCCCCTAACGTATGTTTATGGCAAAGGAATGAGAGTCGTAAGCAAAGCCATTATCACTGCAACATTAGTTATGCCATTGTCCTGATATGCCATTACATTTTCTTCTTCGCAAACATTTATCTCTCACAAAGGTGCTTCTCGGCGAGGCTTTATAGTCTTTCTCGACTTGTGTGTGAACGTGGGTGTTTTATGGTTCCTTTGTTAACTGAAAAAGGTTTTCTCTTGCAAAATTATAGTTATAGAAGGTTAATTTTAGAGACAGGGTTTTTTTATTAACAACATACATGCACATATATTCTTCTTGAAAAGTATAATAATTTTTTAAAGCGTGAGACACATTAAGGTTAATAATTTACACATGATATGAAATTCATATAGTAATTGCTATTATTTCTAGAAAGTTCGGTTTTAAAAACAGAATACCCCAGCACACAATTGATTTCTTTCTTACCAAAAATATGTAAATTTAACTTATGATTGTGGTTTTTAAATTACTTTGATTGACAGTCTATAAAAATATGGTTATTGTGGGAAAAAAGAACGAATCAAACCAATGCATACGTTACGGGTTTTTTTGTAGACGCAGTGCATTTAAATTGCCAATTCCATTGCATATATATCAAAAAAAAAAAAAAAACAAGTAAAAAAGCAGTAAGTTCGTCCGGGCCGAACTTTGAATACCCTCCACCATTTGGAACAAATTAGAAAATTTTCAAAAAAATAAAATCCATTAAAAATTCTGTTAAAATCTTTAAAATACCTAATATCGGAAGGTGCCGATATATGGGAGGATATACGATATTGTGGGCCTATAAAGACAAATCTATGTCTGCGTGTAAAGTACTCACAAGGAACTCCTTGTGTGGATTTTCAGATAATTCCATTGGAAAAAGTGGCCAAAATCATCAAAATACCGAATATAGGGGAGTACCGTTATATGGGGGATATACGATATCGTGGACCTATATAGATATTTCTCTGCCGAAGTATAAAGTACCCACAAGGAACTCCTTGTGTGGATTTTCAGACAATTCCATTGAAAAATGTGGGTAAAATCATCAAAATACCAAATATCGGGGGGTACCGTTATATGGGGGATATACGATATCGTGGATCTGTATAGACAATTCTCTTTCAGGGGGTAAAGTACTCACAAGGAACTACTTGTGTGGATTTTAAGACAATTCCATTGAAAAATGTGGCAAACATTATCAAAATATCGAATATCGGGGGGTTTAGTTATATGGGGGATATACGATATCGTGGACCTATATAGACAATTCTTTTTGAGGGGGTAAAATGCTCACAAGGGACTCCTGTTGTGGAATTTCAGACAATTCCATTGAAAAATGTGGCTAAAATCATCAAAATACCGAATACCGTGGGGGTACCGTTATATGGGGGCTATGCGATATCGTGGACCTATATAGATAATTCTCTGCCGAGGTATAAAGTACTCACAAGGAACTCCTTGTGTGGATTTTCAAACAATTCCATTGAAAAATGTGGCTAAAATCATCAAAATACCGAATAGCGTGGGGGTACCGTTATATGGGGGCTATACGATATCGTGCACCTATATAGATAATTCTCTTCCGAGGTATAAAGTACCCACAAGGAACTCCTTGTGTGGACTTTCAGACAATTCCATTGAAAAATGTGGCTATAATCATCAAAATACCGGATATCGGGGGTACCGTTATATGGGGGCTATACGATATCGTGGACCGAAATAGCCCATCTTCGAACTTGACCTGCCTGCAGACAAAAGAGAGATCTGTGCAAAATTTTAGCTTTCTATCTTAATTCGTTTAGACTGTAGCGTGATTACAACAGACGGACGGACAGACAGGGCTAAATCGTCTTAGAATTTTAAGCTGATCAAGAATATATATACTTTGTTGGGTCTAAAATGATTATTTCGATGAGTTACAAACGGAATGACGAACTTAATATACCCTCCATACTTTTTTGGTGGAGGGTATAAAAAAAATCTGCACAAAGAGTTTAACTTGTCTAAAAAAAACTTTAATATAATTAGATCTCCGAAAAATTTTCTCGAATTCGAATTTGAATGGGAGCACTCCTGGAAGTCGAAAATTAACAAGCTAATTCAATTTTTGGATAGGCGAGTAGGCTTTGCTCGTTTTAGAGTCGGATCATAATTCATTTGAATATGAGCAGGTTCTAATCTTGTCGAGCACTCTTTTAGTATATGTATGACATGTTGTACGATGTTGTATTTGTATATACTACTAGCTGGCCCGGTCCATTACCGTAAGATTGGAATTAACTTTTTTGTAATTAAAATTGTGAGTTGGAGACCCCATAGAGCCCATATTTTTGTCATTGTATAATTGAATGACGATTAAGCAAATGTTCGGTTCCATGTTTCTGCCACAATTTCCGACTGAATGAGTCCCAGTTTATTTCGTATAGATGTACGTACCTAATAAATTTTCTCTTGGGGATTACAAATTCAATATAATACTAAATTTTCTTTTCGGACAACACATTGGTTGGGGACTATGCCTGAACAATTCCTATGTGGAAAATTATGTGTAAGATGGTCCTCTACCCCAGAGTATTTATTAAATGCAATTTTTTAGCCAAATCAATTGATGAATGCGGTAAAGACCAAGATGGACCCAACTCCGAAAATTGAAAATTTTATGCGAAAATTTTCTACTCCTTTAGAAACAAAGATGTCAAATATGTGTCGAAAAAAATGAAAAAATTGGCCTAGACCCCGAAAATAGCTTAAATTATATGATGGTTATAACAATAAGTGATCATTTTTTCCAAAGATGGTTTCTTCTCAAATTGCCAACATTTGCCGATATTATTTGAAATCGGGATGTATCCTTATACGGGGGTTATGACTCATATCATTGGCTTCAATTGTGTGATCAGGAACTTGTTTCTGTTTTTGGTCCATTTCTACCCCTAAATATATTGCGAACATCTTTGAATATAATAGGACTAGCCCATCTGAGCCTAACCCTACCCTTCTGAAAATTTTCGAGTGGATCGACGATAATTGCAGACTGTAAATTTTTACGCTATTTTTTTGGATTTTATTTTTTCTACCAAGTGACAATTCCGAATTTCGTTAAAAATCGTTAAAATCAGACCAGCAGTTCTTGAGTTATAAGCGTAGTAACTAACACAACTTTCTATTATATATAGATGTGTATTTTCGCAAACCTCAGTAGCAAATGAAACAAAACCAAAAATATTTAAAAGCAAAGACTTTGTTTACAAAAACATAACCCCTATTATATGTACTAAGAAAGCATATGATAGGGTTGTTGTTTTTGTACAAAAAATCCATCGGTCCCTTGCTTCTCTTTGATTTTGTACACGATAATTCCTCTCTCCTACAGTTTACAGCATCGAGAAAACAAAACGATTTGCTTTTACGAAAGTGACTCATGAACCAAAGAATTAAGCTCAAGCTCCGTGTAAAACTCCGCCTCTTTGAGCAATCCCTCTCTTCAGCAAATTTTCCACCGAGTGAAAAGGAGCAACTCTGTGATCTGAATATAAGGATAAATCTTTCCGTTACATTAAGATTGTTCGCCGCCGAATTTAGAAATGCGTACGAGTCACTGTGAATGTGTCGGATGTTGACAATGCAGTGTTTTTGGAAATGTTTACTGTATATACAGGGTGAGATAAAAAATTGCAACAAAGTCAAACGCCATAATTTTTACATTTTTTTTTTAATTTTATTGGATGAAGGCAAAGAATATCGGAAAGTTTAGATTTGTTCGAATTGGTCTCCTTTGGTACGAATTATGGCCTTCAAACGGCCAATGAAACCGTCACACGCTGCCCGAATGTTGCTCTGCGGTATTTTTGCCCATTCCCGGCGAAGCGCTTGCTTGAGGTGATCGACACTTTGGTATTTTTTTCCAAAATACTTCGGACACAACAGTTTCGATCAAGTCGCTTCTATACTTTTCGAACCATTTCTGCTGATGTTGCTGTTTTCTTCCGTCCATTTCCTTGACGTCGGGCTACGCTACCAGTATCACGGTAACGAGCAATGGTACGAGACACAAAAGATTTATTTCACAGCCAAATATAAAGAAATCCCACTATTACTTTTGAATTCCATCACGAAAAACTTTTTTTCTGGAAAATTCTCACCAAAATGCTTTTGTACGCTTATAAACAATGTAATGAGATATCTCTGGAATAATAAGAGCTGTCGGACGAGTGGCTTAGAAATGATAGCAGTCTGAAGTTAGTTGCAGTTTTTTCATCTCACCCTGTACAAACATTTTTCTTTTAACAAGAAATCTGATATGAATATGTAATTTTCGGACTATGATTTCGCATAAAATTGAATATAAAGGCTAGGGATATACATCTGTCGGCAAACCCGACTGATACTATTTTACTTGTTTTAAATGATTTCTTTTAAAGTTAATGTTTGTTAAGATTTTTATTTTTTTTAATAATTCCCAACATACGCCTTAAAAAATAGGCTATACAAAATAAACGACTTAAGATTTATGGGTGTCGCGGTTTTAGCTACATTCGCGGGACACCGTGTCTCTCGTAAGCGATTAATAATACGCCTATAAATTTCCTTCATTCGGTTCAGAGAGCTAATAATAGCCCTCGCAAATTGGAATGCTCTTCGTTAATTCATTCGTATGCTCGGTCAACGTGAATGTGTGTTCGTATGTCGCCCATTAAGTTCGTTGCTTTATTATGTTTTTTAATTAGCAAGGGAAATACAAGGTCAATACTTTGTCATATTGTCAACTGGATGGAAAAAGCTAATAAAAAAATCGTAAATATTTTGTTCGCCTTTGTTGTTGGTGGTGTTTATTTTTTATTTTTTTTTGTTGGGCGCTCTTCGGTTTGATGACTTGGTTGCCTTTGGAGGTGGCCAGAATTTAATAAAAATACTTTTGTTTATGTTGTTGTATTTGTTGTTGTTGTTTTTTTGTAGCACACACAGTACATGTGAGCTGAACAATGTTGTTGTTCCGCATAGCTGACGTAGACACGTAGAAGGTTTTATTAGTTTTCTTTCCTGGCTTTGATAGACCCACCACCACTCACTCGGGGACTATTTATTCCATCGCTTGCATTCTTGCCTTACTTTTTACACTCCTGCTTTTTAAGAGTTGAAGAACTAGGAAAGTTTCCCTTTGACACACTCGCGAAAGACTCAGCAGAACCATCACGCTGGTGCCTCGATGGCATTTTACGTCATTGAAATTGGAAATTTATTTAAAGTAGAATACGTATGTATGTATGTGTGTGCGTTCTTGTATGTAAATGCCAAATACTCGGTACATTTTAACTCGAACATGAAATAATACAGTTCACTTCAAATCTCGGCAATTTCACTATAAATTCTTTGAGAAAATAATCGAAAGACGTTGTTGGCAACAAAGAGTTGCTATGGCGTTCGCGATTTCAGCGTTCGTTGGTATTTTGATCCATGGGTCTGAAGAAAGTATGAACGAATCAATGAGTAATGGAGTGAAGGTTAACATTTTTATGTTGCTGTATAAACGTAAAGGGCAAGACGCCGAAGGTTTTTTTTTATTTTAATATTAAATATTTTTATTTTTATTGTAGTATTTGAAAGAAATCTAAATTTTGGGAAATCAAATTTGAGAAGAAAAAAACAATGGAATTGGATCGGAAACGGGATATGCTCATATTTTATTTTATTATTAGCTATTTCAGATCAGATCACGAACATTCTAGTTCTACTGCAATTGATAGCAGAAGAAAGATTTAGATTAATATTTATTGGATGCGCCAAGATACGGAAGAGTGCCATTACGCTCATGTGAGTTGTGCTAGAGGTGAGCCAATTTAGTTCGACCGAACGAACTAGTTCCGGGACTCCGGTCGTTTGTATGAAAACCCTGCTGCTACCATTAGATTTGGGTCATTCTAGTTCATAGTTCAGTACACCAGTTCCTAAACGTATGAGCTATTTTATATATTTCATATCATTCATACGCAGATTTTTCATAAAATGGCCGGGGTACCCGGAACTAGATAAGAAAGCAGTTCATTCAATCGAACTAGATTGGCACAACGATCCTTTATGCGGTAGATTCCGAAGGAATGGGTCATTATTGTCCATTTCGTATCGGACCTAAATAAATGTGATATAAATATTGCGACGTGCCAGGTTTGGACTATATTGGTTACTTCCTTCACTTTGTATGACTAGCTGAACTCGGTGCGCTTTGCTACCGCTTTTGATTTTATATGCATTCAAAATTTCCTATGCGAATATTTGTTGGTTTAAAAAAAATTAAACAAATTCAAAAACAAAACAAATACCACGGTCTCCCAACGCGTGATCGTGCCAAGTACAGCTGACCATGAGAAAAAAAAAAAAAAAACAGGACCATGCCAAATTTAGTCCGTATACACGAAGGGTTTGTCCTTCGGATTTTTTAATTTCATAGCAAATGTTAAGCGTGCAGGCAACTTCAATCTTTTGAATTGATTGGCATTTCTGTTGCAATTAATTAATTTGAGGTAGCAACATACCTCCCGTCGTATCCTCAATTAAATTGTTGTGTAGTTTTTTATACCCTCCACCAAAAAAAGTATGGAGGGTATATTAAGTTCGTCATTCCGTTTGTAACTCATCGAAATAATCATTTTAGACCCAACAAAGTATATATATTCTTGATCAGCGTAAAATTCTAAGACGATTTAGCCCTGTCCGTCCGTCTGTCCGTCTGTTGTAATCACGCTACAGTCTAAACTAATTAAGATAGAAAGCTAAAATTTTGCACAGATCTCTCTTTTGTCTGCAGGCAGGTCAAGTTCGAAGATGGGCCATATCGGTCCACGATATCGTATAGCCTCATATAACGGTACCCCCGATATTCGGTATTTTGATGATTTTACTCACATTTTTCAACGGAATTGTCTGAAAATCCACACAAGGAGTTCCTTGTGGGTACTTTATACCTCGGCAGAGAATCATCTATATAGGTCCACGATATCGTATAGCCCCAACATAACGGTACCCCCGATATTTGGTATTTTGATTATTTTATCCACATTTTTCAATGGAATTGTCTGAAATTCCACAAAAGGAGTCCCTTATGGGCATTTTACCCCCTCAAAAAGAATTGTCTATATAGGTCCACGATATCGTATATCCCCCATATAACTGTACCCCCCGATATTCGCTATTTTGATGATGTTAGCCACACTTTTCAATGGAATTGTCTTAAAATCCACACAAGTAGTTCCTTGTGAGCACTTTACCCCTGAAACGGAATTGTCTATATAGGTCCACAATATCGTATATCCCCCATATAACGGTACTCCCCTATATTCGGTATTTTGACGATTTTAACCACTTTTTCCAATGGAATTATCTGAAAAGTACTTTACACGCAGACATAGATTTGTCTTTATAGGTCCATAATATCGTATATCCCCCATATATCGGCATCTTCCTATATTAGATATTTTAAAGATTTTAAAATAATTTTTAATGGATTTTATTTTTTTTTGAAAAATTTTTAATTCGTTCCAAATGGTGGAGGGTATTCAAAGTTCGGCCCGGCCGAACTTACTGCTTTTTTAATTGTTACTGTTAGCCTAATACCATAGCAAAGGCGATGTGGGTCAATGCTCAATATGTGACGGAATTAGAATAGCTCTGATTAAAATCGGTTCAGATTTGTATATACCTCCCATAATTTGACTTATTTTATTTTTTGATCAAATTCCGCCACTCATTCTAAATCACATTGGAATCGAACATACACATCGTATATGGTGCGTCAAATAAAGAAAATCGGTCGAAAATGTATATGGGAGCTATATCTAAATCTGAACCGATTTCAATATAATTAGGCAAACAAATTTGTTAGACAAATTCCGTCAGACATTCCAAATTTCATTCAAATGTGACGCACACAGCGTGTTTAATGCATCAAATACATGAAATCCGTCGAAAGCATATATGGGAGCCATGGCCAAATCTGAACCGATTTTAATATAATTTGACTAATTTATTTTCTGGCCAAAATTCCGGCACACATTCCAAATTCCATTTGAATCGAACAATCATATCGTATTTGTTGCAATTAATAAACGAAATCGGTCGAAAATATATTTGGGGGCTATATGTAAATCGGAACCGATTTCTATATAATTTGGCAAATTTATTTTTGTTTCAAATTCCGTTAGGCATTCCAAATTTGGAGACTGTATCTATAAACGATCAATAGAAATGTGCATATAATATCTAAATTTTTAGGAAGTACCTCCGATTCTGATTTTATATTTCCAGTCCCAAGTGGAATTTAAAAAATTTTTATAGCCTATGTTACTTTCAGGCGATGTTGAAGTATACTTGGAAATTTTTAGGAAAATGTGTGCAGCGGTTTTCGAGTCCATAAATTACAAACAAACAAATATACAAACATTTTCCTCTTTTATAGATATAGATAGAAGATGTGATAATTTTTAATAATAATAATGTTGAAATGTCTGTGAGGTACCAGATATAGTCGACCGAAGTATTCCGTTTTTATACCCTCCAAAATAGTAAGGAGGATATATTAACTTTGTCATTCCGTTTGTCATATACATTTTAGACCCTACAACGTGTATACATTCTTGATCAGCATAAATTTCTATGTCGACTTAGCGATGTCCGTCCATTTGTCTGTCCCTCTGGGAAAACCACTCTAGCACGTGAACGTATTGTAGTAGTTTGATTAAATTTGCAGGACTTTTGGTATTGGAAATGAGCTATAAATGTCCACGTTTTGTTATAGTCCCCACATAACGGTATCTAATGATATTCGGTATTTTGTTGATTTTACATAACATTATTCACTAAAATTGTTTCATTTATCGTGGTGGCAATTTGTACTACTACTACTACATCCTATGACTGAAAATTGTTTATGCAGGACCAGACCTTCGCATAGCCCCTATATTTCGGATGTTTCTGCCACATTTTCACCTGATTTTTTCAAGTTTTCTATTTCAATATTGTAATAGCCCATGACAAAACTAGCCTGTACAGGTCCACGTCTTCGTACAGACCCCAATATTACGGTAACTTCCTAAAGATCTTGTGTTAACAAAAATGTTTGTATGTGTGAAATTTGAAGAGAGTTCGAAGCTTATTTAGCTTTCTTTAAGCGCTTAGTTTTTCAAAATCTTGAACCCTGTGTGGGGGAGGCGCCAGAAGAAATGGTCTGAACTCTTCTATGTTTATAACAGATCTTGTACTGATGGAAATATTGAGATGTGCCAAATCTGAATGAAATTAGATGCTTTTCGGATGTTTTATGAACTTCACGGATATTCAAATTTTGACCCTTTGTGGGGAAGGTATTAGAAGGAGTGGAGCGATATATCCCATCTTGTGTAAGTTGAAATAATGGGGTTTGTGAATTTTGAAGAAAACTGGATATTTATTTAGGGTGTTATAATCGTTTTGGTTGTTCAAAACTTTAATCCTTGTGGGGGGGTAGGTATCAGAAGAATAGTCCAATCTATACCATCTTAATAACAGATCTTGTGTCCATGGAAATATTGATATGTGCGAAAGTCTAAATGGAATCGGATTTTAATTTCGCGTTTTATAAGCTTCACGATTACTCAACATTTTGATCCTTTGTGTGGGAGGTACCCGAAGGGGTGGACCGATATATCCCATCCCCACACCTTGGGTTAATACAAATATAGTTTTGTGCGTAATTTGAAGGGAATCAGACTCTTTTATAAGAGTTATAATTATTCAAAATTTTGACCCTTTGTGGGGGAGGTACTTGATGGAGTTAACAGATATTGTCCATTTTCGCACCTGATCTAGAACTGATGCAAATATTAGGATTTGCAAAGTTGGAGCTGGATTGTCCTTTCTTTCTCAGTGCAGTAAAATATTTTATTTAAAAATTTCCAACTTTTGTGGGGGGTATCAGAAGGAATGGACCCATATTGCCTATCTCCGAACTCTATCTTAGTTTGATAATAATATTGCGATGTACCAAGTTTGGATCAAATCCGATACTCCCTTCTAGAGTTATCGTGCGCACCAGCCAGACAGACAGACGGGCTCCAAATGTCCTGAAACGGATTTAGTCCAAAGAGACCTAGGGTCTAAAACCATTATTTCTATGTGGAACCTTTACCCCCCCTCTAGCCATATGTCTGTGGGTATAAAAATCAAAACGTTTTGTGTGCTACTGCAATAGATTCGCGATGTTCTGATTGATTAGTTACTGCCCTGCAGAACAAACACACATTTGAGTAAAATTTTGTCAACCTACTTCAAATTGTTCGAAAGCTAGAGTGATTTCCACAGACGACAGAGAGACAGACAAACAGACGGATGGACATCGCTAAATCGACAGAGAATCTGTGGGGTCTAAAATGTATATTTCGAGGTCTTACAAACGGAATGATAAACTTAATATACCCTCCATACTATGCTGGATGGTATAAACATGAGGTTACTCATATAACGGTACTGCTCGACATTCGGTAAATTTTCAAAGGAACTGTTTCAAATCTTTAGTAGCTTTAGTAGACAAGGCACGGCCGACGAAGGGACAAAACAAACTTACATGGTTATGCTATTTCGTTCATGTAAAACGAAAGCATAACAAGTGGAGAAAAATGAAAATGTTTATTAGTGCGGTTGTAAGATTTAGAAGATTTTCTAAAAGAATTTTGGTTTTATGTAATTCTTTGGTTCTTCTTCTATTGAGCTTTCAAGCTTGGGTAAAAAAAGTTTTTGTCATACTTATTATTTTTAAAATAACTACTGGGGAAAATATACCAGACAAAAAACTAGGGAACTGATGAGGATTGGTGGCTCTTTCCGAAGCCCAGGTATTCCCTGCCTTACCCCCTGGTAAACATATTATAAAAACAACAATAAAGGGATTAAGCCTGACCATTTTAAAACAACAAAATACTATGGTATCCCGAACAAAAAAGCCAACGCTGTTCTATTAATATTTTCTTTACCACGTGGTGGAGGTTATTAAAAGCTCGACCGTTTAAACAGTATTTCATTTTAACAAAAGGATATATGTGGTATGAGTGTTTGCAGCCAAATACGAGCTGAATGTCACGCTTTTCAAACGAGTATTACTATTTCAAAGAAAATATTTAATAAATATTAAAACACATTTTGATGCGACAGCAAATAATAAAAGTACATTAGCGAATTTGTGCAAAACAACAGTAAATGCGTAATAACATCATATGACGCATCTAAAATAAACCTCTAGATTTAAATGATTGTTGAATTATTAAAAAAAATAGAAAGAAAATGTTGGCATTTGTTTGACCAAGGGCTCACATTTTTGTTTCCCAATCTTATCAGTTCAGTTCAAATCGACAATTGTATCTGCTTTAGAATGTCAGTTATGGGATTGCAAAAAATCAAACCGCTGTGGTGTTATTTTCTTATGTTGGGTGGATTTTCTTAAATTTTTAACAAGTTTTATAATCGGAGATGGCTCTGGTGGCCAGAAATTGTGACGTATATCACGTACTTTTCCCACACATAACATCGTATATCTTACTAAATAATAATGAAACCGAAATACATAAAGAAATGTTAACGTAACGTTTTCTAGAAGTTCGGAGTTTTGTTGGAGTTCGCAAACAACGTAGATCAAGTGAGAAGAGAATGACTGTGATGGTCGATTTTTCACTACATTACAATAGAATCTCGAATATTTCTGTCGACTGATTACTGGTCTTTTACATTACTAGGTCTAGTGTATATATGGCAAATTTATTCGAATATCAAAAAAAAGTGGGATTTGAAACTCAAGACATGAGTGTGCGGAGAAAATGTCTTTTTTTGTAGGAATTTCTATGAATAATCGTACTTTACCAGAACTTTGTGAAATGTGATAGTCCCACTAATTGGGTCCTATCGTCCAACTTAGATGAAACATAAAAAACCCCATTTGATTGAACTTGTAGATTTTTCTCTATAAAGCAAAGTTTATAAGACTTCTCACGTTCTCACTCTACTTCTTTATACGTTGCGCAGTGGTAAGATCCTCAAAAAAAAAAGATATTAATTCAGGGAAGCATTCAATGGAAATTTTGCTCAGACATTTATATTACCCCTAGTATGTTTTGTATTAAAAATTGGACTTATCGGTCCACGTTTGGGAATGGATCCCATGCAGCGTTAATTTTTAATTTTCGGTATTTTGAATGTTTTGACAAAAATTTTAAACCTAGTCATGCGATTAAGAGTTCTGAGTATATATAACCTCTTCATGCTTATAACATAGAAGTTTGCTCCAGCAATGGTATAGGTCCCATATTACTGTACCTCCTAGTTTTCGGTACTTTGAAAGTTTCGACCACAATTTCACACCCCATTATGAGTAACTTGACATTTTAGGTTCTGAGCTGACAGAATTTCTCCCTTCATTATATAGGCTATATATAACGGTATTTCCTAATTTTAGGTATTTTGAGAGTTTCAGATAAAGTTTTTTTACAAACGTGGACTTGCACAGACAATTTTCTGTCAAAGGCTGTAGTTTCCATTACGAAATTTGAAACAATTCCGGTGAATAGTGGCGCTAAAATCATCAAAGTATCGAATATAGGGAGGTGCGTTATATGGGCGATATACGAAGGCGTGGGCAAGCACGGACAATGTTCTGTCATAGGCTGTACTATCCATTAGATAGGTACCCCTATATGGGGGCTATACCAAAACGTGGACCTACATATCAAAAGTCCTGCCGACATTATATACATTTAAGTTAAATTTTATCAACCTACTTCCTTTCGTTCGAAAGCTAGAGTGATTTCCACAGACGGACAGACGAATGGACGGACATCGCTAAATCGACATAGAATTTTATGCTGATCAAGAATATATATAGTTTGTGTGGTCTAAAATATATATTTCGAAGTGTTACAAACGAAATGACAATATTAATGTACCCTCCATTATGTTTGTAAAAAAGCAGCTTAGTTCGCCCGGGCTGAACTTTTTATACCCTCCACCATTTGGAAGAAACTGGATAAATTTCAAAAAGTTCCGTCGGAAAATACCGCTCAAATGAAAAAAAAAAAAAAAAATAATAATAATAATATTTATATAAAGTCAGGTGTGAAAATGACCAATATTGGTGCACTCATTCACCTCCCCAAAAAGGACAAAATCGGAACATCGTCTGAATTTTCAAACTTGTTTTCTTCATGTTTACAATTACGCCCTTGTTTTCATACCGGCAGCTCACTTCTCTGGAGAGAAATAAAACCATGGAAACATCAACAATTCTCACAGTTTGCGGTTAATTGTTGTAAATGTTTTCATGGCAATCAAACCAAACCAAAACTATTTTTATAACAGTAAAATGAAGAATTTCTGTAGGTAAAAGGAAATTTTTTAATTGGCATATTTCTGCAACTTATATAGCCCATTGTTGAACTTGACCTGCCTGCAGACAATAGACAGATCTGTGCTAAATTGTAGCTTCCTATCTCAATTCGTTTTGACTGTAGCGGGATTAAAACAGACGGACAGACGGACGGACGGATAGGGCTAAATCGTCTTAGAATTTTACGCCGATCAAGAATATATATATACGTTGTTGGGTCTAAAATTATTATTTCGATTAGTTACAAATGGACTGATGAACTTAATATACCCTCCATACTATGTATGGTGGAGGGTATGAAATGTTGATCCTTGATTCCGTATAAGGTTTTTTACACACGAGGTATGTTTGTAAATGTAAACTCAATTCGGTTTTGTGGCAATTTTGAGTAACTTCAAATTTAATTTTGACGTGCGATATTTTATATCCGAAAGTATGCATCGGTGCCCCTTGTATAAAACATAACGTCTGCTTAACGTGTAAAAACCACAACACATACTCATATGGCAACTTTGACCATATATTTAATAATACACACTCATAGCAAATGAATGTTTGTATGTCGTTGCCATTGTCAATTCCAACATTTATAGCTAGCATCAATTTTACGCTTTTGTCCTTTGTTTTCCGGCCAATTTGTTTCAATAAAAACTTTGTTTCTCTTTGAAATGTTAACGAAAATATTTTGGTTTCCAAGTTGTTCAGAATATGTGTATGTGCGGCGATCGGATGACACAAGTGTACATACATATACAACCACAACACACCCACAGCCAGTTGAGAGGACATATAATAAATATTTTGCCACCGAGTTCACCGCAATCCATTCATGCATAGCCCATTGACTCGATGGCATTTCGAATTGAATAAAATTTACTTTGTTGACATTTCTGTCGACATATTTTTTACATTTTTATGCATATGAAATGTTGGAATGTTTTCGAGTAGCGGACTGAAATTGCAAACTTTTATCTGTAATTGGGTAAAACGACAAGTGAAAGAAGAGAACGATGAAATTTTTAATATACAAAACAATGTGAAGAAATCGGGAATCAAAAAACCATAGGAGCGGCATAGGGTCCTTCGGTGTCTAACTTTTTGTTATAAAGATATGTTTTCTGCATGTACTTATATGAGTAGACTTTTTTCACTGAGGCCATTTCCTAACTTTAGGTATCGTTTTTAGTCAAGTTATTAGTTCAGACAAGATACGGGGTTTTTAAAACATGCCAGAATCGATAATTGAATCCAAGAAAAATGGGATTAGAGATTTTTTTTGCATAAAAGGGATCGTCACTTCCAATCCTTAATCTGATGAAAAAATGTTTTATCAGCTTTTGAACGGACCAGCCAAAACTTTAAGTTGACCTTGCTTTGGTGTTGGCCATTCGCAGTGACATTTGAATGGAAGTTGTAGACTGCGAATAGTTTTGGCAAGCTTTGTCAACTTCGGCTGATCATGGTTATGCGATTGTCGTTGTATTGTAACCGGAGACCCTATTTAGTATCATTTTAAAAATGTGTACACATTGTTCACCTTTTAAAAATTACATTTGTTTGTGTTGTTTCTGTTACAATAAGAAAATACATTGAAACAAATTTTCAATCGACAAAAGTTGCTGCGTTATACTTTGATATTCGAGACTTGCCAATCAAATCCCACCTCATTTCGGCTTACTTACGATAGATTTAAAAGAGATGCAACGTTGCGACGAACCTCTTTTAGTTCGTTCGTAACATGTTTGCTTCCTCTAATCAGTTCGATTTAAGACCTCCAATGACAAATCGGAGGTCAATTAATGCAATACTACATGTTCAATAAGCAATGGGGCACACAATGCTGCAAATAATATAGGTTGAGGGTTCTACGTGCATGTTTTTGTAAAGTGATATTTTTAAATACTCTATTGTTTTTCAAAAACTTCCACTCCATAAGGGGGGCCTCTCGATAAAGGTTCAACATTTTTATACCCTCCACCATACAATGGAGGGTATGCTAAATTTGTCATTCTGTTTGGAACACCTCGAAATATTTGTCGGAGACCCCAAAAATATATACATCTTTCATCAGCATACAATTTTAAGTAGATTTAGCGATTTCCGTCCTGTCTGTTGAAATCAATATAGAGTCCACATTATATAACCCAAAGCTTTGGAATTTGGCACAAAGGTTTATATTATGTGCAGGCAGGTAACTAAAAATGGATATGTGGATATGTGTGTAGACACTATATAACGGTAACTCCCGATTTTGGTTTTTTTTGGAAGGTTTCTACCACAATCTTCAACTATTTATGTGTTTTGTTTATTTTTATACCCTCTTCCATAGTATGGAGGGTATATTAAGTTTGTCAATCCGTTTGTAACACCTCGAAATATACATTTTAGCCCCACAAAGTACAGACAGCCTATGGCAGAAAAATTTCTGTGGCGGTCCACATTTTGGTACAGCCCCCATATAATAGTAACTCTCTATATTGATGATTTTAGCTACATTATTCACCGATTTTTTTATACCCTCCACCATTCTATGGAGGATATATAAACTTTGTCATTCCGTTTGTAACTCCTCGAAATATTCATAATAGACCCTACAAAGTATATATATTCTGAAGCAGCGTAAAATTATAAGACGATCTAGCGATGTCCGTCGGTTGTAATCAACAGTCCGTCTTTCGAACGAATTGAGATAGAAGGCTAAAATTATATAGCATACTGGCATAGTTTACCAGTAGGCAGGTTAACTTAAGTGGGTTATGTCGGTCCACGTTATCGTATAGCCCCAAATATAACGCTACCTCCCGATATTCGGTATTTTCATGATTTTAGCGACATTATTTACTGGAATTATTTCAAATTTCGTATTTGAAGTTCGTAATGGGTACTACAGCCTATGACAACAATTTTTGTATGCAGGTCCAAGTCTTCTTCATTTAAGTGGTAGTTTTCGGATTTTTTTTGAAAATTTTCAAGTTCCTTCGAAATGTTGGAGGGTATTAAAAGTTCGGCCCAGCCGAACTTAATTGCTTTTTTACTTGTTTTATTTCAAGTTTCGAATTTAAATATTGTAATGGCAAATACAAATATTAAACCAGTAAAGAAAGCCTTAAAGTCGGGCGGGGCCGACTTTATGATACCCTACACCACTTTGCTAATTTAGTAGAGCTCCACATAACAAATAAAAGTTTTTATGGGAGAATTCAAACATACACGCTATGATTATAATTATAATTTAAAGTTCAAAGGACTAAATATGCCGAAGCATTTGTATTTTTTAAATTCGGACTTGTATTGCCCATTTGGTGCACAATTAATTTGAAATCGGATAAAGATATATATGGGAGCTATATCCAAATCTGAACCGATCTCGATAAAATTTGGCAAAGATATTTCTGAGCTGTATTTGATATATTTCCCTGAATATTGTTGTTACGGAGTGCATACTACGGCTGTGGGTAACAAATATGACAAATCGGATGAACAATATATATGGGAGCTATAGCTACATCTGAACCGATCTTCACCAAATTTGACATACTACCTTCTAGACCCGATTCGGTCGTAAGTGCCAAATTCCATCCCATTTGGACAAATATTAGACGTTTGGTGCACAATAAAAGGTAAATCGGACGAAGTTATATATGGGAGCTATATCCAAATCTGAACCGATCCCGATAAAATTTAGCAAATGTATTTCTGAGCTGCATTTGATATATTTCCCCAAATATTGTTGTTGCAGAGTGCATATTACGGCGGCTGTGGACAAAAATAACAAATCGGATGAACAATATATATGGGAGCTATGGCTATATCTGAACCGGTTTCAATCAAATTTGGCATACATATTTTCAGACCTAATTTGGGTGTATATGCAAAATTCCATACAATTCGGGCTGATATTACACGTTTGGTGCACAATAAAACGCAAATCGGACGAAGATATATATGGGAGCTATATCTAAATTTTGACCGATTATTTCCAATTTCAATAGGGTTCGTCCTTGGGCCAAACAAAGGATCTGTGCAAAATTTCATCTGGATCGGGCAATAAATGCGACCTGTACTTTGTTTACAAAAATACATGGACAGACGGACGGACGGACAGACGGACGGACGGACATGCATAAATCGACTCAGAATGTGATTCTATGCAGATCATCAAAAGGAACTATGGGTCTATCTCGTTTCCTTTTGCCTGTTACGAACAAATGCACAAAGACATAATACCTTGACCACCTTGTGGTGTAGGGCATAAAAAGTGCAAGAACACCGCAACAGAAAGAAAATATACTCAAAAGAGCTAAAGAGTTGCTTCACTTGGCCGAAATGGTGAACTGCCGAATTTGGTTTTCTCCGATGAGAAAACATTCGTTGTCGAGCAGTTTACAAACAAACAAAATGATCGTGTTTACTTCCCAAAGAGGTCAGCTGAGAATGTGGCCACCAGAACTCAAGCACCGGCCATGGTGATGGTGTAGGCCGCCATAACAACCGATGGTTGGACTATTGTGTCTGGAGTACATTGAAGAGCAAGTTTGGCACTAATAAATACCAAATTTAAAAAAGTAAAAATTATGGCGTTTGACTTTTTTGCAGTTTTTTTAATCTCACCCTGTATATCTTAGAGGTTCGACTAACGGCATATATGTCATTCTTTGCCTTCCATCCCACAGTTTTATTTACATACCTTAAATAATCCTAACATATATGAAATAATATGCATCAAATATTAAAAATATCTCTATTTGTATATGCGAATAATAATCTTGAGCATTCCAAAAACTATATAATTTTTTGTATCTTTTCAGGTGAATGATTGGACCGCACATTGACTCATATGTATGTAAATAACAAATCGTAGTAGTTTTATTATAATTAAGAAGGAAATATAAATATAAAAATTGTAATTTACAAAGAATTTCATTGATTGGATTCAACTTGAATATTATCTTCCCGAAAATAGGGTATGACACCCTTGAACAAAAAATTATTTCGAATGCCATAGTTAATTTCATAAATTTCAATTTTCAATAAAGCATATACTTTTTTTATTTTACATAATAAATTTATTGCATTTGCTTAAGTTAAATTGATCGCCTAAGGAAAAATGTTGCAAAACGGGAATTAAAATCTGACGCCGGGCAATACTTCAATTGGTGTTGCAATAATATTTTGTTTCAGTCAGCGTTAATATTTTTATCTGTTTTCTGGTTTTTACTTTCAAGGAATGAAAGGGTAGATCATTGGGCACATCGTTAAGTGAATCAAACGAATAAAAACACTATCTTCGTTTTGTAGAAAAAAAGCAAATAAAGAAGCTTTTGTCATAAGCCATTTCAATATTCAAATGCGAAACTTTAAACAAATCGGTGAATAATGGCTAAAATTATCCAAATATCAAATATCTTCAGGTACCGCTGTGTGGTGGTTATACGAAGGCGTGGACTTGAATTACCAACTTCAAATACCAAATTTGAAACATTTCCGTTAATAATGTCGCTTAAATTACCAAAAGAGGGAGGTACCATTATATGGGGTATACCAAAACGTGGACCTACATGGTCCATTTCCAATACCAAAAGTCCTGCCGACATAATATACATTCCAATAAATTTTTATCAATATACTTCATTTCGTTCGGAAGCTAGAGTGATTTCCACAGACTGATGTACATCGCTAAATCGACATAGCATTTTATGCTGATCAAGAACATATGTACTTTGTGGGGACTGAAATGTATATTTTGAGGTGTTACATACGGAAAGACGAACCTTATATGTGTTGGGGGTTTTATAAGTTTGATTGGGCCAAAAATTATGTAACACCTCGAAATATTGGTTTCCCACATAGGAAAGTATATATATAGTCTTCCTATCTCTACGTCGACTCGTAGCTATGTATGTCCGTCCGTCTGTCCATGGACAGACATGTTAATTTGTAATCACTCTACAGGTCGCAATTATGGCCCAATCCTCACGAAATTGAAAATGGAGGTGGGGGTAGGGTCAGAATAGAACCCTATTGTTTTTGGAGATGATCGCATAATAATTAGGGGTTGAAATGGACCAACAACTGAAAAATTTCCTGATTTTGCAGTTGCTCTACAGGTCGCAGTTATAGACCAATCGAAGCAGGAGTTAGCATGGCGCTAGGGCTTGGGGCTGGGCAGAAGCCTTCCAATTTTGACTGTCATTGGGTAATATTTAGTGGGAGAAATTGACCATAATATTTGTGTTTAATAAAAGTCGCGAATATTTTTAATCCCGTCAAAATCAAAAATAGACGAAATGGTCAATTCTGACCGTTACGTAGTTGCCAATAATAAATATATCGGATATATATAGTGAAATATATACAATTATATCTCAAGAATGGCTGGGCCGATTTTGACAAATGTTGTCCATTCAGAATGCCCTCTTGGCATAAAAGTATAAAATCCAAAAAAAAAAAAAAAAAAATAAATAATAATAAATAAATAATCGCATAAAAATACACCTATGATGTAAATATTGATTTTTTAGTATTTTGTGACATATTTTTATTTTTTTATCGCATGCGATTTTTTTTAATTTGACTTATAATATTGAATTGTATATTTTGTAATATTTTTTCAACTTACAACACAGGTTGGGGATATTATATGCAGATTGCAATTATCGTCCGATCCTCACGAAAAGGGTAGGGTTAGGCTCAGAAGGGCTAGGCCTATTTTTTATCGTAGACAAGGAAATCATATAGATGAGTCTAAATTTGGAGATACAGAGAGGCCTCTTGCTTTTGGATATGATCGCAAAATATTATGGGTTTAAATAAACCAAAAACAGAAAAAAATTCCTGATCACACAAATGAAGCCATTCGACACGCCTGAGAAGAGCGTTAAGGACAGGGAAGAATTCTAGTATTTTGGATGACCACTGGATTATATTTAGCTGTAAAATGGACCACAACAACTAACAGCACGATAAATATTGGGAAAATGTCCCTGGTCAAAATGCAAAGGGTAGTATCTGGGCAGTGCACCGTGACATAATTTCGAAAGCGAAATCTTTTAAAATGTATTTGGACATAAGAGGGCTTTTAACATGTTGTAGTGTTGTAGGGTATCACATGGTCGGTCCCTCACGACTATAGCCTTTGCTTACTTGTTTTAACATAACCTCGGTTGGTACTTTTACTTGAACTTCAAATAAACGCAAGTAAAAATGTAACATCCAAATAACACTCTTAAGCCGAACAGAAATTAAAGATTTCCAGTTACAGTTTTGCTTTATTGGCCTTAGAATTTCCCACCACCCCCAAAACTATAACCCCAACATTGTTGAGCAGTGTTATCAAAAGTTTGCTTTATTTTGCCCTGCAGCGTTTTCTTACTATTTTCAAGATTTAACTTCGACATATTTTCTAGTTCATTTGATTTTCACTTTTACTTAGGTCGCTCTGCAATGAAAATGCACAACGCCTCCAAGATAATGATTTGCATAATCACCGCATTCCGATCGTTGCTGACATCTTCGGTGAACACACGTTGACTTTGATTACCGTCGCAATTTTATCCTGTCGCTTTGACTTCGAATGCCAGATTGGCAACAGGGAAAATTAATTTAATTAACAAAGTTAGTTGAGTGTCATCACGAAGCAAGTCGTGTGACTAATTGGCTCGGGGGCGACCACAGAATCTGGTTAAAACTTGCATGAAGTTCCATTGATTGGTAATTGCACATTTTGTGGTGTATGAGTGTGTGTGTGTGTTTGCGCTGAAGCAATCCGCAAACGGTGATGCCAAGTGGGGGTAGTGAAAATAAGAACTTTACAAGAGCGGATCAATATTCGTATCCACTCCGTAGATTCACAATGTCATTTTTAATACTTTATTTCTGTATTCGAATGGCAGAGTGCTTTAGGGTTTTTTTTATTTCAATGAAACCCAAGAAGAAGTGAGTACTGTGGGCGTGAGATACAACCGAATATGTGTATGTGTGTGAGTGTATGTATTTGTAAAGTTCAAAGAACAAACACCTCACAATACGAATTTTTAATTAACAAATTTTATTATCTGCTGATTAAGTGGGCGATAATAGCCTTATTGAATACCTTGCAACACTTCAAGATTCTCAAAGAGTCAATAGAATAGCTTCTGCTGGTCGTTGTGTGATCTATAAAATTTTAATAAAAACAACGCAATGCCTTTAAGCCAGTTTAGAGTGAATACATTTACACACCAGTGGCCAGGATTTCTTTCTAGCTTTTCAACTGTCATATCATATCAATAATACATGATTCAAAGAAAAAGCGACATTTCAGGACAATTTTTGTTGTTCAAAAATGGAAATGATTTTGAAATGTTGATACTTTTTATATCTTCCGCGATAGTATGGAAGGTATATTAAGTTTGTTATTCCGTTTAGACCCCACAAAGTATATATTCTTGAGCAGCATTTGTCGATTTAGCGATGTCCGCCCATCTGTAAAAATCGCTTTAGCTTCAGAACGAACTCTGAACCGATTTCAATTTGACAAATTTATTTTCTGATGAAATACCGTCACACATTCCAAATTTCATTGGAATCGAAAACACTTATCGTGTTTGGTGCGTGAAATAAACGAAATCGGTCGAATATATATATGAGAGCTATATCCAATCAGAACCGATTTCAATATAATTTGGCAAATATATTTTCTGATCAAATTCCTTTACGCTTTCCATATTTGGAGAGTGTATCTGTAATCAATCAAGAGATAAGTGCATATAAAAATCTATATCTTGGGAGTTACTTCCGATATAAAGTTCCAAGTGGAATTTCAAGAATGTATATAGCCTATGTTACTTTTAGACGATGTTGTAGTATACTTGGAAGTTTAAAGGAAAATCTGTGCAACGGTCCCTAAGTTACAAACATTTTCCTCTTTTATAGATATACCGGGTGAGATAATAAAACTGCAACAAAGTCAAACGCCATAATTGTTATATATTTTTTTTAATTATATTGAATGAAAGCAAAAAATATCGGAAATATCATCACATTTTAGAATAAGTTTAGATTTGTTCGAATTGGTCGCCTTTGGCACGAATTATGGCCTTCAAACGGCCAATTAAACCGTCACACGCTGCCCGAATGTTGCTCTTCGTTATTTTGGCCAATTCCCGGCAAAGCGCTTGCTTGAGGTTATCGACACTTTGGTATTTCTTAATGCCAACCTTGCTTTCCAAAATATTAGAGAATTCCAAAATATTCCTTGGTATCCGGAGATTTTGGTGGCCATTGTGTGCTGGAAATGAAGCGAGGAACCTCATTTTGTAACCATTCTTGGGTGGCGCGTTCTGAGTGCGATGGTGCTGAATCCTGTTGAAATGTCCAAGGTCTGCTTCCAAAATATTTGCACCCTCCAGAATATTTTCGCGATAATATTCGGCATTTATTCTGTTGCTACGGTCGATTAATACGAGCGGAGAGCGACCATTGCCTGAGTTGAGTTAATTTTCAGTTGACCTCTTAGGCAAGTACGCACTGTCATTTTGTTTGTTTACAAACTGCTGGACAACAAATGTTTTCTAATCGGAAAAAAACCCAAATTCGGCAGTTCACCACTTTCGGGCGAGCGAAGCAACTCTTCAGCTCTTTTGAGTCTATTTTCTTTCTGTTGCGGTGAATTTCAATGGTTTTACCCCGAGCTCATTTTTCAATATTTGCCGAATGGAATATTGCGATATGTTCAGCTCACGAGCCATTTTTCGGTCACTGCGACGCGGGTTTCGATCAAGTCGCTTCTTTACTTTTCGAACCATTTCTGCTGATGTTACTGTTTTCTACCGTCCTCGTTATCTCGGTAACGAACGATGTTACGAGACACAAAAGATTTATTCACATTTAAATGCTGGAGTGCTCTAACGATAGCCAGTTGTGGTTTTCCAACCAGATATAAAGAAATCACACTATTACGCTTGAATTCCATCACGAATTATTTTTTTCTGGAAAATTCTTACCAAAATGCTTTTGTACGTTTGGAAAAAATATAATGAGCTGTCACTGGACTAATTTTAACAGTTGTCGGACGAGTGGCGTGGAAATGACAGCAGTCTGAATTTGGTTGCAGTTGTTTCATCACATCCTGTAGATTTTTAGCAATATTCACTCTAAAATATTTTATAAAATAACCAGAAATTTTAATTTTAATTCCTCTTTATAAATCACTTGATTTTTTTTATTGGAAATCTAATTTTGCGATAATAGTATGCGAGTGCATTTCTTTGTGTTTGAAGTAAATAATAGTCATTTTCCTAACAATGGATATATGTTCTGTATGGCCATATTATCCAAATTTGCAAAATTTATATCTTCATGAAAAAAAAAACAATAAACATTATTAAAAAAATTATCAAATTCTTCCAAATGTATCATTTTTTAAATCCATAATGTTTATATTATTTAAAACAATACATACGTATATAAAACAGTGTATATGTCTTCTCAGTACACGGGTGACATAAGAAAGAATTTTATTCAGGTAAACTCAATGGCATGCCATGTAATTTATTGCAACGTGAATGCAACTAAGTTATGTCTCAGTTGAACATTGAGAGAAACATTTCCCAGTCCTACAATTGGGAACTTACTAGTTATTCTGGAATATATTTGTGATGCCAAATTTATTTATTTCCTTCATATATTCCAGGAAGTTGTAGAAGTGTTTATTGAACTTTTAGAAATGTTGTTCTGTTAAGGCATAACAATTTGTGTTCTCCTGCGGAACCCCCAACACCCTTTGCCAGTGAAAAGCAAATGCAGCAGCCCTTTTTATTCGCATTGAACATATCCAATAAAAACGGTGGGAGGGCCGCTACGAATTATTTTTCTACCTTATAATTTATTATTCTGCGTGAAAACACATAAAAGGGAACAGAATATCTACTATTTATTTTCACTTCATTGAACTAATACATCAACAACAATATTCAATATACATACATATATTTTTGTTAAGGAGGGGGTGGGGGGGTATTTTTTAGTCTTTTATCTTCTTCTTATCCATAGGCATTTTCTAATGCTGCAGGAAATCTATTTGCCGGCATCGTTCATACTTTGGGCAGACTCAACAACGAATTGATTAGTTCCGAGTTTCGTTTGGGCAATGGGGCGGTCCAAGTACCGTCCCCTCCATAGAAGCGGCATGGATTATTATTTAATATCTGGGCATTATGGATGGATGAAAGCCATCGATTTATCAATTCTCGGTTCAGCTAATGGAATTGATGCGCCTTCATTAGTTTGGGTGCTGGCGTTTGTGTTAATGTCACACTTACCTGTTTATCAAAGTACTGCTCTTCGTCCGGGGCTGGCAACGCTGTGGCCACATGACACAGCAGCAGAGACATCCAAAATAGGGCCAATGAAAAATAACCAATATTAGTCATGATGATAATTGCAGAGATTTCCGGGTGAATGGAATATGTGCTCGCTGATCGAAATAAATCAGGTAACTGTTGTGTTGTGATTTGAAATCTATCCAATTTATATCGTTCTCTTTCGATAGTGCCTCTCGGCGGTGTATCGCAGAAGCTCCGCAGGATGGTGTCAATGGCAAGTGAAATTCGTCATTTTCAGGCAATAAAATCTGTGTCAACATCCAACGCATATAACTTTGGGGCTCCGGCGATATTGACATGACATTTGTTACGCATTCACAACGCAGGCTGAACGGTGGGGTGTGGTTGCCTTTCCAACGAGTTGTGTAAATATATTGAATGAAGTTTGTGTTGTGTAATGGAGGGGGAACGCGGGAGCAAAAAAAAAAAAAAAAAAACAAATAAAAATGTTTGCACACTATCTTACGTACATATTTGACAACGAATCACAGACGCAATCCACGCACATATACATTCACATATTTGTATATATAAGAGAATATAGGGGTAAATATACCTATGCATTGATGCATATATAGTTATTTTCTCTATCAGCATGTTTATGGTTAACCGCTGATTAGAGACCTCGGAAGGTAGACATGAAACCTTGAAAAACTTTAATGGGAATGCAGAATAACATTTAAAGTACGATCTGCCATAGTTTTCAGTGCATGCCGTTCCTCTTTATACCCTCCACCATAGCGTGGAACGTACTCGAATATCCAATTTCGACCCTTAAAAGTACATATATTCTTGATCAACATGCAATTCGATGTCGACTTAGCCACGATCCTCAGTCTGTGGAACGAACGCTATCTTGCTAAGGAAATTAAAGGCATTGATACATTTTTATTCACATGGATTTTAAGTCCTCTGGATTTTTGGTATTGAACAAGGGCATTATTGGTCTACGTTTTGTTATAGTCTTTTGGGGGTTTTAGTCACAATTTTGCAGAGAACTGTCTGTGTAGGTCCAAGTTTTGGCATAGTCTCCATATAACTGTACCTTAGGCATTTTTGTGATTAGTGTCACACTTTTTACCGGATTTATTTCAAATTTGATATTTGGTGTTCGTGGTGGGTATTACCTTCTATGGCAGAAAATTGCAAAAGCACTTTGACATCTATGAATAGCCATCATGTAACTATACTTCCCGGAATTCGGCATTTTCACGACTTTTGTCACAGCAAGAAAATTATTCCAGTGACAGCTTATTATATTGTTTAAAAGCGAACAAAAGCATTTTGGTGAAAATTTTCCAGAAAAAAGTTATTTGTGATAGAATTCAAGCGTGATAGTGTGATTTCTTTATATTTGGCTGGAACACCAAAAGTGGCTATCGTTAGAGCACTCCAGCATTTAAATGTGAATAAATCTTTTGTTTCTCGTAACAGCGCTCGTTACCGAGATACTGGTAGCATAGCCCGACGTCAAGGAAGTGGATGGAAGAAAACAGCAACATCAGCCGAAATGGTTCGAAAAGTAAAGAAGCGAATTGATCGAAACCCGCTTCGCAGTGGCCGAAAAATGGCTCGCGAGCTGAACATATCGCAATATTCCATTCGGCAAATATTGAAAAAATGAGCTCGGGGTGAAGCCATCAAAATTGCAAAAAGTGCAAGAACTTACACCGCAACAGAAAGAAAATAGACTCAAAAGAGCTAAAGAGTAATTCGCTTTGCCGAAAGTGGTGAACTGCCGAATTTGGTTTTCTCCGATGGGAAAACATTCGTTGTCCAGCAGATTATAAACAAACAAAATGATCGTGTTTACTTGCCAAGCGCCGGCCATGGTGTGGGCCGATGATCGCTATCCGCTCGTATTAATCGACCGTAGCATCAGAATAAATGCTGACTATTATCGTTACAATATTCTGGAGGGCGTATTAAAGCCTTGGGCACACAAACATTTTTGCCGCAGACCTTGGACATTCCAACAGGACTCAGCACGATCGTACTCAGCACGCCCTTCCCAAGAATGGTTACAAAACAAGGTTCCTCGCTTCATTTCCAGCGCACAATGGTCACCAAAATCTCCGGATACCAATCCGTTGGACTGTTGTGTCTGGAGTATTTTGGAAAGCAATGTTGGCACTAAAAAATACCAAAGTGTCGATCACCTCTAGCAAACGCTTCGCCGGGAATGGGCCAAAATAGAGAGAAACATTCGGGCAGCGTGTGACGGCTTTATTGGCCATTTAAATGCCATAATTCGTGCCAAAGGTGACCAATTCGAACAAATCTAAATTTATTCTAAAATTTGATGCTATTTCCAACATTTTTTGCTGTCATAAAAAAAAAAAAATGTAAAAATTATAGGATTTAACTTTGTTGCAGTTTTTTATTTCACCCTATATTTAATGATCTATAAGGGTTCTAACACTAGTATTTTGAGGAATTAAAAACGGAATGATAAAGTAAATATATAGGGTATGAAAATAAGTCTTATAGGGTATGGATTTGTTACCATCAATGTTTCTTTACAATATGACGATGCCAATTCGAACCCTAACCTTAAGGATGTTCTACTTGGTGTGTGTGCCACAGTTTCTCGGTACTTGTTTACTCAGTAAAATAACCTATTTTCTGTTTTTTTTTTTTTACCTTACTGGTAACTTAAGAGCTAGTAGGATTAGATACCTTGAAATGAGTTGTTCAGCACGATAATACAAAGTTGGTGTTCAAACATATATATATCACCATTTACCAACAGATAGATCACCATGGAAAAACTTAATTTTAATAGAAATCTGTTGGAAAATTAGGGCCAAAAACCCTACAATATAAGCTGCTCTTAAAAGGGACTAATATTGAGTATTTTATTGAATTGAAAATACGATTAGGCTTTTCAAAACACAATAATTGGCCTTCAAACTTAAATGATAACTATGTCAAAACTTTAGTCTATTTTTAAATTAAATTGAATTTATGTTATCCATAGAGACCTGTAATAGAACTTTTAAAATGCAAAAAGTCCGGACGTACAGCTAAGGGCGAGTTTAATAGATTTACAAGACTTTTTGGAGAACTTGTGTGCTAAATTGGAAATATCAAATTATAGCCGACAAGATTAAATATGAACAAGTCACTAAGTTCGGCCGGGCCGAACTTTTAATACCCTCCACCATTTGCAACGAATTTGGAAATTTTTAAAAAATAAAATCCTTAAAAAATTCTGTTAAAATTTTAAAAATACCGAATATAGCCGTCATATTGGGGTGTATACGACGTGGACATACATAGGCATTGTTTGTCATAAGCCATTACCATATTCAAATTGGAAACTTGAAATAAACGGTAAATAATGTAGCTAAAATCATCAAAATATCGTATATAAGGAGGTGCCGTTAAATTGGAGCTGTGCAAAGACCTGGACCAGCATAGACAGTTTTCTGTCACAGGCTGTAGCATCCATTACGAACTTCAAATACCACATTTCAAACAATTTCGGTGGGTATTGTACCTAAAATCGTCAAAATACCGAATATGGGGAGGTACTGATATATGGGGCCTATACGAAGACCTGGACCCGCACAGACAATTTTCTGTCACAGACTGTAGTATTCATTACGAACTTCAAATACCAATTTTGAAACAATTCCGGTGAATTATGTCGCTAAAATCATCAAAATACCGATTATAGGGAGGTACTGATATACGGGGCCTATACGAAGACCTAGACCCGTACAGACAATTTTCTGTCACAGACTGTAGTTCTTATAACGAATTTCAAATACCAAATTTGAAACAATTCCCGTGAATAATGTCGTTAAAATCATCAAAATACCGAATATAGGGAGGTACCGTTATATGGGGGCTATATGAAAACGTGGACCTACATGGCCCATTTACGAACTTAACCTGCCTACTGGAAAAATAAACATGTGTGCAAAATTTTAGCCATCTATCTCAATTCATTCGAAAGATAGCGTGATTACAACAGACAGACGGACATCGCTAAATCGACTTAGAATTTTACGCTGATCAAGAATATATATACTTTGTTGGGTCTGACATGAGTATTTCGAGGAGTTACAAACGGAATGACAAAGTTAATATACCCTCCATAGTATGGTGGAGGGTATAAAAAAAATAATATCAAAAATTACTACCAGAAAAACGAACTTCCAGGTGGACTGTGGACTGTTATAGTTTTTTTTCAATATCAATCATCCCAGACGCAACACAAACTTCTCAGCTACATTTCAAAGCTTTATACATTAAAATGAGGCATCTATGTTGATTTCAACAAACAGAGCTACGGATTTAGTTGATAATTAAATGAAAACTCAGTTAACACTTACGTTGACTTAATTAAATTTCTCTTTGGACGATAAGTTTTTGTCGGGCGCTGTAGCTACATGAGTCATGTTCACAGTTGCACAAATTTTCAGTTATTTTAGCCATGGCTCCAGAGAAAGCCATTCATTCGTTGTTAATGGAAAGACCAGATGACCTTCCTTCCTTCCCCGCTTGCCTGCATAGATGAAAAATTGAAAATGAGCTGTAATTCAGTCCAACTGCTTAGAAGTGGATTGAGAAAACAGATGCCATACCAACAACGACTATTTTCTTTTTTTTGTGTTTTCCCATTTCATTTCGCCACTTATTTAGACTTGTTTGTAGATTTCGATGATTATGATGCAGCTTATGATGATTGTTTCCAAAAATTAAAAGCTGAATTTCTAAATTCATGCAACATCCATTAGTTTTTTTTTGTTTTTTTTTTTTGTTTTTGTAACAAACTAAAGTTTTTTGTGAAATGAAAAGAACAGCTATTAGCGAACAGTTACTACACAACCGTTTGCTGAGTACTTTTGTTTTTGCTGATACACTGTGAAAACGTGAATTCGAAAGTATTCGGAGGGTGGACATTATACGATTAAAATAAGTGCTGGTTTAAAAAAAAAAAATAAAATGCAATTCATTCTTTCGGAACTTTTTTTCTAAATCGTATATACAGTGTTGGTATTGGTTATTCGCACATCCATTCGGGGCAGAATGTTTGAAAAAGTTTCAATTTATTTAATATAAACATGGAAAAATATATGTTCTTTAAGGGGACTAGTAATAAACACACCTTTACAGCCTTTAATCGTGTTTAAATGCATTCGTTTTAATTTAGTTTTTTATACCCATAGCCATATGGCTACAGAGGGTATTTATAATTTAATACGGCCAAAAAGTGCCTCATCGAAATAACGGTTTTAGGCCCTAGGTCTCTTGGGACTAAATGCGTTTCCGGACATTTGGAGTCGATCTAGCGATGTCTTTCAGTTAGGCTAGTGCGCACTATAACTTTCGAAGGGAGTATCCGATTTGATCAAAACTTTATTCATAGTAATATTATTGCCAAGCTTAGATCGAGTTCAGAGATATCCATTCCTTCTGATCCTTCCTACAAAAGGTTGAAATTTTCAAAAAAATATTTTACTGAACAGAAAGAGAAAGAATAATCCAATTTTATATCAGCGCTAGGTCAGGTGCGAAAATGTACAATATCGTTTTACTCTCTCACCCTAAAATGGGTCAACATTTTGAATAATTATGACTCTTATAAAATGTGATGTAAGTGTCCGATTGTCTTCAAATCACACACACAACAACACAAGTTCTGTTATAAAGATGGTAGAGACCGGACCATTTCTTCTGGTACATATCCCGCAAAGGGTCGAAGTTTGGAATAATCAAAACGATCATAAAATCCGAAAAAATCATCTGATTCTCATCAAAATACACACATCACAATATTTTTATTATACCAATGTCTGGTGTGAAGATGAAGGTTCAAAAAGCACGAAGCTCATGAAAATCGAAAATAACACATGCAAACCTTTTTGCTAACGCAAGATTTGTTGTGAAGATGATATACATCAGCCAACCCCTTCTGGTAACTCGCCCACAAAGGGTCACAATTTCCAATACTTATATATGTAATAATTTTCAAAATAAGTCCGCGATTCTTTACAACTTGCTGTATCCAAATATTTCCCTTAACCAGAAATCTGATATATGTAAATATGTAATTTATGGGAAATGGTGCAAAGGGGTGAGAAAAGGCTGTGTTATTGAAAATTCGAACTACAATTCGACTAAAAGGTAATCCAGTGTATTGGGCTACAGTTCAAAATTTTGAAATAAGGATTGCTAATGGGGACTTAAAAAGATGTAGATGTATAGACATTCGCAATAAACGAGAATTCGGGTAAAGCTATATATGCTAGAGCTATATCCAAATCTATAAGTTCTGGTCTAATTGAGGATCTCCGATCCTTACGAAATGTTGCATGGAGGTAGGCCCAGAATTAAATCTCATTGTTTTGAAGATGAACATTTAGGTGTTGAAATGGACCAAAAAAAAACAATATTTTTCTGATTTTGCAGTCGCTCTACAGGTCACAAGCAGTTTGTAAACAAACAAAATGATCGTGTTTACTTGCCAAAGAGGGCAGCTGATAATGTGCACCTTCGTTTGGCCACCAGAACTCGTTTAGCCACCACCACCGGCCATGGTGATGGTGTGGGCCGCCGTAACAACCGATGGCATCAGAATAAATGTCGAATATTATCGCGAAAATATTCTGGAGGGTGTATTAAAGTCTTGGGCACACAATCATTTTGGCCCAAGGTCAAATTTTATAGGATTTAGCACCATCGCACTCAGCACGCGCCACCCAATAATGGGTACAAAACAAGGTTTCTCGCATTTCCAGCGCACAATGGCCACCAAAATCTCCGGATACCAATCCGTTGGACTATTGTGTCAGGAGTACTTTGGAAAGCAAGGTTGGCACTAAAAAATACCAAAGTGTCGACCACCTCAAGAAAGCGCTTTGCCAGGAATGGGCCAAATTACCGCAGAACAACATTCGGGCAGCGTGTGACGATTTCATTGGCTGTTTGAAGGCCATAATTTGTGCCAAAGGTGACCAATTGAAACAAATCTAAACTAATTCTAAAATTTAATGCTATTTTCGACATTTTTGGCTTTCATTTAAAAAATTTTTTGCTTTCATTAAAAAAAATACAAAAAATGTAAAACTTATGGCGTTTGACTTTAATGTATTTTTTTTTATCTCACCCTGAATATTGTTTATCCGATTTGTTATATTTGTTCTTCACAACTGTAATATGCACTTCGAAACAAAGATATTCGGGGATATATATCAAATACAGCTCAGAAATATCTTTGTAAAAATTTTATCGAGATCGGTTCAGATTTGGATATAGCTCCCATTTATATCATTATCCGATTTTAAGTTAATTGTGTGCCAAATAGGTAATATGAGCCCGAATTGAAAAGTCACAGATGCCTCGGTGAATTTAGTAGAAATCGATTCAGAGGAGGATAGTCCTCTCATATATTAGTTAATTTGGAATTTAAATTATAACTATAATTATAGTTGGTATGATTTAATGCTCACAAATTCCCCATAAAAAACGTTTATTTTTATACGAAGCTCTACTAAATATGCAAAGTGGTGTAGGGTATCATCGTCGCCCGACTTTTAAGACTTTCTTTACTGGTTTTGATTTGATTAAATGATACACCAATAGTGCTTCATTTTTCCATATATGCGACCAAGTTTCGAATAAACAAGGCATAGCTGACCAGAACAAGCCATAGCTGATTGATGAGCTGGACTTATAGGATTTCTTACTTGAGCCATCCTATTGTCATAATATGTACTCCATATCAATGATATTTAGTGTCAGAGGTCATATTCCTCATAAAAATGCCTTCCTTTTTCTATATTAGTTCAATACAATTTCAAATTTAAGGCATTCGCACCAAATTTCCAATATAAACGTAGTTTCATGTCATCCTAATTCATTTATTCACTTCGGAATAAATATTATCTTAAATAACAAAGATCCTTAGAAGAAACGAAAGACTAGTTCATTTTGTCAGTGTATCAATGGAATCTATTGAACACGGGTAACTGAAGTTCGCAAGGACTAACTAATGTTTTCCGTTTACATTTATTTGTTGTTGTTTCGTTTCGTTTTATTTTATATCATTTTATTCATTCTTTACACAACAATTAGGACCTACAGCCAACAATTTAGGCCTCAATTAAAGGGCGAAATTAAATCAATTTACATTTACAATTACACATAAATTCCGATTAATAATTACAACTTGTTAGCGTTTCGTTTTGCAGCAATTATCGGCATGGAAAATTGTTTTACTTTCAATTTATGTTAATTTTTATTTTTTTTTTCTATGAAATTTGCAACTCAGTTGTTTAGAGGAAATGCTTGTGTGCTCGATTTGGGGGATGGGGAATATTTTTTATTTCAAATATTATCGACTTTCCAGCATCGTTCATACTCTTGGGTAAACTTAGAAGTGAATTTATTAATTCAGAATTCCTTTTAGGCATGGCCGCAGACCAAGTGTTGTCCGGATAATAACGGCAGGGATTATTGATGGCTTGAACGCCTCGTGCCGATGACAACCAATTGTTGAGCAATTCTCGATTTAGCTGTGTACGGAGGCAAGAAAAAGTTAGTCATCAATAAAGGAAAATTTTCAAATTTGTGTATTAACAGATTATCACCTGTTTTTCAAAATAACGCTCATCCTCTTGGGCAGGCAAAGCAGCTGCGAAAATGCATAGAAACAATTCAAGGCACATCAGACAACAAATTAAACCATTTATATTAGCCATATTCAACGTAGAGTATTTTTTTCGTTTTAACTGTTCGATATTAATCGGATGACTGATATCTTGCCTCAGGAAATCATTGCATTTTATATCATCCCGTTTTCAGCATCCTGAGGCTGCGGGATGCCACTACCTCCACAGAATTGTGTCAATTGCAGCACATCTGTCTTTGCAGGCTATAAACTTCGAGTCAATATTTGATAACAAGAAATCCCATCACACAGTTTTATGTTATTGACTTGGCCCAAACGGGGAAAATGTCAATACCAAAGAAGTTTATGGCGCGTTAGATAAACACGCGTAGACGTCATCATTTAAAGGGGTGGGAACAGTATGTGAGATATGTAGTCCCTGAATTAACAAGAAGAGATTCATGCTAAATATTTGGTATACTCAATACTTGAAAACAATGTTTTTATACTCAACACTACAGTGTGGTAAAGGGTATTACTTCTTTGGCTATTTGTTTGTAACATGAAAAAGCAATCGAGATATATCTATAGTTTCAATATTTACAACAAGAGTTTATTGCAGAGGGTGAATCGAAGAATATCATGTAAACAGCGGTTAAGTTCAGCCGGACCGAACTTTTAATACCCTCTACCATTTGGAAGGAATTTGCAAAATGTGAAGAACATCCGTTAAAAACTCCGCTTTAATAATTTTAAATATCGACATGGGGCTTATATGGGGCTCTGTGAAAACGTGGACCTCTACAGTCTATTATCTGCCAGGGAAGGTGAAGCCTATTGCCAACTCCAAAAATAATTAGATAATTCTGTCGAAAAACGCAGCTTAAATCATCAATGTAGGGAATATTGGGAGGCACATATATATGAGTCCTCTTCGAAAACGTGAATTTTTATGGGCTATTTTCTGTCATAGGATTTAGTATTCATCACGAACTCCAAATATCAAATTTGAAACAATTCCCGTGAAAAGTATAACACAAATCATAATACGAGGGCAGTTCGGAAACTTCTTAGACTAGCACAAAAAGCGCGATATAATCAGAAAAAGTTAAGTGTTTTGGAAATATCCATCCATGGTAGAAAAATAGTAAATCCATCAATGCTTGGGAACATTCATATGCCACAATTTTTCAAATATTTTGTCAAAAATAAGTAGATTTTTGTATGTTTTCTTATACGACGCACATTATAGGTCGCTATGATATGTATTTTTCAACAATTTTTAAAAATTGCAATAATTGTTCCAATTCTAAAATCGGCTTTAAAGTTCATTGTCCCAGCAGCTGCTTACATATATTAAATTTTGTTTCGATGTGGCAACTCCTTCATATAGAACACCTGATCCAACAAAGACGCATCTGCAATTTTTTTACAATGGAAGAATTAGAAATGCGTGCTGCCATTAAATATTTACATAAAAAAGGTTTATCGGGACAAGAAATTTATAATAAAATGGTGAATAAGTTATGTGAAAGTGCTTCTTCATATGCAATAGTAACAAGTTAAAAAGCAGTAAGTTCGGCCGGGCCGAACTTTGAATACCCTCCACCATTTGGAACGAATTTGGAAAAAAAATCCTGAAAAAAACTTTGTTAAAAATACCGAATTTTGCCGTTATATTGGTGCCTATACGACGTGGACCCACACAGGCATTATTTGTCATAAGTCATTACCAAATTCAAATTCGGAAATTGAAATAAACGGTGAATAATGTAGCTAAAATCATCAAATTATAGAATATAGGAAGGTACAGTTATATCGGAGCTGTGCGAAGACATGAACCTGCGTAGACAATTTTTTGTCATAGGCTGTAGCATCCATTACGAACTTCAAATAAGACATTTCAAACAATTTCGGTGAGTATTGTACCTAAACTCATCAAAATAACGAATATAGGGTGGTACTGGTATATGGAGCCTATACGAAGACCTGGACCTGCATAGACTATTTTCTGTCACAGACTGAAGTTTCCATTACGAACTCTAAATGCGTAATTTGAAAAAATGTTGGTGAATAAAGACGCTAAAATCACCAAAATACCGAATATAGGGAGGTACCGTTATATGGGGGCCATACGAAGACGTGGACCTGCACAGGTAATTTTCTGTCTTAGGCTGTAGTATCCATTTCGAACTTCAAATACCAAATTTGAAACAATTCCGGTCAATAATGTCGCTAAAATCATCAAAATACCGAATATAGCGAGGTACCGTTATATGGGGGATATATCAAAACGTGGACCTACATGGCCCATTTACGAACTTAACCTACTGTAAAAATAAACATGTGTGCAAAATGTTAGCCCTGTATCTCAATTCGTTCGAAAGATAGCGTGATTACAACAGACAGACAGGCGGACAGACGGACATCGCTAAATCGACTTAGAATTTTAAGCTGATCAAGAAGTACCGTTATATGGGTGATATAGTATGTCGTAGACATATATAGACAATTCCTTTTGAGGGGGTAAAATGCCCACAAGGGACTCCTTTTGTGGAATTTCAGACAATTCCATTGAAAAATGTGGATAAAATCATCAAAATACCAAATATCGGGGGTACCGTTATATGGGCGCTATACGATATGGTGGACCTATATAGATAATTCTCTGCCGAGGTATAAAGTACCCACAAGGAACTCCTCGTGTGGATTTTCAGACAATTCCGATGAATAATGTGGGTAAAATCATCAAATTGCCGAATATCGGGGGGTACCGTTATATGGAGGATATACGATATCATGGACCTGTATAGACAATTCTCTCTCAGGGGGTAAAGTACTCACAAGGAACTACTTGTGTGGATTTTAAGACAATTCCATTGAAAAATGTGGCTAACATCATTAAAATACCGAATATCGGGGGGTACAGTTATATGGGGGATATACGATATCGTGGACCTATATAGACAATTCTTTTTGAGGGGGTAAAATGTCCACAAGGGACTCCTTTTGTGGAATTTCAGACAATTCCATTGAAAAATGTGACTAAAATCATCAAAATACCGAATACCGTGGGGGTACCGTTATATGGGGGCTATATGGTATTGTGGACCTATATAGATAATTCTCTGCCGAGGTATAAAGTACCCACAAGGAACTGCTTGTGTGGATTTTCAGACAATTGCACTGAAAAATGTGGCTAAAATCATCAAAATACCGAATATCGGGGGTACCGTTATATGGGGGCTATACGATATCGTGGACCGATATAGCCCATCTTCGAACTTGATCTGCCTGCAGACAAAAGAGAGATCTGTGCAAAATTTTAGCTTCCTATCTTAATTCGTTTAGACAGTAGCGTGATTACAACAGACGGACAAACGGACAGACGGACGGACAGGGCTAAATCGTCTTAGAATTTTACGCTGATCAAGAATATATATACTTTGTTGGGTCTAAAATGATTATTTCGATGAGTTAGAAACGGAATGACGAACTTAATATACCCTCCATACTTTTTTTGGTGGAGGGTATAAAAATATTTTTTGAAAAACTAACTATTCTCTTTCATTGATAGGCTAAGAAGTTTCCGAACCGGCCTCGTAATACCGAATATCTGGAGGTTCAATTATAGCGGACCCCTATTGATATGATACTACAACGTGGAGCTATGTAAACATTTCTATGCAAGGACTTTGTGTATATGCTTGGAACACAAACTGCCAATTTAAAGCCAATTCATTGCTATTAAACAACCGAAACACCATAAACCTGGCGGTACAGTTATTTATATGTACTAAAACGTGGACCTATTTGGCCAATTTTAAATACCAATATAATACATCTGAGTAAAATTTGATCATTTCCTATGGAAGCTAGAGAGGTTGTAACAGACGGACGAACATCGCTAAATCAACATAGAATTTAATGCTGATCAAGATTATATATACTTTCTGGGGTCTAAAATTAATGTTTCGAGGTTTTATAGACGAAACGACAAGCTTAATATACCCTCCGTACTGTAGTGGAGGCTATAAAAACTAAAACACGCATGGTATAGGGGTTGTGTATAAATTGATTTTCACACATTCCACCGAATTCACCCTAGAATCCAGTATGCCAAATTTTGTGAAAATCGGTTTAATAATACTACAGCTCCCAAATACATATTTGTTTCATCCGATTTGGCGTTTAATTCTCAAAAACGCTAAATACGCACTCTATAACATTGATATTCGGTACTAGACATAAAAAAACGGTTAAAAATCCCTTTGCTAAATTTTGGCCGGTTCGGATTTCGATAAAGCCCAAACATAGAACACAACATTTATCCAATTAGGTTGATTATACGATTAAGTTTCGACTACAAAGACTAAAATCTGCAACGCTTGAACCAAATTGGTTTAGTAAAGGCACCGATGTACATAAAGGGTGAGATAAAAACTGCAACCAATTTCAGACTGCTGTCATTTCTAAGCTACTCGTCCGACAGCTGTTAAAATTATTCCCGTGACAGCTCATCATATTGTTTACAAGCGTACAAAAGCATTTTGGTGAGAGTTTTCCAGAAAAAAAATTATTCGTGATGGAATTCAAGCGTGATAGTGTGATTTCTTTATATTTGGCTGGAAAACCACAAGTGGCTATCATTAGAGCACTCTAGCATTTAAATGTGAATAAATCTTTTGTGTTTCCTCTCATCGCTCTCCACCGTAATACGGTAGCGTAGGCCGACGTCAAGGAAGTGGACGGAAGTAAACAGCAAAATCAGCAGAAATGGTTCAAAAAGTAAAGAAGCGACGTGGTCGAAACCCACGTCGCAGTGGCTGACAAATGGCTCGTGAGCTGAACATATCGCATTATTCCATTCGGCAAATATTGAAAAATGAGCTCGGGGTAAAGCTATTGAAATTCCAAAAAGTGCAAGAACATACACCGCAACAGAAAAGAAACTAGACTCAAAAGAGCTAAAGAGTTGCTTCGCTTGGCCGAACGTGGTCAACTGCCGAATTTGCTTCTTTCCGATGAGAAAACATTCGTTGTAAACAAACAAAATGATTGTGTTTACTTGCCAAAGAGGTCAGCTGAAAATGTACACCTTTGGTTGGCCACCAGGACTCAAGCGCCGGCCATGGTGATGGTGTGAGCCGCCATAACAGCCGATAGTCGCTCTCCGCTCGTATTAATCGACTGTTGCATCAGAGTAAATGCCGAAGATTATCGCTAAAATATTCTGAAGTGAGTATTAAAGCCTTGGGCACGCAAACATTTTGGCCGCAGACCTTAGACGGGAGTCAGCGCCATCGCACTCAGCACGCGCCATTTCCAGCGCACAATGGCCACCAAAATCTCCGGATACTAATCCGTTGGACTATTGTATCTGGTGAATTTTGGAAAGCAAGATTGGCACTAAAAAATACCAAAGTGTCGATCACGTCAAGCAAGCGCTTCCCCGGGAAATGGCCAAAATACCGCAGAGCAACATTCGGACAGCGTGTAACGGCTTAAGTCGTAACATGCATTCTATGGGAATGATATTTCTTATCTATGCATAAGCGCCATAATGTGCATAAAATTTATATTTTATCCATGGAAGACCAGAAATATAAACAAAAACTTTGGAAGTTCCCTAAAATAATACAATATAAGATTCGATGAAACCCACAAAAAAAAATATAAAATAAGAAGAGATAAATTTTAAATTATGAAGATTGACCTTATAACTGCAACAAAGATGACATAGGAAAGTATATATGAATCTTCCTATCTCGCCGAGCTGAGTCGATCTAGCTATGTATGTCCGTCCGTCTGCCCGTCTGCCCGTCTGCCCGTCTGCCCGTCTGTCCATGTTAATTTGTAATCACTCTACAGGTCGCAATTATGGCCCGATCTTCACGAAATTTAAAATGTAGGTGGGGTTAATGTCAGAATAGAACCCTATTTCTTTTGGAGATGGTCGCATAATATTTAGGGGTTGAAATGGACCAAAAACTGAAAAATTTCCTGATTTTGCAGTTGCTCTACAGGTCACAATTATAGAAGCGAAGGTTAGCATGGGGCTAGAGCTTTGGGCTGGGCAGAAGCCTTCCAATTTTGATGGTCATCGGGTAACATTTAGTGCTTGAAATAGACCATAGCATTTGTGTTAAATGAAAGTCATATTTTCCATTAAACCGCGAATATTTTTAATGCCGGCGAAATCACAAATAGACGAACAGGTAGTAGGTAGTAAAAATATCGGATATATATAGCGAAATATATACAATGTATATATACAAAGGAAGGCTATGTTAGCTAGAATGCTTATATCTCCAGAATGGCTGGAGCGATTTTGATAAATTTAGAATGCCCTTGTGGCATTAAAGTATAAAATCTTAAAAAATCGCTTAAAAAGATGCCAAATTTTGTAGTATTTTGTGAAATTTTTTTATTTTTTTCATATTTTTTATCGCATGCGATTTTTTCAAGTTGACTTATAATATTGAAGTGTATATTTTGTAATATTTTTGCACTTTACAACACAGGTTGGGGTTATTATATACAGATTGCAATTATCGTTCGATCCTCATGAAATTTTTGGCAAAGGTAGGGTTAGGCTCAGAAGGGCTTCAAAGATGTCCGCAATATATTTAGGGGTTGAAATGGACTCGCAACTCAAAATGTTCCTGATTTTGCAGCCGCTATAAAGGTCAGAAATAGTAACCAATATCCGAAATACACAATAGGCGAACTTTTAGCTTTTTTATGCTGATTTCGTTGACGAATATAGCCAAATTGCTTTTGGAGATGATCGCAAAATATTTAGGGGTTCAAAAAACAGAAAAAAACCTGATCACTCAATTGAAGTCAATCGACACGCGTGCACAGTGGGAATTCTAGCATTTTGGATGACCATTGGATTACATTTAGCCGTAAAATGGACCACAAAAACTAACAGCACGACGGAGTGCATAAATATCGGGAAAATGTCCCTGGTCAAAATGCTAAGGGTAATATCTGGTTTGTGCTCTGTGACATAATTTCAAAAGCGAAATCCTCCAAAATGGATTTGGACATGCGGGGGCTTCTCACATATTGTAGTGTTGTAGGGTATCACATGGTCGGCCCCGCACGACTTTAGCCTTTGCTTACTTGGTTTAGATTTAAGATGATGAATATCCTACTCTACTCCACTCCACTAGTAATTGGTCTAGGACATAGTGTTGTCATCGAGTGTTGTAATTGGCAATAGTAATGGATATGGAAAGTACTCTCTATTGAAAAATATTCAACTTTATAAAGCGTTAATCGCAAACTGGGCGAAGTGAGAAGGAGAGGTGCATTCGATTTTCGAGAACATTGTTGTCTATTCATTTTTGATTATTCGTCTTACAAAAATAGGCCCTTAATTAATTTTCTAACATAAATTGGTATATTACCTCCATAACGTTCTGGACCAGTTTGGAATATTTGTGGACTAAATGTAATGCTATTGACGAATATTTACAAAATCAAACATAAACTTCAACATTTCTTAAAAAATATCTCCACTTCACTCACATATCGATGTTATGATTCAAAATCGTTTTTATGTAGAGTGAATACAATTACCAAAATGTATTCTGTGTGTATTAACAATTTCTCTGAGCAAACATTTTTCTAGCATCAGTTTTATTCCTTGTCAGCGTATTATAAGATGTTGGCTACGAGGCATACCCAATCTTCCAGCATGTTGGATGATTTATTAAAGCGAGTTATCCATTAATTAAATGGCCATATATATATTTTGGAATGCATTAATTCCATAAAATATTAATTTCATTAATGAATATTTATTGAATAAGTTATGAACAAACAAAGTACGTACACCCGTGATATATTACGTTGATATATATGAATGTTGTTGAACAACCAATATTACGTTTAATATATTTACACATATCCTTATTAATGTTACTAAATTTGTCAATATACCAAAGACGAAGAAGGCTACAATGGTTGATTTCCTATCATATGCGATTAAAGGCATTTGAGAAACGTAACTGGTAGAAATTTCATATGAACATTTCAAATAAAGTCTAAAAATATTTAAATTTAATTGTATATAATGAAATGGTTTTGGAATTGGAAAACTCACCTATTATGTTAAGATGAAATATTATCGATTGGCTTCGATATTTCCCTATGTTAATAACGCTTTTACATAGTACACCGGGGGAAAGGAGGTTAGCAAAGGAAAGGCCCAATTTGCAGTGGCTAAAATTTAGGAAAAAATCTTCGGGTTCTACCCTGCTTAACATGAATTTAACAGAATAAGCAGTTGTTATACCCTCAGCCATATGGCTACAGAGGTATTTTTATACACTCCCCCATAGTATGGAGGTTATATTAAGTTTGTCACTCCTTTGTAACATCTCGAAATATACATTTTTGATCCCACAAAGTTTATATGTTCTTGATCAGCATAAAATTAGCGATTTCCGTCTGTCTATCCGTCTGTGGTAATCACTTTAGCCTTCGAACGAAATGAAATAGGTTGATAGAATTTTACTCAAATGTGTATTATGTCTGCAGGACTTTTGGTATTGAAAATGGGTGATGTAGTTCCACGTTTCGGTATAGCCCTCATATAAAGGTACCTCCATTTTTTCGGTATTCTGGAGATTTATGCGAAATTATTCACCAGAAATGTTTCAAATTTAGTATTTTAAGTTACCTCCCGATATTTGGTACTTTGATGATTTTAACTACATTATTCACAGATTTTTATACCCTCAGCCATATGGCTAGACCCTAGGTCTCTTTAGACCAAATCTGTTTCAGAACATTTGGAGTCGATCTACCGATGTCCGTCCGTCCTTCCGTCTGTCTGTCTGGCTGGCTGGTGCGCACGATAACTCTCGAAGGGAGTATCCGATTTGATTCAAACTTGGTACATCGTAATATTTTTGTTTGATTGATTGAGATCGGAGATGAGCTATATCGGCCCACTCCTTCTGGTACCTCCCTCACAAAATGTCAAAATTTTCAAAGAAAATAATTTATTGCACAGAAAGAGAAAGGATAATCCGATTTTGCTCAAACTTTGCGAATCCTCATATTTTCATCAGTGCTAGGTCATGTGCGAAAATGGACAATATTGGTCCACTAAATTAGAGACCTCCCCCACAAAGTGTCTCTTATAAAATTTGATGTAAAAGTCCGATAGTCTTCCAATTCCACACATCCCAATAATTTTATTAGCCCAAGGTCTGGTGAAAAAACGGAATTTATCGGTCCACTACTTCTGGTACCTCCCCCACAAAAGGCCGAAATTTTCAAAAAATATTTTTTGCACTGTAATGTACACCATCATTATAATTGTGGTAGATGCTATTTCGAAATATGATACTTAGGCATCGTTGAACTGGTGTAGAGTTAGGACTTCGGGAGCCATTAAAGCCTAGCTTCAGTCGGTTGCGGGGTTCGTGTCCTGCTCTTCACAAGCCATGTTTATCATTACAAAAATATTGTAGACTCCCTTTTTATTTACTTTACAAAATAATGGATCAAAAAAAATTACAATTTACCCCTTAAATATTAAGTTTGAAATTTATGGTTGTTATTTGAAATAAAATAATACAAACAAATCACCGGACATATAGAATGCTTTTCATCTGGTAAAAAAAATGAGGACTCTTGATGTTAGCAGAGTCGTGCCTCTAAACCCACACCATCCTATGTCCTAACGGCATATATTTTTAGGACCCCTAAAAAATGAATCAATCCAAAATTAAGACCCTATACCATATTGTAAGAAACGTCTGTTGATTATATTTAAGGATTCATTTCAAAATTTATCTAGATTTATTCATGATAATATATAAACATATATATAGAATTCAATTTCTACGTTTAAAATATGTAGAGTTCAATCCATTTTCAAATACAAAGTAATTAAGGTACAAAATTATTTTTTTATCTTTACTATCGCATTCATAGAGAGATTATATGCTTATAGAAAAGAGGGGGGGATACACAATTGAGGGGTAATAGGTCAATGATGGGAATACAGAACATATTATCTCTCTTACAGAAAGCTGATCGACATAAGAAATACAATAAAAACAAATTATTAAAAACTTACCAACATACTCTGCTTGTCATGAAGGCCTCCAATCCATGCGTATGTTGTTGTTGCATTCATGTAAACCTGTTTTAATAAGATTCTTTTTGCTTCTCAATATGAACTATTTCTAATATCGATCATACAGTAAGAGGCAAAAATGGGTATGGATTATTATAAGAATTATTTTGCAATATTATCTAAACATTTTTTTACATTAGGTCGTATAGGCGTCAATACAAACATCCATTCAAGAAAATATTTACTCAACGAAGGTATATATCATTGAATATGTTTAGATAATAAAGCAAAATAATTTGTTATATAAATTTGTGTACTTAAATATAATTTTACTATCTTAGGTGATGGATTCCTGATGTCAAGGCTGGATTATAGATCGGGGTTTTGTTTGAAATGGACTCGTGTTGGGATCCTGATGTATATTTAGAATGAGTTGCTAGTTTCCCATGTTGATATCCTATTTTCCATGCTGGGATACTATTTTTACAGGCTATGGAGGCTGTACTGGGTTTATGATTAAATATACATGGAATGCCAGTAATCGCCAGGTAATTGTGCAACATTAGCAATCGTATTGGTTTTGGGTGGTATTTAAGCCCGCATTTCCAAATAGTATCACAGCCAATATGCGAAGTTTGTACTTGAAATTGTGAATTTTTGAGGTATGGCAAAACTAGGATCCGAAGATTTCACGTGGCTTCGATTCTCCTATTGAAGGTTTAATGTTGTAGGTTATGTTGTGAAGTTAGTGATCAAACCGGTGAACTTATGGCAAAATCTGGAGTTCCTTGTCTACCCGGTGGGTAGACTACGATCTAAGCGTGTTTTAGTACCTATGCAGATTTTATGTAGGGTGAATTTCAGATTCTTCCGGAATGGTGTTTGTTTCCTTTGGGCTACAACAAATGCTAGTATTTGCAAGCCTTTGGAAATTGCCTTTAGTTTTTTAAGCCAAATAAGGGTTCGGTATCACTTTTTCCGGATTAATGACGTAGGACTGGGTGTACCGAAGTCTCTAAAAAAATGTCTGTAAATATTTGCACTTTTCTCATTTGATTAACCTTACCCTTCTGAAATATGATAACTTTTATGTGATGCAAGATGGTAGAAATTGGATTGGATGTAAAATTAAATTTTAATCACTTGGATGGTTTCAAATTTATTTGGATATCGGGAACTGTTTTCTGATCTTTACTTCTTGAAGTTTCAGTAAAAAAGAAAGCTTATTAATTTGGCTGCGGAAGATTAGACCTTTGTTTGCCATTGTGAAGAAGGAAAAAAAGGGAATGTAAAAATTAAGCGAGTTGCCAACATATAGGTGCCACAAGAAAAATGATCGAAAAATCTTCCGAATGGATTTTGGGTTTTCACGAAACAAATTAAAAAATTCCATTATATTATTTTAGAAATATTTACAAAGGAAAGTATTTTTTTCATAAAATATATTGTATTCTTTGGTCGAAGGGTACTTGTTATATTCTGATAGTGTCATTATGTTTGTACAGTACAAACCCTGGCCCATACGATATTTATAAAACAACTCTGTTGGAACTTAATGAGAGCAGTATGTGATGTGGCCTATCAATCAAAACAAAACAAATAAAAAGTTCCACAATTCACAGTTTTTTTACAGCCTAAAGAGAAAAAGTGTAAAATATGCATAACATAAGAAACGAAAAAAGTCGGATTTTTTAGAATATTATGTGAAAGAGTTTAATATTTTCCTGAAGATGGTCTGCGGCATTAGTTGATACAGTGTTCTAATTATCGGTGGAATTTGCCCTATGGAGGATTTTGCAAAGATTCCGAAAAAATATCAAAACCGACATACATAGAAATAAAATGTGCCGTTGTAAAACCAAAAGGAACTAAGTCATAAGTTTCAATGACAAAATTATTTTGCTTTGTACACAAATTATGGTTAATGTTAAGTGTTATGAATGAATAAGGAATGATCTATGTGGAAGTGTCCACCACAAATCTGATAATTCTACGAGTTATACGAAGTCGAATTAGCCGGAAATAGGACGCTACATGCGAATATCCTTTCCGTGGTAAGTACCAATGGTTTTTCCTTCTACGTCTTCTAATAAGTAGTAGTGGTTGCCCAGTTTTTCTTTAATTCGTGATTTTACAAAAACCGGTGATAGCTTGGAGTTGAACGATTTTTCAGCAGAGCTTTGTGCGAAATTCCTACGGTAGACTACTTGTCCCACTGCAAAGTTTTGGATTCTTGTTCTGAGGTTATAATTGTGTTGGTTCTTCTCATAAGCGTCTTTGATGTGTTGGCGTAAGTCTTTCCTAATAAGCTGAAGGCTATCATCTTTATTTATTTTCACTGAGGGTTCCTCTAAAAGCTGTAGTTTTCTCAGCAATTCATATGAGCTGCCGTGGGTTATCATGTCGAAACCATAAAGGGCATGGTAGGGTGAACAATTAATAGTCTGATGGTAAGCATTTCGAAGGGCACAGCTAATGGATGATAAGTTTTGGTCCCACTGTTTGTGGTCATTTTTCAAATAAGCCCTAATGCCGGCAATCAAGGAGCGGTTAACCCGTTCAGACGCATTCGACTGTGGGCTGTACAAAGCTGTGTATATATGATTTATTCCCAGTTCCGTAAGAAATGCATTCAATTCGTTCGACCTGAATTGGCTGCCGTTGTCGCTGACAATGCACTCGGGGACCCCATAAACGTGAAATATGTGTTGCAATAGAAAATCTTTTATTGGAGTGGCAGTGAATTTCCTCAAAGGGCAAAGCCAATGGAATTTTGAGAGGTGGTCAAGAACTATAAGGAGACCAATATGACCACTTTTACTCCGCGGATACGGACCGAGAAGATCAACGTATAGTCGCTGAAAAGGACGTACAGATTCCATTAGCTGTCCCATAGGAGGTTTTAAAATAATATTGGAAGCTTTTGTCATCTTGCAGACTTCGCAATTTCGGATATATTCGCGCACATCCCGGACCATTCCTGGCCAGAAAAATGTACGTCGTAAAAGCTCTAATGTGTTAGCCATTCCACCATGCGCCGCAACAGGCACATCGTGAGCGTTTGAAATTATATCTTTACGAAGCTTACTAGGAATCCAAAGTTTCCAACTATTTTGCTCCTGAATTTCATCGCCTGAATAATTTTCAGTGCGATAATATATAAATCTATCAATGATTTTGATATCAGGGTATTTATTTTGGTCGGCTCTGATTTGTTTCTTTAGACGGCAATAATCTTCGTCGTCAAAATATGGTGAATCTAAATTTACTCCTGGCTCACATATTTCCAATGCTGAAATTTCGTCGTTTGGTATTCTGGAGAGCGCATCAGGAACGATGTGGTCTTTCCCTTTTCTATGGCTGATACTAAAGCGGTAGGGCTGTAATTTAAAAACCCACCTCGCAAGTCTCCCGCTTAAGTCGGGCTGCCGCATAAGCCACATTAGACTTGAGTGGTCTGTTACCACCTCGAATTCCTGAAGCTCCAAGTAACAACGAAATTTCTTTATAGCTTCCAAAGCAGCTAAACATTCACGCTCAGTCACACTGTAATTTCTTTGCGAGGTGTTTAGCTTTTTACTCATGAAAGCTATTGGTTTTTCATTCCCCTCACCATCGAGCTGCACGAGCACTGCGCCGATGCCGAAGTCACTAGCATCACAGTGCAAATAAAATTTCTTCGAAAAATCTGGGTTATTTAGCACAGGTGCTGATGTTAGAAGAGACTTTATTCGTTCAAACGCTTGTTGAGCTTCGGGTGTCCATTTGAATTTTCGCTTTGTCGATACAACTTCGGTGATGGGGAAAGTTTCGGTTGAAAAGTTTTTTATAAATCGACGATACCAACCACAGATTCCAAGAAAGCCACGCACTTGTTTTATATTTTTGGGCTCTGGCCAGTTGATAATGGCCGATATTTTATCTGGGTCCGTCGTAATACCGCCGTTGCCTATAACGTATCCAAGGTAGTTGGTTTTAGATACAAAAAATTTACTTTTGGCAACATTAAGCGTAAGATTGGCTTTTTGAAACTGTGTTGCAATCCTCATAAGAATTTGGATGTGGTTGTCAAAATCTTCCGACACAATTACCATATCATCGAGGTAGCCAAACACAGTATGTCTCAAATCTGGGGGGATGAGCTCATCCATTAGCCGACACATGGTTTGTGGCGCATTGCACAGCCCGAATGGCATAACCACAAATTGGTAGAGTGGCCTACCCGGGACTGTGAATGCAGTCAGCTGTTTAGATGGCTCATCAAGACCGATTTGCCAAAAGGCATCTTTAAGGTCTAATTTTGATATAAAGTTGGCCTTTGGGAGTCTCGAGAATATACCTTCAATGTTTGGGAGCGGGTAAGCATCCTTCTTAGTCACAGAATTCAGCTTCCGCGCATCCAAACACAATCTAACCTTATTCGGCTTTACCACGAGCCTCATAGGAGAACTCCTTGCGGAAGTCGATGGCTCAATAACACCTAGCTCCAGCATTCGATCAATTTCCCCAAACATGAGTTTTTCTACTGCAGGGGAGACTGGGTAAAATCTTTGTTTAATGGGCTTGGCATCACCTACATCAATTGAGTGTTTAATTAATGAGGTTCTGCCAAGTCCCTTTTTCTCGAAACACGGAAATAGTGCAATTACAGCTTCCAGTTGTTTTGCTTCATTGGGAGTCAAATTAAGATGGGCATCTTCACCATTTGTCTTAGTTGGGAGGTTGAGTTCTTGGACATTTGGAACACAAATGTTATTATTGTTGAAGGAAACAATGCCGTTCGGAACTAGGAGATTATTCAGAAGATTAAAACTTTGCCAAAAATCAATACCAAGTATCAATCTTTGTGAAATTGTAGGTATAATAAACAGTCTAATCACGTGAGTTTTGTCTTTAAAGGTAATGTTGACTTTGATCCAACCCAAAACGCTTTGACTTTTCCCGTCTGCGGTTTTAACATATGACTTACAGTGTGAAAAGTTGGGATACTTTGAAAAGTCTTGCTGAGCTAGGTCACCACCGATACAGCTAACATTAGCTCCGGTGTCCAATAAGCCGAATTCTTGAAAATTTAAAAAAGAAACCCGAGCATAATATCTCGAATCTTTCGGATTTGAGATGATAGTAGATATTTGTATTTTTCCACAGATTTTTCGAAGTCGAAAATATCTCCGTAGGCGGATTGTGGAACGCTTAGGTGATTTAATGCTAGAAATATCTGAAACCTTAAAAATCTCATTGCGTTTTTGTACATAAATTTCCCAACGCTTATGAAGGGGTAATTTGGGATAAATCATGCGAGAAAGTTCCTCAGAAGAGTCAGTAGTCAGTGTGGTAGGTCTTTTTAATATTGTTATTGTTTTCAAATTGTTTGTTGGTATCGTTTGGTTTATGGAGGGTAAACCATTGTCTGAAGTTTCAGGCTTAGAAGATGGGTCAACATTTAGGCTTGGTCCTTTTGAGGGCCCATTTGTCGGTAGTTTTTTGATAAAGTTGAAGTTCGGGACAAACATTTCGGACATTGCGGTTTATAGACATTCTTGGTGCCACATCCGTAGCAGAAGATGGTCCTGTCTTCAAGACAGTCCTGCCAAGAGTGACCATTATTGTCGCAATTCCAACATTTAAATGTGGACTCAGATTTATGGACAGCATTGACCATAGGATCTAGTCCAGGTTCATCAATCTCTTCTTCTACTTCAGCCACCTGTTTTCGTTGATGAAAGCCCATTACTTGGTTTCGAGGTACCAGAGTTCTTCGGACATATTCGTCATTAAGAAAATTTTCTCGCATCTGAACAAGTTTCCGAAGATGCGAGAGTGAACGAATTGGGACGTACAATAAATCCTGGCGAATATCAGGTCGTAAATTCCGTACAATAATTTCAATAAACTCGGCCTCGTTCATAGGAATGGACAATCTATCTGCAATCGTTTGCAGAGAATCGAAAAATGAGTCATATGACTCACCAGACTTTTGTTTCCTATTCCTCATTTCCTCTTTAAGGTCGAATGAGGACTTCATAACTTTATATTGGCTACGGATTTCGGAACAGAAATCTTCCCACCTGATGACTGGTACCGTTTTATGGTAACGCCAATACCATTCCCTAGCCTTTCCAGTGAGTAAAGTATTTAAATTTCTACATATAATAGAGAAATCATTATTAAATGTTTCCTTTGTAAGAGTATTTACTCTGTATAGGAATTCTTCTATACTTAATCCCGTTGAAGACCCATCAAATTTCAAGTTCCAGTTGTTAATTATGGAAGTTATTTTATCTGCGTTTCGGTCGATGACATTGAAATTGCCTGCTACATTTGGACTTGTATTCGCAGCTGGCGAATATCGATTTATTGGCGGATTCTGAGGATAACAATTTTCTGGTAAATTGTTATTAAAATTCTGGGCATTCATAAAAGCATAATTAGAAGGACATACATTATTTTTTGGAGTTCTGTTTGGATTTACAGTATGTTGAAGTGGGTTAGCAATGTGTGCTGGGATGTGTTGAGCTGGTGGTAACGTAGGGGCTGTTGACGGTTGTGGAAAATTTAAGTTTTGAAAAAACTTATTTAATTGGTTTTCAATAATTTTATTAAGTTCATTGTAGTCTACATTTCCTGCAATTGGAATATTATTTCTATTATTATTATTATTAGGGGAAGTAGTAGAAAATGTAAGTGATACATCCTGATTTCGTCGCGGAGTTTGAAGAGTCTCGGTTTGAGGGCATGGAGGATTTGTATTATCCTGAAACAGATTTTTGGAAACACTTCGTGTGTTATAGTGCTTGCTCATAGCACCTCTACCTTTACCTCTAAAGTTAGCAGCTTTTGGGGCTGGAGGAGGCTTTGAAGCCAAAGAATATGTTCTGAGCTCGCTTAGATCGCACACTCTCTTGCACACTGGACACTCTGTTGAAGTAGCAAGATGAACTTCGATGCAGGTCCTGTGGAAAGGATGCGAACATTCATTAATTATAAGACAATCCTGACCATCTGTCAAAGGTTGTCGACATATATCACATATATGTATCGAATTATTTGATGCAGTTGTTGAAGGTGGTGGTAACTCCGAGGGTAATGGTTCCTCTGAAGCCATTGTAAACTAAAAATATGTCTTATTTGTTTACTTACTCAAACTTAAATTTATGTTGTTTATTTTTAATATGCAATTAAAATCTAATATTCGACGTTTCTTACATGGTTATGGATACTTAAAATGGTTTGAAACTTGGATTTTCAAATAACAAAGGATAAAATAAAATGGGCTATGGCATATCAATATTTTAGAGAATAATGTTCTTAAGACAAACCAGCGAAGCTTTTACTGCTTGTAAGCTTTTCCTTTTTTCAAAACGGTCAATAATACGCTTATGCAGAAGTTATTGAATTCCAGACCTGAAACAGGGCTAATATCTAAGTCTTTAAAACGTTAGTTCAAAAAAATATGAATATGTTCTGAAATTTAACATATATCTTTCATCTATACATCCTTCGAGACAAACCAAATGCAGTAGGCCAATGGTCAGAATATCGAAGTAAACCTCAACTTGCCGAGTATCCTAAAGGCCTCTTACGATTGATTGCCGCCAAGAATCCATAAAACAATATCTATATAGAAAATTTCATAAAAAATGGAATTTACATAAAACAAAAATACTATCAGATAGAGCCAAAAGGGTATAGTCGTTGTCCTTCTGGCCCCACGTTGGGCGCCAATTCTGTAATGTACACCATCATTATAATTGTGGTAGATGCTATTTCGAAATATGATACTTAGGCATCGTTGAACTGGTGTAGAGTTAGGACTTCGGGAGCCATTAAAGCCTAGCTTCAGTCGGTTGCGGGGTTCGTGTCCTGCTCTTCACAAGCCATGTTTATCATTACAAAAATATTGTAGACTCCCTTTTTATTTACTTTACAAAATAATGGATCAAAAAAAATTACAATTTACCCCTTAAATATTAAGTTTGAAATTTATGGTTGTTATTTGAAATAAAATAATACAAACAAATCACCGGACATATAGAATGATTTTCATCTGGTAAAAAAAATGAGGACTCTTGATGTTAGCAGAGTCGTGCCTCTAAACCCACACCATCCTATGTCCTAACGGCATATATTTTTAGGACCCCTAAAAAATGAATCAATCCAAAATTAAGACCCTATACCATATTGTAAGAAACGTCTGTTGATTATATTTAAGGATTCATTTCAAAATTTATCTAGATTTATTCATGATAATATATAAACATATATATAGAATTCAATTTCTACGTTTAAAATATGTAGAGTTCAATCCATTTTCAAATACAAAGTAATTAAGGTACAAAATTATTTTTTTATCTTTACTATCGCATTCATAGAGAGATTATATGCTTATAGAAAAGAGGGGGGGATACACAATTGAGGGGTAATAGGTCAATGATGGGAATACAGAACATATTATCTCTCTTACAGAAAGCTGATCGACATAAGAAATACAATAAAAACAAATTATTAAAAACTTACCAACATACTCTGCTTGTCATGAAGGCCTCCAATCCATGCGTATGTTGTTGTTGCATTCATGTAAACCTGTTTTAATAAGATTCTTTTTGCTTCTCAATATGAACTATTTCTAATATCGATCATACAGTAAGAGGCAAAAATGGGTATGGATTATTATAAGAATTATTTTGCAATATTATCTAAACATTTTTTTACATTAGGTCGTATAGGCGTCAATACAAACATCCATTCAAGAAAATATTTACTCAACGAAGGTATATATCATTGAATATGTTTAGATAATAAAGCAAAATAATTTGTTATATAAATTTGTGTACTTAAATATAATTTTACTATCTTAGGTGATGGATTCCTGATGTCAAGGCTGGATTATAGATCGGGGTTTTGTTTGAAATGGACTCGTGTTGGGATCCTGATGTATATTTAGAATGAGTTGCTAGTTTCCCATGTTGATATCCTATTTTCCATGCTGGGATACTATTTTTACAGGCTATGGAGGCTGTACTGGGTTTATGATTAAATATACATGGAATGCCAGTAATCGCCAGGTAATTGTGCAACATTAGCAATCGTATTGGTTTTGGGTGGTATTTAAGCCCGCATTTCCAAATAGTATCACAGCCAATATGCGAAGTTTGTACTTGAAATTGTGAATTTTTGAGGTATGGCAAAACTAGGATCCGAAGATTTCACGTGGCTTCGATTCTCCTATTGAAGGTTTAATGTTGTAGGTTATGTTGTGAAGTTAGTGATCAAACCGGTGAACTTATGGCAAAATCTGGAGTTCCTTGTCTACCCGGTGGGTAGACTACGATCTAAGCGTGTTTTAGTACCTATGCAGATTTTATGTAGGGTGAATTTCAGATTCTTCCGGAATGGTGTTTGTTTCCTTTGGGCTACAACAAATGCTAGTATTTGCAAGCCTTTGGAAATTGCCTTTAGTTTTTTAAGCCAAATAAGGGTTCGGTATCACTTTTTCCGGATTAATGACGTAGGAGTGGGTGTACCGAAGTCTCTAAAAAAATGTCTGTAAATATTTGCACTTTTCTCATTTGATTAACCTTACCCTTCTGAAATATGATAACTTTTATGTGATGCAAGATGGTAGAAATTGGATTGGATGTAAAATTAAATTTTAATCACTTGGATGGTTTCAAATTTATTTGGATATCGGGAACTGTTTTCTGATCTTTACTTCTTGAAGTTTCAGTAAAAAAGAAAGCTTATTAATTTGGCTGCGGAAGATTAGACCTTTGTTTGCCATTGTGAAGAAGGAAAAAAAGGGAATGTAAAAATTAAGCGAGTTGCCAACATATAGGTGCCACAAGAAAAATGATCGAAAAATCTTCCGAATGGATTTTGGGTTTTCACGAAACAAATTAAAAAATTCCATTATATTATTTTAGAAATATTTACAAAGGAAAGTATTTTTTTCATAAAATATATTGTATTCTTTGGTCGAAGGGTACTTGTTATATTCTGATAGTGTCATTATGTTTGTACAGTACAAACCCTGGCCCATACGATATTTATAAAACAACTCTGTTGGAACTTAATGAGAGCAGTATGTGATGTGGCCTATCAATCAAAACAAAACAAATAAAAAGTTCCACAATTCACAGTTTTTTTACAGCCTAAAGAGAAAAAGTGTAAAATATGCATAACATAAGAAACGAAAAAAGTCGGATTTTTTAGAATATTATGTGAAAGAGTTTAATATTTTCCTGAAGATGGTCTGCGGCATTAGTTGATACAGTGTTCTAATTATCGGTGGAATTTGCCCTATGGAGGATTTTGCAAAGATTCCGAAAAAATATCAAAACCGACATACATAGAAATAAAATGTGCCGTTGTAAAACCAAAAGGAACTAAGTCATAAGTTTCAATGACAAAATTATTTTGCTTTGTACACAAATTATGGTTAATGTTAAGTGTTATGAATGAATAAGGAATGATCTATGTGGAAGTGTCCACCACAGCACAAAAAGATAAACGATAATCCGATTTTGCTCGAAATTTGTAATTCCTCATATTTTCATCTGTGCTAGGTCATGTTCGAAAATGGACAATATTGCTCCACTTCATCAAGTACCTCCCCCACAAAGGGTCAACATGTTGAATAATTATAACTATTAAATAATGTGATGTAAGGATCCGAACGTCTTCAAATTTCACACATTTCAATATTTTTATAAACCCAAGATCTGGTGTTTATATGGGATGTATCGGCCCACTTCTTTGTACTTCCCCCACAAAGTGTCGAAGTTTTGAATACCCATGAAGCTCATAAAATGCCAAATTAATATCCGATTCCGTTTAGACTTGGTACATCTCAATATTTCTATCAACACAAGATCTGTTATAAAGGTGGTATAGATTGAACCATTTCTTCTCCCCCATACATAGGGTTCAAAATTTTGAAAAACAAAACACTCAAATAAAGCGAAATAAATATCAAACTTTCTTCAAATTTCACACACACAAATATTTTTGCTAACACAATATCTGTTGTGAAGTTGATATATATCTGCCAACCCCTTCTCGGGTCATAATTTTCAATAATTATATCTGTTATAACTTTCGAAACAATTTAGCAATACTTTACTACTTTCTCTCAAAAAGAAGCCTGATATAAATATGAAATTTATCGGTATTTATAATTTCCCATAAAATTGGACATAAATATCCTTTCTTGTAATTTTGCCCAGTATTTCGCTCAATATTTTTTATTTGTATCAGATGAAGAATAAAAGTGGAATATTTCGGTAGATTCTATCTTGTAGAGTGAGTCGATATAATCCATACCAGGAACGTCGGAATATTTATATCATATTTTGGGTTCCGATACGAAATGGACAATATTGTCCCATTCCTTCGGAACCTGCTCCATAGGGGGTCAAACGTTTGAATAATTGTAACACTAGTCAAACTATATTTAAATAATTAAACACAGGCTGAGGGTATATATCTGTCGGCAATACCGACCGATACTTTTTAACTTGTTTTATTCCTATGCAGATCCACGTCGTCGTAAAGTCTCTAATATAACGGCTACATTCGGTAGTTTTAAGATTTAACCAAAATTTTTAATGGATTTTATGTTTTTGAAAAAATACCGGTCCACTCCACCATGTACCTCCAACGACGAAGGGTCAACATTTTGAATAATTGCAGCTCTCATAAAATGCGAAATAAAATGGTAGATATCGATACACTTCTAAATGATCATGACGCTTATAAAACGTGAAATGAGCAACCGATTTTTCCGCAATCGGAAGATCCCAACATTTCTATCGCGTGTAAAAATGGTATATGTCAGACCATTCCTGTGATAGAAAACTAAGATTTTGTATAGAGTTGTCATTTGTTTGCAAGCTATATCGGTCAACGTTTATATAATTTTACTTCCTATATTAAGTATTTTAACAATTTTAGCCACACTTTCTAAAGGAATAGTTTAGAATTTGGTATTTAGAGTTTATAATGGGTTCTACTTTCTGCGGCAGATAATTTCCTCATATTCTAACCGAATTATTTAAAATTACGTATTTGGATTTCGTAAAGGATTTTACTCCCGTAGCATAACAAATTCTATATACCCCTGGTCATAGGTAGATTCATCAATGCTTGGGCACATTGCTATGTCAAAATTGTTTAAATGTTTTTTTTTTTTTTAATACGTAGATTTTTATATGTTTTCTTTTACGACGACAATCGTAGTTTGTTCTGATATACATTTTGAACAATTTTTAGGAATTTCAATTATTTTCATACTCTCCACCATGGAAATATTAATTAAATTTATTTATTGGATATATTAATCATATTAAATTTGTCATTCCGTTTGTAACACCTCATGATCAGCATAGAATTCTAAGTCGATCTCTTTTCGGCGAACTTAATCTCTTTTCACTTGTTCATTCAACATATTTCAATCCCAAAATTGGTTTGACACTTCATTGTCTCAGCAGTTGTATCGATGCGGCTACTTCTAGAATGGGTCTTGTTTAATTTGGAACCAGGGTGCGTATGGTTAATAAACTCCTAAGATAGCGTATTTAAATATATATCATACGCCGCCTATTCCATTATCAAAAATTCTAAATTGCAATAAAAAACAAAAATGTTACTCTCAAAGCAACGTTATGGAAAAATTAAAAAAATAAAACAAACGTAAATGTAGTTTTTATTTGGAGGGGAATAATGTGTGGTTTTCATTTGCACAGATTGGTCTTTCGTCTGCAGACAGGTACAGTTCGAAGATGTCCCCATATAACGGTACTCCCCACACATTTTTCAATGGAATTGTATGAAATAATAAGTAGTAATAAAAAGTTCGTTCCGAGTACTTTACCCTCTGGAATAAAATAGTCTATATAGTACTATACGATATCGTATAGCCCCCATACAACGGTATAGCCCCCTCGCGGTTTTTGCTATTTTGATGATTTTTGCCGGAATTGTTTCGAATTTAGTATTTAAAGTTCCTAATGGGTACTACAGTCTATGCCAACAAATTGAGTATACAGGTTCATATCTTCGTATGTTATATTATGTAGGTTAAGGTTTCCATATAGCCCACTTGTAACAGCACCTCCCTTTATTTGGTATTTTGATGATATTAGTAGTATTATTCATTGGAATTGTTTCCAGTTTTATGATTTTAGAGACACTTTTTTCCGGAGTTGTTTCAAATTTCGTATTTAAAGTTCGTAATGACAGTCTGTGATCTGCGTATGCAGATCCACGTCTTCGTATAGCCCCCATATAACGGTTTTCTTTCAAACTGTATTTTTCTATGGATTTTTTTGGAAATATTCGAAGTTCCTTCAAAATGGCGGAGGGTAATAAAAGTTCGTCTCGGCCGAACTTACCTTTTTTAATTGTTTTTAGTTATTTGACCATTAAATTATCAAAATTATTAACCCATAGAGAGAGAGAGAGAGAGAGAGAGAGAGAGAGGGGAGAGGAGAAAGAAGAAAAGTGGTTTCATAATATGTTAACAACCGCTTGCGTTTTCACCGTCTTACAATATATTTGACTCAATAACTTAATGTGTACTATTTTCAAAATATACATGTACTTATGGCCATTGCATTTTGATGTAGTTTTAAAATACTTAAATATTCTTTCGAAAATTGGTAACAAAAAGTGGAATAAGGGATACTTTTTTTAGTTGTCCTCTTTGAATTCTATAAAGTATTATTTGTTGCATCCTGTTTTAGCACTTAAAATACCACTTTTGTGTAATGCATATTTTTGCACAAGTCTCAAAAAAGAGAGACCCTCCACATAATACAAAAACATTTTACGAGTGCTTTCTTTAGCCAGTTTCCATGAAGCTTTTAATATTGGTTGCCTCATTTGAATTCCTGGCATGAACAGCGCCACAAACTCATTCTGTGTTGTGTAACAGTGAAAATGACTCAAAGAAAGAAAGAAAGAAAAATGTAAAAATATTTTGCCAAATAAGTAGATGCATTAACGAAAAACGAAAAGAACAAAAAGTACTTTGGCGGTTTTGCAGGCAATGGGAGCAAGAGTGGTACATAATCCCATATAATGCTTGATAAGTATTTGGTCTTTAAGGAAATGAAACGAAAAATTGAATTTACCATGAAAAACGGCATAAACGAAATAGTATTCTCTTGTAATCCACACTATATGGAAAGCTATATTTTAAGGAGTAATTGAAAATAAATAAAAACAATTAAAAAATGTTTTTAAATTTCGAAATATTATTTTGTAGCTCAAAGAACTTTTCAGTCTTACGTGTATATGTAATACAAGTGTCACAACTTGGTTAAAATATAATTCAAACATAATCTCACATAATTTAATAAAAAAAAAAATTTAATTAATTTTACAAAATTTTGATGTTCGTTATTTCAACTTGAAGGCAGATTTCAAATCTGAAATACAGAAGTTTCGCAACCATTTACATTGTTAAAGTATTTTACCGCAAAGTGAAAGTCATGCCACAATAATAAAAAGTAGGAAGAAAACATTAAGTTCGACCGGTCGAACTTTTAATACCCTCCACCATTGGGTGAAGAAAACAATTTTTTATAAAAGTATCTGAATTCAAATGCGTTCCACTTTAAACAACAAATACCAGTAAGATCGTTTGGATAATGCTGTTAAACTTTTAAAAAAACCGAAGCACACGTTATTAAACCACGACTGCGATTTCAACCCAATTTTATGACTCCCAAGACACTAGAAATTTAAAGAAAAAAAGTAAAAAAGGCGTAAGTTCGACAGAGTCGAACTTTGAATACCCTTCACCTGTTGGATTTTTTTTTAATTTAAAAAAAAAACCTAAAATATACCGAATATAGGGAGGTGCCGTTATATTAGGCCTTTACAAAGACGAGGACCTGTAAATGTAATTTTCGACATAGGCCATTACGGTATTCAAATACGAAACTTGAAGCAATTCCGGTGAAAAATGATGCTAAAGTTATCATAATACAAAATTTAGGGAGGTACCGTTATATGGGTCTATGCAATTTTCTCTCATAGTACCCATTAGGAACTTCAATTACGAAATTTGAAAGAATTCCGGTGAATAAAGCCACTAAAATCATCAAAATACAGAATATAGGAAAGTACCATTATTTGGGGGCTATAACAGAACGAGGAACTATATGCGCATCTGTCACAGGATGTAGTTCCCATCAGAAATTTCAAATTGAAAGTTTGAAATATTTCCAGTGAAAGTGTGACACAAATCATCAAAATACCAAATATTTGAAGGTACTGTTATATGAGGAATGTATCAAAACTTAGTCCTACATTGACAGGTTTATACAAGGACATTTCTTACATAATGGGAACATATGCTGCCAATTTACAGCAAATTTGGGTTAAAACTATGACTAAAGAAGCCAAAAAGCTTTAAATCTGTCGGTACAGTTGTATGAAGGCTATACCAAACCGTGGACTTATATATCCCATTTTCAATTCCAAAAGTCCTGCAAAACAAACACACATGTGAGTAAAATTTAATGAACTTACTTCATTTCTCTCCGAAGCTAGAGTGATTTCTACAGACGAACTTTGAGTACCCTCCCCCAGTTGAAACGTATCTGGCAATTCTCAAAAACAATAAATCAGTTAAAAATTTCGTTAAAATCTTAAAGATACTGAATGTAGCTGTTATACTAGGGTCTATGCGACGACATGGACCTGCATGGGTAACTTTTGTCATAAGGCATTACAATATTCAAAGCGAAAATCAGTCAATAATGTAGCTAAGACATGGACCTGCACAGACAAGTTTCTGTCTTAGGCTGTAGTATTCATTACGAACTTCAAATACCAAATTTGAAACAATTCCGATGAATAATGTTGCTAAAATCATCAAAATATCGAATAGCTGGAGGTACCATTATATGGGGACTATGCCAAAACGTGGACCTGCATGGTCCATTTTCAATACCGAAAGTCCTGGAGACATAATATGCATTTGAGTAAAATTTTACCAATCTACTTCATTTCGTTCGGAAGCTAGAGTGATTTTCACAGACGGATAGACGGTCTAAAATATATATTTCGAGTTGCAACAAACGGAATGACAAACCTAATATACCCTCCATAGTATGGTGGAGGGTATAAAAATAATAAAGAACTCCTGCATTACAGCGGAAACGATAGTTCTAAATAAGCCAATTCTATATAGAGGAACTATATATCATTATACCTTACACCACATGGTGGTCAGGGTATAAGGATGGCCAAAATTTAGATATAGCTCCCACATATATACCGATTACCTTTTTTGTGCACCAGAAGTGCAATATCAGCCCAAACATTATGGAATTTGCACATACGACCAAAGTAGGCTTGAAAATAAGTATGCTTAATTTGATCGAAATCGGTTCAGATATAGCTATAGCTCCCATACATATTGTTCATTCGATTTGTTATTTTTGTCCTCCGCAGCCGTAATATGCACTCTGTTACAACAATATTTGGTTAAATATATCAAATACAGTTCAAAAATATCTTTGCTAAATTTTTTCGATCGAGATCGGGTCAGATTTGTATATAGCTCCCATATATAAATTCGTCTCATATGCCTTTTTTTGGGCACCAAACGTAATACGACACAATTGAGTCTAGAAGATAGTATGTAAAATTTGGTGAAGATCGGTTCAGATATAGCTATAGCTCCCATATATATTCTTCATTCGATTTGTTATTTTTGTCCTCCGTAGCCGAAATATTTACTCTGTAACAACGATATTTGGGGTATTATATCAAATACATCTCCGAAATATATTTGCCAAATTTTATCGAGATCGATTCAGATTTTAATAAGATTACCCGATTTCAAGTTTATTGTGCACCAAATGGGCAATACAAGCCCGAATTGAAAAGATACAAATGCTTTGGCATATTTAGTTCTTTTAACTTGAAAATATAAATATAATCGTAGCTTGTATGATTTAATTCTCCCATAAAAACTTTTAATTGTTATGTGAAACTGTACTAAATATGCAAAGTGGTGTAGGGTATAATAAAGTCGGCCCGCTTGACTTTTAGAGTTTCTTTCCTGGTATTTTATTCATTTAATGTCTACTTTCAATAATGAAATATATTCTTCAAGTCATAGTGGCTGAATGATGGCGTGCGTCTTGTGTTGCAACAACTCGTTTGCAGTCAATTTTCATTAAGGAATGTTGACGGCTTCATTATGACGTTCTTGGACGTAAAGTGTGGTGTTATATAAGATTTGCTGAGTTTCGAAACCGCATGATGTTATGTCCAATTATATTTTCGGGTAAAAAAAAAAACGATGAAATGTTCCTGATTTCCAAAAAATCGTACAAGTATAGAGAGTGTAGCATGATAGTCAGAATTCGCCGTGATTTGTATACCCTGAGCCATACAGGCTGTACATCATATATCATTTGATACGGCCAAAATGTATCTCATCGAAATAACGTGTTTTGACCCTAGGTCTCGTTGGGCCAATCTCCGTTTATCAATCCATTTAGTTAAATATAAATTGTATGTCGAAAACAAAATGCAGCGTGAAAACATTTTTAGCAGATATTCTGCCGATTAAGTTGATGGATTTGATCACAGAGAAGATTGTTAGAATAAGAACAAAGCAAACTCAATTTACGTAGGGTTTCATAACATTAGAATAGGGTTTCATAACATTAGAATAGCGGTGGTATTTAAAAAAAAACCCAATTTTCCGAATTTTTTCGAAATAATAATAACTCATTCACATCACATTTTTAAATCAACAATCCAGTGATAGCCAGCAGAGACAAATCTTAGGAATAGGGCTAACGTCAATCTAATAGTGGTTTATATTTCTGCTGCTAGCTGCGTAAGCTTATGTGCTTGCAATTGTTTGGACTTCTCTAGAAGCAACTTGTCCTATAGTTGGAGTTATTTCTCTCCACTGCTAAGGGAAATTTAATTTAGTTGTCACAAAATCTACATACATAAGCATGAGTTGGAGCTGTTAGTTTGTCGTCTAAGCTAACCAAATTTTGATTAAAATACTGTCTCGCCGTCTCGCGTTAATTTATGGGCCGGCTCCGCACGTCATTTAGCACACCTGACATGGTGTTGGCAACGACGTGATTCATATTTTTATTATTGTTAATACTAAGGCATGCGACATGTTTTGCCAAACAAGAGAGAGAGAGAGAGAAATACTGCTAAAGAAATCAGAGGATAGTTATCTGCAATTTATTTAACATTTAAATTCTTCTAAAGCATTATTTATTTTGTTATAGTCTTCGTCGTCTCTTCCACTACAACTCCCCTATTTCTTTGGAAATCCCTGTCGAAAGAGGCATTTTCTGTTTTCAAAGTTTGTTTGTGTTATCCCCCATCATCAATTGCATTTGTGTTGGTGTAATTGTTGACGTCTTTTCCTTAAAGTGCTTATTTTTATTGCCACAAGGCTAGCCAAGAGCAAAATTCATTTTACCAGAAAAAATGAACACACCCACACATACATACCTACTCAGATAGAACAAACATTACTTCATGGTTAATACAATTCGGGGTGAGGCGAGGTGGTAGGTAGGGACAACTACCGTAAAGAGTTTAATGCCACCAGCAATGAAATCTCAACTCGGTTTGTTGGTATCTCGTATCTGATCCTCGTACATTTGTATCCAAATTAATTTCTTCTAATCCTCGGTGGTGGGTTGGCAGCTACCAACAATTGGCTGTTGCAACGCTGCCCCTTGGCGACAGTTAACGTTGTGTGCTCCCTACGGTCTATGCGATAATAGCACAACAGTCTTCAGTTGCGAACTTAGTAATCGCCATTAGCATCCTCCAGCGGAGTTATCAGCTTAATAGTCCACTTCTAGGGGAACAATGACGGCGACAAAGTCAGTTATTAAAGCGAAAGCTAAAGAGTATAAAATGAGAAATGCCATTTCATGATAAGAACAAAAGACGAAGACAACACAAAAGGATGGTGTAAACGAAGAATTTAAAAACCAAACGAGGAAATTTAAAGAATACCAACGTTTCATCATTGCCGCTCCTTCACGCCTTGTGCTCGGTTCTGGGCATTAATTGTTTTTGTATGGCTGTGTGGTTTGACTGTCACACGCAAAACGTATTAAGAGTGACTGGGTAATTCATAGATGAATACGTACTATTTTGAAAGAAGTTAAAATGACAATGTCGGATTCCGGAGTAGAATTATTAAGTCGCACATAAATCTTGATTACACAGTTAAGTACCCAATCAGAAACACAGATTATTATCAGGCATCAAAATTAATACAAAAGGATAAGAGTGTAACATTAAATGGCTTCATGTTCGTGACACTTGCATACATATGTATGTATGTATGTGTGTGTGAGTGTATGTGTGCGTGGATGAGTCGTAAATCACCATGAAAATGGAATTGAGAAAATATTCATGTATTCGCAACGAGATTTACATAAAGGGAAGGGAATATTAATTATTTATAAATGAAAATACAGCGCAACAGCGAAATCCAAATAGAACGCGAAAAGAAGAGCAAAAGAGTGGCAATAAAACGCCAACGAAATCTAAGATTTGGAGCAAGCAACACAAAAAAATGAAAATGGCGACTGTTGGGCGCCAAGTGAATAAATGCCACACCAAGTTTGGCGAAACATCGAAGGAATGTCTGTTGGCATTGAAATGCTTGAAAAGAGTTAGACATAAAAACTAATTCTTTTGAATCGAAATTTTTTGCAATGCATAACAACCACGAGAATTCTACAAGAGCTGTAGATGACTGCGATTAAAGTTCTTTGCCAGAATGAACTCAAATACAGTTAACATTTCTGAACATCGCAATTACAATTAAAACAAAGTATTCATATTGTGCTGATACCGAGCAAATATTTTGATAATAGAGAAGAGGGTAATTTTGTCGTGGTACTACATAATACATATACAGCGACTCAATGGCCCAAAATCCTATAATTTGTATGCATTCCAGAGTATAGGTTCGAGTAATATATAAGTTCAAAATTAGATTGGTAATGTTAACCAATAAAGAAAGGTGAAGGTAAGGCAGGGCCGACTTTATGATACCCACCTCTTGCATATATAGTAAAGCTTCATATAATAAACAATCGATTTTATGGGAAATTTTTGAGAATTAAAACATTCCACTTATGATCGTTTTGGAATGCGCAATAGACGTGAAATTAGGATAAGACATATATATGCTAGCCAAATCTGAACCGATCTCTATAAAATTTAGCAGAGGTATTTCTATGATGTATCTGATAGTTGATTCCAAATATGGTTGTTGTGAAGAGTGTTTTACGGGTGTAAAATACAAAACCTTATGAAACATGTATATGGGACCTATAGCTATATATTAACCGATTTTCACTAACTTTGATACACTTCCAGGCTAAATTCGTTCGTATGTGCCAAAATCCATTCAACTCGGACTTATATTAAGCATTTGAGAGATATAAATGGGGGCTATATCCAATTCTGAACCGAACTCGATCAAATTTAGCAAAAGTATTTCTTAGATATATTTAATGTGCTTGAGAATGAAGAATATACAGGATGTGATAAAAAAATGCAACAAAGTCAAACGCCATAATTTTTACATTTTTTATTGGATGAAAACCAAAATGTCGGAAATAACATCAAATTTCAGAATAAGTTGAGATTTGTTCGAATTGATCCCCTTTGGCACGAATGAGACCGTCACACGCTGCCTTGGGACAGTCATTCGCTGCCCGAATGTTGCTCTGCGGTATTTTGGCCCACTCCCGGCGAAGCGCTTGCTTGAGGTGATCGACACTTTGGTACTTTTTAGTGCAAACCTTGCTTTCCAATATTCTCCAGACACAATAGTCCAACGGATTGGTATCCGAAGATTTTGATGGCCATTTTGCGCTGGAAATGAAGCGAGGAACATTATTTTGTAAACATTCTTGGATGGCGCGTGCTGAGTGCGATGGTGCTGAGTCCTGTTGCAATGTCCAAGGTCTGAGGCCAAAATGTTTGAGTGCCCAAGGCTTTAATTCACCATCCAGAATAATTTCGCGATAATATTCGGCATTTATTCTGATGCCACGGTCGATTAATACAAGCGGATAGCGACCATTGGCTGATATGGCGGCCCACACCATCACCATGGCCGGCGCTTGAGTTCTGGTGGCCAACCGAAGGTGCAAATTTTTCAACTGACCTCTTTGGCAAGTAAACACGATCACTTTTTTGTTTACAAACTGCTGGACAAGGAATGTTTTCTCATCGGAGAAAACAAATTTGGCAGTTCACCACTTTCGGCTAAGCGAAGCAACTCTTTAGCTCTTTTGAGTCTATTTCCTTTCTGTTGCAGTGTAAGTTCTTGAACTTTTTGGACTTTCAATGGCTTTGCCCCGAGCTCATTTTTCAATATTTGCGAATGGAATAATGCAATATGTTCAGCTTACGAGCCATTTTTCAGACACTGCGACGCGGGTTTCGATCAAGTCGCTTCTTTACTTTTCGAACCATTTTTGCTGATGTTGCTGTTTCTTCCGTCCACTTCCTTGACGTCGGGCTACGATACCATTATCACGCTAACGAGCGATGGTGCGATACACAAAGGATTTATTCACATTTAAATGCTAGAGTGCCCTAACGATAGCCACTTGTGATTTTCCAGCCAAATATAAAGAAATCACATTATCACGCTGTTCTCACCAAAATGCTTTTGTACGTTTGTAAACAATATAATGAGCTGTCACAGGAATAATTTTAACAGCTGTCGGACGAGTGGCTTAGAATTGACAGACGTCTGAAATTGGTTGCAGTTTTTTCATGTCACCTTGTATGCCCTCAAATGCTTCAAAATGTGGTCGAAAATTGGACCTCCAAAAAGACCTCTGTGCAAGAATATGTATAGTTTATAGGGTTTAATGTGAATACTTCGAGGAGTTTTGAGTTACAATATGGAGGGTATACGATTTATATCATTTGGATTTTTGTCCACTGAAGCCAAATTGTGCGACGTAGCGAGAAATATTTTCGGACACAATTAGTTACCTTTTTATCTTAAATATGCCAGAAAATGTCTTAAAATTGGTCACTTTGGGAGGGGTCCGGGCTTACACATTGTCCACCTGACTACATCGGTAAGTTTTCCCGCCCAAGCTCTTAATACATGCCATTTGTTTAAAATTACTCAGACTGATATTGGGTACCATACAGGCTTGTGTGTGTGTGTGTATTCCATACCGTGTTGCATTGAGCTTATTTTTATTTTTATTGATTTTGCTGCTTACAAAAACAAAGTACTTTACGTTCTTCCATTTTGTCGCATCGCATTCTAACAGTACCTTCAGGACGACTAGGGGGAACTATGTAAATTCTCTCTAACACAAACACATAAACACTTTTAAGATGGCCTTGTACTGCGAAAAGTGAAGAAGATTTATGCGCAAAAAACGTGCATCTTTACATACGTAAATATTTTCCATGGATTATTTTCCCCCATAAGTCTGTTGGCATCGTTACATGTTTTCCTTTTCTCCGCTAGAAATAAGAACTGTTTCATTTCCCGGAAAATACTCTCAACAAAAACAGATCGTTTGAGATACGTAGTTCTTCCAGGTGCTTTATCAGATGCATTTATTCGAACACGTTAGTCATTCCGGGTGGCTAACAGAATCCCTATCTGCGGCAGGGGAAAGGAATACCAACAATTACGATTAGTCGCTATTGTGTATTGCCTTTATGTAAATGTGTAAAATTATTCCTAACAACAATTCTGTATTGCTTTCAGTCGGTGTAATTGGACGATTTAAATGCAAACTCAAATTGAATGGAAAATAAGAACGAGAACAAAAACAACATCCATTAAACTACATTCACGTGTCTGAAATGGGTGAGAGGAGTGAAGGGGGGGAGGGAGCGGGATACAATCGAACAACTGAATCATGTTTCCAGTTGTGTGTTTGCTCGTTACATTTAGATTTTCCCATTGTATGGAAAATGGAAAATCCCATCTGAAGCTGTTCGTTTATAGCGCTAACAATGTTCACGTTATCTGGACTCAAGAATGTCCATTGTGTCCTTGGGGCATTAATTCTTTAGGAATTATCGAACTGTGATTGGGAATTTCTTTCTTAAATTGTCATAAAAATGAATATAGAGATTATGTCCAGGGTTGAATATATGCACATGACTGGCTGTTATGTGTGTTGTATTTTACATACACTCTCAAGGTATAAGCACTAGTCGCGTGTTTTGGGTCACTTTAAGAAGAGAAGGAGTATCATACATAGCTGACGATTCCCATGGTTTTATTTCGAATGCGGAATCATTAACTTGGTAAATTTCTTCGCTTGATTAAAGGTGTGACGTATAATGTTGGTAATGGAAGTTTCCAGTGATTTATATAATCGATCCACTGGCACGCAATTCCATAGTTAGGGATCGCAGAATTTCTCATTTTATAATAGGTTGTATAATTGACTTGCCTTTTCGGTCTAGAAAATCAATGAGGAACATTTGCAAGCAACTCAGATGTTTAAGTTTGTTAAATATTAACTTAAAGCAGTGGTAGTCAATGGTAGGAAGAAATAGTTGAGGAATAGTTAAATTGAACCTGAAAAAATAATCTTGTGTAAGTAAATGCGCCAATGTTAACGGTTTGTGCCCCAATCACCTCAAATCAAAATGATTGATAATACATAACAAGTAAAAACAAGTAAGCAAAGGCTACAGTCGAGCGGGGCCGACCGTTGAATACCCTACAACACTTTAATAAACGATACAGTTTATATAGGCGAGATACCCGAAAGAATTCCACAAGATATTGTGACAAATTATAAAAGAAAACCATCAGGTTTCGTTCTCTAATTTTCGAATAGTAGCAACTTAAACTAATTTGCTCATTTCCAATTTATTGGTAGATGTTGCACGTAAATGGTCTTCCTAGATCTGGAACCAATATTTCCCAAGGACCTATAATCTCTCAGAAGTGGCAAAATATTAACATTTATTATTGGTTTTTGATTGATATCGATAGATCGATAATTACGACCTGCCGACAATTTTGCAGTTTTTTTTGGTCCATTTCAACCCCTAAATATATGGCGATCATCTCCAAAAAGAGTAGGCTTCTATTCTGACCCTCATCTTATCCCCATGCAAAATTTCGTAAGGATCGGGCCATAAATGCGATCTGTATATGATATCCTGATATCCTAACTACTTAGTTTTGTTAGCTGTAGAAAAATTACCAAATGTTTAATGCAAAATGAAAATATGCCAAAAATATGACAAAATTGAAAAAATATGAGAAAATTTTACAAAATCAATATTTTTATCTTTAGAGAGATATTTTTATGCGATTTTTTAGACGTTTTTTCCTTCCTGCCAAGAGGCCATTCTGAATTAATGAGAACTGTCGAAATCAGTTCAGCCGATCTCGACATATAAGTGATTTTTCAAGCATATCCTCTTTTATAGACATATATATCGCACATATTTTGCTATATATCCGATTTGATGGATGTTAACATCAATGTAAAGGTCAGAAGTAACCTTGTCATGGCTTTGTGATTTCGCCGGGATTTAAAATTTTCGCGGTTTAATGAAAAATTTTGAATTTTTTCAACAAAAAAGATATGGTCTATTTTACCCGCTAAATATTATCCGATGACCACCCAAATTGGTAGGCTTCTTCCCCGCCCTAAACTCTAGCTACATGCGAAATTCCGACCGAAATTGCGACCTGTATAGCTACTGTAAAATCCGAAATTATTTTAGTATTTGGTCTATTTCAACCACTAAACATTTGGCGATCATCTCAAAAAGAAATAGGGTTCTATTCCGGCCCGACCCCGACCTCCATTCCAAATTTCGTGAAGATCGGGCCATAATTGCGACCTGTAGAGTGATTAAAAATTAACATGGACAGACGGACAGACGGACGGATGATCCATATATACTTTTCTATGTGGGAAACCAATATTTCGAGGTGTTACATAATTTTTGGGCCAATCAAACTTATAATACCCCCAACACATAGTGTTGTAGGGTATAAACATTAAATTCAGCCGGGCCAAACTTTTAATACCCTCCTCTTTTGGATAAAGAGCTAGAGACCATTGCGAACTACAAATACCAATTTTAAGACAAATCCATAGAAAAATGTGGCAAAAATCATCAAAATAGCGAATATCGGAAAGTACTCTTATATGGGGGCTATACAAAAATGTGGACCTATACATCCAATGATGCGCTACCGGAGCCAGAGCCCACTATGACATACAAATAAGAATTTGTAGACAAATCCGTGGAAAAATATCGGGAGGCACCGTTATATGGGGGTTGTTCAAAAAATCATCAAAATACAGAGTATTGAGAGGTTCCGTTATATGGGGGCTATACAAAATCGTGGACCTATATATCTCATTTTCAATACCAACCATTCTAGACACAATACAATTTGTTTTGCCAAATTCTGAAGCTCTACGTGTAATAATGTGGGCTGTATCGTGATTTCAATAGACCGACGTCGTTGAATCGACTTAGAATTTAACGGTGATTATGAATATATATACATTATTGGGTCTAAGACGTATATTTAGGGATGTTACAAACTGAATGACAAAGTTAATATACCCTCCTTTTCGAGGTGGAGGGTATAAAAATGAATGTTTAGCCTGCAAAATAATCACTCGTATATATAACTACCAATGTGGAAAACCTTGGCGTTGTATTTAACAATTCACTTAGTTGGTCAAACCATATTGAAATAGTCGCTGGGCAAACCTTCGCTAAACTACGGGTACTATGGTTAAGACAATCCCTTACACCACTACATATACGCTGGACATACTTAGTCCATGGTTAACTATACGGATGTGAACTTTTTGCATACTGTAACTCAAGAAGTCGACACAAGTTTAACGTAGAATACAATAACATAATACGTTATGTCTATGGTTTATAAAGGACAGATCACATATCCACTACTTCATATGGTCTCAGTTTTGATATTGTCATAAACTTGACGAGTGCGGAGGATGGTTGAACTAGTGGTCCTGACAGATATTATGCATTAGCATTGTAAAAATTAAATGAATAAAAAAGTGCATTCATGATGTGGATGATTTCTCTGGCTGAAAAGTGCGTTGCTACATTTTTTATACCCTACACCACAAGGTGGTCAGGGTATTATGTCTTTGTGCATTTGTTGGTAACAGGCAAAAGGAAACGAGATAGACCCATAGTTCCTTTTGATGATCTGCATAGAATCACATTCTGAGTCGATTTATGCATGTCCGTCCGTCCGTCTGTCCGTGTATTTTTGTAAACAAAGTACAGTTCGCAATCATTGCCCTATCCAGATGAAATTTTGCACAAATCATTTGTTTGGCCCAAGGACGAACCCTATTGAAATTGGAGATAATCGGTCAAAGTTTAGATATAGCTCCCATATACATCTTCGTCCGATTTGCTTTTTATTGTGCACCAAAATCACCCCAAATAATATGGAACTTTGCACATACTACCAAATTAGGCCTGCAAATAGGCATCCGAATTGTTGTATTTGTTACCCACAGCCGTAATATGCACTCCGTAACAACGATATTCAGGGAAATATATCAAATACAGCTCAGAAATATCTTTGCCAAATTTTATCGAGATCGGTTCCGATTTGGATATAGCTCCCATATATATCTTTATATGATTTCAAATTAATTTTGCACCAAATGGGCAATACAAGTCCGAATTTAAAAGATACAAATGCTTCGGCATATTTAGTCCTTTGAACTTTAAATTACAATTATAATCATAGCGTGTATGATTGAATTCTCCTATAAAAACTGTTAATTGTTATGCGGAGCTCTACTAAATTTTCAAATTGATGTAGGGTATCATAAAGTCGGCCCCACCCGACTTTAAGACTTTCTTTACATATACATGTTTGACAAACGACATTACGACTTGCAAATATAGGACAAATAGTTTTAAATTCAAGTTGTCCAAAATATTTGCATGAAAGATGTTGCTAAATCTAAACAGGTTTCTTTTCATTATATTAAAAAAACCAAGTAAAAAAAATATTAAGCTCGACCGGGCCGAACTTTTAATACCCTCCACCTTAGGGTAATGGAAACATTAGAACCAATTATGACCCACAAATACCAATTTTTAGACATATTCGCGGGAAAATGTTGCAAAAATCATCAAAATACCGAATATCGGGAGGTACCGTTATATGGGGACTATACCAAAACGTGGACCAATATATGTCATTTTCAATACCAGCCATCCTAGACAAAATACAAATAGCTCTGCTAAATTTTGGCGCTCTACGTCAAGTAATGTGGCCTGTATCGTGATTTCAAAAGACAGACAGACGGACATCGACTTAGATGGTTAAATCGACTTAGAATCTATGCTGATTATGAATATATATACATTATGGGGTCCACGACGAATATTTAGACATGTTACAAACGGAATGACAAAGTTAATATACCCTTCTTTCCAAGGTGGAGGGTATAAAAAAGAACAAACATATAAAATACATGTATATGCGAAACGCACTTGTAGAAAAAGAAATATTGTTCTACAGTTATATATACTGAGCCACTCTATCTTCCATCATTGTTCGATGAGTTACAAACTAAAAACAATTGACCCAAAATGTATTGCCGGCGATTAGAGTTTGTTTCTTCCACAACATAGTTATTACTTATCCCAATTAATTGATTGGGCAATTAATGAAATTTATCGAAGCACTACAACATCTGCGTAACTGTTGATTTTTCCACCGATTACATGCATTGAACAGCGATAGTAGGTAGGCGTTGTCCTCCAGAAATGCGGCGTTCACATGTTTTCTGGCAATCGAGACCACAACATCAAATCTATCTCACAAACGATGAATTCAATTATGATAATTAAATATTCGATGTTGATGTTGTGGTTGTTGTTGTTGCCATAGTCAATGCGAATGGAGGCAAAAGAGTCGCTCGTCCGTGAAAACTGGCGGGTGCGTGTGTTCTTAATTACAATAATGATGATGGTGAATTATCGGTTGTATTCTAGCCATTTGAACGGAAACGCTTCCATTCGATCCAATTGATGTCTGTTGTTTTGGTGCCTCACCATAAAAATGTCAATGTTTGACATGATGCCACCGCCAGCCACCAGCCACCAGCCACCAGCTTGGCAAATGAAAGCCAACTCACAAATGATGCCAGTGTTCTGTGCCAATTGTCTTTAGCCATGTCCTGTGTAATTAGAAAAAAAGGAAAACAGCGGAATTGATTACAAACATGCATCATATATATGGTGATGTCAAAATTTGAACCTTGGACAGTGGAATAATGTGCCTTGAAAAGGCGATTAAATGTACGTAATGTACAACGAAAATAAAAAAGGAAAAGAAAGCAGCTGAGTTCGGCCGGACAGAACTTTTAATACCCTTCACTGTTTGGAAAAAAACAATTGAAATGAAAATTTTCAACTAATTCCGAAAAATACCATGTAAATGATGACTTTATATGTGGGCTATACAAAGACGTGGACCAGCATAAGTAATAAGTAATTTTTTGTCATAGGCTGTAGTGCCCATTAAGAGCTTTAAGTACGAAATTTGAAACAATTCTGGCGAATAATGTCGCTAAAATCATCAAAATAACGAATTGAGTTCGTAAATGGGCCATGTCGGTCCACGTCTCGGATAGCCCCCATATAACGGTACGTCCCTGCCTATTGGCACAATACACATGTGTGAAAAATTTTAGCGTTCAATCTCAATTCGTACAGGCGGACAGACAGAAAGACACGCAGAATTTAATATAAATGGCTTATGCTTTCTTTACGATTATGGATTTTATTAAAATGAACAAGTGTACGAAGCGAATATAGAATAACGTAAATGTGGTAAATACAGCTAGTTTCTAATCAAATGTAGCAAACTTGTCACTTGAACTCAATTTTTAATTGTAAGGTAATATAAATAGGAGCTATATTCAACTCTGAACCGAGTTCAAAAAAGTAAGCAAAGGCTACAGGCTAAGAAAACCGACCATGTCAACTCTATAATTTACCGCAAAGTTCCTATAGATGTGATATCTTTCGAATTTTGGAATTTGACCGGAGCGTCTTGTGGCAAAATTTTATTGCATTTGTCCTATATTTACGCCCTCAATCGTGCTAATGGGAATTTAAAAACTTTATCAGTTTGCTTTATAAATACTCTATACTGCTCTTAAATATTTGCTCACTTATGGGTTGGGAAGAATCATTCTTGTCCTTCCCACCTAGTTCTGACCTACGGCTTTGTCAGAAGGCATATTTCAATTGTGAATTCGTTTCTAATATTAATTTGTTTATTCCGTTTTCGTTTCTAATATTATTTTTTTTTTTCTGATTATTTGGGTCCCAATCGAACTCCGTTTCTATACCAATTACTCAGGCTTAATGATTATATATTTTCACGAACAACAAAAATACAGCTTTCATTCTCTTAATTGGATGGCCAATTCTGTCCGCCGCGTAGCAATGGATCCAGTTAGCGACTCCAATAACAATTTTATTGTTTACACAAAAGCGTTGTTTATACAAATTCGCATTGTAGATAAAATAATATCATTGATATTGCACAATCGGCTTATCGTTATATAACATTATTTTTTCTCTTTTTGTTGATTCAGTGTTTTCGTTTTTTGTTTTGTTTTGTTATTTCACTCGGCTTAAAAAAATGTTGGCGCCATTTGCGATAGACAAGAGAAAACAATGGAATGTTCATTTCAATCTATGATTTAATGTGGCAACAGAAAATACTCATTATTTTCCTGGCGAGGCGAGGAGTGTGACGCTACTGCTGTACATGAACATCGAGAAACAAAGGAAACAACAAACACAAACAACAATAACAGCACAGCCCTTGCAAAATTCAGTTCAAACTGTGCAATTACAAACCCATTTTGTACAATTCTTTCCATTTCGTATTACTCTTCCATTCCATTTGTCCCCGTTATGGGAGCATGTTTATGAGTGTGTGTGTGTGTGTGTGCGAGTGTTTGGGCGTTCGGATGAGAAATGGAAAAGTGTGCCAATAGTAAATGGCATTCATATCTCACCCACATTATGGCATTTGGAACAATGCGTCGTCAACCTGGTGCCACAGAGCTGTGTCGGTGCAGTGCCACGTTTCGTCCTACGGACAGAAAAACGTGCACATCCATGCTGGGATACCCAAGACCATTGCCATGGCATTATCTTGCCTTGCTTATGTGTCAATCTAGCTGGCATTATTGTAACCTAACAGGCCAGGCATAGTGTTTGTCTTGTCTCTATTGATTCTTGAGTTAGCCGCCATGGGGCCATGGGGGATGGGTGCCGAAAGGATGTTACCCCTTTATGCGTCACCAGAAGAATGTCGGAAGTAAAGCCCGGCTGGTTGTCGACATTTGGCATTGAAGAAAATTGCCATGTATTGATGATGTCTTGTGCGGCAAGGTAAATCGAATAAGATGATAGATTACTGTACATTGTAATGTCATTGATTACGAGAGGAGTATTCATAGGAATGTCGCCGCCATGTGTTACGTCGAGGTATATTTAATTCTGTTGATATGAAAAATGTCGCTTTTGTTTTTCACATCATGAGAATAGCATGATGAATTGATGTTTCGTATAAATATCATAGCTTTTTTGAGATATAACACGTCATTTGAGCAAAACTTGTTTTTCTTTGTTTGTAAAATTCAAAATTGTGTTTCAGGGTTATTAGTAATCTGAATTCTAGATATTTACGATTTTCATTCAGGATGGCAATTTTCATTCAACTATCACATCTACATTAAAATCCAATCAAATTAGGTTTGCTTGCGGCGTCATGTGGTAAGAGAGATTGTTATTGAGATAGCGGTTGAGAATGAAAGATATTTAGCTTTGGGTATGTACAAACAATTAAGAATGGACAAAAGTCGTCGTAACGTGTTTTTGTCGTCAGCTTGGATGCGCTCAGTCGTGTCCAGGGTCGCCATAAAGACCCACTAAACTTTACGGAATAAAACAATTATTTTTTCCCTCTGTGGCCAAAAATGAGTGTTTATTGACATAAATATAAGTAAATTGTACTTAAAATGAAATGCAAAGGGTTATCGACCGGGGGCGAAAGGCGGTAATGACGGGTTCTGCGATGTTCGGGTTCTGCGTTCAGGGAATGAATGATACGATGAGTTTCGAGAATTCGGATGATTATTGGGAAACAACAATACGGTGATGTTCGGTTGAAGGTCGAAAGTCGACGATCCGGTGATGTTCGGGAACGATGATGCGATGATGTTCGGGAATTCGGTTGATGATCGGGAACGACGAGGCGATGATGTTCAGGAATTCGGTTGATGATCGGGAATGACGACGTGATGAGGTTACTAATACTATTTCTATGGGCCTCTGAGTGCAACGGAAAGCCGAGGACTCCGTGTGGTACAGGAATCCGAAGTCTCTGTGCTATATGTTGATATGGCTTCCACTATGGGAAGCCTTTACAAGAGTCGTTAATAACACCCGATGTAAACGACAACCAAAATATGGTTACAGGCTCCTCTCAATAGCCTGACCCTGTAGCAAATACCAAAGTATTAAAGGCTCAGATGACACGAGGTGAATGAGAATTTTATTAGTTGACCACAATAAGTAAATTAGTGAAATGAAAAATAGGACTGTGCCTATTACGGTATGTATCTGGCACTTATCAATGATATGTACGTGATACCTTTCACGTTACATTGAGCAATGTCGACTATATGATACTCTACATCAGTATGTATGTTTTGCAGTTTTACCCATGATTCGCTGAGGCTAGATTATTTTTAGTTTACACATTTCTCATAATATACTAGTGCTCCGACTTGGGTCGTTAATGGGCGGAAAAAGCGACTCAACTTGAGTCATCTTTTTCATACAAATCAAATTAAAACAAAACAAAAAAAAAAAAAAACATTTTCGAGAAGGCAGAAGAATTATCTTTCTTAAGGTCGGAGTAAATAGATTGAGCTTTATTTTAAATAACGTCCTTGCTCAGTCGGTTAATAAATGCGATGGACATGCAAAAATCAAATCAGAAAGTTTTTCTATGAAGAAGATGTGTCTATATCACTTCCTTCTTCATGTTACAAACAAATACACAAATACATAATACCTCTAGCACTATGTGGTGTAGCTTATAAAGGGCGACGAAACTCGAGATGCATCGACGCATGTCAGGCCCAAATGTATATTCATTAAGGACAAAATCACGAAATTTTCACAATAAGTTTTTTTATCCCAAAATTCTAATAACACTATTTGGAATTTCAATGGCTTTACCCCGAGCTCATTTTTCAATATTAGCCGAATGGAATATTGCGATATGTTCAGCTCACGATCCATTTTTTGGCCACTGCGACGCGGGTTTCGATCAAGTCGCTTCTTTACTTTTCGAACCATTTCTGCTGATGTTGCTGTTTTCTATCGTCCACCTTCTTGACGTCGGGCTGCGCTACCAGTATCACGGTAACGAGCGATGGTACGAGACACAAAAGATTTATTCACATTTAAATGCTGGAGTGCTCTAACGATAGCCACTTGTGGTTTTCCAGCCAAATAGAAAGAAATCACACTATCACGCTTGAATTCCATCACGAATTACTTTTTTCTGGAAAATTCTCACTAAAATGCTTTTGTACGCTGTCATTGAAATAATTATAAAAGCTGTCGGACGTCCAATGTGTCCAATATGAAAATTTCAGCCAAAACCAAACTCCGATGAATGGGTGAGCATGTTTCATTGACTTTCGCGTGAGTCATAACAACATTTTGTTTTTATTTGGTCGATAATGTAAAAAGTAAAAATACGTTAAGTTACGCTTTGCCGAAAAATCAAAATCCAGCGAATTCCCAAAAATTTTTAAAAACTTCACATATTTTAATGGGGGCAAAACCTTGAACCTACATAGAGACTATTTCCTGCTATAGGGACTGGTATGTACTGTGAGTTTCAAGTAACAAATGTGAAACACTTATATTGAAAATTTGGCAAAAATAGTGAAAATCCCCAAAATCGGGAAGTACCGTTATATGGGGGATATAGAAAAGTGTGGACCTATATAGACAATATTTTGTCACCATAATTAAATCCCACCACAGAATATAAATAAAGAATTTGAACAAATCCGTTAGAAAAAGTTGTTAAAATAAAAATCATAAGAATACCGAAAATCGTGTGGTACCGCTATACGGGGGCTATAAGAAAGCGTGAACCTATGTAGTCAATTGTTTGCTGCTGTGATTTGTATCAAACAACTATCAAATTTAAAGCACTGCCGTTGGAAAATGTATACCTGGAAGTACCGTCATATTACGACTATAGCAAAACGTGGATCTACTATTGGAAACGTTTGCAATCGTTTTGTTTTGTACTTTCTCCAAGAACGAAACGAAACAAAACCGACATTAAGATAACGGGACTAGTTTCTTATTTTGTACTGTTCGTGTAGATGAGTGGAAACAAAAACAGAGCTGAGATGTACCCTGCTGAATGACGCAACATTTGAAAGAAAACAGTGCAATACTCATTGCAAACGTTTCCCTGTATATTAACTCAACACAAATAATGTACAAACTAATTTAAAGTTAAAATTATTCCTTTTTATTCATTTATTTGACCATCAATGTAAACAAGTAAAAAAAACATTAAGTTCGGCCGGGCCAAACTTTTAATACCCTCCACCTTAGGGAAAATGAAACATTAGAGCCCATTATAACCCACAAACACCAATTTTTAGACATATTCATGGGAAAATGTGCCAAAGATCATCAAAACACCGAATATCGAAAAATACAGCTATGTGGGGCTACACAAAAACGTGGACCTGTACAAAGGAGCTAGAACACCAAAGGAGCTAGAACCCGTTAGGACCCACAAATACCAATTTTTAGAAAAATCCGCGAAGAAATGTGGCAAAATCCATCAAAATGCCGAATATCGTTATATGGGGGCTATACCATATCGTGGACCTATATATGCAATGTTTCGCCACTGGAGCTAGAATCCATTATGACCAACAAATACCAATTTTTAGACTGATCCGTGGAAAATGTGGCAAAAATCATCAAAATATCCAATATCGGGAGGTTACGTTATGTGGGGGCTATACGAAAACGTGGACATATACATACAATGTACTGCCACCGGAGCTAGGATCCATTATGACCAACAAATACGAATTTTCACACAAATCCGTTGAAAAATGTGGCAAAAATCATCAAAATACCGAATATCGGGAGGTACCGTTATATGGGGGCTACATACATACATACATTGTTCCGCCACACAAGTTAGAACCTATTATGTTTTACAAATATACAATTTTAAGAAATATTCGTACAAATATATGCCAAAAATTATGAAAATACCGAATGTCGGAAGGAACCGTTATATGGGCGCTATACGAAAACGCGGACCGATATATCTCATTTTCAATACCAACCATCCTAGACACGATACAAATCGTAATGCCAAATTTTGAAGCTCTATGTCAAATAATGTTGGTTGAATCGTGATTTCAACAGACAGACGGACAGACAGACGGACATCGTTAAATCGACTTAGAATTTTATGCTTATCATGAATATATATGGGGTCTATGACGAATATTTAGGGATGTTACAAACGGAATGACAAAGTTAATATACCCTCCTTTTCAAGGTGGATAGTATAAAAAGTGTAAAAATAATATTAAGAATAACAACTCATAATGTACCAGTCATCATTTCGCACAGCAAACGTTTCCCGGCGATTCGTTCGCTAACGATACAGCTTGGCAACTTATAGCCGAAGTACATTAAGGCAATCGTATTGTCTTTGTACTTCTGGCATTGAAATATTTGTGGTTTTGTTTGGAGTACAAAACGATTGAAAAATTTTTAAAAGTTTGTGTCTTCGTGAGAGGGGTACGTTAATCGTTTCGTTTGTTTTCGTTCGCTGTGGAAAATGTTCTGTAGAATGTATTACCATTTCTAAATACCAAATATGAAAAAAAATCTGTTAGAAAATGTGGCTTAAATCGTCCAAATACCAAATGTTGGGAGGTACCGTTATGTGAGCGTTATACGGAAACCTGGCATTTGGTCCTCGACATAATTAGCCAACAACTCTCCTTATATTTTGGTCACCTTTTATATGAACTCGCGACATGGTGCGCCGTCTATTTATCCGAGCATTATAAACAAACATATGGGTCTTTTGACTCCAAGTGAAACAATCAGAATAGAGTTCAAGCTACTTGTGGAAGATAGAACCTAATGTGTCTACTGTAAAAACGTATATTATACAATGAAAAATTCCAACAAAATACGGTTTTAAAAGTTAAAAGGACAACAGAGACATAAATATTGATACGACCATTTTCGTTTCTATTCAGCCTAGGTATGACCTTTTGTTTACTTATCTAACATAACAAATAAAAACGTGTAGGTGTTACAGCAGATACCATAATTCTTTGTTTAAGTTTTTAAGCACTGTATGGCATAAATTCTAATCTGTGTTCCTCTTCTTCTTTTTATACTTTTCAGGTTCGAACAGAAAAGTTCACAATTGGAAATTGTAATTCGCCCAGAAAATTTGCCGCCACCCCTTTTGTATTAACACTCTCCCCAAAGTAGGTATCCTGAATGACACCATCATCTCTACAATTATTGCTGTGAAGGTCGGCCATACTGAACGAGACTTGTTTTAATGTCTTTCAGGATTTTTATGCGAACGGCAGAGAGCAAATAAACAGACAAGCCACACAATTGAACGAAGGAATGCAAAGAGGACTTCTAAATAAGCATAACGTCTGACTCTGAATATACATGTGTTTGTGCGTGTGTTTGCATTTTGTTTTGTATGCGTTGGTGTTGGTTGGCATTTGTTGCAAGGATACGAAGAAAGGACTGCACATTGCCGGAAAACTGAGACGACTGTGCCAAGGCAATGACTAAGGCAACGGAGACAAATACAATTGCAGATAAATATAACGACCGAGACCTACATGAATTTGCTCTTTGACAAATTCTAATTCACTGGCAGTTGCCCAAACACCCACGCACACACCCTCATACATCGCTAACGCAGTGTTAATCCTAGTAGCAGGACACTCTATAGAGCAGATGACAGATTGGGATAAAATATGTTGGCATTTTAGCACACAACTTTTGCAATAGATGTTAAAGTTCAACTTGTCTCCAATTTGAGGATATCAAGAGATGCCAACAACTCCTTTGCATATTCATGCGGCTCAATTTCATTAGAACCAAACAATAGAGTTTTTAAATTATCTGAATTGCATTGCAGTCGGGAAGGGGAGAAAGACAACAAGACTGTGATATTTAAGCCATAAACAGCTCAGTAAGCGTCCTAGTAAACCATTTGAATTATCTCTTTCCATTAGCTGAAGACTAGTCGAGCAAACTCCAATTGTCGGGATCCAGACAAAAGCATCAGAACTCAGCACATAACGGGCTAAGGACTTAAGAGGAATAAGGAAAATTTATCCATTTCAATTCTTCTGACAGTAATTGTGGAGGCACCAACACCACCATCGGAGGAAATATCCAATTGGAATTTTGCAGCTCGTTGGACACGTGTAAATGTTGAACTTTAACCCAGGTCTTAGCAACTGAAAGTGTGCTTAATATCAGAAGTTTTGCACTTAAATCGCATGGACATGAACAACATTTGCATGCTGAGCTTGAAACAACATTGAAAGGGAGCCAAAGAGAAACGCTTGTAAATAAAACTCGCAAACTTATATTAATAACGCGACACCCGCAGATAAGCTGATGAACGAAAAATAACAACGGCAACAATATTGTGATACAGAAACTTATGGAGGGAAGCGAATAGCTTAAGTTAGCTCTACTGCAAACGAAATTATTTACAACTACAACTAACTTAAGATAGGAAAAAAGACACTAATTTAAGTAACGAGATCCGCAAAGAGTTCCTGTCCCCTGCCCCCTGTCAAACACCCCATGTTCCAGAGACGTCACGCATTCTATTGCAGACGAGAATCTTGTGCTATTCCATCTCCTGGCTGTTACGTTGAAAATTTAAACCCATGTTTGACCCCAATATAACGGATAGCGTTTATCCGTTCCAGGCGCATACACCGGACACCTACTTATCGCAAACGCCGCTACCTTTGCTGCAACGGCAACAAGTGTTACCGCCGCCCAAACCCGAAACAGATTACATTGGCGAGTTCGATTCGGCGCCCATTGATCCGAATGACTTTATCGAGAGCGTTAGTGACGTCAACCATGGCAGCGACCACTTCAATCACTACACCACCGTGTCGGATACGGGCTACGGTGGCAACAGCAGTATATTTGCAACGGCCGCCGAGAACTTCACTCAACACAGCCTGTATGGCGGCATCAATTATACCAACTCAGATCACCAGCAATATCCCTGTCAGAAGCTCTACAACCCCGAGGACCATGAAACTCTCGTGGAGTTCTGGGTTTGTGGAGTCTGTCTGAATATTGTCGGTATTCTGGGCATAATCGGCAACGTGATCTCCATGATTATATTGTCCCGTCCTCAAATGCGTTCTAGCATCAACTATCTGCTCATTGGCCTGGCCTGCTGTGATACCGTCTTGATTATAACGTCGATGCTGCTCTTCGGCATACCGTCCATATATCCCTACACGGGCAACTTCTTCCTGTACTACAACTACATCTTCCCGTACATATCGCCGGTGGTGTTTCCCATAGGCATGATTTCGCAGACGGCCAGCATATACATGACGTTTACGGTAACGCTGGAGCGGTACGTGGCCGTGTGCCACCCGCTGAAGGCGCGCGCCTTGTGTACCTATGGCAGAGCGAAGATTTACTTCATTGTCTGTGTGCTCTTTGCGACGCTCTACAACTTGCCGCGCTTCTGGGAAGTGGTTACGGCGAGCACCAAATACGATGATATTCCCGACGTTTTGTACTGTGTTCGGCCCTCGCCCCTGCGAGCCAACCAGATGTACATCAATCTGTATATAAACTGGTGTTACCTGATTGTAAATTACATAATACCCTTCCTGACGCTGGCCATCCTGAATTGCCTCATTTATCGGCAGGTGAAACGGGCGAATCGAGAACGCCAACGACTGTCACGCTCCGAGAAACGGGAGATCGGTTTGGCGACCATGTTGCTGTGTGTGGTGGTAGTGTTCTTCGCCTTCAATTTCCTTGCCCTGGTGGTGAACATATCGGAGGCCTTCTACAACTTCATCGACAACTCACTGACCAAGACGAGCAATCTGCTTGTGACCATCAACAGCAGCTGCAACTTCCTGATCTACGTGATTTTTGGCGAGAAGTTCAAGCGGATTTTCCTGCTGATTTTTTTCAAGCGCCGCCTCAGCCGCGACCAGCCCGATCTTATACACTACGAAAGTTCAATATCGAACAATGGTGATGGCACTTACAACCATCGGTCTTCGGGGCGCTTCTCTCGTCACGGTACTCAGCGCAGTACCACCACCACCTATCTGGTAACGACATCGGGCAACAGTACACTCAACAATGGTCGCATCATGAAAAGTGCCAGTTCACCGGGCGTTGTGAAAATCAAGCGGGGTCGGGCACCATCACCCGGACCCGTGGTCTACTATCCGGCCCGCGAAGTGCAGCGAACCTCGCCGATAATTATGTCGAACAACAATTCGCCCTTAGGTTGTGATTGGATGGAAACCAAAAATGCCCAGATGACGTCAGGATTCTGAGTTTCTCCATGCACGATGTTCAGTCTCGCAGATATTTACAACTACGAGTGCCTAGATTTACACGACATGAACTGTAAACACTACATCTGAACGGGGAGCCAGACGACACTTCCTACCTACCTACCTACCTACAAGTAGCTACAAAATACACACACGCACACACTTTTGATGTGTGCTCTAGCAGATATCGACATGTTTATTTTGTCTAAAGTTATGAATATTTACAGAATAGCTTTAATGAATATCATAGATATAGTCCAAAAAACATAAATATATAGTTCCAAACTCAAAAGAATTTTCTTAGATCTACGGAGTTGAAAAATCGCAAAAAAATTGAACAGAAATAATTGATTGTCTCTGCTGTAAATAATGTAAAGTATTTTGAAATGTTGTGTTTTGAATTGTTCAGTAAAGTATAATTTAATTTTATTGTTAAGATAATTATAATTCAATTTTGTAGAATAATGAATAATTCAAAGAAAGATAAACTAGACTGAATACCTCTGTCTTTTGCTTAGTTTGCTAAAAAAAAACGAGTAGCTTACCAGATGCCAATTAAGAGATATTTAATTTGAAAACTAAGGGTTTGTAAAATAAACTTTTGAAAATCAACCAAAGTGGGTATAAGATGTTATATAGTGAATAAATTGATTGCTGAAGAAACTTTGGGCTTTTATTCTATTTTTTTCAATATTTATTTTTTTTTATAATGAATCGAAATGAAATTTCAGCGATAGAAACATTGTCATAATTTAAAGTAAAACTTTTTTCCCGTTCGCTCTTCTATTTATTTGGGAATCTGATAGAATTTCATTTCCGCTAAGGTACTTGGATGTCGTATCTGATGTTACGCCTGGGGATTCCCTGACTTTTGTTACGAATTTTCTGTTTGTTTATACCCTCCACCAAAAAAGGTATGGAGGGTATAATAAGTTCGTCATTCCGTTTGTAACTCATCGAAATAATCATTTTAGACCCAACAAAGTATATATATTCTTGATCAGCGTAAAATTCTAAGACGATTTAGCCCTGCCCGTCCGTCTGTCCGTCTGTTGTAATCACGATACAGTCTAAACGAATTAAGATAGGAAGCTAAAATTTTGCACAGATCTCTCTTTTGTCTGCAGGCAGGTCAAGTTCGAAGATGGGCTATATCGGCCCACGATATCGTATAGCCCCCATATAACGGTACCCCCGATATTCGGTATTTTGATTATGTTAGCCACATTTTTCAATGGAATTGTCTGAAAATCCATACAAGTAGTTCCTTGTGGGTACTATATACCTCGACAGAGAATTATCTATATAGGTCCACAATATCGTACATCCCCCATATAACGGTACCCCCCGATATTCGGTATTTTGATGATTTTACCCAAATTTTTCAACGGAATTGTCTGAAAATCCACACAAGGACTTCCTTGTGGTACCGTTTATATCTCGGTAGAGAATTATTTATATAGGTCCACAATATCGTACATCCCCCATATAACGGTACCCCCCAATATTCGGTATTTTGATGATTTTACCCACATTTTTCATCGGAATTGTCTGAAAATCCACACAAGGAGTTCCTTGTGGGTACTTTATACCTCGGTAGAGAACTATCTATATAGGTCCACAATATCGTATAGCCCCCATATAACGGTACCCCCGATATTCGGTATTTTGATGATTTTACCCACATTTTTCAACGGAATTGTCTGAAAATCCACACAAGGAGTTCCTTGTGGGTACTTTATACCTCGGCAGAGAACTATCTATATAGGTCCACAATATCGTATAGCCCCCATATAACGGTAACCCCGATATTCGGTATTTTGATGATTTTACCAACATTTTTCAATGGAATTGTCTGAAAATCAACACAAGCAGTTCCTTGTGGGTACTTTATACCTCGGCAGAGAAATGTCCATACAGGTCCACGATATCGTATAGCCCCCATGTAACGGTACCCCCACGGTATTCGGTATTTTGATGATTTTTGCCACATTTTTCAATGGAATTGTCTGAAAATCCACACAAGGAGTTCCAAGTGGGTACTTTATACCTCGGTGGAGAATTATCTACATAGGTCCAGAATATCGTATAGCCCCCATATAACGGTACCCCCGATATTCGGTATTTTGATGATTTAACCCACATTTTTCACCGGAATTGTCTGAAAATCCACACAAGGAGTTCCTTGTGGGTACTTTATACCTCGGAAGAGAATTATCTATACAGGTCCACAATATCATATAGCCTCCATATAACGGTACAACCGATATTCGGTATTTTGATGATTTTACCCACATTTTTCAACGGAATTGTCTGAAAATCCACACAAGGAGTTCCTTGTGGGTACTTTATACCTCGGCAGAGAAATGTCCATACAGGTCCACGATATCGTATAGCCCCCATGTAACGGTACCTCCCAATATTGAGAGAATTGTCTATACAGGTCCACGATATCGTGTATCCCCCATATAACGGTACCTCCCGATATTCGATATTTTATGATTTGACCCACATTTTTCATCGGAATTGTCTGAAAATCCACACAAGGAGTTCCTTGTGGGTTCTTTATACCTCGGCAGAGAATTATCTATATAGATCCACGATATCGTATAGCCCTCATACAACGGTACCCCCGATATTCGGTATTTTGATGTTTTTAGCCATATTTTTCAACGGAATGGTCACAAGGGGTTCTTTGTACACAAGAAGTTCTTTGTACACAAGGGGTTCTTTGTGAGCACTTTACCCCCTGACAGAGAATTCTCTAAATAGGTTAACGATAACGTATAGCTCCCATATAACGGTACCCCGCGATGTTCGGTATTTTGATGATTTTAGCCACATTTTCCAATCGTATTGTCTGAAAATCCACACACGGAGTTCTTTACCCCTGAAACGGAATTGTCTATATAGGTCCACAATATCGTATATCCCCCATATAACGGTACTCCCCTATATTCGGTATTTTGATGATTTTAGCCACATTTTCCAATGGAATTATCTGTGAGTACTTTACACGCAGACATAGATTTGTCTTTATAGGTCCACAATATCGTATATCCCCCCATATATCGGATAGATATTTTAAAGATTTTAAAAGAATTTTTATTGGATTTTATTTTTTTGAAAATTTTCTAATTCGTTCCAAATGGTGGAGGGTATTCAAAGTTCAGCCCGGCCGAACTTACTGCTTTTTTACTTGTTTTTATTGAGACGGCTGCACCATCCTGAACGTAGTTGAGCCAAAACTACCCTGGTTTGCCTAGGCAGCCGACGTTATTCAGCTGCAATGGAGGGGGTGGACTCCGAGGATGGCATTCATACTGTAATTATTAACTACCTCTGCGACTGTATTAGTATGAATGCTATTCAGACCCGCTTTATAGGCTTCATGATCTAGGGGCTCTCTCTTATATCGCTGGACCTCTCTCCCTCTAGATCATGCAGGTCCTCCCTGACACGCCTGGGTGGGGGAGTTCTGTCCACCATATGGTGGTTAGGATGATTCCTACGATAACACCCAAGCAGGTACTGCAACGAAAGTCCTGTGGACTCATGTGGTCAGGGTATTATTTCTTTGTGCATTTGTTTGTCACTCAGAAAAGGAAGCGAGTTAGACCCATAGTTCCTTTGGATGATCTGCATAGAATCACATTCTGAGTCGATTTATGCATGTCCTTCTGTCCGTATATCCACTTATTTTTGTCAACAAAGTTCAGGTTGCACTTATTGCCCGATCAAATACAATTTGGTCCAAGGAACCCTATTGAAGTTGGAGATTATCGGTAAAAAACAGATGTAATTCCTATATATTTGATTTTGCGATTTGCTTTTTATTGTCCACCAAATATGTAATACTAGTACAAACAAGATGGAATTTGGCACATAATCAAATTCAGAAATACTTTTGCTAAATTTTATAGAGATCGGTTCAGATTTGGATGTAGTTCCCATACATATCTTCACACAATTTGTGCTCCAAAAATGTAAAATCAGCTCAAATAGGATGGATTTTGACGAATAATGGGCATTCAAAAATGACCATATTTGGTGTGTTTTAATTCTCATAAATTCCCTATCAAAGCGTTTACTTATTGTATGTAGCTCTAGTAATATATACGCAAAGTGGGGTAGGGTATCAAAAAGTCGACCCAGCCCAACTGATTTCCGTACTGATTATACCCTCCGCCTTTGAAAGGTGGACCCCACCCCACAAAGTACAAATATTCTTGATATGCATGTAACTCTTAGTCGTTTAAACGATGTCCGTCGGTTTGTCTGTTGAAATCACGATACAGCTAACATTATTTGACATAGAGCTTTGAAATTAAGAGAAATAGTTTCTATTGTGCCCATTCGTATAGTCCCCATATAACAGCACCTCTCAATATTTGGAATTTTGATATTAGATTTTTTACGGAATTATCCCAAATTAGGTATTAAGGGTTTGTAATGGGTTCTATCCCTGGTGGCAGAAAATAGTTTGTATCAGGGTCTAAAAACCATCAGTAAATGAAATTAGTCTTAGCATTTCAGTGCAACTGCTAGCAAATATTAAAGCTCAGCTAATTAGATCAAAGATTAGCTACTTAACTCACTATTGTTCATGGTTGTGTGTTGTCAATTAAACGTGGAAGCAAAGACAATAATAATGCGGTGTCGAACATGTAATGTCAAACAACAGTATAGTACATTGGAAAACCTCGTTAGATTCAGACCCATTTATGTTGATTTTTTTAAATAATGCCATACAGTCCTGCACAACTGTTACCTTTGGTTTTTGAAAGGGGGCATTTTCCCTGGGTCTTCGTAAAAGGTATTCTACACAATTCCACACAAAAGTTGTGGTCAATTTAACCCGCTAAATATAACCCAATGGTCGTTCAAAATGCTAGCATTCAGCCCTATCCCAAACTATAAACTCATGCTAAATTCCGTGTCGATTGGTTTTTAATTGTAACCCTTGGGGGTGACGCCAAATTATCTGAGAAATTTTAATTTTTGGTCGATTTGAACCCCTAAATATAAATCTTTAAAAATATTAGGCTTCATTTCTGACCCTAATCCTACCCCCATTCAACATTTCATGAGGATCGGACGATAATTTCGACCTGAATATAGAACCTCCAACACATTGTGTAAATATTACAAAATATAATTTCAACATTGTGAGCCAAATATGAAAAAATCTCATGCGATAAAAAATATGAAAAAAAAAAAAAAATAAAGAAATGTATCAAAATAAAACAACAAATATTCAATTTTTATTGGCATATTTTTATGCGATTTTCTTAGATTTTATCCTTTCCTGGTAAGATGCAATTCCGAATTGGTAAGAATTGTCATACAAGCCCCATGCTAAATTTCAAGCTCCATGCAAAATCAAGATTTTTTCTGTTCTTGATCCGTTTCAACCCCTAAATAGTTTTCGATCATCTCCAAAAAGAATAGGCTTCTTTTCCTGCCCTAACCCCACTTTCATGCTAAATTTCGTGAGGATTGGACCATAACTGCGGAGTGTAGTGTGATTAAAAATTAATTTTTGGTACTATTGCTAAATTAGCATTTGAAACCCTGGTCTGTATAGGTCCTCGTATTACTATAGCACCCATAGAATGGAACCTTCGGATATTCTGTATTTTGATTATTTTAGTTGTGAAGTTGTGCCAATCTAAGTTCGATCGAACAAACTAGTTTCTTATCTAGTCCCGTTGACTGCGATCGTATGAGTGATATGACATTTATGAAATCACTAATACGTTTAGGAACTGTTTGAAATGTCGTATTTGAAGTTGGTATGAAAGCTACAGCCTGTGACAGAAAATGGCCCAGGTCCAGGTCTTCGTATAGCTCCGATATAACGGTACCTCCCTATGTACGGTATTTTGACGATTTTAGCCACATTATTCACCGTTTATTTCAAGTTTCGAATTTGAATATGGTAATGGCTTGTGACAAACAATGCCTATATATTCGGTATTTTTAAGATGTTAACAGCAATTTTGCCGAATGTTATCTTTTTCGAAAATTTCAAAATTCGTTCTAAATGGTGGAGGGTATTGAAAGTTCAGCCCGGTCGAACTTACTGCTTTATTACTTGTTATACCCTCCACCATAGTATGTCATAAGTTTGTCATTCCGTTTGTAACACCTCGAAATATACATTTTAGACCCAACAAAGTATATATATTCTTGATAAGCATAAAATTCTATGTCGATTTAGCAATGCCCGTCTGTCCGTCTATCCGTCTGTTTGTCTGTGGAAATCATTCTAGCTTCCCAATGAAATGAAGTGGGTTGATAAAAATTTACTCAAATGTCTATTATATCTGCAGGACTTTTGGTATTGGAAATGGGCCATGTAGGTCCACGACTTCGTATAGCCCCCATATAACGGTACCTCCCGATATTCGGTATTTTGATGATTTTAGCGACATTACTTACCGGAATTGCTTCAAATTTGGTATTTGAAGTTCGTAATAGATACTTCGGCTTAAGACAGAAAATGAGCCATGTATGTCCACGTCTTAGTATAGCCCCCATATAACTGTACCTCCCGATATTGGATATTCTCATGATTTTAGAGACATTATTTACCGGAACTATTTTAAATTTGGTATTTGAATTTCATAATAAATATTACAGCCTATGACAGAAATTTTTCTGTGCAGGTCCACGTCTTCGTATAGCCCCCATATAACGAAACCCCCGATATTCGTTATTTTGATGATTTTAGCGACATTACTTACCGGAATTATTTCAAATTTTGTATTTGAAGTTCGTAATGAATACTACAGCCTATGACAGAAAATTGTGTGTGCAGGTCCACGTTTTATAACCCCCATGGTACCTCCCTATATTGGGTTTTTTAATGATTTTAGCTACATTATTGTAATAGCTTGTGATAAAAGTTGCCTATATAGGTCTACGTCGTCGTATAGACCCTAATATACGGCTATATTCGGTATTTTTGAGATTTTAACAAAATTCTTAACGGATTTTATTTTTTTTGAAATTGTTAAATTTGTACCAAATGGTGGAGGGTATTCAAACAGCTTTTTTACTTGTTTTCTTTGGGATTTCTGTTATTGACCTTACGATATCGTCACTTGTGTATAGAAGATTGGGAGGTGCTCGTTAAATAAAAACTAAGGATAATTAACTCAGGAAGCTTCGCAAGATTGGTGGCTCTTTCCGAAACTTTAGCATTATCTGCCTTAGCTCTTGGTAAACATTGTCATTTTCCCCACTAACAAATAAATTTGTTATTATAAAATAACAAAAATAAAAACAATAAATTAATAAATAAAAAATTGAAATATAAATAAATAAATAAATAAATAAATAAATAAATAATAGTAAAAGTCTATCGCGTAAATATGTTCAATATGTCAATAGTTGATGCCAGTTTTCCCTAGGTAGAGTACAACATTTCCCAAAATTTAAGTCATTCTCAACACAGACCCTGCTCCGGCAACGCTGGTCGATTTTGCGATTAATATTATATTTTTATTGAATGTTATGTTTCTTTCGATATTCAATTTTTATATCGATTGAGCTGAATTGTTTCAACAGAATACCATAAATAAATAACTTTGCAGATTAAATATCTCTTTAGTCACATAGCCACTATCGTCCCAATAGTTGAACACAGTGGACATTTAAACAAATGTGCGTCCATATAAATATTTATGTATTCCGATAAAAAAATATTGAAAATGTTGTTATTTACATATATATTTCAACATCTATGATGTACATACATAAATTTAGAGTTATTTTATTTAACACAAAAATAAATACATTTACAACAGAGAAAATAAAATTGTTACATAAAATTATAAATTTTAGTAATTTTTAAAAATTCCACAGACATGTATTCTCCACTGTGCTGCTAATGTTCTTTTTAAGTTATTTGTTATGTTGTAATCTCTAGAAGTCTCAATGTATTTATTATGTGAAAAGCATAGGCGTAGTAGGGAGGAGTGACTGTTTAATAACAAATGTCATGAAAAACATATTATTCTTTAAAAAAACGTATTTGTTTTAAATAAAAAAAGACATATTTGCTTTTCTAAATTTATTTGTTTGTTTGTCAATCGCGAAGAGTAGAATTGTAAGTTTATTTCATTGAGCCCTCAATCACCCCTTTTCACTGACACTTGTTCTTAGTTCACTATCAAGTTCAATTGTTCGGATCAGTATCATTTACTGAGTTTACACATACATATACACATTAAAAGGTACACAACAACATAAAGTACAAAAGAATAAAAGTAGAAGAAAAAGTAAAGTGATTTTTCTTATCATAAGAACAATAACAAAACAGATTATAATTCCTGGAGTATCGCCTAACGCAGAGAAGGGCGTTGCGTTGTAAGCGATTAAAATGCTGAACTAGATTCGAAAAGTTAGTGAACTAGCTTGATTGACTTAATTCACACGTTTTTTATGAATCGCGCATAACCTGTACGAATAGCCATTTTAATAGGTTGGGTAATAGGTAATATGAGCAAACTTCATTCGGCATTTCCAATATGTTGAAAATAATTGGTTATTAATTTAAAAAAATATGAAATAAAAACGCTTATTATTCTCATTACCAAGTATTAAGTAACGGCGGCACAGGGTGTTTACGTCCGACCACAAGGCCGAAAGTTATGAGGCAAAATCAGAAAAATGTATTTTTGATGCGAATGTAAAACGTGCCTAAACCCTGATAAAAGAAATATCTTCTATATCTATAAAAGAGAAAAATGTGTGTATGTTTGTTTGTAATTTATGGACTCGAAAACCGCTGAACAGATTTTCTTGAAAATTTTCAAGTATACTACAACATCGAATATAGCTCATATATATATTTTCTGCCAATTTCATGTATTTGATGCATTAAACACGCAGTGTACGTTACATTTCAATGAAATTTGGAATGTGTGATGGAATTTGTCTAAGAAAATTGTTTGCCAAATTATATTGAAATCGGTTCAGACTTTGATATTGTTCCTATATTGTTCCACTATACAGGGTGAGATAAAAAAACTGCAAGAAAGTCAAACGCTATAATTTCACATTTTTTTTTAATGTTTGTCGAATAAAAGCAAAAAATATCGGAAATAGCATCAAATTTTAGAATAAGTTTAGATTTGTTCGAATTGGTCACCTTTGGCACGAATTATGACCTTCAAACGGCCAATGAAACCGTCACACGCTGCCAGAATGTTGCTCTGCGGTATTTTGGCCCATTCCCGGCGATGCGCTTGCTTGAGGTGATCGACACTTTGAAACTTTTTAGTGCCAACCTTGCTTTCTAAAATACTGTAGACACAATAGTCCGACGGATTGATATCCGGAGAAGAACCTCATTTTGTATCCATTCTTGGGTGGGTGCTGAGTGCGAGTCCTGTTGGAATGTCCAAGGTCTGCCGCCTAAATGTTTGTGTGTCCAAGGCTTTAATACATCCTCCAGAATATTCGGCAGTTCACCACTTTCGGCCAAGCGAAGCAACTCTTTAGCTCTTTTGAGTCTATTTTCTTTCTGTTGCGGTGTAAGTTCTTGCACTCATTTTTCAATACTTTTGCCGAATGGAATATTGCGATATGTTCAGCCCACGAGCCATTTTTCGTCCACTGCGACGCGGGTTTCGATCAAGTCGCTTATTTACTTTTCGAACCATTTCTGCTGATGTTGCGGTTTTCTTCCGTCCACTTCCTTAACGTCGGGCTACGCTACAAGTATCACGGTAACGAGCGATGGTACGAGACACAAAAGATTTATTCACATTTAAATGCTGGAGTGCTCTAACTCACGAACAACTTTTTTCTTTTTTCTGGAAAAAAAGCTCCCCAAAATGCTTTTGTACGCTTGTAAACAATATAATGAGCTGTCACTGGAGTAATTTTAACTGCTGTCGGACGAGTGGCTTAGAAATGACAGCAGTCTGAAGTTGGTTACAGTTTTTTCATCTCACCCTGTAGCTCTTAAAACACAGGCTACCTTTACATTGCAAAAAAACTAACATTTGAGCTTTCGACATTCGCCCTGCTACGCCTATGTTGATTAATTAGTGTAAATAGTTCAGATTCTGTAGGTGATAATAATTTAAGTACTTAAGTGGAGTTACTAAATGTGTTTGTGTATAATTGGAGAGATTAAATCTAATTGTTATTTATGTAAGTATGTATTTAAGCACCCAATGATGAGATTATGAAACGAATATGAATAAATGACAAGACAATTACAAAAGATGAAAAGTTTTCATATTTGTTTTGTTAATTGTGCCGTTTGTGTCTGTGTGTGTGAGTATCAACTTTTTAATGGTGGAGAATGAGAGTGAAACATTCTTTGTACTTCATTCAATGAGCAGTGAAATGGAAATGCAACATTTTCTACAGTTTCAGGAATTTGTTGCATTTTGCAAAACTTCAGGCATGTATTATGTGCGAAATATTGTTAAAAGAGTTGCTTTTGTTACAACACGCATTTCTATTGTACATATATTCTTTGAAAGTAATTTCTGCATTTCATTTGTACGAATAGTATGCAAACTGGCAATTCCTGTTAGCTGATGCAGAAAAATTACAACATTTTCAAAATAATAAACATTCGGTTTCAGGGCAGCCAAAAGTTTTTTTTTCACCCATACATAGACAAACGTTAATGGTAAGTAGAGAAGTTTTATCTTAGATATTGTAAAGAGTGGATTGCTGTAACACACTAAAAATCGTTAAAGAAACCCAAGATCCATATTATTCCTTAATTTCTCTAGTCACCTTTTTGTTAACAATGTAGAATATTGTGGGCTAAATTAATGTTACACAAGAAATTTAATTAAAAAAGAAATAAATAATTTGTAAATAATTTGCAACGCTGTTTCGTTGGACGGATCGAAGAATAAATCTTCAGCCATCGATCATCGAATCTATGGAACTTTATAAAAACTGTGTCTTTTTTATACCATCAGGATTATAGATATAGAGGGTATATGTCATTTGATACGACCAAACAATAACTGACTGAAAAAAACGACGAAATCCGTTTTGGGACATCTGCGTACGACTGATCCGTTTGCTACCTTCAATGTTAAATATTAAGTTTGTTATTCCCTTTTTTAATATCTCGAATTATTCGACGGAGACTCTATTAAGTCTAAATATTCATGATCTGCACAAAACTTAATGCCCATTTAGCGATGTCCGTCTGTCTGTTAAAATCAAGATACAGCCCACATTATTTGCGAACAACATTTTCTAACGGATATTACGTATTTAATCTGTGAATGGTTTCTGTTAATGATATCGGATCAATGTTCATATTGGTCCACTGTTTCTATATAAAAATGCCGCCCGATATTCGGTATTTTGATGATTGAAGACGCATATTTCTATACAATTGTATAAAATGTGGTGTTTATGACTCGCAATTGATAAGAACTCTCGTAACTGAAGATTGTCTTTATAGGCTCACGTTTTGGTATAGCGCCCGTATAATTGTCCCATGGTACTTGGTAAACTTTAACAGAATTCTCCCACCGATGTCACTGGTATTTGCATTTTAATGTGGAACACGTTCGAATATTGAATCAAGATACTTCTATTCATAAATGCTTCCATTATTCATGGTGGATGGTAATAACTCTCGTCTCGGACAAACTTACTTTTTTATTTGTTTTTAATATTTTGTGGGAGGCCCATTTTATCAATATTAATATTTGATATAATTGATATGCGGGGGTTGGGGAATATCGGACTGATTTACTCACATATTATCTATTTCCTTCAAAATTTTTAATATTTGTAGCTCTTTATTCGGGTATGTTTTTTTATATTTATTTTACCGGAAAAGTAGTCCCGTGCAAAATTTGTATTAGTTTGTTCCTCGCCTAAAAGTATGCTATTTTACAAACAACTATTTATTAGTTCGACCAATACCAAAGTGGCACTCGTGAAAATATTAAACACAAAGGAATGAATGTCGAAAACCCTCAGCTAATCACAACGCCGTGACATTTTATTTTAGCCCTTATTTTGACACAATTAAAGTAAAATTAGGATATAAAGCATATATTTAAATTCTTATTAAAATGAAGTATAAACATGTTTCTCTTACAAAATACATAGTACATGTGTAAAACGCATATGCAAAATGGCGATTTATACGAATATCCAAAAAATTCATGAGATGTCGATCAATATTTAAATAATAATGAAACGTTGATACCATATAAATTAGATTTTATAATCCAGCTTCTCGTTGAAATAAATACTACAAAAGGCGAGTGGAAGCCAAAAATATGCATATTAAGAAGTGCAATCTGTAGCAAATAAATGATAATATTAGGATATAAGCCCTCCATGCAGAATATAAGTCAAATTAGGTCCACAATTTGTTGCAGTCCCTTAAAACGATTTTTTTATTCTCCGTATTGTGAGATTATTGATTATTGTCATTTTATTTAACTGAACTGGCCAAGTTTGGCATTTAGGATTCTCACAAATTTGTTTCAAAGTTGGCAAACTTTTTGACATAGTACCCTACCTATACATAATTTAGCATACGCCTTTCATAGGTGCACGGTCGATTGTATTTGTTTTAAGATTGATTAATTAGTTTTTGCTACCTTAACAGACTGGCACCGTTCAAATTTGGTTGTTAAAAATCCTTGTATTCTATTCTAACCAAGTACACTAAAAGTTCTTATATGGGTTCACAATGGCTGGAAAACAATCTCTCAAAAATATTTAATAGAAGTATTGTTTCTGTTATATCACCCTTGCAATGGCCTTCTCTTATGTTATTTTTATATTCCAAAGTACACATGCCCTGGCTACCGGGACTGCTGAAACTGGCACTTCTACTCTGCAACTTTTATAGAAATTGAACAGAAATTCAGTGCCCTTTTTATACTCTATACCACATTTGTTTGTAACAGGCAAAAGGAAACGAGATAGACCCATAGTTCCTTTTGATGATCTGCATAGAATCACATTCTGCATGTCCGTCCGTCTGTCCATGTATTTTTGTAAACAAAGTACAGTTCGCATTTTTTACCCGATCCAAATGAAATTTTGCACATATCATTTGTTTGGTCCAAGGACGAGCCCTATTGAAATTGGAGATAATCGGTAAAAATTTAGATATAGCTTCCATATATATCTTCGTCCGATTTGCCTTTTATTGTGCACCAAACGTGTAATATCAACACGAATAGTATGGAATTTTGTACATACAACAAAATTAGGCCCGAAAATAAGTATGCCAAATTTGATCGAAATCGGTTCAGATATAGCTATAGCTCCAATGTATATTGTTCATCCGATTTGTTATTTTAGTCCTCCGCAGCCGTAATATACACTCTGTAACAACAATATTCGAGGAAATATATCAAATGCAGCTCAGAAATACATTTGCTAAATTTTATCGAGATGGGTTCAGATTTGGATATAGCTCCCATATATAACTTCGTCCGATTTACCTTTTATTGTGTACCAAACGTCTAATATTTGCCGAAATGAGATGGAATTTGGACCGAATTAAGGAAGATCGGTTGAGATATAGCTATAACTCCCATATATATACTGTTCGTCCGATTTGTTATATTTGTTAACCACAGCCGTAATATGCACTCCGTAACAACGATATTCAGGGAAATATATCAAATAGAGCTCAGAAATATTTTTGCCAAATTTTATCGAGATCGGTTCAGATTTGGATATAGCTCCCATATATATCTGATTTCAAATTAATTGTGCACCAAATGGGCAATACAAGTCTGAATTTAAATTATAATTATAATCGTAGCGTGAATGATTGAATTCTCCCATAAAAACGTTTAATTGTTACGTGGAGCTCTACTAAATTAGCAAAGTGGTGTAGGGTATCATAAAGTCGACCCCGCCCGACTTTAAGTCTTTCTTTACTGGTTTTGAGATAATTTACAGTTCAGTATTTTCTTTATTCTTAAATAATAAAATATTCCTTGAAGGGCATGTTTTCCTTTTGATACTCTTGAATGGTACTTCTTAGAAGTGGAACAATTGTTTAATTTTTTTCTTGCCAAATAAAAAAGGGGCTTTTATGGAAATCCGTACTTCGAGAGTAAACAAAGTATTAAAAGGTTTAACATTGTTGATATGTGATTAAAAGCTAGACCCTTATAGTATACTAGCTGAACCCGGTGCGCTTCGCTACTCCTTTTGATTTTATATGCATTCCTAATTTATTTACGAATATATGTTGGTTAAAAAAACACAAATTTAAAAATTAAAAAAAAAGGAAAAGCATTAACATGACATGCATACACGAAGGGTTTGTCCTTCGGATTTATTTATTTCATAGAATTTAATACTCATATATAAAATAATCTGTGAGAATATCCGTCTTCGTGTGGCCCCCATATATCGATACCTCCATATATTCGGTATTTTGATGATTTTAGACACAATTTAGGTTTTTGGTGTTGACGTTAGGCACCATCTTCTTTGATAGAAAATTTCCTACACAGGTCCGGGGCCAGGATATGTCCACGCCTTCGTATAAACACCATATAACGGTACCTTCTGATATTCGTGATTGTGATGATTTTTATGACAGCTAACTGTCTACATAAATCCGCATGGACTTTTATTTTTTTATTTTAATAATTTTAACAGCATCTATCGACATGAAAATATGTACCGGTCGAATACTAGATCGAGGCATTTATAAACATATATTTTTAAATGTGGTACTCTTTAAATAGCAAACTGCTTTTAATACCTCACAACACTATACGTGTGTCAAAAAGTTTGTAACACCTCGAAATATTTCCGGAAGTTAAGCCTTTTGTTTTGGGGAGATGGTCGCAAAATAGTAAAAGTTGAAATGGGCCAAAAATTAAATTTTTCCTTATTTCGAAATGTCACAACCTTTTTGCGTGGAGTTATGGAAGTGGCAGAAGCCTACCATTTAGGATAGACAAGAAGTTGTGTTTAATTTACTCGCGTGTGGTTTGAAGCTGTTGGCGAGTATTTCGTTGGAATTTTTATGTGATTCAATAATATATCCCAATATTTTAAGGAATTCGTTCATTTTAGTCAATGTACATCGCTTTTACAAAAATGTTACCGTACACAGAGTTGTAGGGTATAAAATAATCGGCCCCGCCCGACAGTGTAGCCTTAAGAAAATAGTAGCCTGGTTTTTAGCTGATATGTTCTGACTGTGGGTTTACTATATATTCCCGATTTCAAATATCGAATTCTAGACAATTCCATCGAAAATGTTGTTAAAATCACAAAATACCCAAAATCAGTATCAGTTATACCTCCATATCAAACGGATTCCAGAAAAAGTATTCAGCTACAATAAACCTCCTTCAATTCACTACAGAAGTCAATCGATGCAATCTACACAGACTTCAGACTTCACCAAAGCATTCGATAAATTTATTCGTAAACTATTACGATTCAAACTGTAGAACACTGGATTTCCAAACGGAAGTTCAAACTGGATTTTCTCACAAAATAGAACACAAAAATTACGTTTTTTAAAATAACACATCGAAGAGTGTTATAGTTTCTTCTGGAGTCCCACAAGGAAGTCTCCTAAGAGCACTCACATTTTCTTTATTTATAAACGATCTACCTTCATCTATTAAATCTTCAAATACTTTGATGTATGCCGACGATGTGAATATATTTATTAGATTTTTGGAGATATCTATAAATGATCTGAAATCGTTTGCTAACTGGTGCAATATTAATCTTATGGAAACTAATTATTCAAAATGCAAACTTATTGGATTCACAAACAAAATAAAAAAAATATATATATGTTGGATACTTCTTACACACTCGGTGACTATAAGTTGATACCTTTTTCGATCTTGGAGTCGCATTGGATTATAAACTTAACTCTTATTCAGGGAGTACCGTTATGTGTGAGCTACAAAAAAACGTCGAAATGTATGGCATATTTTTTATGTCAACACTTCTACGAACCTAAAATACATTTGACTATTTTATTCCGTTCGAATATATGCACTCTTTATGGGGTCTAAAAAGATTATTTCGCGAAGTTACAAACGGAATTAAAAATGTTTTCTTGCCTTACACAGCGATAATTTAATATTCCAAAAACCAGTAAAGAAAGTCCTAAAGTCGGGCGGGGCCGATTTTATGATACCCTACACCACTTCGCTAATTAAGTTGAGCTCCACTTAATAATTAAAAGTTTTTATGGGAGAATTCAATCATACACGCTATGATTTTAATTATAATTTAAAATTCAAAGGACTAAATATGCCGAAGCATTTGTATCTTTTAAATTCGGACTTGTATTGCCCATTTGGTGCGAAATTAATTTGAAATCGGATAAAAATATATATGGGAACTATATCCAAATCTGAACCGATCTCGATAAAATTTGGCAAAGATATTTCTGAGCTGTATTTGATATATTTCCCTGAATATCGTTGTTACGGAGTGCATATTACGGCTGTGGGTAACAAATACAATAAATCGGTTGAACAATATATATGGGAGCTAAAGCTATATCTGAACCGATCATCACCAAATTTGGCATACTACCTTCTAGACTAAATTCAGTCGTATGTGCCAAATTCCATCCCATTTGGACATATATATATTAGACGTTTGGTGCACAATAAATGGTAAATCGGGCGAAGTTATATATGGGAGCTATATCCAAATCTGAACCGATCTCGATAAAATTTAGCAAGGGTATTTCTGAGCTGCATTTGATATGTTTCCCCAAATATTGTTGTTACAGAGTGCATATTACGGCTGCGGAGGACAAAAATAACAAATCGGATGAACAATATATATGGGAGCTATGGCTATATCTGAACCGATTTCGATAAAATTTGGCATACTTATTTTCAGGCCTAATTTGGTTGTATGTGCAAAATTCCATACTATTCGGGCTGATATTACACGTTTGGTGCACAATAAAAGGCAAATCGGACGAAGATATATATGGGAGCTTTATCTAAATTTTTACCGATTATCTAAAATTTCAATAGGGTTCGTCCATGGGCCAAACAAATGTTGTTTGCAAAATTTCATCTCAATCGGATAATAAATGCGACTTGCATTTTGTTCACAAGAATACATGGACAGACGGACGGACGGACAGACGGACTGACATGCATAAATCAACTCAGAAAGTGATTCTATGCAGATCACCAAAAGGAACTATGGGTCTATCTCGTTTCCTTTTGCCTGTTACAAACAAATGCACAAAGACATAATACCCTGACCACCTTGTGGTGTAGGGTATAATGAATAGTCAGGAGTAACCCTTTTTAATATAGTTTCACGTTTGATGGAAATGTTATACCTCATTCGAGAGTTATCGTGCCACTCGCCAGCCAGACCTAACGCTAAGAAATGGCAAGTTAGTATTTCATTATCATATCTATGTATGTGAGAATTTGAATATTAATAAAAAAGTATCGTAAATTGTTACTTCCATTTTCTTGTCTAATCCGATTTAATATCGAACAAATCCATTACAATGTGAGACAAAGCCTTAGATTTATTCCGCATTAAATTGCCTTTCTGCTGAATTAAATTTAAGATTCCTGTAAATGCCTTTTTGACACGGCTGCTCTTCGTTCACAGATTTACAAGTGAATGAATTCCAGCCAGGGGAAAGAACACGCACACACAACCATAAGTCATACATATCATATTTTAATGCAGGTCCTTAGGCAGCCTCCAACAGTTGAGAGTAAATATTTAATCAAAATTCTTACGGTTTCCATATTTTTAATGGTTTTGTTCAGCGATCATAAACTAGCGCACAAAGTCGGCACTTAAACTTGTGCTCTGTGGAGATTGTTTTATTTGCAATCATAATTTTGATTATTGGAGGCAAGAATTTTCTACTTTTTTTTCAAATTGTCCCTTTGAAATAACAAACAAGTAAAAAAGTAGTGGGTTTGGCCGGGGTGAACTTTTAATACCTTCCACCATATTGAACGAATTGGAAATTAAAAAAAAAAATCTTTTAAAATCATAAAAATACCGAATATATGGATTAACCGTTATATTGGGGTCTATATGAAGACGTGGACTTACATAGGTAATTTTTATCAAAAGCCATTACAATTTTTAAATATGAAAAAATTCCGGTGAATAATGTCGCAAAAACTTCAAAATAGAGAAGATAGGTAAAAAATAGGTAGGTACCGTTATATGAGGGCTATACGAATACACGGACCTGTATAGGAAAATTTCTGCCAAAGTCTGTAGTAACGAAGTGTTAATATGAAATTTGAAACAATTCGGATGAATAATGTTGATAAAATCATCAAATATAGGGAATATAGGGAGATACAGCTATATGGGGGCTATACGAGGACGTAGATAGACAATTTTCTGTAACAGGCTGTAGTACCCATTACGAACTTACAATACCAAGTTTGAAACAATCTCGGTGAATAATGTCGCTGAAATCAACAAAATACCGAATATAGGGAATTGCAGTTATATAGGGGCTATATCTACACGTGGACCTATATATCCCATTTTCAATACCAAAAGTCCTGCAGACCAAACACTCATTTAAGTAAAATTGTATTAACCTTGTTCAATGCATTTGGAGCTAGAGAAATTTGCACAGACGAAGGTATGAAAGGACAGACAGACGGACGGATATCGCTTAATCGACATAAAATATTATGCTGATCAAGAATATATATACTTTGTGGTATCTAATATGTATATTTCGAGGTGTTACAAACGGAGTGACAATCTTAATATACCCTCCATACTATGGTGGAAACGAATTCCACCACTCACCATAGAAAAACACTTTGTCGATTATTAAATTGAAGTCTGAAACGATACAATTGTAACGTTTTAAAATACTCTAAAAAACTAAAGGACAGTTAGCCAATACCGCTCAGTCATATAGGCTACACATGGATGTGAAATGCCCAGTAGCTGCCGGTTTAGAATTTTTATTTTATCAACACTTTTTTCCAACAGTGTACAGTGCTATTATTCCGAATCTTTCAAAATTCCTCAGGCAAACAGAAAAAAATGAGGAAATACACAATCCGGCTTTCACTTGCTCTTCGAAAAATAGAGGGAAGCTGTAATCTCTGATACAGAGTACTGAATTATATATTTTTACATGAATATGCATGTGTTTTTTTTTTCTTCTCTCCACATCCATCTATAATATTGACATACATTGTGGTGTGCATTTATTAGGGTAGGTTCAACTATGAAGAACAACATTCTTAGCTGAAGAGTGCCGTTTGATGAAAACTAATGTGCACAATTGTTAATAATAGCAAAAATATTTTTGGTTAACATCTGGACAATTCATAACAAGAAAAGCTATGTTAATTTTAAACAATCGAGAAACTTTTATGTATATATCTGAAAGATTATGTAGAACGTAAATACTTTTATATGCATCATGAGTACGTTTACAGTTTGCCGGATTTAGTAAACTCAGTGGATTTAAGTTGCCAACTCTCTAGCAAATATGTTGAATATATCCTCATCTTTATATATATAAAAGAAAGTTGTGTTACTTACTACGCTTATAACTCAAGAACCGCTGGTCTGATTTTAAAGATTCAGACAAATTCAGTATGTCTTTTGGCAGAAAAAGATAAAATCCAAAAAAATCGCGTAAAAATGTTAAATTTGAAATGTTTTATTTTGACTTTTGAAATGTACAATCGAAATGTTTTTTTTGCATGTTTTTTTTCCATTTCGACATACTATTTTCGAATGTACATTTGTAGTTTTTATACCCTACAACACTACAAAGACATAGAAGTGTAAAGATAGGACAAGACAGAGTCAAGATATGGTAACCCTGTGAAAATACCTCTGTTGTTACGATATCATAACAACATAATTACAAATGTTAACTGATTTAAACCGCCAAAGCAATGTGCAAATTTTCGGAAAGGTCCATGGAATAGAATTTTGAAACCAAAATTTTGGATTTTTCAATTTTTTATTTGATACCCGTTTCTGTAATAGTGGTTTTTATATTAACATGTCTCTGCCATGAGCTGTTACTCTATGTATTGTAGACGCAAACCATTTGCTCAAAATGCATTTTGTCTAGTCTTTACCATTTTAGGTCTTTGAACACTATGTGTTGAGGGTATTATAAGTTTGATTGAGCCAAAAATTATGTAACACCTCGAAATATTGATTTCCAACATAGGAAAGTATATATGGATCTTCCTAGCTCGCCGAGCTGAGTCGATCTAGCTATGTATGTCCGTCCGTCCGTCTGTCCATGTTAATTTGTAATCACGCTACAGGTCGCAATTATGGCCCGATCCTTACGAAATTTTGCATGAAGGTGGGGTTAAGGTCAGAATAGAACCCTATTTCTTTTGGAGATGATCGCCAAATGTTTAGGGGTTGAAATGGACCAAATACTGAAAAAATGTCGGATTTTGCAGTGGCTATACAGGTCGCAATTATAGACCAATCGACGCGGAATTCCGCATGTAGCTAGAGTTTAGGGCAGGGAAGAAGCCTACCAATTTAGGTGGTCATCGTATAATATTTAGCGGGTAAAATAGACCATATCTTTTGTGTTGAAAAAATTCAAAATTTTTCATTAAACCGCGAATATTTTAAATCCCGGCGAAATCACAAAGCCATGACAAGGTTACTTCTGATCTTTACATTGATGTTAACATTCAAGAAATCAGATATATAGCAAAATATGTGCGATATATATGTTTATCAAAGAAGATATGCTTGAAAAACCTCTAATATGTCGAGAACGGCTGAACTGATTTCGACAGTTCTCATTAATTCAGAATGGCCTCTTGGCAGGAAAGAAAACACGTCTAAAAAAAATCGCATAAAAATATCTCTCTAAAGATGAAAATATTGATTTTGTAAAATTTTCTCATATTTTTTCAATTTTTGTCATATTTTTGGCATATTTTCATTTTGAATTAAACATTTGGTAATATTTCTACAGCTAACAAAACTAAGTAGTGAGGATATCAGGATCAGATCGCATTTATGGCCCGATCCTTACGAAATTTTGCATGGGCATAAAATGAGGGTCAGAAGAGAAGCCTACTCTTTTTGGAGATGATCGCCATATATTTAGCGGTTGAAATGGACCAACAAAACTGCAAAATTGTCAGCAGGTCATAATTATCGCCCGATCCTCACGCACATTTGAATGGGGGTTACCGGTCATTGCAAAAGCCAAGCAGTTTTGGATGGCCATCCAAAAATATTCAATGTGCGAAATAGTTTGCCAACTTTTGTAGACAAAATACGAAAATGTCCATTCCAGTTTTTGGAGAATTCACAAATACAGGAAAGACGCACTTCTGACTATTTCGTTAACGCTGATTTCGTTGAAGAATATAGTCAAATGTCTGTATCTCATATAGATGCGTTTCAGTCAAAAACCAATAATAAATGTTAATCTTTTGTCACTTCTGAGAGATTATAGGTCTTTGGGAAATAATGGTTCCAGATCTTGGAAGACCATCTACCAATAAATTGGATATGAGCAAATTAGTTTAAGTTGCTATTATTTGAAAATTAGAGAACGGAACCTGATGGTTTTCTTTTATTATTTGTCACAATATCTTGTGGAATTATTTCGAGTATCTCGCCTATATAAACTGTATGGTTTATTATAGTGTTGTAGGGTATTCAACGGTCGGCCCCGCTCGACTGTAGCCTTTGCTTACTTGTTTTTTTTTTAATATGATTTGTAGTCTTTTTGGGAAAGTACAAATCGACAACGGAGAGAACTGTTATTTATAGATTTTATGCATTTATTGGTAAGTGGAATTATAGGAGTAATATCATTTCAGTAGACGACGCAAAATAAAGAATTATTTTCACCATATGAAAGAAAGTCATGTTACTTACTACGCGTATACCTCAAGAACGGCTTGACGAATTTAAACATTTCATTCAATTTCGGAATGGTAGCTTGGCAAAAATCAAATCAATTTGACATACTATATTGAATTCTGAATGAATAATATTATTATACGATGTTAAATGGCGATCTTTCATGTCTAACATTGGCATCTAGCTTTCTACTCTAGGACCAACATCGTGCTTCAGCTGGACGATGCAAACTCATTTTAACAAACAAAAATGACTGACAAAGCGTTATGGCGTTCAAAACTTGGACCTGCTTCTTTCATAAGACAATAATCCGTTCAAGGAGAACTCAAAATGCTAAATTTATTGGTACTGCAAGCTGTAAAATACCGAATGTAAAGGGTGCTAAAATAGTAGAGCGAATTGGACATTGAATAAGAAAAGGAGTTCTATCCTTCCACAAATTCTTCATAATCTTTCAAGATACCTTAAATTGTTTTTGCAGATCATAATATGGGTCATAACCCCGTGTCGGGAAATCGGGTTGTGCCCTTATTCAAGTATATTTTACATTTCAACCATATTTTTCATACTAATTTCGGCAAATCTTGTTAATTTGGGAAGAACCCATCCTTACAAAAAATGATCACTTTATTTACAGACAAATTGTTTTCATTTTTTTGCCCTTAGTTGGCATCTTTGTTTCTAAGGGGGTAGAAACCATCTTCCAACCATTTTACAGAAAATTGACAAAATAGAAATTTATTAAGGTATACTCCCGACATTAGTTTATCCCCAAATCTACTTCCCAACCAATGTGTGGTCAGAAACGAAGATTTTGTATTCTGTTGAATTTGTAACCCCCAAGAGAATATTGGTTGGAAACTTAGATTTGGGATGTCAAACAGGGACTCATTCAGTCGGAAATTGTGGCAGAAACATGAAAACAATTACGTATCTTAGAAAGTAGCACTGGACAGATGATTTGTTTGGTCATCATTGAATTATATCGTGATGAATAAATATTGACTTTATGGAATGTCCAACGCACAATTTAAATGAAAACAAGTAAAAAAGCAGTAAGTTCGACCGGGCCGAACTTTGAATACCCTCCACCATTTGGAACGAATTAGAAAATATTCAAAAAAATAAAATCCATTGAAAATTCTGTTAAAATCTTTAAAATACCTAATATCGGAAGGTGCCGATATATGGGGGGATATACGCTATTGTGGACCTATATAGATAAGTCTATGTCTGGGGGTAAAGTACTCACCAGGAACTCCTTGTGTGGATTTTCAGATAATTCCATTGGGAAATTTGGCTAAAATCATCAAAACCCCGAATATCGGGGGTACCGTTATATGGGGGATATACGATATTGTGGACCTATATAGACAAATACCTTTCAGGGGTTAAAGTGCTCACAAAAAATCCTTGTGTGGATTTTCAGAGAATACCATTGGAATATATAGCTAAAATCATCAAAATACCGAATAACGGGGGTACCGTTATATGGGGGCTATACGATATCGTTAACCTATATAGAGAACTCTATGTCAGGGGGTAAAGTGCTCACAAAGAACGCCTTGTGTGGAATTTCAGACAATTCCGTTGAAAAATGTGGCTGAAATCATCAAAATACCGAATATCAGAGGGTACCGTTATATGGGGGATATACGATATCGTGGACCTATACAGACAACTCTCTTTCAGGGAGTAAAGTACTCACAAAGAACTCCTTGTGTGTATTATCAGACAATTCCGTTAAAAAATGTGGGTAAAATCATCAAAATACCGAAAATAGGTTAGTACTGTTATATGGGGGATATACGATATTGTGGACCTATATAGACAATTCCGTTTCAGGGGTAAAGTGCTCACAAAGAACTCCCTGTGTGGATTTTCAGACAATACGATTGGAAAATGTGGCTAAAATCATCAAAATACCGAATATCGCATGGTATATATGGGGGCTATACGTAATCGTTAACCTATATAGAGAATTCTCTGTCGGGGGGTAAAGTGCTCACAAAGAACCCCTTGTGTACAAAGAATCCCTTGTGACCATTCCATTGAAAAGTGTGGCTAACATCATAAAAATACCGAATATCGGGGGTACCGTTATATAAGGGCTATACGATATTGTGTACCTATATAGATAATTCTCTGTCGAGGCGTAAAGTACCCACAAGGAACTCCTTGTGTGGATTTTCAGACATTTCCGATAAAAAAATGTGGGTAAAATCATAAAAATACCGAATATCGGGGGGTACCGTTATATGGGGGATATACGATATCGTAGGTATTTTGATGATTTTAGCTATATATTCCAATGGTATTCTCTGAAAATCCACACAAGAATTTTTTGTGAGCACTTTAACCCCTGAAAGGATTTGTCTATATAGGTCCACAATATCGTATATCCCCCATATAACGGTACCCCCGATATTCGGGGTTTTGATGATTTTAGCCAAATTTCCCAATGGAATTATCTGAAAATCCACACAAGGAGTTCCTGGTGAGTACTTTACCCCCAGACATAGATTTGTCTATATAGGTCCACAATAGCGTATATCCCCCCATATATCGGCACCTTCCGATATTAGGTATTTTAAAGATTTTAACAGAATTTTCAATGGATTTTATTTTTTTGAATATTTTCTAATTCGTTCCAAATGGTGGAGGGTATTCAAAGTTCGGCCCGGCCGAACTTACTGGGTTTCACTCAAAAATAGTGGTCCATTCTACCCGCTGTCTCAAATTCCAACTTCATGCAAGATTTCGTGTCTTTTGGTTTCTATTTGTGACCTTTATAACGGCTGCAAAATCAGGCCAATTCTCTCTCAGGGAACTACTTGTGTGGATTTTAAGACAATTCCATTGAAAAATGTGGCTAACATCATCAAAATACAAAATGTCGGAGGTTCCGTTATATGGGGGCTATACGATATCGTATATATCCGTGTGTGGATTTTCAGACAATTCCGTTGAAAAATGTGGGTAAAATCATCAAAATACCGAATATCGGGGGGTACAGTTATATGGGGGATATACGATATCGTGGACCTATATAGACAATTCTTTTTGAGGGGGTAAAATGCCCACAAGGGACTCCTTTTGTGGAATTTTAGACAATTCCATTGAAAAATGTGGCTTAAATCATCAAAATATCAAATATCGGGGGTACCGTTATATGAGGGCTATACGATATCGTGGACCTGTATAGACAATTCTCTCTCAGGGGTAAAGTACTCAGAAGGAATTACTTGGGTGGATTTTCAGATAATTCCGTTGAAAAATGTGGATAAAATCATCAAAATACCAAATGTCGGAGGTTCCGTTATATGGGGGCTATACGATATCGTGGACCGATATACCCCATCTTCGAACTTGACCTGCCTGCAGACAAAAGAGAGATATGTGCAAAATTTTAGCTTCCTATCTTAATTCGTTTAGACTGTAGCGTGATTACAACAGACGGACAGACGGACGGACGGACAGACGGACGTCTTAGAATTTTACGCTGATCAAGAATATATATACTTTGTTGGGTCTTAAATGATTATTTCGATGAGTTACAAACGGAATGACGAAGTTAATATACCCTCCATACCTTTTTTGGTGGAGGGTATAAAAAAAACTAATTCCATTTTTACGGTAATGGGTATAAACGAGTAATTATCTTCGACTATTCTGAAATCATTCTGCCCCTAATTATATGGTGGCAAAACTAAATACCACGCAGCACGTTATTCTAAACGTTGGAAATAGAAGTTCCAAATTACAGCTACTTTGAATGCAAAAATGTTGCTAAGCTCTTTACAATACCAAGAAGTGAGCTGAGTTTTCACATGGGGCTATTATAGATGTTCTATATCATATATGTTTTAACACTCATAAAGAAGCCTGTGGCTGAAAAATAGGATCAGGCTATTCAAAATATCTAAAACCGATGGTAGGTGAACATCAATTATAATTTTTGCTCGCTCCGGTGACAAAACATTGAATATCTAGGTCCACGTTTTCCTATAGCGCGCATATAAGGGTACCCACCGATATTCGGTATTTGGATAATCCTAGTCACATGTACTCACGTTTTTTCAAAGTTGGCATTTAAGACATGCAATTGATTACAATTCTTGTAGTATAAATAGTATTAAGTCGTCTATATAAGTCCCGTTTTGATATGACAAGTTGAACTGCATTTTCCAAACGATCTTACTGATATTTGTAGTTTAGAGTGGAACTCGTTTGAATCCAGGTACTTTTATATAAAAACGTTTTCTTTACCCAATGGCGTAGGGTATTAAAAGTTCGGCCCGACCCAACATAAGGTTTTTTACTTGTTTTACCTTACAGCACTATGCGTTGTAGGCATTATATATTTGATTGGGCCAAAAATTATGCAACGCCTCGAAATATTGGTACAAGACATAGGAAACTATATATGGATCATCCTATAACGCCAAGCTGAGTCGATCTACCTATGTATGTCCGTCCATCTGCCCAGGTTAATTTGTTGCAATTTTTTCTGATGCTTTTAGCATGGAAGTTGGGTTAGAGTCAGAATAGAAGCCTATTCTTTTTGCAGATGATCGCGAAATATTTAGGGGTTGAAATGGGCCAAAAACTAAAAAAAATGTCCTGATGTTCAAGTTGCTCGGAATTTAGCATGGACTCGGAATTTAGCATGAGACTAGAGTTTAGGGCTGGGCAGAAGCCTGCCCAGGAATGGTCATGGAATAATATTAAGCGGGTGAAATAGACCGTTAGTATTTTTTAAGAATTACGAAAATTTCAATTAATCGCGAATATTTTTAATTCCAACGAAATCACAAATACCCGAAGAGGTCACTTCTGACCGTTACACCGATTCTGATATCCCAGATATCGGATATATAGCAAACTATTTACAATCTCATACATCAAGGAAGGGGATATTAGTTAGACCACTTATAACTCATGAACGGCTGGACGAACTTTGATAATTCTCACGAATTTGGCGTTAATATAAGGCAAACGTTCCCGCTCAAACCCCAAAGTAACATTTGCTATTTCAAAAACGAAATCTACCCAAAACGATTTAAACATAAGGGGGTTTCCGACATATTATAGTGCTGTAGGATATCACATGGTCGACCCCGCAAGACTACATCCTTTGCTTCATTGTTCTAACTGAACTAGGTATACTTTGACAATATTTTGTCGTAGACTTCTATACCAATTAATATGAATGTATCCCCGGCTTCAAATTTTGTACTTGGTTTAAAAACTTGAGTTGGCAGATTTTACACCCGCTAGCTATGTTTATATTGAGTAAACTATTGTTGAAGGCTTCCCTACCAAGTTTTAAGCCCATATCTAGAATGATTTCTTCACTATATGTGTTCTAAAAACGGGCGAATGTTCGGTCCATCCACGTCATAAATGAAATTTACGAAAGAGTTCGAAAGTTCCACAGTATCGTATATATAATTTTTTGAATCGATATTTTGTGAATCTTTCAGAACAATCCCTTCAGACGTTTTCGAGTCTAATTGAGTATTTAAGAAATTCCAGAATTTACTATAAATAAGTGAGGAATAAATAAGTAAATACGCTGCTTTATAAATTTTATATTGAATGTTGTTATCTATCTTGTATTATTGTAATATATATGGATATCATTTAGCAAAAAATTGAATTCATGAAACACCAAACTCTCTTTAATTTTGTTTTGCACACCCCCACTTTTATATCTTTTATTGAAGACTTAAGTTTATGGCGTAGTTTCAAATATCTGTTAAGTCTGTTCTACCAACTTATTTCGTGCTCTTTGAAGTCTTATTTTCCAAACACCCTATTGTAGCAAATGGTTATTTTATCATCATGAACATGTTCTCTGTTCATTTATATGTACATATGTTACCACACCATATGTATTAGTGAGTGTATGGTGTGTAAGCTACAATTCTCATAACTTTTTTATATAATTCAAGCGCCCTACAAATGAAGTTATTTACGTGCCCCTTGCAGCCACTCACCATTAATTGAGGCAACAACGTTTACATTCCGATGGTTGGTCCGGGCCAACTTAAGTGGAGTAGATTGGATTCACTCCCACCACCTCTGACCATAAGAAATCGTGTAAGTGTGTGTAGGCTTATGGCGAGATTTCGAGGTTATAGGCCACTAAGTTCTGACTCAAGTGAATCATCCATTACGTGCCTCCCCGATAAGACTTTCTTTTCTCTTATGGCCATTTTCTGGTTTGTTTGTTGTTTTTTGTTTTTTGTTCGTTTGTGATATCTTATGTTGCTTATGTGAACAAAGATGTTGGTGTTTACACACACATTAAATTGTCTATAAAGAGTATATTAGTTGATCAATATTTATTGCAATTTTCTGATAAATTCTTTAGAAGCCTGTGCATAAATATGCTTGTCCAAAGCGTTTCACTCATTTGAAGCATAAAAACGAATATAATTTTTTGTAAGAGCGATCAAAAACCAAAAAAATAAAAACAAGTTAACAAATATCAGTCGGTTTTGCCGACAGTTATATACCCTCAACCATTGAGCGACTATTTAAATACTTTTTTATTTCAGTTATGATTATTCAAACTGTTGACTTTCTATGGCGTAGGGTCCGAAGGAATGGGCCAATATTGGCTGAGGTATGTGATAAATTTCAGAAATTGATAAAATGTGCATGAGGTACCAGATATAGTCGACCGAAGTATTCCATTTTTTTATCCTACACCACATAGTGGTAAGGGTATTATGTCTTTGTGCATTTATTTGTAACATGGAGAAGGAACGAGATAGACCCATGGTTACTTTTGATTATCTTCATAGAATCACATTATGAGTGGATTTATGCATATCAGTCCGCCTGTCCAATGACGAACCCCATTGAAATTGGTGATAATCAGATAATCAGATTAAGATATAGCTCCCACATATCTTCAACCGATTTCGGGTTAATTGTGCTCCAAATGGCCAATATAAGTCCAAATGGCTTGAATTTTGGTATATCCCGAATTCAGTCTAGAAGAAAGTACATAAAATTCTCTCACATGCGTAATATGCACTCCACAAGAATAATATTTGTTACCGGATATCAGATATTGCACGAAAAAAAAATCTGTCAAATTTTATCGAAATCGGTTCAGATTAGGATATAGCTCCCATATATATCTTTATACAATATCAGGTTTATTGTGCACCATATGGCTAATATCAGCCCAAATGGACTGCATTTTGGCAACTACGACTGAATTCATCCTAGAAATCAGTACTATAGTGGTGTGGTGTAGGGTATCATATAGTCGGCCCACTCGACTTTTGACTTTTCCTTATTTTTTATACTGCATTTAATACAGATAAACATATTGTTATGGACAAAATTACAAGAAAATCGAACATTTATATCCAATATTATACCAAATCATAAATTCCATATTTATCTCAGTTTTCTGATTGGGAGAAATATTTAGAGATAGCAATTTGTACAGAATCGTTGACTTGTTTCGCAAGTTATGACAGATAAAAATTTGGTGAAGATCGGTTCAGATATAACTATAGCTCCCATATGTACTGTTCATCCGACTTGTTATATTTGTTACCCACAGCCGTAATATGCACTCCGTAACAACGATATTCAGGGAAATATATCAAGTACAGCTCAGAAATATCTTTGCCAAATTTTATTGAAATCGGTTCCGATTTGGATATAGTTCCCATATACATCTTTATCCGATTTAAAATTAATTGTGCACCAAATGAGCAATACAAGTCCGAATTTAAAAGATAAAAATGCTTCGTCATATATAGTCCTTTGAACTTTAAATTATAATTATAATTATTATATATATATATATATATATATATATATATATATATATATATATATATATATATAATTATATGTAGAAATATAATTATGATTATAATTATAGCGTATATGTTGAATTCTCCCATTAAAGCGTTTAATTGTTATGCGGAGCTCTACTAGCAAAGCGGTGTAGCAAAGTGGTGTAGGGTATCATAAAGTCGGCCCGCCCGACTTTAGGATTTTCTTTACTTTTTGTATGTGTGAAAATTGAAGAGAGTTAGAGGCTTATTTCGCTCTCTTGGAGCGTTTTGTTTTTCAGATTTTGTTTTGATTTGCCCTTTGATCCGATTTTGTATTGAGATGAGCCAAGTCTGATTGGGATCGGATGTCTGAAATAAGAATTTCTTCTAAGTTTGGCAGAATTTTTCGAAATGTTAAGTTTGGAAAACTTACATACTTCGCATACTGCATACTTCGAGGAGCTCTTAAGTATTACATCTTAGATGAATAATTTCATATTTTCATCGATATCATGCTTAAATGTTAAGGTTTTCTGGTCCTTCTGATTTGTCTTTAATTACATGAACTGTTAGTTCAAATAGAAAATTTAAATTCATTTCAAAAATCAAAACACATAAATTGTCATTCTTGTCATCTTTAAAATTCGATATTTTCAACTATGTTAGCAGCTTACGATTCGTCCGAATTCATTATTGGAAGGGAGCTGATATTCGTCATAATGTTGTTTTAAATATTATCATAACATAATACCAAATACTAATAACGTCTGTATCCCTTGCCGTTGCTATCTGATTTGTAATTCAAAAAGGTTGGTTGACTTCTGAGCACTGATATTCAGCAGCTAATGGCAGATGGACAGCCCTGGGGCTTAACAAACAAATCTCAGGACGATTTTCCACAAAATGTTTTGTTAATGGACATGTCATTAGGACAAAGTAATCTGACAGGCACACAATTGTCATTTGCTGATGCCAAAGAAACAAAAGAAACTAATCTTCAGCATATTGAAACATTCCTGTGGGGAGATATTAAAAAAGGCACTGAAACTAAGCCATTACCGACCGAGGTGGGCAGAAAAGAAGGAAAAATGCAAAACAAAACAAAAAAAGAGGAAACCTTAAATAAAAACCAAGAATTATGTATATAAATGAACCTCTTATTCCATACCACAATATTTTGTGAATACCTTATTTTACAGCTAATGATAGACGCCACTAATTAACGCTAGGTGCTAATAATAATCAGTTTTTGCTGTCCCAATGCTACTTTGCATATTTTGTCCATAAATTCTTCAAGAGGGGGTTTCTGATTTCGTATGCGACAGTAACGCTTTGATTATTTGATGGCTGGCGTCTGCTTACTTTCTCCTAACACCTACCAAGGTGTATTTTTAGTGATATATTAAAGTTTGTTAAAAACTATTTGGAAGCTTGTTTATGTTGGACTATTGTGTATAAATAGACGTCTGTCAATCCTTTAACACCACTTGTTAAAATGAGCACAGGCACATACATACGTATTTACTTAACAATTTGAAAATATGCCTGATTGAATTTTAATTTCTTTGTTCCTTATTTTAGGACTATTCTAAGGAACCGAAAGAAGTTAGTAAACAGTTAGCTCAGACGGGCCGGAGTCTAGAAACCCTCAAACATTTAGAAAGTAATGCTTTTAAAAAAACGTCGATAAGTGCCGACATATTCTAATGTTAACAATTCATTTGTTATTGTAACAAAAAAAAAAAAAAAAAAAAAAAAAAACAAATAAAAAATAATTATAATAAATAAATAAATAACAAGTTAAAAAGCAAAAAGTTCGGCCGGGCCGAACTTTGAATACCCTCTACCAATTTGAACGAATTTGGAAATTTTCAAAAAATTTAAATCCTTACAAAATTCTGTTAAAATTTTAAAAATACCGAATATAGCCGTTATATTGGGGTCTATAGGACGTGGACCTACATAGGCATTGTTTGTTATAAGCCATTACCATATTCAAATTGGGAATTTTAAATAAACGGTGAATAATGTAGCTAAAATCATCAAAAGATCGTATATAGGGAGGTACCGTTATATCGGAGATGTGCGAAAACCTGGACCAGCATAGACAATTTTCTGTCACAGGCTGTAGCATCCATTACGAACTTCAAACACGACATCTCAAACAATTTCGTTGGGTATTATACCTAAACTCGTAGAATACCGAATATAGGGAGGTACTGATATATGAGGCCTATACGAAGACCTGTATAGACAATTTTCTGTCACAGATTGTAGTTCCCACTGTGAACTCTAAATACGTATTTTGAAACAATTCCGGTGAATAATGACGCTAAAATCATCAAAATACCGAATATTGGGAGGTACCGTTATATGGGGGCTATACGAAGACGTGGACCTGCACAGACAATTTTCTGTCATAGGCTGTAGTATTCATTTCGAAATTCAAATACCAAATTTGAAACAATGTCGCTAAAATCATCAAAATATCGAATATCGGGAGGTATAAGGGCTATATGAAAAAAACCTGCCTACTGGAAAAATAAACATGTGTGCAAAGTTTTAGCCTTATATCTGAATTCGTTCGAAAGATAGCGTGATTACTACAGACAGACAGACGGACATCGCTAAATCGACTAAGAATTTTACGCTGATCTAGAATATATATACTTTGTTGGGTCTGACATGAGTATTTCGAGGAGTTAAAAACGGAATGACAAAGTAAATATACCCTCCATAGTGTGGTGGAGGGTATGTTCGATCAGCCTATGTTCGATTATTCAAATATGTTTTGGCTTGTGTTATGAATTGTTGACCATGTCTGGAGTAAGTTCCGATGGAATGGACCAATATTGTCCATTTCTTATCGGACCTAAATATAGATTATAGATAGATATAGATAGATTATATCTATAAAAGAGAAAAATGTTTGTATGTCTGTTTGTTTGTAATTTATGGACTCGAAATGCGCCTGAAAGTAGCATAGGCTATATATATTTTTGAAATTCCACTGAAACTGGAGATATAGCACCAGAATCGGAGGTACCTCCCAAAAATGTATATTTTATATGCACATATCTATTGATCGTTTACTGATGCTGTCTCCAAATTTGGAATGCATAACGGAACAAAAATAATTTTGCCAAAGTATATTGAAATCTTTTCAGATTTGGATATAGCTCACATATATATTTTCGGCCGACTTCATGTATTTGATACATTAAACACCCTGTGTACGCCAAATTTCAATGAAATTTGGAATGTGTGATGGAATTTGTCTGCCAAATTACATTGAAATCGGTTCAGATTTGGCTATGGATCCCATATAAATTTTCGGCCTATTTCATGTATTTGATGCACCAAACACGCTATGTATCTCTAATTTCAATGGAATTTGGAATGTGTAACGGAATTTAAAATGAACGTACATTTGCCAAATTGTATTGAAACCGGTTCAGATTTGAATATACCTTCCATATGTATTTTCGACCAATTTCGTTTACTTGATGCACCAAACACGATATTTACCTTCAATTTTAATGGAACTTGGAATGAGTGACGGGATTTAATTAGAAAATAAAATTGGCAAATTCTATTGAAATCGGTTCAGATTTAGATATAGCCCTTTATATATTTTCTACCGATTTCGTTTATTTGATGCACCAAACATGATATGTATGTTCGATTTCAATGAAATTTGGAATATGTGACGGGATTTTGATCAGAAAATAAATTAGTCAAATTATGTTGAAATCGGTTCCGATGTGGATATAGTTCCCATAACACGATACCTATGTCCGATTACAGTGAAATTCGGCATGAGTGACTAAATTTGAAATAAATAAGTTAAGATTTAAATATAGCTCCCATATATAATTTCGGCCGATTTCACATATTTTAAAAAATTTGAAAAAATTTTTGAATTTTGAAAAAAATTTGAATTTTCTGACGACTCTCCTAAGAGAAAAAAGACTTTGGTTGAATCTAAAATACCGAGACAACTTAATAAGTTTAAATTTTCCAATTTCGCCAATTCCCCCTCCTAATACTAATAATCCATCTAACGAACGCCGAAAAGACATAGACCTAACTTCCAATGCTTCCGGTTTAGTTTGGGATATGATTGTGTCCCACAACGCCTTTGCTATGGTATTAGGCTAACAATAAAAATTATTATGGGGAGGTATGTTTCTACCTCGAATTCTCTAATAGCGACAGAAATTCCACTCAACTTCAAATGATTGCAGTTTCCTGCACGCTTGGCTTTTGCTATGAAATTAATAAATCCGAAGGACAAACCCTTCGTGTTTGCGGACTAAATTTGGCATGTTCCAGTTTTTTTCATGGACAGCTGTGCCTGGCATTTTCACGCGTTACCAGACTGAGAGATTTGTTTGTTTATTTATTAAAGTCTTACAATAAATAGGTTTTTTAAATTCTTGAATTTGTTTTTGTTATTTTTTTTTAAACCACAAAATATTCGTATATAAAATTTTAAATGCATATAAAATCAAATGGGTAGCGAAGCGCACCGGGTTCAGCTGGAATACTTCGGTTGACTTTATCTGGTAAATCACGCACATTTTAACATTTTCTAAAAAATTATCACATATCTCATGTAAGGTGAACAAAGCAATCTATATAGTCCAAACCCGGCAAGTCTCAATATTTATATCATATGTATTTAAGTCAGACAATATTGGCCCATTCCTTCGGTAACTACTCCATAGAGGATCAACAATTTGAATAGTTATAATAGAAGTCGAAATATATTTAAATAATCGAATATTAGTTGAGTATCTGTCGGCAAAATCGAATGAAACTTTTTCACTTGTTTTTTAAAAAAATCAAATTTAAACGTTTTTAAAACTTTTTCATTTTGCTCAAAAAGAAAACATGTTAAAAAGCAGTGAGTTCGGCCGGGCCGAACTTCCACCATAAGGAAGCAATTAACAAATTTAAAAAAAAAAAAAAAAACAAGTTAAAAAGCAATAAGTTTGGCCGGGCCGAACTTTGAATACCCTCCACCATTTGGAACGAATTTGGAAATAAAGTCCTTAAAAACTGCTGTTAAAATTTAAACAAGTTAAAAAGCAGTAAGTTCGGCCGGGCCGAACTTTTAATACCCTCCACCATTTACAACGAATTTGGACATTTTCAAAAAATAAAATCCTTAAAAATTTCTGTTAAAATTTTAAAAATACCGAATATAGCCGTTATGTTGGGGTCTATACGACGTGGACATACATATGCATTGTTTGTCATAAGCCATTACCATATTCAAATTCGAAACTGGACCCGCACCGACAATTTTCTGTCACAGACTGTAGTTCCCATAACGAACTTCAAATATCAAATTTTAAACAATTCCGGTTAATAATGTCGCTAAAATCATCAAAATACCGAACATAGCGAGGTGCCGTTATATGGGGGCTATACGAAGATGTGGACCTGCACAGACAATTTTCAGTCTTAGGGTGTAGAATCCATTTGGAACTTAAAATACCAAATTTGAAACAATTCCAGTGAATAATGTCGCTAAAATCATCAAAATACCGAATATAGGGAGGTACCGTTATATTGGGGCTATACGAAGACGTGGACCTGCAAAGACAATTTTCTGTCTTAGGGTGTAGTATCCATTTGGAACTTCAAATACCAGATTTGAAACAATTCCCGTGAATAATGTCGCTAAAATCATCAAAATACCGAATATCGGGAGGTACCGTTATATGGGGGCTATACGAAGACATAGACTTGCACAGACAATTTTCTATCTTAGGGTGTAGTATCCATTTGGAACTTCAAATACCAAATTTGAAACAATTCCGGTGAATAACGTCGCTAAAATCATCAAAATACCGAATATAGGGAGGTACCGTTATATTGGGGCTATACGAAGACGTGAACCTGCAAAGACAATTTTCTGTCTTAGGGTGTAGTATCCATTTGGAACTTCAAATACCAGATTTGAAACAATTCCCGTGAATAATGTTGCTAAAATCATCAAAATACCGAATATCGGGAGGTACCGTTATATGGGGGCTATACGAAGACATAGACTTGCACAGATAATTTTCTGCCATAGGCTGTAGTATCCATATCGAACTTCAAATACCAAATTTGAAACAATTCCCGTGAATAATGTCGCTAAAATCATCAAAATACCGAATATCGGGAGGTACCGTTATATGGGGGCTATATGAAAACGTGGACCTACATGGCCCATTTACGAACTTAACCTGCCTACTGGAAAAATAAACAGGTGTGCAAAATTTTAGCCTTCTATCTCAATTCGTTCGAAAGATAGCGTGATTACAACAGACAGACGGACAGACAGACAGACAGACAGACGGACAGACAGACGGACATGGCTAAATCGACTTAGAATTTTACGCTGATCAAGAATATATATACTTTGTTGGGTCTAACATGAGTATTTCGAGGATTTACAAACGGAATGACAAAGTTAATATACCCTCCATAGTATGGTGGAGGGTATAAAAAATAGTTTAAAAACCAATTGAAACTAGGTCGAAGTGCCTGGCACTGTTATTCATCTTTATCTGAATCTAAGCAGTTCATTACAGCTTTATTGCAAACAATATCGAATCAATGGATTTCGTAAATAAACATGTTCGAGTTGTTGAACTAGGAATTGCGAACTCGCTACCGTTCAATGCTGGCCGTTCTTATCTCGCAATAAATAAACGTGTCCCAGGGAATATATTGTAGTTTGGGGTGACGATAAGGACTGCCACTGTTTCTACGTGGCAATGGCCGGGGTTGGGCTGGCAGACCGACAGACAAAACCGTGTTGGCTTGAATGGTAGTTGCATGGTCGGTTGGTTACCATGGCCACAATGAATTCGTTACACACAGATAATGTGTTTTTTTATGAAGCGCTGTAGCAGTGCAGTTTAACGAATGGTACCTCATAAAATCAGTACATAAATCTTCAGCGAAGAATTGATGAGTTCACTGCAAACTAATAAATTGAAGTGCGTCCTTATTAAAGGTGTGCGTAGATTGTTGATAGAGTTTACATCAGAGACATTGTTGGGGGAATTGAAAGTGGACGTAAAAATAAATTTTAATTTTATTTTTTAGTGTTTCCAATTGAGGGCTAACATTTGAACATGACTAAACAGGCAATGTTTAAAGTGATTTTCAAACAAGAACTTTATTGTAAATAATATTGTTTTTACTGGTCGTGATTGTTAAGAGCTAAACAAAGGTTTTATTTTCAAAGTTTGTTTTATATATTTATTTACTTTTGTTAAATAGACATTATTAGTAAAGCGATGGAATTAATTTTGGCGCAGAAATATGGACCACAATTTTTGAAAAATGTATTTACAAACCACTTAAGGGTGAAACAGATTCAAATTTCTTGCTTCGTTGAAGCTAAATTATAAGTGGTAATGGCATCGGAATTCCCGAAAGGCTCTGCCATTCCTTTATATTTTGTCATAAGCAAGGCAAGACAATGAAGCGAAGCGATGACTGTGTTTTGACCTTTAGGGCTATTAAGCATTGTTGTACATATTGTAACTTAGGCACACAAAATCTCGAATGGTTTTAACCATGAATATAACGATACCTGCACTTAAAAACCCGTCATAATTTTTATACCCCACACCACACTGTGGTACTGGGTATTATGTCATTGTGCATTTGTTTGTAGCATGGAGAAAGAAGCGGGTCTATCTCGCTCGATTCTTTGGATGATCTCCAGCGAATCACGTTTTATGCATGCCCGTCCGTCCACCCATCTGAAAGTCAGTTCATGCATTTTTGTAAACAAATTTCAGGACGACATAGATGAAATTTTGCAAAATAAAACAATGCTAATTGTTTGACCCGAGGATGGACGAATTGTATTTGGAATTGGACATAATCGGTCAAAATTTAGATATGACTCCCACGCGCCATATGTGTAATATTAGTCCAAATAGGATGATGTTTGGCATATACGACCAATTTGAGCCTAGAAACAAGTATGTCAAGTTTGGAGGAAATCTGTTCAGATATACCAGGCGCTCTAATATATATTGTTTGCCCGATTTGCTCTTCTATCATATGAATTCTGTTTGATTGTAGCTCCATACGTATACAGGGTGAGATGAAAAAACTGCAACCAACTTAAGACTGCTGTCATTTCCAAGCCACTCGTCCGACAGCTCTTAAAATTATTTCAGTGACAGCTCATTATATTTTTTACAAGCTTAAAAAAGCATTTTGGTGAGAAACAGTTATTCGTGATGGATTTCAAGCTTGATAATGTCAAATGGTTCGAAAGTAGAGAAGCGACTTGGTCGAAACCCGCGTCGCAGTGGCCGTGAGCTGAACATATCGCAATATTCCATTTGGGAAATATTGAAATATGAGCTCGGGGTAAAGCCATTGAAATTCCAAAAAGTGCAAAAACTTACACCGCATCAGAAAGAAAATAGACTCAAAAGAGCTAAATAGTTGCTTCGCTTGGCCGAAAGTGGTGAAGAAAAAAACATTCGTTGTCCAGCAGTTTGTATACAAAGAAAATGATCGTGTTTACTTGCCACAGAGGTCAGCTGAAAATGTGCACCTTCGGTTGGCCACCAGAACTCAAGCGCAGGCCATGGTGATGGTGTAGGCCGCCATAACAGCCGATGGTCGCTCTCCGCTCGTATTAATCGACAGTGGCATTAGAATAAATTCCGAATATTATTTGGAGGGTGTATTAAACCCTTGGGCACGCAAACATTTTGGCCGCAGACCTTGGACATTCCAACAGGACTCAGCACGCACCACTCAAGAATGGTTACAAAATGAGTTTCCTCGCTTCATTTCCAGCGCACAATGGTCACCAAAATCTCAGGATATTGGAAAGCAAGTTTGGCACTAAAGAATACCAAAGTGTCGATCACCTCAAGCAAACGCTTCGGGCAGCGTGTAACGGTTTCATTGGCCGTTTGAAGGCCATAATTCGTACCAAACGTGACCAATTCGAACAAATGAAAACTTATTCTAAAATTTGATGCTATTTCCGACATTTTTTGTTTTCATTCAATAAAATTAAACAAAAATTATAAATTATGGCGCTAGACTTTGTTCCAATTTTTTTTATCTCACCCTGTATGTTGCATCCGATTTTGTATTTAAGTCCCTCACACGTGTGAAATTCACTTAAGGACAACGATATTTGGTGCCAGCTACCAGATAAGGCATACAAATACCTTTACTAAATTTTATGGAGTTAGGTTCAAATTTGTATGTAGTTTGCAGAGAGACGCTCATAGCTCCGTCAGAGTAGAATATACCTTGCATATATTAGTTCCTTTCGGTTTCAAATTATAACTATCATAGTACACTATACAAACATTTATTTGTTACGAGTAGCTCTACTCAATATGCATAGTGGTGTAGGGAATAAAAAAATCGGCCCGGCCGACTTTTGACCTTTCTTTACTGGTTTGAGATTAACACTTTTTTTAGAAATAACCTACGATGTGGGGAAAGCCAATAAAACTGAATATAGAAAATTATATTTGTGCTTGTTCCTGAAATTTATTTTGCAATTATTTAAAGTGCTAAATACTCGATTACTTAAGTCTGGAGTATTCCCCTATAGACTTATTATATTCATATAACCTCCTATTACAGAGAGTAGTGTTTTTCAAAAAGAAACTGACATTTTTGCTGATCGCTACCAATATTATGATTTCATCTCGGCGAAGAGAATTGGACGATTTTGGTGAAAAGCAAGCATTTTAAGAGTCAATAATTCTATAGGAAATGAGAACATACTTACTTCCCGCCTTTCCGAAAAATCATCAGCTAAATATTCTTTCGGCTGTAGCATTTGAGAAGAGAAGGATTGTAAATAGTGTTAAAAATAGCAAAACCATAAATTACACATGCCACTATTTGTACATGGGCCACACATGCAACAAAAAATTACACACAATATGTATAATTACACATGAGGTGGCAACATTGCAATAGGGTCAAAAGAAGCAGTGCCCAATATATAAATTCCCAGCTTTGTGATGTGACTTACATGTTGACGTTCTCCGTTGTTGTATTTGGTCCACACTTTTGCAACTAAAATTAAAACGTATTGTCACATAAATTTCACACAAACTTTTTAAATTTTTAAAATTTAAATTGAATTGCCGAAATATTATGTTGACGGAAATTCCGTGCTATGTTAAGTACGAAGCATAAGAGTATGCATTGAGTGTAAGAAAAACACATTTTCCAGCCATGTAGCTCTATTTTAATAATTTACAATTCTAAAAGATCAAAAATGGCATGTCCGTGTGTTATCGTGTATCGGCACAAGTCAATTATTAGGTCGGTAAAGTTCGAAGTTTTCTAATTAATTGGAATATAATTTTGAATTCCTAATACGTAACTATAAGAAAACCATCATCCGTGGTATTTTGCTTTGTCCACCTCATGATTTAGGGTGGTCCAAACTTAATGATCTTCTATACCCTCCATACGACAGGGGCACATTCATTTTGCTATTCAGCCTGTAAAACCCCGAATTAATAACAAATGGTAAAATTCAGAATGAAATACTGATCCTACTAGCATATTTTACACTTTTACCTTCCCCATTCACAAGAGCGTAATCACCAAGTTCCAAAATTAATACAATGTAGTACTTTTCCTCTACTTGTAGTACATTTCCAAAACCACCTTTTTATTTTAACCATACCCAATACGTTCACCTAAAACAAAATTGGATCAAATTCTGTCATTGTACCAAATTTAGTGCCATCTTGCACTTTGTGCGCAATTCCAAACCGCCCCATTTATCTTTATGATTATGTCAAATTATAAGATTTTAACTCTATCTCTTCACATAATACTAAATGATACCACATTTATTGGCTTTTTGTACTGTATAGGTCGAATTTCGGAATTTTGTACTGTTTTAGTTCGAATTTCCTTTGATTTGTCTATCTAACACTCTACAAGCCATCCTCATACCAAATTTCAGAATTCTAGCTAAACAAAATGGATTCATTTCGTAGTATCTTCTACTACACTTATATTATGAATTTTCAAAAACCCAGCCTTATCACACTCCTTAATACCAATATTGACGCACATGCAAAAATTCAAGATTCTAGCTTCAGCCGTTTTACCTGGGTGATAATAAAGTCAGTTATGAAAGGTATTGTAAAAATGTATAGTAACTCATTAATTAACAACAGCTGAACCGATTTGACTCAAATTTCCTTTCAGTTGTTTACAGTTGTTGTAAAAAAGTTTTTACGAAAGAAAAGCATCCAGAAAGTCGCGAAATTGAAAATTATTTAAATTGTCTTTGGGTATAGAATTTTGTATAGGATTGTTCTGGAATGGCTGTTCTGTATTTTTAAGATTTTAAGAGAATGTTTAATGGATTTCATTTATTTTTTTTTAATTTTCTAATTCTTCTCAGATAGTGGAGGGTATTCAAAGTTCGGCCCGGTCGAACTTACTGCTTTTTTACTTGGTTTTGTGTAAATGTACATTTTCAAAAAGAAATGTCTTTAATTCTGAACCTAAATATTGTCCGATGACCGTCCAAATTGGTAGATTTCTGCTCAGCCCTAAACTCTAACACCATGTCGTGTCAGCAAAATCAGGAAATTGTTCTGTTTTTTGGTGCATTTCAACCCCTAAATATGTTGTGATCTTCTCCAAAAACAATAGGCTTCTATTCTGACCCTTACCCCATTTTCAATTTCGGACAGACGGACATACATACCTGGATTTACTTAGCTCGGCGAGATAGGAAGATCCATATGTGGTTTCCTATGTCGGGGACCAATATTTCGAGGTATTACACAATTTTTGGTCCAATCAAACTTATAATACCACCAACACATAGTTTTATAGGGTATAAAAATTCCGAATATCAAATGTTACTCTTATATGGGGCTATACGAAAATGTGTACCTCTATCTTTCAGAAGAGGTGGTATCTATTACGAACTCAAAGCGTTATGTTTGAGATAATTCTGGTGAATAATTTAGCTTCAATCATCAAAATACCGAATATTAGGAGGTACCGTCATATTGGGTCTGTACGAAGACGTTTATCTTTGCAGACCATTTTCTGTCGTAGGAGGTAGTACCCATTACAAACTCTAAATACAATACCGAAAGAAGGTGTGGCGGGTATGTAGTTAAAGATATAGCCGTGCTAATTTAGTTCGATCGAAAGAACTAGTTCCTTATTTAGTTCCATGAGCTCCAGTCATTTGTATGAAAACTCTGCGTATGAGTGATATTAGATTTATAAAATCTCTCATACGTTTAGGAACTGGTGTACTGAAATATGAACTAGATGGACACAACTTTAATTAAATGCTTTGTTTCAGAACCTACAAGAATTTACTAGTTTTGCAATTTTTTTCGGTATTATAAAGGAAAAATCTGTTATCATAGTAAGCATTTTTAATTAGACAATTATTTTCCTACGGAGTTTGTTACTGTTGTTTTTCAATAAAAAATTACAAAGAATTCCGTGTTGAAATTTGGATAAAATCATAAAAATACCTAAAACCTGTATTGTTTCCAATTAAAAAAAAGTTATAAAGTGTCAGTCGGGTTTGCCGGCATATGTACAACCTCACCCAATATTCGGTAATTTAAATATAATTTGACTTATGTTATGATTATTCAAATTGTTGACTCTCTATGGGGTAGGTTCTGAAGGAATGGGGTAATGTGGTCCATTTCGTATCGGGCCTAAATAAATATGATACAAATATTGTTAAAATGTGCGTGAGGTACCAGATGCAGTAGACCCAAGGATTGCAATTCCATTCGTCGTCTAAAACAGATAAAAATATTGGTACCATAAAAATTATAAGAAAATCGAAATCATAAATTCCATATTGGCATGTTCCTCAAGTTATGACAGAAAAAAATACCGAAAATTGTGACCCTTTGTGGGTGAGGGTGAGGGCTGATATATTTTATCTTCACAATAGACCTTGTGTTAGCAAAATTTTTTGTGTGAAATTTCAGGAGAACTGGATGCTTATTCAATACCTTGAACCCGATGTAGGGAACGTACCAGAAGAAATGGTCAGATTTTTACCATCTTTATAACAGATCTTGTGTTGTTCAAAATGTTGAGAAGTCTGAATGGGATCGGCTGTAAATTTGGCATTTTATGAGCTTCACGGATATTAAGAATTTGATTTTTTAGAGGAGGTACCAGAGGGAGAGGATCGATATATTCCATCTTCAAGGCAGATTTCGTGTTAGTAGAAATAATTGGATGTTTGAAATATGAAGAGAACCGTATGCATATTTCGGATTTTATAATCGTGTTTGCTATTCAAAACTTTCACCCTTTGTGGGGGACGCACCAGAAGGAATTGCTCGATCTCTACCATCTTAATAACAGATTTTCTGTTGGTAGAAATATTGATATATGCCAAGTCTGAATGGTCTCAGATATTAATTTCACGATTTATGAGCTTCATGGATATTCAAAACTTTGACCCTTTGTTGCGGAGGTACCAGAAGAAGTGTAGCGATATATTCCATTTTCTCGCCAGACCATTGGTTAACAAAATGTTGTGTTGCGTGTAATTTGAAGATAATCGGGCTCTTACATCACATTTTGTAAGAGTTATAATTATTCAAAATGTTGACCCTATGTGGGGAAGGTACTTGATGCAGTTGACCGATATTGTCTATTTTAGTACCTGACCTAGCATTGATGTAAATATTGGGATTTGCAAAGTTGGAGTAAAATTGGGTTTCTCATTCTGTGCAGTAATTTTTTTTTTTTGGAAAATTTCGACTTTTTTTTGGTTAGGTACCAGAAGGAGTGGATCAATATTGTTCAACTTCGAACTCGATCTATATATACCAATTTATATATAGCCTCTCTAGCCATATGGCTGAGAGAATTAAAAAATGTGACTAAAATAATCAAAATACCGAATATCGGAAGGTACCGTTTTCAGTGCGATATGGGACCAATTCTTTTGAAAAATGTGGCTACCGATTATTTATTTTTCATTTCATTACCAACGAATACAAACGCCAAATTTCAAAGCTCTATGTCAAATAATGTGGGTGGTATTGGGATTTCGAAAGACAGGCAGATGGACATCGTTAAATCGAATTATATATTTTATGCTTATGATAAATATATGTACTTAAAAAGGGTATACGACGAATATGTAGAGGTATTACATATGGAATGACAAATTTAATATACCCTGTGTTCACGGATAAGTGAACATGTTTTTATAATAAAAGAGAATAGCGGGGTCTACCTAGTGTAGAAGAGAAGGGTAGACCTTTGAGTTAGAAATAAATAATTCAATTGCTGCATGTGGTATGTTTGAGTTAGATTACGGGATGAGATCTTAACTCATACTGATAAGCAAGTGTAGCATGTTTGCTTGCCACAAGTGAGATAGCTACGCATGTTTTATGAACTCCCTGATTTATGGCGGCATGGTGCACATGCATGTATACATTTGTATCTCTCTATTTCTCTCTCTCTCTCTCTCTCTCTCTCTGTTACACTTTATGCTAGACTAGGTTAAGCAAAATTATCATAAGTAGAACTTAAGAATTATTTTAAATGAATAAATCAGTGTAGTAAGAATAGTCAAACGGTGCATACATTATTCCGCGTACACCCCGCTTTCCATGCTGGAAGTTTTAAAAATGAGATGCCAAATTTTATATAATTTCTTCTTTATATGTTACAAGGAATAATTCAGATAAAATGACTCTGAAAGAGTTTTTTTCGATATAAGGTATTCAATGTTTTTATATCTCGTACGATGTGAATAATGTTCCCTGGAAGATCTAAAGGGACACTCATCTTAAACTTTAACTAAGTCTCACATAGTTTTTTTTTTTAATCATTGTAATTTAAATGGAGTTTGAATTGGTGGGCTCCAAGTAAAAAAATTGTCCTTCAAATTTATTAGAAAATGAGTAACCCTTTGGGGAGAATATTTGAAAATAAGCCTTTTTGGTTACTTTATGATCACTTAAAACCGTACCTCATTTGTTATCGATACATACATTGTACCAGCTGGCCATGAGTCTAATATATTCTCAATTTGTATAGTTATTGTTGACCTTTGATCAATATATTTTCTTCTGGTTTTTCGTTTGGCTCGAGGTCAGAATTTAAAAAACAGACGAATTTGTTTTTTTATATATTAATTTATTTGTCCGATATTTCGACTATCCTCGATAGTCATCATCAGGGATTTGACTTGAAAAAAACAATTAACATTTAGTATGAATAAATAAAACAAAACACTATAACGATAATTACATTGGATTTTAACTCTTCTGTTTTTAAGTTCTCTGATGCAGCTTTTCCAACCTTTCCTTTTTACTCGAATTTTCCAACTAATTTTTCTTATGCTTTTCGATGACATTTCTATAAATTTGAGCACAATGTTCCGTGTCAGTTTTGTAGTTCATTCGTTTATTAGGAGGTACATTTATAATATGTAGCATTTCTAACATGTACCTACGTTTGTAGTTATTTTCTTGTGCCAAGATGTCGACATCTTTGAAATTGGGCGTATGTCCTTCTTGTTGGCAATGGGCAGCAAGGGCAGTTTTTTGCTCTATGGGTTTAGTTTTTGTCTTTTGGTCCGATTTATGAGAGCTAATACGAGTTTTTAATTTAGATTTTGTTGTCCCAACATATGCCTTCGGACATACGTTGGACCCGTCCCCATTACATTTAATCTTATAAACGACGTTAGATTTATCCTCGTGTGGAATTTTTGTTTTAGTTCTACTAAAGAAATTATTGTTGGTGTTACTGCTTCTGAATGCCAATTGATACTTCTCACTATTATACATGTTTGATGAAGAAAATCTTTCCGAAAACCCTGGTATATATGTAGATCTTTTATATGTCTTTTCCACTAATTTTGTATTTTGGTATTCTCTATTACCCTCAGCGCGTTTAATCAATTCATTAACAATGTTACTAGGGAAGTCATTCATTTTTAAAATCTTTATGATTTTGATTTTGTTCTTTGCATGGAATTTTCTGTCACTTATTTTCAAGACCCTTTGGATAAAGTTTGTGGCCGTGTTGATTTTTATTCGTCGCGGATGCTTTGAATGGTAATTAATTAATCTACCCGAGGCTGTTGGCTTTTGGTACCAATCTAATAGTAACTTTTTTCCTTCTCTTTGTACTAAGCTATCTAGATATGGTAACTGATTATTCAATTCACTCTCCATCGTAAACCGTAGTTGTTTATTGTACATATTCAGCGTCTTAAGTGTATTTTCCACTTCCTCCTTTTTTACGATGCAAAATATGTCGTCCACATATTTTGTCAAGAATCTGGGTTTGATAGTCAATTTGTTCATAGTTTCGTCAAGAAGTTTCTCCATTATTATGTCAGCAATGATTGGTGAAATAGGTGAGCCCATCGGCATGCCTTTTTGTTGTTCATATATCTTATCCTTATATGCGAAATATCTAGCGTCCTTAATACATGTTGTCAAAATGTCAATAAAAAGATCCATTGGTATATGTGTATGTTCCTTTATAATAGATCAACTATCTTTAATAGCACTAATAGCCAAGTTTACTGGAATGCTTGGGAACAAGGAAACCACGTCAAATGAAATTAAAATTTCGTCATCTTCAATATGTTGGTTATTAATCCTGGATTTGAAGTCTATTGCATCTTTAATGTTGTATTTTGAATCAACTGTCAATACTTTTAGGATTTTTGATATATATCTAGATAACTCATAAGTCGGCGAATTTGTAAATGAACATATTGGTCGTAGTGGTGTTCCCTCCTTATGGATTTTGGGCAATCCATATATCTTTGGTGGTATTGACGTTCTATTTATTAAGTTATATTTCAATTTCTCGTCAATTAGTTTTAACTCAAATAATTTTGTAACTAATTTATTGTTTTTCTCTTGTAGTCCTGTTGTTGGGTCTTTTCTTACACGTTTGTAAGTACACATGTCCATTAAAATTGCGTTCATTTTTGAATCATATTCTGTTTTTGACATGGCAACAGTTTTTCCACCCTTGTTTGCATTTAATATTAATAATTCTTTATTTTGTTTCAAAAATTTCGCCGTTTGGTCCACTGTGTTTAGAACAAACCGATCTCTTTTCCCTAATGTCGTTTTCCTTGTGTGGTCATTTATCAGAGTAATAAAATTTATTCTCGCATTCTCTTGTTGTTCTCTGTTATCCAACGTTTGAATGCACTCTTCTCCCTCAGCGATAATATCAAACAAGGGGAACGTCGTTTTTGTTGTTGGCAAAGAGAACTTCGGCCCAAGAGACAGCAACCATTCAACGTTGTTGGGTATGTCAGTATCTGTTTTATTTACGAACCATCACAACATTTATAGAGCTCAGATGATCGATTACCATGAATTTTAATTGTAAAGCAACGTCGATGAAACCTTAATGTAGGAGTTATATCCGCCAACTATATATACATAATTTGATTAACTTTGAATAACTTCAGTGTGAAGTGGAAACTTAAAAAAATTACCAAAAGCAGTTAAAGAATAATGAGTTAGATAATTTAATTTAAATCTGCAAACTACCAAAATTCTTAAAAAATACACACTAAACACCTCAGCGGCGTACAGACACATCGATGGCATTATTAACAACCACATCTTTGTTGGCAGGTGCGTTCTCTCGTTTACCAATTGGTAACAAAGTCTTTACTTTAATACAGACAGTCTCCTCATATTTTTTGTTACATAATTGTTTGTGGCATGCAATCATTGAAACCCATTTTAATTGGCTAAGTTAGAGGTCAGACATTAAGTCTGCGTAACACAAATTGGTTGTGAATGTTCGAAGCTGCTTTTATTTGAGATATAAAACCCGCATTTGATACGACATAACTTTTACTAAATGGCCAAACAAAGTTCATAGTCGTCCTTTTTCTCTTTTTTGTTATTTGTATTCTATTTCAATTAATAATGTTGCCTTTGGTCCGCAGCGTGTGTCATTGCAGAGTCTGTACGAAATATGTTAAATAAAAGCTCAAAGTGCAACGTCCCTTGTTCGAACAACAAATTAACTTAATTTAAATAAATTCCAATCATAATAAATGATGTTTAAATAAATCAACGTTTCTAATAAATACGCAAACGTTACAGGGGTACATAATATATGTATGTACTTTGTTTATTTTCAATAGTATTTTTATTTGGTCAATGACTTTGTACGTTTATGGAATTCTTCACGAAATGGCGTATTCAGCTGGCCGTACGCCTGGCTGATGAGTAACTTTTCGCAGCAATACACATAATATATACTTCGAATAAAGAAATAGAGTTTATCTTTGAAATTTGGAACAACTAAATAGTTGATTTTAATTGGGAAATTGGGAACATAAAACAATTTTGAACGCAGGTCTGAGCAGTTGAACTAATTTTGATTAGACTGCTACTTCAAAATATTATTTTTTAGGATTCCGACTACGGAGTCGACTTTGCAAACTCGACTCCGAAAAAAATTCCCAATAATGAAAAAATTCGCCATAATTTTTAATTTTTTTTTAATTATATTGAATGAAGGCAAAGAATGTCGGAAATAGCATCAAATTTTAGAATAAGTTTTGATTTGTTCGAATTGGCCACCTTTGGCACGAATTATGGCCTTCAAACGGCCAATGAAACCGTCGCACGCTACCCGAATGTTGCTCTGCGGTATTTTGGTCCAATTCCGGCGAAGCACTTGCTTTAGGTGACACTTTGGCGTTTTTTTGTGCCAACCAGATACAATAGTCCAACGGATTGGTATCCGGGGATTTTGATGGTAATTGTGCGCTGGAAATGAAGCGAGGAACCTCATTTTGTAACCATTCTTGGATGGCGCGGCCAAAATGTTTGCGTGTCCAAGGCTTTAATATTCGGCATTTATTCTGATGCCACGGTCGATTAATATGAGCGGAGGGCGACCATCGGCTGTTATGGCGTCCCACACCATCACCATGGCCAGCGCTTGAGTTCTGGTGGTTTTTACATAACAACTACATTGCTTCCAACGCATACGTGTTAAGGGCTCTGAACGTTGAAATGGCAACTTCTAGTTGGCTGTACATTGTGGTCCGCGGTCCAAATAAAACAGCCAGTCTCCCGGATTTTTTTTTTATTTTTTGAGTTTTAAGGCGAACATCATATGTTTATGATTTATGTGTTTATTTCTCTTTCGAAAATTTATAGAACTCGAGTGGAACTTGCAATGTTTCTGGGGTTAAATGAGCATATGCTTAATCGCAATAAGTTCGAAATAAATACTACTTTCTAGAGAACGGCCTTTGTAAGCCACCTTCCACACCAAGATATGCTTAAAACGGGTTCCAAAAATAGAAGAAGTTTGCAGAAGTAGATGATGATGGCTTATTATGTCGAGAACCAAATACTAGGAAGGTAGGTCCAGGTTTTCGTATAGCCCCTATATTCGGTATTTTATTTGATATTTAGAGATGACAATAGATTCTACATTTACATTTTTGTCTAAATAAATCCATGCTATCTTATCGTCCACTATATCTTTATTTATATTCTGCAATTGGATCCACATGTGGTGACGAAACATTATCTTTATAGGTCCATGCTTTTCTATCCCGCATATAAGGTACTTCCTGATATCTGAAATTTTCATGATTTTTGCCACATTTTCAATATAAAGGTTTCAAATTTGGCATTTGATACGCACAATATATAATAACCCCTGTAGCAGATTATAGTCTATGTTGGTTCAAGGTTTGATACATAATTAATTAACATTGCCTCCCCCAATAAAATATCTGCAGTTTGTAACAAATTCTCCAACCGAGTTCTCTGGGGTTTCCAGTTTAAAATGAAGCTCGTTTGAATACTGAATGGGAATACTTTCATTTTTAAAGATTTTCTTCATCTATTTGGCATTTTCGACAATATAAAAAAATTTGTTATGACTTCCGCCAAAGTCGATGAAACATGCTCATCTTTTCATCGGCGTTTGGTTCTGGCTGAACTTTTCGTATAGCTTTCGTGAACGACTTCTTAATGTAGAGTTATTGGGTTTCTAGGTAATAATAATAACTTTGTAAATAGTTTATAAAATACGTATAAACTTCAAATTTACACAATCTAAATCAAATGCACCTTACCGAGCCTATATTAAACCTGTTTCTACCCTTTGTCTGTTAGTACAATATATTTTACAATTCGAAGACAATCTTAAAAGTTTTGTTTTTCGTTATTGGTAATTCGCATTTCCATTCTGTCCTCAACAAATTTTGCAAATGTACTCATAATATATTATTTATTCCGATGCATCCCGTTTCCGCAAGATATCATTTTTTTACTGAGGTGGTCACTGAAAATGTTAAATTACATGTTCGTCAGCAAACCTCAGCAAATGAAACCTTTATACTTTTAAAATACTAACTTTCCTCAACTCAAGCAATAAATAAAATCGATATACACCTTTATACAACATTTTTCCCATTCCACTTATTTCAAAATTAATTAAAAAGTAAAGCCAGGCTTATTACATCACAAGAAAGCTTATTAATCACATTTGTAGCGATAGTTTATTTTTTAAATCGTTGATCTTAAAAAAATTATATAAAGACAAACAAATAAAAAAGGTTTCGGTCGGACCGAAATTTGCATACCCTCCAACAAAAATCTTAAAACCAGTAAAGAAAATCTTAAAGTCGGGCGGGGCCGCTTTTGTGATACAAACCACTACACCACTTTGCTAATTTAGTTGAGCTCCACATAACAATTAAATGTTTTTATGGGAGAATTCAATCATACACCCTATGATTATAATTATAATTTAAAATTCAAAGGACTAAATATGCCGAAGCATTTGTATCTTTTAAATTCGGATTTGTATTGCCCATTTGGTGTAAAATTAATTTGATATCAGATAAAGATATATATGGGAGCTATATCCAAATCTTAACCGATCTCGATAAAATTTGGCAAATATTACGGCTGCGGAGGACAAAGATAACAAATCGGATGAACAATATATATGGGAGCTATAGCTATATCTGAACCGATTTCGATCAAATTTGGCATACTTATTTTCAGGCCTAATTTGGTTGTATGTGCACCTTCTAGACTCAATTCGGTAGTATGTGCCAAATTCCATCCCATTTGGGCAAATATTAGACGTTTGGTGCACAATATAAGGTAAATCGGACGAAGTTATATATGGGAGCTATATTCAAATCTGAACCGATCTCGATAAAATTTAGCAAAAGTATTTCTGAGCTGCATTTGATATATTTCCCCAAATATTTTTGTTACAGAGTACATATTACGGCTGCGGAGGACAAAAATAACAAATCGGATGAACAATATATATGGGAGCTATAGCTATATCTGAACCGATTTCGATCAAATTTGGCATACTTATTTTCAGGCCTAATTTGGTTGTATGTGCAAAATTCCTATTCGGGCTGATATTACACGTTTGATGCACAATAAAAGGCAAATCGGACGAAGATATATATGGGAGCTACATCTAAATTTTTACCGATTATCTCCAATTTAATATTTGCCCAAATGGGATGGAATTTGGCACATACGACCGAATTTAGTCTAGAAGGTAGTATGTCAAATTTGGTGAAGATCGGTTCAGATATAACTATAGCTCCCATATATATTGTTCATCCGATTTGTTGTATTTGTTACCTACAGCCGTAATATGCACTCCGTAACAACGATATTCAGGGAAATATATCAAATACAGCTCAAAAATATCTTTGCCAAATTTTATCGAGATCAGTTCAGATTTGGATATAGTTCCCATATACATCTTTATCCGATTTAAAATTAATTGTGCACCAAATGGGCAATACAAGTCGGATTTTAAAAGATACAAATGCTTTGGCATATTTAGTCCTTTGAACTTTAAATTATAATTATAATCATAGCGTGTATGATTGAATTCTCCCATAAAAACTTTTAATTATTAAGTGGAGCTCAACTAAATTAGCAAAGTGGTGTAGGGCATCATAAAATCGGCCCCGCCCGACTTTAGGACTTTCTTTACTGGTTTACCGATTATCTCCAATTTCAATAGGGTTCGTCCTTGGGCCAAACAAATGTTGTTTGGAAAATTTCATCTCAATCGGATAATAAATGAGACCTGCATTTTGTTCACAAGAATACATGGACAGACGGACGGACAGACAGGCATAAATCAACTCAGAAAGAGATTATATGCAGATCATCAAAAGGAACTATGGGCCTATCTCGTTTCCTTTTGCCTGTTACAAACAAATTCACAAAGACATAATACCCTGACCACCTTGTGGTGTAGGGTACAAAAATAGCCATTATCTACAAATGTCGGATTTAAATCCTTATACAGTAAAAATACTTGACATATCAACAACAAAATTCAAGTTTCTTTTAATTATGTTTTAAATATGTTTTCTATCAATTCCCATCAATAAATTGATACTACGAGGCACTTGGTTGTGACCATTTTTGGCCACGGTCGTGACACCGTGCGTCGTGGTGAGTGTGTGGTAGGGTATTTTTGGCTTTCTTTTTTACTGCAAATTTCGGATCAATAAGCTCGTCTCGAAGGAGAAATAAACTCATTAATTCTAAACATATGATTTTCGCCTTAACAAAACTCAAAACTTAAATAATTACTTTTGTAGACTATTACTTTTCATTATTTTGAGCCAAAGTTCCAATACATAAAGTAAGATAGCTATTCCACCTTATTAGGGAGTTTATAGTTTGTCACGAAATAGACTTCATTTGTTACGAAATGAAAAGCGGGACTTCTGAAGCTTGATGAACTTCAATAGCCTTTCACTTTAAAAATATACAACAGCTGATTAGCATTAATATCAGCTGTGGCTCATTTAAAGTCCGTTTGCCCGTGACATTTATTCCATTTCATCTCTACCCAACACACCTGTCCAGCATTCTCCTATCCACCATTTCGACACTTGTCCTAAGAAGTTGTAGATTAATGATTAGACTGCTTAAAGATGTTTTTAATAATGTCCAAAAGTAAGCCATTGTCAGTCAAAAATGCTGTGACATAAATGTCATTTATCTCTGTAGGTATTATCTACCGAATGGGCGTTGTTGTAATTTGACTTGCGGCCTTAACAATCATAAAGTTTGAAGCACAGTTCCATTTTACATCTGGCCACTACCAAATTGTAATGTCCTTTTTAAGGCATCTTAAGGGACAAAGCTAAAATGATTGTCAAAGATGATTACATTCATATGCTGGTATGTTAAAAAAAAGGCAAACAGATTTGTCATTTGCCTTTAGAATAAAATATGTGTGGGTGTGTGTGTATAATATTTGTATCCCAACATACCAAAAATACAATACAGCTTGAGAATATTATTATAAAATTATAATTTTTCAACAATGCTTGAGAAACACTTATGTTCCACAAACTTTTTCAAATTTAATTTAATTTTTTATGAAAATTGTCAGCAAAAAATTGTTTCTTTGGTAAAAAGCAAAATCACGCGAATTTAGGACCCATTTCTGGACCGAATTCTTAATGTATGGATGAATAATAAATCCGGGAATTTGTGATATATATTATTTCAATCCCATTTCAGAGTGGAGACATCAAAAAAGTTTCAGGAATTTAATAGATGTGTATTCTTAGTGGATGAGATGCAGAAGCTCTAATAAGGGAGAAGAAAGCGTCAGGGTTTTAATACCACATGAGGCAGTGACTACTGGGATATCCATCAAGACAAAAATGTGTAAAATGATTAAAAAATAAAAAAAATTATATTTTATACTTTTACAAAAATAAGTTTAATATAATATTATTTTCGTAAGCTTATTCTAAAATTTCTAGTATAAGCTTATAAATAAGGGTTCCATTTCGATTATGTGACATATGGCTTATGTTCATAAGGTATTATGTCTTTGTGCATTTGTTTGTAACATGGAGAAGGAAACGAGATAGACCCATAGTTACTTTTGAGAACCTTCATAGAATCACTTTCTGAGTCGATTTATGCATGTCAGTCCGTCTGTCCGTCCGTCCATGTATTCTTGTGAACAAAATGCAGGTTGCATTTATTATCCGATTGAGATGAAATTCTCCAAACAATATTTTTTTGGCCCAAGGACGAACCCTATTGAAATTGGTGAGAATCGGATCACATTTAGATATAGCTCCCATATAAATCTTCATCCGATTTCGGGTTAAATGTGCACCAAATGTCCACTATCAGTCCAAATTACCTGAATTTTGGCACACCCAACCGAGTTCGGCCCAGAAGCAAGTATATCAAATTTTGAGAAAATCGGTTCAGATATAGCTATAGCTCCCATATATATCTTTCATCCGATTTGATCTTTAAGTCCCTCACATTCCTACTATGCACTCCACAACCGTGATATTTGGTACCAGGTATTAGATGGAGCACAGAAATAGCTGTTTTAAATTTTATCGAAATCGGTTCAGATTTGGGTATAGCTCCCATATATATCTTCATCCGATTACGGGTTAATTGACCACCAAATGGCCAATATCAGCCCAAATGGCCCGAATTTTGGCACATGTGACCGAGATTAGCCTTAAAGCAAATACAACAAATTTGGAGAAAATCGGTTCAGAAACCGCTATAGCTCCCATATATATGTTTTATCCGATTTGGTGTTTAAGCCTCTCACATTCGTAATATGCACTCCACAAGAATGATATTTGGTACCAGATATAAGATACAGCCCAGAAATAGCTGTTTGTAATTTTATCGAAATCGGTTCAGATTTGGATATAGCTCCCATATATATCTTCATCCGATTTCGGGTTAATTGTGCACCAAATGGCCGATATAAGTCCAAATGGACTGAATTTTAGTACATCGGACCAAATTCAGCCTAGAAGCAAGTATATCAAATTTAGTGAAAATCGGTTCAGATACAGATATAGCAACCATATATATGTTTCATCCGATTTAGTGTTTTAGTCCCTATACATTCGTAATATTCACTCCACAACCGTGATATTTGGTATCAGGTATTAGATGGAGCACAGGAATAGCTGTTTTAAATGTTATCGAAATCGGTTCAGATTTGGATATAGCTCCCATATATATCTTCATCCGATTTCGGGTGATTGACCACCAAATGGCCGTAATAGCATCAATTTTGGCAAATCCGACCGAAACCAGCTTAGAAGCAAGTACACCAATTTTAGTAAAAATCGGTTTAGATATAGCTATAGCTCCCATATATATCATTCATCCGATTTGGTCTTTAAGTCCCTCACATTCGTAATATGCACTCCACAGGAATGATATTTGGTACCAGATATCAGATAAAGCCCAAAAATAGTTGATTTTAATTTTATTAAAATCTGTTCCGATTTGGATATGCCTCCCATATATATCTTCATCCGATTTCGTGTTAATTGTGCATCAAATGGCCAATATCAGCCCAAATGGCATGAATTTTGGCAAATCCGACCGAAACCAGCCAATAAGCAAGTACACAAATTTTAGTAAAAATCGGTTCAGATATAGCTCTAGCTCCCATATATATGTTTCATCCGATTTGCTCTTTAAGTCCCTTACATTCGTAATATACTCTTCACAGGAATGATATTTGGTACCAGATATCAGATAAAGCCCAAAAATAGTCGATTTTAATTTTATCAAAATTTGTTCAGATTTGGATATAGCACCCATATGTACCTTCATTCGATTTCGTGTTAATTGTGCAACAAATGGCCAATATCAACCGAAATGGCATGAATTTTGGCATATCTGGCCAAATTCAGCCTAGAAGCAAGGACACCAATTTTAGTAAAAGTCGTTTCAGAGATAGCTATAGTTCGTAAAATGCACGATAGAATTAGATAGATTTTGATTTTGTACCAAATATCTCATAGAGCTCTGAAATGCCCTGTATAAACCTTTTTACGAGAGCTCTACTAAATATGCATAGTGGTGTAGGGTATCATATAGTCGGCCCCGCTGACTTTTGAGCTTTCCTTACTGGTTGTAATATTATTCTCAAGCCATTTTGGTATGTTGGGATATTATGTTGGCAAACACCAGCAGATTTTTTAACATTTATTTGTTCAACATGAATGCCGTAAATATATCAATGTCTCAAAGTAATGGAGGGTACAGAGCATCGAAAATATCTATGTCTGTTGACAGTTTTCTAAATTTATTTTTTGTTCCTTAAATTTGACAGATGTCCTTTGCTAGGAGGCATGGCAGCACAAAACAAATATTCCCGGCAATGCCTTAATGATACCGAAAGAAAAATAAAATATGACTATGAGTTATGTTTGATGACGGAATGAAAAGTTTTCCTTCCAACATTTGTATCGCAAATTATATAGTGGAAATAAGGGGAAATTAACTTCTTGTTTATTTTAATAACATTGTGGTTGGTACAATTGAAAATGCATAATTGGAGTTAAAGAAGTTGGGGCAAGAAGACAAGTTAGCTTTTGGAAATGTGTGTATTTGCCATTTCACTTCACTACACTAATCGATTGTAAATTCTTGTTTCTTTTATAATTTAACTTAAAACACTTTTGAAATATATCGCATCCCTTAAGTTCCCATTAAAAACATTGACTCTACATGAAATTCCGTCTAATATATTCATGTTATGTCAATTTGCATTATAGAATCTACTCAGTGATACCAAACAAATTCTGAAGCTCCTTGGAAAAAAAAAAAACAAAAATCTTATTGTCCGTAAAAATCCAATGCTTAAAATTATTTTTTTTTTGTGACTTTTGGCATCCCGTTAGAAACTCCTCGAAAGTATATACATATATAAACTGCATCAAAGTCAAACGTCATAATTTTTACATTTTTTTTTAAATATTATATAAAATTTTAGAATAAGTTTAGATCTGTTCGAATTGGTCACCTTTGGCACGAATTATGGCCTTCAGCTGACATCTTTGACAAGTGAACACGATAATTTTGTTTGTTTACAAACTGCTGGACAACCAATGTTTTCTCATCAGAGACGGAGAAAACCAAATTCGGCAGTTCACCACTTTTGGCCAAGCGAAACCACTCTTTAGCTCTTTTGAGTCTATTTTCTTTATGTTGCGCTGTAAGTTCTTGCACTTTTTGGAATTTCAATGGCTTTACCCTGAGCTCATTTTTCAATATTTGTCGAACGGAATATTGCGATATGTTCAGCCATATCCGCTGATGTTGCTGTTTTCTTCCGTCCACTTCCTCGATGTCGGGCTACGCTACCAGTATCACGGTAACGAGACACAAAAGATTTTTTCACATTAAAATGCTGGAGTGTTCTAACGATAGCCACTTGTGAGTTTCCAGCCAAATATAAAGAAATCACACTATCATGCTTGAATTCCATCACGAATAAGTTTTTTTTCTGGAAAATTCTCACCAAAATGCTTTTGTACGCTTGTAAATAATATAATGAGCTGTCACTGGAATAATTTTAACAGCTGGCGGACGAGTGACTTAGACCATTTGGGCAAATATTAGACGTTTGGTGCACAATAAAAGGCAAATCGGACGAAGATATATATGGGAGCTATATCCAAATCTGAACCGATCTCGATAAAATTTAGCAAAGGTATTTCTGAGCTGTATTTGATATATTTCCCCAAATATTGTTGTAACAGAGTGCATATTACGGCTGTGGGTAACAAATATAACAAATCGGATGAACAATATATATTGGAGATATAGCTATATCTGAACCGATTTCGATCAAATTTGGCATACTTGTTTTCAGGCCTAATTTGGTTGTATGTGCAAAATTCCATACTATTCGGGTTGATATAAGACGTTTGGTGCACAATAAAAAGCAAATCGGACGAAGATATATATGGGAGCTATATCTAAATTTTCACCGATTATCTCCAATTTCAATAGGGTTCTTCCTTGGGCCAAACAAATGTTGTTTGGAAAATTTCATCTCAAGCGGATAATAAATGCGCCCTGCATTTTGTTCACAAGAATACATGGACAGACGGACGGACTGACATGCATAAATCAACTCAGAAAGTGATTCTATGGAGATCCTCAAAAGTAACTATGGGTCTATCTCGCTTCCTTCTCCATGTTACAAACAAATGCACAAAGACATAATACCCTGACCACCTTGTGGTGTAGGGTATAAAAAATAAAATAAACCACATTTGAAAATATCGTCTCAATCGGGTTATAAATGCGAACTGTACAAAAATATATGGACAGGCTGACGGAAATAATCGATTCATAATACAATTCAAGTACATAATGCCATGTACCACAGTGTGAGGTAGATTTATGCCAATCTAGTTCGATTGACCAACTAGTTCCTTGGATTCAGTTGTTGGTATGAAAACTTTGAGTATGAGTGATAGGAAATATATGAAATCCCTCATACATTTGGGAATTGATGTACTGAACTATGAACAAGATTGACACAATTCTAGAAATCGGCTTTAAAAACCAGAAATGTCTTTGGTATATATCACCTTAAGTTTCTACATTGTTATTTACATTTTAACGTTTCCAGGCCATATAATGCAGAGCTTTCCGTCCATTTTAGAAACATGCCATTTATTAAAACATTTTTTGAAGATCAAGCATAATCCTGACTCGAAATTACCAAATGGTCCCCCAGTCAAAGACGAAGAAAGGTAAAGACTACATAATAGTAAAGACTATATGGAAACTAGTTCAAGTGGAAAATATTTAGAGGAGTTGCTCACAACAGAGATATTCTCATTTATAGAGCAGAAAAAAATAATTAAAAAAAAAAACCAGAAAACTAAAAGTTTGATTCATTGACGTTTTCAATTAATTATACCCTCCACCATACATAGTATGGAGGGTATATTAAGTTCGTCATTCCGTTTGTAACTCATCGAAATAATCATTTTAGACCCAACAAAGTATATATGTTCTTGATCAGCGTAAAATTCTATGACGATTTAGCCCTGTCCGTCCCTCTGTCCGTCTGTTGTAATCACGCTACAGTCTAAACGAATTAAGAAAGGAAGCCAAAATTTTGCACAGATCTCTCAGCAGGCAGGTCAAGTTCGAAGATGGGCTATATCGGTACACGATATCGTATAGTTCCCATATAACGGTACCACCCGATATTCGGTTTTTTGAAGATTTTAGCCACATTTTCCACTGGAATGGTCTGAAAAACCATAATAGGAGTTCCTTGTGAGTACTTTATCCCTTGAATGAGAATTATCCATATAGGTCTACGATATCGTATATCCCTCATATAACGGTACCACCCGATATTCGGTATTTTGATGATTTTACCCACATTTTTCACCGGAATTGTCTGAAATTCAACACAAGGAGTCCCTTGTGAGTACTTTACCCCCTGATATTCAGTAATTTAATGATGGTAGCTACATTTTTCAACGGAATTTTGGGTATTTGATGATTTTAGCCACATTTTTATTTTTTTGTTCGTTGTCTGAAATTGTACGCAATGGGTTCTTTGTGAGAACTTTTCCCCCCCCTCACAGAGAATTCTCTATATAGGTACACAATATCGTATATCCCCCATATAACGGTTCCCCCCGATATTCTTGATTTTGATGATTTTATCCACATTTTCCGTATATCCCCCCACTAATATCGGTACCTTCCGATATTAGGTATTTTAAAGATTTTAACAGATTTTTTAATGTATTTTATTTTTTGAGAATTTTCTAATTCGTTCCAAATGGTGGAGGGTATTCAAAGTTCGGCCGGGCTGGACTTACTGCTTCTTTACTTGTTTAATATTGCATTTGCTATTAAAATTATTTAATATGATCAAGTGTGTTGTTATGATATCATAATAACAGAGATAAATCTACCTACAGATGGGTTAATGGTTTCCGACTTCTGTTCCGGACTAATGGGTAACTTCCAAACGCAAAATTTTCATTTTACAAGTTAAAATGTAGGGTAAGTGTACCAGTAGTCGGCACTTTTAGGATTTTCACGTTTTTAATCGCTCATTATTCTGAGTGGAACTTTTCAATTATTACAAAGTTAATTTATTCAGATTCGAAATTTTGTATAGTTTTTGCAATAATAAATAAAGTTTTAATATATTTTTTATTAAATTTCATAAATTTGTAGTTTTATTAAAACAATGCTTTTTTGCCAGTAGTCGGCACCACTTGCCAATTGTCGGTATGGCATGTTCCAACAGTCGGCATACCAATTTTTTTTTGTAAGAATAATTAATAATAATAAATTAATTCATTAAAATATAATATTTTTGTTTAGTTAAACTGATTCGACGATATAAAATCCAAATTTTTGGGAGGTACCTCCGATTCTCATGCTATATCTCCAGTTCCGTGCGTAATTTCTAAAATATATATAGCCAATCATACTTTCAGGCAATATTGTAGTATACTTGGAAATTGTGAGGAAAATCTGTTCAGCGGTTTTCGAGTCCTTATAAAATCTAAATTTTTGGAAGGTACCTCCGATTCTGATGCTATATCTCCAGTATCAAGTGGAATTTCAAAAATGTATATAGCCTATATTGCTTTCAGGCGATGTTGTATTATACTTGGACATTTTCAAGAAAATCTATTTAGCGGTTTTCGAGTCTATAAATTACAAACAAACAAACATACAAACATTTTCCTCTTTTATAGATATAGAAGATAATTATTCAAAATGTTGACCCTTTGTGGGCCGATACTGTTCATTTTCGCACTTGACCTAGCACTGGTATAAATATTAGCAGTTGCAAAGTTGGAGCAAAATCGTATTATGCTTTCTCTTTATGTGCAGTAAAATATTTTTTTTTTGAAAATTTCGACCTTCTTTGGGGGATTTACCAGAATGAATAGACGGATAATGTGCACCAGCCAGCCAGGCAGGCAACTGGACGGACGGACTTCGCTAGATCGACTCAAAAATATCCTGAAACGGATTTGCTCCAAAGAGTTCTAGGGTCTAAAACCATTATTTTAATGAGGCAAGTTTTTGGCCATATCAAGTGATATATAACCCCAGTAGCCATATGACTGAGGGTATAAAAAGTGATTCAAAAGTCATCTTCATTGTTTCTATCTTTAGGACTTTGATACTACTTTATTTTCTTTGTTAACCTACCGACAAATTTCGTTTATTATCGAAAATATATGCAATTGGTACATCGCGGTCATCGATAAATGACAGAGTCGCACTACTGGTCCAGCTGTACAGGTGCCAATAATTTAACTATGCAACGTTCTATTTTTTACCTCAATATCTTTGCCATAGTAGTCGATGTATGTTAGGGTTATGACTTTTTGACTTTTCTTTTCCAAAAGGGATTTCCTGTATCGCGAATGAATTAACTATTTCCCATAACTTTTAATCTGAACTGATTTTTGGCACAGTATGCACATGCAGAAATTGAAAGTTTGAATAGATCAGTAAGGCTAAGCCGGTGAAAAATTCCAATTGTTCATTCTCTGGTAAAACCAACCATTTGTGCAAAGTTTAATTAACCTTGAACAAATCCATTTTTGTGCAATCTTACAAGGATTTAGCAACACTATGCTACGGAATTGAAGATAAAGTTGGAAAATCGAATAAATTAATCCCATACATTTGGAAAATGTAAACTTCTGTTACAAAAAAAAAAAAAAAAAAAAAACAAGTAAGCAAAGGCTACAGTCGAGCGGGGCCGACCGTTGAATACCCTACAACACTATAATAAATGATAAAGTTTATATAGGCCATATACTCGAAAGAATTCCACAAGATATTGTGACAAATAATAAAAGAAAACCATCAGGATTCGTTCTAATTTTCGAATAATAGAAACTTGAACTAATTTGCTCATTTCCAATTTATAGGTAGATGTTGCACGTAAATGGTCCTCCTAGATCTGGAACCAATATTTCCCAAAGACCTATAATCTCCCAAAAGTGGCAAAAGATTAACATTTATTATTGGTTTTTGACTTAAACGCATCTATATGAGATACAGACATTTGACTATATTCTTCAACGAAATCAGATCAGGAATGGATATTTTCGTATTTTGTCTACAAAAGTTGGCAAACTTGTTCACACATTGAATATTTTTGGATGGCCATCCAAAACTATTTGGCTTTTGCAATGTCCGGTAACCTCCATTCAAATGCGATCGGGCGATAATTACAACTTGCTGACAATTTTGCAGTTTTTTTGGTCCATTTCAACCCCTAAATATTATGTGATCATCTCCAAAAGAAATAGGGTTCTATTCTGACCTTAACCCCACCTACATTCTAAATTTCGTGAAGATCGGGCCATAATTGCGACCTGTGGAGTGATTACAAATTAACATGGACAGACGGACAGACGGACGGACGGACATACATAGCTAGATCGACTCAGCTCGGCGAGCTAGGAAGATCCATATATACTTTCCTATATGGGAAACCAATATTTCGAGGTGTTACATAAATTCTGGCCCAATCAAACTTATAATACCCCCAACACATAGTGTTGTAGGGTATAATAAATAAAAATGCAAATTGTTTTAAATCTTATTTTCGTTTGAATGCCAACCGCATTTCACACTCAAAACAAAAACTGAGAATTAAAAAGTTAATGACCATTTAGTTTTATCTCCGCTCAGGTGAAAGTGACATGTCATGGAAACCATAATCTTTTTGTGGCATATGGCGGACGTAGACCGCATTTGCAAAACGTCAACAAATGTTAACATCTCAACTTTAACATTAACCACGGCAGCTGCACTGCCACTTTAAATCAACCTTAAAAAAGAGAGAGAAAAAAGAGAATAAATATTTATTCTTACGGTGGATGTGGGCAGCACTCGAACGAATGAATACCCACTCAAGGATAATACGCAACATCCCTTTATTATTCCATTGAGAGGTGTAGGTTGCCGTGACAACCTTCTCCATCCATCATTTCACGGACGTTGAAATTTAAATTTTTAAAATAAGGCATTGGTCTCTCGTTGACAATGGACAGTGTAGACAACATTTGCTTTTGACTTGCAGTTTTTACTCCAATAACAATAATATTGTATGGAAATATAAAGCATACATAAATCGTTGTGAACAGAATTTTTGCCACGGACCTGTAGAATTTATTATTGAAGTATGAAAAATAAGTTGAAAAACAAAAACGCGTTAAGTTCGTCTGGGCGAACATTCAATTCCCTTCAATTTAAAAGTATCGGATTGAATATTGGGCCCACTTTAATTTGTGAAATCAGTTGGCTAGAAATCTTCAAAATACCTTTGAGTCGATGGCACCGATTTAGTGGTAGTTTTATACAATTTCTTGCTTTAAATACCAAATTTGAAAAAAGTCTGTAAAAAATGTGTGAAAAATCACTAAAATACCAAACATTCAGAATTATCGCTATATGTGATATAAGAAATCAAGGACCTATTCTAGCAGTCTTCTGCCACGGAAGGCAGATCTCATTACAAACTCTATATACTGAATTTTAAACGAGCCTGGTGAAATTGGCCATCAGAATACCGAATTTTGGCAGGTACCTTTAAATGGGGCTATATAACAAATTGACCGATAGGGCACATGTACGAGCTTAATCTGCCTACACATTTGTGCAAAATTTTAGCCTTATATATCAGTTCGTTCGAAAGATAGCGGAATTACATCATGCAGATAGACGGAAATAGATAGACTTAGAATATAACCCGGCTTCGGAATATACATACAAACATACATACATATATACACTATATAGGGTTTAGCATCAGTGTTACGAGGAGTTTTAAACAGAATGATCACGTTAATATACCCTACGTAGTATGGGGATAATAAACATATAAAGTATAAAATTGAAGTTCCGATAGGATTGAAACCGATTTAATGAGAAAATTATTTTTTTTACCAACCTGTTTGCCACACCTGAAAAATTCAAAGATATTCCAAAATACAAAATGCGCGCAGATTTAAGAAAGTTGAGTGCGCTTTTTCTATCTTCAAATAGTGGAAATTTTGAAACATTACGAAAATATACTTATTTTCACACTGCGGTATTCGACACAAATATAGCCATGAAATGCCTCTGATAAATGTAGGAAAAATCGATTTAAATTAAGATATAGCTCCCATATATACCTCTGTGGACATTTGGGCTGATGAGCAAGGCTATATCGATTTCAAAATTTCCTGCAAGGAAACACGATGACTAAAACTGTTATTTCGATGAGACACATTTCGACAGCATCAGATTATTTACTATCTATAGCAATAAGGATGTGAGTATAAACTTCTCCATATATAAAAGAAAGTTATGTTAGTTACTACGCTTCTAACTCAAGAACGGCTGGTCTGGTTTTGGAAATTAACACCATTTCGGAATGGTCTCTTGGCAGAAAAGGATAAAATTCAAAAAATAAACAGTGTAAAAATAATCCAACAGCAAGTAATAAGGCAGTAACTTCAGCCGGGCCGATCTTTGTATACCCTCCACCATTTGGAACAATTTTGGCAATTTTCAAAAAAAAAAAAAATAATAATATAAAATAAAATCAGTTAAAAATTCTGTTAAAATCTTAAAAATGCCGAATGTAGCCGTTATATTAGGGTCTATACGACGATATGGACCTGCATAGGCAACTTTTGTCACAAAACATTACACTATTCAAATGCGAAACTTGAATAAAAAATCGGTGAATAATGTCGCTTAAATCGCCAAAATACCGAAAAAAGTACCATTATATAGGGACTATACCAAAACGTGGACCTACATCACCCATTTTCAATCCGTCTGTGGAAATCACTCTAGCTTCCGAACGAAATGAAGTAATTTGATAAAATTTTACTCAAATGTATATTTTGTCTGCAGGACTTTTGGTTTGAAAATGGGCCATGTAGGTCCACTTTTTGGTATAGCTCCCCTATAATGGTACCTCCCTATTTTCGGTATTTTGGTGATTTAAGCAGGTCCAAGTTTTGGTATAGCTATAGCTACATTTTTTTCAAGTTTCGCATTTGAATATTGTTTGGCTTATGACAAAATTTGACTATGCAGGACCACGTCGTCGTATAGACCCTAATATAACGGCTACAATCGATAGTTTTAAGATTTTAACAGAGTTTTTAACGGTTTTTTTGTTGAAAATTGCCGAATTCGTTCCAAATGGTGGAGCGTATTTAAAGTTCGGCCCAGCCGAATTTATAGCTTTTTAACGTGTTCCAATTTGACATGCTATATTGAAGTATATTTTTTATATTTGTTTTGAATTCTGGTTGTAAAGCAAAGGAAATTAATTTAGTACACAATACGATTTTAATGGTAATATTTCCTGACTAGAACTGGTACCTAGCTGTCCAACCCCAAAACCTACATTGTGCGTAAAAAAATGACCTACACAGCTGTATAGGGCTCATACCAAAACGTGGACCTACTTCTTTTAAATGGCAATAATCCGTCCAATGAGAAATCACAATGCAAAAATTCTTTGGGACAGCAATCAGAGAAATACAGAATATAAAGAGACACTGCAGTATGCGGACTATACAACATTTTAGAGCAAATTAAAAATTTAGTAAGAAAATGATTCATATCCTCCGAAAATTCTTCCGAAGTATTCAAGATACTTAAATCGGTCGGTATTTTTAGCCATATTTTTCAAACTAATCTCGGCAAGTTTTGGTAATTTGAGTTTTAGAAAGAAGAAAACAACCTTTCGAAAAAATATAAATATAGGCCCACGTTTTGATGTAACCCCCACATGAAGGTATCCTCCGATTTAAGCTACTTCCGGGTTCTTGGCCACATATTCAATTGATTTGGCCTTTATTGGGCATCTTGGCTTCTAAGAGGGTAGAAAACCTTTTCACAGAAAATGTTCAATGTAGGTCAATGTTTCGGAATAGCCCCCAAATATAAAGGTACCTCCTCATTCCTACTCATTATGAGGGTCTTGACTTAGGCTGCCTTTGGTGGAGAGAACCATCTTAAAGAAAAATTTCAACATAAGTACATTGTTGGTATAGCCCCCATATGCAAAACTACCCCCTGATTCACCGATGTATAATGATGTTAACAGATTGGCAGACAAACAGACGGACATTGTTAATCGTCATTGGTATATGGGAACTCTAACGCATAATTTGAGGTGCTAAAATTGTTATTAAATTTGACTATTTTGAAATAATTCTGCCCTCAATTAGCACGACAAATTCCATATCACAGCTCATTTCAATGGGAAATGTTTCTAAACTCTGTACAGTACTAAAAATAGAAATTAGGAGCTATTATGAACAGTTCATATATAATTTATGAAGAATTTTTGAATTATATGACATATTATTTAGGTTTCTAACTCTCAACAGGCCTATTAGCCTGTTCACAGAACTTTTGTGTAAGGCAGACAAACAATTGCTACCCAGACAATCAAGTTTTTATTTCAGTTCATTTACTTTTTTCGTCTGGGAGAAAAGCTCTTTTTACCTATTGTCCTTCTGTCAAACATTTGTTTATGTTTCCAAAAAGAAAATTTGTTTATTTATTTTTTTAAATTATTACGTCCTTTGGTTTTAGACGTGGCGTGTCGGTGCCCGGACATGATCCTCACGGACATAAACCCCATTGCAGTTATGGGGATAATGCCCGGTTTGTTTTTGGTCATAATCCCCATTTTAATGTGGGGATAGTGTCCGCTTCCAACACAGACACAACCTCCATGGCGAGTATGACCGTTTGCTGTGTGGACTACTTGCAAAAATAATTAATAGAACAGTGTTGGCTTGTTTGTTCGGGATACGGTAGTATTTTGTTGTTGCAAAATGGTCAGGCTTTATCCCTTTATTGTTGTTTTTATGAAAACAACGTTTGTTTATTAGTGGATGGTAATGTTTACCAGGGGGTAAGACAGGGAATACCTAGGTTTCGGAAAGAGCCACCAATCCTTATCAGTTTCCTTGTTTTTTGTCTGGGATATTCTCCCCAGAAGTTATTTTAAAAATAACTGCTATGACAAAAAACATTTTTTACCCTAGTGACGAGATCGTAAGCTCAATAGAAGAGGAACCAAAGAATTAAATAAAACTAAAATTCTTTTGGAAAGTCTTCTAAATCTTACAACCGCACTTATAAAGACTTTTAGAAGACTTTCCAAAAGAATTTTAGTTTTATTTAATTCTTTGGTTCCTCTTCTATTGAGCTTACGATCTCGTTGAAGTTTCTTAATAATAAAATAATCGTAATACGAGATCGTAAGCTCAATCGTAATACCTTCTATACGTATTACGATTATTTTATTATTAAGAAACTTCAAATGGCAAATTTATAAATTAAGCGTCATTGTGGGTGTTTTGGACAAAAACTGAACTATTTTTTTCTCATTTTCATTTATCATTTGTCCCATTTAAATTTACTAGTGCAAGAATTATTTATTGTGGCACTGTGCATGGTACTTAACAGTTGTAAAAAAGTTATACGAAGTAACAACCATGCAGAAAAGTTTACGCTAACGTGACACACCCAAAGGATAGCAATGCTTTCAATAAAGGCAAGAAAGTAAGAAAAAACTATGTATGTGTTTGCTTTCAGTAAAACTTACATTGATTTTTTTCTTCTTGGAAACTTATCCTGCTAGGGATTAATTGTGCATTAAACAAATAGATTTATAAATGCCAGGGGGATGAGATGAACAGTACTTATTAATTTATTATGTTTTTAAGTATTATTTGAAGATAGAAAAAGATCATAGGAAATGATGATAAAGTAAGTTTGTCAAACAAAGAAGTTTTTATAACAAAATGCAGGATGTCAGAGTTGAATAAAAATCATTTGAAAGAAAAAAAAACAAATAAAAAGCTGTAAGTTCGGTCGGGCCGCACTTCGAATACCCTCCACCATTTGGAACGAATTTGGCAATATTAAAAAAATAAAATCCGTTAAAAAATTTGTTAAAATCTTAAAAATACGGAATGTAGCTTTTATATTAGGGTCTATATGACGACGGAGACCTGCATAGGCAATTTTGGTCATAAGCCATTACAATGAGAAGGTGTTATTCAAATGCGAAACTTGAAAAAAGTCGGTAAATAATGTAGCTTAAATCATCAAAATACCGAATATAGCGAGGATCCATTATATGGGGGCTATACCTAAACGTGGGCCTGCACAAACAATTTTCTATCATTGTGTAGTATCCATTGCGAACTTCAAATACCAAATTTGAAACAATACCGCTGAATAATGTCGCTAATATCATCAAAATACCGAATGTCGGGTGGTGGCGTTATATGGGGGCTATACGAAGGCGTGAACCTGCACAGATAATTTTCTATCATAGGCGGTAATATCCATTGCGAACTTCAAATTTGATGAAAAAAAGACAAACGAGCAGACAGAGCGGCGACATCGTTAAAGCAACCTAGAATTTTACGCTAATCACGATTATATATACTCAATGAGAAGGTGTTACAATCGTTATGAAAAATTGTATATACCCTCCTTAAAAATAGGCAAAACGACATTTCGTGTTACTGTTAACAATTTCATTTTTAATTTGTAATTATTTCTACTTATATACCACACAAACTCCCAATTATTTTAACAAGGAGAAGTCCGTGCTATTTTTAGAACTTGTGCGGTCAGTTTATTTTCAATTTCACAGCAATCTGTAGTTAATCCCCTTCCCCAGGGTATCATTTCTTTGTGCATTTGTTTTGAAATCAAGTAGTGGGACGGGAGAAACCTAAAGCGACTTGTGTATATCCGTTCGTCCTTTCCGCCTGTATATTTATTCTTGTTATTAAGGTACATATCGAATTTATTATCCGGTCAAGAGAATATATTTCGCAGTTCATAGGATAAGTCCCATTAAAATTAATCATTAATCTTATTTTATGTTCTTTATTTTGCGTAAGAAGTTCGCGTGTCAAATTTGGTGATATTCTTTTCCAGATATAACAACAGCTCTCATATATATGTTTCATCAGATGTGATACGTTTACCAATTTTTTTCGAAATCATTTAAATTTTTAGATACACCCTTTATATATTTACATCCAATTTTATTTAGATGATGCACCAACTTTTTTCCGTTTGTCAAGTAAGGTTAAACATTTTCCCTTTGATTTATATAAAGGCAACCACACACACATCAACGTAAAATCTGTGAAGATTTGAATGCCCTAGGCCATATTTCTACAGTGCACAGTGGCCCCACATGTATGGGAAGGTGTGACATAACTAATGCTATACAACTAATCGATCTGTTTTTTTTTTTAAATTAAAATGGACTGAAATTTTGCATGTGGTGTTCTTAAGGATACTTAATGTTTTTGCAAAATAATTTTAATATGTTTTCCAATTTCATATAGCTTCCGTAGAACCCTACCCCCGATTTGAGGTATTTTCATCCGATTTTTATGCAATTCGGCATTTTTGATACCTTCTTGTAAATAATTTTCAAAAAAGTCCCACTATCTTTAAAGGAACCTCCATATTTGTCTTAGTTTAAGCGTTTAATAGACATTTTGAAATACGAGTATGACCCACAAATGCAGATATATGCAGCTGAAATAAATGTTTTTCGTAATCAACACACTACTTCCAGGATTATGGTAAAAAGTTTGAGAGTGTCATGGAATGCCCTGTATGTAGAGCTTGACCTCGTTTAACCTGTTTTAACTCTAACATTTGGAATAATTTAATGTTTGAACTGACTATATTTGATTGAGTTCTTCAAATTTCTCCAAAATCATAGAAACTAATTCAACATTCTCCACTTAGGATTGCCGAATATCAAAAAATAAAACGTTAAATAAACATTACGTTTTTAAAAAGCAAAATGACCTTCCGATTTTTTTAAGCTCAGCACATCCTAATATTTCTAGCAAAACCAGATCTAGTATGAAGGTGGAATATTTCGGTTCACTCCTTCTGGTATCTCACAGAGGATCAACATTTTGAATAACTGAAACTTTAATAATACGCGAACCAAGTCAATGATATTCTTCAAACTTTGCATATCAAAAGATTCTTACCGATTAAAGATTCTCCACTCTTTCACTTACCTTCCCCACATGGGGTTAACATTTTGAGTAATTATAATCAATTAGTATCAAATATCGTGTGTCTCAATATCTTTATCAACAATAGATGTGATATAAATATGGAATATGTCGATCCACTCAGGTTATGTTAGATGTAAAATGGAAAATATTGGCTCACTAGTTCGGTTCCCGCCTAAAAAGGTTCAACATTTTGAATAATCATAACGCATGATAAATTTATTTTAATGAACGTACATAAGCCTAATCAATTCCAGGTCCAAATTATGTAAATACCTCCTGCTGTCATTGCCAGGGAAATGCAGATCTTAAGGCACCGCCAGCAAATGACAAGCGGTTCCAATTTCTGAAATTAAAAGTTTATATGTGGTGGATGTGGTTAATATTTTGACATCTCAAAATGCAGAGAATATCCTCGCAGGAAATGTTCAATAAAAAAAAACAAAAAAATGAAATTAAAACACTAGAAAAATAATTGCAGGAAAAACTCAGTAGATTATGAAAGTAAAGGACGGGTGCATCGGCGTTTTGAAAGTTTATATTGTAACGTCACATAAAGGGGGAGGGGGGGGGGGGCAAGTTCACACTTTTTCGGATACGGATTTCTTGATATGCTTATATTTTAGGTGTATAGTGTCATCGGCAATATTAGGGAGCTACCGCAAGGAGTGGGCCGATAAATTCCATATTCACATCAGATCTCTGGTTAGAAGTAATATTTAGATATGCAAAGCTGGAAAAGAATAGCTGACTTGTTTCCCAAGTTATAAAAGTATTGCAAATTTGGCTCTTTGTGGGATAGGTACCAGAAGGGGTGGGCCGATATCTATTAACTTCACCCCAGACCTTTGTCAGTAAAAATATTGGGATGTGTGAAGTTCGAAAAGAATCGGACGGTCTTTTCGCATTTTATGACCGTTTTGTTATTCAAAACGTAGATCTAATGAGAGATACCAAAAAGATTTGGATGATATATCCCATTTTCATACCTGATCTTGTGTTGATAGAAATTTGGCATGTACCGAGTTTGAAAGTAAAAAGAATTCGAATTTTATGAGCTTCAGGTAAAATGTTGACCCCTTTGCTGATGATGTACCAGAAAGAGTGGGTCGATGTCTACCATTGCCACACCAGATCTTTCGTTAGTAGAAATATTGAGATGTGTAAAACTGAAATGAAAAGAATCGGATGCTTATTTAGTATTTAATGAGTATTACAATCATTCTAAATGTTGAGCCTTTGTGGGGGAGGTACTTGATGGAGTGGGCCGATATGACCCATTTTCACAAGAACGACTCCAAATGTCCTGAAACGACTATAACGTCCGATTATCAAATGATATATTCCCACTGTAGCCATAAGACTGAGGGTATAAAAATGTATATTTGAGCTATAGATATATGGGAACCGAGTTTCTTCAAATGAAAAAATCCGTTGAATGTGCAAAAATCCATCCAATTTGGGCTGACAAAATGTCAGTCATACGGACGGACGGACATGCATAAATCGATTCAGAATGTGATTCTATGAATATCATCTAAAGGAACCAGGGGTCTATTTCATTTTCTTCTCTATGTTGCAAACAAATGCACAAATACATAATACCCGGTGTGGCGTAGGGTATAAAAAAGCAAAGGGCTGGGTGTCCGACATGACAAATTTGTATATCATGCATGGAAAATTTGACTGTTTGCCTGTTTATCCCCAACATTGTTCCAATTTTTTGTGTGCACCGCTGTGCACCACTCGTTATTATTAAATATAAATGATGAATAATACAAGTCATTAAAAATTAAACAGGTAAAAAACATTAAGTTCGGCCGGGATGAACTTTTAATACCCTCCACCTTAAGGTAAAGGAAACATTTTAATATAAAAGCATTTTCAATACCAGTAAGACCTTTTGCATAGTGCTGTTAAACTTATCAAAACATCATAAAGTGAGTGAGGCCCTTATATTGGGCCATACCAAAACGGGAACGGAATGGACAATTTTATACATCAATGATTTTCATGGTCATCATGACCAACAAATTAAAATTTTTATACAAATCGGTGAAAATGTAGCAAAAATAATCACAATATCGAATATCGGGAGGTATCGTTATATGGAGGCTATACCAAATCGTGGAACTATTGATACAATGTTTCGCACACGAGGTAGAACCCCTTATGATCTACAAATGCCGATTTTTAGACAATCCATTGAAAAGTGTGGTAAAAATGAACAAAATACCGAACATCGAAAGATATGGGGGATATGCCAAAACGTGGACCAATATATCACATTTTAAATACCAACCATCCTAGGCAAAATATGAATTGTTCTGCTACATTTTGACGCTCTACGTCAAATAATGTGGGTTGTATCATGATTTCAACAGACAGACGGGCAGAAAGACAGACAGACGGACATCATTAAATCGACTTAGAATTTTATGCTGATTATAAATATATGTACTTTATGGGGACTACGATGAATATTTAGGGATGTTACAAACGGAATGACAAAGTTAATATTCCCGCCTTTCCAATGTGGAGGGTATAAAAATTAATTGTTTTCTTTTCCGTCAATAATGTGTCTTCGATTTTATACCCACGAACATTTATGCTCCGTTTCAGAACCTACTATTTTTAAAAAAATTTCGATATCATATAGGGAAAATCGGTTATCGCAGTAAAAAGCTTAATATTCTTGCACTTCTGTATAAGACCATCAGCAACATTCTGATGACAGCTTCAGTAGCATTTTTACACGTTAAACGAATCTGATACCTAAAACAAAAACAAAACAACTTGACCGTTAAGAAAATTCACTATTCGAATATACGGGTTATTGAAATTCAAACGAAGTAGGCACGGAATTAAGATGAATGAAGACCATGCATTGAGAAAAGCGGACACTTGTTTGTCAAAATCGGTTCGAAGGGATAAAACGTGACTCTTTTGTGAGTAGCCGATGGAGTTTGATGAACACAGTTAGTTTCTTGAAGGTTGGAAAGTTCATTGGTTTGAAATATTTTAAAGATTCATGGGAATTAATTTCATTTCATTATTTTTCATTATTGGGACTGCTCTACAAGAAGTGAATGCTTCAAATTGAAAAATGCTGACTTGCAATTTGTCATTCAAGATTTGGAAAAGATTACAATTTCGCCCACATCTAAGGGACTTTAGACAATGATGTGACGAATCTTTTGCCGTTCATTTTCGGTCGACGCAATCGAGAATATAACCCCCACACTCGTTCCGATATGTATATTTGTATGTGGCGTTTAAATATTTGAATACTTCGCAACACGAAAGTGATGATGTTAGTTCTGCTGCCGACAGTTGGTGGTAAGTGGTGAACATTTCAGCAATGTGGGAACAAAATTTGTTGCAGAATGTTGCCAATATTAAGAGGAACAAAATAATGTTTAGTTATGGCAAACACTTAAAATGTCGTTTCACGTCGTCTGCCAGATGGTTGATGTCGTGATAGGGTAGGCACACAACAAAAGGCATCATGCTTGTGAGACGCGCCCATGTACATATATGGTGGCACTTTGTAACGTCACGCAGTGTATATTCCACTCAGAATATTGACACTCGTGATTTGTGCTAAAGGGTTGCGGTTTTTGGCTTTTTAGAGTGTCAGCGGTTTGGGAGAAGAGAGTGGTATTATCCGAAAATCTTTTTATTACTGTCGTGGTTTGTGTTATCGCATATACAGTCATAATGCAGGCATAAATGCTCTAAAAAAGTTGATTCAACGAAAATGGTTTAAATGACATTCATCGGCAAAGTTTATTTAGGACAAAAATAAAATGAAGAAATGAAAGATATATAAATTATTTTTCGGGGGTTTCGCAGTACCTAGAAGTGTATCTTTTTTTCCAATGTTGGGAGAGAAAAGGATATACATGCGTTCATGTACACACAATGTTGGCTGTTTCAATATTCCTCGAATGTACAATGTTGGCATGTTGGGGTGAATTTAAATACCTTGTCTGAGAAATTGAGAGTGTTCGTTACAATTTACGCGTGAATTGTTATGTCATTCAATCCGGCTAATTCGCGAAATATCAACTTTTTTATGGAGAACTTATTAGAATTAAGTCATACCTACTATGATTAGAGCTACAATTTAAAGCCGAAAGAACCAATATATGGTAGGTATATCCTACTAAATTTGGGAACGCATTTGTGTCTGAACCGATATTCATCAATATCCAACCTATTTGAGCTGATATTACACTTTTTAAGCACCAAAAAGGTGAAAGGGTGTGAGGAAATTAAATACAAAATAGGATTAAACATATATATGAGACCTACACCTATATCTAAACCGCTTCTCACCAAATTTATACACCTTCTTCCATGAAGAATTCATTCTTATGTGCCAAAATACATTCAATTCGGTTTATATTAACCATTTAGTGGACGATAAACTTGAAATCGAGTAAAGTTATGTATGGGAGCTGTATCCAAATCTGCACAGATTTCGATAATATTTGGCAATGGTATTTCTGATTTGTACATATTTGATATATTTCCAAGAATACCGTTGTTACGGGGTGCATACTATGACTGCGAAGGACAAAAATAACAAATCTGATAAACAATGTGTATGGGAGATAGCTATATTCTAACCGATTTCCATCAAATTTGACATACTTATTTCTAAGCTCAATTTTGTCGTGTGTCCTAAGTTTCATCCTATTTGGTGTATATTAAAAGGCAAATGCGACGAAGATATACAGGGTGAGGTGAAAAAACTGCAACCATCTTCAGACTGCTATCATTTCTAAGCCACTCGTCCGACAGCTGTTCAAATTATTCCAGTGACAGCTCATTACAGGGTAAGATAAAAAAATGTAACAAAGTCAAACACCATAATTTTTACATCTTTTTTTTTAAATTTTATTGAATGAAAACCAAAATTGTCGGAAATAGCATCAAATTTTATAATAAGTTTAGATTTGTTCGAATTGGTCACCTTTGGCACTAATTATGGCCTTCAAACGGCCAATGAAACCGTCACACGCTGCCCGAATGTTGTTCTGCGGTATTTTGGCCCATTCCCGGCGAAGCGCTTGCTTGAGGTGATCGACAACTTGGTTTTTTTAGTGCCAACCTTGCTTTAAAAAATACTCCAGACACAATAGTCCAACGGATTGGTATTCGGAGATTTTGGCGGCCATTGTGCGCTGGAAATGAAGCGAGGAACCTCATTTTGTAACCATTCTTGTTGAGTCCTGTTGCTGAGTCTTGTTGGAATGTCTGCGGCCAAAATGTTTGCGTGTCCAAGGCTTTAATACACCCTCCAGAGTATTTTGGAATTTCAATGGCTAAATCCCGAGCTCATTTTTCAATATTAGCCGAATGGAGTATTGCGATATGGTCAGCTCACAAGCCATTTTTCGGCCACTGCGACGAGGGTTTCGATCAAGTGCTTCTTTACTTTTCGAACCATTTCTGCTGATGTTGCTGTTTTCTTCCGTACACTTTCTTGACGTACCAGTATCACGGTAACGAGCGATGGTACAAGACACAAAAGATTTATTCACATTTAAATGCTGGAGTGCTCTAAAGATAGCCACTTGTGGTTTTCCAGTATAATTTTAACAGCAGTCGGAAGAGTGGCTTAGAATTGACAGCAGTCTGAAGTTGGTTGCAGTTTTTTCCTCTCACCCTGTAGAGTGTAGGAAGATAGGTACAATTGTGAATATTGGTATGGGGATCACTGTGAGTGTGTAGCTTTTAGATTGGATGGTATAGTTCCTTATCTAAACACGTCACATACCAAAATTTTAATTACAGTTCTATTCCTACACTATTTGCCAAATTTAGTAACATTTAGTACTTTTCGTTCTCTTATTGAAGCCATTTCCACAACGACTTTATTATATATACTAAATTTCAGAATTCCACCTTTATCTATTCACTCAAAACCAAATTGTAAAAAATTTAGTACCATTTAGTTCCTACACTTAGTACGCATTTCCAAAACAACTTCCTTATATTTACCCTATTTTCCAATCTTGATTCCTATATTGAATATAAATATATTATACCTCTATCCGTTCATTCGTACCATTATATACCCAATGTATGACCATTTAGTACTTTTTGTACACTTGTAATATACATTTCCGACAACGCATTCAAATCTCTACCCCACACACTAATAGTTAACCCAATATCAGCAATTCAAAAACCCATCTCCATTTGTTTATCTAAACCCAAATTTAATACCATTTATTACAGTTTTTACACTGAGTACACATTTGCAAACTAACCTTCTTATATCAACCCTACTTCCCAAACTTAATTCTTATTCTAAATGTCAAGATATTAGCTTTATCCGTTCACATAAAATCAAATGTAGTGTTTTTTAGAACTTTTAGTAAACTTAGAATTGGAATTTCCTACATTCGATCAACGACCCTCATTTCTAATTTTATAATTCTAGTTCTATCTGTAGGACAAATACCATGGGTTTAATTTTTAGTACCTCTTAGTACACTTCTAGTACTTCTATTCTTTAATTTATACATGTTTCACGTTGACCAAAATACCCGAATGTATGCTATTTTGCCCTCAGAATATTTGAGCTGTTACAAATGTATGGCATAACATATGTCTCCTCTTCCTCATAGCAGAGGCTTTAAAAATTTCGAAATGTGGCAGGTTTTTTAAGAACTAAATGTGTGACAAGGAATTTTGCAGTAAACACCGATTACTTATCCTACATGCTGTGCGGTAAGATACATTCCTTATGGTTTCCTTAACTTTCACGTTACACCGGTTGACGTCATGCCCCCAGCATGGTTCACAAAATGATATAATCAAAAAGAGATAACGGTAATTGAATTACTGCTTCCCATCACTGAAGAAGGTGTGGAGGCGGCCTAAAACGTCAAGTTGACGCACAACTTGTTTATGGAAAATACGAAATATTTTTTTTCCAAAAGCGCCAATGACACAAAAGGCAATAACATGCTGTGTCGAAGTTTCCATGTGATATTATGTGTAATGCTAGTTAGGATTTTGGTCGTAAGGGAAGTTACAACTTTATTTCAGAAATATGAATGTGGTATAGTAGATTGACAAACATGCAGAGTGAAACGAGTGTGACAGTATTTTTTATGGAATTTGAATCTTAGACCTTTGGCAGATGATCTGATTTACAGTAGATAGCACTGTGCGACAAAAAACAAGTAAAAAAGCAGCTAAGTTCGGCCGGACCGAACTTTTATCACCCTCCACCATTTGGAAGGAACTTGAAAAAAAAAACTTCCGAAACTACAACTTAAATGAAAACTGTTATATGGACACTATACGAATGATTACGATACTTTTTATTATATGCTGTAGTACCCATTAAGAACTTCAAATACCAAATTTCGGTGAATAATGTCGCTAAAATCATCAAAATACCGAATATCGGGATATACGAAAACATGAACCTACATACGATTATTTTTGTCATAGGCTGTAGTACCCATTACGAACTTTAAATACGAAATTTATTACAACTCGGGTGAATAATGTCGCTGAAATCATAAAAATACCAATTATTGGGAGGAACCGTCATATGGGGGCTATACGAAGACGTGGACCTGCATACGAAATTTTTTGCCATAGGCTTAGCAGCTATTACGAACTGCAAATACTATAAATCCGGTATGTAATGTCGCTAAACTCATGAAAATACCGAATATTGGGAGGTACTGTTATATGGGGGCTATACGAAAACGTGGACCGACATGGCCCATTTACGAACTTGACCTGCCTACTGGTCAACTATGCATGTATGCACCATTTTAGCCTTCTATCTCAATTCGTTCGAAAAATAGAGTGATTACAACGGACAGACGGACATCGCTAGATCGCCTTAGAATTTTACGCTGATCGAGAATAGAACAGTGTTGGCTTGTTAGTTCAGGATATCATAGTACTTTGTTTTTGCAAAATGGTTTGGGTTTAATCCCAATATAGTTGTTTTTATAAAAATCGGTTCAGATTTGGATATAGCTCCCATATATATCTTCATCCGATTTCGGGCCAATATCAGCCCAAATGGCCCGAATTTTGGCAAATGTGACCGAGATTAGCCTTAAAGCAAATACAACAAATTTGGAGAAAATCGGTTCAGAAACAGCTATAGCTCCCATATATATGGTTTATCCGATTTGGTGTTTAAGCCTCTCACATTCGTAATATGCACTCCACAAGAATTATATTTGGTACCAGATATAAGATACAGCCCAGAAATAGCTGTTTGTAATTTTATCGAAATCGGTTCAGATTTGGATATAGCTCCCATATATATCTTCAGCCGATTTCGGGTTAATTGTGCACCAAATGGCCGATATAAGTCCAAATGGACTGAATTGTAGTACATCGGACCAAATTCAGCCTAGAAGCAAGTATATCAAATTTAGTGAAAATCGGTTAGATATAGCAACCATATACATGTTTCTCCGATTTAGTGTTTTAGTCCCTTACATTCGTAATATTCACTCCACAACCGTGATATTTGGTACCAGGTATTAGATGGAGCACAGGAATAGCTGTTTTCAATTTTATCGAAATCGGTTCAGATTTGGATATAGCTCCCATATATATATATATATTCATCCGATTTCGGGTTAAATGTGCACTAAATGGTCAATATCAGCCCAAATCACCTGAATTTTCGTACATAAGACCGAATTCAGTCTAGAAGCTAATACGTCAAATTTGGAGAAACCCGGTTCAGAGATAGCTATAGTTCGTAAAATGCACGATAGGATTATATAGATTTTGATTTTGTACCAAATATCTCATAGAGCTCTGAAATGCCCTGTATAAACCTTTTTACGAGAGCTCTACTAAATATGCATAGTGGTGTAGGGTATCATATAGTCGGCCCCGCCCGACTTTTGAGCTTTCCTTACTGGTTTTTGTCTGGGAATTTATATACGTTGTAGGGTCTATTATAAATATTTCGAGGAGTTGCGAACTGAATGACAAAGTTAATATACCCTCCATAGAATGGTGGAGGGTACAAAAAACAAGTAAAAAAACATTAACTTTTAATACCCTCCACCTGAGGGTAAAGGAAACATTAGAACCCATTATGACACACAAATACAAATTTTGGACATATTCGTGGGAGAATGTGGCAAAGATCATCAAAATATCTAGTATCGTGAGGTAACGCTATATGGGGCTATACAAAAACGTGAACCAATACATACAATGTTTCGCCAACGGAGCTAGAACCCATTAGGTCACTCTAATACCAGTTTTTAGACAAATCCGCGAAGAAATGTGGCAAAAATTATCAAAAAACCAAAAATCGGGTGGTATCGTTATATGAGGGCTATACCAAAACGTGGACCGATACAATACAAATTGTTCTGCTAAATTTTGATGCTCTACGTCAAATAATGTGGGTTGTATCGTGATTCCAACAGACAGACAGACGGAAATCATTAGAATTAGAATTTTATGCTGATTATGAATATATATATACTTTATGGGGTCTACGACGAATATTTAGGGAAATCTAGCGGATTATAAAAGTAGATCTAAAGAAAGAAAACAAGTGTATCGGCGATTTGAAAGTTGTTATCGAAAAGTAACCAAATTGGAAGGGTAATAGCATGTTTCCATTGGATACCGAACAACGTTGTTCGCTCTCAGAATTAGGTACACCCGTTCATACGGCACGATTCGTAATTCATAGTAAAATAATTCCTTTTTCAAAAATTTTGTTTTTTGATTTTAATGGGAATTTACACAAAAATACATAAAATTCTCAATAATATGAATAGAAGAAATTATTGTTTTCCTCCTAAAAATTTATTATATCTTAATTTTACAATTTTCATTCAAGTTTTCAACTTTTTGTGTAAATGTTGACATTTTGAACATATTTTTCTGTTTTTCCATTTTTTAATTTTGCTGGAGAGACACTTGTCAAACATTTTTTCTGCCGATAGAAACATTTTGAAAATATTGCTTCTTTTGTTTGCAGTTTTCTGTCGAAATTCCAACTCGTGGACCAAATGCGTACCCCGAAAGAGAGAGAAAACAAAATTTACTTTCGTTTGAATGTACATACGCCATTCAACATTGTAGTTTTCATTCATAATTTTTAGTCTTCCCAAAAATTTTTAAATTTCATTAAATTTTTCTATTTTTAATTTTCAAATGTCATAATTTATTTTTTCGATAAATGCTCTCAGTTGTTAGGGATGGGACATATTTTTTCTTTGTTCTGAGAGTAATTTGATTTGAACAACGTACAAATATGAGTGTTCGCTCAGGAAATTTTGTGTGAAGAATTATGTAGTTTTTTCATAGTTAAGGGTCAAACAACGAATAGAGAGCGAATCAAGTGCAGTGGAAACGCCACATAAGTATGAACCTTTAGCATTCTTTTGGAAATACCAATTTTTAGATAAATCCGTGAAAAAATGTGGCAAAATCCATCAAAATACTGAATATCTGGTGGTACCGTTATATGGGAGCTATACCAAACCGTGGAACTATACATACAATGTTACGCCACCGCAGCCAGAAATACCAATTTTTAGATAAATCCGTGAAAAAATGTGACAAAAACCATCAAAATACGAAAAATCGGGAGGTACCGTTATATGGTGGCTATACCAAAGCGTGGACCCATACATACAATATTTCGCCACACGAACTAGGACCCATTATGACCAACAAATACCAATTTTCAGACAAATCCGTGAAAAAATGTGGCAAAAATTATAAAAATACCGAATATCGGGAGGTACCGTTATATGGGGGCAATACCAAAACGTGGACCGATATATCTCATTTTCAATACCAGCCATCCTAGACACAATATAAATTGATCTGCTAAATTTTGACGCTCTACGTTAAATAATAATTAAATAAAATTAAGACAGACATCATTAATTCGACTTAGAATTTTATGCTGATTATGAATATATATACTTTATGGAGTCTACGACGAATATTTAGGGATGTTACAAACGAAATGAAAAATTTAATATACACAAGGTGGAGGGTATAATAATTACGGCGGAAACCCAGCAGATTATAAACGTAAATCTAAAGAAAGAAAACACGTGTATCGGCCTTTTGAAAGTTGATATCGAAAAGTAACCAAATTGGAAGGGTAAGAATGAACCTTTAGCATTCTTTTGGAAATACCGATTTTTAGATAAATCCGTGAAAAAATGTGGCAAAATCCATCAAAATACCCAATATCGAGAGGTACCGTTATATAAGGGTTATACTAAAACGTGGACCTATATATACAATGCTCCGCCACACGAGCTAGAACCCATTATGACCTACAAATACAAATTTTTAGACAAATCCGTGAAAAAATGTGGCGAAAATCATCAAAATATCGAATATCGGGAGGTACTGTTATATGTGGGCTATTCCAAAACGTCGACCGATATATCTCATTTTCAATGCCAACCATCCTAGACACAATACAAATCGTTCTGCCAAATTTTGAAGCTCTACGTCAAATGAAGTGGTTGTGTCGTGATTTAAACAGACAGACTTAGACTTAGAGTTTTATGCTGATTATTAATATACATACTTTATGGGGTCTACGACGAATATTTAGGGATGTTACAAACGGAATGACAAAGTTAATATACCCTCCACTTCAAGGTGGAGGGTATAAAAACAATACTTTTTGTGACTTTGTGCGAGAGTATCTAATAATCTATCTTTTTTTTTTTTTTTTTTTTTTTTTTTGGACGTAATGGTAGCGCACTACCAATAGTGGTCCTACACAGGAACAACCACCCGGGACCGCTTTCGCATTACTTCGAGGTGGTGTTCGTGAACCGATCATACGGCTTTCAGCTTATTTCTATTCCCCCGTCCATTCGATTGTGATTAGGGGTTCGATTCATATCTGTTCAGGTACTTCACCTTTTCGGTCAATACTTTTTCAATGAAGATTGAGCACTGCGACCACCTTTCCTTACTTTCCAACATGTTTTTAACTAGATCCTCAACGGACCATTGAGTCGATATATTATAGACGCTTCTTTCGTTCTCCCAGCGTTTGCACCAGAAAAGTGTGTGTTCCACGTTGTCTTCGCTTTCGTGACATATTTCACAGGTTGCTTCATTTTTTAAATGAAAGCGATACAGGTAACTACCGAAGTTTCCATGGCTACTGAGAACTTGAGTTAAATAGAAATTTAGTTCTCCATGTTTTCTATTTATCCACCTTTCCAATTGAGGTATTATCTTGAAAGTCCATCTACCTTTTTCACAGTTATTCCATATGGATTGCCACTGTGCAAATAGTATATCTCTGGCTTGTCGTTTTATTTGAGACACATCTCTTTTTGTGTATCCGATTGGTAATAATTTTCTCTTTTCATATATGTATCTCCTTTCGTCTAACGTTAGAGTAATAGGAGGCACTCCAGCTAGGATAGCCAACGCTGCTGTGGACGTAGTGCGATAAGCGGATGCAATTCGTAATGCACACAAACGGTGCACCTTTTCTAGGTGCCCACGTAAATTCTTGCTTCTTGCTCTGACATCGCTTAGGATTGGTGCGGCATACGTAACTTGAGCGTACGCTACAGAAGCAATTAATCTCCTGGTTAGTTGGTTTGGGCCATTAATGTTGGGCATTATTCTAACTAGCTTGTTTGCAGTTCTAACTGCTTTCTCAGATACTGTTTTGACGTGTTGTGTAAAAGACAACCTATTGTCGAGAATTACTCCTAGATATTTTAGTGAGTTTTCTATTTTAATATCATATCCGTCAACTAATAGCTTTGGAAGATTAAAATTTCTCCTTCGAGTTATGAGAATCGCCTCAGTTTTATGGGGGGCAAGGGATAGCTTTTTAGATACAAGCCACCTTGAGATCCTTGACAAACTGTCGTTTGCTGTAATTTCGACTAGTTCTGTTGATGGTTGGTCGACGATAAGAGCTATATCGTCAGCATACCCAACTATTTTTGCGCCTTTTGGTAATATTATGTTTAGCAAGCCATCACACATGAGGTTCCACAGGAAGGGACCCAAGATGGAACCTTGAGGGACCCCAGATGTTATTTTATAGTGCTTGATACCCTCTTCTGTATCATACAACAGAGTTCTATTTTCCAGGTAGCTATCGATAATATTGATCAGGTATCCTGATATGTTACGCATCCTTATTGTGTGTTTTATGACATCCCAGTCCGCAGAATTGAATGCGTTCTTGATATCTAAGGTGATTATCGCACAGTATCTCATTTGATTCAAACACATTTTTGCACAATCAACGACTTCCCTTATAGCATCTATGGTGGATTTTCCTTTGATGAAACCGAACTGCATTGGCGAGAAACCACCGCTTATTTGTACTTCTTGTTCTAGCCTGTTTAACAACAATTTTTCTAGGAATTTGCCACATGTGTCTAGCATGCAAAGTGGTCTGTACGATGACGGATTGTCTAACGGTTTGTCGTTCTTACGTAGCAACACTAACTGCTGCATTTTCCAAACTGGTGGAAACTCGCCCTTCCTTAAACATTGATTGAAAACATGTTGGAATATTTCTGGCCACGTTGTTCCAACAAGAGATATTATTTCGTTTGGGATTCTATCAGGTCCTGCTGCTTTCCTTTTCTTTAATTTTTGACATGTCTCTATGATTTCTGCGGTGGTAAGGGACTCATAGTTTCTCTCCTGTTGTTCGGGAAATATTTCCCTTCTGTTGTTACACTTCGGAAAAAGAGTTTCAACTATTGTTAAAGCCCACTGTGGATCTCTTATCCCTGGTATAGCACTTCTATTTCCAATTTTCTTTGTGATAATCTTATATGGGAGACCCCAAGGGTCATTTTGCACTTCATTAATTAGTGACTCCCACGATTTTTTCTTTGCATTTTTTATTGCTAAGCGAAGATTTTTCCTAGCGACTTTATATAGGCCTGCAGCTTCTATGTCTCCTTTTTTTCTCGTTGCTACCCTTTTTGCTTTGATGCATTTTTTTCGCAAATCAGCAATATCGTTATTCCACCAGTAGACATGCTTTTTGTTGTTAACTACTGGCTTTGTTTCTATCATCCCATTCTCGCATGCTTGTGTGAGAACCTTTACAAGCAATTTGCTTGCACTGTTCACATCATCGTATTCATTGAGATTGACACTACCCTTTAAATCAATAATTTTGTTCTTGCATTTGGAAGTGTTTAGTTTCCTTATGTTCCACCTGGGCCTAGTAGTGTTTGTCGCAGACATCGTATGGTCCATTTCAAACGATATGTATTGGTGGTCACTTAGTGATTCGTCACTTAAAACTTTCCAGTTTAGTACTGTCGGTGCAACTGTTGTTGAGACCAATGAAATGTCGATGATTGAAGTGGCGTTGCCTCTCATAAAAGTAGGAGTATTACCTTTATTGAGTATAGCTAGCCCAAGTGATGCTATCATCTCGCTGACTGCTAAACCTCTTTTGTCAGTTATCCGTGAGTACCATTCGGACGATTTGCTGTTAAAATCTTCAGCAATTAAGACGGGTGTATGCTGTAATTTTATGTGCCTTTCCAGTTCACAGATTTTTTTTAAAAACTCTTGTAGCTCCATGTTTGGCGAATAATAGCAACTATATATGCTCAATTCCTTTGTGTGAATGACAACGAAATTTTCATTGTTCTCCTCAACGCTTTGTATAATTATTCCTGAATTTCTGACATATATCGACGCCTTTGTACTGACGTCTTGGTACCACAGTTTACCTTCACATTTCTTGTATTGCTCGCTGATTAGAATGATATCAGCTTCCATTTCAGAGGCATTTTTTATCATTAGATCTTGAGCTTGCCGTCCTCTTCCTAAGTTAATTTGTAGGATTTTAAATCGCATACCTACAATATGAGCCTGTTCCCATATAGTGATGTGTATTCTCTTGTTTAGCCTCAAGGCATATAACACATCTCATCTGGTTTGGACATGAGTTTGACTTGTGGCCATCAATCCCACATTTTCTACACATCTTGCTACGGTCTTTACCTTGGCAGTTTCGAGCAATATGACCTTGTTCTAGACATCTATAACAATGTTTGGCAAAAATTTTTCGCCGTATACGGCATTGGACCAGTCCCACTCTAATCTTTGTATTTTTTAAGAGTGTAGCAGCAATATTGGCTGGTATTTCTACTAATGCTTGCTTAGTTCCTCCATAAAAGTTCCGGATATTGCGCACTTGGATATTACTCCTAGCCTCTGTATCATTGACAGCTTCCACTATACTGCTAATGATTTCTTCTTCATCGGTCGTTTCTTCCATATCCCTTATATCGATGAAAAATTTTTCAACTCGGGTTTGTATTCTGACCTCTTCGCCAAGTGATGACTTAATGATATCTTCTAGCTTTTTGACATTTCCGTCTCTGTTTCCTACCACTATCTGGACGTCTCCTTCCTTGGTTTTACGGATTTTTTGGATTCCAAATCCAATTTCTTCGGGTTTTATCGAAGTTTTCATTTTCTTAACAATATCTGCATAGGTGGAATTGCCGCTTTGAATTGTAATGGAATCTCCTTTTCGTCTAATACTGTTCCTTTCACTCTTTTTTTTTTAACTTTTGCCTTTCTGCGTTCTACCATTGACCATTGGGAGTTACTTTCAGATTTATTTTCACTTATTTCTGATTCCTTTCCTTTTGTTTCTTTTCTTTCTGGTTCTCCAGTACGCACTTTTTTATTTATTTTACTTTTCTCGGGAGAGATGGACGCAGTCCTTTTTTGTTTGGCTTTTGGTATTACCTCTATCTCGGTTTGGACCTCTTTGTTTTGCGTTTGTATATCACTATATTTCTGTGAGTCACCTATAACATTGCTCAATGCTATCGCTTCTCGATTTTCTCTGAGCTGTTGGTACAAAGCGACTGCTTGCATCAGGTTGTCGCGAATAGTTTTGTGAATATTTTTCGCTTCACTAACTATGCTGTTCATTGTGCTCAATTTGCTTCCAAGTTTCACAAACGCTTGTTCTTCTGCTATTTTCAGACGCCCGATGTAACCCGCATCGTCATCTGCATTAATTGTAGAGCTAGAAGGTTTTCGCGTTGCCACAGCCGCTGTTTTTGGCGGGGTTCTCTTGACAGTCGCGCTAGGTTTAAATGGGTTAAAAAGCGCTACGTTCACTTCTGCTTCATCATTTATAATTATGTTGTTATTGTTGCTCATGGTTTGGTTAGTGGGTCCAAACTTGAAGTCGTTATCTCAGTTCGATGTGTAGTTACGTTATCTGGTCCCATGGTTGTCTTTGCAAGCAGGGAGGCCATGCAAGGGTTGACGCAAAGTCCTTATGGGAAATTGCGTTCAGAGCCGGACCCGTATAAATCAGGACAAAGTCAACTGAACCTACATCAACAACCTAATGATGACGAAACTGAGAGCGTACTTCAAGACTTCCCAAGTTTTAATAGGACGGAGGCAGGGGTAGCATTAGCCTAGAAGCCATTTCGGTAAGATGTCACTCTACGTACTGAGGTTCCAGAATACAACCACTGTCAGGCCAGGGGATAATTAGTTCGAATAATGTGTTCCAGTATGCCATAATTAAGATCTTACTGGTCTCGATCTTAATGCCAACAATGACGGATAATTTAAGTTACTGCCGCTCCTCCTGGAGTCAGACGCAGACCAGCGAGCCGCCCACTATGGGTCAGACGCTGCTGGATTTTTTGTTGCAGAATCTGGCTGCAAGCCAAACTGGGGTCCGCGGGGTCGTTACGCCCGTTTTCTCTTTCGAGAATACCCTTGCGGTACCTATCTATCTATCTATCTATCTATCTATCTATATAGAGTATGCATGTATAATGGTACCGCTCGATTTTATATATTTAGAAGACATACCCTTTACTCCTTCACATACGTATGTACATGTAAACGCTTACATGCATTCATTCAATTATAAATATGTATACGTTACATAGACCGATAAAAGATTTTTTTGGTAATCTTTCATTGCTATGTAGACGTGTCACAAAAATTTCGTCTAAAATCTTTTTAAATTCCATGAAACTCGATTTGTTTTGCGATTGCAAATATCGTTTTGGATAAACTAACAAGAACGAGCAAAAACACTCAGTCGTTTCAAATTTATTTTTAAAATTCCAATGTCTGAAAGGATAGGAATTTCTATCAAAATTTCATTGGATTTGAGAAAAGTTGTTTTTTTTTGTGTTTTGTAGTTATTGACATTTTCGCAGTGATTGATGTGGAAACCAAGTCGTTGGCAAAGAAACGTGAGTGGAAAATATAAGTTCAGTCATTTATAAAAGTGTTTTGATGCCCTTGAACAAATATCTTAAATGCTCTGTAAGACTGAAGGGTATGATAGGTATGTATGTATAAATATTTTCATGACATTATATACATTCATTCATACCCAATGGAAATTATACAGTGACCATAAGGGAACTATTTTTCAGAATGAATGCGCTGAATTGAAATTTTAATTTGAATAACATCGTGAAGAGATAAACGGGTTTTTGCACTTTTTCCAACATGTTATATTTGATCAATGTTGCTGGTCACGGGTAAGCCCCTGAATAATGAAACAAGAAAGTATAGGTTTTGTGAAATAGGTTAATTTATATATTTTTTCTTCCAAAGGCTTATTTTTAAACCAGTAAAAAAAAGTCAAAAGTTGGGCGGGCCGACTTTATGATACCCTACACCACTATGCATACTTAGTAGAGCACCCGTAGCAAAAGAATTTATTTGATGCAGATCATACCACCTATCAACATTTGGCCTTAGAGCAGTTATAGATTGGTTTTAGAGGAAACTCATATATTGAAGGCATATCCAATTCCGAATCGATTTTCACTATATTTGACTGAGACATTTTAATCTTTTTTACCAAAAAACATTGCTATAGAGTGCATGATATCACTCCGAGAAGTAAAAAGCCCGGCCGAACTTGGATTACCCTTCACCATTCGGGACGAATTAGAAAATTTTCAAAGAATGAAATTCATTAAAACTTCTGTTAAAATCTTAAAAATACCGAATATCGGAAGGTGCTGATATCTGGGGGATACGATATTGTGGACCTATATAGACAATTCTCTTTCAGAGGGTAAAGTATTCACAAGAAACTCCTTGTGTGGAATTTCACACAATTCCATTGAAAAATGTGACTAAAATTATCTAAATACCGAATATCGGGAGGTACCGTTATATGGGGGATATACGATATCGTGGACCTATATAGATAATCCTCTTTTAGGGAATAAAGTACTAACAAAGAACTCTTTGTGCGGACTTTCAGACAATTCCATTGAAAATGTGGCTAAAATCATAAAAATACCGAATATCGGAAAGTGCCGTTGTATGGGGGATATACGATATTGTGGACCTATATAGACAATTCTCTTTCAGGGAGTAAAGAAGAATTCCTTGTGTAGAATTTCAGACAATTACATTGAAAATGTGGCTAAAATCATCAAAATACCTAATATCGGGGGTACCGATTTAGCCCATCTTCGAACTTTACCTTCCTGTAGACAAAGACTGATCTGTGCAAAATGTTAGCTTCCTATCTTGATTTCTTTTGACTCTAGCGTGATTCCAGCAGACGGTCAGACGTCTTAGAATTTTACGCTGATCAAGAATATATATACTTTGTTGGGTCTAAATACTTTGTTGTGTATACAATTATTATTTCGATTATGGTTCGGAATGACGTACTTAATATACTCTCCATGCTCTGTATGGTGGAGGGTATAAAAAATATATATCGGAGTTCCACAAAATGGAAACGTACGTCCCTAAATTCCCTCCATTTTGGCTTATGTTGCCCATATTCGACGGACCCTTTGAGCCCATTCCAATCGACGAGGCTTGTCCGCAGTCAACATTCTTTGCGTCAATTGAATTTTGTACGGGAACAAATGCAAATCAATGTGAATAATCCGTTGTAAAGTAGACCGAGCCATGCCCAACTGCTGAGAACGGCGTTTTTGGGATGTTCTTGGGTACCTCTCAACACTGGCTCGAACGGCAGCGATATTCTCGGCAGATCGCCTTGGTCGACTTTTATATGGCCTCTTCGGATTAGAAAGAGCCTTACCAGTCGAAAATTTTTCGTATAAACGCTTAATGTTCTTAGAAGGCGTACTTATCACATTTTTTTAAAAGCACGTTGAGTTTTCACAATTGACTTCTTGTAAATTTCAACTATTTCAGAGCGCTCGCGTGGCGTGTATTGGTTCATGATAAAAATCTGCTGGGACTGACGCTTCAAACGCGGTATGTCATTAAGCGATGTGACATCTCTGTCAAAAGTTATGGCGTTGGCAGTTGGGTCCGTCGAATATGGGCAACCCTGTATATATGGATGCTATATCTGAACCAATTCTCTTCAAATTTGCTTCTAGATTGAATTCGGTAGGATTTACCAAATTTTAGGAATTTTTGACAGGGTTTAGCTATTTGGTGCACAATTAACCCGAAATCGGTTGAAGATATATATGGAAGCTATATCCAAATCTGAACCAATCTTGACAGAATTTGGCTGAGGTATTTCCGAGCTCTATATGATATGTACCAAATATCATTGTTATCGAATGCATAATACGAATGTGAGGGACTTAAACACCAAATCGGATGAAACATTATGTGGGAGCTATTGCTATATCTGAACCGATTTCCAAATTTATTGTACTTGCTTCTGCTATCGGTTGAAGATATATATGACAGCTATATCCAAATCTGAACCGATCTTGACAGAATTTGATACACTTATTTCAGAGTAGTATCTAATGTCCGGTACTAAATTTTGTCCTTGTGGAGTGCATATTATGCAGGTGAGGGAGTTAAAACCCTAAATCTGATGTACTTGCTTCTAGACTGAATTAGTGAAGTCATTAGGACTTATATTGGCCATTTGGTGCACAATTAACCGGAAATCAGCTGAAGATATATGGGAGCTTTATCTGAATCTGATCCGATCGTCACCTATTTCAATAGGGTTCGTCCTTAGGCCATACAAATATGGTTTGCCAAATTTCATCTCAACCGGATAATAAATGCGACCCGCATTTTGTTCACAAGAATACCTGGTAGGACGGATTCGACTCAGAAAGTGATTCTATAAAGATCCTCAAAAGTAACTATGTGTCTATCTCGCTTCTTTCTCCCGGTTACAAACAAATGCACAAAGACATAATACCTTTACCACCATGTGGTGTAGGATACAATCTGAATTTAAATAGGAGCTCGTAAATCAGAGCTGATGTTCTGGATTCATTCTTTCCCCAGTTTTCTAGTTTTCCTAATTCATGTATTCGTCTTCATACGAATTTCGAAACGCTCTGTAGTGTCTTTCAGCTCTACGCAAAGATTATGACCCTAACTAGAATTTCAGTTGCAAAAATCAATACGGACCATTCATCCAGTTTACGACTTTAAAAAGTTCAATCTTATATTCCGATAGAAACTCTGTCCCAGTACTGATTTTTTGTCGGAAAATAAAACCGAACTGTAATGGGATTCTATAACTTATTTTTTTTTTAATTGCTCCCAAAAATTTGTAACAGGAAGAATATTTAGTAAAACATTAGTAAGTTCGCCCGGACCGAACTTTTGATGCCCTCTAACGTGACGCATACTAACTCAAAGTAAGGGCATATATCAAAAAATTTTTGTAAGGCGCTTAGACTGCCATTAGAAATTTCGAATAGAAAATTTCAGACAAGCCCGTTGGGAAAAACGGGGAAAGCTATCAGATTATCGAACCGGCACCGTTATTTGGGATATATACAACAATATGGACTTAATTAACTGTTTTGTAGAAAGGGTTAGAAACACGTAACAATTCTTTAATACAAAATTCCAGACACTTCCGTTGAAAAATGTGCAGAAAATCATGGAAATCCTTCAAATAAGGAGACATCGTTATATCGGGTTCTACGAAAAAGTTGGCTAATATATCCCATCTTCCAACTTGTACTAAGTTCGGACACAAAACGCATGTTTGGTACACATACTATCTCAATTCCTTCAGAAGATGATTACAACAGACGGACGGACAGACATGGCTTAATTGGATTAGAACTTTACGCTAGTCACAATTTTAGCCCGAATTTGCTGTAAATTGGCGCTTTGTGTTCCCAGTATGTAGGAAACTTACTTGCATGGAAGTATCTATATAGACCCGAATTTTGAAATACTTTCTAGAGATTCGGTATTTTATTTTCACCGGAATTATTTATGACTTGGTGTTTTGAGTTACTAATGACAGATAATTGAATGTAGAGGTCCACGCTTCGGAATTTTTTAAATTTATATTCACATTTTGCAAGTTCCTTCCCAATGATGGTAGTTGTTTATTAGTTTTTCTTAGTATTAAATTGTTAAAAAGTAAAAACATACATATTAAACTTACCTGCAATTTAATAGAACTGAAGAAATGATGAGTCCATTGAATGCATAGACAGCATCATGATTAATGATGTTTTAAAACACATTCCTCCTATTAGTGTTCACATGTAAAGCTTAAGAGTTCATATTTATGTTGAAAAGTTTTGGTTCGGTAGTGTCCTTGAACTGTTCATATGTGGAGACACATAATTTATGCAGTGTTATTGACTTTCATCAATTACGAACTTCGACCGAGAACAACTATTCAAGAGAGGGTCCCTGTGATTAGTGGATTCGAAGAACACGATTAGTCTGTAACCTCACGGCCAATAACCATTTATTTGGAACCTTTTGAATTTTAAATTGCTATCTATATTTGAATGTGATGTTTGCGTACATGTGGTGAGAGAGCAGAAATACCACATCCAAAATACGCGTTCTCTTCAATTAACAAATTAAAGCGAGAGCATTTACTTCACTAACTTGTTCGTTGACAAAGACAACAGTTAGAGACCAGTATAATTTGTAAAGACGAAACGTAAGAAACCTCAATGCCAAATGACAACATTTTCAGTTGGAAATTATGGCTAATGGTTACATGCTTTCTTATATTTTCGATACACAAACACGATTAATGGGTTTCAATAACATCCATATGAAATACACATACATTCACGCAATATTAAATTCTGTTAATATATATGCAAATTTGTATAAACGTGAGTTTTTATATTATTGCGAATCGAAGGTTTTCTTTGTCTATTGGAAAATTTTCGATGCAAAAAATGTATTAAGAAATGGAATATTTGAATGAATAGCATTTAGCATAAATTTTTACATCACATTCGTTTGTTCACCCTACGGACAAAAAAGCCTGAGATGAATAACGCAGTACATCACTGGAATTTTTTATAAGACACTTTTTTCAAAACCTCTACCTAACAAATAGTCAAGCGGTCCAAATCAAGCACAACGACTTCGAAAATATTTGCAGAGGCTTTAGAAATATGTAATCTTAATAATTGTACCGGTCCGGCCGTTGTCAGTTGTATTGAAGTTTCTTGACACATTTGTCAGATAAAATGTTTTTATTTTGATAATTTCTCCTTTTAATAATCCAGTGGCTACTTGGTTCTAAAATGCTCATTTGTGTACTTCTCTAATTCCTCCCCTAATTCCTCTTTCTCAATCCTTAAGATTCACATTCTTAGGGTCTTAGTTAAAATTTTCCAATTGACTTGATAAAATGTAACTTTTTTTGTGGAGGTAGTTGACTTATATATACCTACAAAAATCATTAAAACGTTAAGAAACCGTGTTTTCTCCGGAAAATATTCACAAACATTTGTTATTTTTTGGGTATGAGGATTTTTGAAAATCCTCCTCAGTCTAACCCTTTGTCAGTTCATTTTGCGGTTTCTCTTGTCACTTCACACACTCCTTCGTAAGAATATCTTTTCGCCTGCCCTTTCTTATTTTTGACATAAAACAATAAATTCGTTGTAAATGTGTTCAAATTAGCTAAACCCATTTCTGTGAAAATTTAGAAAATGTAAATGAACATTAAAGCCAAGAAAGTGAAGAGGAGTAGTGGCTACATGCCGGTAACCTGTTTTGAATGGCAATTACTGTAATTGCTCCATTGACTCAGTTATTTTCAGGTCCCATTCGGTTTGTGTTGTTCAATAAAACGGTTCGCATTCATACAACTGCTGCTATGGCAACAGAAGGCAAACTTCTTGTTCGGTGTCCTTTAATTGCGGAACTTACTTGTGCACAATTGTTCGTAATTGCTTTGTTTACCTTGAACATTTGTGAGAGTGCGAATGTGTTCGTGTTGCTGTAAATCTAACCTAAATATGAATTGAATTGGAAATTTAAGTAATGTGTGGAATATTGCCTTCCGTGTGGCCATTTATGATACCTTAAATGTTGCCAGCGCAGGGTTTTATTTGTGAATATGAAATGAGGCATACCATAAAGTTGGTCATATCCAATTTCGTATTCACCAGCCATAAAACCTAATTAGAAATCAATTAATTTTCTAATAGCCATTGATTTTGTTTCTTGTAATTCAGTATCTTAACAACTAAAACTGTAAGTCAAAAATATCACGTAAATACTCTTTGCTAGGTCACTGCAAAACAATAGTTGTCCTGAACTACCAGATTTTTCAATTATTATTTTACACCAATTCGGTAGGTAAGATTTTCCACGGAAGCCTAATCGCAAAACAGATTCTCTTAGTTAAACAAATAAAAAAAGAGCTTTGAAGAAAAATGTGAAAAATAACTTCAGCATATAATTAAAAACAATTTCAGTCATAGAGTTGATGAATTTTATAAGAACAGTAAGAAGAAGTATTTCGTAGTCGGTGCCAACTAAACGAAACATTAGCATAACGATATAGTCCAGATCGCCACCGAAATGATAAATTTTTAAATGTTTTGAGAGCATTTTGCTTAAAAATCACAATTGTTTGTCTCCATTTGTAGTACATTGAAATATATGCTTTGTGTTTGAATGCAAATTAAACCAGTAAAGAAAGTCTGAAGTCGGACGAGACCGACTTTATGATACCCTACACCACTTTGCATATTTAGTCAGGCTTCGCATAACAAATAGTCGATTTCTACTAAATTTGCTGAGGCATTTGTGCCTTTTCAATTCGGGCTTGTATTACCCATTTGGTGCACAATTAACTTGAAATCGGATGAAGATATATATGGGAGCTATATGCAAATCTGAACCGATATCGGTAAAATTTGGCTAAGGTATTTCTGAACTGTATTTAATATATTTCCCCGAATTTCGTTGTTACGGGGTGCATATTACGGCTGTGGACGACAAAAAATAAATAAATAAATAAATAGCTACATCTGAACCGATTTCGATCAAATTTGGCATTCTTATTTTGAGGCCTAATTTGGTCATATGTACAAAATTCCATCTCATTAGGGCTAATATTACACATTTGGTGCACAATAAAAGGCAAATCGGAGGAAGATATATATGGGAGCTATATCCAAATCTGAACCGATCTCGTCAAAATTTTAGCAAAGCTTTATCGTTGTTACAGGGTTACAAAAAAAATCGGATGAACAGTATATGTGGAAGCTATAGCTATTTCGAGGACTAATATGGTTGCATGTGCAAAGTTTCATACAATTTGGGCTGATATTACACGCGTGGAGCACAAAAAAACCAAATTGGACGAAGATATATATGGGAGTAATCGGCCCTATTATGGTTGTCGTCGGCGTCGCAAAATGAAGTCGAGGCGACAATAATGATATTAGGGTTGTCGTCTTTTGTCAATAGCGACAAATGGTTGCCATTATCATTGTCGATACAACAGTCGACGTGAAGTCGATTTTAGAATATCTGTCGCCGTAAAAAATTGTGACGACATAGTATTTTTTAGTCGACATTGATATTGTAACCATTTTGTATTTGATATTTGACCATGAAAATAACAACAGCAATTTAAAATTTTGGTTACCGAAAAAACATGCTTGGCAAACGGGTTTACGAAAGGTTATGTTCCAGCAAATTTTAAATCAAATTGGGAATCCATTGCTACAAAATTAAATGTAAACGGGCCTCCGATTAGAGAAAAGTATGTTAGAGTTAAAAATTATTTTTGTATGTTTTTATTAATTAGTTTTCTTAAATTCTTTTAGGTTTAGAAAGATTTAAAATTTAAAACTAAAAAACTAATTCTGCACAATAAGGGCGAAGCCAGCAGTACTGGAGGTGCCATTTTTAAGCAAATGACTTTGTCACCTTGGGAGGAGTCTGTCGCGAATGTAATGCAGTTTCAAAAGTTACTGAATCCGCCAGGTCGTGCACTTGGAATAGAAAATACGAAAAACTAATGAGGAGACTGATGTAACTATTATTGAAGCTTCTCTATCGCCCAGAAAATCATCAAGGAAAGAAGAAACTATTGAACTCTTGAAAGAGCAGTATAAACTTTTGGAACAACACAATCAAGAGTAAGGCAATGCAAATATGTTTGTTTGCTGCCACTGCTAACACATTCTCCTTTTCCTCCTCACTTGAACTTAAGATATGTAACGCATTTATAATATTCATTTTTTCACAATATTTTTTCCGAAAGAGACAAAATTATAATTCAAAATACAAACAAATTTCTTATCTTTTTTGTCAATAACAAGGGAGTGTTGCCAAAGTTTTTTAAGTTGTTGCCAACTTTTATTTTAAACTGTCGATGTCGCTTCTATGCCTTACCATAATACCATTTTTGAATCAAAGCGACGGCGAGGGCGACTTGCACATAAAGTCGACGACGACTATAGTAGCGACAACCGTAATTGGGTCGAATATCTACATTTTGACCGATTATCTCTAATTTCAATAGAGCTAGTCCTTGAGTCAAACAAATGATTTGTGAAAAATTTCATCTGGATCGGGCAATAAATGTGACCTGCACTTTGTTTACAAAAATTCATGGATAGACAGCCGGACGGACGGAAATACATAAATCGACTCAGAATGTGATTCTATGCAGATCATCAGAAGGAACTATGAGTCTATCTCGTTTTCTTTTGCCTGTTACAAACAAATGCACAAAGACATGATACCTTGACCACCTTGTGGTGTAGGGTATAAAAAGCGAAGAAAATCAAATTATTGCCCAATAAATTGGAAGTTGCGACTTCGATCCTAAATTGGCCAACATATTTATGTGGAGCTTATATCAAATCGTGAGCCTTTTATTTCCGTATAGTAAATGTTCAACCAATAAGACCCCAAAATGATAAATTACAGCCTATTTTGTGGGAAATCGGGCTTGGTATCAAGATTTACCCAATATGAGAGCAATATCATATGGTGGTATCATATCCTCTAAAAAACTGAAACACTAAACACTAATTTGACTGGAAAATGCTTCTCAAAGTATCAAAATATTTAAAATTTGCACATACCGTTATACTGAGGTTTGTCTTTTAAATATTTTTTTTTGAAAAAAAAGTTGTTCTGTCTGTTGGGCCCGCCGAAGTACTCAGCTACGTCTTTAAGCCAATGTTGCACAGTTATTGACAAAAAAGATTTCTCACTACTTAATATTGGAGCTTATTTGGTCGGAAGTGGCAGAAATAGGCAAAATGACGAGTGTCAGGTAGTGAAATTATTTGAGGGCTATACCTAAACGGGGACTGATATACCTCGCTCAATATAAATCATCGTAAGGATAATATATACGCCTGTGCAAAGTTTCAAACATCTATCCTAAATAATGTAATAACCTCTGTCCCTTGATGACAGACAGATGATATATGTAGTTAAATGTAGAATTCCATTATCTGGATTCTTAAAGAATATTTTGAGGTATTACAACTTATGACATAATAATATCCTCCATAATGCCATGTAGGCATTAAAGAGGAGTCACAAAATGTGATGAGGTCCCTCCAAACACATAACTTATCAGGTGTTTAATTATCAGAAATTAGGCGTTTTTTCTATTTAAAAATTACTACCCATTCGGTTAACGAAAATAGAAATTATCTACTAACATAAAAACTTTTTAGAATATAGAAGAGGCTCATATATCATGCATAGTGAGCCTCTTAGACAATTCAATTCGATAGACTGCAGCACCTTATTTTTTAAACGGAAATGGCATTGGATTTGGGCTTGAACGGTTCAGAGCATTGGTTCCCAAAGTTTACTAGGTTCCGACCAATCTAACAAAAGTTTAATAATTTTATCTTCTTTAGAAAAATGTGACATAAATACTGGAAATACTAGTTTAAAATATCATTGAGGAAATAGTATATTCAATACTAAAATAGCCAATTTACTTGAATGGAAAGGATGTTATTTGTTTTCACTTTTTGTTATTATAGACAGTTTTATTGTTGGCAGATTTGTGTCGCAGTGAAGTCATAAGCCGACTCAACAATTTCAGCCCTTCTGCAATAAAGATACAGTCCATACTATGTGATGTAGAGCTTTAATCTTTGGCATAATAGTTAGCATCCTGTCTGCAATGGTTTGGGCATTGAAAATGTAGTATTTTGATTTACGTTTTCGTATAGGCTCCATATAATGGTATCTTCGGATAAGCGTTATCTGGTCAATTTTAGTCTCATTTCGTACATGGCTCTACCACCGATGTCAGAACATTGTGTATATTGAATAACGGTTTCCCACATTTTGATAATTTTAGCCAAATTTTTCACTGCATTTGAAACTCGCAACAGATGAAATTCCCTTTAGCAAAATATAGTATACGTAGGTTCACGTTTTGGTATAAGGTACATCGAATGGTGCAGCCCACTTATGGTTTCTGAAGACGAAACTCGTTCGAAATATACATTTTATTTATAACTGTTTGCTTTACTTCATGGTGGTAGAACTTAATGTTTTTAACTTGTTATACCCTCCAACATACCACATTAAGTTTGTCATGCCGTTCGTAACTCATCGAAATTATCATGGCAGAAGAATACAGGTAGACGCATCAGCGCTTGGGAACATTGATATGTCAACATATTTTGATTATTCTTTCAAATATAAATAGATTTTAATATGTTTTCTTATACGACGTCATTCGGAAGATTTTATAATTCGCGTTTTACAATAATTTTTACAAATTTAAATAATTTTTCATTCAACCTTTTCAATTCCAAAATTGGTTTGGCAGTTTATTGTCCCAGCAGCTGTGTCGACGCGTCTACTTATATTCTTCTACCACGGAAATTATATAATAACATTTTTATACCCTCCACCATAGCACAGTGGTCGAGGTCGTATGGGAACAGCGGCCAAAAATACTTTCAGTGCAGATATCAATATGAATCTTTGGTTATGGTACATTGAGGGGATAAAAATAAAGAATGTGACAAAATGGATATGGTCGAGACATGTTTTGGCATGGTCCCCTTACAACGTACCTCCCGAATAAGGGTTATTTGCCCAATTTTCGTCACATTTCTACACTAGATTGTTCTGTTATTTGACATTTTACGTTCTAAAGAGCTAAAAAATAGTCTTACTGAAAATTATTTGGAACGGCCCGCCTTCAGGTAGAGTCCACCTGTAAAGGTACCTCCAAAAATAGAAGTATTTTTATACAAATCAATTCCAAATTTGATTATATTTTTGTAAACAAAATAGACAATGTTTTTGTAAACAAAATAAACAATTCAATATAAAATTAAATCAAATGGATATATATAAATTTCAGTGTTATTCAAGTAAATCAAATGCAGATTTAATAATTTGTATATTTTATTGCTTGGTAACGTTCGCTGTCCCGTTATAAATGGGTCAGAGCTCAGAAGAAGACAGTTAATAAGATCTGCGTTTGTTGAAATACGAGAATTTTTTCGGGTATGATTTAGTCGAAACTTTTTTATATCATTTTGCCAGACTTCGCGGCCTCCCTATAATTCTCCAATCGATACAATGACATATTTTATAATGTCAGGAGCATGTATTAAAATTCTATGAACTATGGGTGTAAGATAGTGTCATGGATATCTATTTGTTAACTCTTTAGGAGGTTCCAGCGTAAACTCCTTAAATTTTTCGACATTAATATGACATCCTTGTAACAATATTGAACACCTCTTAATTACATCTTTATCAATCCAAACAACAAAAACATATTCTACGTCATTAGCACCATAGAATTGACAAAATTTGAGCGAAGTCACTTCAGTATATTGGGCATAACATACAAATCTGACAAAATCTGAAAGTTAAATTAGCACTTCAAGAATTTTAGGACCATTACTAATGGCGCGAGAAAAGTCTCAGTGGAGGATTCAGGGGGGAAAAGAATTAAAACTTTAACTGAAATCCAATTTTATTTACAAAATTAATCTTAAAGGCAACTCAGAACACTCACATCGTATATATTATACCCAACTACTAAACACACTAATTACTGCACTAAAAATAAGTCAATACCTTGCTTTTCAATAATAATGCCAAGATTTGTCATTTTAAAATGTATTTAATTTTGTAATACAGATCTATTTTTACTCCACTTTTTCACTGATCCCACTGAAAAAAGCAACTAACTACCTGAGTATACTCTCAACAAACGGATTGCGCTGTATGGTTAACAAAGCTACAAGAGAAGATGCAAATAATAATACAAGATCTTGCATTGATCATATTTTTGTAAGATGGAATAAGCATTTGAGGAGGCTCGTTCAAACATAATTACGACTGTAATTTCCGATCATCATGCAATTTATGGATGTATAGACGAAAATAACTCCGAAAGAGCAAAACACATACAGGATACCCCGAAATATAAAATCATAAACAAAAAAGTGAATACCCAAATAAAAACCAGTAAGGAAAGCTCAAAAGTCGGGCGGGGCCGACTATATGATACCCCACACCACTATGCATATTTAGTAGAGCTCTCGTAAAAAGGTTTATACAGGGCATTTCAGAGCTCTATGAGATATTTGGTACAAAATCAAAATCTATCTAATTCTATCGTGCATTTTACGAACTATAGCTATCTCTGAACCGGGTTTCTCCAAATTTTACGTATTCTTCTTCTTCTTCTAGACTGGTGATTTGGGCTGATATTGACCATTTTGTGCACATTTAACCCGAAATCGGATGAAGATATATATGAGAGCTATATCCAAATCTGAACCGATTTCGATAAAATTGAAAACAGCTATTCCTGTGCTCCATCTAATACCTGGTACCAAATATCACGGTTGTGGAGTGAATATTACGAATGTATGGGACTAAAATTCTAAATCGGATGAAACATATATATGGTTGCTATATTTATATCTGAACCGATTTTCACTAAATTTGCTATATCCAAATCTGAACCGATTTCGATAAAATTTAAAACAGCTATTCCTGTGCTCCATCTAATACCTGGTACCAAATATCACGGTTGTGGAGTGAATATATATGGTTGCTATATTTATATCTGAACCGATTTTCACTAAATTTGATATACTTGCTTCTAGGCTGAATTTGGTCCGATGTACTAAAATTCAGTCCATTTGGACTTATATCGGCCATTTGGTGCACAATTAACCCGAAATCGGATGAAGATATATATGGGAGCTATATCCAAATCTGAACCGATTTCGATAAAATTACAAACATCTATTTCTGGGCTGCATCTTATATCTGGTACCAAATATCATTCTTGTGGAGTGCATATTACGAATGTGAGAGGCTTAAACACCAAATCGGATGAAAGATATATATGGGAGCTATAGCTATATCTGAACCGATTTTCTCCAAATTTGATATACTTGCTTCTAGGCCGAACTCGGTTGGGTGTGCCAAAATTCAGGTAATTTGGACTGATAGTGGACATTTGGTGCACATTTAACCCGAAATCGGATGGAGATATATATGGGAGCTATAGCTGTTTCTGAACCGATTTTCTCCAAATTTGTTGTATTTGCTTTAAGGCTAATCTCGGTCACATGTGCCAAAATTTGGGCCATTTGGGCTGATATTGGTCATTTGGTGGTGAATTAACCCGAAATCGGATGAAGATATATATGGGAGCTATATCCAAATCTGAACCGATTTCAATAAAATTTAAAACAGCTATTTCTGTGCTCCATCTAATACGTGGTACCAAATATCACGGTTGTGGAGTGCATAGTAGGAATGTGAGGAACTTAAAGATCAAATCGGATGAAAGATATATATGGGAGCTATAGCTATATCTGAACCGATTTTCTCCAAATTTGATATACTTGCTTCTAGGCCGAACTCGGTTGGGTGTGCCAAAATTCAGGTAATTTGGACTGATAGTGGATATTTGGTGCACATTTAACCCGAAATCGGATGAAGATATATATGGGAGCTATATCTAAATTTGATCCGATTCTCACCAATTTCAATAGGGTTCGTCCTTGGGCCAAAAAAATATTGTTTGGAAAATTTCATCTCAATCGGATAATAAATGCGACCTGCATTTTGTTCACAAGAATACATGGACAGACGGACGGACGGACGGACGGACAGACGGACGGACATGCATAAATCGACTCAGAAAGTGATTCTATGAAGGTTCTCAAAAGTAACTATGGGTCTATCTCGTTTCCTTCTCCATGTTACAAACAAATGCACAAAGACATAATACCCTTACCACTATGTGGTGTAGGGTATAAATATAAATTGGCATGATATTATTACAACGTCTAACAACTCATCAGAACTTTATGACAACATATGTAATATTTTTAACAAAATATACAAAAACTCGAATGGCGCAGAAAATAAAATCAAGAAACGGAGACCATACCCATGGCTTTCAGAACAGTTACTGCAATCGTGTGACATAAGAGACAAATTGTATAAGAAATGGCATAAAAATAAAAATAACAAGACAAACGAACTTATATACAAACATTTTAATAATAAACTAAATAAGCAAATATCCAAAGCCAAAAATGATTTCATATACAATCAGTTTGTACAAAATAAAAATAATATAAGGGGAACATGGAAATTAATAAATCAAATAACTGGTAAAAAAACAAATAATGTAGACGATCAAATAAAACTAAATTTTTCTGGGGAAAATATAAAGGAAATTGCTGATAAATTTGCTATAAACTTTAACCAAAATGTGAGGTATATCATACATTCTTGTGATATAACAACTACAGAAACAAGTATTGAAAGAATTATTCCCAATTCTATGTATCTGGAATATGCAAGAGAAATCGAAATAATCTCCATACTCAAAACATTAAATGTGCGAAAAGGCGCTGGAATAGACAATATTAGATCAATTGACATTAAAAACAACGCAAATATTATGACACCAATTATCACACAATTCGTTAATTCAACAATCAATGAAAGTTCTATACCTCAAATATTAAAAGAGTTCATAATCAGACCGATCTATAAAGCTGGTGATAAATCTGATTACACAAACTACAGACCAATATCAATACTGCCAGTGCTAGAAAAAGTCATGGAAGAGATTGTCGTCAGAAGACTTAATGGTTTTTTAACCAAGTACAAAATAATAAGAAAAAGCCAGTATGGTTTCCAAAAAAACAAAAACATAAACCAAATGCTTGGACATTTTTCCAACTACATAAACAACCAACTTGATCAACAAAGTAGTTGTATTGCGCTTTTTATTGATTTCAGCAAAGCGTTTGACACCCTACCCCATAAAAAGATAATACAAGTTTTAGAAAAGTGTGGAATAAGAGGGATCTGTCTGAAATGGTTTAAGGACTATCTTACCTGCAGATCATTTAGAGTCCGAATCGATAACGAAACCAGCAATAAATTACCTTTACATTATGGAGTACCGCAAGGTTCGAAATTAGGGCCACTTCTTTATGTCATATACACAAATGAAATGCAGATGACACAGCCATCATTGTATCAAATAAAGATATACAACAAGCAACACACACTTTGCAAAGGGAATTTAATACAATAACAAAATGGTGCCACGATAGTGGACTAATTATCAACCCCAACAAAACCAAAATCATGCATATAAGGTCAAGAAGCATGCCAAAATGCGATATTCGAATTACATTTCATGACAATAATTGCCTACATACAAAATGCTGCGAAAGAAACCACGAAAACTTGGAAAAATGCACAACGCAATTAAAACTTGTTGATGAATATAAATACTTAGGAGTACATTTGGATCATAACTTTAAATGGAAGATACATGTAGAAAACTTACAAAAGAAACTACGTAAATCAGCGTTCGCACTATATCACCTTGGTAATTGCGCACCATACCATGTTCTGAAGGTAGCTTATTACTCATTAGTTGAATCTCACCTAAGACATGGTATAACAGCATGGGGAAACGCGCGATGCTGTAAAGCACTACAGGACAGCCGAGATAGAATCGTCAAATCAATAAACAAAAGAAATCCAACACAGACTCAAAGACACTCTCTCACTCATACAAGCGCAATAAAACAAATTTACAAAACCCAAAACATATTTAACATAAATGAACTGTACTCAATATCTGTCGCCAATGAATTTGCAGATGATCCTAGCGTAGCCAAGAAACTAGACCATCAACAAAACACAAGAAGAAGAGCGGAAGGATGTTACAAAGTACCAAAATTTTCAAATGAATATGGAAAATTCTCACTAGCTGTGACTCTCCCGAAGGTCCTTAATGAACTACCATCTGATGTTATTAAAATAAGAAATAAAAATGTTAGAATGAAAAATGTAAAAAAAAATTATTAGAAATAAGTAATGGATCCCAATGATAATGAAGACTACAGCTGTGTTTTTGTATTAATGAAATTGTATTTATATCCTACAGACAAGCCTATTTTTTTGGCTTCGTAGGACAATGTAAATGAAATTATTATAAATAAAGGAAGTCCCACTGGACAAAATAATAATAATAAAAAAACTACATTTTCTCTTTTTTGATGCTATTCTAGAAGTGGGCCGTTAGAATGAAGCCAAGATTATTATGTTTTCTGAAAAGCTTAACCTCTTAAGAGTTCATGTGTACACATTTGATAATAAATATCTGATTTTAATTTTTTTGAATTTTGGCCAATGGCAGCGACCACTATGCATAGTATGGAGGGTATATTAAGTTTGTCATTCCGTTTGTCATATCCGTTGGTAACCCCCGTCTTTCCGTCTGTTGAAATCACTCTAGCTTCCGAACAAAATGAAGTAGATTGATAAAATTTTATTCAAATGTATATTATGTCTGCAGAACATTTGGTATTGAAAATGGGATACTTCAGCCTAAGATAGAAAATTGTCTGTGCATGTCCACTTCTTTGTATAGCCCCCATATAACGGTACCTCCCGATATTCGGTATTTTGATGATTTTAGCTACATTATTACCGATTTTTTTTTTAAGTTTCGCATTTGAATATTGAAATGGCTTATGACAAATGTTACCTATGCTGGCCCATATCGTCTTATAGACCCTTACATAACACCTACATTCAGTATTTTAAAATTTTAACAGAATTTTTAACGGATTTTATTGTTTGTGAGAATTGCCAAATTCGTTTCAAATGATGGAGGGTATTCAAAGTTCCTCCCGGCTGAACTTACAGCTATTTTATTTGTTTTTTTTTTAGTTTCGCATTTGAATATTGTAATGGCTTATGGCAAAAGTTACCTATATAGGTCCATCCATACTACATTCGGTATTTTTTAAATTTTAACAGAATTTTTAACGGATTTTATTGTTTTTGAGAATTGCCAAATTCGTTCCAAATGGTGGAGGGTATTCAAAGTTCGGCCCGGCCGAACACACAGCATTTTTAGTTGTTTAATCTACCTAAGGTTCTATGTCGATTTAGCCATGCCCGTCCACCTGCTTACCCGCCTTTCTGTCCATCTGTGGACATCTAGCTTCCGATCGAAATTAAGTAAATGGACAAAATTGTACTCAAATATATTTGAAGTAAATTTTTTTGTATTGCCCCCATATAACTTCACTGGCACGTTTAAGGTAGAGATATTCGGTATTTTGATGACTTGTGTCAAACTTTTCACAGGAATGTTCTCAAATACGGTATTTTGATTTTGTAATGGGTACTACTTTCTTTAACAGAACATTGTCTATACAGGTAAACATCTTCCTATAGCCCCCGTATAACGGTACCGCCCTGTATTCGGTATTTGGATGATTGTAGCGACAAGAGTCAATGGAATTATTTTCAACTTTGTATTTGGTGTTGATAACAGGTATTATCTTCTCTCATAGAGAATTATCTACATGGACGCAAATGTTCGTACAACCCCAATGTAAGTGTACCTAACGAAATGCGGAATTGTTTCAAATTTGGTACTTAAAATTCATATCCACCATATGATACCTTCCAATATTCAGCATTTCTCCGGAATTTGTAGATTGGTATTTTCTCCCAGATAATTGGCCATCCAGGTGCACGGTTTCGTATACCCCCAATATAACTGTGTCGCCTGATATTCGGTATAGCTTGAGCGCGTTTTGTGGCATCGGAATAAAAGTTTTAGGCTCTAAATTATATTCTTTGTGACGTTAAAATAAAACGTGTAAATATTGACCCCCAACAATGCAAGCAGTAAAAACGTCGCTACGTTCAGCTGGGCTAGGTTGAAAATCCTCATAATTAGGAAATCGTTTATATATGAGCTATATCTATATTGCATATTTTGTATTTTTGTACTTTTATTTGAAATTTCGTTCACCTACTACATTCCTTTCGGTAGTTGAAGTGAGCTAGCACTTTAGTTGGACTTAATTTCATGGAATTTGCGTTAAACGGCACACGATTTAAACTCTATTATCCTCTGTCACTTCATTGAACTATGTCTATCAAATATGACGAGGAAGTTCTAAGATGTCATGTACTCATTAATTTACTTTTTCCGTGTAAATGTTAAATTGGAAACGAGTTGTTTAATCTGTGTAGATATTTCATTTGCCATTAACTGTAACACCACCATATTTAGTGGAAAATACTGGCAAAATGTAATTGAAACTTTATCCAGCAATTTTATTAACCAAATGAATTTCCAACTAATTACAAACGGATTGTATCTGAAAATTGTAGAAGGATTAGAATTAAATGTTTCCTGGGAAACGTTCAATTTTATTAACAATCATGAATGTATTCTTGTTATTGTTACTGCAAAGTAATTAAAGGTGTGTATTCTTGTTAATTGTAACGGTAATAATTTAATAACTGGATATAGTTTATTTAATATGACATGTTTGAAAATGGAATCTAAGTTAAGTAAGTGTTAAACAATATTTAAAATATTTAATAGTGGAAATCGATCGATCTTATGGTGACTAAAACTTTGCTTTTATTTGTCATTTAAGGTACCGAATGGTAAAACTCCGATTTGAATTAAATTTCCCATAGAAAGTCAAACATTTCTAGGCTATCTACCTATTTATCTCTCCATATCGATAAAACTCAATTTTTGTATGTATGTAACAAGCTGAACTGATTTTTTTGATATTTTTACATAACATTCAGGAATTGTTTTGTGTTTTTTTTTAGAAATTTGATGGCGGCTTGGCTAATCCCACACCCTCCGTCTTTAAAAATACATTATCTTCCAAACTAATGAACTCTTCAAGAATTTGAGTACAATACTGTAGGACTTTCGCAACCGATCGTATTTTTATTTTTGGACATGGATGTATAAGTGGGAACTGGTGATGCACTCGGGTTACATTAGATTGTTGCGTAATGTACTGATTCTAATGTAAATAACAATTTAACATGACCACATGACGACTTATTGAACATAGACACATGCGAATTGACGAGCTTGCATCTAATGCCAAAAATGAAACGTACAGAGACTGTTGCTGTGTAGAAGTGTAGGTAAAAGTCTGTTTGATTAATATTTTGTGCTAACTTTATTTAATTTAATGATATGAACCGAAATGAAATCAATAATAAACATTACAATAACAATAATAACAATAATAATAATTATAATAATAATAATAATAATAATAATAATAATAATAATAATAATAATAATAATAATAATAATAATAATAATAATAATAATAATAATAATAATAATAATAATAATAATAATAATAATAATAATAATAATAATAATAATATAATAATATAATAATAATAATAATAATAATAATAATAATAATAATAATAATAATAATTCAATTAGACCGATAGCTAACCAAACCTACATACAGGGTACCATAAAAAACTTTAACAAAGTCAAATGCCATAATTTTTACATTTTTCTTTAAAGTCTATTGAATGAAAGAAAAAAGTCGGAAATAGCATCAAATTTCAAAATAAGTTTAGATTTGTTTGTTTGTTTGAATTGGCCACCTTTGGTATGAATTATGGCCTTCAAACGGCCAATGAAACCGTCACACGCTGCCCGAATGTTGCTATGCGGTATTTTTGCCATTTCAGGCGAAGCGCTTGCTTGAGGTATTCGACACTTTGGTATTTTTTAGTGTCAACCTTGCTTTCCAAAATACTCCAGACACAAAAGTGCAACGGATTGGTATCCGGAGATTTTGGTAGCCATTGTGCACTAGAAATGAAGCGAGAAACCTCAGTTTGTAACCATTCTCGGGTGGCGCGTGCTGAGTGCGATGGTGCTGAGTCCTGTTGAAATGTCCAAGGTCTGCGGAATAATGTTTACGTGTCCAAGGCTTTAAAACTATATAATTTTAACAGCTGTCGGACGAGTGGCTTAGAAATGACAGTAGTCTAAAATTTGTTGCAGTTTTTTCATCTCACCCTGTACTTGTAACGCCCAATACGTTTTTGAATTTCCTTGACTATGGCCCCCGTTTCCTACAGATTTCCTTGAAATTCAGCATCTTCAACTTTGAATTGATGTTAAATGTTTAACATTAACTTTTAATTTGGCACCTTTTTACTACTACTACGCCATGTACTTGGAGCATTCTCCGAATACTTGTGGTACTGCTATTAAACCATTTAAAATTATATAGTCGATGTTATTCAATGAATACACATAGAATGGGAAAACATTAAATTATCCGTATCCATAGAAAATTTAAAACCTTGAAGAAATCTTTTGAAACATGTTTACAGCCAACATCGCCCAAATTGGAAAACAAGATTTCGCCAACTTTACCCTGCAATAAACAAGGGAAAACAAAGGGAATCTATACAATTAATCAATAAAAAGGAAAACTGTAAGGAATACACAACAATACAAATGAACGTAGGAAGCACACGTCAGATTTTTTGTTTTTAATTTGAAGAAGGAACGAAGGTCGACAAGAAAAAGCTACAAACAATCTTAAATTTGTACCGAAATAAAAACAAAAGTCATCGGGGAGATCTGTGTTTATTTCAAGTAGGCAGAGATTTTATACCAAGTTGTTTTGTAGATTTATTTTTGCCTTGGCCAAAATTTCTAATTAGAAAAGGTAGAATGGAATGCTGTTTATACCCTACAACACTATGAGTTGGGGGTATTATAAGTTTGATTGGGCCAGAATTTATGTAACACCTCGAAATATTGGTTTCCCACATGGGAAAGTATATATGGATCTTCCTAGCTCGCCGAGCTGAGTCGATCTAGCTATGTATGTCCGTCCGTCCGTCTGTCCGTCTGTCCATGTTAATTTGTAATCACTCTACAGGTCGCAATTATGGTCCGATCTTCACGAAATTTAGAATGTAGGTGGGACTTGGACCAGAATAGAACCCTATTGCTTTTGGAGATGATCGCCAAATGTTTAGGGGTTGAAATGGACCAAATACTGAAAAAATGTCGGATTTTGCAGTAGCTATACAGGTCGCAATTATATACCAATCGACGCGGAATTTCGCATGTAGCTGTAGTTTAGGGAGGGGAAGAAGCCTACCAATTTGGGTGGTCATCGGATAATATTTAGCGGGTAAAATAGACCATATCTTTTTTGTTGAAAAAATTCAAAATTTTTCATTAAACCGTGAATATTTTAAATCCCGGCGAAATCACGAAGCCATGACAAGGTTACTTCTGACCTTTACATTGATGTTAACATCCAACAAATCGAATATATAGCAAAATATGTGCCATATATATGCCTATCAAAGAAGATATGCTTGAAAGATCTCTTATATGTCGAGAACGGCTGAACTGATTTCGACAGTTCTCATTAATTCAGAATGGCCTCTTGGCATGAAAGAAAAAACGTCATAAAAAAATCGCATAAAAATATCTCTCTAAAGATGAAAATATTGATTTTGTAAAATTTTCTCATATTTTTTCAATTTTGTCATATTTTTGGCATATTTTCATTTTGAATTAAACATTTGGTAATATTTGTACAGCTAACAAAACTAAGTAGTTGAGATATCAGGATATCATATACAGATCGCATTTATGGACCGATCCTTACGAAATTTTCCATGGGGATAAAATGAGGGTCAGAACAGAAGCCTACTGTTTTTGGAGATGATCGCCATATATTTAGGGGTTGAAATGGACCAAAAAACTGCAAAATTGTCGGCAGGTCGTAATTATCGCCCGATCCTCACGCACATTTGAATGGGGTTACCGAACATTGCAAAAGCCAATCAGTTTCTAATGGCCATCCAACTTTTGTAGACAAAATACGAAAATGTCCATTCCAGAGACTTTTTGGAGAATTCACAAATACAGGAAAGACGCACTTCTGACTATTTCGTTGAAGAATATAGTCAAATGTCTGTATCTAATATAGATGCGTTTCAGTCAAAACCAATAATAAATGTTAATCTTTTGCCACTTCTGAGAGATTATAGGTCTTTGGAAATATTGGTTCCAGATCTAGGAAGACCATTTACGTGCAACATCTACCAATAAATTGGAAATGAGCAAATTAGTTTAAGTTGTTATATTTCGAAAATTAGAGAACGAAACCTGATGGCTTTCTTTAATTATTTGTCACAATATCTTGTGGAATTCTGTCGAGTATTTCGCCTATATAAACTGTACGGTTTATTATAGTGTTGTAGGGTATTCAACGGTCGGCCCCGCTCGACTGTAGCCTTTGCTTACTTGTTTTTTTTTTGTAGACAAGTTTTCTCACCATACTTTAGTATAGAGCAATGTATGCTGGTAACTCAAAGAGGCAATGAAAATGTACCAAGAATTATTTTCGATAATCTTCTTAGAATCACTTTTGGTGCAAGAATACATTAGCCTGGGCTTCGTATCCTTGAGCAAAATCTTCACAATTTATAACTGAATGGTATTCCGAATATCGATGTATGTAGACAAAATTCTTCCGATGATTTGGTGAAATCTCATTTAATGCTTATGGTATGCAACATAATTATATTTCGCTTCTTTGTGGTATGAAAATGGACAATATCGCCCAATCGTTCTCGTGCCTCCCTAACAAAGATCCAATGACATTGAAATAAGTGACCGGGAATATGAAAGAAATACGTATGAATATGAACGATTCGAGTTAAATGTTTTAATACCCTCAGCTACATGGTTTGAGAGGATATATATAACTTGATACGGCCAAAATGTGCCGTTTCAGGACATTTGGAATCGATCTAGCCATGTCCGTCTCTCTGTCTGGTTGGTGCTCTCAATAACTCTCGAAGGGAGTATCCAATTTGGGCCAAACTCGGTGCATCGTAATATTATTATCAAATTTAGATTGAGTTCGGAGATGGGCAATATCGGTCCATTCTTCTTACTTAAAAAAGGTCGAAATTTTCAAAAAATATTTTACTGTACGGAAAGAGATATGATATTGTGAGTTCGTTCCAATGTTGCAATTCTCAATATTTGCATCAGTGCTAGGTAAGGTGCGAAAATGGTCCACTCCATCAAGTACCTCCCCCACAAAGGGACAAAGTTTTGAATAGTTACTACTTTTATAAAATGTGAAGTAAGAGTCCGATTTCTTCAAATAACACACATCACAATATTTTTATTAACCCAAGGTCTGATGAGAAAATGGAATATATCGGTCCACTCCTTCTGGTAATTCCCCCACAAAGGTTCCAAATTTTGAATGACCATAAAGCTCATAAAACGTGAAATTAACATCTGTTTCCATTCAGACTTGCACTTCCCAACATTTCTATCAACACAAGATCTGTTATATAGATGGTAGAGATAGTACTATTCCTCTGGTACCACCCTACAAAGGGACAAAGTTTTGAATAACCAAAACGATTATAAAATCCGAAATAATCATACGATTTTCTTCATATTTGACACATCCCATTAATTCAACTAATACAAGATCTGCTATGACGATGGGATATACCGGCCCACTCCTTCTGGAACCTCCCCCACAAAGGGTCAAATGTTTAAACAACCATGAAGCTCATAAAACACAAAACTAACATCAGTTTCCATTCAGATTTAGTACATCTCAATATTTCCATCAACACAAGATCTGTTATAAAGATGGCAGAGATCGAACTATTTGTTTTGGTACCTCCCCCATATAGGGTTCAAGATTTAAAAAACAAATATCAAATATGCAAACATTTTGGCTAACACAAGATCTGCTGTACAGATGATATATATCTGCGAACCCCTTCTGCTACCTCACTCACAAAGGGTCACAATAATTTTATATGTCATAACTTGCGAAACAAGTCAGCGATTCTGAACAAATTGCTATATCTAAATATTTCTCTCAACCAGAAACCTGAAATGAATATTGAATTTATGGATTCGCATAAAATTTGATATTAATGTTCGATTTTCTTGTAATTTTGCCCATACAATATTTTTATCTGTATTAGATGAAGAATTGAAAATTGAATACTTTGGTCAATTATATATCTGGTGCATCACGGACATTTCAACGTTTTCTAAAAGTTATCACATATTTCATACAAAGTGAAGGAAGTAACCTATAGTCCACATAGTTCATATCTAATTGGATCCGTCAACAATTTGAATAATCAAAGCAGAAGTCAATATATGTTTAAATAATCGAACATTGGTAGGGTTTTACAAAAATTAGATGCCACAACTTTATGTGGACAAAATTTAATTTAAAGATGTAAAAAAAAATTTAAAGAAGAAATGTTTTCGCATTTTTTATTAATTCAAGAAAAATCAAATGAATCAATAGAATAATACAGGTAACAGAAAGTGTTGTTGTACAACAAACGTAACAACAACCACATACAAATTTGTTTTTGTACGTAATATAAGTGTCAGAGTTATATGTCTCAAAATGTAAACAAAACAACTAATTTTCAACAAATTATTTTAATTTCAAAAATATACCTTTTTGGAATTTGGATTATTAAATTTAAAATGCAGAAGAATAGTTCCTCAATTACTAAATTTAATTGTTTTCATATCATTTCCCTGAATGTATTGTTGTTATCTGTAGGTTAAAATCTCTCAACACTTCATGCAATCTCTAGAAAATCGAGGAAAAAGCTACATCCCTTCCAAATTGAAACCAAACTGCATACTCGTATATACATAAAGGATTCTACATTTTGCAATTTCAGGAAACATGACTATATTACCTAATGTAGTGTCGCAGTTCCATAACCTCGAAAAAAGTTTCCGCATCATCGCCGTTTTGTTAAGCACAACAGCGAATTTATCCATTATTATGCAAAAATATGTTCACATTGCCCTGCAGTGAAATTTTACATCAAAAAAGTGTATACCTATTGTATGTGAAGAAATGGAACTAAATCACAAAAGGTCATATCGAAATTGACACTAGTATTACTACAGAGTCAAATCAGCTGGGGTTTGCTTCTATCTGTTATAATTATACCATGCTTTGCATATGAATTTATTGTAATTCTGACTGTAAAATACATACAGATAATTCTCTTTTGTCTCATCTTCATTTAAGGTACTCTACCTTATAACCTAACCTTGGTTGCAACTGTCCTATTATTATTTTTAATACTGTGCACAAATGTATTAGTTTAATATACATATCTAATATTTTGCAACATTCTGTAGGTCATAGAGAATAAAGATATTTGGAATAAGTGTACACACATATTTTCTCACACACCTGGCACTCTTTTTGTTTCCGATACAAAACAATATATTTGCATGGAATATATTATAGTTCACCGCTCTAATATATTAGTAATAATATACAATTTTATGAAACAGTTTTGTTTATACATATAAATAATAGTACAATACCTGCTGTGCACTGAGCCTTTCGATGTTAGAAGCTGGTGGAAGCAATCATAAATTTTGAAAACACACTTAATTCTTAACATATATGTGAATTTCCCATGTAGAAAAAATATATTAAACATACATTCATACAGATTTGCGGAATTGTAGTTAAATTCAACGAGTCGAAGTTGAACAATATTGTTGGAGTAAAATATTTGTATAACCTACGCCATAATGCGGTACATCAAAGTACAGGTCGTATTTATTGAGACAACATTTTAAACAGTTCATTTATTGGCCCAAGGACGAGACTTATTGAAGGTGTAGACAATTGGTTCAAATTTATATAATGCTGCAATATAAACAGGGTGGAAAAAAATGTTAACAAAGTCAAATGCCATAATTTTTACATTTTTTAAAATTCTATTGAATGAAAGCAAAAAATGTCGGAAATAGCATTAAATTTTACTATAAATTTAGATTTTTTCGAATTGGTCACTTTTGGCAAGATTTTGGCCTTCAAACGGCCAATGAAACCTTCACACTTTGCCCGAATATTGCTCTGCGGAATTTTGGCCCATTCCCGGCGATGCGCTTGCTTGAGGTGATCGACACTTTGAAACTTTTTAGTGCCAACCTTGCTTTCCAAAATACTCCAGACGCAATAGTCCAACGGATTGGTATTCAGAGATTTTGGCGGCCATTGTGCGCTGGAAATGAAGCGAGGAACCTTATTTTGTAACCATTCTTAGGTGTCGCGTGATGAGTGCGATGGTGCTGAGTCCAGATGGAATATTCAAGGTCTGCGGCCAAAATGTTGCATACCCAAGGCTTTAATACACCCTCCAGAATATTTTCGCGATAATATTCGGCATTTATTCTTATGCCACGGTCGAATAATATGAGCGAAGAGCGACCATCGGCTGTTATGGCGGCCCTTCCGAGTTCTCGCTGGCGCTTGAGTTCTGGTGGCCAACCGAAGGTGCGCACTTTCAGCTGACCTCTTTGGCAAGTAAACACGATCATTTTGTTTGCTTACAAACTGCTGGACAACGAATGTTTTCTCATCGGAGAAAACCAAATCCGGCAGTTCACCACTTTCGGCCAAGCGAAGCAATTCTTTAACTCTTTTGAGTCTATTTTCTTTCTGTTGTGGTGTAAGTTATCGCACTTTTTGGAATTCCGAGCTCATTTTTCAGTATTTGCCGAATGGAATATTGCGATAAATTCAGCTCACGAGCCATTTTTCGGCCACTGCAGCGCGGGTTTCGACCACGTCGCTCCCTTAATTTTCGAATCATTTCTGCTGATGTTGCTGTTTTCTTCCGTCCACTTCCTTGACGTCGGGCTACGCTACCAGTATCATGGTAACGAGCGATGGGCCGAGACACAAAATATTTATTCACATTTAAATGCTGGAGTGCTCTAACGATAGCCACTTGTGTCCATCTGGAAAATTCTCACCAAAATACTTCTGGACGCTTGTAAACAATATAATGAGCTGTCACTGGAATAATTTTAACAGCTGTTGGACGAGTGGCTTAGAAATGAAAGCTGACTGAAGTTTGGTTCCAGTTTTTTCATCTCACCCTGTATAGTAAATTTATTGGAAATCGATTAGAAAATATCTTTCATTTGTATCCGTATGCGATATTGGTGCAAATCGTGAGATAAGGTTTAGTTGTTAGGACTAAATGGTACCTATATTGGTCAATTCTGCAAAATTTTTCCGTCGTCCCAAATTATTTTTACAAAATGTTGAGTCCAAATACCAAATTTCTGGAACGAAGATGGAAAAAAAGAAATTTACCCAAAATTTTCAATTTTTTAAAGTACAGCAAAATAGATAAGTTGAGAGTTGCTGTTATGTGAGTATGTACCAAATATCACATGTGGAAAACATTTCTGTAAAAACGTTCGAATCACAGTCAAATAGGTTGTACAATGTTCGTAAAATCATAAAAATATCGCACCATTCAGTTTGAAAGAAATAAAAATGCTTGACTATTTTGTGCATAATCATCGAAAATGTACTTGACATTCGTCGTATTTAAACATTGTATAATATTAAAATCTAAATGATGAGGATTCTGCGAAAATATTTTATTACTAAATATTAAACCAATAAAAAGTTTCCGCAGAATCCAAATCATTTAGATTTTAATATTGTGCTACGTTTAATTCTCATTATTTCATTAGAAATCTCGGTCACTTATTTCTCATAAACATTAAATAAAAAATATGTCAACAATTTAAACTTAAATATTTTAATTAAACCAACAGGGGAATTTTATGAAAACACCTATCTGACCAGCAGCAACAGCAGGAACAGGAAGCCAAATGTTCATTGAAATCTGCAATGTTCACCTAACCGACTGTTTTCGCAAATTGTCTCTGCGGGGAATTACGTATTGAACGGTGAGTACAACACACGTTCAGGAAAACACACACACACACACAAACTCACATAGGACTTGCGTCTTCAGTCTGTGTTGCAAATGTCACTGTAAATGAGGGAAATTCAAATATTTTCTTTTTAATTAAGTTTTGATTTCTCTTCTGTTTGTGTTTCACATGGGATGTCATTGAAAGTACGACGTTTGTCCTACGACATACCCAGACAAACGAACGGCCAAAGTCCTGAGGGAAACATTCCTACGGTGTTGTTGTCCTAAGTACTTACGAAGAAACAAAAACGAAAAGAGCATGAGACAACCCAACAAAAATGTACGACAATGTAAACACCACTTTAAAATGAGACACTTCTTCGTAAAAATAACGAATGAAGATACGACATTAAAATGAAGTGACCATTTGAAAAGTTCATTATAGGTTGATGCGAATAGTAAACAAACACAAAATAATTTAGAAAATTTAACAGTATACAAATACGACACCCCACTATATATGATACGCTACTTTAATTGTGGAAAAAGGAGATACAAAGATCATTTAAAAGAAAAAAAAGAAACCTTTCCATTTTAAAGGTTTCGTAACTTTTGAGTCCAGATTTTAGTACAATATCCACTATAGTATGGATGGTATATTAAGTATGTCATTCCGTTTGTAACACCTCGAAATATACTTTTTAGACCCCACTAAGTATATATATTCTTGATTAGCATAACATTCTATGTCCATTTAGCGATGTCCCTCCGTCTATCCGTCTCTCCGTGTGTGGAAATCACTCTAGATTTCGAACGAAATGAAGTAGGTTGATAAAACTCAAATATAATGGTATAATGGTATTTTTGTGAGTTAAGCGACATTATTCACCGGAATCGTTTCAAATTTGGTGTTTGAAGTTCGTAATGGATACTACAGCCTATGACAGAAAATTGTCTGTGCAGGTTCACGTCGTCTGTATTTTTAAGATTTTAACAATTTTTTAAAGGAATTTTTTTTTTAAATTGCCAAAATCTGTCCATATGGTGGAGGGTATACAAGCTTTTTTACTTGTTTTATTTTAATTAAACACAAAGTGATGAGAAAAACAAGTAAGCAAATGCTATAGTCGTGAGGGCCGACCATGTGATACCCTACAAAACTATAATACGTTAGAGGACCCCTTATGTCGAAAACCATTTTGGAAGATTTCGCTTTATGTGTATTTCGGATATCACCTGTAAGTAATGTTAGTATTTTTTCACACAAAAGTAGTGGTCCATTCTACCCGCTCGTGTCCTTTTGTGACCTTTATAACGGCTGCAAAATCAGGAAAATTTTTGGTTGTTCGTCCATTTCAACCCTTAAAAACATTGCGGACATCTTTGAAAATAATAGGCCAAGCCCTTCTGAGCCTAACCCTACCATTGCGAAAATGTTCGTGAATATCGGACGATAATTGCAATCTGTATATAATAACCCCAACCTGTGTTGTAAGGTGAAAAATATTACAAAATATGCACTTCAATATTATAAGTAAATTGAAAAAATCGTATGCGATAAAAAATATGAAAAAATAAAAAATGTCACAAAATGCTACAAAATCTATCTTAACATCATTATTGGTATTTTTTTATGCGATTTTTTTAGATTATATTCTTTTATGCAAAGAGGAAATTCTGACAAAATTTGTCAAAATTGGTCCAGTCATTCTTGGGATATAAGCATTCTAGCTAACATCCCCTTCCTTTGTATATATACGTTGTATAAATTTCGCCGGGATTAAAAATATTTGCGGTTTAATGGAAAATTTGACATTTATTTAACTCAAATGTTCTGGCCTATTTCACCCACTAAATATTGCCCGATGACCATCAAAATTGGAAGGTTTCTGCTCAGCCCTAAGCTCTAGAACCAACATCCACTTCGATTGGTCTATAATTGTGACCTGTAGAGCAGCTGCAAAACCAGGAAATTTTTCTTTTTTGGTCCATTTCAACCCCTAGATATTATGCGATCATCTCCAAAAGCAATAGGGTTCTATTCTGGCCCTATCTCCACCTTCATTTTAAATTTCGTGAAGATCGGGCCATAATTGCGACATGTAGAGTGATTACAAATTAACATGGACGGACGGACGGACGGACATACATAGCTAGATCGACTTAGCTCGGCGAGATAGGAAGATCCATATATGCATACTTTCCTATGCGTTACATAATATTTCGATGTGTTACATAATTTTAACCAAACTTATAATACCCCAACACATAGTGTTGTAGGGTATAAAAAACGGAATATCATAATATCAAGCTTCTAATATGATAAGAATTTTGTTTTATTACAATCCTGACAAGTGTGTTCCCTACAATAGCTGTAAATATGGATTTTAACTTGATAATGTTCTGTATTAACCTAGGACTTCAATTAATAGTAATTGTCTGTTCGCATCTGGTTATATAGCATGTAATGGAATGAGCTTTTTACTATTTATCTTAATGTTGGACATAATTTTTGTCTATTAAAAGATGATTCTGTATCCAGCTTGACAATCATGGTATAATTGCTGTTCTTTACACATTCTTGTAAGATTTAGACAAAGCTTACACCGAATGTGTAATATCAGCTCAAAGAGGGTTGAATTAAGCATGTACGGGCGAAATTAGCTTAGAAGCAGGTATGTCAAATTTCCTTTCTGGTTTTATATTGGAAGCGAGGTGCGTATATCAATAATGTTTAGATCATTCACACCCCTGTTCCAAAGCACAAAAAGACAATGTAATAAAAAATTGCTGAAAATAGGTATTATACTGCAAATTTCGAAGTTCTATTTAAAAAATCGAAAAGTTATGAACAAACACTCTACTTCCATCCTCAACTCTTGGATGCTAATTTTTGCTAACATGAATTATTAATATAAGGACATATCCCTTAAATAATAACACTGTTTTAATACTTTTATGCTTTTCAGAATTAAATTTCGATACTACTCAATTTATTGCATGTCGTCATGCAAACACACAAACTTGTAATGTGTTCTTGTAACTTTCAAACAGCCATTAATCAATGACATCCTAAGGGTGGCTTGGATGAATCTATAGATGAACATTAAAATGAATTACGGTAGTGAAATATTTATATGACTATATTCTATTGGAGAGTAAAATGGATTCATGTCCTTCAGAAAATACTTTTATTATAGGAATATTTAACACTTTCTGTATACAATGCACTTAATATGTGTAGCCACCATTATTAACACAGCATCAGCATGATTCGGCAGAACTGCTTTTTTATGGTCTACAATGGAGCATTAGGGCAAGGAAGCTTCTAACTTATATTGGGAAACCTACATAAATCTATATTTATAAAAGAAAGTTGTGTTAGTTACTACGCTTATAACTCAAGAACCGCTGATCTGATTTTAAAGATTCAGACTTCAGACAGAATTCTGAATTGTCTCTTGGCAGAAAAGGATAAAATCCAAAAAATCGCGTACAAATGTGAAATTTGAACATTTTCATTTTACTTTAGAAAAGTACAATTGTAGTGGTTTAAATGGACCAAAAAACAGAAAAATTTCCTGATTTTTCAGTTGCTCTATAGGCCACAATTATAGATCAATAGACCCGAAGCGTGTGAAATAGGCCCTAACTTTTATGTAAGAAAATACCAAAATTTGCAAATTCGCATGCGATTTTTTCTTAATTTGATTTTCAATGTGTTGAGGTTATTATATACAGGTAGAAATTATCGTCCGCTTTGCATGAGGAGAGAGTTAAGAACAGGGCGGAGGTGCAGCACTTTGGATAACCATTGGATTATGTTTAGCGGTTTAAGTGATAGGATATATACGTTTCCTCGGTATATATAGGATATATAAGTTTCCCCATTCAAAAAACAAATGAACGTGTGCAGGGCTTAATGGCATTATTTCGAAAACGAAATCTGACAAAATGAATTTAGACGTAAGGGTTTAAAATTTTATGGAGTTGTAGGGTACCACATAGTCAGGCCCGCACGACTATTGCAGTTGCTCACTTGTTTTTTATACCCTCCACCGTACATAGTATGTAATAGGATAATTTTAGACCTAACAAATCAGCGTAAAATTCAATACTCACCGCAATTGTTTGAGATGTCGTATTTGAAGTTCGTGATGGATACTACAGCCTATGACAGACAAATAAAAAAACTGTAAGTTCGGTCGAGCCGAACTTGGAATATCCTTCACCATTTGTAACGAATTTGGCAATTCTCAAAAACAATAAAGTCCGTTAAAAATTCTGTTAAAATCTTAAATATACCGAATGTAGCTATTACGTTAGGGTCTATAGAACTACATGGACCTGCATAGGTAACTTTAGTCATAAGCGATTACAAAATTCAAATGCGAAACTTAACCGTTATATCGGGGCTATACAAAACCATGGACCTACATGACCCACCTTCAATACCAAGAGACCTGCAGACATAATATACATTTGAGTAAAATTTTATCAATGTACTTCAATTTGTTCGGAAGCTAGAGTGATTTCCACAGACGGAATTTTTAACGGATTTTTTTTTTTTTTGAAAATTGTTAAATTTGTATAAATTGGTGGAGGGTATTCCCGTCCCGGCCGAACTTACAGCTTTTTTACTTGTTTAGTCTATTTTCTTTCTGTTGTGGTGTCAGCACGAGCCATTTTTTCGGCCACTGCGACGTGGGTTTCAATCAAGTCGCTTCTTTACATTTCGAACCATTTCTGCTGATGTTGCTGTTTTCTTCCGTCCACTTCCTTGACGTCGGGCTACGCTGCCAGTATCACGGTAACGATAGCCACTTGTTGTTTTCCAGCCAAATATAAAGAAATCATACTATCACGTTTGAATTCCATCACGAATAATATTTTTCTGGAAAATTCTCATCAAAATACTTCTGTACACATGTAAACAATATAATGAACTGTCACTGGAATAATTTTAACAGCTGTCGGACAAGTGGCTCAGAAATTACAGCAGTCTGAAGTTGGTTGCAGTTTGTTCATTTCACCCTGTACATGTCATGTTTGGTGCATCAAATAAACGAAATCGGTTGAAAATATATTTTCAATAAAATTTTTTTAATTTAATTTATTTTTTAACAAATTCGGTCACTCTTTTCAAACTACATTGGAATGTAACATACATATCGTGTTTGCATCAAATAAACAAAATCGGTCGAATATATATATGGGAGCTATATCCAAATCTGAACCAATAACAATAACAACCAATAAAGTCCAACCAATAAAATTTGCCACATTATTTTGAAATCGTACAGATTTGGATATAGATCCCATATATATTTTCGACCGATTTCCTTTATTTGATGCACCAAACATTATATGTGTGTACAATTCCAATGAAATTTGAAATGTGTGACGGGATTTGATCAGAAAATAAATTTGTCAAATTATATTTAAGTCGGTTCACTTGGAATATATTTTCGACCGATATGTATGTCCCATTCCAACGCGATATGTATGTCCCATTCCAATGAAATTATTACTGAGAGACGCAATTTGGTACCAAAATAAATTGCCAAATTTTATTGAAATCGGTTGCGGTATATATATATATATATATATATATTTCGGCTGATTTCATGCATGTTTTGCACCAAACACGATAGGCATATCCGATTCCAATGAAATTCAGAATGTGTGGTAGAATTTGGTTACAATAATAAATTTGACAAATTAATTAGAAATCGGTTAAGTTTTGGATAAAGCTCCCATATATATTCTCGACCGATGTCACATATATGATGAACCAAACACGGTATGTACCTTGTGGCAGAAGGTGTGGCAGAATCTGGTGTAAAAGTAAATTTTGTCAAATTATATTGAAATCGTTCAGAGTGGGATATAATTTTATTAAGAAGCATTGACTCACATCGCCTTTGCAATGGTATTAGGCTAAAAAAACTACACAACAATATAATTGAGGATACGATTATTAATTGCTACCTCGAATTCTTTAACTGCTACAGAGCTCAACTTTAGAAGATTGCAGTTTCCTGCACGCTTGGCACTTGCTATGAAATTAATAAATACGAAGGACAAACTCTTCGTATATGCGGACTAAATTTGGCATGTTCCTGCTTTTCTCGTGGACTTCTGTGCCTGGCATGTTCACGCGTTGGTAGACCGATAGATTTGTTTGTTTACGCATTCAAGTCTTACAATAAATACTTTTTTTATATTTTTGAATTTGTTTTATTTATTTTTTTGCAACAACAAAATATTCGTATATAAAATTTTGAATGCATATAAAATCAAAAGAAGTAGCGAAGCGCACCGGGTTCAGCTAGTTAAATTATAAAACAAGGAAGACAAACGGGTCGACCCGGTGATACCCCACCTAACTTTAGTTTGCGTTAAAGTTCCTGTCCCTTTTGACTAGAATGAATGAATCCTTTATGCTGTATCCGATTTTCGATTGTTACGGATATAAATAATGTATTAATTTTCAATTTAAATGTCAGATGATGTCAATATTACGTTCCCGAACAATTATGAACAATCCTTATGGATCTTAAACAATTATTTTCCAGAAAACAGTGTTCTCAAGAAGAAATGATAACCCTTATTATTGTTTTTTTTTTTTTTTTACCGGAGCCTTGTACCATGCAAAATTTCGCATCAAGTGATCTATATTTAAGCCATCTGTCATGTTAATGGGGATTCAAAACAATAATTAAAAAAATTAAATTTATGCATATATTTTGGCACTTATCCGACTTCAAGGAAATCAGAATCAATGGTCTGAAGGGCCCTTTTCTACGCGGTTATGTTGCGTGATATCTATGAGATATACATTGACTAATTCTGGCAAGGGTGCGTTGTACCTAACAAAAATAATAATATTTCATTCTGTTGAAACATCTTCAAAATACCATATCACCGCTAAATATCGACTGCAATATCGGTTTTGGGAATAATATATTTTGTTGTAAATAACCTGATTATACCTGGATTACAGACCTACAGATACCTCGAAGAAAATGCATTACTTGAACTTACAGGGCTTGTATGCTTTTGTATGCTTTAAATTTATGTAACATTTTCTCATTACTACCGTACCTTATCAATAAATAATAAAAAAATATCTGAATTTATACCCAATTCTAATATCAATTCATCTGCCTTGTACGGATTTAAATAACAGATTTTTACCTAAAATAAACCATTGCCAACAAATCATTTTCCATGTTGAGATGTAATCCAATTTCGAAATGGTTGTAGCTGCTTTTACACAAAGGAAATCAGTCCTGACATGTATGTAACACTGATTTGTTGTTCGTTAACGAGATAAAACTAATGCACCATACATGGGAACAAGGATGTTCACACATAGCCCATGTAAATTAAGTGATAAGTATCGTCGACACCAACACAACCCCGCTCCGTCTGATGAATGGCATCAATGTAATTGAATAAAGGATGCCATCTTTATATGCCCTCCATTCATCAGAATTCATTATTCAAATAAATGCTTGAAACATGACATCAGATACACCATTCATGTAATTACATTTCACGTGATACGCACTCATATTCGCTTTGAAGAGAGAGAGAGAGAGAGAGAGAGAGAGAGAGAGAGAGAGAGAGGGAGTATAGTGTTTTTGAGTTGCACTACAATTTAATAAAAAAGCATGTATGTGAAATTAAGAATTTAAGTAAGTCTTATAGTATAGGATTTTAGCATCTCATACAAAATTAGTTGCTCGTCGAAAAATAGCTTGTGAGCTGAACACATCGCAATATTCCATTCGGCAAGTATTGAAAAATGAGCATGGAGTAAAAACACAGAAATTCCAAAAAGGGCAAGAACTTGCACCGCAACAGAAAGAAAATAGACTCAAAAGAGCTAAGGAGTTGCTTCGCATGGCCGAAAATGGGGAACTGCCGAATTTGGTTTTCTCCAATGAGAAAACTTTCGTTGTCCAGCAGTTTGTGAACAAACAAAATGATCGTGTTTACTTGCCAAAGAGGTAATTTGAAAATGTGCACCTTCGGTTGGCCACCAGAACTCAAGCGCCCGCCATGGTGATGGTGTGGGCCGCCATAACAGTCGATGGTCGCTCTCCGCTCGTATTATTCCGCGAAAATATCCTGGAGGGTGTGTTAAAGCCTTGGGCACGCAAACATTTTGGCCGCATCCCTTGGACATTCCAACAAGACTCAGCACCATCGCACACAGAACTCTCCACCCAAGAATGGTTACAAAATGAGGTTCATCGCTTCATTTCCAGCGTACAATGGCCACCAAAATCTACGGACACCGATTCGTTGGTCTATTGTGTCTGGAGTATTTCGGAAGCAAGGTTGGCACTGAAAAATACCAAAGTGTTGATCACCTCAAGCAAGCGCTTCGCCGGGAATGGGCCAAAATACCACAGAGCAGCATTCGGGCAGCGTGTGACGGTTAATTGGCCGTTTGAAGGCCATAATTCGTGCCAAAGGTTATTCTAAAAATTTGATGCTATTTCCGACATTCAAAAAAAAAAAAAAAAAAAATATTTAATCGTGTACAAACGTTCACCATACTATGGAGGGTATATTAATTTTGTCATTCCGTTTGTAACTCCTCGAAATACTCATGTCAGACCCAACAAAGTATATATATTCTTGATCAGCGTAAAATTCTAAGACGATTTAGCCATGTCCGTCTGTCTGTCTGTGTGTCTGTCTGTCTGTCCGTCTGTCTGTTGTAATCACGCTATCTTTCGAGCAAATTAAGATAGATGGCTAAAATTTTGCACACATGTATATTTTGCCAGTAGGCAGGTTAAGTTCGTTAATGGGCCATGTAGGTCCAAGAAATCATATAGCCCCCATATAACGGTACCTCCCGATATTCGGTATTTTGATGATTTTTGCGACATTATTCACCGGAATTGTTTCAAATTTGGCATTTGAAGTTCGTAATGGATACTACAGCCTAAGACAGAAAATAATCTATGTAGGTCCACGTCTTCGTATAGCCCCTATATAATGGTACCCCCCGATATTCGGTATTTTGATGATTTTAGCGACATTATTTAACAAATACCAAATTTGGTATTTGAAGTTCGTAATAGATACTGCAGCATAAAATAGAAAATGGGCCATATAGGTCCACGTCTTCGTATAGCCCCCATATAACTGTACCTCCCTATATTTGGTATTTTGATGATATTAGCGACATTATTTACCGGAATCGTTTCAAAGTTGACATTTGAAGTTCGTAATATATGCTGCAGCATTAAACAGAAAATGGGCCATGTAGGTCCACATCTTCGTATAGCCCCCATATACCGTACCCCCCGATATTCAGTATTTTGATTATTTTAGCGATATTATTCGCCGGAATTGTTTCAAATTTGGCATTTGAAGTTCGTAATAAATACTACAGCCTAAGACGGAAAATTATCTGTGCAGGTCCACGTCTTCGTATAGCCCCCATGTACCATACCCCCCGATATTCGGTATTTGGATGATTTTAGCGACATTATTTACCGGAACCGTTTCAAAGTGGGCATTTGAAGTTCGTAATAGATGATGCAGCATTAAACAGAAAATGGGCCATGTAGGTCCACATCTTCGTATAGCCCCCATATACCGTACCCCCCGATATTCAGTATTTTGATGATTTTAGCGACATTATTCGCCGGAATTGTTTCAATTTTGGCATTTGAAGTTCGTAATGAATACTACAGCCTAAGACAGAAAATTATCTGTGCAGGTCCACGTCTTCGTGTAGCCCCCATATAAAGGTACCCTCCGATATTCGGTATTTTGATGATTTTAGCGACATTGTTTACCGGAATCGTTTCAAATTTGGTATTTGAAGTTCGTAATGGATTCGTAATCCAAAGGTGTAGGTCCACGTCCTCATATAGTCCCCATATAACGGTAGACCCCGATATTCGGTATTTTGATGATTTTAGCGACATTATTTAGCGAAATCGTTCTAAATTTGGTATTTGAAGTTCGTAATAGATACTGCAGCATAAAACAGAAAATGGGCTATATAGGTCCAAGTCTTCATATAGCCCCCATATACCGTACCCCCCAATATTCGGTATGTTGATGATTTTAGCGACATTATTTACCGGAATTGTTTCAAATTTCGCATGTGAAGTTCGTAATGGATACTTCAGCCCATGCCAGTAAATTGTCTGTGCAGGTCCACGTCTTCGTATAGCCCCATATAACAGTACCCCCCATATTCGGTATTTTAATGATTTTAGCTACATTATAAACAGATTTTTCTTCAAGTTTCGCATTTAAATATTGTAATAACTTATGACAAAAGTTGCCTATGCAGGCCCACGTCGTCGTATAAGCATTCGGCATTCTTAAGATATTAACAGAATTTTTAACGGATTTTATTTTTTGGAAATTACCAAATTTGTACTAATTGGTGGAGGGTATTAAAAGTTCGGCCCGGCCGAACTTACAGCTTTTTTACTTGTTTTTTTTTAATTTGATGAATTTTATTGACGATTTTTTGAGAAAGAAACTGAATAGGTGATGTCGACAGAATTTAACGCTATCACATATAGGTTAAAAAATAATTACTATTTTAAAATTGGTGAGAATTTTTTTTTTCAATTTGACTTATAATATTAAATTCAATCTTTTGTTATTATTATTTTTCTATTCAATATATTTGTTACAACGCTTACAACTCAAGAACGTCTGGCCTGATTTTGACAATTGACACCATTTCGGAATGGTCTCTTGGCCCATTATCTCGAAAATCAGAATCATTGGAAATGCAATCAGTGAAATACCGAATATTTAGAGGAACTGCAATATGCGGACTATACAAAATGGTAGATCGAATGAAAATTTAGTGAGAAAAGAATTCATATCCTCCTTTTACCATTGTACGGGGGTCTATGCGCAATAGCAAGTAATAATGGCATTGTGCAACACCCAATTTGGTGGTTGGGAAATTCTAAGTGAATAGTATTCGGTTAGCAGATCAAAATTCCGAAAGGGTTTTGAGTTCCCAGGCCAAACTTGTTTAGAGCTCATTGTATAAAACCCTAACTATACACAAAGGTCCTCAAATATGTTTCTCTACACTTCGCAAAATTTGCGATATAAATTTAAATTACAAATAGAATCATTTGTACAAAATATGGGCCATGCCGGTCTACGATTTGGTATAGCACCCATGTAAATGTGGACCACGATTTCAAGTATTTTTTTATATTTAAGCCATTTTTTTCAACCTAATAATAATATGAGCTTTTGGAAAAAGAAAGCGTCATTTCGAAAAATTATGAGTATAGGTCCACGTTTTGGCTATTTCCGGGGGGACTTGGCCCTTACTTGGCATCAATTTTTCGAAAATTTTCGAAGTAGCACCCATATAAAACTTTGGCTAAAAACGTGTAGATTTGGATTTAGAGAACCGTCTTACAGGAATAATATATGTACATATTTTGGTATAATCCCCATTTAAAAATATCTTCCCGGTCCACCGATAGTGATTTCTACCGATAGGCGGACAAACGTTAGACGTTATGTGGACTCTAACGTACAATTTGAGGTGTTTTGATAATGAGTGTAAAAAAGTGTTTAACTTTGACTATTTTCAAGTCATTCTGCCCATAATTATGAAATGGACAAAACAAAATAGAACTCATGAAATGGCACGATTTTCTAAGCAATGCAAATTCCAAATTAGAGCTCATTTGAAAGGAAAATTTAGGTTTGTAACTCTCAAATTAAAGCCTATGGCTGAAAATATGATCACGTTTTTAAATCACTTTAAATCGACCGGTACGTGAACATGCATCAAAATTTTTGCATTGGGTATTTAGTAATTCGGTATTTATCAAAATACCGAATACCGTTATATGGGGCTATACGAAAATGTGAGCTGTATCGTGATTTCAACAGACGGATAGATACACAGACGGACAGACAGACATCGACTTAGAATTTTATGCTGATTATGAAAACATATATACTTTATGAGGTCTACGACGAATATTTAGGGATGTTTTCAAGGTGGAGGGAATAAAAATATAAAAGGATGAATGTTCGACTCTATCTTCATTAAAAAATTTCAGCTCTGTCGTCTTGGATTAAATTATATTTGTCCATCTGTAAAGCTGTTAATTTTGGAACAAAAGTTTGCACCCTCTGATATTAGATGAGAGACTGCAGCCTGAGTAGCTTTTTATGGAATTAATTGATTATAACATTTTCTCGTTAACCGCCCTATTGTTATCTCAATCAACCTACTATTATAACGCCACGTGTTAAAATATTGAACAACATTTTTCATAAAAAATCTCCCAAATATAAAGACAATTAATAGATTATATATTACTATATCTGTTATTGGGTATGAGTTTTAATATGAACTTTTGGTTCAGATTTAAATTGGGAGCTCCCAATAAAACATACCTCTCTTTAAGACTGGAAATTTGTTAAATTTCCCTTCACTATTGTAGCAGTGTAATTTTCATGTTTTTTTTTTAATTTTAATGAAATTACTCTAATAGCATGTTTCCATTGGAAACCGAACAACGTTGTTCGCTCTCAGAATTAGGTACACGAATTAACCCGTTCATACGGCACGATTCGTAATTCATAATAAAATAATTCCATTTTTCACAAATTTTGTTTGTTGATTTGAATGGGAATTTATACAAAAATACATAAAATTCTCACTAATATGAATGGAAGAAATTATTGTTTTTCTTCCAAAGAATAATGATATCATTAATTTTACAATTTTCATTCATGTTTTCAACCGTTTGTGTTAATATTGACAGTTTGAACATATTTTTGTATTTTTCTATTTTTAAATTCTGCTGGAGAGACACTTGTCAAAATTTTTTCTGCCGATACAAACATTTTGAAAATATTGTCTCTTTTGTTTGCAGTTTTCTGTGGAAATTTCTACTCGTGGACAAAATGCGTACCTCGAATGAGAGAGAAATTTAGCTTTCTTTTACTTTCGTTTGAATGTACAAACGCCATTCAACATTGTAGTTTTCATTCATAAATGTCCGTCTTCCTAAAAATTTTTAAAATTTCATTAAATTTTTCTAGTTTTAATTTTTTAATGTCATAATTTATTTTTTCGATAAATGCTCTCATTTGTTAGGGATGGGACATATTTTTTCGTTGTTCTGAGAGTGATTTGATTTGAACAATGTACAAATATGAGTGTTCGCTCAGGAAATTTTGTGTGAAGAATTAAGTAGTTTTTTCATAGTTAAGGGTCAAACAACGAATAGAGAGCGAATCAAGTGTAGTGGAAACGCCACATAAAAATGGAACCGGTTGTTTTGAACTATCCATAAATTTTTAGTGACATTGCTATTCGGTTGAACATTCATATAATAGCTTGTTCACAGAACTTTTGTTCAGGGCAGATAAGCAATTTGTTTTTTTTTTTTTTTTTTTGAGTTCATTTCCTTTTTTCTTTTGGGAGTAAAAGCTCCTTTTATTTGTTGCCCTTCTGCCAAAAATTTGTTTATGTTTCAAAAATGAAAATTGGTTTATATTTCTAAAAATGATTGCGTACGTTGATTTTGAATTTTTTATACCCTACACCACAAGGTGGTCAGGGTATTATGTCTTTGTGCATTTGTTTGTAACAGGCAAAACGAAACGAGATAGACCCATAGTTCCTTTTGATGATCTGCATAGATCACTTTCTGAGTTGACTTATGCATGTCAGTCCGTCTGTCCGTCCGTCCGTCTGTCCATGTATTCTTGTGAACAAAATGCAGGTCGATTCCGACCTGAATATCGTTGTTTCGGAGTGCATATTACGGCTGTAGGTAACAAATACAACAAATCGGATGAACAATATATATGGGAGCTATAACTATATCTGAACCGATCTTCACCAAATTTGGCATACTATCTTCTAGACTAAATTCGGTCGCATGTGCCAAATTCCATCCCATTTGGACAAATATTAGACGTGTGGTGCACAATAAATGGTAAATCGGACGAAGTTATATATGGGAGCTATATCCAAATCTGAACCGATCTCGATAAAATTTAGCAAAGGTATTTCTGAGCTGCATTTGATATATTTCCCCAATATTGTTGTTACAGGACAAAAATAACAAATCGGATGAACAATATATATGGGAGCTATAGCTATATCTGAACCGATTTCGATAAAATTTGGCAAACTTATTTTCAGTCCTAATTTGGTTGTATGTGCAAAATTCTACTATTCGGGCTGATATTACACGTTTGGTGCACAATAAAAGGCAAATCGGACGAAGTTATATATGGGAGCTATATCTAATTTTTTACCGATTATCTCCAATTTCAATAGGGTTCATCCTTGGGCCAAACAAATGTTGTGTGCAAAATTTCATCTCAATCGGATAATAAATGCGACCTGCATTTTGTTCACAAGAATACATGGACAGACGGACGGACGGACGGACGGACAGACGGACTGACATGCATAAATCAACTCAGAAAGTGATTCTATGCAGATCATCAAAAGGAACTATGGGTATACCTCGTTTCCTTTTGCCTGTTACAAACAAATGCACAAAGATATAATACCCTGACCACCTTGTGGTGTAGGGTATAAAAAGTAAAAATAAACAAAGCCAACTGGTGCATATTTAAAAGTCTATTTGACACTATAAGACTCCATTACAGAGTTGCATTTTTCTAGTTTCTTTGAAGTTGAGCAACCTTTCTTATTGGGCCATGGATATACCTATCTCGCCGGTGAGCTGATTCGATTTATATATGTATGTCCGTCTGTCCACTTTTATTTGCAATCACGCTACACATAACAATTATGACCCGAACCTTACGAAATTTTACGTTGTGTCAGCTTGAGACAGAAGCCTCTAGGAATTGAAAGAGACCAAACAGTCCATGGACCAATCGACCCGGAATTTTGTATGGGATTAGAGTTTACAACAGTGAAGAAGCGCACAAGTTTGATTGGACAAAGGGTCATATTTGTATATAAATTTTGTGAATATACGATTGATATATTTGATTGTCTAATTTGACATTTCGTTTTGTTTGTGTTGGAATTGGTTGCCATAATTTGGCTATAGAAAAAAGCTCTTATTGTTTACTTACGTACGAAAACCAAAACATCTGTCTGCCATTTAGATTGCAAATGGTAGAAAAATAAGTTTGCTGTACAGGCTATAAGTTTCATTTTTATATTTTCCCTTTAACAACAATTTGGTATTCTGTTCAAAAATGTTTGCGTGTAATTATTCATTAATTGGAATTTATTTGTCATTTGTTAACTTTTTGTATTTTATATACATTATATTATTCTAATACCTTCCTCTCTTTAACAATAGTCGTCTTCGTCGCTTATCTTTTTAGTTCTTAGATATTCAAAAGCCGAATAGTTTTGAAAGTCCATTGATAATTTGATGACACTTTTGCACTACAACACTTGTTATTATAAATAATTTAAAGCGTTGATAAAACTATCGATTTTCAAGAACAAGTTGTCAACCTTTTAAATTACTGTACGGCCATTTGTTGTCAATGTTTGTTTTGGAAAATTTTAGTTTTGTCGCTTTTGGGACAATAAAATCGACAACCTTTTGATTTTGTTGGTACAAAAGCAAATTTTTCAAAATGTTATTATTAATAACTTACAACACTCAGTCAAGGTATATTTAACAAAAAAGTTTTTGGGTACCATTGTCTTCAGACTTGGATTAGTTCTAGAATAAATGTATTGTTATTAATTGCTGTAACATAGATTCAAATAATACATTTAACGGAGTCGATAAAAAAAAAAACATTAAGTTCGGCCGGTTCGAACTTTTAATACCACCACCATTGGGTAGAGAAAAAATATTTTTATATAGAAGTATCTTAATTCAAGAGTGTTCCACTTTCAACTACAAATACCAGCAAGACCGTTTGGATAATGCAGTTAAAATTAAAAACAAAAAACACAAAAAGTGAGTCCAAAGGGTACCCATTTGGGATTGTTATCTATTGCAAGCCTTCAATGCCAAATTTGTGACAATCAAAATACCATATCATATAATATGTCAGAGGGTACCATTAAGTGGCGGCTATTCCTTTGAAAATGTGGATGAAATTATAAAAGAAAGGTAAAAAACTTTATATATATATATAACTGTTATATAGACGGTAGAGATCAGATATATATGAAGATGATATATATCTACGAATCCCTTCTGGTACCTCGCCACATATATATATATATATATATATATATATATATATATATATATATATATATATATATAGGTACCAGAAAGAGTGGACCGATATATCCCATTTTCATAACAGATCTTGTGTTAGTTAAAATAATGGAATTTGTAAAATATAAAGAGAACCTAATGCTTATCTCGCGTTTTATGACGTTCATGGTTATTCAAAACCTTGACCGATTGTGGTGGAGGTACTACAAGGAATGGTCCGATCTCTACTATTTTTAAAACATATCCTGTGTTGATGGAAATATTCAGATGTGCCAAGTTTAAATTGAATCGGATGTTAATTTCGCGTTTTATGGGCTTAATGGATATTCAAAATTTCGACCTTTTGTGGTGTGGTTGGTCCAAAGAGACCTAGGTTCTAAGACCGTTATTTCGACTAGGTACCTTTTGACCGTATCAAATGATATATATCCTCTGTAGCCATATGGCTGAGGGTATAACAATAAGTTCTGTCGTTTTTTTTCCAAAATAGGCAGCCGTTTACCCATTATTGTGCTATGTGTCGATAAAAAACAACTATATTTAAGTTACGTTTACATTGGACCCCTTTACCGTCACAATTTATCTCTTTGTATAACCAAGCGACGATTTTAAACCGATTGGAAGAGGAAGCAAGGAGAAAAAGAAACCAACAAATTTTTGGCTTTTCTTCCTAATCTTTCAGCCTTCACGTGCTATGTGTTTATAAATAAGTAGGTTTTGTGTTTAATAACAAAATCTATTCGTCGTCGATGTCTTGTCTATAAATAGAAAAGTGATGGCATTTTTGTCTAACTCTCTGGTAAAAAGTGCCGTGGAGGGATTTAATGTAACCGTAACTTGAGTATAACCCAGAAATAGTACCCAAATACTATGAAGAGCAAACATAGTAATATCAGCGATGACCCCCTTGAAGTAAGTTCGGACTTTTAAATCTAGTGGATTTCAAGTGTCAGTTCCACTTCGCATTCGTTAAAAGAAATCCACAGTATTTAAGAGAGGATTTCATATGACGCAATGGAATTGACAATGGAAATCCACCAGATTTAGAAACTTGATGAACATTTTAATTGTATAAACATTTAACCTTATATATGAACATTTTTGATTATATAAATCGAAAACGGAAAAAAAGTTTTGTATTTTTTTCAAAAGAGCACATAATCTTTAAACAAAATGATACATTGATAATGGAAATCGATGATCAACTGTCGTTCTATTCTACCTCACTTTGAATTAAATTTATCACTTTGGATAGAACATTGATAATTCAGTATTTTCTGAATTATAGACAATTACTGAGAAACAAAATATGGTAAATTTCAAGCGTCATCGGAAACCATTGTTGAAGTACCATTGAATTTACGAAGTCGCATACCCCTGAAGACCCATGTTATTATTCCTATGTTTACTGCTGAAAGACGAACACAGAGGTTCAATCCAATTACTATAGAGCTTTTTAGCCCTGTGGAGCAAAATATTGGCATTGCAAGACGCCGATTTGATTGAAGTTCTCGTCCAACGGAGCATTAAAGATGTTCTAGCAGATTTCCGAGACATACAGAGCCATGATAAACAAATTCTGATCTTTAACAAAAATGGAAAAACTGATGAATCTTGTTGTAACCGCAGGGCTGATCGTGTGATACCCTACACTATATCACGCATACATGCCAATGTTATCAAATTACTTTTTGCTTGGAAAATCATCTATAATTTTCTTAGTTATTCCTATTTTATCTTCATAACATTATTGTGCCATCAAAAGAAGTTGGCACCCACACTCACATTGACATGCTCGGTGTATTTAATTAACCATTTGCACAAAAGAGAAATTAAACAACCACCGTCATTTAATGTTAACAATGTACGTTTCTAATTTTTTGAGCTGATAAAGAGAGTCATCTACATAATAACCTTGAATGAATATTTTTGTCTACATGAGTGCAGATTCAAAGTATATTAGCTTTCCTATATTTCAAGAAAAAGATTTTCAGATTTTTTTAAGTATTGCTATGTATACTCACATTAGGGTGGAACACAATTCTTACCAAATACTTTACATACAAATAAATCAATTCGTAATTTTCAGTATATATACGTAAACATTAGATCCACTCTAATGTTCCAAAACACTCATGCCTACAATGGCATTTCATGTAATTGGTACATCCCCCCAACCAAAGCGGCCTTTGTTATTCAAATGAGTGCCAAAGATGGTGACTTCAGTCATGATTTTCATTCCTTCCATCAGATAATGTGTGTATGTGGAAAAGCCTCAATTTGTTGACATGATTTGTGACATTTTACGCAATGGCTGTGAGAAGAATTTCAATTTTGAAATTAAGAAACAATGAAATGCAAATTCATGCGTCACAGCCTGTCATCTGCCGTTTAATTGAATACAAACATGTACATGGGTCCTGAAAACAATATCGGATTCCCCATGAAACCACATTATTGTCGTTTCATTGTTATTCGCCGCAAAGCATAACCATGAGAAGAATGGTGTGATTTCTAAACGGAAAAAATTCTTCAATGCGCAAATATCAAGAAAAGTATTTGCTTATGATAACCAAATAAATATTTGCCACAAAGTGGGCGCTTTCCGGCGAAATTTTTAGGTACATTACTGATTATAAAGAAGTGTAAGGAAACTACGTTATATTCATTAACTATTAGTTACTTCTCACAAACGATAACTTTAAAGGTTCGTGTTTAAGTTGGCCTTCAACTTTCCGAGTCCGGTCAATCACGGATGCTGATCGACACCACGGGCATTTTCTCGGCAACTTCCCTCAGCGGAGACCGTAGAGCGCAGAAGCCACTGGGCGGTGGTTGTTTTTGGTTAGCTCACTTTGATACATTTGGAAACAATTGCAAATGTAGTAGTAGAAACCGACAAAGATTCTCGGCGATCGCCGCAAACCTCTGTGATTGCATGAACCTCGGCGTTCACTTGTCTTTAGTCTTTGGAACAAAACCCATCACGTCCACTGTCGCCAACAATCCTATTTGAAAAAAATTTCAAAAGGAATTCAATAAATCAGCACACTTCCTGAGAAAAGAAACTAATCCTAATTGTTTTATTTCTTATTGTTTTCTTTTCCCCCCATTTCTCTACATAAACAGTTCGAAATTACGAGTTCTACGAGAAGGAAAATTAAGGTGATATAAACAATAATGTTCCTTCTCGAAGAACTCTTAATTTCGAACCTTTAAAATTATCGTTTGCGAGAACTAACTATGAGGTCACTTTGTGTTATTTATAACAGTTTATTTATTACTATATGCTTAAGTAATACGTCAATTACAATAAGGAACTCTATTCTATTATGTAATTTTATATTTCTTCAATGAGTATTCGTTAAATGTTTTATGTGTTTGTTCTTAATTCTGCAAACACATTTGACGGCATTTTATCTACATCTCCCCTAGTAGAACTCGCATTTGAGTAGTAGTTGCAAATATTAGCATAGACAAATTAGGTATAGACTAAAAAGTTGTCTTATCTGTTAGCTCTGAAAAAAAAACGCTTCAATAGATGTCGAGCATGCTGTGAGAGAGGGGTTCAGTAGACTCACTCAATTCTCTCACTATACAAAATATTGAATATTTTTATGATTCTTTATTATCAATTCTTTATTATCAATTAAAAGCGAAACGGTGACTTTGTTTATTTTTACATTATCCAAATATGTCGTGAAATATAAAAATATAGAACCAAAATAGCAGAAAAATGAATAAATTGTTTTCGAAGTCGAGTGACTTCACTAGCCCTGAGTGACTTGACTGGCCAAAGAACAATCATAGTGACATCTGACGGAAGGGGTACCTTTTAAAACTTTTTAGTCTATACCTTTATTTGTCTCTGATATTAGATTGAAATTCGCTTATACATTACTAAGCTGCTTGATCATCTGGAACTTGATCTACATTTCCCTTTGCGGTGCAGTAGGCGCAGCCAATGAGCAGCGATTGTAGAAATCTGTATCTTGTTAATTCATGTTTGCTGTCTTCTGCCGATGTATTTTATACACTGGCCCACTCGGTCGACAGGGCGAGAACCAAAAAAAAAAAAAATAATAATAAAAAAATTATAGCAAGCTTCTACGAGACGGTTGCACTAATCAGGGGTTACCGACCAGTGAATCGTCTATGTAGTGTATATTGAATATTAAAGTTGATGAATGTGCCAATAAATATATATGTACAAGAAGGTTGTGTTAGTTACTACGCTTATACTAAATAACCGCTGCACAGTGGTCGCTGCCATTGGCCAAAATTCAAAAAATGAAAATCAGATATTTATTGTAAAATGTGTACACATGAACTCTTAAGAGGTTAAGCTTTTTAGAAAACATAATAATCTTGCCTTCATTCTAACGGGAAATGTAGTTGGTTGCTTTTTTCAGTGGGATCAGTGAAAGAGTGGAGTAAAAATAGATCTGTATTACAAAATTAAATACATTTTAAAATGACAAATCCTGGCATTATTATTGAAAAGCAAGGTATTGACTTATTTTTAGTGCAGTAATTTGTGTGTTTGGTAGTTGTGTATAATATAGACGATGTGAGTGTTTTAAGTGGCCTTTAAGATTAATTTTGAAAATGAAATTGGATTTCAGTTGAAGTTTTAATTGTTTTCCCCCCTGAATCCTCCAATGTGATTTTTTTTACGCCATTAGTAATGGTCCTAAGATTCTAGAAGTGCTAATTTAACTTTCAGATTTTGTCAGATTTGTATGTTATGCCCAATATACTGAAGTGACTTCGCTCCAATTTTGTCAGTTCTATGGTGCTAGTTTTTTTGTTGTTTGGGATTGATAAGGATATAATTGAGGGGTGTTTAATAATTTTGCATGCATTATCCTGCATTTAAGGCCTCTGCACTGGAAACGGCTAAAGAGTTAACAAATAGAAACGGCTAAAGAGTTAAAAAAAGTAGATATCCAAGGCACTATCTTCCACCCGCAGCTAATAAAATTTTAATACATGCACCCGACATTATAAATTTGTCATTGTATCGATTGGAGAATTATAGGAGGTGGCCGTGGAGTCTAGAAACAAAGTTATAAACAAGTTTCGACTAAATCATACCCGAAAAAATTCTCGTGTTTCAACAAACACAGACCTTATTAACCGCCTTCTTCTGAGCTCCGACCCTTTTATAACGGGACAGCGAACGTTAACAATCAATAAAAAATCTATATTATTAAAATCTGCATTTGATTTACTTAAATAACACTGAAATTTATAAATATCCATTGGTAACTTTGATTTAATTTTATATAGAATTGTTTAGTTTGTTTACAAAAAAAATTGTCTATTTTGTTTACAAAAATAATCAAATTTGGAATTGATTTGTATAAAAAATACCTCTATTTTTGGAGGTACCTTTACAGGGGGACTCTACCTGAAGGCGGGCCGTTCTAAATAATTTTCAGTAAGACTATTTTTTAGCTCTTTAGAACGTAAAATGTAAAATAACAGAACAATCTAGTGTAGAAATGTGACAAAAATTGGGCAAATAACCCTTATTCGGGAGGTACGTTGTAAGGCGACCATGCCAAAACATGCATCGACCATATCCATTTTGTCACATTTTTTATTTTTATCCCATCAGGGTACCATAACCAAAGAATCATATTGATATCTGCACTGAAAGTATTTTTGGCCGCTGTTCCCATACGACCTCGACCACTGTGCGCTGGTCTGATTTTAAGGATTCGGACAATTGTCTCAGAAGGATAAACTCCAAAAAAAAAAAAAAAAAATCGCGAAAAATGTGATATTTTTCATTTTGACTTTTGAAATGTACAATTGTATAGTCTTACACAGCATAATTTTTCTTAGAATGTACTTTTGTTGTGTTTTTTTTTTTAACTCAAGCATGATGTGTAGTCTCTTTAGGGAATATAAAATAACAATTGACAAAGTTGTTATTTATAGATTTTATGCATTTATAGGGTGAGGTGAAAGAACTGCAACAAACTTCAGACTGCTATCAGAATTTTCCAGAAAAAAAGTTATTCGTGATAGAATTCAAACGTGACAGTGTGATTTCTTTACGTTTGGCTGGAAAACCACACGTGGCTATCGTTAGCGCACTCCAGCATTTAAATATGAATAAATAGCACAGCCCGACGTCAAGAAAGTGGACGTAGGAAAACAGCAACATCAGCAGAAATGGTTCAAAAAGTAAAGAAGCGACTTGATCGAAACAGCGTCGCAGTGGCCGAAAAATGGCAAATATTAAAAAATGAGCTCGGGGTAAAGACATTGAAATTCCAAAAAGTGCGTCAGAAAGAAAATAGACTCAAAATAGCTAAAGAGTTACTTCGCTTGGCCGAAAGTGGTGAACTGCCGAATTTGGTTTTCTCCGATGAAAAAAAAAACAACCAAAATTATCGGGTTTACTTGCCAGAACTCAAGCGCCGGCCATTGTGATGGTGGTCGCCGATGGTCGCTCTTCGCTCGCATTAATCGACCGTGGCATCAGAATTAATGCCGAATATTATCGCGAAAATATTCTGGATGGTGTATTAAAGCCTTGGGCACTCAAACATTTTGGCCGCAGACCTTGGACATTCCAACAGGAATGGTTACAAAATTAAGCTCGTCGATTCATTTCCTGCGCACAATGGCTACCAAAATCTTCGGATACCAATCCGTTGGATTATTGTGTCTGGAGTATTTTGAAAACCAAGCTTGGCACTAAAAATACCAAAGTGTCGATCACCTCAAGCAAGCGTTTCGCCGGGAATGGGCCAAAATACCGCGGAGCAACATTCGAACAGCGTGTGACGGTTTCATTGACTGTTTTCGTGCAATTCGTGCAAATATAAACTTATTCCATATATATATATATATATATATATATATATATATATATATATATGGCGTTTGACTTTGTCGCTCACTCTATATATTCATCAAACTTAAGATACCAAACTGTACCAAATATGGCTAAACCCATCAATTTGCCTTATATGAGAACTGTAGCACAACGCGGTCCCATAGAAATCATAAATTTTGGAAAAAATCTATTTCCTAGTTAGAACCAAAAACACCAGATTAGAAAGGCAAAAGTCGACAGCTGTTAAAATTATTCCAGTGATAGCTCAGTATATTGTTTACAAGCATACCAAAGCATTTTGGTGAGAATTTTCCAGAAAAAAAGTTATTCGTGATGGAATTCAAGCGTTATAGTGTGATATCTTTATAATTTGGCTGGAGAACCACAAGTGGCTATCGTTAGAGCACTCCAGCAATTAAATGTGAATAAATCTTCTGTGTCTCGTACCATCGCTCGTTACCATGATACTGCGTTATACCGTAGCGTAGCCCGACGTCAAGGAAGTGGTCGGAAGAAAACAGCAACATCAGCAGAAATAGCTCGAAAAGTAAAGAAACGACATGATCGAAATCCGCGTCGAAATATTCCATTCGGAAAATATCGAAAAATGAGCTCGGAGTAAAGCCATTGAAATTCCAAAAAGTGCAAGAACTTACACCGCAACCGAAAGAAAATAGACTCAAAAGAGCTAAAGAGTTTCTTCGCTTGGCCGAAAGTGCTGAACTACCGAATTTGGGTTTCTCCGATGAGAAAACATTCGTTGTCCAGCTGTTCGTAAACAAACAGAATGATCATGTTTACTTGCCAAAGAGGTCAGCTGAAAATGTGCACCTTCGGTTGGCCACCAGAACTCAAGCGCCGGCCATGGTGTTGGCTGTCATAACAGCTGGTCGCTCTCCACTCGTATTAATCGACCGAGGCATCAGGCATCATAAATGCCGAACATTATCGCGATAATATTCTGAAGGGTGTATTAAAACCTTGGACACCCAAACATTTTGGCCGCAGACCTTGGACTTTTTAACAGGACTCAGCACCATCGCACTGAGCAGGATGAGGTTCCTCGCTTCATTTCCAGTGCACAATGACTACCAAAATCTCCGAATACCAATCCATTGGACTATTGTTTGTGGTATATTTTGGAAAGCAAGGTGCCTTTCCTAGACGAAAGAACCGTTTTAGACCCTAGGTCTGTTTGGACGCTGCTTCAGGACAATTGGAGTCGATCTAGCGATGTCCGTCTTTCTGTCTTGTGCGCACGATAAATCTCGTACGGAGCATCCGATTTGGTCCACACTTGCTTTATTGGTCCACTCCTTCTGGCAAAAGATCGAAATTTTCAAAAAATATATTTTCTGCACAGATAGAGAAATGATAATCCTATTTTGCTCCATCTTTGAGAATCCTAATATTTGCTTTAGTTCTAGGTCAGGTGCGGAAATGGACAATGGACAATTTCACACACACCAATATTTTTATAAACTCAAGAAGTGCTAAGATGGAATATACCGGTCCACTCCTTCTGGTACCTCCCCACAAAAGGTCGAATATCCAGCTCATCTCAAGCTCAACTCATCAAATCTCATAAAACGCGAAATTAACATCCGATTCCATTTGGACTTGGTAATCTGAATATTTCCATCAACCCAGGATCTATTATAAAAACGGTAGAGATCGGACCATTCCCGGGTACATCCTCTACAAAGAGTCATATCCATGAAGGTTATAAAACGGGAAATAAGCATCAGGTTCTTTTTATATTTCACACATCCCATCCCAAAGGGTTACAATTTACAATACTTTTATCTGTCATAACTTGCGAAACAAGTTAGCGATTCTTTATAACTTGCTATATCTAAATATTTCTAAATCTAAGATGAATATGAAATTTATGATTTCAGATAAATTGGATATCAATATTCGATATTCTTGTAATTTTGCCCATGCCAATATTTTTATGTGAATTAAATGAAGAATTGAAAATAGATTAGTGAATATTTTTTTCGTATTTATTTATGTCCGATACGAAATAGACAATATTGGTCAATTCCTTCAAAATCCACTCCATTGAGGGTCAACAGTTTAAATAATCATAACAGAAGTCAAAATATATTTAAATAATGGAACAATGGCTGAGGGTATTAGCCTGTCGGCAGAACCGATTGATACTTTTTGACTTTTTCTGGTATCATTTTCACAAAATGTTAAAATTTTGAATGTTCATGACTCTAGTAAAATGTAAAATGGGTAGGCGATATTATTCAAACTGCTCACATCCCAATATTTTTCTATTGGACACAAGGGAAAGATAGGATATACCAACCCACTGGTACTGTCTCTCTCACAATGTTCAAATTTGTATCCCTTCTCCCTATAAATGTCAACTTATTCACAAATTCTATTAAAATATCGTGTATCTATATCGAAATGCATTTCAAGCACCACTATATATAGCGATCGGAGTCTACTCCAATTTTCGATCATAGCAATACTTTTATCAAACTTGAATCAATATCGGCCTGTAACTTTCGTAACTTTGAAATAATCATTTGTCAATATTGATGCTAAAATATAATACGTAAAATGCGATGGTGATTTGTGGGAGCCATAGATTTACTTTCTGATTCATATTTCCCCTTTAAACAATTTACATTTAAATCCTTTAAATTGTTTGCTAATAGTATAATTGACTTAATTCGGATTTGTGTTTACTTAAGATATTTACTCCTACGATAAGCATTCTTTCACACCAACAATAAATTGATTAATATTACTAACTTCATCATTCTGCTATTTGTTCTTTGAATCTACTATATCGATTACGGCAATTAAAATTCGTGGAAAGAAATATTTATCAGTCCGAAGAGCTTGATTGAGTTTACTTTGTAAGCTTGTGTGCTATTTGCAATAGCTTAAGAATTTTACATTTCAGAGGAATAATTCAAAGAAGAAGAACGAATGTAAGCGTTGTTGCGACCTTAATGGGACAAATATGTTAATTTTATTATTTCACATATTTACAGAATTTCTTAGACAACAACATTTAAAAATACATAGTATTGGAGAAATAGTTATTACTAGCTCAAATACTTAAGATTAAGTTTGACTTGTTGAAAACTTAAAAATACTTATATTATACAGAGTTACACATCTAGAAGAGAAGTACCATTAGGTCGACAAAAAAGCCGATGCACCACTGTTTGGTACGAATTTTGGTCCAGAGGAATAATTGGGCCATCTGCAAAATAAACAAGTAAAAAAGCAGCTAAGTTCAGCCGGATCTAAATAGAGAGGTTTCTGTGCTTCAAACTTCAAATACGAAATTTCTCAGAAGGAGCCGCTTGTTAGGAAATTCCGACAATTTCATTGAAAAAATTAGCTAGAATCATCAAAACACCGAATATCGGGAGGTACCGTCATATGGGGGATATACAATATCGTAGGCTTATGTAGATAATTCTTTTACAAGCGGTAAAGTACCTACGACTCCTTGTGTACAATTTCAGACAATTCCATTGAAAAATGTGCCTAAAATCATCAAAATACCGAATATTAGGGGTACCGTTATATGGGGGCCATACTATATCGTGGACCGATATAGCCTAACTTCGAATTTGACCTGCCTGCACACAAAAAACTTATCTGTGTAAAATTTTAGCTTCCTATATTAATTCGTTTTGACTCCAGCGTGATTACAACAGACAGGGGTAAATCATCTTAGAATTTTTCGCTGATCAAGGTGTTAGGTCTAAAATTATTATTTCGATGAGTTACAAACGGAATGGCGACCTTTATATACCCTTCATACTGTGTATGGTGGAGGGTATAAAAAAATGGTAAAGTTTTCCATTGCATACCATAAATAGATTTGTCGCAAGGAAATATATTTGCTCCATAAATTTCTCAAAATTTGATGAAATCGCCAAGAAACATGGCACCGTGGCTAACAGGAAGTTGGGAAAACCGAAAAAATAGGCCTGACCTTATTTTTTTCCTTTTGGTAATGTAAAATATTGGTTGATTAAAACTGTGACAGAATCGGAAATCAAATCACATCTTATTTCACATTTAAACACAATTAATATTTATGTTTGTTCATCAAGATATATTCGTTTGTTACTCAATTTCCAACTGAGAAGTTCGACCGTATTTCCAAGAGTGTCGTCGTTAACTTCTTCTCTGACCTGGTGAAACCAATTGTTTGACCACTATTTATACACACTGTCCAACTTTGCGTTAAGAAGTCGTTTCAACTTTTTGCAGTCTAATTATGTACACAACAAATGTCAATCGCACTCAGTTCTGCTAATTTATGTTCCGTGAATGTGCAATGTTGAGTTTCAAGGCTGTTTGTCTAATGATAAAAATATGATGATTGATTTACAGTCCTTGAAATACTCACGCAAGTGTTTTGTTCGTGTTGCGTGTGTGATATATTTATGTTTCTTTAATAGGAATATGGAGCGTATACGTTTTTTGTTTTTGGGATCAAAATAAATAACCAACGCTAAAAAGCCGGAAAGTTGTTAAATCAAAAAGCCATAGCTGCCATTACATTCTTTTTTTTAGAAATAAATGCTTAAATGGCATGAAAAGCCTGTATTATCGCTGGATTACTGACGGCCACAAACATTTCGTTATCCAATCACCACAAAACGGTCAGCATTGGAAATTTCGGGTACGCACATACATACACTCGATATGTCTTAGCATTTTATTTGTTGCTAATGACAGGCAGCTTTTCGCCAATGTAGAATCCTATTGGAGAGAACATTCTTTTTTACAATCAATTTGTTTTGTATTAAGATATCATATGGATGAAAAACCAATATCCTAATCAAAATGAGTTTCCCCCCTCTTTGAAGTGGGGTCAACCCCATTTTTCACAGACACCATAAAAATAAACCTCCAATATCCATTCAATAAAATAAAAAATAAATTAAATTTGCTGCTGTCGAAAAGTTTTTAGAACAACCACAGGCGTAATCACATACGTACATACGAAATATTCGTAGATACAAAAAAAAACCTGACAAGTTTAATTGGGCAAAAATATCGTTCCGCAAGGAGCAGATAACAAAAAATTGGTTTCTAATACAGACAATAGAGGAAGTGCCAGAAACCAAATCTGTAGAGTTTTAAATTGTTTGAAATGTTGGCGTGTCCTTTATTTTCTTTTGAAAGTCAAAAATTTAATGAATATCCAGTGATTTAGCGAGTGTGTGTGTGTTTATTTAGAACCACGCATTTAGGATTTATACCGGATGTGTGATGTGCCCTCAATGACATGGCAAGGATGAAGAACATGAATGTTAAGACTGAAAAATCTTGAAAGTAAATGTGTCATTAAATGTAACGAAGAATAAAAATTTATTCAATTTTGTCGATTTTGAAAAAGGTGTAATGTTGTTTATAGACTGCACTATTAAAATAATTAAGTAAGTCCAATGTTGCAATAATTACATGTAAGGGCGTAGAAAATTACCCACGCAAAAATCATATCAACAAACAATAGGTTAAAACAGTTGGGAATCAGTAGTTTCAGATCTTCAAGTAGAAAATTGAATTATGAATTATTTCGCTATAATCATTGAAATACCGAATATCGGGAGGAACTGTTATATGGGGGCTATACGTAGACCGATATGGCTCATTTCCGAACTTAACCTGCCTACCGTCAAAGTACACACGTTTGTAAAATTCTAGCTTTCTACTTCGATTCGTTCGAAAGATAGCGTGATTACAGCAGACAGACGGACGGACATCGTCATAGACTGTAGTAACGCTTCTGAACTTTATATACGAAAATCATGAAAATATCGAAAATCTGGGGATACCGTTATATGCAAAACGTGGACCTATATAGACTCAGAAAGGGGTAAAGTACTCAGAAAGAACCCCTTGTGCAGTTTTTTAGACAATTCCATGGACAATTATTGCAAAAATCATCAAAATACCGAATATCGGGGGGTAGCGTTATATCGGGAGGTACCCTATAATTCTCTTCCAGGTTATAAAAGATAAAGTTATAACAAGGAACTCCATTGAAAAATATGGTTAAAATCATCAAAATAGCGATTATCGGAAGGTGCCGTTATATGGGGGATATACGATATCGTGGACCTATATAGACAATTCTCTTTTAGGGGTAAAGTACTCACAAAGAACTACTTGTGTAGAATTTCAAACGATTTGGAATGACGAACCTAATATACCCTCCATGCTATGTATGGTGGAGGGTAAAAAAAGAAGTAATTTACCTCATAGGAATAAAAAATATTACATAACGGCCAAAATTTTAACTATGGGCCTACCACCATAAATAATAATTATAAATTTTGTGAAATAATAGTCCGATTGTCTTCATATTTCGCACATGACAATATTTCTATCTCCCACAAATTGAGACTCGCGGCAAAAAAGGGAAAAAGGGATATATTTAAATATAGCGGAGTATAAGATAGTCATGATTATTTTAGATGAGTGGGACACAGAGAAACAGTAGATACGTATGACTATATCCACCCCTGAACCGATTTCAATATAATTTGGCAAATAAATTTTAAGACCAAATTCCATCACACATTACAAATTTCATTGGAATTGGGGATAAATAATATGTCTGATGCATCAAATACATGCAATCGGCCTAAAATCTAAATATATCCAAATCTGGACCGATTTTAATATATTTTAGCAAATCCATGTTCGTTTTAAATTCTATTGCACATTCCAAATTTCATTGATGCATTAAATACATTAAATCGGCCGAAAATATATGTGGGAGCTATATCCAAATCTGAACCGATTTCAATATAATTTGGCAAATGTATGTTCTTTCTGAATTCCTTTATACATTCCAAATTTGGAAACTGTATCTGTAATAGATCAATAGATACGTGCAGTGGTAAGGGTATTATGTCTTTGTGCATTTATTTGTAACATGGAGAAGATAGTGAGATAGACCCATAGTTACTTTTGAGGATTTTAATAGATTCACTTTTTGGTCGATTTATTCATGTCAGTCCGTCCGAACAAAATGCAGGTCGCATTTATTATCCGATTGAGATGAAATTTTCCAAACAATATTTGTTTGGCCCAAGGACGAACCCTATTGAAATTGGTGATAATCGGATCATTTAGATATAGCTCCCATATATCTTTGACCGATTTCTGGTTAATTGTGCACCAATGCATGACCAGGATAAATCCAAATGATCCGAATTCAGCCTGGAAGCAAGTAAATAAAATTCGGAGAAAATTTGTGCAGATATAGCTATAGATCCCATATATATGTTTAATCCGATTTGGGGTTTTAAGTCCCTCACATGCGTAACATGCACTCCACAAGAATGATATTTGATACCGGACTTCAGTTACTGCTCGGAATACCTCTGTCAATTTTTATCGATTTCGGTTCAGATTTGGGTAAAGCTTCCATATATATTTTCAACCAACTTCGGGTTAATGGTGCACCAAATGACCAATACCTGTCAATGTCGTTTCCATTGTGTGGAACTTGGCTCCGATATATATTTTTATTCCCTACAACACTATTTGTTCGGGGTATAATAAGTTTGGTTGTTTGAAATGTTGGTTTGGAAAGTATATTGCCGAGCTGAGTCGATCTAGCTATGTATATCCGTTGTACATGTTAATTTGTAATCACTCTACAGGTCGCAATTATGGCCCGATTTTCAGGAAATTTAGAATGGAGGTGGGAGGTGGGGCTAAGGCCAGAATAAAAGCTTATTGCTTTTGGAGATGATCGCATAATATTTTGCAGTTGCTCTACAGGTCGCAATTATAGACCAATCGAAGCGGAAGTTAGAATGGCGCTAGAGCTTAGGGCTGGACCCTATTGCCCGATGACCATTTGGATGCTGATCAGGTAATATTTAGTGGCTGAAATAGACCATAACATTTGTCTTAAATGAAAGTCAAATTTTCCATTAAACCGCAAAATTGTTTAATCCCGGCGAAATCACAAACAGACGAACAGGTAAATATATCGGATATATATAGCGAAATATATACAATGTGTATATACAAAGGAAGATGATTTAAGCTAAAATGATATATATCTCAAGAATAGCTGGACTGATTTTGACAAATTTTGTCAATTCAGAAGCCCTCTTGGCATAAAAGTATAAAATCTTAAGACATCTTATAAAAAGCTGCCAATATCGATGTTAATATAGATTATGTAGTAATTTGTGACATTTTTAATTTTTCCATATTTTTTATCGCATGCGATTTTTTCAATTTGACTTATAATATTTAAGTGTATATTTTGTAATATTTGTTCACCTTCCAACACAGGTTGGTGTTACTTTATAGATTGCAATTATCGTCCGATCTTCACGAAAGTGTTCCAAGGGCTAGGCCTTTTGTTTAGGGGTAGAAATGGACCAACATCTAAAAATGTTCCTGATTTTGCAGCCGTTATAAATGCCACAAATAGAAACCAAAGGACACGAAATCTCGCATGAAGTTAGAGTTTAAGACAGCGGGTAGAATGGACCCCTACTTTTGTGTGAGAAAATACCAGCATTAGTTACAGTCGATATCTGAAATACACAAAAGGCGAACTTCTGACTTGTGCTGATTTCGTTAGCTAATAGAGCCAAATTTCATAGACAAGCAAATCATATAGATGAGTCTAAATTTGGAGGGGCCTCTTGCTTGTGGAGCTGATCGCAAAATATTTAGGGGTTAAAATCAACCAAAAAACAGAAAAAATTCCTGATAACACAATTGAAGCCAATCGACACGGCTGAGAAGAGAGTTAAGGACAGGGAAGAATTCCAGCATTATATTTAGCTGTAAAATGGACCACAACAACTAACAGCACGACGGAGTGCGTAAATATTGGCGAAATGTCCCTGCTCAAAATGCCAAAAGCGAAATCTTCCAAAATGGATTTGGACATAAGGGGGCTTGTAGCATATTGTACTGTTGTAGAATTATTATAGTTCGGAATAGAAGATACCTCCCATATATTAGTCCCCTCTGAAACCAAATTATAACTGCTCTAAAGCCATATGTTGATAGGTGGTTGATAGGTGTTTTTACGGGAGCTCTACTAAATATGGTGTAGGGTGTAGGGTATTATATAGTTGGTCCCGCCCGGCTTATGACTTTTCCTTTCTGGTTTGGAGTTACCTCCGATTCTGATGCTATATCCCCAGTTCCAAGTGGAGTTTCAAACATTTATGTAGCCTGTGTTACTCTCAGGTAATGTTGTAGTATACTTGGAAATGTTCAGGAGAATCTGTTCAGTGGTTTTCGAGTCCACAAATTACAAACAAACAATCAAATGTACAAACATTTTACTCATTTATAGATATAGGAGAATATTGTTGGTTTCAGTAAGGAATTTCCTTAGCTGCATTATATTCTGCCTTTTTCATAGTATTGGAAAAATTTAAATAATTCATTATTTTTAAATTTGTTTGTGTATATCCTGCTCAATGCAGATTAAGTGATATTGGAATGACATGACTTATTTTGCATTCAAAACGCTATAAAATTTAATACATCAATAATGTCGATAAAAAAATAATATACAGATGTACATTCATACTCACATAAGGCTTCGATTGCGAATGTTCGCTTATACACGCCAACATTACTTATCTAAATTGAAAACGTTTCGTTTGGACAGATACTCACTTAGAGCCCATATAAATACTTAGCATTGAAGTCATAATTTATGTCTCCCCTCAAGAAGGATGTCCTTAAAAGCCTTAAAAGTGGCATCGTCAAATAAATAATGTCTTCAGCGTTAATGTTTTTGTGCCATTCATTATACCCACTTATATTTTTATGTTAAGACTGAATTGAGCAATCTGTTTTTTTCTTCTTCTTAGTATAGGGATTATTGATGGAGAATTGTAGCATTATCACCAGCCTATTGTCAGTGCTATCAATTTATATGGATCAGATGGATAATAGTGTTTAGAACACTGGTTGAAAATAATAAGTTATCTAAACTAAACATATTATGGAAAACTCTGAAACATTAAGTTGTTGAAAAGTTTTCGGTATTAATTAAGTGAATGAAACGTATGTAAACTATTAGTATTGAGTATTTTTAATTTAATATGCGCAGAATAATAGCTATAATTTTGGTTTTGTATAAATCGTGTTCATTATACCCTACACCACATAGTGGTAAGGGTATTATGTCTTTGTGCATTTGTTTGTAACATGGAGAAGGAAACGAGATAGACCCATAGTTACTTTTGAGAACCTTCATAGAATCACTTTCTGAGTCGATTTATGCATGTCAGTCCGTCTGTCCGTCCGTCCGTCCGTCTGTCCATGTATTCTTGTGAACAAAATGCAGGTCGCATTTATTATCCGATTGAGATGAAATTTTCCAAACTATATTTTTTTGGCCCAAGGACGAACCCTATTGAAATTGGTGAGAATCGGATCAAATTTAGATATAGCTCCCATATATATCTTCATCCGATTTCGGGTTAAATGTGCACCAAATGTCCACTATCAGTCCAAATTACCTGAATTTTGGCACACCCAACCGAGTTCGGCCTAGAAGCAAGTATATCAAATTTGGAGAAAATCGGTTCAGATATAGCTATAGCTCCCATATATATCTTTCATCCGATTTGATCTTTAAGTCCCTCACATTCCTACTATGCACTCCACAACCGTGATATATGGTACCAGGTATTAGATGGAACACAGAAATAGCTGTTTTAAATTTTATCGAAATCGGTTCAGATTTGGATATAGCTCCCATATATATCTTCATCCGATTTCGGGTTAAATGTGCACCAAATGTCCACTATCAGTCCAAATTACCTGAATTTTGGCACACCCAACCGAGTTCGGCCTAGAAGCAAGTATATCAAATTTGGAGAAAATCGGTTCAGATATAGCTATAGCTCCCATATATATCTTTCATCCGATTTGATCTTTAAGTCCCTCACATTCCTACTATGCACTCCACAACCGTGATATTTGGTACCAGGTATTAGATGGAGCACAGAAATAGCTCTTTTAAATTTTATCGAAATCGGTTCAGATTTGGATATAGCTCCCATATATATCTTCATCCGATTTCGGGTTAAATGTGCACCAAATGTCCACTATCAGTCCAAATTACCTGAATTTTGGCACACCCAACCGAGTTCGGCCTAGAAGCAAGTATATCAAATTTGGAGAAAATCGGTTCAGATATAGCTATAGCTCCCATATATATCTTTCATCCGATTTGATCTTTAAGCCTCTCACATTCGTAATATGCACTTCACAAGAATGATATTTGGTACCAGATATAAGATACAGCCCAGAAATAGCTGTTTGTAATTTTATCGAAATCGGTTCAGATTTGGATATAGCTCCCATATATATCTTCATCCGATTTCGGGTTAATTGTGAACCAAATGGCTGATATAAATCCAAATGGACTGAATTTTAGTACATCGGACCAAATTCAGCCTAGAAGCAAGTATATCAAATTTAGTGAAAATCGGTTCAGATATAGATATAGCAACCATATATATGTTTCATCCGATTTAGTGTTTTAGTCCCATACATTCGTAATATTCACTCCACAACCGTGATATTTGGTACCAAGTATTAGATGGAGCACAGGAATAGCTGTTTTAAATTTTATCGAAATCGGTTCAGATTTGGATATAGCTCCCATATATATCTTCATCCGATTTCGGGTGATTGACCACCAAATGGCCGTAATAGCATCAATTTTTGCAAATCCGACCGAAACCAGCCTATAAGCAAGTACACAAATTTTAGTAAAAATCGGTTCAGATATAGCTCTAGCTCCCATATATATGTTTCATCCGATTTGCTCTTTAAGTTCCTTACATTCGTAATATACTCTTCACAGGAATGATATTTGGTACCAGATATCAGATAAAGCCCAAAAATAGTCGATTTTAATTTTATCAAAATCTGTTCAGATTTGGATATAGCACCCATATGTATCTTCATCCGATTTCGTGTTAATTGTGCAACAAATGGCCAATATCAGCCCAAATCACCTGAATTTTCGTACATAAGACCGAATTCAGTCTAGAAGCTAATACGTCAAATTTGGAGAAACCCGGTTCAAAGATAGCTATAGTTCGTAAAATGCACGATAGATTTTGATTTTGTACCAAATATCTTATAGAGCTCTAAAATGCCCTGTATAAACCTTTTTACGAGAGCTCTACTAAATATGCATAGTGGTGTAGGGTATCATATAGTCGGCCCCGCCCGACTTTTGAGCTTTCCTTACTGGTTTTAATTAGAAATTAGGATACAAACACATGTATGTAAAATAATAACTGAGGAGTGGAACAAAAAATGTTCGTTATAAACATTTTTGACTGCATAAATACTTATTTTTACTACTTACTTTTAGCCATGGTACAATGAAAAAATTGCAAGTATAGAGGTCTACCTGTTTGGCTTGTAATGTCAGAATTAGTATCAAAACAATAAAAAAATTAAACAACTTGTTGCATTTATTTTGAATAAATAATTGAAAACCGCGAAAACTGAATGAAAGGTCAACACTTATTTTCAAAACCAAGTTCTATATATCTCTAAAGGATTATTTCGCTACAAAAACTCTAGATTTTGTCGATGCATACGTTGAAATAAACATTTTGAAAACATCCGAATTTGAATGTTCTCTGAAAAATTTTTTTGTTGTTGAAAAGAAAACACATACATAAACAAATAAAAATGACATATTAAGACAAGAAAATAAAAAAAAGTGAAATCATATGGTATCATAGCCCTACCTTGATATCATTGTACCATGCTTTTAGCTATCATTTATTTCAAAAAATATAAACAGCTAAGAAGTACGCCGATAGCAACTTATGCTCAAATAATACAGTAAAGATTATTTGTGCTTACAAGACTCGGGCAAAACCCGGAGGTGGAGAATGAGGAGATTTGGGAAGCTTAAACTCGATCTGATTTATATACATACTCACAGACCATTAGGAAAGCTAATATTGATCATTACATTTCTTCTACTCTTCACCCTGGAAGTTTTTCCAAAAAAATTATTCACACCTCTCTCTCTCCCTGGGTACTATCACAGCTCGCGTACCTGTTACAGATTTTCAGTATGCATCGCTTAACTGTAATTTGGCACAATAGTTTGTATAGTGTCTAGGATGGTTGGTATTGAAAATGAGAAATATCGGCCCGCGTTTTTGAATAGCCCCCCTATAATGGTAGCTCCGGATATTCGGTATTTTAATGGTTTTAGCCACATTTTTTCAACAATTTATCTTAAACTTGGTATTTGTAGTTTGTTATGGGGCCTAGCTCCATGGCGGGACATTGTATATATAGGTCCAGGTTCTCGTATAGCTCCCATATAAAGATACCTCCCGATGTTCAGTGTTTTGATGATTTTTGCGACATTTTTCCACGGGTTAATTTAAAACAGTTTGGAATGAATTTGGATATTTTCAAAAAGTAAAATCATTTAAAAATTCTGTTTAAATTTTAAAAATAGCGAATATAGCCGTTTTATTGGGGTCTGTATGACGTGAACCTACAAAGGCATTGTTTGTCATAAGCCATTACCATATTCAAATTCGATAACTTGAAATATACGGTGAATAATGTAGCTAAAATCATCAAAATATCGTATATAGGGAGGTACCGTTATATCGGAGCTGTGTGAAGACCTGGACCAACCAGACAATTTTCTGTCAGAGGCTGTAGCATCCATTACGAAGTTTAAATACGACATATCAAACAATATCGGCGGGTATTGTACCTAAACTCGTCAAATAACCGAATACAGGGAAGTACTGATATATGGGCGTATACGAATTTTCTATCTATATACGGCTATACGAAGACGTGGACCTGCACAGACAATTTTCTGTCATGGGCTGTAGCATCCATTTCGAACTTCCAATGCCAAATATGAAACAATTCCGGTGAATAATGTCGCTAAAATCATCAAAATACCGAATATCGGGAGGTACCTTTATATGGGGGCTATATGAAAACGTGGACCTACATGACCCATTTACGAACTTAATCTGCCTACTGACAAAATAAACATGTGTGCAAAATTTTAGCCTTCTATCTCAATCGAATGATGGCGTGATTACAACAGATAGACAGGCAGACAGACAGACGGACATCGCTAAATCGACTTAGAATTTTACGCTGATTAAGAATATGTACTTTGTTGGGTCTGACATGAGTATTTCGAGGAGTTGCAAACGGAATGTCAAAGTTAATATACCCTCCCTAGTATGGCGGAGGGTATAAAAACGATATTTGTTGTTAATAACAGGTTCCAGCTTCGGTGACAAAACATTTGTTATATAGGTCCACGAGTTCGAATAGCCCCCATGTAACGGTACTTCCCGATATTTGGTATTTTGACGGTTTTACCTACATTTTTCCAGGGATTTGTTTAAATATTGATATTTGTAGTATGTAATGGTTTCAGCTATGATAGAGGGACATTGTACATTCACGTTTTTGTATAGCCCCCGTATAACGGTACCTCCCGATATTCGGTATTTTGACGGTTTTACCCACATTTTCCACGGATTTGTCTAAAAATTGGTATATGTAGTTTGTAATAGGTTCTAGCTCCGATAGAGGGACATTGCACATTTACATTGTAGGTTCACGTTTTCGCATAGCCCCCGATACCTCCCGATATTCGGTATTTTGAGAGTTTTATCCACATTTTCCACGGATTTGTCTAAAATATAAATAAATTAAAAATCTAGTACCTTCGGATATTATGTATTTTGACGAGTTAAGCCACATTTACTAATAGATTTAAGTGAAATTTGGTACTTGTAGTTTATAATGGGTTCTACAACCGGTGCCAAAACATTGTCCTTATTAGTCAACGGTTTCTATACAACGGTTTGCTATTTAATATATAGACTGATATTCGATATTTTGATAATCCTAGTCACATTTACCCACGAAATTATTTCCAATTTGGAATTTAAGAGTCGCAACAGATTATAATTTTTGTAGTATAAAATTGTCCACATAGACTCCCGTTATTTATGGTCCCATGTAACAGCTTCAACCTATATATTGTTTTTTAAAAACTCTAACTGCAATTTCTACCGATATTTATGGAGATTGTAGTTTAACGTGAAATACGTTCGAATCCGTATACTTTTGTATAAAAATGTTTTCTTTAGCTAATGGTGTTTTTATACCCTCCACCATTCTATAAAGGGTATATAAACTTTGCCATTCCGTTTGTATATCCTCGAAATATTCACAATAGACCTTACAAAGTATATATATTCTGGATCAGCGTAAAATTCTTAGATGATCTTTCCGTCTGTTGACATCACGCTATCTTTCGAAGAAATTGAGATACAAGACTAAAATTTTGCACACATATAGTTTACCAGTAGGAAGGCTAAGTTCGTAAAAGGGCTATGTCGGTCCACGTATTTGTATAGCCTCCATATAACAGTACCTCCCGATAGTCGGTATTTCCATGATTTTTGCGACATTATTCACCGTAATTGTAAATTTCGTATGCAGTTCCACGTCTCCGTATTGTCCCCATATAATAGTTTTTATTTAAGTGGTAATTTTCGGATTTTTTTTTTTTTATTTTTTTTAAGTTCCTTCTAAATTGTGGAGGGTATTAAAAGTTCGACCCGGCCGAACTTAGCTGCTTTCTTACTCGTTTTACTTGTTTCTAATAAGCATTGAATGTAATGTATAGTCTTATTCTACAAATGGAATTGTCATGAGTGAAATATTTTGAAAATGAATGACATTCAAGCTCGTACATATCAACAATATCGAACCATATTTTGAAGTTACCCTCACATAATGGCATTTCACACTTATTGGGGCAAAAAAAAATAAAACAATGTTTATTGTTTAGTTTAAGAATTTCGCTCTTCCTGGCTAAACTTGAATCCATCTTTTCATGTTGCCGTAGTAAGATAACATTGAAAATCAAACCGCTTTTTTGTAAACAATTGTAATTACTTATATAGCACTGTTTTTTACAACATGTCCGGTACAATATTATTTATCGTTAGGTATGTCGTTGGTTTTATTTTAACGTGTTTTTTTCTGCGGACTCGATGTTTGTAAATAAATCTGTAAAGATTTATTAAATACGAGCTCAAGAAAATAAGCAATATCACGACATTCACCGTGACGTTGCTCCTTCAGCTTAGTCAGCAGTTTTTTTTTTTTTCTATTTTAAGAATTTAGGATGCCTTTTCGCTCGAAAACGTGCCTAAGTGTTGGTCTGGGCAGTCTGTGTGTATTCTTAAGCAAACATTTTTGCGGCACAATGGCATTACTGTAAACACAAACCTCAAATATGTTTCGTTCTAATGTTTACTTTTAATGTCGGGGACATTTTGGGAAACCATAAATGACGATAAATCCTCATAAAATACCACATTTATGGTTGTAGAAAAAAAACAGAAACTGAAACTGAAACAAGGAAGTGGATAGTAATGGAACAAAAAAAATTTTGCCAGCTTTCCTTTGTATTCTTTGTGAGTTAAACGCTACAGAGTTCTGGTGAAAGTCTTTGACACCATCTAAAAACGACAAAAGCCTCATAAATTTCATGAAAATGACAGGGTTACAAGTGGTCATATTGTTGGTGTTACATGGAACAGGTCATGGAATGATAAAATCCAAGAATTGTTGATGAAAAATTGTGTCCACAAACACACATACTTTAAGACTATTTGAAATTATTTGATGTGGGTCAAATGGACATTTTAAATTATTAACATAATTCACGACAAAATAAACACTTCGGATTAGATTTGAGAGCTTTCAAGAATACAATATTCGTTAGTAAAATTCGCAATTCTTAGAGATTTTTTATTATTTTGAATTCTTGGCATTTTTTATTCCTGAGAGGATAGATTTTAAAGTTCCAATTCTGGAGAATCTGATGAATGCCATAGACTGAACACAAAAAAACAAAAAATCTTTGTTACAATAGCCAAGAAATAACAAAGAGAGGCAGGGGGCTTTAAAGACGATTACGGTCGTGGAAACTACTTTTTCTAATTTTGCAAAGAAACCGGGATAGTAGCCAACTGAATTTCCGGCAAACTAAATAAAAACCTTTAGGTTGGCGTAGTGCGCCTGGTTAACAAATATATTGTGGCATCTCCAACAAAGCGTAGTATAAATGTCAGCATGTTGTGGATTGAATTAGGGCGGAATTTTCCATGGACTATCTGTCTGTATTCTAAGAACTTAGACATTCTACGTCTCGAAAGCTGTACACTGCAATACTGTACCAGAAAATCAACCATCTAGACCAATTTACGAGAAGAATGGATCCACCTCCATTCTGGGAAATGATATTTCAACCAGATAAACCGGATAAACATATATAAGGGAGCTATATCTGAACCGATCTCGAAAAAAATTGGGCCAGGTATTTTTGAGCTGTATTTTATAGCTTTTCCCGAGTACCGTACTTATGGAGTTCATATTACGGCTCTGAGGAACAATAATAACATATCGGATGAACAATACATGGGATATTTGACATACTTGTTTCTAGGTTTGGTCTTATGTGCTACATTCCATCCTATTTGGGCTAATATTACGTATTTGGTGCGCAATAAAAGGCGAATCAGACGAAGATATACATAGAAACTTTATCCAAATATTGGCCGATTATCTCCATTTTTATGCTTGAGTCAAACAAATGATTGATGCAAAATTTTATCTCAATCGGCAGTTAATGTGACCTGAGCTTTGTTCACAAAAATACATGGACAGACAGATTGAGGGATAGGATGGACCATAAATCGATTCAGAAAGTGATTCTACGAGGATCCTCAAAAGTAACTATGAATCTATCTCGTTTCTTTCTCCACGTTGCAAACAAATTCACAATGTGGTGTAGGGCATAAAAATCAAGATACAATCAAAAACCCGTACACAACTCGGAATAATAGTGGGTAGTGAAATTAAGAAAAAAACCTTTTCTCAGCGAACGTCCCGGCACACATCGACATCCAAAAGTCAAACCTCAAAAGAAGAAACCGCGATACTCAACTTGATTGTTCAGGAGTTTTCCACCATATGAGTAGCGGAACTAGATAAGGCGTCTCCGTCTCTATTTAAATTTGATCGTTTTCTTCGATGATTGACCAAAATTCGTGGGTCTAAAGCCTGGAGGTATGAAAGTTATTTGTTTAACTTCCTGAAAAGTTGAGTTACGCAATATCAGCATCAATAAAATTAAACGAACTGTCGACAACATCCCCCTCCGAAATTATTTTTTTAGAAAAAATGTGGAATTAAAGAGGGTCAAACAATTTAGGTTTAAATTGTAATGTATATGATTACCTTCTTTTTTGAGGTACAGGCATAAAGCACGCATTGAGCTCAGTTCAGGGTTTGGAAGTCTCATAGTTTTCCGTGTGTTAGCCGTACAAGGCTATTCCTTTTATTTGTTTGTCTTTTTTATTTCTTAAAAAAAGAACAATTCAATATTCAATTCGACGATATCGCGAAATATAATTATCCCACTAATACAAATAAACAAAAGGACGAATACTTACGTATTGGGATCTTGCAGGACCATATTCTTCAAATGTCCTCTACATTTTCAATTTTATTTTACAAATTTATGACAAAATTTGAATTTATTGGGCTTACCCCAATCAGCACAACTCATAATGAAATTAAATAAAAAATTAACAAAATAATGGTTATGGAAACTCTGACATATCAAAGCTTATCGGAAATGGACGAAAGCTTTAAATTTATTTTTTTTTTAAAACTTATTCAAGACCTATATAAGGTCGACCAGGAAGACCATCTGACAACCAAGATTTCTGTAAAATATATTTTGAATTCGCCCAATTCGACCTATAAATACAAAAGCACATTTGTAACGTTCATGTCAAGAAAATTTAGAAATAATTTAAAGATTTTGAAAGTAAATCTAAATAAATAATATCACAAAAAAGGAAAAATTGTGCGAGTTTTAACTTAAAATGAGAATTTGCAACACATGCAGAAGGAAAGAGCTTCAAGAAGGCATCCTTTGTTTGCCAGGAGTAATGTTTGGCAGGTAGAGTTTAAACCAACGTCTTCTGAATGATCTCAAAACTTCAACGTTGGTCATGTGGTGAAATCTAGTAAGATATTTAGACTGCTGCCTATAGCTTTGCACACAAATGGAACTTCCACTGGAAGATATCGATGAAAAACTTAAGATTTTCCTAATACAACAAAATCGATTCATCAAATTCTGACATCCCAATAAAAGTACCAGTGCTAGGTCAGATACGAAAATGAACGATAACGCCCTTCTCTAACAAGTACCTCCACCACATTGTGGCACAATTTTCAATATTTATCTCTCATAACAAATACGAATCAACGATTCTTTTCAAATTTTGTGAATTTGGAATTTATCGTCCTTTTGGATCATTCCCATAGAAAAGTTCAACATTCTAACTTGTTTTCCTTTCCACTGTTTTTTTTTTTTTTTGACAATAAAGAAATTTGCCGTGATTATTACATATCAGGACGAAACATTTTTTTTCGCCTAAAAAAAATATTGACATTGAACTTAATAGAAAGAACCGTATTTTTTACCAAATCGCTTCCTGGCCGACCTTATATAGGCATTGCCCATATTAAAACGAACGATGCGAGTGAAAGTAACTTTTTTGCTAAAACAGACTGTTAAGGGGAGAAACAAGATGAGACAATTAAAAGCAGAATGTCCGCGGCTTAGAACCCTCTTGATGGGTGGTGATGGTATAGCCGAGGTAAGTAAATGGTCAGAATTGGAACACCACAGAGCAGAGGTGTCATGGCGAGTAGTGATCTCGAAAAGTTCGAAAGTGGCAAGAACCACCCCCTATCCGACTAGCTATAGCCGCGTAAAAACGTCAGCATGCCGGCAGACGCCGCCCAAGAACATAAATTACAATATTTTCATTTTTCTAAAACACAAAATTTAATTATACACGGTGTCGGAAATAGAATCAATTTTAGAATAAGTTTAGATTTGGTCGCTTTTAACATGAATTATGGCATGATATATGGCCTTCAAAAAGCCAATGAAACCGTCACACGCTGCCCGAATGTTACTCTGCGGTATTTTGACCCATTCCCAGCGAAACGCTTGCTTGAGGTGGCACTTTGGTATTTTTAGTGCCAACTTTGCTTTCCTCACAATACTACAGACACAATAGTTCAACGGATTGGTATCCACATTCACATTTAAATGCTGGAGTGTTCAAACCATAGCCACTTGTGGTTTTCCGGCCAAATATAAGGAAATCACACTATCAGACTTAAATTTCATCGCGAATAACTTTTTTTTTTGTTGGAAAATTCTCACCAAAATGCTTTTGTACGCTTGCAAACAATATAATGAGCTATCACTGGAATAGTGTTGACAGCTGTCCGACAACACATTGTTTTTTATACCCTTCACAACATAGTGGTAAGGGTATTGTGTCTTTGTGCTTTAACATGAAAATGGAAGCGAAGACACAAATTTGCTGTTGAGGATCTTCTAAGAATCACATTCTGAGTCGATTTATACATGTCAGTCCGTCCGTACGTCCATGTATTCTTGTGAACAAAATGCAGGTCGCATTTATTATCGGATTTAGATGCAATTTTGCAGACAACATTTGTATGGGCCAAGGATAAAGAGTATTTAAATTGGTGATAATCGGATCAGATTTGGATATAGCTCCGATATATCTTCAACCGATTTCGGGTTAATTGTGCACCAAATGGCTATTATAAGTCCAAATGACGTGTATTTTGGTACATCTCTCCGAATTCAGTCTAGAAGCAAATAAATCAAATCCGGTTCAACAGACCCTCACATGCGTAATATGCACTCCACAAGAATGATATTTGGTATCGAACACCAGATACTACTTGAAACTACCTCTGCAAAATTTTATCGAGAACGGTTCTGATTAGGAAATAGCTCCAATATATATCCTTAATCCGATTTCAGGCTTATTGTGCAAATAATATCTAATATCAGTCCAAATGGAGTGAATGGACGTCCGTTTCCATTTGGTGCAACTCGGCTCCGTTACATATATTTTTAATATAATCCTTCTCCAAGTGATATCATGCACTCTATACAAAACTATAACTGCACTAAAGCCAAATGTTGATAGGTGGTATGATCTACTTGAAATAAGCTATTTTGTTACGGGAGCTCTACTAAATATGCATAGTAGTGTAGGGTATCATACAGTCAGCCCCGCCCGACTTTTGACTTTTCCTTACTTGTTTCGATATTGTTTTGAATCTGCAAATATTAAGCTATGAACAATATCGTAAGCAAATTCTCTCTGGAATGGGTTTCGTTGAAATAAACAAATATACATTTTAGACGATATTATGCTGAGGGAATGAGAATAACATATTTAATTATTATTATATTTATTTTACATTTGATTTTATTATAATTATTTTATATGTTTAATTTATTTTTCCATTTCACAGTAAAATAACCCATCCTAATGGCAGTAAACCACAACATTAACATTCTCTCTATTGTCTGCCATACTCGTATTCCAGTTGCGGTTAAATGATAAAAACAAATTCGCATTTGCTAGACAACCAATCAAATATTGGGTGGGTGGTATTGGAGTGGAAATTGAATAGCTGAATAAAATACCACAAATAATGTTGTGTAAATAACTGTTCGTAATAATGCCGGGGGTCTGACAATAGGTCGTATGGAATACGAGTTCAGTTTATGTGCTCAAAGCGGTATTTGAACTATAAAGTTCGGTGATTTTTTTTATCACGAAGCTATAATTTTTGAATCTTAAAAACTTGGACCAAAATTTATTTATTTTTTTTTTAATTTTATTCGATACAACCTAGGGATTTACAAGCCATTATTTGTCAAATATTAAATCAAATCATTAGATAATTACTTGCCACTATTTTTCTGTCAATGACCAATACAAGCAAACACAATAAATATTAAATAAATAAAGTGGCAAATTAGTTTTAATCGTAATTTTTATATAAATAATACTTACCAAATGACAAACTCAAATCTCTTTTTATGTCCTGGGGCCTATTATATTTGTCATTTTGTTTGTAACTAACTAAAGTAACATGGCTATCTTCGTATTAAACTTTTTTAACATTGCACTTTTACTGATTTTACACAGGATTGTTGTTTTATTTTTACAATCAAGGGTGAAGGCTAAAAATAGTGATTTTTGCAACATTCTCCAACAGGTGAGGTGACATTTAAAATTTCGGGTTTATAGTGATCCGAGAACTTTTTTCAAGAAATTGGATAGATGGATCCACATTTTGCAGGTTTTCACTACATTTTTAAAAATTTGGTATTTGATTGTGGTTAAACACGATATTCAAGGACATGACCGCATTTTCTTCTACATTTGCCTGTAATTTGGTTTTTGATCTCACTGATTACATAACCTCTCACTGATTACATTTGCGTCTGATTTATTATTCTATTTAAGTATTCAAATTAAAATAAAGATTTTGTCGATAATGGAAATTGTTAATTTTTCGGAACAAAAAAGTATTGTCAACATTTAATTTTGTGGTACCACAAGAATGATGTAAATGGCATCACAGTAGGCAATCAATTATTTAGAAACAATGAAAAGCTTCAAGATGTACTGAATAAATACCTTTGGAATGGAAACGAATAAATAATGCCAAACTTAACCAGTAAGGAAAGGTCAAAAATCGAGCAGGGCCGACTATATCTAGACCTCCCGTAACAGAAAAAGTTTATATTGGGAATTTGTGTGAAGTAGATCATACTAAGAAACTTGTTTGAATGCGTATCGAGGCTTCAGAGTAGTCAAAATTTGGGAACTATATCCAACTCTGAATCAATTTTCAACAAATGTGACTGAGGCTTACAAAATTACTTTGCAGTGTAGTGCATGATATGACTATGATAAGAATTATATTAAAAATCAGTAAGGAAAATCAAAAGTCGGGTGGGGCCGAATATGTGACACCCTACATAACTTTGCATATTAAGTGGAGCTCCCTTAACAAAAGAATAGCTACCGTAATATTTCAAATAGATCATACCACCCATCAACATTTAGCTGTAGAGCAGTTATAATTTTCTAGTGCATGATATCGCTTGGAGAAGGATTATATTGCAAATTGCACAAAATGGAAACGTACGTCCCAAAATTCACTCAATTTGGGCTGATATTAGCCATTATTGCACAATAAGCAAAACAATAAACCTGAAATCGGATTAAGGGTATATATGGAAGCTATATCCAAATCTCAGCCGTTCTCGATAAAATTTGAATTACTTGCCTCTAGACTGATTCGGTCGGATGTACCAAACTTCAGAATTTTTGGACTGATATTGGCCATTTGGTGCACAATTAACCTCAAATCGGTTGAGGATATATATGGGAGCTATATCCAAATCTGAACCGATCTTCACAAAATTTGATACATATATTTCAGAGCAGTATCTGTTATCTGGTACCAAATATCGTTATGTGGTGTAGGGTATAAATATTTGTTGGAGTAATATACATACCGGACCAAGTTTCACCACATAGAAAAATCCGGTTGAATATAAAAAAAACTATCCAATTTTGCTGATATTAAATACATTGTGGACAATAACCGTAAAATTGGATGAAGATGTATAACAAAGAAATTAAAAAATCTGAACCGGTCTCGATAAAATTTACCACAGAGGCTATTAAATATCATTGTTGTTTAGTGCATATTATGCATTTGAAGGAGTTTAATAACATAACGAATAAAACATATATATGGGAGGTATAACAATATATGAACCCATTTTCACAAAAATTTGAAGTGCTTGCTTTTGGGCTGAATTCCGTCGGAAGTGGAGGTCATTGTTGTGGAGTACATATTACGAATGTGAGGCACTTAAAGACCAAATCGAATGAAACATATATATGGGAGCTATAGCTATAGCTGAACCGATTTTGGAGTATTTGGTGTACAATTAATCCGAAATCGGTTTAAAATATATATGAAAGCTATATTCAAATCTGAACCGATCTTGATAAAATTTGTCAGAGGTATTTCTGGGCTGCATTTGATATCTGTTACAAAATATCAATTATTGTGGGGTGTGTTTTACGAATGTGAGGCACTCAGACATCAAATCGGATGAAACATATGTATGGGAGCTACAATTATATCTGAACCGATTTTCATCAAATTTAATGCAAGTGCAAGTACTGAATTCACTTGAATGTGCTTAAATTCAGGTAATTTGGACTGATATTGGCCATTTGGTGCACAATTAACACGAAATCGGTTGAAGATATATATGGAAGCGATATCTAAATGTGAACTGATTCTCACCAATTTCAATAGGGTTCATCTCAATCGAATAATAAATGCGACCTGCATTTTGTTCACAAGAATTCATGAACAGACGGACGGACAGACGAACTGACATCCATAAATCAACTCAGAAAGTGATTCTATGGAGATTCTCAAAAGTAACTATGGGTCTATCTCGCTTCCTTCTCCATGTTACAAACAAATGCACAAAGACATGATACCCTTACTACCATGTGGTGTAGGGTATAATGATTCTATGAAGATTCTATATTTCGCTTCCTTCTCCATTTACAAAAAAATGTACAAAGACATAATACCCTTACCACTATGTGGTGAAGGGTATAAAAATGTAAAGATAAAATAAGATGCATGCGTTTGAGGCTTTGCGTATACTATTTGGCTCAAAAAGGAAATGCTGCGGAAAATAATATAAAATGTACAAATTGCACTGTAAATACATTACACCTCTACTTTCGTCCAAAGCAAACACAAATGATTTTAAAATTTATTAAAGTATACTAATGTAACATTGAAATTGACTAAATTAATGAATAATCTCACTAATGATTGATTCTTATCACCCAGCACCACCCACATAATTTCCTCAACATTTCACTTCCCTTGAATATTCATTAATCATCCATAACATATGTACGTATACATTTAAATAATCTGCCTCCATATTTTCATTAGCAACCATTAAAAACAACGCAGCGCCAAGAATATTTATTACCTTTCCCACCAAAATTACTCATTCCAAAAGGATAATATAATTCACACAGGATATATGTACATGCATACGTCTGTATGTATATGGATGTCTGCAAAAAATACGAACATAATAAGCTGAACATAACAAATGTAATAATTGCGGGCTACATATTTTATTTAATTGTCAGAAATCATTAAATATTTACGATATTACGAAAAACATGAACAAATTAGTTTCAATTTGAAAACCGACTGTTTTACCGAAAAGCTACTTGTTTTTATAATCAGATTCAACAGATAAAATCGGACTGCTGATGTATATGTGTAGCAGCAAATGCTTAGAATTTAGAATTTAATTCGAATTGAAATCGCTGACATCTTGTTAAAAAAAAGCGTAGTGATTAGAATGGAACTCAAAGTAATTGCCGGAATCAAAAATTATTTGTGTTTTAGAAATATCGGTAGTCTAGAGCAAATGGGAAAAGGATGATTAAGCGAAAACAGTACATCGGCAATAGTCATTTAAATGAAGAAACACACTACATAGAACTTCACTAAATTAGGGCTGATTGTGATGAAATTGTGAGTGTATCGAGAACTGCTATGAACAATATGCGGTCATTTTTCCGTAATACTTACAAGAAGTAACTATACATTTCAAATTCAAGCGAACTTTCTTTCTTTTCCCAAACAAAAAGCTAACCTTTAAAAGTTACACATTTGGTTGTGTCAAAGTAAAATCATTTTTTTATAAACTCACCATAGTATGGAGGATATATTAAGTATTTCATTCCGTTTGTAACCGTTCGAAACATACATTTTAGACCCCACAAAGTATTTAGCGATGTCCATACGTCTGTGGAAATCACTCTAGCTTCCGAACGAAATGAAGTATGTTGATAAATTTTTACTCAAATGTATATTATGTCTGCAGGACTTTTGTTATTGAAAATGGGCGATGTTGGTCCACGTTTTGGTATAGCCCCCATTTAATGGTACATCCCGATATTCGGTATTTTGGAGATTTAAGGAACATTATTCACCGGAAATGCTTTAAATTTGGTATTTGAAGTTCGTAATGGATACTAGAGCCTACGACAAAAATTGTCTTTGCAGTTCCACGTCTTCGCACAGCCCTCATGTAACTGTACCTCCCTATATTCGGTATTTTGATGATTTTAGCGACATTATTAACCGGAATTGTTTCAAATATGGTATATGAAGTTTGGAATGAAAACTACAGCTTATTGCAAAAATTGTCTGTGCAGGTCCACGCCTTCGTATAGCCCTCATATAACGGTACCTCCCAATTTTCGATATTTTGGTGATTTCATAACCATCATTCACCGGAATTGTTATTTGAAGTTCGCAATGAATACTACAGCTTAAGACAGAAAATTGTCTGTGCAGGTCCACGTCTTCGTGTAGCCACCATATAACGGTACGTCCCCATATTCGGTTCTTTGTTGATTTTAGCGACATTATTAACCGGAATTCTATGAAGTTTGTTTGTTCGTAGTGGGTACTGCAGCCTATGATAGAAAATTGTCTGTGCCGGTCCACGTCTTCGTATAACCCCCATATAACGGTACCTCCCGATATTCAGTATTTTGATGATTTTAGCGACATTATTCGCCGAAATTGTTTCAAATTTGGCAGGTCCACGTCCTCGTATAGCCCCCATATAACGGTACCTCCCTATAGTTGGTATTTTGATGATTTCAGCTACATTATTCGCCGATTTTTTTAATTTTTCGCATTTAAATATATTGTAATGGCTTATGACAAAAGTTGCGTATGGAGGTCTACGTTGTCGTATAGACCCAAATATAACGGCTACACTCGGTATTTTTTTATTCGTGCAAAATCAAGAAAAATGCTAATTTACATTGGTATATAACATTTTGCAATTATAGAAAACATGAAAATGTATGACTTATTAAGAAATGCGGCCTCGTTTTTATCGTGAATTAGTTTTGGTGGTGATGTTGGGTAAAGAAGCGTTCTTCTTAATTAACGAAAAATTGTTATTACAATTACGTGAATTTTCTTATAAAATAATTATATTCCTAATGTACCGAATTTGACATTAATATTACAGTAAAGTAAAATCAGCTGGGATTTTACTTTAAGTATACTCCTTTCCAGAATGTGCAAAAATTTATAAGTTTTTAACTTTTTGCGCGAAACCAGTTTATGTAGGCTCCATACGTGTACCAGAAATGACACCCTACCCTTTATATCCTACACCACATAGTGGTTAGGATATTATGTCTTTGTGCATTTGTTTGTAACAGGGAAAAGGAAGCGAGACAGACCATAGTTACTTTTGAGGATATTCATAGAACCACCTTCTGAGTCGATTTATGCATGTCAGTCCGTCCGTCCATGTATTCTTGTGAACAAAATGCAGGTCGCATTTATTATCCGATTGAGATGAAATTTTGCAAACAATATTTGTTCGGCCCAAGGACGAACCATATTGAAATTAGTCAGAATCAGATCAAGATATAAATCCCATATATCTTCAACCGATTTCGGGTTAATTGTGCACCAAATTGCCGAGTCCAAATGTCCTGAATTTTGGTACATCCCACTGAATTCAGTCTAGACGCAAATACATCAAATTTGGAGAAGATCGGTGATTTGGTGTTCAAGCCCTCACGTTCGTAATATACATTCGACAAAAAGTAATGTTTGGTACTGGATATCAGAAACGGCACAGCAAATTTTATCAAGATCGGTTCTGATTTGGATATAGCTCCCACATATATTTTCAACCGATTTCGGGTTAATTGTGCATAAATGTCCAATATAAGTCCAAAGGACCTTAATTTTGGTGCATTCGGTCGAATATTCAGTCCAGTCCAGAAGCAATTACATCAAAATCGATTCAGACATAGCTATAGCATCCATATATATGTTTTTGTTGTTTAAGTCCCTCTTCTTCGTAATATTTATTCGACAACAATGATATTTGGTACCATATATCTTATATAGCTCAGTAATACCTTTGCTAAATTTTACAGAGAACGGCTAAGATCTGAATATAGCTACCATATATATCCTTAATACGATTTCAGGTTTATTGTGCAATTGGAGTGAATTTCGGGGCTTACGTTTCCATTTTGTGGAACTCAGCTCCGATATATTTTTTTTTTAATATAATCCCTCTCGAAGTGATATCCTGCACTCTATAGCAATGTTATTTGGTATAAAATCGATTCAGAATTGGATATCCCTAATATATGTATATTAGTTTCCTCAGAAACCAAACTATAACTGTTCTAAAGCCTAATTCAAATAAATTCTTTTGTTACAGGAGCTCTACTAAATATGCGTAGTGGTATAGGTTAAAAGCTGTTTACTGGACAAATTTAACCGAGTACAAATATGTTAAAATTACATTTGCATACAGAATTTGTATCCGGATTAACCTTGATAACTGACCAATCACAACAAAATTGATGGTATTTTTTCCACAGTCAAATTTACTGTGATTGGTTAATTATAAACTTTAAGCCAGATTGGTCAAAAAATAAAGTTAAGCAGAGTGAAGTCTGCTGGTGCTATATTTCCACAAACATTTTTTCCTTATGAATGTCAAAATCTAAAACTATAAACAGTATGTTAAAAAATCGGAGCAAAAATAAGATTACATAAAAGTGTCGTGGTAAAATGATATTGGCTCGACATTTAACACTACTCATCATTATTATGTTGTAGCTGCAATCCATCTATTGACAATTTTTTTGGTAATGAAATGTAACATCTATATACCTTTTCAAATTAAGTCGTAATGTATTATTTGAAAAAAAAAAAAAAAAAAAAAAAAAAAACTAGAAACTTCGCTCTCTTGCATCGAATCCAAGTTATCCAAGAAGATCACATTGCCCTCTGGAAGAAGTGTGTAGAAGACGTCGCTACTGGACACTTTATGATGTCCAATTATAAAGGCTATCGAACTTATAAAATGACGTAAAAGATGTATCAAACACATACACAACGATATCATTTTCATTATTATCCTTCTATATTGGATTTGGAACAAAAAAATATAAACTACTGTTATATATTGTAATATGTTAGCTTTGTAATTGCGACACATGCTCGGACATCCGGCAAAAAAAAGAACCAAAAAAAAAAAAATGGCGACAGCTGACGTCAAGCACATTAAGTAGACTCAATGACCTAACATACTGCCAAACAATGAATGGACTGCTGTTGAAAAAACATCCATAATTTTTTTCAAAGAAATGATAAACAGGATGTTCTTCAACAGATACACATCAAATGCTGCCATAAGCACGCATGAAATTATTATTTAATTTGACTCTGCATATTTAAGGTATGCCTAAAAAAAGTTGATATATCGTTTGTGAAATATCAATGTACTAAACAAAAATAATTTGGAAGCAGCTCCAATTTTATTTAACTTAACGAAAGTGAAATTACGTAAAACAAGTGTTTTAAAGTGTTATTCCGCCATCGGGTCGATCAAGACTTTATTTTTTAGACATATTCCTGGGAAAAATGTGGCTAATATCATTAAAATACCGAATATAGGGATGTACCATTATGATGGGGCTATACAAAAACGTGAACTTATACATACTATGTTCCGCCCATTATGAACTACAAATACCAATTTTTGAACAAATCCGTGAAAAAATTGGCGAAAATAATCAAAATAGCGAATATTGGATGGAACCGATATATGGCGGTTATAGCAAAACGTTGACCGATATATCTCGTTTTCAATAGACACAATATAAATTGTTTTGCCGAATTTTGAATCTCTAGGTCAAATAATGTGGGCTGTATCGCGATTTCAACAGAAGGACAGATAGACAGACATTGTTGTGCAGTGCATATTACGAATATGAGGAACTAAAACATCAAATCGGATGAAACATGCAGGGTGAGTTGAAAATTCTGCAACCAACTTCAGACTGCGTCATTTCTAAGCCACTCGTCCGACAACTGTTAAAATTATTTCAGTGACAGCTAATTATATTATTTACAAGCGTACAAAAGCATTTTGTTGAGAAATTTCCAGAAAAAAAGTTATTCGTGATGGAATTGAAGCGTGATAGTGTGATTTCTTTATATTTGGCTGGAAAACCACAAGTGGCTATCATTAGAGCACTACAGTATTTAAATGTGAATAGATCAGCAGAAATGGATCGAAAAGTAAATAAGCGACTTAATCGAAACCCGCGTCGCAGTGGCCGAAAAATGACTCGTGAGCTGAACATATCACTATATTCCATTCAGCAAATATTGAAAAATGAGCCCGGGGTAAAGCCATTGAAATTCCAAAAAGAGCAAGAACTTACACCGCAACAAAAAGAAAATAGACTCAAAAAGGCTAAAGAGTTGCTTCGCTTGGCCGAAAGTGGAGAACTGTTGAATTTGGATGAGAAAACATTCGTTGTCCAGCAGTTTGTAAACAAACAAAATGATCGTGTTTATTTGCCAAAGAGGTCAGCTGAAAATGTTTACCTTCGGTTGACCACCAGAACTCAAGCGCTGGCCATGGTGATGGTGTGGGCCCCCATAACAGTCGATGGTCGCTCTCCGCTCGTATCATAAATGCCGAATGTTATCGCGAAAATATTCTGGAGGATGTATTAAAGACTTGGGCACGCAAATATTTTGGCCACAGACCTTGGACATTCCAGCAGGACTCAGCACCATCGCAATCAGCACGCGCCACAAAAGAATAGTTACAAAATGAGGTTCCTCGCTTCGTTTGCAGCGCACAATGGCCACCAAAATCTCCGGATACCAATTCGTTGGACTTTTGTGTCTGGAGTATTTTAGAAAGCAAGGTTGGCACTAAAAAGTACCAAGGTGTCGATCACCTTAAGCAAGTGGGAATAGGCCAGAATACCGCAGAGCAACATTCGTGGCAGCGTGTGACGGTTTTATTGGGCGTTTGAAAGCCATAATTCTTGCCAAAGGCGACCAATTGGAAAAACAAATAAAATTTGATGCTATTTCCGACATTTTTGGCTTTCAATAAAATTAAAAAATGTAAAAATTATGGCTATTGACTTTGTTGCAGATTTTTTCTCACCATTTCTGAAACTACCATGTGAACTTTATTTGTGTATGCGTGTGTATTATTTTCAATTTATGAAAATTGTTTAGTAAATGTTCATATTCAGTGGATTTAAAAATGCCTATTTCCACGTATGCAAGGGAAAACCTTTCAATTTTTGTAGCGAAAAAAACCTGTAGAGATATGTCGAACATGATTTTAGAAATCAAGTTTGACCTTTCATTCAGTTATCGCGTTTTTTAATTATTTATTCCAAATCAATGCAAAAAGTTGCATTTGTTTTGGTAGTAATTCTGACATTACAATCCTTACAGGTAGACTACCATTTGGAGAAATATTACAAATATGGTGCACAATAAAATTGAAATCGCACGGAAATGTGTATGGAAGCTATATCTAAAATTGCTAAGATTCATTTGATCCGGACTGATATTATACATATGATGCACAATAATTATAAAATCGGGCGACACTATACATGGGAGCTGTACCCAAATCTGATCCGATTATCACCAATCTATATCATGTAGAATTTTTGTTTTCTGTGTTAGAAACAAGTACACAAATACATAATACCCTGTACTGCAGTATGGCGTAGGGTATAAATATTATAATATAGACAAATGGAACGGACGTTAAGATCGAATTTTTGATACCCCCACTAATAGCCAGTTTTTGTAAAAAAATGCTTTCACTCGAATCGTACGTGTTCAAACATATCCGTTTTAATTTGGGTTTTTATAGATATTTTGAAATCTCTTATCAATTCCTGAAAAGAGTTGTTATTTCAGTGTTTCCATAACCATTTTTTTTTTTAATTTCTTAGTTATTTTCATTAGAAGTTATGCTGGTTGTGGCAATAAATTTAAAATTTATCAAACAATTGTAAAATAAAATTTAAAAATGTCAAGAAACCATTTGAAGAATACAGTCCTTCAAGATGCGCCAACTAAAAGTTGATATGTAACAACAGTTCATAAATAATTCCCCACCCTACCCATACAATTTTGACGTGATTATGTAACAAACAGCCATCGTATATCGCATATCGTTCTTTTTCTGACAATTTCGTTTGTATTTTTTCGTTGCAAAAACCAAAAAAAAGAGGGAAAATTTCCTTTCGTTTGTCACTGACAGAAAAAAAACATGTACTACAAAAATCCAAAATATATTTGCTTTCGCCAAATTTCGAAACGAAAGGAAAAATTACTGTTACAAAAACAGACTTTAACAAGTAATGAACCATAAAACTAATAATTACAGCAAATGCGACGATTTTTGTACCCATCTTCATAAAATGGAGGATATACTTTCATTCCGTTTGCAATAACCCGAAATATATATGCATGATCAGTGCAAAAGTCAATGTTGACTTAGCACTTAGTACATTTGTTAAAATCACAACATCAAAGGAAGAGCTTCGACACTTTGCCCATGCATTAATTTTGTTCCTAGGATGTTTCACATTGAAAATGGAATATATCACCGCACTTTTAGATATAGGCTCCATATAACTGTACTTCCTAATTTACGGTATTCTTCAGAATCGGCTTTGCCAATTTTGAGTGTTGCAGATATCACTAAGTAAATTAAGAATATTAAAAGCAAGTAAAAATAACAACAGAAATTTAAATAAACGATGTATACTCGAAGCTTTCTCTATTGTAAATGTAATAAATAGTTGAAAATGAAAACAAAAAATAAAAGGAATAATTTTTATTTAAATTTTTGGCCACGAGTATTAAATCATTAATTTCATATCTTAATCTTTTAATTTAGATTGCTGGTTCTAGAACATGCCAGTGGCTTCACACCGTTTGATTGATGGTGGAATAAGTTCTTTAAGAAAATATTATGAAATTTGGCGTTTCTCCCTTTTTGCCGTATGACGTGTCAAAAGCAAATACAATCTGTAGCATTGACCACCTGCTTGCTCTGTCGTAATCATTATAATACCAAGATTTCCGGCGCAAAGAAATAAACTGTTACCAAATAATAATTAATATAAATAATGTCACCTCCTTCAGTTTTCCGTCAACCATGGCATATAAACATAACAAGTAAGAACTTTCAATAAATAATGTCACCTCCTTCAGTTTTCCGTCAACCATGGCATATAAACATAACAAGTAAGAACTGTTAAAAGCTTAAAAATACCGAATATATGGAGTTACCGTTATATTGGGGTCTATACGAAGACTGGGACTTGCATATGCAATTTTTGTCACAGCCCATTACAATATTCAAAAACTAAATTTGAAACAATTTCAGTGAATAATGCTGCTAAAAACATCAAAATACGGAACATGGGGCGGTACCGACATATGGGCGCTATACGAAGACCTGGATCTACATATACATTTTTATGTCTCAGACTGTAGGGCCCGTTACGAACTGCAAGTACGAAATTTGAAACAATTCCGGTGAACAATGTCGCTTAAATCATCAAAATACCGAATATAGGTAGGTACAGTTATGTGGGGGCTATACCTAAACGTGGATCTATATAGCCAATTTTCAATACTATAACTCGTAAAGTCCTATATTCACTCTATATAGAAGAAGGCAAAAGTGTTGCACTGTGTAAAGTTAAAGTAAATAGAACAAGTAAAAAAGCTGTAAGTTCGGCCGGGCCGAACTTTTAATACCCTCCACCATTTGGTACAAATTTGACAATTTCCAAAAAATAAAACCCGTTAAAAATTCTGTTAAAATCTTAAAAATACCGAATGCTTTTACGACGACGTAGGCAATAATATATAGGCAACTTTTGTCATAAATTATTACAATATTTAAATGCGAAACTTGAAGAAAAATCTGTTTATAATGTAGCTAAAATCGTCAAAATACCGAATATGGGGGGTACCGTTATATGGGGGCTATACGAAGACGTGGACCTGCACAGACAATTTTCTGGCATGGGCTGAAGTATCCATTACGAACCTCACATACGAAATTTGAAACAATCCCTGTAAATAACGTCGCTAAAATCATTAAAATACCGAATATCGGGGGGTACCGTTATATGGGGGCTATATGAAGACGTGGACCTACATGGCTCATTCTTTGACTTTGGATGAAGTATCCATTACGAACTTCAAATACCAAATTTGAAACGATTCCGGTAAACAATGTCGCTAAAATCATCAAAATACCGAATATCAGGGGGTACCGTTATATGGGGGCTATATGAAGAAGTGGACCTACATGGCTCGTTTTCTGATTTTGGATGTAGTATCTATTACGAACTTCAAATACCAAATTTGAAACGATTCCGGTAAACAATGTTGCTAAAATCATCAAAAAACCGAATATCGGGTACCGTTATATGGGGGCTACAGGAAGACGTGGACCTGCACACATAATTTTCTGTCTTAGGCTGTAGCATTCATTACAAACTTCAAATGCCAAATTTGAAATAATTCCGGTGAATAATGTCGCTAAAATCATCAAAATACCGAATATCGGGAGGTACCGTTATATGGGGGCTATATGATAACTTGGACCTACATGGCCCATTTACGAACTTAACCTGCCTACTGGGAAAAAATACATGTGTGCAAAATTTTAGCCTTCTATCTCAATTTGTTCGAAAGATAGCGTGATTACAACAGACAGACAGACAGACAGACGGACAGACAGACAGACAGACAGACACACAGACAGACAGACGGACATGGCTAAATCGTCTTAGAATTTTACGCCGATCAAGAATATATATACTTTGTTGGGTCTGACATGAATATTTCGAGGAGTTACAAACGGAATGACAAAATTAATATACCCTCCATAATATGGTGGAGGGTATAAAAATAGGTAGGAAAAGTTAGATTTTGTACACAATATCTCATTTTTTCTTTACAGAATCACCTATTTGATTCTCGCTTTACAAAAATTCATATATAGAGCGGGAAAACTCTCAAATGATAATCCCAAAAAAGATAAGTTAAATATATGTGTAACGCGTTTAAAAGATATTACAACACTTTGGTTTCATGACTTTTAAATGAAGGCCTCACAATAAAGTTTATCTTTATCTTCAATGTAATAAATGAACAAAACTGGAAGCACAAGGACAAGACTAAATGTTGCCAGATTCTTCAAGTATTACAACTTGTAACAGCAACATGTTGCCATACTCAAAGCATATGTTGCGAGGCCGAGCCAAACTGGAATAAAGGATTCATTTCATTATTTGCGTAAACAACTGATGCTTTCATTTTCAGAAATGTTTATACTGGAATTGCAACATGCTAAGGATATTTATAGCGACATTGAATAATTACACCATTAACCATATGTAAATGGCATTTCGTTTGCAACTCCTCGAAATCATCACTCTGCATTCTTCATTATTTTTTAAGTTGTACATACTATCATTACAAATTGTGACCTTGGAAGTCTTTTTAGAGCTCCCTTGTCCACCACTTGTCAATATAGTTTCACCCTTTTTTGTTTGCTTTTCCAAAATAAAGTGAAATACAAGATTGTATGGCTTTATCTTCCAAAACTTGACATTAAAGTATTTTGACAGTAAAATTTCGGGAGTCAATAACGATTTCGATGTTGAACTGTTTTAGACGTATTGAGGGAAGGGAATCTCCGATTCGTTCCTACAATAGGTCAGGTGTAATAATTTATAATGTCGGGGCCAAGCTTTCGGTACCTCTGACAAGGGTTCACCTTTTTGAATATTTGTGAAATACGCATATATATGTAGAACAGATAATGGCAGAAAATGCTACATAAATATCACGAAATATGAAAAATTGTTCCATGTTATTAAAAAAAAATACAACATAACAATATTTTAAAACAAGTAAGTAAAGGCTATGGTCAAGCGGGGCCGACCATGTGATACCCTACAACACTGGAATATGTTGAAAGCCCTTATGTCCAAATCCATTTTGAACGATTTCGTTTTGGATATGATGTCATAGAGCCCTACCCTTAGTTTTTTGACAGGGGGCATTTGCCCAATATTTACGCAATCCGTCGTGTTGTAGGTATTCAAAACAATTTCACACGACAGTTGTGGTCCATTTTTCAGCCAGGTATAATCTAATGTCATCCAAAATACTAGACTTCTCTCCTGTACTTAACTCTCTTCTCATGAAAAATTCTGTGTCGATTTGTTTTTAATTGTGACCTGTAGAGCGACTGCAAAATCAGAATTTTAGAATTTTTTGGTCCATTTGAACCCCTAAATGTACATCTTCAAATACAATAGGCTTTAATTCTGATTTTAACCCTAACCCTGATTTTAACCCCATTCAAAATTTCGCGAAGCATCGCACGATAATTTCGACTTGTATATAGTATCCCCAACACATAGTGTTGCAGGGTGTAGAAAAACTTTAGAAAATTAACAATTCAAATAGTATGACAAAAATTGAAAAAAATTAACCAAAAATATTTACTTTTTTACGGTCATATTTTTGCCCGATTTTCTTAGATATTATCCTTGTCTGGCAAGAGACCATTCCGAATTCCGAGAATTGTGAAAATCTGTCCAGCGGCTCGTGACTTCTAAGCAGAATAACTTAATATATTTATTTTACATATATTTTGTACCTGTTTTGCTATAATATCTGATATCTTGGCTATCAGCATTACTGTAATGGTCAAAAGTTGCCTTTCAATGTGTTTTTTTGATCTCGATGGGATTAAAATTATTCTCAGTTTTGGGGGAAATTTTCGTAATTTTTGGCATAAAAATTATGGCTTTTTTACCCGCTAAATATTGTCCGATTGCCATCCAGCCCTAAACTCTAACTCCAAGCAAATTTCCGCGTCGATTGGTTCATAATTGTGGCCTATAGAGCAACTGCCAAATGAAAAAAAAATGTGCGATCATATCCAAAAACAACAGGGTTCAAGACTGACCCTTGCCCACCTCCATTTTTTTATTTCGTGAGGATCGGGCCACATTTGCGATCTGTAGCGTGATTACAAATTAACATGGACAGATGGATGGACGGACATACAGCGCTAGATCGACTCAGTTTGGCGGGATAGGAAGATCCATACATGGTTTCCTATGTCGGGGACCATGATTTCGAGGTGTTACATAATTTTTGGCCCAATTAATCTTTTAATACCCCCAACATATGGTGTTGTGGGGTGTAGTTTGTAATATTGGCTTATATTATAAAGAATACAAAATAATTGTAGAATATCTTTACAATACAATTGAATTAAATATTATATTTAGAACAACTAAAATTTTTTTAAGAACTTTTAATACCTTCCATCATGCGGCAAAGAAATCCTTCAGAAATAATAATATCGGAATTTAATATTTGAGAGAAATTAATTTTCGTTACTGAAATCGGTTGGAGAATCCAGTAAAAGCCTTTAAAATTCTATAATATCATACCCTCTTTATATTAAGTTGATATTTGAAAAGATGGACCTATATAGGCTATGCTCTGTCGCAAAAGGTATAAACCATTACGTAGTCTATGTATAGAATTGAATAAAATTCCTTTATAAAAAGTTACTTAAAAAAGTTACAATTGAAGCGGGTTCGTCTGTAGAGGGTGAGATGAAAAAACTGCAACAAACTTCAGACTGCTGTCATTTCTAAGCCACTCGAACTTGATTTTCTCCGATCAGAAAACATTAGTTGTGCAGCAGTTTGTAAACAAATAAAATGATTGTGTTTACTTGCCAATGTGGTCAACTGAAAATGTGCACCTTTGGTTGGCCGGCCATGGTGATGGTGTGGACCGCCATAACAGCGGATGGTTGCTCGTGTTAATCGACCGTGGCATCAGAATAAATGCCCAATATTATCGCGAAAACGTCTTGTTGAAACCGCATGTCATGTCGGACGAGAATTTGCCAAGTTTGAAAAAAATTGATGATTCTTTTTTCTTTTATAAGGCAATTTATTTTATGCGAAAATTTTGACCTTTTTCCCATTTCCGAACTCGATTTACGTTTGATAATTATATTACGATGTATCAAGTTAGGACCAAATCAAATACTACCTTCGAGAGTTTTCAGACGAATAGGTAGCCAGATGGACAGACAACCCCAGATCGACTCTATATGCCCTGAAACGAATTTGGTCCAAACAGAACTAGGGTCTAAATCAGTTATTTCGATGAGGCACGTTTTGACCGTATTAAATAATATCCTCTTCTGTTTTGTAAATAGTTACTGGTGTCAAATTTAGCCTTTATATCTGGTGACCTCTGACACATATTGGTTTTTATGCCCTTCATATTGAAAAGGAGGGTATATTAATTTTGTCATTCTGTTTGTAACATCGCTAAATAATCGTCGTAGACCCTATAAAGTATATATATTCATGATCTGCATAAAATTTTAAGTCGATTTAACGATTTCCGTCTGTCTGTTGAAATCACGATACATCCCACAGTATTTCACGTAGAGCTTTAAAAATTTGGCACAACTATTTGTATTGTGTATGGGATGGTTGATATTGAAAATGAGATATATCAGTCCACGTTTGGGTATAGCCGTCATATATAGGTACCTCCCGATATTCGGTATTTTGATGATTTGCCCACATTTTTTCACGGAATTGTCTAGAAATTGGTATTTGTAGTTCGTAATGGGTTCTAGATCCGGTGGTGGAACATTGTATATATAGGTCCACGTTTTGGTATACGTATTCTACACAAGGAGTTCTCTGTGAGAACTTCACCCCCTGAAAGACAATTATCTATATAGGTCCAACATATCGTATATCCTCCATATAACACACCTTCCGATATTCGATATTTTGATGATTTTAGCCAATTGTTTCAACGAAATTGTCTTAAAATCCACAAAAGGAATTCTTTGTGTGTACATTACCCCCTGGAAGCGAATTGTGTATATAGGTCTACGACATCATATGTCCCCAATATAACGGTTCCTCTCGATATTTGGTAATTTGATTATTTAAGAAATTTTTTTCAACGGAATTGTCTGAAAATCCTCACAAGAAGTTTCATGTGGGTATTTTATTCCCTTGAAGAGAATTGCCTATATAGGTCCACGATATCGTATACCTCTCATATAACGGTACCCCCCACATTCGGTATTTAGATAATTTCAGCCAATCTTTTAATGGAATTGTCTTAAAATTTACATAAGAGTTTCCTTCTGAATACTTTATCCCCTAGAAGAGAATTGTCTTTAGTTTGCCTCCTAGAAGAGAAGTTTTAGTATAGAGCCCATATAACGGTACCCCTCGATATTCGGTATTTTTATGATTTTTGCTACATTATTCACCGGAACTGTTTCAAATTTCGTATATAAAGTTCAGAACCGTTACCACAGCCTATGATACAAATTACTCATGCAGGACCACGTATTCGTATGGCCCCCATATAACGGGTTTCATTTGAGCGGTATTTTTATACGAAATTTTTTAAAAATTTTCTAGCTTCTTCCAAATGGTGGAGGGTAAAAAGTTCGGTCCTGTCGAACTTAGCTGCTGTTTTACTTACTGTAGTTGTATTAGTTTTTGTGTAACAAGCTTTTTAATTCGGGTCAAATTTCAATCCTTAACTTAAACTTTATTTTTTCGGAACTACCTTTTTTGAGATTCGACAGTTTTTTTGGTGTCCAGCCAACTATATATTGCCACCTTGAAGTGTGAAAAGAGTTGCTACTATAACTTAAGCCAAATATGGGTTGTTCTGGTGTTAAATTCGCATATACTTTATTGCAATCAGTTTGAAATAAGTACTACTTTCCAAAACACGGCTCTTGTAATTTGTCAAACCACATCAAATATGCCTGATGCCTCGATTAACCATTAAACTCGTCGCGAATGAGAGATAAACAACTAAAATGGTTTGAAGTTGTGCATTAAATTATAATTAAGACAAATAATCGTATAATAAAAAATTAACGTTATTAAACTATATTATATTAAATTATATCCAAATATATATAATTTCCAACTGTAGTTCTTTAAAAACACAGCTTCAATCTTCTTTGCATACATATGAGACAAATTAAAGCTATTTTTTTGTTTTTGACTTTCGTTGCCACAAAATCGTATTTATATTTTTTTCTTTATTCATCGTTCGTACTTCCCCAAGGGCAGTGTTGGTCATATTGCTTTTGTGTACACACATATATTATGTTCGAAATATTGTACGAACAAAATATAAGAGAAATGTAGTTTTTGTTAGACATTAACGGTTAGATGCTTTCTCCCCCTTGAGCGGAACGAATTTTGGTATTGCTCTTTTTGGATGACAAACAGAAGATGAAAGGTCAGAAGTTTTTATGGCCGTTAATATTTTCCTTGGGGTTTTCTTATTAGATACTTGTGTATTTTTATTCGTAATCAATAGGGGATTTGTTCAAAGATATATATTAAAATTCCCTGTCAAAATTCGATATACATATGTGTGTACATGCATTTGTAGAAGGCGATTGATCAAAGTAATTGAAGAAATATTTCGTAAAAACAAGCTATTTAAGAATTTATGATACAAATAATTTTTGAAATATTGAGGCGGACATATGTGAATGTGTGTCGGAAATAAGTAATCATATTCCTATGCCAAAGCACTAACATTAAATATTCAGTTTATTGAACAGAGGTTTCAGTACATTGGAAATATGAGATATCCTAAACAAGTTTTGTACCATTTCCCGACATAGATCCCCTCTAACAGTTTATTCCAATGAAAAACTAATTGAGAATGATAAACTCAGGTCCTCAACATTGATTCCCATTATGGGAGATTTAACTTTAGTTCGCCAAATACGGACTGAAACCAGTAAAAAAGTCTTAAAGTCGGCCGGGCCGACTTTATGATACCCTACACCACTTTGCTTATTTAGTAAAGCTCCACATAACAATAAAAGTTTTTATGGGAGAATTCAGTCATACACGCTATGATTATAATTTAAAGTTCAAAGGACTAAATATGCCGAAGCATTTGTATCTTTCAAATTCGGACTTGTATTGCCCATTTGGTGCACAATTAATTTGAAATCGGATAAAGATATATATGGGAGCTATATCCAAATCTGAACCGATCTCGATAAAATTTGGCAAAGATATTTCTGAGCTGTATTTGATATATTTCCCTGAATATCGTTGTTACGGAGTGCATACTACGGCTGTGGGTAACAAATATGACAAATCGGATGAACAGTATATATGGGAGCTATAGCTACATCTGAACCGATCTTCACCAAATTTGGCATACTAGCTTCTAGACCCAATTCGGTCGTAAGAGCCAAATTCCATCCCATTTGGACAAATATTAGACGTTTGGTGCACAATGAAAGGTAAATCGGACGAAGATATATATGGGAGCTATATCCAAATCTGAATCGATCTCGATAAAATTTAGCAAATGTATTTCTGAGCTGCATTTGATATATTTCCCCAAATATTGTTGTTGCAGAATGCATATTACGGCGGCCGATGACCGATCATTTCCAATTTCAATAGGGTTCGTCCTTGGGCCAAACAAATGATCTGTGCAAAATTTCATCTGGATAGGGAAATAAATGCGACCTGTACTTTGTTTACAAAAATACATGGACAGACGGACAGACGGACGGACAGACGGACGGACAGACGGACGGACAGACGGACGGACGGACAGACGGACGGACGGACAGACGGACGGACGGACATGCATAAATCGACTCAGAATGTGATTCTATGCAGATCATCAAAAGGAACTATGGGTCTATCTCGTTTCCTTCTGCCTGTTACAAACAAATGCACAAAGACATAATACCCTGACCACCTTGTGGTGTAGGGTATAAAAATGTACAATCAGGAAGCGCTGCCAAAACTATCCTCACTTTCGGTATTTTGAAGGTTCCAGCCGCCATCTAGTTTTTTGAAGTTCTTGCGGGATAAAAACATTGACTAATGTATTGACAGCATCTTATGGTCATATTTTCTCAGTGCTGCATAAATACTGACAAACTCTCAGTCACACAACTGTCAAAATGACACTGCAGATTCACTCTGCTTTTTACATGAACATTTATGGTTTAGCATTATATTAGGCATCTGTTCAACAAAAACATAGTTCAAATTGAATATTCTTGAAAAAATCAGAAATCATGAAATGAAGTCAGAAAGTATAAAATAAAATTTGGGGACATTCTTACATGAAATCTTATACTCATGGTACGATGAGGAGAAGGTAGGCTATGTTGGAAAATTTTGCATGTAAAAAATTGAGATTTTTTTCGCTAAAAAAGTTAGATTTTTGTCCATACATACATTTGCCTGCAGCGAGCATCTTTAGTAAAATTGTAGTGTTTTACTGCTGACATTGTAACCAGTACCAGTGCCAAACCAATATAATTTTCTGTGGACATTTAACATAGGCTTGTCATAGGAAAATTACCAGTGGACCATGACTATATTGACTAAGTAGTTCATTTGAGATTATATGTAGACATTTGAACCAAAAAATCACTAGAAAAAGATTAGATCTTTTGTTGTTGTTGTTGTGGCAGTTGTACATACAAGTGTTGGCATTCTGCTAATCTGGTTCCAGCTCCAGGTTTAGAATTTCGGCTTCTTTAATGGGCTGTAGCGTTGAGTAGAGAGTGAGTTGGGTAGATTTGGCTGTGCAAATTAAAGAGGTGCAGCGTATTGTGTGAGCCTGTATCACACGTCGGGCAGGCGTCGCGCACATCTTCATCAATTCGTGCCCAATACGAATTGAGACGACTACACCATCCTGGACGTAATTGCGCCAAAACTACCGTGGTTTGTCTAGGCAGCTGACGTTCTTCAGCTGCAATGGATGGGAGGTGGACTCCGAGGACGGTATTTATTTTATAACTGCTAATAGCATCCGCGACTGCTTCGGTATGAATGCCACTCAGACCTTCTTGACCTAGAGGTTCTCTCTTGTAGAGTTGGACCTCCCTCTCTAGATCATGTATGTCCTTCCTGAAACGCCTGTAATCAATTGATTACAAATACATTTGATTTTTTTTTAAACACACAACACAACTTCATTTGATATGTAAGGCCAGGCTAATAAAAACGAGCTAAAAAGCAGTAAGTTAGGCCGGGCCGAACTTTGAATACCCTCTAAAATTTGGAACAAATTTGGAAATTTTCAAAAAATAAAATCCTTAAAAAATTCAGTTCAAATTAAAAAAAAAGAATATAGCCGTTATATTGGGGTCTATACGACGTGGACCTACATACGCATTCTTTGTCATAAGCCATTACCATATTTAAATTCGAAACTTGAAATAAACGGTGAAGCTGAAATCATCAAAATATGGTATATAGGGAGGTACCGTTATATCGGAGCTGTGCGAAGACCTGGACCAGCATAGACAATTCTGGTGAATAATGACGCTAAAATCATCAAAATACCGAATATTGGGAGGTACCGTTATATGGGGGCTATACGAAGACGTGGACCTGCACAGACAATTTTCTGTCATAGGCTGTAGTATCCACTACGAGCATCAAATACCAAATTTGAAACATTTCCGTTAAATAATATCGCTAAAATCATCAAAATACCGAATATCGGGAGGTACCGTTATATGGGGGCTATATGAAAACGTGGACCTACATGGCCCATTTACGAAAAATTAACATCTGTGCAAAATTCTAACCTTCTATCTCAATTAGTTCGAAAGATAGCGTGATTACAACAGACAGACGGACAGAGAGACAAACGGACAGACAGACAGACAGACGGACATCGTTAAATCGACTTAGAATTTTATGCTGATTATGAATACATATACTTTATGGGGTCTACGACGAATATTTAAGGATGTTACAAACGGAATGACAAAGTTAATATACCCTCCTTTCCAAGGTGGAGGGTATAAAAATAAGCAAAGGATATATGCAGACGGGGCAACACTACAATTTGCGGTAAAGTTTCTCCAGATCTGAAACACATTCCCATTTCTACTATTCCAGTAAAGTAAATCTTGAACCTAATTGCTCCTCTTTTTCAATAAATATCATAGATCTGGAACCAATATTTTACAAAAACATAGGATCTCTCAAAAGCATTGGTATTTGACGAAGCACATGCTCTTATTACGTTAAATACATTGTCCGCTCTTTCGAAAAGAAATAATGTGACATAGTCCTGCAAAAGTTTTATCTTGACTTTTGACCGTAACCACGAGGTCATTCAAATCTCCTAAGCATTTTCCCTATAATGGATGTTAAAACGGAATTTGAATTGTTAATGAAATCAGCATCAATGTAAAGCTAAGAGGTGCGCCGTTCATGTATAACATTTTCGGATTCAATGAAATCTTTAGCAATTGGAATGAAACTTTTTGCAGCGGAAATTAAATTTTTTGTAGTGGAAATGAAACCTTTTGCATTTAAAAGGAAGCCTTTTGCAAACGAAACGAAACTTTTTGCAAATCAAATTAAACTTTTAAATTTATAGAAATAAACATAACAAAACATTTTTATGCCCTCCACCATAATTTCTTTATCATTCCGTTTGTAACTCCTCGAAATACTCATATCAGACCCAACAAAGTATATATATTCTTGATCAGCGTCAAATTCTAAGTCTATCTGTTGTAATCACGCTATCTTTCGAACGACCCTACTTTGCACGCATATTTGTTTTGCCAGTAGGCAAGTTAAGTTCGTAAATGGGCCACATAGATCAACGTTTTTAAATAACGGTAGCTCCTGATATTCGGTATTTTGATGATTTAGCGTCAAAATGGAAAATATCGGTCCACTCTATCAATTACCTCCCAATGAAACCGTCACGCGCTGCCCGAACGCATGCTTGAGGTGATCGACACCTTGGTATTTTTTAGTGCCAGTATTGCTTTCTAAAATACTCCAGACACAATAGTCCAACGGATTGATATCCGGAGATTTTGCTGGCCACTGTGGGCTGAAAATGAAGCGAGGAACCTCATTTTGTAACCATTCTTGGGTGGCGCGTGCTAAGTGCGATGGTTCTGAGTACTGTTGGAATGTCCAAGGTCTGTAGTCAAAATGTTTGCGTGCCAAGGCTTTAATAACCCTCCAGAATATTTTCGCGATAATATTCGGCATTTATTCTGCTGATACGGTCGATTAATACGAGCGGGGAGCGACCATCGGCTGTTATGGCTGTATGGCTTGAGTTCTGGTGGCCAAACGAAGGTGCACATTTTCAGCTGACCTCTTTCGCAACTAAACACGATCATTTTGTTTGTTCACAAACTGATGGACAACGATTGTTTTCTCATCGGAGAAAACAAAATTCGGCAATTCATCACTTTCGGCCAATCGAAGCAACTCTTTTGAGTCTATTTTCTTCTGTTGCGGTGTAAGTTCTTGCACTTTTTGCAATTTTAATGGCTTTACCCCGAGCTTATTTTTCAATATTTGCGAATGGAATATTGCGAAAATTGTTCAGCTCACGAGCCATTTTTTAGCCACTGCGACGCGGGTTTCGATCAAATCGCTTCTTTAATTTTCGAACCATTCCTGCTGATGTTGCTGTTGCCAGTATCACTGTAACGAGTGATGGTACGAGACACAAAAAATTTATTCACATTTAAATGCTGGAGTGCTCTAACGATAGCCACTTGTAGTTTTCCAGCCAAATATAAATAAATCACACTGTCACGCTTTTGTTCCGTCACAAAAAAGTTTTTTCTAGAAAATGCTCACTAAAATGCTTCTGTACGCTTGTAAACAATATAATTAGCTGTCACTGGAATAATTTTAACAGCTGTCGGACGAGTGGCTTGGAAATGACAGCAGTCTGAATTTGGTTGCAGTTTTTTCATCTCACTCTGTAGTTGTGGGTACATTAGAAGCTTGAACTCTTGGTCATGGCTATATTTTGACGTTTTATAAAGGGATGCCAGAACCACATCGAATCCTGTCGTCGTTGCTCCTTATAATTTGACATTAATATGTCTAGCCTTAATGCCAAGCTGCTTATGAACCCCTAGAATTCGAGGCATATAAATAAATCTCCACTTATTTGGAAGGACAATTAATTTAACAATCAATATGAAATGAATTTCTTGTGCAAAAAAATGTCGGCAGTAGCTTCCTCATTGACTACTCGAAAAAAATAAATATTCTACCAAAACCATTTTAACAGAAAATTCAGAATGATTTACTTTTTACAAATGTGTTGGTGAACACAAAGACATCACATGGAACTCTCTTTGACTAGCCCTGTTTTAAATTTCAAATGAATTTGAAAACTTTCAACTATCTGAAATTTATTTTGCCATATGTAACGATATGTTATGGTATGACGTTGTAAATGTGTTTGAAATTTACTATCTATATATATAAATGTAAGTTGTGTTAGTTACTACGCTTATAACTTAAGAACCGCTGGACTGATTTTAAAGATCCACACAAATTCGGAGTTGTCTCCTCTCCGAAAAGGATAATATCCAAAAAAATCGCGTAAAAATGTGATATATTAACATTTTCATTTTGACTTTTCAAATGTACAATAGTAATGTTTTATTTTTCATGCTTTTTTCCATTTTGACTTACTTTTTTCTAATGTACATTTGTAGTGTTTTTTATATTTTATTTTTGAATTCAAATATTAATACCAATTTATTTAATTGACTTCAATTCTTGAGAAATGAAATTGATGGCGAGTTACATGGAAGTATAGTACCGAATTATGTGGTGGCGAAACGGAATAGATGATGTCGAAATAATTTAATGGAATCGAATTTTAAAATATAAGTACATTCTATTGACAAACTATATAAGGATCTTTAAACTTTTTCTGTAAAAAATCAGCGAACAATTTGAAGATTTTTTCAATGTGTTATTCTTCTTTTGTCAATTTTTTTTTTCAATTTGTATTATCTAATTGAATTCAGTAATTTTTTTGTGAACAAAATAAAGAATAATTTTTCACTATATAAAATTTTTCACCAAAAAATGAAATAAGTGGGAAATACGATGTTAACTGACATCTACCTTTCAACTCCTGGGTCGACATCGTGGTTCAGCTGGAAGATGCGAACACATTTGAACAAACAAAAATTACCGAAAAAGCCTAATGGGGCTCATTTCAAAGCGTGGAACTACTTCTTTCCTGTCACAATAATCCGTCCAATATACAATCAGAAAAATACCAAATATAAAGGGTGGAAAATAGTAGAGCGAATGGGACTCTTAGTAAGAAAAGGATTTCTATCCTTCCAGAAAATCTTCCCAAACATTCAATATACCTGAAATCGCTTTTGCAGGTCATGATACCGATCATAACTCACGGATAAGGGTACAACCCGATTTAATATTTATATAACCATCGTATGACTTAAGCTATTTTTGGTGTCTTGGTCACTTTTTTAATATTTTGGCCATTATTTGGCATCTTTGTTTCTAAGGAGGTAGAGAACCTCTTCGCATAAAGTTTGAAATTTTCAGAGTAGGACCCATTTTGGTCTTGACCACATTCATTAATTGATTTATGCTACTCTGGAGTAGGGAATCATCATACAGGCAATTGCCACATAGGAATTTATTTAAGTAAAGTCCCCACATTGGAGTATCCCAAAGTCCACTTTCACATCTAATTGGTGGTCAGAAAAGAAAATTTAGTTTTCTATTGAATTTGTAACCCCCAAAAGAATATTGGTTGGGCCACGTTTTGGTATAACCCTTATATAAATGTATCCCTGATTTCAGCTGTGACCGTGGTCTTGGCCACGTTTTTCAACTGATTTGGTCATTTGCTGTATTTAGGCTACTTTGTGAGTAGAGAATCATCTTACAGAAAAATGTCAACATACGTAAATATTTTGGTACAGTCCCCAGGCCCGCCGATCTATAGTGATGTTTATCGATTGGCGGACAACAACGCGGGTATTGTTTAATCGTCATTGAATTTTACTATGAACAAGAACATAGACTTTTTGGGGACTCTAATGCGCAATTTGAGGTGCTATGGTATTGGGTGTAAAAGCGTGATTAACTTTGACTATTCAGAAATTATTTTGCCCTCCTTCCATAGTTATTTATTTCTATTTAGTCGAATCAATATTTACATTAAAATTTGTTCACCTTTATGAGCTAGATTTGTGAAATATTATGTTATGCAAAATTTGCATTAAAGACTAAAACTACGGGCCGGCAACGCGGACCGGGCCAGCTAGTTTAAAATAAAACTAATGTAATCAATGAAAAATGTTCATGTTTTAAAAGTTTGAGGCAAAATTCGACAAACAAACATCAAAAGCTTTTGTCCCAAACATTGCCGACCAAAATAATGAAAGGGGCAAACAAATACCACAGGAAAATATTTAAATTAGATTCAATACCAAATGACATCTGGTCAATAGTTTCTTTAACTGAAACTGATTGAAAAACTTTCTCATTGCTTTGAAGATATCGAAACCTTCCAAAATAAAGCAATTAAAAAAAAATATTTGTGAAATAGAATAAGTGTAAAATTCATTTTGAAATCAAAAAATCCTTCACAAAGCTTCTATTGGTTAAACAACTTTTTTAATTTGTGGCAATTTTTCTTTTGCGTTGCAATTATAATGGAAATTTATTTAGTCCCAAGATAATAAACCAAAACTCTTGGGTGAACAGTTTTTTTTTTCATATCGATTATGTTACATATCGCGGCGATGTGTGCCCGTTCGCTTGTCCATCTTCGGCGAATCGTCCGATCGTCATGGAGTTAGGGTAAGGGTCAGAACAGAAACATATTGTTGATGAAGAGCATCAAAAATATTAAATGGATGAAATGGACCAAAAAATAGGAAACATTTACAATCAATTATAGATTGAAGCGTAATGGATTTGAACATGATTAAATGAACATGGATTTCAATTGCGATTGTATAATATTTAGCGTTGATGATAATTTTTGTGTGAAAAATTCCAAAATTTCCATGCAACCGCGAATATTTTAAACACAGAAAGCCGCTTTCCGGCGAAATCATCAGTTCAAAAACCTGACCTTTACATAAAAGATGATTTCCTAGATTGGCGTAGCAAAATATATGCAAGAATCTAAATTTTTAAATATCGATTTGATTTACCATAAGAAGGGAGGGCTTAAATAAATTGCAACTACCACGGAATTTGGAAGTGCCCCGGAATTTGATTCTGGTCATGTTTGTATTGAATAATGTAATAATGACAACAATGCCGGGAAATTATTGCATTGTATGTAACTCCTTAAGAACCATCCCCGATAATAAGAATGATCTTTATAGTAGTCCAATAATTAATCCCAATATCTTGAGGGATTCTTTCATTCCACTCCTTTGCTTACTTATTATTTTCCTAGTTATCGATCATGAAAATAATGCAATCATGAAAAATTAGTCTTTTACTACAATGTCTTCCATTTTACTTTCGCAGAATCTCAAATTATCCAATGTAAGGGATTGGAAAATGGCATACATGGCATATAGAACATGCCAAGCTATTGGGAAACAAAACTACATATCGCGCATTGACTCACAGAGTGTCACATTTTAAAATTCAATTGTAAGGGAAACTAGAAAAAAACATTATGAAATACCACCCACCTTAGAGTAAGAGAAACATTTTTATATAAAAGTATCTGAATTCAAGCGTGTTTCACTTTAAACTTCATATACTAGTAAGACCGTTTGCATAATGCAGTTAAATTTATCAAAAAACCATAAAGTGAATGAGGCCGTTATATGGGCTCGTACCAAAACGGGAACCTCTGTAGGCAATTTTATACTTCAAGGATTGTCACCTATTAAATCTTCTAAAATACCAAATTTAAAACAATTATGTGGGTAAATGTGATTAGGATTATCAAAATACCGAATATCAGTAGAAATCTTTAATCTTAATTACTATAACTACGTAGGCAATTATTTGTAGATGTCAGTGCTAGATCTCAGTCAAACTGCAAGTAAAAAAATTGTACCATCTTAAGTTCTACAGCTATCAGCATGCTAATTTAACAGAAAGATTAAGTAAGATTTTTTTATAATTTTTTTTTTATAAAGATTTACCTAACCTGACAAAGAAATTTTTGTTAATATCGTGCACAAATATTCCTGCATAAAAAGTTGTGTCATCATCTACCTAACCACATCGTTGTCTGAAGACTCAGAATTCATGCACTTACAATTTTAGTTTAATGTATTTCTGTTCTTTTGTTCTTCAATGAATGGAATGTAAAACAATGAATGACTGTGAATATTAGTAGATAGAATCTTACATCGAATGTTATTTTCTAGTGTCCTTTGTTAGGAAGTTTTCTTTGAACAAAGGATTTTTGCTTTAAACAACTAAAAATTTAAAAATGTATAAACAAATACAAAGGAAGAAATATTTAATAAAAAGTCGTATAAACTTGTAAAAATTATGAGGAAATACAAAATGCAATTATTTTGTCTTAATTTTTCATTTTATATAGAATTTGCAGTCGTAGAACTCACCAAAGCACAGTGGTCGCTGCCATTGGCCAAAATTCAAAAAATGAAAATCAGATATTTATTGTCAAATGTGTACACATGAACTCTTAAGACGTTAAGCTTTTTAGAAAACATAATAATCTTGGCTTCATTTTAACGGGACACTTCGAAAATAGCATCAAAAAAGAGAAAATGTAGTTAGTTGCTTTTTTCAGTGGGATCAGTGAAAAGTGGAGTAAAAATAGATCTGTATTACAAAATTAAATACATTTTAAAATGACAATTATTGGCATAATTATTGAAAAGCAAGGTATTGACTTATTTTTAGTGCAGTAATTTGTGTGTTTAGTAGTTGTGTATAATATAGACGATGTGAGTGTTCTGAGTTGCCTTTAAGATTAATTTTAAAAATAAAGTTGGATTTCAGTTAAAGTTTTAATTGTTTTCCCCCCTGAATCCTCCAATGTGATTTTTTTCACGCCTTTAGTAATGGTCCTAAGATTCTAGAAGTGCTAATTTAACTTTCAGATTTTGTCAGATTTGTATGTTATGCCCAATATACTGAAGTGACTTCGCTCCAATTTTGTCAGTTCTATGGTGCTAGTGACATAGAATATGTTTTTGTTGTTTGGGATTGATAAGGATATAATTGAGGGCTGTTACATAATGTTGCCTGCATTGTCTTCTGGGTAAAATATTGATGTCCAAAAATTTAAAGCCTTTACACTGGAAACGCCTAAAGAGTTAACAAATAGATATCCATGGCACTATCTTCCACTCGCAGCTAATAACATTTTAATACATATAAATTTGTCATTGTATCGATTGGAGAATTATAGGAGGTGGCCGTGGAGTCTAGAAACAAAGATATAAACAAGTTTCGACTAAATAATACCCGAAAAAAATATTAATCGTCTTCTTCTGAGCTCTGACCCTTTTATAACGGGTAGCGAACGTTACCAATCAATAAAAAATCTATATTATTAAAATCTGCATTTGATTTACTTGAATAACACTGAAATTTATAAATATCCATTAGTAACTTTCATTTAATTTTATATTGAATTGTTTATTTTGTTTACAAAAAATTGTATATTTTGTTTACAAAAAACAATCAATTTGGAATTTTGATTTGTATAAAAAATACTTCTATTTTTGGAGGTACCTTTACAGGGGGACTCTACCTGAAGGCGGGTTGTTCCAAATAATTTTCAGTAAGACTATTTTTTAGCTCTTTAGAACGTAAAATGTCAAATAACAGAACAATCTAGTGTAGAAATGTGACAGAAATTGGGCAAATAACCCTTCTTCGGGAGGTACGTTGTAAGGGGACCATGCCAAAACATGCATCGACCATATCCATTTTGTAACAATTTTTATTTTTATCCCATCAAGGCACCATAACCAAAGAATCATATTGATATCTGCATTGCCGATAGATGTATACCCTCAGCTAATGATCGATGATTTAAATATATTTTGAATTCTATTATGATTATTCATATGTTTGACCCTCTATGGCGTAGGTTCCGTCCATTTGTCCATTTCGTATTGGACTTAAAAATATATATGATACTAGCTGGCCCGGTCCGCGTTGCAGGCCCGTACTTTTAGTCTTTAATACGTATTTTTAAAGCATAATAAATCACAGATCTGACTTATGTAAGCGGCACAATTTTCATTATAAGTAATGACTCCATGACTAAATAGAAATTAACATTTGTGTTCAATACCTTTATGATAAAGAACATCTATAATAGCCCAATGTGAACATTCAGCTCAATTTTTATTATTGTAAAAAGCTTAACATTTTCATTCGAATGATCTACAACTTCGAATTTGTATTTCCAACGTTTAAAATCCCGTACTGCGTGGTATTTAGTTTTATCCAACTCATACTTGAAGGCAGAATGTTGTCAGAATAGCCAAAAAATACTTTTTTGCTCCGTTTACCGTAAGATGGTACAATAAAGTCCACATTAGTGTAATTCAATGACGATTAAAGAAATGTTTGGTCTCATGTTACTTTCTAATTTCGTATTTTTTTCATGATTCTTCCACCATTTCCGACTGAATGAGTCTCAGATTGATATTTCGGAGTTTATTTCATATAGACGTACATCCCAAATCTACGTTCCCAACCAACATTTTCTTGGGGGTTACAAATTCAATAGAATACCGAATTTTCTTTTCTGACCACACATTGGTTGGGAAAGTGGACTTGGGTGTATACTAATGTGGGGACTATACTTAAATAAATAAATGCCTATGTGGATTACTATCTGTAAAATGGTTTTCTTCCCCAGGATTTTACATAAATAAAATCATTTACATAAAATCCATAAATAACAGTTTTATCCGTTGTCGCTTTATATTACCCAAAAAAACTACATATCATATTAGAATTCCAAAAAAAAAAAAAAAACCCAAAAAAAAAAACTCTACAAATGTACATTCGAAAATTGTAAGTCAAAATGAAAAAAAAAATCATGCAAAATAAAATATTACTATTGTACATTTTAAAAGTCAAAATGAAAATGAAATTTCACATTTTTACGCGATTTTTTTGGATTTTATGCTTTTCTGCCAAGAGGCAATTCCGAATTTGTCTGAATCGTTAAAATCAGACCGGCGGTCTTTATGTTATAAGCATAGTAACTAATACAACTTTCTTTTACATATAGAGAGACAGATTTAAAAGTAGGCGCGTTCCTCAGCCCCTAAATAAATACTTACGGTTGGATGGAAAACCAACAGTATCTCGTGTAATAATTTTAAACCGATATCTTTATTATTTTGGCAAATATAAGGATTTTAGAAAAATCGAAATAGTGGGCGTGGTCAATATTTTTTTTTTCTTTAAAAACCTAACTCGGGGTATGAGTTATCCCCAAATATCGTTGTTACAGAGTTCATATTACGGCTGCGGAGCACAAAAATAACAAATCGGATGAACATACTTATTTTCAGGTCCAATCTGGTCGTACATATATACTATTTTAGGGCTGATACAAATCACATTACAATCTTGTGTAGAAATGTGACAAGAATTGGGCAAATAACCCTTATTCGGGAGGTACGTTGTAAGGGGACCATGCCAAAACGTGCATCGACCATATCCATTTTGTGCACTGAAAGTATTTTTGGTATAAATGGCCGCTGTTCCTATACGACCTCGACCACTGTGCATTGTGTTCAAAAAACCCCACGCTAAGCCCATTTCTCGTCGTTTTTTGGCCATATACATCATTACACTGTATTTTGAATAAAAAGTTGGATCAGGCTAACCGATAAACAACTGATTGGGTCCTTCAACAGAATGCATAACTTTAATGGTATACTTTTAAACTTTTAAACTTTTTGGATAAAAAAATAACACCTGTTATTGGAAACCATATATTTTTAATACCCTCAGCCATATGGCTAATCATACCCTCAGCCATATGGCTAGAGACAAACCCGATTGATAACATTTTACTTGTTATATTGTTTCATCAAAACTTAAAAATATGGAGAAAATAAAATAAAAAACTGGAGTCGTTAACATCGTGCCAACGTTGTTTGTGTATTCGTTTTATTTCAGATTTATTAATTAATTTTCTCTGATCTTACAACAATAAAACTTCAAATGAGGTTCATTAGTTGTTCATGCACATAAAGTTTTGCGACTCAATTTTATTTCAAATCGTAAACATGCTACACTTTAATAGGGAAGTTCGAAAATCGTCAAACCAGTGGAAGCAGGCAAATTAACGTCGTGAAAAAAAAAAAACAAGTTTTATTCCCACTTTTAAGAATGATTAAAAACTGTATACTTCGGAAATCACAGGGGAACACTTGAAACCTTGAAGACTACTAATATTACTGCGGTAAGCTTGTACTGCGATATGGTTTGGTTTGTTAATTACACCTAACTACGCACAATAGTTCGATCGATCCTAACGCTATCCTCACGCACTCCGGCCGACTAACGGGACCATCACCCTTTACGTAGGAGCGCGAACAATATTGGCTTTTTAATTCTTTTGTCTATTCACATTTTCGAATATCCTCCCATATAAAGGTGTCTTTTGAAACTAGGCATTTTAAATTTTTGGAAATATAGTCCCAGGTTTTCCTAATAGAGCGTTAAATGACGACAATTATATATTCGATACCTTGTATTTCAATGATTTTCGCCATATTTTTGAAGTTTTTTTTTTCAAAATTGATAAACATTAAAAATGTTGAAATTAGAGGATTTAAAAATTAAGAGAATAATTTAAAATTTGTTAAAATTGATTTGCAAGAAAAGTTCATATTTTCAACTCTAATGGACAATTTTTATAGTTTAGGATAGAAGAATATTGTCTTTCTATCTGGGAATAAGTCCAATATTTTATTCAATTATATTTTCCCCTACTATTAGAATTTTGTGGTAAATATTGTAGGAAAAAAAAAACAAAACCAATTGTTGTAGCTTTAAAAGTCTATATGTCTCCATACGACTTCTGGGACTCGATTCTGTTTCTACGAAAATGTGAAATGAAACATTTTATAAAGGAAATAGTTTTCATTTCATATTTTCATAGAACAAGAATCCTGCCCATGTACACAATTGATTTTTTTCCTAGTTCCTTTGAAGTTAAACTACCACTCGGGTAGTGTCATGGTTTTAATATGTTTACAATCGAATCCCATACAAAAACAAGTTAAAAAGTAAGAGCCGATTTTGCCGACAGATGTGTACTCTCAGCCAACGTTCGATTATTTAAATATATGTTATGATTATTCATTCTATGGAGTAGGTTTCGAAGGAATGGACCAGTATTTTTCATTTCATATCGGACCATAATAAATATGATATAAATAAAACGACGTGCCAGATTTAGAGTATATCGATTTTCCTATTCCTTCCTTTATATGAGATAATTTTAAGAAAATGTTAAAATTTGCGTGGCGACCGAAATATTCCATTTTCATACTTCATATAATACAGATAAATATATTGGCATTGGCCAAATTACAAGAAAATCGAACCTATATTTGTCCAATTTTATGCGAAATCATAAATTCCAAATTAATCACAGGTTTCTGGTTTCGAGAAATATTAAAATATAGCAATTTGTAATATGTTGAGATGTACCAAATCTGAATGGAATCGGATGTTAATGCCTCTTTTTATGAGCCTTATAAATATTCAAAAATTTTACCCTTTGTGACCCAGAAGGAAAAGTTAGGAGTTTGGCAAGCATAATTGATTTTTGAGACACCGTCGAATGGAGTTCTATAAAGAAGGAATCTGTTTTGGAACTCCCATAAATATGCTACTGTTGTATTTGCATTGCCGACAAGTCAATGCAAGTGTAATGAAAGTCACCGGCATGGCTGGTATATCTGCTAGATACACTGCACTTCTCTGAGTGCTCACAACTCCACATGCATGTTTCGTGTTATTTGCAATTATGTGACCGATATTGCACTCACCATAAAATTGCTTTTATTATTTATTAAAATGTAGTTGGCATATGAATAATTGTTTTCTGGAAAAAAATATTTTCAATATTTTTGATATTCTGTTGGTGAATAATAATAACGTTTTAAAAGATTTAACACCGCTGCGTACATAAAATATCAATAAGTAACGGTATTACGCATACGCCACTTAAATCGGGAATTCGAATTGGTTTTGCAAAAATTATTTTTTTCTTTAAAATAATGTTATAACCCACATATCTAGATGAGAGTTTTCGAACATCAAGAGCGAATGGGCATTTTAATATCAAGCTATTGTGCTGGAATGGTGAATATGGTAGTCCCAAGGAATTCGAAAAAACAAATGCAACTAATGCTGAAGCTGAGGCACTTCAAAACGGTCATATCAAAGAGCCGAAGACAGAAATGGAATGGAATTCAGGATTTTTTAAGGAAAACTTGAAAGTTCATTGTTACAGGTAAAGTATACTCATCAAACTCAACATGATGATGTATGGGCAGGTGTGACAAAAATATTTGTAAACAAATATAGATCCGATTTTTAGAGTAGATTCAAATAACACAAATAACAAATAATGTAATCATAAAAATTGAGAACATTGGTCCACGTTTTGGCATAGTCCCCATTTAACGGTACCCTTCGTTTTAAAGAAATTTGAAGATTGTAGATACACTTGTAATTGAAATGGACTGATGTCTTTACAAAATAATGTTAATATGAGTCGGCAGTTTGATATAGCTCTCATATAGCTCCCAATAATTTAAGGCGGCCACACAAAAGTTGAAAGACAATTACTTTTTCAAAATCGCCAAAAAATCACGAAAAAGAGACATCATTGCAAAAATTTTCAAAACGGGAAAAATCGAAAAAAAATTTCATTGGAATATAATTTTAAAATAATAGTACATTCTATTGTCAAACTTTGTAGTGATCTTTAAACATTTGCTGTAAAAATCAGCGAACAAGTTGAAGATTTTTTCAATTTGTTATTCTTCTTTTGTCAATTTTTTTCAATTTGTATTATCGTATTGAATTCAGTGAATTTTTTGTGAACAAAATAAAGAATAATTTTTCACTATATACAATTTTTCACCAAAAAATTAAATAAGTGCGAAATACGATGTTAACTGACATCTACCTTTCAAGTCCAGGACCTACATCGTGGATCAGCTGGAAGATGCGAACACATTTTAACAAACAAAAATGACCGAAAAAGACTAATGGGGCTCATTTCAAAGCGTGGACCTACTTCTTTCATGCGACAATAATCCGTCCAATGAGAGATCAAAATGCAAAATTCTTTGGGAGTACAATCAGTAAAATACCAAATATAAAGGGTGCAAACTAGTAGAGCGAATGGGACTTTCTTTGTTTCTAAGGGGTGGAGAACCTCTTCGCATAAAATTTTCGGAGTAGGGCCCATATTGGTCTTGACCACATTCATCAATTGATTTGGCTAAGAAGTAGTATTTATGCTACCCCGGGGTAGGGAACCATCATACAGATAATTGCCATATAGGAATTTATTTAAGTAAAGTCCCCACATTGGAGTATCCCCAAGTCCACTTTCACATCTAATGTGTGGTCAGATAAGACATTTTTGTATTCTATTGAATTTGTATCCCCAAGAGAATATTGGTTGGGAACGTAGATTTAGGATGCACATCTATATGAAATAAATTATGAAAACATGAACAAATTACAAATATAAGAAAGTAGCACGGGACCGAATATTTGTTGAATCGTCATTGAATTATACTATGATGAAAAATATGGACTTTATGGGGTCTCCAACTTAAATGGCAAATAAAATTAAATCCCATCTTACGGTAATGGATGTAAAATAGCTATATTTTTGATTTGGACTCTATTTGTCATATTGGATTATAAGGGGTAGAAGAAAGATTCCAATGTAGGTCGATGTTTCGGAGTAGTGTCCATATAAAGGTACCTCCTGATTTTATCATATTTCAAAGGATTTGGCTAAAAATGTATATTTGGGGTGGAAATCTTATACAAAAATTTCAATATATCTACAAATCTTAGAATTTTCTATATGTAATAGTACCCTCTCAAGTTCACCTTTTGGCGGACAAACAGACCGACATGGTCAGGGGGACTTATGAGGACTCTAATGCAGAATCTGAGGTGCCAATGGGTTTAAAAAAGTAATTAATGCCATGTTTACGTTAGAACTCTTTGCAGGGTTAACCTACTTCAAGAGGATTTATTTGAAGTAAAAGTAATGGATATGACAATTTAAATCCAAATCCAGTGGGTTAACCCTCATATACATAAATAAAGCATAACTTTGGCTATTCTTAAATCATTCAGCCCTCAATTATGAGGTGTACAAAATACAGTAAATTCCAAATTACTGCTAATTTGGCAGAAAAATGTGGCTACGATTTTTACCATTTTAAAAATTAATTTGATCCCTTACATGGGTATCAGATTGATACACTTTTAAATGGATTTGTATAGCACATCCACACATTTGAAGCCTATGGTTTAAATATTGAAGCCCACGGCTTACATATGGGTACAGGTATTTTAAAACATTTTTAATTGACCAGTACCTGAACACTTATATCAGTCATATCTGTGAATAATTATGCTTTGACAAATATCCATAATAGACAAAAACTACGGACCAGCTAGTTTGATATAATTCAATGTTTGAACTGCTATATTTCAATGAGTAATTCAAATTTCTCCAAAATCATAAAAAAATAAGTAAAAAAAGCTGTAAGTTCGACCAGGCCGAACTTTGAATGCCCTCCACCATTTGGAACGAATTTGAAATTTCTCAAATACAATAAAATCCGTTAATAATTCACTTAAAATTTTAGAAATACCGAATGTAGTTGTTATATTAAAGTCAATACGACAACGTGGACCTGCACCGACAAGTTTCTGTCTTAGACTGACAGAAACTTGGATACGAACTTCAAATACCAAATTTGAAACAATTCCGGAGAATAAGGTCGCTAAAATAATCCAAATACGGAATATCGGGAGGTACCGTTATATGTGGACCATACGAAGACGTGAACCTGCACAGACAATTTTCTGTCTTAGGCTGTAGTATTCATTGCAGTATAATCCAAAATACCGAATATCGGGAGGTACCGTTATATGAGGACCATACGGAGACGTGAACCTGCACAGACAATTTTCTGTTTTAGGCTATAGTATTCATTACAGACATCAAATACCAAATTCGAAATAATTCCGGTGAATAATGTCGCTAATGTTATGAAAATCCCGAATATCGGGGGTACCGTTATATGGGGGCTATACGAAGACGTGGTGCTACATGGACCATTTTCAATACCAAACTCCTGCAGACATTTTTTTTAAATAATTGCGTTCTCCAAATACTTTCTCCTCATTGCAATACTAATCCAAACACTTTCTCCTCATGAGATTATATCTGGGCGCCGTTTTTGGATTTTCCATTTTAAATAAAAGTGTAAATTGGAGTGTCGGAAATATCAACAAAATCCAGCAGAAGTTGATGCCAAACACCTCGAAATATTGGTTCTCGAGCTGGGTCGATTTATCTATGTATGTCCGTCTGTCCATTTTTATACCCTCCACCAAAAAAGGTATGGAGGGTATATTAAGTTCGTCATTCCGTTTGTAACTCATCGAAATAATCATTTTAGACCCAACAAAGTATATATATTCTTGTCCGTCCGTCTGTACGTCTGTCCGTCCGTTCGTCTGTCCGTCTGTTGTTATCACGCTACAGTCTAAACGAACTAAGATAGGAAGCTAAAACTTTACACAGATCTCTCTTTTGTCTGCAGGCAGGTCAAGTTCGAAGATCGGTCCACGATATCGTATAGCCCCCATATAACGGTACCCCCGATATTCGGTATTTTGATGATGTTAGCCACATTTTTTAAATGGAATTGTCTGAAAATCCACACAAGTAGTTCCTTGTGGGTACTTTATACCTCGGCAGATAATTATCTATATAGGTCCACAATATCGTATAGCCTCCATATAACGGTACCCCCCGGTATTCGGCATTTTGATGATTTTAGCCATATTTTTCAATGGAATTGTCTTAAAATCCACACAAGTAGTTCCTTGCGAGTAATTTACCCCCTGAGCGAGAATTTTCTATACAGGTCCACGATATCGTACATCCCCCATATAACGGTACCCCCCGATATTCGGTATTTTAATGATTTTACCCACATTTTTCAACGGAATTGTCTGAAAATCCACATAAGGAGTTCCTTGTGGGTACTTTATACCTAGGCAGAGAATTATCTATACAGGTCCACAATATCGTACAGCCCCCATATAACGGTACCCCCCGATATTCGGTATTTTGATGATTTTACCCACATTTTTCCACGGAATTGTCTGAAAATCCACATAAGGAGTTCCTTGTGGGTACTTTATACCTAGGCAGAGAATTATCTATATAGGTCCACAATATCGAATAGCCCCCATGTAACGGTACCCCCGATATTCGGTATTTTGATGATTTTACCCACATTTTTCAACGGAATTGTCTGAAAATCCATGCAAGGAGTTCCTTGTGGGTACTTTATACCTCGGCAGAGAATTGTCCATACAGGTCCACGATATCGTATAGCCCCCATGTAACGGTACCCCCACGGTATTCGGTATTTTGATGATTTTTGCCACATTTTTCAATGGAATTGTCTGAAATTCTACAAAAGGAGTGCCTTGTGGGCATTTTACCTCCTCAAAAAGAATTGTCTATATAGGTCCACGATATCGTATATCCCCCATATAACGGTACCCCCCGATATTCGGTATTTTGATGATTTTACCCACATTTTTCAACGGAATTGCCTGAAAATCCACACAAGGAGTTCCTTGTGGGTACTTTATACCTCGGCAGAGAATTATCTGTATAGGTCCGCAATAGCGTATAGCCCCCATATAACGGTACCCCCCGATATTCGGTATTTTGATGATTTTACCCACATTTTTCAACGGAATTGTCTGAAAATCCACACAAGGAGTTCCTTGTGGGTACTTTATACCTCGGCAGAGAATCATCTATATAGGTCCACAATATCGTATAGCCCCCATATAACGGTACTCCCCTATATTCGGTATTTTGATGATTTTAGCCACTTTTTCCAATGGTATTATCTGAAAATGCATACAAGGAGTTCCTTGTGAGTACTTTACACGCAGACATAGATTTGTCTTTATAGGACCACAATATCGTATATCCCCCCATATATCGGCACCTTCCTATATTAGATATTTTAAAGATTTTAAAAGAATTTTTATTGGATTTAATTTTTTTGAAAATTTTCTAATTCGTTCCAAATGGTGGAGGGTATTCAAAGTTCGGCCCGGCCGAACTTACTGCTTTTTTACTTGTTATTTCTAATCACGCTATAAGTCACAATTATGACGCTAACCTTACGAAATTTTGCATTGTGTCAGTACAAGGTTAAAGTAAAAACCTTTTGGGCTTGAAATGACCCAACAAGAGATTTTTGTGATTTTGTAGTCCCTCAGGTCAATTTGCGCCTAATTTTGCCTGGGGTTAGGGTTGAGGCCAGAGAAAAAACGCACCTATTGGGATCGACACAGCACAGCGGATGAAATGGACCATACCTTTTGTGTGAAATATCAATTTTCAAACACAATAGTTTACGTTGCTCAAATTTTGTGAATGAACGATTGATATTTTTTGATTGTCTACTTTGGCAATTCGTTTTGTTTGTGTTGGAGTTAGGTGAACCAAAATTTGTCTATAGAAAAAAGCTCTTTTTAGTTATTTACGTACGGAAACCACAAATTCTATTTGCCTTACAATTGGAAGATAAATGAACAGGAATATACCCTCCAGACTATGGATGGTATAATAATTCAATATTCTTTGCTTAGGGTTGCCAAAGTCGGTTTTAAAGGTAACATAATATTATCGACCACTGTGGAGTGTAATGTTCTTGTAGTTACCATCGTTAATTTTAATTTTTGTAAATCTGTCCTTAACTAGTTCCAGAATCACTCCACAAAACAGTATTTACTCGTATTTGGGCACAACTTGGGTTGTGTCAATCCTGTTCAGTACCCCAGATCCTGAACGTATGGGTGATTTCATGTATTTCATATCACTCATACGCAGAGTTTTCATGCAAACGACCTGAGTCTACAGAACTAGATAAGGAACTAGTGCCTTCGATCGAATAAGATTAACACAACTCTAATTGTAACACAAATTTGCCAGAAATGCGTAATTTTATATAGGCTTTGACAAAACGTCACAAAACGCAGTGAGATTTCTTAGATTAAAACGTGGAGCATTAATTAGACGTTTTTAATATAATTTCTATAAAGTTCTTATTCTTCTTAAATTAATTTTTAGTTTTGCACAAGTTGAACTTTCAACACATCGTTAAAAGTTAATGAAGACATATTTTATTTCGAAAGTAAAGCGGAAAAGTTTTACGTTGCTAACTACGCCTTAACAGCTTGATTGTTGCCGATTTTGTTGTGTAAAAGTTAGATTCAATCAAATTTACCTTAATTGTACGCGGTTTCTCTGGTTTTGCATGATAAACTCATAACAGGACAAATTAATTTAATTCACATAAACTTATGTGCCATAATGACGAAGCTAGTGCGAATTATTGGTGTTGATGCCACCGCAAAATTTGGTTGCCAAATCATTGAGTCATGGTTCCAACACTACAGTTGCTATTATTCTCAGATTAGGAGTGGTTTCAGTGGTGAGATTTATTTATATAATAAAATGAAAATTTCAGAAAGTGTTTGGTTGTGCTAACGTTTCAATTTAGCCATGACAATCAATAAATCAAGAAATTAAAACTCAATTCAGTTTAGCAATAAACAAACAACCTGCAAAGAAAACAATTATTATTTGGTTTTGTTAGTTAATTGGTTTTGTGAAAATTATTATTTGGCAATTGGAAAAATCTGCTAAGGTCGTATTGCCAAAAAGACAACAATAAAATGCCCCATAATAAAGTCTAAACTTCCTTAGCGATAGCACATGTATATCAGTCCGTACATGGTAATTACTCTAATTTTTTTTAGTAACGACCCGTATAACCAAATAATTTAAAGAAATTGTTAAAAATTCGGTATATGGCACTCCCAATACCCAAAAAATAACCCAATCTGTTCACGTTTTCGTGCAGTCTCAATTTGAAACTCGCAATAGGTTCCAACTCTTGTAGCAGAACACTGTCCACAGAAATACTCATTTTCCCAGTTTTGACAAGAGAGGGGCAAAGTAGTTTTCCAAATCCTAAGTTATTCCATCTGATGCGACAGTAAGTCATAACAAACAGGTTAGGAAGGGTCTTATTTCTAATGTACAAATTAGAAGTTTATCATCATTGGAATGTTCGTTTCTCATTCTTAAGAGTCTAGTGTAATAGTTGGATTTTTCACTATTTCCAAATATAGTACAAGCTGACTCAGTCCATATCTCCTCATATACGTTGTGATTTTATAATTTTGTCTTTGAAAATGCATCACCTTTTAGCTCGTGATGTTTTTTTCGGTTATTGCTGTAGTTTTTTGAACCCATTCCTCTGAACATCTTTGTTCTTCCTTCGCTATTTCATATTTTAATTGCTTTAGAGGTCCTAATCACATTACCCAGTCACATGATTGCAAACCAATAATAAAAACTATGTATCAACGGTTTTCACAAATGATTGTGTTATAAAGTCACAGTCAAACGCTATAATTTTTACCTTTTTTTTAAATTTTATTGAATGAGAGCAAAAAATGTCGGAAATAGCATCACATTTTAGAATATGTTTAGATTTGTTTGAATTTGCACGAATTAACGGCCAATGAAACCGTCACACGCTGCCCGAATGTTGCTCTTCCCGGCGAACCGCTTGCTTGAGGTGGTCGACACTTTGGTATTTTTTAGTACCAACCTTGCTTTCCAAAATACTACAGACACAATGGTCTAACGGATTGGTATCCGGAGAATTTGGTGGCAATTGTGCCCTGGAAATGAAGCGAGAAACCTCATTTTATAACCATTATTGGGTGGCGCGTGATACACCCTCCTGAATATTTTCCAATAATATTCGTCATTTATTCTCATGCCACGAACGATTAATACGAGTGAAGAGCTACCAGCGGCTGTTATGGCGGCCACACCATCACCATGGCCGGCGCTTGAGTATAGGTGTCCAACCGAATTTGCATATTTCAGCTGACCACTTTGGCAAGTAAACAGATCATTTTGTTTGTTTACAAACTGCTGGACAACAAATGTTTTCTCATCGGAGAAAACCAAATTCGGCAGTTCACCACTTTCGGCCAAGCGAAGCAGACTTTTCGAAACAAAATTTAACTATATCAACTTTTAACATATTATTTGATGCAGTTCATAGAATCACTGGGTTTAGACCATTTGGACGAAATCCGTTTCAGTACATTTGTAGTCGATGCAGCCATATAGGTTTCTGCATGTTTTTGGCTACTGGGCATTTGGCTGGCTACTGGGCAAGATAGCAATAGAATCGAGTATAGGGTAACTACACCTAAGATCGGCATGTCCCAGTAGTCGGCAGTTTTGAAATTTAAACTTAAATAACTAAGAATAGAATTGACCAAATAATGAAATAATTGCAAAAAAACGTCAACAGTGTTTTCTGCTTTCAATGAGCTCTGATCATTTATTACGAGAGAATAACGGGTTTCGTCAGTGAGTGTCTTCCAATGCGTGCGATAGTGCTTGTTTGTAAAGAAAAAATTAGTGGTGGCGTCAACTTAATAATCGATGTAAATACGTTAAATTTAATACTTTTGGAATCAGAAATCTATATCTATAAAACAGGAAAATGTTTGTATGTTTGTTTGTTTGTAATTTATGGACTCGAAAACCGCTGAATAGATTTTCCTGAAAAGTTCCATTTATACTGCAACATCGCCTGAAAGTAACATAGGCTATATACATTTTTGAATTTCCACTTGGAACTGGAGATATAGCATCAGAATCGGAGCTACCTCCCAAAAATTTAGATTTTATATGCACATATCTATTGATTGGTTGAAGATACAGTCTCCAAATTTGGAATACGTAACGGAATTTGGAACAAAAATAAGTTTGCCAAATTATATTGTAATCGGTCCAGATTTGGATATAGCTCCCATATATATTTTCGGCCGATTTTAAGCATTTGATGCACCAAACACGCTATGTATCCCCAATTTCAATGAAATTTGAAACGTGTGATAGATTTTATCTAAAAAATTGATTTCCCAAATTATATTGAAATCGGTTCAGATTTGGATAAAGCTCCCATATACATTTTCGGCCGATTTCATGAATTTGGTGGGCCAAACCCGATATGTATTTCCAATTGTAATGAAATTTAAAATAAGTAACGGAATTGGGAGCCAAAATGAATTTGTCAAATTAAATTGAAATCGGTTCAGATTTGGATATAGCTCCCATATATATTTTCCGCCGATTTCACATATTTGATGCACCAAACACGCTATGTATCCCCAATTTCAATGAAATTTGAAACGTGTGACAGATTTTATCTAAAAAATTGATTTCCCAAATTATACTGAAATCGGTTCAGATTTGGATATAGCTCCCATATACATTTTCGACCGATTTCATGTGTTTGGTGGGCCAAACCCGATATGTATTTCCAATTGTAATGAAATTTAAAATAAGTAACGGAATTGGGAGCCAAAATGAATTTGTCAAATTAAATTGAAATCGGTTCAGATTTGGATATAGCTCCCATATATATTTTCGACCGATTTCGTTCATTTGATGCCTCAAACACAATATGAATGTTCGATTCCAATGAAATTTGGAATGTGTGACGGGATTTAATCCGAAAATAAATTTGTCAAATTATATTGAAATCGGTTCAGATTTGGATATAGCTCCCATATATATTTTCCGTCGATTTCACATATTTGATGCACAAAACACGATACGTATTTCCGATTCCAATGAAATCGTGGCATGAGTGGCTAAATTTGGTACAAAAATAAGTTAGACAAATTATATTCAAATACGCTCAGATTTGATTATAGCTCCCATATATATACTCAGCCGATTTCACATATTTGATGCACCCAAAGCGAGAGAGACAAAATCTGGCAGCAGAAAAAATTGCCAAATTATATTGAAATCAGTTGAGGTTTGGATAAAGCTATCATATATATTTCGGCCGATTTCATATATGTTATGCACCAAACATGATATATATGACCGATACCAATGAAATTCAGAATGTGTGGCGGAATTTGGTTACAATAATAAATGTGACAAATTAATTGGATATTAGTTAAGATTTAGATATAGCTCCCATATATATATTATCTGCCGATTTCACATATTTGACGCACCAATTGAAATACGCTTATTACGGCGAAGTATGTTGCTACCTCGAATTCACTAATTGCACCAGAAATGCCACTCAACTTCAAAAGATTGCAGTTTACTGCACGCTTGGTATTTGCTATGAAATAAATAAAGCCGAAGGACAAATTCTTCGTGTATGTATGTCATGTTACTGCTTTTCTAATGGTTTTGGTTATTTACGCATTAAAGTAGTGCAATAATTTTTTTTAAATTTGTTTTTTTTTTAACCAACATATATTCGTAAATAAAATTTTGAAAGCATATAAAATCAAAAGGGGGAGCGAAGCGCACCGGGTTCAGCTAGTACTTTATAATAGTAAATAACAGTCTAAGGATCATTTTATAACTTAAAAACATACATAATCAAGCATTTTTCTCTTATATTATTTAATGCCGACATTCGGAACAGAAAAAAAGAGATTTGCCAGTAGTCGGCAGGTGGTGCCGATTACTAGAAAATATCATTTTTGACCAATTTCACCCAATCTTGAGAAAAGTATTAAAAAATAAAACAAAAAAACTACTCGAATATAAAAATAGTTTTGAGTCGGCAGTTGCTTTTATTTGTGCTTTTTGACCAACTTTTTTAAATTAAGTAGGTTTTTTAAATCAACTGACGTCTTAGATAGCGGTGGCATTTTTGAAAAAAAAAAATGTTGGCTATCTAAGGGAAAAAGATCAATTCACAAATTCCAAATATAAGAAAGGTACTTTTTTCTTTTTTATTTAATCTCATTTTTATTTTAATTAAAAATCCATACGTTATTCTTGATTTTCTACCTTTATTTGGTTTAGAATGATAATTAAACAAACCACTACTTAAAAACGAAATTAGTTTCAAATACTGGATTAGACTGTGAATTAGTAATATAGCATTGTTTTATACTAATTGAAATAAAAAAAATATAAAAAAAAAATTTACTGAAATACCATATGCCGACTACTGGCAAATAGACATGCCGAGCATTGGAAAATGGTGCCGACTACTGGCAAAAAACTACTATTTTAGTAAAATTGCAAATTTTGCCAATTTAATAAAAACAAATTCAATTGTTGTTTATTATTTCGAAAACTAAACAAAATTTGGAATCTGAACAACTTTATTTTTCTGCATTTGAAAGATTTCACTCAGAATATTAAAAGATTGAAAAAAAACGAAAATCCTAAAAGTGCCGACTACTGGTATACTTACCCTACAATTTATTCCAAACTTGGTAGGAATATTTTTATCGAACTTATATAGAGTTCACAAATGATCACATTTTTGGAAAAAAAAAACCCAAGTTTTAAACTATTAGTCTGTTGGCCTGACAGATTAATTCTATAAGTATACGCTTTGGCTTCAACTTGCTTGTTGCGTCATTCAACCATTGTTTGAAGAAAATAGGACAAAAGTATTTAAATGTGCGTAATTTGGAGAGAATCAGTGAACCCTTACGAGGGAGTTACAACACTACCAACCAAAGGTCACATTTTCAGCCGACCTCTTTGACAAGTAAACACGATCATTTTGTTTGTTTACAAACTGTTGAACAACGAATGTTTTCTCGTCGGAGAAAACCAAATTCGGCAGTTAACCACTTTCGGCCAAGTGAAGCAACTTTTCAGCTCTTTTGAGTCTATTTTCTTTCTGCTGTGGTGTAAGTATTTGCACTTTTTGGAATTTCAATGCATTTATTTTTCAATGTTTGCCGAATTTAATATTGCGATATGTTCAGGTCACAAGCCATTTCGGGGTTTCACGAGCCACGGGTTTCGATCAAGTCGCTTCATTACTTTTTGAACCATTTCTGCTGCTGTTGCTGTTTTTTAAAGTCCACTTCCTTTACGTCCGGCTACGCTACCAGTATTACTGTAATGAGCGATAGTACGAGACACAAAAGATTTATTCGCATTTAAATGCTGGAGTGCTCTAACGACAGCCACTTGTGGTTTTCCAGCCAAATATAAAGAAATCACACAATCACGCTTGAATTCCATCACGAATAACTTTATTTCTGGAAAATTCTCACCAAAATGCTTTTTTACGCTTGTTAACAATATAATGATCTGTCACTGGAATAGTTTTAACAGCTTTCGGACGAGTGGCTTAGAAATAAAAACAGTCTGAAGTTGGTTGCAGTTTTTTCATCTCACCCTGCATTTTGAATTCTTATTTTCAATTCCGAGTTTAAATTTTATAGATATACTGAAATTACTTAAATCCTTCCATTCGTCTATGGTCCAAAAGCCAAACAATTGCTTTTTTCCCCACAGTCTGTTTAAATATGTACACATGTATGTATAAATGTCATATTGAACATAAATTTATTGTCAGCTTGCTATTTAAGCTTACCAAGATTATTATATATAAAATTGCCGAACGCACCGTCTAGAGTGTTGGGAAACATTAACCTTATATTAAATGTAATAAATATAAAAACATGCGACATATTTTATAAACAAAAGGAGAAATGTGGCAAAAATGGCACATCGGATCTGAGGAGTGGTTCCAAGAAGAAAGAAAAATAATAAGAATTACCACAAATGTTTATTTTGCCTTGTTGTCACTTTTCGTATCACAGCTCCACCCTTTGCATGTTCTACACTTTATCACGAAACACCTTCTGGCACACCATGTCTACATAATCTTTATATGTTTGTTTGTCATTTTCTAGGTTAAAGCATTTGTTTTATTCAGAGTTTGATAGAAGTCATCATAAAATGCAGATGTTTTGGGTAACCGTAGACGCGTCCTTCCAATGAATGTTTTCGATACAACAAAACAATTCAAGAGAGAAATAATTTTGATGGAATAGGAGAAGACAACCTAATCCTATTGTTATGTGGTAAAGGTAAAAGTTAAAGACTTAAACTAATTAAATAATAAATTTAGAGCAAAGACATTTTGGCATCTTCTATGTATTTAGATTTGCTACTTTTAAGGCCCTGGAGCTTTTGTTCTTACCTTAATTTCATGCATTCTACTCCATATCGAATTTTTACTGATTTTACGCCTACAAATGATGTATGGTTTCATCATTTGTAGGCGTAAAATCAGTAAAAAATCGATATGGAGTAGAGTAGTGCGATTCTCAAACCATTAAATGACAGAATTAACGACAATAAGGATACCAATAATAATAACATCAGCCATGTGGCTAGAGATGGTATATATCAGTTGATACGGCTCATCGAAATAACGGTTTTAGATCCTAGGTCTAATTGCACCAAATCCGTTTCAGGACAGTTGGTGTCGATCTAGCGATGTCCGTCCGTCCATCTGTCTGTCTGGCTGGTGCGCACGATAACTCTCGAAAAAAGTATCTGATTGGATTCAAACTTGGTACATCGTAATAATATTGTCAAACTTAGATCCAGTTAGTAGATGGATGGTTCGAGATCCCTCTCAAAAGGTCAGGTGCGACAATATCGGTCCACTCCATCAAGTACCTCCCCCACAAAGGGTCAACATTTTGAATAATTACAGCTCTTATAAAATGTAATGTAAAAAACGGATCAGCTAGTTTGTTATAAAATTCTACTTTCAAGAGTCTAAATATTACCGAAACGCCAGTAATTAATATATATTAAAAACACATTTTAGTGTTAAAGCCGCACTTTATAGAAATTTATGCAAAAGTCTAAAACAAAGCGTAATTTATCTTCTATCTTCTATATCTATAAAAGAGGAAAATGTTTGTATGTTTGTTTGTTTGTTTATTTGTAATTTATGGACTCGAAAACCGCTGAATAGATTTTCCTGAAAATTTCCATATATACGGCAACATCGCCTGAAAGTAACATAGGCTATATACATTTTTGAATTTCCACTTGGAACTGGAGATAAAGCATCAGAATAGGAGGTACCTCCCAAAAATTTAGATTTTATATGCACATATCTATTGATCGGTTAAAGATACAGTCTCCAAATTTGGAATGTGTAACGGAATTTGGAACAAAAATAAGTTTGCCAAATTATATTGTAATCGGTTCAGATTTGGATATAGCTCCCATATATATTTTCGACCGATGCCTCAAACACAATATGAATGTTCGACTCCAATGAAATTTGGAATATGTGACGGGATTTGATCCGAAATAAAATTTGTCAAATTATATTGAAATCGGTTCAGATTTGGATATAGCTCCCATACATATATTTTCGGCCGATTTCAAGCATTTGATGCACCGAACACGCTATGTATCCCCAATTTCAACGAAATTTGAAAAGTGTGAAAATTGATTTCCCAAATTATATTGAAATCGGTTCAGATTTGGATATAGCTCCCATATACATTTTCGGCCGATTTCGTTTATTTGATGCACCAAACAGATTTGGATATAGCTCTCATATATATTTTCGACCGATTTCATGTATTTTATGCACCATACACGATATGTATGTTCGATTCCAAAGAAATTTGGAATATGTAACGGGATTTTGATTAGAAAATAAATTAGTCAAATTATATTAAAATCGGTTCAAATTTGGATATAGCTCCCATATATATTTTCCGCCGATTTCACATATTTGATGCACAAAACACGATGTGTATTCCCGATTCCAATGAAATTCGGCATGAGTGGCTAAATTTGGTACAAAAATAAATTTGAAAAAATAATATTCAAATACGCTCAGATTTGATTATAGCTCCCATATATATACTCAGCCGATTTCACATATTTGATGCACCCAAAGCGAGAGAGACGAAATCTAGCACCAGAAAAAAATTGCCAAATTATATTGAAAGCAGTTGATGTTTGGGTATAGCTAACATATATATTTCGGCCGATTTCATACATGTTATCCACCAAACATGATATATATGACCGATACCAATGAAATTCAGAATGTGTGGCGGAATTTGGTTACAATAATAAATGTGACAAATTAATTGGAAATTAGTTAAGATTTGGATATAGCTCCCATATATATATTCTCGGCCGATTTCACATATTTGACGCACCAAATTCAATGAAATATGAAAGGTGTGGCGGAATTTTGTGTAAAAGTAATTTTTTTAAAATTATATTTAAATCGGATCAGATTGGGATATGATTTTAATAAGAACCATTGACCTTCAACGCCTTAGGCTAACACTAATAAACAACACAACAATTACACAACGGGGAAGTATGTTGCTACCTCGAATTCACTAATTGCAATAGAAATGCCACTCAACTTCAAAAAATTGCAGTTTCCTGCACGCTTGGTATTTGCTATGAAATAAATAAATCCAAAGGACAAACCATTCGTGTATGCATGTCCTGTTACTGCTTTTCTAATGGTTTTGTTTATTAACGCATTAAAGTAGTGCAATATTTTTTTCTAATTTTTAAATTTGTTTTTTTTATCCAACATATATTCGTAAATAAAATTTTGAATGCATATAAAATCAAAAGGGGTAGCGAAACGCACCGGGTTCAGCTAGTGATTTATAAAATCAAAGAAAAAAATTTTTTTGTCAAATTTTCCTCACAAGTCATCAAAGAAAAGAAATCTCTATTTCAATAACATATTAAATATATTTGCATCAATGTTCCCAAAAATGCCGAAAATATTCTAAATTCTTCCTCGGATTTTTCAAGTTGACGCCTGAAAGTAACATATAATTTTGTTTTAGGCGGATGGTGTCATGAGAATAAATATTCTATACGAAATATAATTATTATTATCAGAATATCTAGGTACAACAGTTTTTAGGAAAAATTCAAAATAAAGAACCGCACGTGAAAATTATATGCTTGCTTATTTACTGTTAATTGAATATGTTTCAAATCAAAGGCAAAATCTCTCTATACTTAATTTTTTTTTGAGAAAGAGTCGAAGAAAGAATTATTCTGAATAAAATTTCATTGTGCGCCTCTAAACAAAAGAAATGTGTATACTCAATACGTACCATAAGAAATATCATATATTTTAGTCAGTGAAAATCTTTTTTTTTATTTCTTAAAAATTCTGCATTTTTTCCCAATTCGCTGCAAATGTTTTTATAATTTGACTGTACAGCATTTAAAATATTTTTTAAGAAACAAAGGAGAATATTATTTGAAGTAGTTTAGAAACTACCTGTTATACCTCATTTAGTACCTTAATTTTATAGAAAAAATAAAAAAATACTCTTAGTCCTTCCCAAACTTTAGAAAAATCGTTTCTATTGAGCCACGATTTTTGGGCATTCAGAAATATGACGTATTTCTTTAAATACGAATATGTTCGTATCTCACATTTGCAAAGATTTACTCAGAGCGACTTAAATAAATTGTTCTGTCAGACGTCTTTCAATAAAATATCTACACATCTATTAGTCATTGATAGCCATGTTTTGACGTTGACTACATTGTGTAAACAACCTGGTTATTTGCATGTCACTCAAACATTTATCAATCATCTCAAAATTGCAAGTCAACACAGCTCAGACACATAGCTTAACTTGTGTTTGTCAGTTCATGATTAAGTGTCGACGTAGGCTAAAGAAAGAATGTCGCATCCGTTTTGCATAAAGTATCATGGCAGTAGGTATCAACTTTTGTCATTGAAGTAAACCTAATCCATGCAATTTAATTGAATGATCGATTACATTGTTTTTTTTTTTACTTTAGAATGTAAATGATCATTAGGAGTATTTCTAAAATAAAGTTGAAGCAACCCGTTTTATTCTTGTACATTTATATTTAATCCCAAATCATGCAACCTTGTACTCTATTTAAATTATTACTAATATAGACAACTTAGCCATTACGTTATTAAATAACTGCGTTCTAGACGACAGTTTCGCTTCTCAAACATAGAACCTAAGTCAGAATGAATTTGAATAAACCACTCATACAACGATCTCCATTCTAACATGTTACATTGTAACCATCAGATAAGATTGTTGTGAGCAAAAATAAAGAAGTACTCATACAACGATCTCCATTCTAACATGTTACATTGTAACCATCAGATAAGATTGTTGTGAGCAAAAAATAAAGAAGTACTCATACAGCGATCTCCATTCTTACATGTTACATCGTAACCATCAGATAAGATTGCTGTGAGCATTAACAAAGAAAATAATTGAAGCTTGGTGTGTCTTATTTATGTACAATTTGCGAAGCAAATCTGTTTCATTGACGCCCAACGCAGAAACAGCGGCGCAAAACACAAATAAAAGTGTTTCATTGGCGCCCAACTCAGAGGCCGCGGAACATACCTACAAAGCCGAGGAAGAACAAAACCCTGATAGTGACGAATACGTGTCTGGAGAAGAAAATATGGCGCAGTTTACAGAGGCACAATTTAAGCAACTCATCCAAGTAATGCAAAGCAATAACCGTGCTGGGTCATTTTCTAATTGCACTGCTCGCTTCAAGGGACAACGAGACGCAGCCGTTGTTGAAGAATTTATTACTGCAATTACTGTCTACAAAGACATTGAATCTATTGCAGATGCCGATGCTCTTAAAGGGTTGCAGTTATTATTAGAAGATTATGCTGCCAACTGGTGGATTGGTGTAAAGAACACAGTCGCCACTTTTGATGAGGCCATAAAATTGATCAAGAAAACATTTTCGCCACCGCTACCTGATTGGCGTATATTTTCAACCATCGTCGAGTCAAAGCAACAACAAAATGAGCACACGGACACATTTGTGTGTAAACAACGATTACTGTTTGCACAGCTGGCTGTCCCTGTGTCCGAAGAGATTCAGCTCAACATTTTGTATGGTTTGCTCAACATTAATATCAGAGAGCGTGTGCGTAGAGAAAGCATAAAAACGTTTGAAGATCTGCTAGCTACCTGCAGAGAGGCTGAGTTAGCTCTGCTCGAAACGCACAAGCAGCAAAATGTACAAAGTGAGACAGAACTTGTGCGCTGTCGTTTCTGTCGCAAGCCTGGTCACAGCAAAGATGTGTGTTTGAAGCTGAAGAAGCGTGAGTTAAAACAAGAACAACAGCAAGACGTTTGTGTGAGGACTTTGCCGAAACAACTTCAAACTGCGAGTACCACACATCAGCGAAGAACACCAACAATAACGTGCTATGGTTGTGGTGCGCCTGGTGTTTATCGTTCCAACTGCACAAAATGTAGCAACAACAACAAGAACAGTCCTCAACCTCTTTCTTTTAATACTATTGCTACTGAAATGATTGGCCGAACTCTACCAACAACTCATGTGGAAATATTTGGATTACTTGGTGAAGCAGTTTTCGACACTGGTGCAAAGGTAAGCGTTGCTAGCTTGAACCTTGCAAACATTTTAAAAGAAAACGGATGCCAGTTTCAACCAATAAATGCTGAAGTAAGTCTGGCCGATGGTTCGACAAGAACTTGGGTAGTGGAATCGACCATCTGTGGTATTACGATTGGCAATAGAAAGAAGAAAATCCGACTGCTATGTCTCCCTAACGCTACTAAAAATCGCACTCTGATTGGAACCGATTTCATGGAACAATCCGGCATTATTTTGAATATGGCTCAACGTTATTGGTACTATGAAGAGGAACCAAGGAAGAAATATTCGTTTACCAATCCTTTGGAAATGCAAGTGTTTTCTGTAGATGTCAAAGCTCACATGATTCTCCAACAACTAAAGCAATCAGCGGAATGTCAAAATTCATTGAATATGTTCAAGGAAGCAAGGTTTCACCTCTACCATCTACACCAGAAGTACGGAAAGAAATACAAAATATTCCGACTACCACGCAAGAATGTTATGCTCCGAAATCTGTGGGAGCTGGAACAACACATGCTATGGAAATCAACAATGACTATTCTCCTCACTCCATACAAAACATTTTTCGTGCTGCCATTCCAACAGATCAGACTACTCCAAGTAACACTTCAAGGCTATTTGGACCGCCAGTAAAGGCTCGACCAACTGAAGGAGATGCATATCTAGACAGCATATTCCTACCGCTGTACAATGTTGAAGCGCGAATGCTCTCATTGCAGGTCTGTTCCAGGGGGAGAACCCTGAATATACAAGGAGATTGTCAACCATGCATCTGGCGAAATTACCAAACAAATTCAACACGGAAGAACCCTAAGGCAAGAGGAAGACCTAAACAGAAGTCATGCTGATGCTTCGTCGGGACGTCTTCAGCATCCGAGGGGGAGACTGAAGCAACCCGTTTTATTCTTGTACATTTATATTTAATCCCAAATCATGCAACCTTGTACTCTATTTAAATTATTACTAATATAGACAACTTAGCCATTACGTTATTAAATAACTGCGTTCTAGACGACAGTTTCGCTTCTCAAACATAGAACCTAAGCCAGAATGAATTTGAATAAACCACTCATACAACGATCTCCATTCTAACATGTTACATTGTAACCATCAGATAAGATTGTTGTGAGCAAAAATAAAGAAGTACTCATACAACAATCTCCATTCTAACATGTTACATTGTAACCATCAGATAAGATTGTTGTGAGCAAAAAATAAAGAAGTACTCATACAGCGATCTCCATTCTTACATGTTACATCGTAACCATCAGATAAGATTGCTGTGAGCATTAACAAAGAAAATAATTGAAGCTTGGTGTGTCTTATTTATGTACAATTTGCGAAGCAAATCTGTTTCATTGACGCCCAACGCAGAAACGGCGGCCCAAAACACAAATAAAAGTGTTTCAAAGTTAATAATAAAGATAATAGTCCGAAAAAAATGAAAAATATCCGACATATTCAACAAAAATAAACTAAGAAAACATAGTTATTAGCATTATGGGTAATATGAGTTTAAAGCGACTACAAGGCTATAAAATAGCTAAAGGTAGCTTGAAATACACCCTTAATTATAATATCAATATGATCAATAATCACCCTTATTACGGCTGGCGTAGTCGTATCGAAAATAGCAAGTAGACGCGTCGTAACGACTAATTTGTATTATGTGTGTCGTATGCGAGAAATTACAACTCTGTATGAAATTCTGTTACAATTTTCGTACCACAAGACGCGTTCTAATTCGACAAACACTGCAAAATTAGTCGTTAGAGATTTTGTTGCCGACAACACAGAAAAGTTTTTCCAAATTGACATTACAACAGAATAATCACCCTTATTACGGCTGGCGTAGTCGTATCGAAAATTGCAATTTGACGCGTCGTAACGTCTAATTGGTATTATGTGTGTCGTATGCGAGGAATTACAACTCTGTATGAAATTCTGTTACAATTTTCGTACCACAAGACGCGTTCTAATTCGACAAACTCTGCAAAATTAGTCGTTAGAGATTTTGTTGCCGACACCACACAAAAGTTTATCCAAATTGACATTACAAAAGAATTAATAATATACAAAATGGATTTTAATAAGAAGTATGTATCAACAGTACAAAAATATTTGTATGTACATCTTTTTCTAGATTTATAGTCAGAACAAAGAAACAATTTGACGAAATGATCCAGATCTTGCCAATTGCAAAACTCAATATCCTAGGACTGCCGGTTCGAACAGTCGAGGACTGGATAAAAGTCTGGACCGACTAAAAAATCAAATTGAGGAAAAAGCTAGTTCATACCAAGGTAGAATGTCGTGCTACAGATGGAAGACCCTTCAAGCAGTTCATTTTAAGCGACACGGAGGAAGCAGCATCACGCTTCTTACAATTAGAGACAATTGTAAATGCAGGGAAAAAAACAATTGGAATTCAACAGCGTCTAACACCTGGTGATCTGGAGACTGAGGAGGAACTGTTTGGAGGGTTTGAAATTAACGAAGACAAAGAAAACCACAATCCCTGCACACTGACTTTTCCAAGGGTAAACAGACTACACCGAAATACGCAACAGAAGCAGGATGTGGTCATCCAGGATGTCTGTACGCTTCCCTCTGTAAGCACAAACAACCCGCATTATTTTTCGCCTCAATTTTAAATCATTTTGAATATACTCATCTTTATCCTCAGTTAAAAAAATTGCCAGGACTTAACATATTTCAATATTTAATTAAACAAATAATCGTTTTACTTCAACCATTTCAACTGACGCTTTTATTTCTTTTAACCGGGTAGCTCGTAAATTCAAAAAATGTGTATTATTCCAGAGCACCCTGCTTTTTCATATCTATTACAAAAAAGACGTAGTCGAAAATTGTACATAATACCAAAAATTTCTAGTTACGACAACGCCTACGACTACGTCTACGACACTTGAACGCCTACGACAACGCCAACCATAATAAGGGTGAATATACAAAATGGATTTGAATAAGAAGCATATATCAACATTACAAGAATATATGAAGTTACATCTATTAGCATTTCGCTTTTTCTAGATTTTAAGTCACAACGAAGAAACAATTTGACGAAATGATCCAGATCTTGCAAATGAATCAAAATTTGGCTAGAGTTTACAGCAATGGCTTGAAAAAAAAATTAACATCAAGGAAGAATGGAACAAAATTGGTGCAAAACTCAATATCCTAGGACCGCCGGTTCGAACCGGCGAGGCTTGAATGAAAGTCTGGGCCGAATACAAATTGAGGAAGAAGCTAGTTCATAATAAGGCAGAATGTCGTGCTACAGGTGGAGGGCCCTTCAAGCAGTTCATTTTAAGCGACGCGGAGGAAGCAGCATCACGCTTGTTACAATTATAGACAATTGTAAATGCAGGGAACCAAGCAATTTGAATTCAACAGCGTCCAACACTTGGTGAACTGGAGACTGAGGAGGAACTATTTGAAGGGTTTGAAATTAGTGAAGACAAAGAAAACCACAATCCCTGCACACTGACTCCTCCAAGCGTAAACAGACTACACCGAAATATGCAACAGAAGCAGGTTGTGGTCATCCAGGATGTCTGTGCGCTTCCCTCTGTTAGCACAAATAACCCGCATTATTTCGCCTCACGTTTAAATCATTTTGAATATACTCATCTTCATACTCAGCTAAATAATTGCCAGGAATTAACATATTTCAATATTTAATTAAACAAATAATCGTTTTACTTCAACCATTTCAACTGACGCTTTTATTTTTTTAACCGGGTAGCTCGTAAATTCAAAAAATGTTTATTATTCCAGAGCACCCTGCATTTCCATATCTATTACAGAAAAGTCGTAGTCGAAAATTGTACATAATACCAAACATTTCTAGTTACGACAACGCCTACGACTACGTCTACGACACTTGAACGCCTACGACAACGCCAACCATAATAAGGGTGACTAATTGAATTTCATATAATTAAATGAGTATTGAAATGCAAATCGATTCAGTCCTATTTTATTTACTAAGAACTACAGAAATTAGTAAACATCAACCTGCAACCATTTTATCATAAAAAAATCATACAGAATGAGAAGAAAAACTGCAACCAATTCCAGACTTCTGTCATTTCTAAGCCACTCGTCCGACAGCTGTTCGAATTAGCAGTTCAAACATTGAATTATATCAAACTAGCTGGCCCGTAGTTCTTGTCTATTATGCATATTTGTCAAAGCATAATTATTCACAGATATGACTGATATAAGTGTTCAGGTACTGGTCGATTAAAAGTGTTTTAAAATACTTGTACCCATATTTAAGCCGTGGGCTTTAATATTTAAACCGTGGACTTCAAATGTGTGGATGTGCTATACAAATCCATTAAAAAGTACATATCAATCTTATCCCCATGTAAGGGATCAAATTAATTTTTAGTATGGTAAAAATCGTAGCAAAATTTTCCAGTCAAATGAGCAGTAATTTGGAATTTACTGTATTTTGTACACCTCATAATTGAGGGCTGAATGATTTAAGATTAGCCAAAGTTAAGTACTTTTTAAACCCATTAGCACCTCAGATTGTGCATTAGAGTCCTCATAAGTCCCCCTAACCATAATGGTTTTTTTGTCCGCCAAAAGGTGGACTTGAGGGGGTACTATTACATGGCGAAAATTCTAAAATTTGTAAATATATTGAAATTTTTGTGTAAGATTTCCACCCCTAATATACATTTTTAGGCAAATCCTTTGAAATATGTCATATAATGCAATATGACAAATAGAGTCCAAATCAAAAATATAGCTATTTTACATCCATTACCGTAAGATGGAAATTAATTTTATTTGCCATTTAAATTGTAAGTTGGAGACCCCATAAAGTCCATATTTTTCATCATAGTATAATTCAATGACCATTCAACAAATATTCGGTCCCGTGCTACTTTCTTATATTTGTAATTTGTTCATGTTTTCACAATTTATTTATATAGATGTACATCCCAAATCTACGTTCCCAACCAATATTCTCTTGGGGGTTACAAATTCAATAGAATACAAAATTTTTTTTTTTCTGATCACACATTAGATGTGGAAATAGACTTGGGGATACTCCAATGGGGATTTTAGTTAAGTAAATTCCTATGGGGCAATTATCTATATGATGGTTCCCAACCTAAAGGTAGCATATATACAATTTTTATCCAAATCAATTGATGAATGTGGTCAAGACCAATATGGCCCCTACTCTAAAAATTTCAAATTTTATGCGAAGAGGTTCTATACCCCCTTAGAAACAAAGATGCCAAATAAGGGCCAATAAAATGAAAAAGGTGGCCAAGGCCCCAAAAAATCTTAAATCATACGATGTAACCATCGTAAAATGAAATCGGGTTGTACCCTTATCCGTGAGTTATGATGGATATCATGACCTGCAAAAGCGATTTAAGGTATCTTGAATGTTTGGGAAGATTTTCTGGAAGGATAGAAATCCTTTTCTTACTAAGAGTCCCATTCGCTCTACTATTTTCCACCCTTTATATTTGGCATTTTACTGATTGTACTCCCAAAGAATTTTGCATTTCGAGCTCTCATTGGACGGATGTTTGTTAAAATGTGTTCGCATCTTCCATCTGAAGCACGATGTCGGCCCTGGAGTTGAATATAGATGTCAGTTAACATCGTATTTCGCAATTATTTCATTTTTTTTTTTTTTTTTGGTGAAAATTGTATATAGTGAAAAATTATTCTTTATTTTGTTCACTAAAATCCACTGAATTCAATATGATCATACAAATTGAAAAAATTGACAAAAAAAGAATAATAAAAAAATAAAAAATAAAAAAAAAAATTCAACTTGCTCGCTGATTTTTTGCAGCAAATTTTAAAAGATCCTTACAAAGTTTGTCAATAGAATGTACGATTATTTTAAAATTCGATTCCATTGGAATTTTTCGTTTCGATTTGTCCCAATTTGAGAATTTTTGCAATGAGATCTCTTTTTTCGTAATTTTTTTTGCGATTTTGAAAAAGTAATTATCGTTTAACTTTAGTTTGACCGCGTTAAATTATTTCGATATCATCTATTCCGTTTCGCCACCAAATAATTCTTTATATTTGGCTGGAAAACCACAAGTGGCTATCGTTAGAGCACTCCAGCATTTAAATGTGAATAAATCTTTTGTGTCTCGTACCATCGCTCGTTACCGTGATACTGGTAGCGTAGCCTGACGTCAAGGAAGTGGGCGGAAGAAAACAGCAACATCAGCAGAAATGGTTGGAAAAGTAAATAAGTGACTTGATCGAAACCCGCGTCGCAGTGGCCGAAAAATGGCTCGTGAGCTGAACATATCGCAATATTCCATTCGCCAAATATTGAAAAATGAGCTCGGGATAAAGCCATAGAAATTCCAAATAGTGCAAGAACTTACACCGCAAGAGAAAGAAAATAGACCAACTCTTTGGTTCGCTTGGCCGAATGTGGTGAACCGCCAAATTTGGTTTTCTCCGATGAGAAAACATTCGTTGTCCAGCAGTTTGTAAACAAACAAAATGATCGTGTCTATTTACAAAAGAGGTCAGCTGAAAATGTGCACCTTCGGTTGGCCATTAGAACTTAAGCGGCGCCTATGGTTAAGATGTAGGCCGCCATAAAAAACCGTGACATCAGAATAAATGCCGAATATTATCGCGAAAATATTCTGGAGGGTTTATTAAAGCCTTGGGCACTCAAATCCGTTGGACTCTTGTGTCTGGAGTATTTTGGAAAGCAAGGTTGGCACTAAAAATACCAAAGTGTCGATCACCTCAAGCAAGCGCTTAGCCGGCAACACTCGGGCAGCGTGTGACGGTTTCATTGGCCGTTTGAAGGCCATAATTCGTGCCAACAGTGACCAATTCGAAAAAATCTAAACATATTCTATAATTTGATGCTATTTCTGACATAGTTTGCTTTCAATTAATAACATTAAAAAAATGTAAAAATTATGGCGTTTGACTTTGTTGTCGTTTTTTTATCCCACCCTGTATGTGTTTGGATTTAAACATTAATAAAGGGAATTGGGAAAATACCATAACATCCTTTGGACAATCGCCCATTTACCGAAGGAAAATAATATAACTAGCTAGATATCAGTACTACATTTCGGAGCAAATTAAAGCTTGAGTTGAAATATCTAATTGCTTCATAAACTCAAAATACAGTATTCTTGATTAATGCATAACTCACTGTAAAAAATATGTAACTCGTTGAATTCTATAGATATCAACATGGAAATGAATTAAAAAAAGGGTAATATTCCAAGAAAAAAATCAAAAACGCATTTTTGTGGAGTTATGTCACTCTTTGAGTAAACGAGCGATGTATGTTTATAGGCATAAAAAGGCTTGTCGAAGTGGGTGTTACGTAATGTGTTGTCAAGGAAACCGCCTTCAGAGCATCGTATTATTATAATATGCTAACAGTGTGAACATACACATACTAAGCCTTCACCTCACTAAGATATTGTTCAGATACTTCGTTGGCACTTGTAAATTTATTTTCTGTTAATATATATTCAATTTAGATGTATGTTACTTTTGATTATTGCGTTTGGCAGAGTCTACTTCTTCCTGTGTCATTGAGACCATCAAAAGGAACTATGGGTCCATCCAGTTTCCTTCAGAACGTTGCAAACAAATTCACAAAGACATAACGCCATGTAACGCAGAAAACCATTATTAGATACGCCATTGTCCACATCTGATCAAAACACAGTAATAACTTTTAAACATGTTGCAAAAATGTTTTATTCTCGTCAAGCGAATTTGAAATTTTCTCTTTAACTAGATTTTAATAATAACCGATGGCGTACTAAAACAAGTTAGGAAGTATCAGTCAGTTTTGCGACAGATATATACCCACAGCCAATATGCGTATATATAAATATATTTTGACTTGCATTGTTGCTGACCCTTTATTGACGTTGACCCTTTATGGGGGGGGGGGAAGTTTCGTGGGAGTGGACCAATATAGTCCATTTCGTATATGACCAAAGTTACAAGGAGCTAATCTAGCCTAAATCGTACTTCATATGGGATATGTGATAATTGTTGGCGAAGTTTAAATGTGCGCGGTGTACCATATACTGTGGACCGAAGTTTTTCACTTCATCTAATACTGAAGAAATATTGGGATGTAAAAAATTTAAAGAAATTCAAACCCATATTTACAATTCCATTTGGTCAAAAGTTTAACCATAACTAGTGGACCGAAATATCTATTAGATCTATGGTTAATAGAAAATTGATATACGCGAAGTTTGATAAAAATCGCTGAATTATTTCGCATGTTATAAAGGTTATATTTATTCAAAATGTTGTTCCCGTTGGGAGGGAAGTACCAGAAGGGGTGGGCCGATACATTCTACATTCACATCAGATTTCTAGTTGAATGAAATATTTAGTAAGACCAAGTTTGAAAAAATCTTAGACTTTTTCGCATGCACAAGATTTTAATTTTTAAAAATGTTGACCCAGAAGATACCAAAAGGAGTGGACCAATAAATTCCAAATTCACATCAGGTCTCTATGGTTTGTAAAATACGGTAATATACAAAGGTTGAAGAAAATTGTTGATTTTTCTTTATGACAGTTCACATGTTTTGAGATATGTAATTATTCAAATTAGACAATTTATGGGAAAAGTGCCAGAAGAAGTGAACCGATATATTCCATCTTCATACCAGAGCATGTGTTAGTAGAAATATTGGAATGCGGTAAGCTTAGAATAGGAGTTTGGGTTATTCCAAATTTTGACCTGTTGTGGGGGAGGTACCAGAAGAAGTAGTGCTATATATTCCATCTTCACAACAAAGTCTGATTTAGTAGAAATATTAGCATGTTTACAATTTTAAGATAATTTGATGCTCCGTTCGAATCTTATGATCGTTTTGGATACTTAAAATTTGATCCATTTTTGGGGAGGTACCAGAAGGAGCATACCGATAGGATTTGTAAAATTTGAAGACGATAAGGCTCTTATTCGAAATGTTGACCCTTTGTGTGGAAGATACCAGAAGAAGTGTACCGACATATCCTTTTTTCACACAAGATCTTGTGTTAATACTAATATTGAAATGAGCGGAGTTTGAAAGGAATCGAATGCTCATTTTGCGTTTATTCAAAATTTTGAACGTTGTGGGAGAGGTACCAGAAGGAGTGGATCGATATATCCGATCTTCGCACCAAATCTTGTGTTAATAAAAGTATTGCGATTTGTGAGATTTGAAGACAATTGAATTCTTATTTCAAATGTTGACATTTTCGGATACTCCCTTCGAGGCCTATCGTGTACTCCAGATAAACGCACGGACGGGCACCCCTGGATCGACTCCAAATGTCCTGAAACGCATTTGGTCCAAAGAGACCTAGAGTCTAAAACTGTTATTTCGATGAGGCACGTTTTGGCCATACTATGGAGGGAATATTACGTTCATAACAGACCTCACAAAGCATGCATATTCTTGATTAGCATAAAATTCTATGCCGATTTAGGCATGACCGTCCGTCTGTCTGTCCGTCTCTAGCTTCCGAACGGAATGAAATAGGTGGATAAAATTTTACATCTTACATATTTATTACATCTATATTTTAGAACAAAAATTGGGAAATTACTATGGGGTCTGTGGAAATCACTCTAGATTCCGAACGCAATGAAGTTGGTCAAATGTATTTTAGGGTCGCATATAACGACGCATGGATCATCATACCACCCGATGTAAGGATTATGGGTATTCGCACTCCCGGTATTTGGTAGTTAAATGACTTTATCCACATTTTACAACGGAATTAATTTGAAGTTGACGTTTGGAGTTTTACTCTGAAGATGGAGTCTTGTAACTTCAAATTTTCTAATTACAAATGCAAAATGTTGTATATTTTTATTTGACACTTTTCTCGCAATATTTTAACTGTGTACATCTTATGACAGTACAAGACTACCAAAAAAATTGTACTCAGGGGATTGCTATGCCTTACCTTGTCTTCATTGTACCATAAATAGTAATGTCTGATTGAAAATGGTTCGTATTTTTCCTTGTTCCTATTTACAAAATTCTAAATTTACAAATACATTTTATTTCATAAAATTAAGATACTTTTTACATGCCTTTTGTAAGGCATCTCATCATATTAGAAGAAAGTTTGTACTTCCTGCACACTATTAATTGAACAGGTAAATGAAAGTTTGCACAAATGCGTTCTATATCGAGTTTTGCCGACTGTGTTGCCAAAATACAGTAGATTATATTGTATGATATGTATGTATGTATTTACCAAATTTAACAATAATACCTATTTATGCGAAGTGATATGTTCACAGCGTTCTACAGTGTACTGGGATATCATTTCATACATTTTTTAATTCCCCAGGCCGACATAAAAGCGAGGAAATACACATTCCGGTTTTACTAGCATATTGAAATGTAGGAAGGATATGTAATCACTGGTACAGAACATGTAGTATATGTGTCCATGTGTACCCATATTTTATATATCCGTCGAAAGTATTGATGTTACACACTGACATTGGGGTGGAAACAAATGTGATAAGTCCGATAAATATTATGGGGAAAATCTACACCATTGCAAATAATAATAAAGTTGTAAGAAATTGTGAAATTTAATTATATTTATATTTTTCACTATGTTTTAGAAGATAAATTTAGGAGTTAAGATATACTCAAAAAAAAAAAAAAAAGAATCTAAAGGCATGGAATCAAGCTCCAATATTCAATCTTAAAAGAATCAATTACATTTGAAGCTAATAAAACTAGTTAAGGTGCTTACATCGAATATGTATTTTTTGGAGATGTCAACACTTTCAGGCTTACAAGTAATGCCAAAAAAGAGACAATTACCTCCTTTGCATTTCCAGTAAGCTTAAAAATTTGAGAAAAACAAACATAAAAAAAAATAAGAAAATACGACGATTTTATCGACGCACATACATGTCGTTACAGAACAATTAATATTCGTAACGGTTGATGAGTGATTTTGTTGCTGTTATTACTAAATGGCCAGCTTTGTACAAAAAAACAAAAAAAAAAAAACTCGGCAAACCTTTTTATACCCTCCACCATAGTATGGAGGGTATATTAAGTTTGTCATTCCGTTTGTAACACCTCGAAATATACATTTTACATCCCACAAAAAATATATTTTCTTGATCAGCATAAAATTCTATGTCGATTAAGCGTTGTCCGTCCTTTTCCTCAAATTTTTATTATGTCTGCAAGGTTTTGGTATAGAAAATGGGTGATGTAGGTCCACGTTTTGGTAAAGCCCACATATAATGGTACCTCCCTATTCTCGGTATTTTGGTAATTTAAGCGACATTATTCAGCGGAAATATTTCAAGTTTGGTATTTGAAGTTCGTAATGGATATTACAGCTGTCATAGGCTGTAAAAATTGTATGTGAATGTCCAAGTTTTGGTATAGCTCCCATATAATAGTACCTCTCTATATTCGTAATTTTGAAGATTTTAGCTAAATTATTCACCGATTTTTTAATGGCTTGTAAGGGCTTATGACAAAAGTCGCCTATGCAGGTCCACGTCTTCGTATATACTCTAATATAATGGCTACATTCGGAATTTTTAAGATTTAAACCGATTTTTTAATATTTATATTTTTTTTTTTTTTTTTTTTTGAAAATTGCCAAATGCGTTGCAAATTGTAGAGGGCATTGGAAGTTCGTCCTGGCCGAACTTACAGCGTTTTTACTTGTTATAATTTAAAAAAAATCATGAAAACATCCCTATCCATTCAAAAGTTTCTTACTTTTGGTCAGAAAATAAGATTTTGAATTTTTGTGGCGTGCTTGTCCAATTTAATCTAGAATTTTACTCTTCCCTATAAAGCAAATACAATTTCTTTATAGAAGTTAAAAATATAATTACACATGGCATATTTTATGCATAATTTTTAATGGAAACATTTCAAGATATGGTTAATAACTTAGTGACTTGTGATTAGAGTTTTACCAATCTAGTTCATAGTTCAGAACACCAGTTACAAAGCGTATGAGTGATGTCATAATTTTCATATATTCATCATACTCAGAGTTTTCATACAAAGGAATTAGATAAAGAGCTAGTTCTTGAATCGAACTAGATGACACATCTCTACTTGTGATGTATTACCATACATATATTTCTAGACTACTTCCCAAGCATAAAATTTTACTCCAGGCAGTATTTCACACTTCGATATATACTACACACCCTATTGTAGAAGGTTTTATTTACTATCATCGTTAAGGGCACAACTTCACTTACATATATGTACATATGTATGTACTTATATGTATGTACTTATGTTACGTCTCGTATGTGCGTCATTCATGTTCACAGCATGTTTAGTTAGACTTCATTCTATCGCCCAACAAATGTTTTATTTACGTGCCCCTTGCTACCACTCTTCTTCAACTGAAACAACATCCTTTGCATTCCAATGTCTTGTTTCTCCTTTCCAATGGTGGACTGAATAGGATTCACTTTTCAAGCTTATGATCCAGAGGTTGTCTGTGTGTGTGACTGTTTATGGGGAAGTTCTGCCTTGCAGATACTGCCTGACACTTGAGAGCAAATCCTTTACATGTTAAAAGTAAAATGTATATTTTTGGTGGCCATCAGCATAATTATTTGTGGAATAAATGAGAGGCGGATGCGATGTAAATTCATTCATACCAAACATATATTTGGATTTTTATCCTTTGGGAAAGTTATTAGTATTTATTGAATTTCCTGTCAAGTATTCTTTTGTTTCTGGTTCGTAAATAATAACGTTAAAAAGGAAAGTTTTGGATGCTGAAGCCGTTGCAAGAAAAATAATTACCAAAATTTTGATTTTTTGCAATTTTCTCTTTGCTGAACTTTGGACTATTAAGAGTAATGTTCACGGCAGAGTCAAAGATATTCGCTTTTTCAAAGTTTTGCGTTGACGCTGAAAATCTAAACTATTTAAAACGTCGTGCTACAACACGGCTTAGCATTGATGTCATTGTCGTCTTATTGCTGTTGTTTTGTCAACGCGTAACACAATACAAACCTCAAACGTTAATTCTGCAATGACGGAAGGAAGCGTGAGTGTGACAGATTTATAACTGATAATTCGATTGAAAAAATTACATTTTCTTTTTTTTTTTCATTGCATATAAGGTTGAATCTCATTTCGGATTTTTTTACCCTCTACCATAGTATGGAGGGTATATTAAGTTTAGACACCATGAAGTACATATATTCTTGATCAGCATAAAATTCTATGTCGACTTAGCGATGTTTATCTGTCTATCTTTATAAATCACTCTAGCTTCCTAACGAAATGAAGTTGGTTTAATAAATCTTACTCAGATATGTTTTGGGGCTGCAGGGATTTTTGTATTGAAAAAGGGGTAATAAGGGCTACGTTTTGGTATAGACTTAATATAACTGTATCCGGAGATTCATAATGGGTATGACAGAAAATACCAAACTTCATAATGGGTATGAAAGAAAATACCAAACTTGTATTTGCAGTTCGTAACAGGCACCACCCTCTTTGGCAGCTAATTGTCTGTAGAGGACCATATAACCGTATCTCTAGATACTCGGTATTTTGATGATTTGTGTCACAATTTTAACCAGAAATATCTCAAATTTGAAATTTGGAGTTCGCAGTGCTTCCTATGACAGAAAATTAACCATACAAATTCTTTGCGTAGCCCCCTTGTAACGGCAATTTTTCAACAGAATTATCCATTGTTTAGAGTTTGCAATAGATACTTCCTCCTCTTGCAGTTAGTTGTCTGTAATGTTCCAAGTTTTCGTATAGCCCCATATAATTGTAAAACCTGATATTCAGAATTTTTCTTTCACATTTTGCAGGTTCCTTCCAAGGTGGAAGGTATTCAAAGCTCGGCCCGGTTGGATTTAACTACTTTTTCACTTGAATAATTTGAATTAATCAGGTAAGTGAATGTGAGTACTGAAAGCTTACATTAAAGAATTTATATTGCATGTCAAGGGTGAAATATTTTATAACCTATTCTCCGATATATAATGCAAATATATGAGGGCTTCTGCATTGAAACAATTTCGTAATTCTTAGCGACAACTCGTAACCTTTTTATATCCTACACCACATTATGGTCAGGGTATTATATCTTTGTGCATATGTTTCTAACATGGAGAAGCAAACGAAACAGTCCCATAGTTAATTTTCACACAGAATCACTTTTTGAGTCGATTTATATAGTCCGATTGAGATGAAATTGTTCATACATCACAAACCCTACTGAAATTGGTGACAATAATTCAAATTTAGATTTAGCTCCCATATATATCTTCGTCCGATTTCAATTTCATTGTGCACCAAACGGATGAATGTCTCCACATCCTACCGAATTCAGCCTAAAAGCAAGAACTTCAAATTTGGTGAAAATCGGTTCAAATACAGCTATAGCTCCCGCATATATGTTTCATACGATTTGGTGTCTAAGTCCCTCACATTCGTAATATGCACTCCACAAGAATGATATTTGGTACCAGATATAAGATACAGCCCAGAAATAGCTGTTTGTAATTTTATCGAAATCGGTTCAGATTTGGATATAGCTCCCATATATATCTTCATCCGATTTCACGGTTATTTTTGCCAAAGATTGAATGTCAGCCCAAATTGCATAGATTTTTTATACCGTCCACCATACATAGTATGAAGTGTATATTAAGTTCGTCATTCCGTTTGTAACTCATCGAAATAATGTTTGAAACATGACAAAGTATATATATTCTTGATGAGCCGTGTTCGTCTGTTTTAATCACATTAGAGTCTAAACGAATAAAGATAGGAAGCTAAAATTTTGCACAGATCAGTCTTTTGTGTGCAGGCAGGTCAAGTTCGAAGATGGACTATATCGGTCACGATATCGTATAGCCCCCATACAACCGTACCCCCAATATTTGGTATATTGATGATTTTAGCCACGTTTTTCAATGGTGTTGTCTGAAAATCCACACAAGAAGTTCTTTCTAAGTACTTTACTTCCTGGAAGAGAATTGTTTATATAGGTGAACGATATCGTATAGCCTCCATACAACGGTACCCCCTATATTTGGTATTATGCTGGTTTTAACCACATTTTTCAATGAAATTGCCTAAAAAACACAAGGAGTGCTCTTTGTATACTTTACCCTCTGGGATAGAATTGTTTATATAGATCCACGTTTAGGTATAACTCCCATACAACGGTACATCTCTATTTTCGGAATTCTGATGATTTTAACTACATTTTTCAACGGAATTGTCTCAAAATCCATTCTAAAAGTTCTTTTCAAACACTTTACTCCCTGGAGGAGAAATTTCTATACAGGTCCACGATATAGTATGGCCCACATACAACAGTACTCCCCGATATACCATATTTTGACGATTTTCAAATTTCGTACCAAGAATTCGTAATGGGTACTACAGTCTATGACAGAAAACTGTCTATGCAGATCCAGGCCTTCGTATATGTCCCATATATCAGTTCCTCCCTATATTCGTTATTTTGATGATTTTAGCGACATTATTCACCTGATTTTTTCAAGTTTCGTATTTGAATATTGTAATGGGTTATGACAAAAGTTGCCTATGCAGGTCCACGTCTTGGTATAGACCCCAATATAATGGCTATATTCGGCATTTTTAAGTTTTTTTACAAAATTTTTAGCGGATGTTATATTTTGAAAATTTCCAAATTCGTTCCAAATGGTCCTGCTTACTTACTGCGTTCTTACTTGTTCATATTCAACCGAATTTTTCCATTTGTGGAACTCGACTCGGATACCATGCTCTCTATAGCAATGTTATTTGGTATGACATGCAAAAATGCCTCCGTCAAATTTAGTGAAAATAGATTAAGTATTGGATATACCTACCATATATTAGTTCCCTCTGAGTCCAACTTATAACTGCTTTAAAGACATAATACACATTCAACCCTACAATGAACAAGTCCACAAAGAATCCTTTTTCGATTTGGCTGAAGGAATGCTGTCTAAAATATAAAGACAAGCTGCAAAAGGATATTTAAGCCGATTTCATTATAAAGCGTTCGTTTGCAAATACTACAGACCAAATTGTGTCTAATTTACCACACTTTTCTTATAATTGCTTTCGATGGTCTTGTTCTTGTGTCTTGTGAACTTCTTAGATTCATGATTTTTTTGAGCTGTTCTTAAATTTGACATAACGCGTTGTTTGTTCTCCGTGTTATTGTGTAACTATTGAGTGAATCTCGGTAGGAGAACTTAGAAATTTCATTTGGTTTTTGTGGATTGAGGATGGTGCATTTGGTAAGTTTAGATGATGTCGTGCAAGCATTTCCTACAAATTTTAACCATTCTGTTAGGATTTGAATATGTCGTTCTAAGTTGGATTCTACTTGTCTACGAATTCAAATTCCTTTATATGTAAAATCTCGAAATTATAAATCATAATTGTAAGCGCACTGCTTTGCATTTCTTTTTTATCCGAATATTGAAAGTAGAGGTTTATGGACTTACATAAAATAAATTCTCTTCTTAGATATACTTGTGAAATTTCTTCACGGCATAAATTAGCTCAAATTTTCTGTTCTATTTGGGAATTGTTACTATCTGCTCTTGTTGTTCACGAAGCTTAAATCAAATGTCTGTACGTTTTCCAAATGTTTTCTGTCTTATCTTGTAATCATGCCAACCTGCATGCTGTCTATAAGCTTTTAAGTACTTATATTATATATATATATTATATTATAATCCGTTCGTGAGTATTTGTTGTCAGAAGTTTTGCAATAACTTAGGATGTTTTTCAGTATGACGATACAAAAGTGAACTCGAAACAGACTAAATAAAAATACAAAAATTAAAAAAAGAACTGCAAGCATTGCGTATTCTTTAGTTCACTTTCGAATCGTCATACAAAAACAGGTCATTAGTTTATTTTCTGTTGGGTATCCGGTAAATCAGTATGAGTAAACTATACAATTTTGACCAAAACACCTACGACACGGTGCTATGGAAAGTTTTGAGCTTTCAGAATCGATTTTTGAGATTTGCAATATTAAGTTTTCCTTTGTCTTGTGTGTCGAACTTAGTCAAAAAATTGTTGGAATCGTCCTCTAGGATAGAACTATTTGATTATTCTATATTTGATATACTACTAGCAGGCCCGGTCCGCGTTGCCGGCCCGGACTTTTAGTCTTTAATGCATATTTTTGAAACACAATAAATTACCGATCCGACTGCAAGTCACAATTGTTACTATAAGTAATGCTCCATAGTAATTTCTTTATAGAAATAAATATTCATGGCAAAAATAATAGTAGATGTTCACCTACCGTCGGTGTTGGATAATTTGAATAACCTGGTCTTATTTTCAGCCATAGTCTTTAATTTGAGTGTTAAAAACCTACATCTTTATCTATAATAATGAGAATACTCAGCTCAATTTTTGGTATTGTAAAGAGCTTAGCAATTTTTTCCATTCAAATTAGCTGTAATTAGAAATACGTATAAAATACCGTACTGCTTAGTATTTACTTTTGTCCACCTCATACTTAAGGTAGAATGATTTCAGAATAGTCAAAGATAATTACTTTTTTACAACCATTACAGTAAGATGGGAATTAAATTCTTGTCATTTAAATTGTGCGTTGGAGATCCCTCAATGACTATTAAACAAATGTTCGGTCCCGTGCTACTTTCTAATATTCGCAATTTTTTATGTTTTTGCCACAATTTCCGACTAAATGAGTTCCAGTTTGACATTTCGGAGCTTATTTCATATAGACGTACATCCCAAAAATTGTTTTTCAACCAATATTCTCTTGGGGTTACACATTCAAGAGAATACAAAATTTTCTTTTCTGACCACACATTGGTTAGGAAAGTGGACTTGGGGTATTTATTTGAGTATAGTACCCACATACTCAAATAAATGCCTATCTGTAAGATGGTTCTCTACCCCAGGATAGCTTAAATATAATTTTTAGCCAAATCAATTGATGGATATGGTCAAGACCTAGATGGGTCCTATTCCGAAATATACAAATTTTATGCGAAGAGGCTTTCTACCCCTTTAGAAACCAAGATGCCAAATAGCTTAAATAATATTATGGTTACACAAAACGTGGTCAGTTTTTTGCAAGGATGGTTTCTTCCTGAATTATCAATATTTGCCTAAATTAGTATGAAAAATATGTTTAAAATGTAAAATATACTTGAAATCGGGTTGCACCCTTATCCGAGAGTTGTGACCCATATCATGTCCTGTAAAAGCGATTTAAGGTATCTTGAGTGTTTGGGAAGAATTTCTGGAAGGTCGGAAATCCTTCTCCAATTCGTTTTGCTATTTTTGCACACTTTATATTCGATATTTCGCTGATTGCAAACCCAATGAATTTTATATTTTGAGTTCTCAATGGACGGATTGTTGTCGTGTGAAAGAAGTGGGTCCACGTTTGGAAATGAGCCCCATAACGCTTGGTCATTTTTGTTTATTTAAATGTGTTCGCATCTTCCAGCTGAAGCACAATGTAGGTCCTGGAGGTGAAAGCTAAGTGGCTATTTTAGATATGAGAGATCGCTATTTAAAGCGTATTGCGCACTCATTTCATTTTTGAACTTTTTCATTCAGAATTGAAAACAATAGCAAAATATACACTTCTATAAAGTTTGTTAAATTGAAAAACTTTCACGTTAAAAAGATTTTTTTCATTCATATTTTTATTGGTATATCAAATTGCCCATACTTAAACGGGAATCTACATACACAATTTTATACTACAAAGATTTTTATCTATTGTGAGTCTTAAATACCAAATTTAAAACAATTTCGTGGGTAAATGTGACTAGGATTATTAAAATACAGAATATCGATAAGTACCGTAATAGGGAAACAGTGGACAAATATGGACAATGGTTTGACACCGGTTGTGGAACCCATTTGAACTACGAATACGGAGGTAGAACCCATTACGAACTACTAATACCAATTTTTAGACAAAACCGTGGAAAAACGTAACAAAAATCATCAATCATCAGAAATCATCAGTTATACAATATTCGGCCACCGGATCTAGAACCTGTTACAAACTCATAATATTTAAAGTTGGAACCATTCCGAGGAAAAATGTGGCTAAAACCATCAAAATACCTAATATCGAGTGGTACCATTATATGGGGGCTATACCAAAACATTGACCGATATAACCAACCAGTACCAATCATCCTAGACACAATACAAACTATTCTGCCAAACTTCAATATCTGGGCTGTGATTTTAACAGACAGACGGAGACACGTACAGACGTACTGTCGGTCATCGCTAAATCGACTTAGAATTTAATGCTGATCATGAATATATATACTTTATGTGTATTACAATGAATATATAGAGGTGTTACAAACGGAATAACCATATTTCCATGGAGGAGGGTATGATGAAGTAGTTTCATTGAAATATAGATGTTTAATTTCTCTGAATTGATTATAGTTTTTATTTCATGCCAGTAAATTTCATACTTGCTATACATTAAATATGTTATGTATGCGATATAGGCATGTGTACAGAAACAATTACATATAAATTGTATAAAAAATTACATTCGTGATAAAATTCCTACTTAAAACCGCCCGAATATAATCTCTCTTTACATTTTATGCGTGACATTAAGTTTGGAATATTGGCACTTAAATACTTTGTTTATATGGAATTAGATGGTTTGTTTATTTCGTGTCTATTTCGGTTCGACTAAAATTTCTAACATGTATACAATGCGTCCACATGACTATCCATATACGCTGTCCTCCCACGCTAATTTTCTTAGAGACATATAAAAATCAAACTACCTACAATATCGTTACTATCAATGAACACGAAGCACAATATGTCAATCACTCGCCACCATGGGAAACCATTTTGTCATTCACCTGTCAGTAGTGCCTATCAAGTTATTTATTTCGATGCTATAGAAAACTTTTTACGGTGCATAACCTGAACTTTTTATTTGGCATACCTGTGGATGTTAGTAAATATTTTGTCGTACAATGACGTGTCATTTCTTTGAAGGATTTAAGAAAATCCTGCAAGTTTAGCAGAAAAAACCAAGAATTTTGGTAAGCTCAAGAATTTTAAACTAAACAGGCATTGGAGACAACACATCGTAAATTGAGTTCATTGGTTTATGAGTAATTTGTACAAAAACAAGTGAAAAAACATAACTTCGGGTGGGCCAAATATTTTATAGCCACCACCATGAAATAAATGGGTATGGTTGATACTGTTACACTAGTAGCAGTTGTTTGTTGTTCTTCGAAACTGATATCTGTAATCTGGTTTCTAGAGTAAGTATGCAGCTACAGTACAGTTTTATACGACTGAAATGCATTTCTTACTTCATCCCATATCTTTATTTAATATTTATTTGAAATCAAATTAACTAAGTGATACAACAAATTATTTAAACTTAAAGTCTTTAAATTGTTTCGTACATTGTAAATATGTAACTAGACGTTAAAAACGTTCGTCCACGAACTCTCATCTTAAACAAAGAAAGCAAAGCCATTGGGAAGAAATGGACCAGAAATGGACTATTACAACTGTCCCTTCTTCTTTATTAAAGAAGAAAAAGTCTTAAAGGGTAGTAATGCGGAATATAGCTTTTTTCACTCAACTATTAAGGTGTTATTCGGCTTACTGGATTGTCAGTTTTCCCAGGGCATCAAGTAAAATAAAGCTGGTTACCAACTCATAATTTTAAGAAAAGCAAGTTGCACTATTTTTTTCCTGGCCACTTAAAGTCGACACTTGCATCTACCGACATTAAGTCGACAAGTTAAAAAACTGTAAGTTCGGCCGAGCAAAACTTTGAATACCCTCTACCATTTGGGACGAATTTGGAAATTTTCAAAAATTAAAGTCCTTTAAAAGTTCTGTTAAAATCTTAAAAATACCGAATATAGCCGTTATATTGGGGTCTATATGACGTGGACCTAAATAAGCATTGTTTGTCATAAGCCTAATGGCTTATTCAAATTCGAAACGTGAAATAAACATTGAACAATGTAGCTAAAATAAAGCGAGGAACAGTTATTTCGGAGCTAGACGAAGACATGGACCTGCACAGACAATTCTCTGCCACAGGCTGTAGCACCAAACGAACTTCAAATACGACATATCAAACAATTTCGGTGAGTATTGTACATAAAATCGTCAAAATACCGAATATAGGGAGGTACTGATATATGGGGCCTATACGAAGACCTGGATCTGCATAGATAATTTTCTGTCACAGACTGTAGTTCCCATTACGAACTTCAAATACCAAATTTGAAACAATTCCGGTGAATAATGTCGCTAAAATCATCAAAATATCGAATATCGGGATGTACTGTTATATGGGGGCAATTTGAAAACGTGGACCTACATGGCCCATTTACCTGTAGCCTTCTATCTTAATTCGTTTGAAAGATAGCGTGATTACAACAGACGAGCATCGATAAATAAACTTAGAATTTTATGATGATCAAGAATATATATACTTTGTTGGGTCTCACATGAGTATTTCGAGGAGTTACTAACGGAATGACAAAGTTAATATACCCTCCATAGTATGGTGGAGGGTATAAATACACATGTGTTCAAAATTATAGCCTTCTATTTCGATTTAACTTGAAAGATAGCGTGATTACAACAGACAGACAATATTGAGTTTGGGTTAAGTTGATATTAAAAATCAAAATGTGGTGAATAGAAATGAGTTTCGAAAGAATGTAAGAATTGTATGGTATACGACGTTACAACAATACTTCCTAAAAGTACTTCCTAAAAACTGGATTTTTAGCAGAAAAAAATATTATTTATGTGTTACTAGTATCTTAATTCCATATATATGCAAAAGTAAAATCTGATCGACATAATCCAGATTGCTTGTATAAATTTTGATACTATCTCGTTTTGCAGTGCAGACAGTAATTCTGAAAAAAAAACAAAGTAAAAACCAGTAAAGAAAGTCCTAAAGTCGCGCAGGGCCGACTTTATGGTACCCTACACCACTTTGCTAATTTAGTAGAGCTCCGCATAACAATTAAAAGTTTTTATATGAGAATTCAATCATACACGCTATGATTATAATTATAAATATGCCGAAGCATTTGTATTTTTTAATTCGGACTTGTATTGCACATTTGGTGCAAAATTAATTTGAAATCAGATAAAGATATATATGGGAGCTATATCTATTAATGAATATCGTTGTTACAGAGTGCATTTTACGGCTGTGGGTATCTAATACAACAAATCGGATGAACAGTATATATGGGAGCTATAGCTATATATGAACCGATCTTCACTAAATTTGACATACTACCTTCTAGACTCAATTCGGTCGTATGTGCCAAATTCCATCCCATTTGGGCAAATATTAGACGTTTGGTGCACAATAAATCATAAATCGGACGAAAATATAGGAGCTATATCTAAATTTTTACCGATGATATCTTATTTCAATAGGGTTCGTCCTTGGGCCAAACAAATGTTGGTTGGAAAATTTCATCTCAATCGGATAATAAATGCGACCTGCATTTTGTTCATAAGAATACATGGACAGACGGACGGACATGCATAAATCAACTTAGAAAGTGATTCTATGGAGATCCTCAAGAGTACCTTTGGGCCTATCTCGCTTACTTCTCCATGTTACAAACAAATGCACAAAGACATAATACCCTGACCACCTTGTGGTGCAGGGTATAACAACCAGTGTAAAAAATGCTTTACTGAAAAAGAGATGGATTTCCCTTTTAAAAGATTAAAGTTTTTCGAGTACATAAAAGAGACATTATCTCATTAAATAGCATTTGCGAGTGCGTTTGTAATAATTTCCATTTCAATCAGATTATTGAAACTTTTACGACAGTTCATGCAGTTTATGTGGATTGTTCAACATATTACGTTGTTTCTTCAATGCGTAAAAATCACTATATGGCTGGGATGCTCCAGCCAGCTCAAATCTGAATATTAACGATTGTATTCGTCCATAGTAAACAGTGCGTTTGTGCTGAAGTAGCAAAAGGCAGAATACACTACTCTGATTTATTTATTTTTACACACATTCCTTTTTATATGGATAATTTCACAACAACAGAATTACAACAAAATAAATTTGCTAACAATACACGTATATGAGCTTCTGCTACATAATAAATCGGTAAATTTACCAAGGTTCTGTGTACAGATTTTGCTGGAGAAAAATAAAAAATAATTAAATTTTTAACACAACAACAGCCCAAAGTTTGGAAAAATGTTAGAAATAACTAGAGTTTGTAATAACCCCAAAAATACCTTCCAATAACATATTAGAGGGGATAGGCCAATATTTCTCATTTACGAACAAAATTCAAAGAAAGTCTTTGAATTTTTTTTTTAGTTATGAACCTCCATCCTTTTAATTACTATAAAAAATGAAGATTATTTAGCCAAAATGAGCTGTATTTGATATATTTCCCCAAATATTGTTTTTACAGAGTGCATATTACGGCTGCGGAGGACAAAAATAAAATATCGGATGAACAATATATATGGGAGCTATAGCTATATCTGAACCGATTTCGATCAAATTCGGCGTACTTATTTTCAGGCCTAATTTGGTTGTATGTAAGATTCCATACTATTCGGGCTGATATTACACGTTTCGTGCTCAATAAAAGACAAAGATATATATGGGAGCTATATCTAAATTTTGACCGATTATCTCCAATTTCAATAGGGTTCGTCCTTGCACAAATGATTTGTGCAAAATTTCATCTGAATGGGGCGATAAATGCGAACTGTACTTTGTTTACAAAAATACATGGACGGACAGACGGACATGCATAAATCGACTTAGAATGTGATTCTATGCAAATCATCAAAGGAACTATGGGTCTATCTCGTTTCCTATTGCTTGTTACAAACAAATACACAAAGACATAATACCCTGACCACCTTGTGTTGTAGGATATAATTAACTAACGAATTATAAATGCATCTGAAAGAAGTGCAGTACAACAACACGCAAAAAATTAATTAATTCATTTGTGGCATTTTTATACCCTCTACATAAGAGTTGTGCCGATCATGATGTATCGAAGGAACGAGTTCCTTATATAGTTCCGTGGACTTTGGTCCTTGGAAAAGTATGAGTGATATGAAATTTATAAAATTGAACTATGGACTAGATTGATACAACTCTACTCCACATTTGTATGGAGGGTATATGTAGCTAATCGAAATATAATTTAGCCCACTGCAAAGAAAACATTTTTGATCAGCATAAAAATCTTGAAACTTTTATTTTACGTTTAATTATAGCCCCCATGTAAGGGTACCGGCCGTTTTCAAGTGTACTTAGATTTTGATCACATTATCTAACTCAATTGCCAATAGTTTTATACATCGACTTGTCATTGAATAATACAAATTTAGTGGTTATGCCAAACGAAATCGTTTTGGTATTTGAGCGATTCTAATGAAAAAATTAGAAAATTCATTCGACTGTACTGTATTGTAAATTAAATATTACCAGTTTGCTATAGAACGTACATTTTGAAAGATCGAAATACTGGCTCTCTCTTCTATGGGTCTTTCCAAATTGGAATGGTTTTATTCAAAAGTTAAATACATGTATTTCAATGAATGTTACCCAAATGCTCATTGCGTATGAAATTTGATAGAGCGTCTATTGGTATTGAAAACGTGAGAATATTTGATTTCTTGTCAAAACAATATTTTTCAGAAGTTTTTACAAAGTTGCGGTCCATGCCTATTTTTATAAAACGGATAATTTTTCCAATGGAATTGTCTGAAAATCCACACAAGGAGTTCTTTCTGATTACTTTACCCTCTGGAAGATAATTGTTCATATAGGTGCACGATATCTCCCCATCAACGGTACCCCCGATATTCGGTATTTTGATGATTTCAGCGACATTATTCACCGGAATCCCTTTCATTTTCGTATTGGGAGATCTTAATGGTTACTATAACCTATGGAGAAAATGTATGCAAGTCCACGTTTTCGTATATCTCCCATATAACGGTACATCCCGATATTCGGTATTCTGATAATTTTAGCGACATTATTCTCTGAAATTGTTTCAAATTTGGTATTCGAAGTTCGTAATTGGTACTACAGCCTATGACCAAAAATTTCGTCAGCAGGTCCATGTCTTCGTTTAGTCTCCATGTAACAGTATTTATTTAAGTGGTAGTTTCCGGGAGATTTTTGAAAATTTTCAAGTTCCTTCCAAATGGTAGAGGGTATTAAAAGTTCGGCCCTGCCGATTTTAGAATACGATCAAGAATAAATACACTTTGTTGGGTGTAACACGAGTATTTCGAGGAGTTACAACCGGAATGACATAGTATGGCGTAACATATAAAAACAAAATTAAAACAAAAACCCTTATAAATATCAGATTGCAAACGTTATGATACTTTTACCGTCATTTTGCTTATTTTTAAAACCTATTTTTTAAATTTTAAACATATTAAAAAAGCCTTCCTGGTACGATATATGTTAGACCTATATCCAAATCTGAACCGATTTCAACAAATTTCGAAAGGATGTCTGCAGCATTTGTCAAGGTGGTGTTTTCCAAATAACCTAATTGTTCTAAGTACTGGCGGGTCCAGATTTATGATGAATTGAAAAGTTATTTTAATCGGTAGAAGTCCTATTATTTAAAACTTACGCTTATGAATTAGATGACACTCCTTAATTACTTCTAATATCTTTTGAAAATATATTAACAGGTGTTTTCTATTATTCTTTGACAGTTGTTTATTTTAGGAACTTGAAGTTCTTTTTAATAAGAACTTGGAGGCCAGCACTTAGCGAGGACAATGGGAAATAATTTTGTTTATCAATATTTGTTTGTTTTCCTTACCAATGTGTGTGTGTGCACATATAAATACATACACTTCATACATAGTTTTTCGGAGAAATATATACCGAATTCTAGTTTTCTGAGCCCAGTGGGAAATCATGTTTCAAAACTATTTCAGAGAGGCACGCACAAGTCACATAAAATACATGACGTGAAGGGTACAGAAACAGAAAAAAAAATATATATATACATACTTTCAAATTTTCTTTCAACATAAATACATATGTATATGAAATGTAACCGAAATTATGTGTCACGCAGTTAAGTGTTGAAAATAGAAACAGGGTGATAACATGTTGAATAATATTGGAGAACTCAAGGGCAAATAATCTAGTAGATACAAGGACTTCGAAGCCAAAACCGACGCACATACAATTATATTTGTCAACGTTCCGCATATTGATGGTCATAATTCGCATATAAAGTCGCTGGAATGGATAATATTGGTCCACTTCATCTGATGCCTTGGCCCAAGAAACACACATTTTTTAATAATCATATCGTTTTAAATATATACCCATCTTTTTTAAAAATGTAGTACTTTCCAACGTATATACATATATACGTTGGTTTACTCGTTTTGGCCCCAAAACCATCAACTGTCAAAATATTGTACAAATGTACTTGTTCCAAATAATTTTTACAAAAGCGTTTTTGCTTTCTAATAATCAAAATGTTTTTTTAAAAATCTCAAATTTCCGAATATCTGCAAAATGAAATATTGTAATATAATATAACACTTGTGCTAAAATCTTAAATATCATTTGAGAAATTAAATAGAAAATTATAATATTTTTAAGTATTCTCCATCATGATTTCATGTGTTCGAAAAATAGTCGAATAGTCTTCTGACGACGAATTATCATCTTGCTGTAAAGGAATAAGAAAAATGCCGTTGTGTCCGAAGTCAGGTCTGCACGGCGGATGACCAAAAAATTCCATATTTTGGCGGGTCGAAAAGCCACCAGTTTGAGCCATGTGTGAGAGCTCACATTGTCGTGGTGCACAATGATTCGTCTTCTCTTGATCAGTCAAATAAATGAAGGTGTACCATTTAGAATCAACCTCCATCGTTGGTTACCGGACCTGTCACTACATGAGCACTTTTGTAATGAAACAGGCTATCATTTCATTCGCCATCCTTTTTCACGTTCTTTGCGACAATCCACACAAGCGTTGGCTGAGCGATTTTTATGGTCGCATTTATTATCCGATTGAGATGAAATTTTCCAAACAATATTCGTTTGGCCCAAGGATACCTCTGGCAAATTTTATCAAAATGTTTATATAGCTTATCCGATTTTAGGGTTATTGCTCATCAAATCGATCTGGTATATCTAAAGCTACAATAATTTTTTTTAATATAATCCTTATGGAAGTCATATCATACAATGATCCAAAGTTATTTGGATCATAGTTGATATGATCTACTTCACTTAAATTCCCAATATAAACTTTTTGATACGGGAGCTCTACTAAATAGGCATTATGGAGTAGGGTATCATATAGTCGGCCCGCCCGACTTTTGACCTTTCCTAACTTTTTAACCCTAAGTCTCTTTGGACCAACTCCGTTTCAGCACATTTGGAGTCGATCTGTCTGTCTGGCTGGTGTTCACGATAACTTTCGTATCCGATGTGATTCAAATATAGTACATCGTAATACTATTGTCAAACTTAGATTAAGCTCGAAAATGAGAAGTATTGGTCCACTCCTTCTGGTACCTCCCCCGTAAAATGTCAAAATTTTCATTGCAAATAACTTACCTCATAAAACTGGAAAGGAACATCCAATTTTGTTCAAACTTTAAAATCTTAATTTTTGTATCAGTGCTAAGTCGGGTGAGAAAATGTACAATGTCAAGTATCTCCCTCACAAAGAGTCAAATTTTTCAATAATCATATTTTTATACCCTACAACACTATGTGTTGTGGGTATTATAAGTTTGATTGGGCCAAAAATTATGTAACACCTCGAAATATTGGTTTCCCACATAGGAAAGTATATATGGATCTTCCTAGCTCGCCGAGCTGAGTCGATCTAGCTATGTATGTCCGTCCGTCCGTCTGTCCATGTTAATTTGTAATCACTCTATAGGTCGCAATTATGGCCCGATCTTCACGATATTTAGAATGGAGGTGGGTCTGGGGTCAGAATAGAACCCTATTTCTTTTGGAGATGATCGCCAAATGTTTAGGGGTTGAAATGGACCAAATACTGAAAAAATGTCGGATTTTGCAGTAGCTATACAGGTCGCAATTATAGATCAATCGACGCGGAATTTCGCATGTAGCTAGATTTTAGGGCGGGGAAGAAACCTACCAATTTGGGTGGTCATCGGATAATATTTAGCCGGTAAAATAGACCATATATTTTGTGTTGAAAAAATTCAAAATTTTTCATTAAACCGCGAATATTTTAAATCCCGGCGAAATCACAAAGCCATGACAAGGTTACTTCTGATCTTTACATTGATGTTAACATCCAACAAAACGGATATATAGCAAAATATGTGCGATATATATATTTATCAAAGAAGATATGCTTGAAAAATCTCTTATATGTCGAGAACGTCTGAACTGATTTCCACAGTTCTCATTAATTCAGAATGGCCTCTTGGCAGGAAAGTAAAAACGTCTAAAAAAATCGCATAAAAATATCTCTCTAAAGATGAAAATATTGATTTTGTAAAATTTTCTCATATTTTTTCAATTTTGTCATATTTTTGGCATATTTTCATTTTGAATTAAACATTTGGTAATATTTCTACAGCTAACAAAACTAAGTAGTTAGGATATCAGGATATCATATACAGATCGCATTTATAGTCCGATCCTAACGAAATTTTGCATGGGGATCAGATGAGGGTCAGAATAGAAGCCTACTCTTTTTGGAGATGATCGCCATATATTTAGGGGTTGAAATGGACCAAAAAACTGCAAAATTGTCAGCAGGTCGTAATTATCGCCGGTCCTCACGCACATTTGAATGGGGGTTACCGGACATTGCAAAAGCCAAGCAGTTTTGGATGGCCATCCAAAAATATTCAATGTGCGAAATAGTTTGCCAACTTTTGTAGACAAAATACGAAAATGTCCATTCCAGTGACTTTTTGGAGAATTCACAAATACAGGAAAGACGCACTTCTGAATATTTCGTTAACGCTGATTTCGTAGAAGAATATAGTCAAATGTCTGTATCTCATATAGATGCGTTTCAGTCAAAAACCAATTATAAATGTTAATCTTTTGCCACTTCTGAGAAATTATAAGTCTTTGGGAAATATTGGTTCCAGATCTAGGAAGACCATTTACGTACAACATCTACCAATATATTGGAAATGAGCAAATTAGTTTGAGTTGCTATTATTCGAAAATTAGACAACGGAACCTGATGGTTTTCTTTTATTATTTGTCACAATATCTTGTGGAATTCTTTCGAGTATCTCGCCTATATAAGCTGTATCGTTTATTATAGTGTTGTAGGGTATTCAACGGTCAGCCACGCTCGACTGTAGCCTTTGCTTACTTGTTATAATATGCGAAATAAAAGTCTGATTGTCTTCAAATTTCACTTATTCCTATATTTCGGCTAACATAATATCTAGTGAAGACGGAATATATCGAACCACTCCTACTGTTACATCCCCCACACCGGGTCAAAATTGTGAATAATTATATATGTATCTCATAAAATGCGAAATTAGCATCAGATTCATTCTTAACTTCATACATTCCAATTGTTCTACTAACACAAGATCTGATGTGAAGACGGAATATATTGTCCTACTCCTTCAGGAACCTCTCCCACAACGGTTCAAATTTTTGAATAACTATGAAGTTCATAAAACGGGAAATGAACATCCGATTTCATATAAACTTGGACATCTCAGTCGTAATATCAACACAAGATCTAGTGTGAATACGGAATATATCGGACCATTTTATCCACAAAATATAAGAAATGTTGATTACCAAATAATCCCACAAAACTGAATTAAGTAATTGTTGCACATCTCAATATTTATATCACTATTAGTATTAACTGTTTAAATACATTGGACCACTCTTTCTCCTACCTCCTCCCCAAAAGTATCTATCAACTATTTCAAATAAATCAGTGCATATAGCCCAAACCTTAGGTCATATGCGAAATGAAAAATATTGGCCAACTGTTTCGGTATCATTCCAATAGAGGGTAAAGAAAATATATTTCATTATCCGACGTAAGTTGAAGATATATATTTGTCGGCAAAACTGACCAATAACTTGTTAATATTCCCATATTATATAAATATCGAGATTCCAATGATTAGAAAAGCAAAAATGTCAAAACACAGTAATTTGACGCAGTGTTACTCATGGTCGACCTACTGGGTTATAGCTTTTGCTAAAAACTTACATAATGATTTGCTAGAGAAAAACTAAGTAATCGTTATTTATTTCCATCAACATATATTAATATAAAATATCCGTTGCCTAGTTTTTACAAAAATTCACTTAAAATCAGACCAAACCACCCACATATGTGTGAATTTGCGAAAACCGCAAAGTGTATAACATCTGCTTATCTAAAAACCTGACATTACTAAGGATACCATATTTAAAATTATGTAAAAGTAATGAAGGGGAAACCGTAATGCAGAATATAATAAATAAATTCTTAAAATGGCGTATGTATGTTAGGAAGAACAATGTAATTGATGATGAAAAAATTGTTAGCACATTAAGTCTTTCTTTAAAACCTGAATTTCACCTATCGGCAAGGAAGTACTTATTCATTAACATATTAATGTTGTATGAGTGTTCTTATTACTCTGTATGTTTTTGAATATAGATATAGCCAAAGCAGTGAATTTGTCTCCACGACAACCATTTCCTCCACACATACAGAAATAACGAATGAAAAAGCTGGTTCGCAATAATAGAATTAACCAACATAGAGAAAAAATGTATTTTACAAGTAGCGCTGTTCGCGGAAAGTATGTCAAGCGATGTCCCCAGATGTGTGTGTGGGTGAATAAGAATCAAAGGATGTGCCACGACTTGGGGTATGAAATTATAAAGTTGAATGCTTTTTAGGAAACTCTTTCGTACGTCTACAACCTAATTAGATACTCTAAGAACATGTAAGAGCTTTTTTTGCTTGATTGAAGCAAAGAAAACATTTTTCGTTTATATTTGGCATTTATTTCCAAGAATTAGTACACTACGTAAAAGTTATCTTTGTCTTTGAGGTTATGTCTCCAGATTGTCAGAAAATAAACTATTAAGAATATAGGACTATTACATATAAAACGTGCATCTATATACATATATAAAATAAAGTTGTATTAGTTACTAAGCTTATAACTCAAGCACCGCTGCTCTGATTTTAACGATGCAGACAAATTCGGAATTGTCTCTTGACAAAATAAAATTCAAAACAAAAAAATCGCGCAAAAATGAGAAATTTGAAGATTTTCAGTTAATATAATGTCAAAAAGGTTTCTTGGCAAAAAAAAAAAAATCGCGCGAAAATAAGTCAATAAAAATGTGAATATTTTTTTTTCTTGTTTTGGCGTGAATTTTTTTCAATTTTACATTCTATATTGAATTGTAAATTTTTTATTATTTTGAATTCTAAATGAATAATATTAAAATTAATCTTTCATGTCTAAAATTGGCCAGGACCTACATAGTGCTTCAGCTGGAAGATGCGAACACATATAAACAAACAAAACTGACCGACAAAGTATTATGGGTCTCATTTCAGAATATGGACCTTCTTTAAAAAGTGAAACGTTTTGGTATAGCCATCATATGATTTAAGCTATTTTCGGGATCTTGGAATTTTTTTTGGCCCTTATTTTTTTCTAAGGGGGTACAAAACATCTTCGCATACAATTTTCAATTTTAGGAATAGGTCTTGGTCTTGGCAACATTCATCAATTGATTTAGCTAAAAAATTTAATTTGGGCTACCCTGGAGCAGAGAAATATCTTACAGATAATTGTCCACATATGAATTTATTTAAGTATAATCCCCATATGTGTTGTCAGAAAAGAAAATTTTGTATTCTATTGAATTTGTAACTCCCATTGACTATTCTGACATCATTCAGCCCTCAATTATGAGGCGGACAAAACTAAATACAACGCAGCACGGTATTCTAAATGTTGGAAATACAAATTCCATAGTACAGCTCATTTGAATTGAAAATGTTGCTAAGTTACCAAAAATTGAGCTGAGTTTTTACATGGAGCTATAATATAGTTATATATCATACGGGTTTTTACCACTCAAATTAAAGCCTATGGCTGAAAATCAGATCAGGCTATTCAAAATATCTAAAACCGGTGAGCATCTATTATTATTTTTGCAATGACTATTTATTTCTATTTAGAAATTACTATGAAGTCATTACTTATAATAAAAATTGTGCCGCTTACATAAGTCCGATATGCGATTTATTATGCTTTAAAAAATATCCATTAAAGACTAAAAGTACGGGCCGGCAACGCTAACCGGGTCAGTCATACATAAAAATACATATATATTCTTTATATTTTTTTCAATATAATGTATTTTATACCTTGAGTGGATTCACGTTTTCTACCCTTTGAAACAATAAATTGCTAAATCTAATTTATAGTTTAGAAATTATGTTAACCCTTTTGAGATACCGCAAACATATACCAAAAAGGATTTTGTTGCAACATTTCACACTGCTGCTATTTCTGATAACCTTTATAAAAGAGTTGATTGTTTTTCTATCGCTTTACATGATTTGGTTGTAAAAAGTGACATAAATTTTAATATACAATGAAGGGCAAAATACATTCAACTGCAGTCGATTTTAGTTTCATTAAATTTCTGTGATCTTCCGTCATTAGAAAAAATTATACTAAATGCTTATAGACTACTTTTGAAATTTATAAAAATTGTTTTAGCGTTCAGAGAAAATAAATAACAAAAATTCAAGCAAAACAGTAAGGAAAGCTCAAAAGTCGAGCGGGCCGACATTGCTAAGGAGTGCATGCTATCACTTCGGGAAGAAATATATAAAAACATATTTATCAGAGCCAAGATTCGCCAAATGGAAGAATTCGTGAAAAATCATGAATCTGCTAATCGGATGAAGATATATACAGGGTGAGATAGAAAACCTGCAACAAAGTCAAACTCCATACTTTTTATATATTTTTTTTAATTTTATTGAATGAAAGCAAAAAATGCGGGAAATAGCATCAGATTTTAGAATAAGTTTAGATTTGTTCGATTGGGTCACATTTGTCACGAATTATGACCTTAAAAAGGCCAATAAAACCGTCACACGCTGCCCGAATGTTGCTCTGCGGTATTTTGGCCCACTCCCGGCCAAGCGCTTGCTTGAGGTGCTTGACACTTTGATATTCTTTAGTGCCAACCTTGTTTTCCAAAATACTCCAGACACAATAGTCCAATGGATTTGTATCCGGAGATTTTGGTGGCCTTTGTGCGCAGGAAATGAAGCGAGGAACCTCATTTTGTAATCATTCATGGGTAGCGCGTGCTGAGTGTGATGGTGCTGTGATGGCACGGTCGATTAATACGAGCGGAAAGCTCGTGGCCGGCGCATGAGTTCTGGTGGCCAACCGAAGGAACACATTTTCTGTTGACTTCTTTGGCAAGTAAACACGATCATTTTGATTGCTTACAAACTGCTGGACAACGAATGTTTTCTCATCGGAGAAAACCAAATTCGGCAGTTCACCGCTTTCAGCCAAGCGAAGCAACTCTTTAGCTCTTTCAGTTACGTTATAAGTTCTTGCAATTTTTGGCTTTACCCCGAGCTCATTTTTCAATATTTGCCGAGTGGAATATCACTATACTATTTATATAGCTCACGAACTATTTTTCGGCCACTGCGACGCGGGTTTCGATTAAGTCGCTTCTTTACCTTTCGAACTATTTCTGCTGATGTTGCTGTTTTCTTCCGTCTACTTCCTTGGCGTCGGGCTACGCTACCAGTATCACGGTAACGAGCGATAGTACGAGACACAAGAGATTTATTTACATTTAAATGCTGGAGTGCTCTAACGATAGCCACTTGTGTTTTTCCAGCCAAATATAAAGAAATCACACTATTACGCTTGAATTCCATCACGAATTATTTTTTTCTGGGAAATTCACACCAAAATGCTTTTGTACGCTTGGAAAAAATATAATGAGCTGTCACTGGAACAATTTTAACAGCTGTCGGACGAGGCGATATCGATAGAATTTGGCAGTAGTATTTCTGAGGTCTATGAGATATCATTCTTGTGGAGTAAATATTACGAATGGGAGGGACTTAAACAGCAAAAAATATATGGGAGCTACATATAATTCTGAACCGATTTTCACTAAATTTGAAGTACTTACTTCTGGACTGAGTTCGGTCGGGAGTGCCAAAATTCACCCCCATTTGGTCTGATATTCACAATTTGGTACGCAATAAACCCGAAATCGGTCGAAAATTTCGAATAAGCTATATGTAAATTTGGACCGATTCCTTTATCTCAATCGGACAGATAGACGGACTGACATGCATAAATCGACTCAGAAAAAGATCCTCAAAAGTAACTGTAGCTCTATCTCGTTTCCTTCTCTATTGTACAAACAAAAGCACAAGGGCTTAAATGTAGGGAATAAATAGCAACTATGTTCGGCCGGACCGAATTTTTTAATACCTTCCATCATTTGGAAGAAGCTTGCACAATGGGCTATGGGGCAATTATCTGCCAGAGAATGTGGTGGCTATTACCAACTGCAAATACGAAGTTTGAGATAATTCTCAAAAATTCAAAAATTTGGATTAACGTAACCCATTTACGCCGGCTCCCTTATTAGTGAGAGAAAAATTAAACTTAGTGGAGGATGCCATAATGTCACTCATATTCCGCGCACAAAAATTCCGCCCCCTATCTTTACCCCTTGCACGTGCAGGGGGTGGTGCGTTTTCGCACCCGTCGGCGTTACTGAGTACAATTTTAATACCAGAAAATATTTTAATAAATTAATAGCATTGTAAAGGAAAATATTAATCCATGTATTTTCCTTTTGAATTTTAATAAAATTACTCAAAAATAGACGATAATATTAAAAAATAGTGAATAATACAAGTTCCGAAGGTTGCACGTTATCATACCATAAATATTCGTCGAAGTCCCCATAAAATATATATATTCATAATCAGCACAAAATTCTAAGTCGATTCAACGATGTCTGTTCGTCTGTCTATCTGTCAGTTTAAATCAAGATACAACCCCATTATTTATATATCCGTCCACGTTTTGGTATAGTCGCCATATAACGGTACCCGCCGATATTCGGTATTTTGATGATTTTAGTCACACTTTACGAAGGAATTGTCTGAAAGTCAACACAAGGAGTTCCTTGGGAGTACTTACCCTCTGAAAGAGAATTGTCTTTATAGGTACACAATATCGTATATCGCTCCATATATCGACACCTTCCGATATTCGGTATTTTTAATTTTTTTGAACATATCCTAATTCGTTCCAAATGTTGGAGGGTATTCAAAGTTCGGGCCGGCCGAACTTACTGCTTTTTTACTTGTTCCAATTATGAATACTGTTGAGAATTTGTTTGAGAATTATAGAAATGACCAAATAGTGAAATAATTGCAAAAAAAACGTCAACAGTGTTCTCTGCTCTCTCTCTCTCTCTGTAAAAAAAACAATGATCTCCGATCATTTATTACGAGAGAATAACGGTTTTCGTCAGTGAGTGTCTTCCAACGCGCGAGTTATATAGATTAAAACACATGTAATTTATTTGATTTATTTAAATATTTTTTATTACACATTACAAATGTAAGGCCGTTAAACTCTAAACTCCAACTGAACTTAAATTAATAGTGTTATGAATATTTAAACTAAATATAGATAAAGAGAAATAAAGAAAATAAAAAGAGAGTGGAATATTCATTGAGAGAAAGAGATATTATAATAAAGAGAATGGTAGTGGTAAATGGGAGACAGTGATAATGACTTGGTGAAATGAATACAAATAATAAAACATAATGGGTAAAAACAGTAAATAAAATAGAGTGAAGGGCATAATTTAATTCATATATATTTTTAAATACATAACTTCTCCCTCCTTTAAACAATGACAATGTCCTCATTGTTATATTATTAGATTGTCTTAATATATACTTATTTTAAAATAAACAATTTTCTTTTTTTTTACGTTCTAAGATAAAAACTAAATAACTTATTTAGCTAAAATTTTTAAATGGGACTTATACATTTAATGTCTACTTCATTTTTATATTTGGTATTTCTTTTAATATTGGAATTGTGAACATTTTGTAGATCACTTAATCGGAATTTTGGTTCGTCTTTATGTCTTAATGATTTATAATTTTTAATGTATCCGTTATATCTATGTTCGATGTAATCTTCTCTTTTCTTATTTTGTTTATTAATTGTATATTCCTTTACTGCAGTGGCTCTTTCATAGATCTTTCTTTTATCACATAACCCATATTGGACCTCAATTGGTTTTTCTTTAATAACTGAGTGGTAGCTATTATTATAGAATTCAACAGCTTTGCTAATTTTTTCTTTAATTGTTAAGGTTGGTTGTTCTAAATGTAGCATTCTAAGTTTTTCCGTCAATGTGCTGTGAAACCTTTCAATATCCGAGTTTCCGGTATGGTTATTTGGTTTCACGTTCTATACCTTCGTCTCTAAAATAATTCTTTATGTTTATACTTTTGAATTCATTGTCAGTTATAAGTTTATAAAAATGACCAATTTGTGATTTATAAAGTCGGATTACTTCTATTATTGTTTGGTTGTTTCTGTCCTCCAAATAATATGCCGTAGCAAATTTAGAAAATCTGTCGAAAAATGTTAAAAAACTAGATTTTGAATTTACGTAAATATCCATGTGTATAATTTGTTTAATGTCGTCAGGAGTTTCAGTTTTCTTAAATATCGCTTTTATAGGACTTCGGTCAAATTTGACTCTACTACAGATATCGCAGTTATTGATATATTTCTGAATCAGTAGTTTTAAATTCGGAAAGTATATTTTTCTCTTTAAGCCCTCGTAGTTTTCGTTAATTCCTGTATGTCCGGTTTCATTTTTATGGTACAAATGTATTTGTTGGTAAGCGTCATCTTCCGATTTCATATCCCTTGCCATATATGCACAACGTACAAATTTCAATGCTGAGTTTCCCTGGAAAAGCTGTGTTATTTTCTTTTGTACAATGTTGTATTTGTGGTCACTCAGCTCTGTAAATATACCAACTTTTCCCATTTCTACATTATCCACAAGTATTTTTTCCAAATTATTGTTCAAATCTGTAGAGTTTATATAAATTCTCTTATTTCCGTGGATACTATTGCTTTCTTCATGTCTTTTGTCAGTTAATATTAGTTGAGTTTTGAATCTATTGACTACTGTATCTAAAATTTTAATATATTCGGTGTCTCCATCGAGCTGGGAATGAATAGTAGATAAATCATCGCCGCCATTGTTATATAATGAGTTATTAGAATCACTTAAGTGGTTGATTTCACCGGAGTCTTTATTAATTCTACTTAGAAAATCTGCTACCGCATTATCTCTTCCCTTAATATATTCTATCGTTATATTGAATTCATTCAGTTTCATAATCCATCTATAGAGGCGGGGACTTAATTCCCTAGTCTGGGATTTTACTAGCAACCATCTTAGTGGCTGATGGTCGGAAAGAATGTCAAATTTGATACCATATAAATATGGTCGGAAATAACCTGTTGCCCAAACAATTGCTAGTAATTCTTTTTCAGTAGCAGAGTAGTTGCGTTCGTGGACATTGAGTGTTCTACTCGCATAGCAGATTGGATGTCCGTTTTGTTGCAAAACGGCACCAACTGAGTTGTCACTAGCATCTGTTATGAGTTGAAATGGTTTTTGGAAGTCAGGATACTTAAGTACTGGATCTTCTGTTAAAATTCTTTTCAATTTTTCGAATGAGTTTATAAAATTGGGATCAGAGGTATTTAATTTGACATTTTTTTGTAAATATTTTATTATTGGATACGCCACCTTAGAATAATCTTTTATAAATTTTCGATAATATCCAGTAATACCGAGAAAAGATTTAATAGCTTTAATGGAGTGAGGTAGTTTTAAATTAAGAATAGTATCAACTTTTTCCGGGTTCGGTTTCACACCTTCTGTTGTTAACAAATGTCCCAAATATAAGGTCTGCTTCGCAAAAAACGAACATTTATTTATCTGAATCTTAAGATTCACTTCTCTTAGTCGTGTTAATATCTTTTTAATACTTAAAGTGTGTTCTTGAAGACTAGTTGAGAAGATAAGTATGTCGTCTAGGTAAACTACGCATATTTTGTTTATATATTCGCGGAGGACATGATTAATTAACCTTTGAAACGTTGCTGGTGCATTTTTAAGCCCAAATGGCATTCTAACAAACTCATAATGTCCGTATGGGGTTGAAAATGCCGTTTTATGCCTGTCACTTTCTTTTACCATAATCTGGTGGAACCCTTTAGCCAGATCAATAGTTGTAAAGTATTGTGAACGTCCAAGTTTGTCGAGAATATTATCAATGTTAGGTATAGGAAATTTGTCATCGACAGTCAGGTCATTTAATTTCCTGTAGTCTATTACGATCCTAAATTTTTGCTTTCCGGTGTTGTCTAATTTCTTTGGAACTACCCACAAGGGACTGTTGTAGGGGGAATTACTTTCGGTTATAATACCATTATCTAACATTTCTTCAATCTGTTTACATATTTCCCCTTCATATATGTGAGGATATCTATAGATTTTCGTATAAACAGGCGTATCTTGTAGGTAATTTTTTGAAATTAGGTAATTTACTCTCATCTAAAATTGAAGTGGTTGATCCTGTGTCAATAAGCGTTTTTATTTTATATTTCCCGATTGTTAAATTTATCAATGGAAGTGCCTTTTTGAGGCAGTTATATGAAAATTTATTTGCTCTTCATTGGCATTCGAGCTTTCAGTGGCTTGAATATAATCTATCTCCATTTCGGAAGAATGAGCCAGCTTTGAATTACCCGAAATATTTCCTCCAGACCCATGAATTTGAGAGCCACTGCGTTGATAATTTCTTTGGTTCTGATTAAATGATCTACGAGTTTGATTGGAATTGGCAAAAGTATTTCTATTACCTAAATAGTTGTTATAATTATTTGTATTTGGAACATTCATTCTGTTACTAAAATTATCTCTATAGCTATTATTATTAATATTGACATTGAATTTTTTTGCCTGATTAGAGTCATCAATTTTATTAACTACCCTAATCAAACCTTCACGCTCTAATAAATTATAAGCATCACGTAATCTATCAATATTTCTATTTATAATAACCGATGCTAAGTTAATGTCTATATTACTTAAGAATGTTTTAAGTATAATTTTTTCTACGTATGTTGGACTGAACTCCAGTGGTTTATCTTTATCATATTCGTACTTTTCATTTAGCTTACACAGAATTTCTCTTAACTGCTTGTAGTAATTTGTGATGCATTTGTTTTTCGTCTCAAATGCCTGCTGGTACAACTGATGGTAAGATTCACGAACTCCAAAATTGTTAATCAAAGCCTCCTTCGTTTCCTCCCACATTGGATTGGGCCCCAATGTTCTTAACACATGAAGTGCCTCTCCTTGTATTTTGTTTAGCACTACTCTGTTATAAATATAATTGTGTGCTTCAGCATTTTGTCGGATAAGCAACAAAACTGTATCCACCTCTCTGAGAAAAGACGTAAGCGCATATGTTTCGTCTCCCCTATATTCGTGGATGCGTTGAGCATCTTTGAGAACATCGTTCATCGAGAGTGATAATTGTGACTGCATTTTAATTGTTCTCTTAAATTGTCTCTTAAAGAAATTATAACTTTTGTAAAATGTATTGATCACAAAGTGTGGTTTTGTCGTATGCAAAATGTCACGTAGGCCTTATATTTTTGTTGTTTTTTTTTTCATTACTGATGATTAAAACCGTTTACTTTTTTACACATTTCAATGATGATTTTGTTGTTGTCTGTTTATGTGCAACAGTTTTTTTTTCGACACTGACCTTGAAAGGTGAAATGTTTCTTTTTCTTATTTATAAGAACTATTTTTCTTATAAATTAGTAGTTTGTTTTTTATGAAGTGTATGTTATTTAAGTAGTTTTGAACACTTAAATTTTTATAAAATTTTCTTTTTTTTTAATAATATTCAGAAATAACTTCCACAAATAAACTTTAGTTTTTAGAGATACTTGTAGTTATATTATTTTTTATCACTTGACTATAAAACATAGGTTCACTTTAGACTGCGCCAGTTATATAGATTAAAACACATGTAATTTATTTGATTTATTTAAATATTTTTTATTACACATTACAAATGTAAGGCCGTTAAACTCTAAACTCCAACTGAACTTAAATTAATAGTGTTATGAATATTTAAACTAAATATAGATAAAGAGAAATAAAGAAAATAAAAAGAGAGTGGAATATTCATTGAGAGAAAGAGATATTATAATAAAGAGAATGGTAGTGGTAAATGGGAGACAGTGATAATGACTTGGTGAAATGAATACAAATAATAAAACATAATGGGTAAAAACAGTATATAAAATAGAGTGAAGGGCATAATTTAATTCATATATATTTTTAAATACATAACTCGCGCGATAGTGCTTGTTTGTAAAGAAAACAAGTAAAAAAACATTAAGTTCGGCCGGGCCAAACTTTTAATACCCTCCACCCCAGGGTAAAAGAACATTAGAAGAAATGTGGCAAAAAACATTAAAATGCCGAATATCGGGAGGTACCGTTATATAGGGGCTACACCAACACGTGCACCTATAATTACAATGTTTCGCCACACGAACTAGGACCCATTATGACCCACAAATACCAACTTTTACACAAATCAGTGAAAAAATGTGGCATAAATCATCAAAATACCGAATATCGGGAGGTACCGTTATATGGGGACTATACCAGAACGTGGACCTATACATGCAATGTTTTGCCACACGCTCAGGGACCCGTTGTGACCTACAAATACCAATTTTCAGATAAATCCGTGAAAAAATGTGGCATAAATCATCAAAATACCGAATATCGGGAGGTACCGTTATATGGGGACTATACCAGAACGTGGACCGATATATCTCATTTTCAATACCAACCATCCTAGGGACAATACACACACTTGTGCCAAATTTCAAAGGTCTACGTCAAATAATGTGGGCTCTATCGTGATTTCAACAGACAGACAGACGGACAGACAGACAGACAGACGGACATCGCTAAATCGTCTTAGAATTTTATGCTGATTATGAATATATATACTTTATGGGGTCTACGACGAATATTTAGAGGTGTTACAAACGGAATGACAAAGTTAATATACCCTCCTACCCATGGTGGAGGGTATAAAAATAGTGGTGGCGTCAACTTAATAATAGATTTAAGTAAATTAAATTTAATGCTTTTGGAATCAGAAATATTTTATAATAGTAAATAAGAGTCTAAAGATCACTTTATAACTTAAAAACATACAAATCAAGCATTTTCTGTTATATTATTTAATGCCGACATTAGGAATAGAAAAAAATAGATTTGCCAGTAGTCGGCAGGAGGTGCCGATTACTAGAAAAATATCATTTTTGACCAATTTCATCAAAACTCGAGAAAAGTATTAAAAAATAATCCAAAAACTACCTACAGTTGCTTTTATTTGTGCTTTTTGACCAACTTTTCTAAATTAAGTAGGTTTTTGAATCAACTATTTGACGTTTAGATACCGTTAAACTCTAAACTCCAACTGAACTTAAATTAATAGTGTTATGAATATTTAAACTAAATATAGATAAAGAGAAATAAAGAAAATAAAAAGAGAGTGGAATATTCATTGAGAGAAAGAGATATTATAATAAAGAGAATGGTAGTGGTAAATGGGAGACAGTGATAATGACTTGGTGAAATGAATACAAATAATAAAACATAATGGGTAAAAACAGTATATAAAATAGAGTGAAGGGCATAATTTAATTCATATATATTTTTAAATACATAACTCGCGCGATAGTGCTTGTTTGTAAAGAAAACAAGTAAAAAAACATTAAGTTCGGCCGGGCCAAACTTTTAATACCCTCCACCCCAGGGTAAAAGAACATTAGAAGAAATGTGGCAAAAAACATTAAAATGCCGAATATCGGGAGGTACCGTTATATAGGGGCTACACCAACACGTGCACCTATAATTACAATGTTTCGCCACACGAACTAGGACCCATTATGACCCACAAATACCAACTTTTACACAAATCAGTGAAAAAATGTGGCATAAATCATCAAAATACCGAATATCGGGAGGTACCGTTATATGGGGACTATACCAGAACGTGGACCTATACATGCAATGTTTTGCCACACGCTCAGGGACCCGTTGTGACCTACAAATACCAATTTTCAGATAAATCCGTGAAAAAATGTGGCATAAATCATCAAAATACCGAATATCGGGAGGTACCGTTATATGGGGACTATACCAGAACGTGGACCGATATATCTCATTTTCAATACCAACCATCCTAGGGACAATACACACACTTGTGCCAAATTTCAAAGGTCTACGTCAAATAATGTGGGCTCTATCGTGATTTCAACAGACAGACAGACGGACAGACAGACAGACAGACGGACATCGCTAAATCGTCTTAGAATTTTATGCTGATTATGAATATATATACTTTATGGGGTCTACGACGAATATTTAGAGGTGTTACAAACGGAATGACAAAGTTAATATACCCTCCTACCCATGGTGGAGGGTATAAAAATAGTGGTGGCGTCAACTTAATAATAGATTTAAGTAAATTAAATTTAATGCTTTTGGAATCAGAAATATTTTATAATAGTAAATAAGAGTCTAAAGATCACTTTATAACTTAAAAACATACAAATCAAGCATTTTTCTGTTATATTATTTAATGCCGACATTAGGAATAGAAAAAAATAGATTTGCCAGTAGTCGGCAGGAGGTGCCGATTACTAGAAAAATATCATTTTTGACCAATTTCATCAAAACTCGAGAAAAGTATTAAAAAATAATCCAAAAACTACCTACAGTTGCTTTTATTTGTGCTTTTTGACCAACTTTTCTAAATTAAGTAGGTTTTTGAATCAACTATTTGACGTTTAGATAGCGATGGCATTTTTTAAAAAAATGTTCAACAATGAAAAATATTAATTCACAAATTCCACATATATATACATAGCGCATTTATATATACATAGCGCCGACCGGTGCGAAAACGCACAACACGTATATATGCAAAGACGTTTATATGTACAATTTTGACAAATTTATAAGTTAAATATAGGGCAGAGGGCTACCGATCCATACCAAAAATATTTTTTTTTATATATTTTCTTTGAATAATAGGGTTACATTTTGCATGTGGGAAAACCTGCACTGGGCGATGCGTTCATAATTATGTAGGTGACGTCTGATGGAAAAACAGCCCACGTCAAATAAATATACCCATCCATCTACTATCTATACCAAGAAACAGAAAAGCGATATCGAATATGAAACGGTTTCTATGCATGCTTAAAAACATCTATATTTTTGGTGCGTTTTCGCACTCGTCGGCGTTAATGGGTTTAATCTGCCGGTTGTAGCGTGTAACATAAAACAAATGTGGCAGGTAGTATTTAGGATTCTCATTTTTAGGAGTGCACGCTTGGAACCAGCCTTATAGCTCGTCGGAGGGGGGGTTTACCAACCTAAGACAATCCCATTGCCACTGAGCTACTATTGAAATATAAAAAAATATGTGCATTATTTTGTTGGAAGTAGTAGTGAATAACAAAAAAAAAAAAAAAGATAGCATGACTAGAAAGGAAACGGAAATCATGGTATGAAACATGAGTTCTGTTAAAATTTAATAGCAACGGAGACGGAAAAACTCATACCTAAACAACATTGAAGAGTGTAGAGTATCAGACATTTTAAGTATGGAGAAAATAGAGAGAGATACCAAATGATGTGAGCAACATGATGTTTCGTTGCTGAAAGAGCCCACCCAACCATGGCTGCAACATGTTGAATCCAAGTAAAGAGCAATTATTGTTGCAACCCCTGATACGTTCATAACAAACCTCTACCTACATTACAGAGAACTCAAACAGATTGCATTTAGTTTACTCAGACTCCATATTTCTCTTTATTATGATACCAAATTCAAAAACAATCATTGTTTTCTCTTAATATTATGCAAGAACAAAAAATCTAAGATCATTCTAACCTATTCAAAGTAAACAAAGAAAAAAAATATATATATAACAAAGGGGAAAATGATTGGAAAATTCTCGATGTTTTTTTTTTTCTTTGTTTTAGCTGAATATACTAATTTTTAAAAATTATAAAATAATTGTTTTTTTTTTAATCTAATTTTACAAATCATGTTTGAGAAATAAAGGTTTAAAAAAAAATGTACATAATACAATTAGAATAGATATAATACGATAATTTCAAAGAAAATCATTTTAATTAGGAAAATAAATATGTTCCAAGTGTTATTTGGAAATTATATCAAGAAAAAAATCTCACGAAGAAAAATAATAAGGAGGTGAAAAAAATTAATTCATTATTTTGTTTTGTAAACTGTTTTTTTTTTTCCAAAAAAATAGAGAAAAAAACTGTATTTCAAAATTTTATCTAAACAAATTGCATATTTCATTTCAATTTTGCAAAATTATTAAATTAATGTATTTTGTTTTTACATATTTAATATTATTATTATTTATTTATTTATTTTATTTTTTTTTTTTTTGGGTTATCAAAAATATTTACTGTCCCACAAAGTAACCACATATAAAGAAAGAGTGAGCATAGTAAATTTCAATATTCTAGAAATTGTTGGAACATATTGATAGATTCAAATATATGAATTAAAACGAAATTTGTTTAAAAAAATTGTTTCAAAAAAAAAAAAAACAATGAAATTTCGCAACAAGATCTGTTTATTATGGTCACTCTTTCCTTCTTCTCTTTAATCAGTCTTATGAAATGTAAATAAAAGAGGTTCAATGACTTACTGTGTTTCTCTGTTTTGTTTTTTCCTTCGTTGAAAGCGCTTTCGACGTCGGCTGAGCTGGATAGAAAAAAAACAACAGTTGGAGAACAAAGAGACTGCAGATAACAGTGTTAACAGTGAGAAGTGTTATTTGCTGGAGACTTTAAACATTTCACACATACTTTCCAAAACAACATTTCGACATTTGTAATGTTAGTTAACATTTGTGAAGAACAATACTTAACAGACTCCAGCAGCAATGGGTTTGTATGTATGTTGTAACCCAGCTTTACTGATCTTGATGGTTATAAAAATTCCATAAATATGTATGTTTATCATGTGTATATAAAGTATTGTTTCTTCACAAAAAAAAACAACGGTATTAACCAATTTTTTTTTTTTTTTTTTTGCTTTAAATGCAAATTCTTTTGAAATTTTTTTTTCCTCGATGAAGACGAAATTAAAAATCTTAATAAAAATAACACTTGGAAAATTTAAAACAATCTTAGTATGCAAAACTGAATGAAGCTACTTAGGCAAACAATTTTACTGGCCTTATCAAACAAAATTATCAGTTCAAAAAAAAAATATTATATTGAATTAATTGAATTGAATCGATTAAAAAATTGAATTAATTAAAAAAAATATTATATTGAATTAATTTAAATCAATTTCTTGGGCGCAATCTTCACTATAAATACCTTATTTTTAAAAACAAATTTCCAGTGTTTCAAAATTCTCTTTTTTTTTTGTTGTGCAATTATTAATATTTGTTTTTGATTGTTTAAATGTTTTGTAAGCTGATTATTTCGGCACTTTTCTTAAAAATGTTCATACTTTTAGGATTCGCTTTTCATCGCTACCCAGAAGTCAACAAGTATTTGAAAATAAATTTTCTCCGTTTTTGGTCAAACCCTTATTATGTCTTCACAATTTACTGCTTTAAACAAAATGATCCGACGGTAAAACACAAGGCAACTAAATCAGTTTTATATGCATTGGATGAGACGACAAAAAGAACTGAATTTGCACGTTTGATCGACATCCATCAGGCAAGTTTTTCTTTGGTGACGATGGAGAAAAAGCTTTACCAATTCTGGTCTCATCTAAGTTAATGTTTGCCTGTGGTAATATTAAGCAATTCAGCCTATAGAAATGAAGAATTCTAAATTGAGAACCATATAACCTGCGAGTGAGAATAAAAGATAATTACCAATTGTTGTCCAAATTCTAATACTGCAAATGGTGATCAACCTGACATAACCTAATCAGGGAATCCAATGCCAAGTAACTAATGAGAAAAATTAAATTAGATAATTTATGACATCGGACCAATAGAAAAAAAAAAGCTTTTAATACTTACTGGGTAAAAGAAATGTTGAGGAAAAAGAAAACAAATTTAAACAATTTGTATATAAGTAAAAACAATTCTAAGTTTTACACTTTATTTTAAATTTTACACTTTAACAATTATTTCTCTAATCTTGACGGTATGAGATTCACTTCACCAAATGGAGGAATGACTTTCAAAAATTTTAAATGGAACCATATTAGTTGTCTAGGCTAACATTACTATTCCAATGGAATTTGGCAAGAATACAGAAATAAGTAAATGAAGGTAAAACGTCAATTGGCTGCTAGAATATGTTCAACATACGGTGATTGAAGACAGATGTCACTCGGTCGAAAGCCGTTAGAGTTTGAATTTGGATACTGAGAAAGCTATGATATCTATCAGAATTGCAAGCGCCTTTACACGGTATAGCTATATGGAGGTTTTTCCAAAAAATTGATCAATTTAGTTCATTTCCACAGACGACATCGCTAGATCGACATAGAATATTACGCTGATCAAAGATGTATATACTTTGTGGGGTGTAATATACTCTCCATACTATGATGGTATAAAAATGATTAGGTCCTTATAAATATCACACCAAAATTTAATTTTTCATAAAAATTTTTTGGTAAGATTCCACTAAAAATTGACTTCCAAAATTTTCCACAACCTAAAATCGATTGTGAACCGACATTAAACCTTTTTAAGCGTCGTTCAGTTCAGCCAAACAGGACAGCTTTAATATTTATTTGAATTGGAAAATACATGTTCAGAATTTTTGTACTGAAAACGAATTGATATCGTTTCATCCCAACTGACCTAAAAACTGTGAAAAAGCGCTTTAAAAAAAAAAACACATTTATAAAGAAGCAATATTTGATATCGTCAGTCAATTCGAACTACATGGGTGAATTGTTTGAAAATGTGAAATATTTTACATTCATTGACTTAATTCAAAAAAAATCATAGGATTTACATTTTTCTCCAAATTTGAAAATCACTTTTAATTTGGAAAACTATGTCCAATTTAGTTTGTGACTTCAATACTGCACTTTAAAATATACGAAGTTAGTTGCAAATTTTATGACTAGCACTGTAATTTCAAAATTCATGGCAGTATATGTCAATGTACGGTGCGAAGTAAAAAGCCGATACAATTGACTTACATTTATGTGTCTACTCATCGTTTCATGAGAACAACAAATTTGCCTTTTTTTAAATATTAATGCTTGTATCTTCATCCTTAAAGCATTTATTACAGAAAACATTTTAACACAGACACACACAGACATATTTATCTGAGGGAAAAAAGAATAAATTGAAATTACTTGAGAATTTATTTACAATTCTTGTGGAGGATTTTCCATTAATTCTAGAATTTTCGCAATCCCACCTATAAAACTTGGCAGCTCATCTATAACTGTGGAGAAAAGATTTATTTTTATATATTTAATAGTATTGTTGTCTTTGGCTACACATGTGCACAAATTGATATATAGTACCATTTGCAAAGGTTACCTTTTTAAACACTATGCTCTTTGTTATGCATTTGTGGCAGAAACATTCAAAATACCAAAATTCTGGAGGTACCGTTATATGGGGGATGTACCTAATAGGAACCAATATATACTACCAATCCTCCTGCATATAATATAAACCATAGTGACAAATTTATAGGTTAAATAATGTGGAATCTATCATGATTTCAACATACAGACGCACATCGCTAAATCTCCTAATATTTTATTCTGATTAGGATTATATGTATTTTATAGGGTCTCTGACTAATTTTTTGTGGTGTTACAAAAGGAATGACAAAATTATATATTTAAACCCTCCATTGTATGGTGGAGGGTAAAACAATAAGTGTGAATTGAGCGAGGACTTTTGTGTCACTGTTAAAAGTCTATGATATAAAAAAGGAAATTCCCCAAAGATCTTGTGTTTTGTTTGATGCTGAAGACAACATTATTTCAGAAATACAACCGAGAATTAATCAGGACGATGTTGTAAAACATTTTGAAATGTGTATTGTCGAGGTCCAAGCTAAACCCCTCTCCACAACCGCAATTAGACCCCCCCCCCTTCGATCCACGCCAATGGAGACCGATGTTATCGATGAGGATGAATTGACAGACCTTGACCTCTAAACAGAAGGTGATCGAAGTTGTGTCATAACTAGAAAAGTTAGTTAAAAATAAAGGATCGTCTTGATCAACAACCACTAATTCCAAACAAATAAACTTGTCGACGGACAATATTTCTTTTATTTTAAATAAAGTGACTGTGCTATTTGAGTGAACATTACGTAAGTATATTTCGTATACTTGTGGTGTCATTTTTGCTGTGTATTAGTTGTTGCAGTTACCGCCAACAACCATTTTCAAGGCTCTAAATTACGGCGTAATTTAGAACCCAAATTACAGATCCTTCGTCATTGTGGGAATCTGTACATGGTCCTTCGAGCCTTTGATGAATTGAAATGAATTGAGCGGCCTAAATTTGCCATAATTTCAAAAAAATCTTCAAAAAAATTCAAACAAAAACTTTTTATTTGCCATCAGTGTTGACAATTTTCAGCCGCTTGCTTCTTGTTTTATCAAAAGTACGGCCAATCCCATCACTGACTTCGAGCGAAATTTAAAATAAAACCATTGAATTTGCTTTGCAATTAAACACTATTTTATTTAATTAACAAATATATTTCACTTTATTCGATACAAAAAAAGAAATCACCTCAATATTTTCTAATATTTTTATTAATAATATTAGCGGACAGACATATTGTTTGTTTATCATAGTGAAAACATTTGTCGAGTATCAGGTACCAAGTACCTAGTCCTAAGTCATAATAAATAGTTCGATTAGTGAAGACGTAACAATACGTAGCAATCGAACCGTAATTAAACGTAACTGACCGCAACAGATCGTAACAGCACGTAATTGATAGCGCATTATATTTCATAAAATTCCATTTCATTAAAACAAAATAAAAAAAGCCATACCTGGCAATAAGAACGTTATTGCAGGTGGCTACAGAATGGCATATTGAGCGGCCGCTCGCAGCAAACATATTAAAAAACGAAATATATGTCGATGACATTTTAGCAGGCGCTCATACAGTTGACTAAGCCCTACGGGCACAAAAAGAAGTATTAAATACATTAAAATCAGCGGGATTTCCAGTAAAGAAAATTACTGCAAATCACCCCGATCTTCTGGCTGACGTATCACAACAAGATTTGTTAAATGAAGAATTTTTAAAAATCGAAGATAGCAGTGATACGAAAACATTGGGCATTCGGTGGAATGCATTAACCAATACATTTTAATAGAAAACGATGCCACTTGCGGTGGTAGGAGATATCACAAAGAGAAAGATCCTTTCAAATATTTCAAAATTATTTGATCCAGCTGGTTGGTTAACCCCAATTATCGTACAAGCCAAAATTTTATTACAAGATCTATGGCTGGACGGGGTTGATTGGGATGGGAAAGTTTCCGAAACAATTCGAACGATATGGAAATTATTCATATACCAATTCGAAAGTATAGAGTCCATTAAATTGCCCATATGGGTACAATTCAGCTCAAACAATAGCATTCAACTTCACGGTTTCTGTGATGCTTCCGAAAAGGCTTACTGTGCGGCAGTGTACATTCGAACAGAAAGTAAAACCAATGCATCGGTACACCTGTTAGTTGCAAAATGCAAAGTCGCTCCTTTAAAGAAAATAAGACTTCCGAGGTTAGAATTATGTGGGGCAGAATTGCTATCTTTTCTAATTAAACATATAATAGAGAAGCAAAGGTTGCGGAATTGTCCCGTTAATTTATGGTCAGATTCCACAATAGTGTTAGCATGGCTAAAAAGACATCCTTCGGCGTGGAACACATATGTAGCAAATAGAACTTCAAGTATAATTGCAAATGTTCCAGAAGCCACTCCCCAGGAGGCCATAAATCCACCTGAGACCAAAAAGATTTTAGTGCACTGCACTGACCAGAAAGAAAACCCCAACAATAAGAAATACATCAATAATTGTTTGATATGCGTCCGGCATAAACAAAACATAAAATCACAATTATTGGCGGCATTACCATTAGAACGTTCAATGCTAACATTGCCATTTACATATACAGGCGTTGACTTTGCAGGGCCATTCCAGGTTAAATCGGTAAATTTAAAAAATTCTCCCTTTCGTTTGTTTTTCGACGAAGGCAACTCACCTGGAATCTTGCATTAGTTTGACATCAGATACTTTCTTGGCAACCTTTGCAAGGTTTATTGGGAGGTTTACCAAAAGTTGTCATGTCCGATAACGGCACTAATTTCGTTGGTGCGAGCAGTGATTTAGTGAAAGAATTCGAAATTTTTGTGAAAATATCAGCCAAAGAAATCTCAAATAAATATGACATAAGAGGTTTCGAATGGAAATTCATTCCGCCAGGCGCTCCACATATGGGTGGTTTATGGGAGGCTGGTGTGAAGAGTTGTAAGACTAATTTCAAAAAGCTTATCGGACAACGAAAGTATACTTTTGAAGAATTTGCAACAATTCTTGCACGCATAGAAAGTGTATTAAATTCAAGACCGATATCGCCGTTATCTGAAGACCCAGAAGAGTTAGAAGCACTAACTCCGGCTCATTTTCTGAGAGGGGGACAGCTATTATTTGCACCTGAATTGTCTTTAGATAATATATCAGACATCAATCGTTGGGAAAACTGAGGGTCATGCATCATGACTTCAGTAAAAGATGGGAAAGTGATTATCTCCAGGAAATGCACAAACGATACAAATGGCAAAATCCCGAACGGGACATAGAAAAAAAGGACTTTGTACTCGTGAAAGATGATACTCTACCGCCCAATGACTGGAAAATGGGACGCATAGTCACGACCTATATAGGCGACGGTGATCATGTGAGGGTCGCGGACGTAAAGACATGCGACGGCATAATAACGAGGCCAATATCTAAACTATGCGTATTACCGGTAGAAAGTAAACAGTAGAACAGTAAGTGGTACATGTTTTGTTGAAAAGAAGAATGAGATTTATTTACGAACCATATGTTGTATGGCCAAATCCGTTTGCTTTGTTTTTGTTTTTTTTTTTTTACAGAAAATGAACGGCCCAAGGGAACAATGCCTCGTTTGTTATAAACATCACCCATTCAAGCAGTGTAGCATGTTTAAGAAGATGGCTCAAAAGAACAGAGTAAATGCAGCGAGGGTACATAAGTACTGATTGAATTGCCTATCTCGGAATCACTTTGTACGGTTTTGCAACGCTCCTGGAAATTACAGGGTGTGCAGGGAAAGGCACCATACTCTACTCCATCCAGAACAACCGCGAACCTCAAGTACCCAGCATTAGAGACCAAAGCAATCTAAGTGTCCTCCCATTGCTAAGAGCACGTCCAACAGGAATCAAACGCGGGGCATAGTTAGTACCAATATCCAGCAATGGGGCCGCAACAAAAACCCACAGGCACAAAATCAACAACAGTTGAGGGATCAAAGGCTACCGCAACACAAATCCCAACATCCAAGAGGTCAAACGCCATTTCTACCCCGAAGGACGCCAAGGACAACAAGACCAAAAGCAGAGCCTAACGAGTCATCAGAAGACGAGACAACTAAAAAGATCTTAAAAGAAATCGCAACTCAAATGAAGGCATTAGCTTCTGCCGTCAATGTTGCACACGTGCAAAGGGGGAGCATGTCGAGGTTCAAGCCAAACCCCTCTCCACAACCGCAATCAGACCCCCCCTTCGATCCACGCCAATAGAGACCGATGTTATCGATGAGGATGAATTGATAGACCTTGACCTCAAAACAGAAGGTGATCGAAGTTGTGTCATAACTAGAAAAGTTAGTTAAAAATAAAGGATCGTCTTGATCAACAACCACTAATTCCAAACAAATAAACTTGTCGACGGACAATATTTCTTTTATTTTAAATAAAGTGACTGTGCTATTTGAGTGAACATCACGTAAGTATATTTCGTATACTTGTGGTGTAATTTTTGCTGTGTATTAGTTGTTGCAGTTACCGCCAACAACCATTTTCAAGGCTCTAAATTACGGCGTAATTTAGAACCAAAATTACAGATCCTTCGTCATTGTGGGAATTTGTACAAGAATATAATTGTTTGGAGGATTTAATGCCGACCACGAATTACCCCAAGATTCTAGAGGTCACATCCGACAGCATATTCAAGTCGTCCGTGCAAGCCATAGCTATCTGCGACAAGATAAAAAGTAGGAACAATGTCCTCAAGGTGCTAGCCGGGAGCACTTGGCGTGCGGACAAGAAAACGACTCCAGTGTGGTCTGCGAATACTAGTGCTACGCAGTGGAAGCATATCCAGACCTGCCCTGAGAACTGTGACAGGGTTCCTTCTCAGGAAACCAGTGGACCATCTACATGCGGAGGCGAATATCCTTCCCTTACGTTAGCATAATCATATGATTTCGTTGCAGAACCTGCTTAGGTGTTACCGTGAGAGTCATCCCAACCATCATATGGTGGATAAAACTTCCCCTACCCAGGAGTGTTAGGAAGGACATACACGATATTGAGAGAGAGGTTCAAAGCTGTAAGAGAGAACATCTAGATCAAGAAGCCTATCAGGTAGGTCTGAGTGGCATTCATACCGATGCAGTCGCGGATGCTATCAGCGTGGGCTATCCTACTGTTCGGACGTGTTTATAACTCGCTCTCAAAAAAACGATAAATTTCTTGTCTTAATTGCCGTTGATAAGCTTTCCCAGTGTTTCCTTTTCGAATTGTGTGCATAAATTGAGTACTCCTAATACTCCAAGTCCGCCCAATCTAAAAGTAGTTTTGCCTAAACGTACAGTATTTGCTTCAAGGTTTGCTGCTTCAACGTCTGAGGATGATGTCATGTCATTTATAAAGAGCAAAATAAATGTCGATGCTGAAATAAAAGTTTATAAATTCAAATATGCGGAAAAACGAAGTAAAGCTTCTTTTAAAATTCTTGTTCCTGAGGATATTTTTGAAATAATAGTTAACCCATTCTTTTGGCCTGCAAAAGCCGTTATACACGAACGTATTTATAGAGAAGTTCCAAAATCAGATATTGTATATTTACCAACATCTCAATCAAAAAACTAAATATTGTTCCTACTGTTGATAATTTTAATCTAGTTTATCAGAATGTTAGAGGTTTAAACACTAAACTATCTTCCTTATTTATAAACAGTTATATTCTGAATTATCAGGTTATCGCGTTTACCGAAACTTGGCTTTCAAGCAATATCTACGACGCATAAATTTTATGTTCCAAATTTCAGATTTTTAGACGTGATCGTACCGATAGAAGTAGAGGCGGTGGAGTCCTTATCGCCGTTTCTTCTCAACTACCTTTTGTCGAAATTTTCTTCACTACACCGCTGGATATTGAAATAGTTGCTGTAAAGATTCGCCTTAATCATCTAACAATCTATATTACTTGTTAATATATCCCACCATGCGCAAGTGTTGATACATATATTAAGCATGTTTCGTTTATTCTTTATGCCTTTCGGCATGCAAAATCCGAAGATTAATTGATTACTTTTGGAGACTTCAATCTTCCTAACTGAAAGTAGATTGAAAATGAGGATAATAAAGAATATTTACCAGCTGAATTGAATGAAAATTCAAAACAATTTATTGCTCCATTAATTAGTAGTGGTCTTTCACAAATTAATAAAATTAGCAACATATTTGGAAGAACCCTTGACCTTATATTTGTCAATAATTCTTCAGATATTTTACTCTCCAGTTGCAATCCCATAACACTTCCTGAAGACAAGCATCACCCTACCTTAAACATCCAAATCCCATTATCCACTCTTTCCACAAACCATAAGAAATCCTACCACACTAAATCCACATATTGCTTCTCAAAGATGAATTATATACGCCTAAATTCACCTCTGAGTTCATTAGATTGGCCTATGTTGTTTACACTTAGTTCTTTATATGAAATGTTAACCGTCTTTTATCATACCTTAGAGTCATCTATATCACAAAATGTTCCGAAAACCGCAGCTTTTAAGAATGTTGGTCCTAAGTGGGATACACCGCTTTTATCTAAATTGAAGAATAAAAAGAATAAACTCTACGCAAAGTTTAAGAAAAGTGGTTCACATTTAGAGTTTAAAAACTATTGAAGCATGAAATGCTTTCAAATCCCAAATCCTTCTACTGTTTAATAAATAATAAGCGCCGATATAATGGATTTCCAAAAATGTTAAAATTTGGTCACATTATTGCAGAGGATGATATTGAAATCTCAAATATATTTGCATCTTTTTTTGAAACTACATATTCCACGAAATCGCACAACGATAATTACCTATACCCTTACTTAGTTTCAGAATTTTCATCAATTCATGTTCCCAGTTTCAATGTACAGACTGTGTTAAATAACTTAAAAGTGCTCAAGAGTACGACTGTTCCCGGTCCTGATGGAATTCCAGCATGCATACTAAAAAATTGTGCCGAAAACTTTGCATTGCCTCTCTGTATGTTGTTTAATAAGTCATTAGGTTCTAGTTATTTTCCTGAATTGTGGAAGGAATCCTATATTGTGCCCTTGTTTAAAACAGGTAATAGAATTGATGTCACAAATTATATAGGTATTGCAAAGCTTAATGCCATACCAAAACTTTTTGAAAAGTTAGTTACTGATATAATATCAGTTCAAGTATAGTCTATCATATCAAAATTTCCGCATGGTTTTAGAAAGCATCGCTCAACTGTTACAAACATTTTGGAACTTACCACTGTTGTAAATGAAGGATTTAGAATGAAATGCCAAACAGACTGTATTTACCAGCTGATTTCAGTAAGGCATTCGATAAAGTAAACCATAAGTTATTGTTATATAAGTTGCATAGCATGGGTTTTAGTGCCTCGTTATTAGACTGGATAAAATGTTATTTATCAGGTAGATCACAAAGGGTGAAAATTGGAAACATAATTTCGAATAAAATTAATGTAAGTTCTGGTGTACCACAAGGAAGCCATCTTGGACCTGTTCTCTTTACACTATTTATAAACGACTTACCTAACGTAATATGCCATTCTAAAGTCCTAATGTATGCGGATGACGTAAAAATATTTCTTCCATTTAATGTTGAATCGAATCAACAGCTTTTACAGTCTGATCTCAACAACTTTTAACAGTGGTATATAGATAACCTTTTGGAATTAAACATTAAAAAATGCAAACATATGTCATTTTTTAGAGTTAAGAAAATCGCGTCGAGTTACTATTTTAATAATTGTCTAATCGACTCTGTAACATGTGTGAATGATCTTGGAATCTATTTGGATCATAGACTTGACTTCCGAGAGCATATTTCTTTGACTATTAATAAAGCATATAAAAGTTTGGGCTTTATAAAAAGATGGAGTAAAGAATTCTTGGATCCATTAGTTTGTAAACAACTTTACATTTCTTTTGTGCGCTGCATCTTAGAATATGGGATCCAGTATACGTCATTCATTCTAATTTATTAGAGTCCGTTCAAAAGCAATTTTTATTGTTTTGACTTCTTCGTCATAGTTGGACCCAACAAACATTGCCAAGTTATGAACATAGGTTAAACCTAATAAAGCTACCTACATTGAAAAGCCGCCGTACTATGCTAAATGTAACTTTTTTTATTAATGGTTATTCATGGGAAGATATTGTCAGATGTTATTCTAGATAAACTTCACATAAGCGTACCATATAGATCAACGCGAAACTATCAATTGCTTCATATAAATTATTATTCTACAAACTATGGCAATAATGATCCTTTACGTCGTCTCTTCTTTGAATTTAATAATTTTATAATTTAATTGATCTAACAGAGAGTCGCGATTCTTTAAAACGGAAATTGACTTTGCACTTAAACAGAGTTTAGTTTCTAAACCTCTACATTTTTTTCTTTTATAAAAAAAAAATAAAAAATTCTTAATTGTATATAGCAATTTAGTTTTTAATTTAGTCTGTAAGGATTTGTAATCTATAGACTTAAGAAAAATAATAAAAAAGAAGATATAAAATGAATGCCTTACTCGGAATCCACCCCTCATCCATTGCAGCTGAAGAACGCCAGCTGCCTAGACAAACTAGGGTAGTTTTGGCGCAATTACGTTCAGGATGGTGTAGTCGTCTCAATTCTTATTGGGCAGGAATTTATGAAGATGTGCGTGAAGCCTGTCCGGCGTGTGATACAGGCCCACACAATACGCTGCACCCCTTTAGTTGCACAGCCAAACTTACCCAACTCACTCCAGAAGATCTCTGTCTACAGCCCATTAAAATAGCCGAATTTCTAAAACTGGAGCTGGAACCAGATTAGCAGAACGCAAACACTTACATGTACTACTGCTACAACAACAAGAATGTATGCACTTTGCGAGGTATAAAATGTATATTTGGAGATGTTACAAACAGAATGATAAACTTAATATAGAGGAACAATTAGGTTCAATATTTGCTCTCATTATGTAGGTTTTGCATTGAGTTAATGAGAGAACCCTTTGTATTCAAGTTCAAATTATGGCAAAACGCCATATTGTTCCACCACTAAACCAAAAAAAAACTTCTTACCAATTGCGATACCGGAAATTGGAAACCTCGGTCTTGTAATCTGGCACGCTGACTACACTCCCATTTTAACTCGAGTATAACTCTCTTTTATTTTTTACAAGTTCGCAACTTCTCCGGTGCTCTGGCACGCACGGTTCCCTCTTTCATAGAACGCAATATTGTAAATGGCACTGGAACCTCCCTTAAAATTTATTGTGAAAACTCGGCTTTTTCCACATAGTGGCAAAGGAAGGAATATTTTTTATTATTATATTTATTAGAATTTTGTAAATAGTTTTTCTTTTCTGGGTAATGGCACCTTCAAAAACGAAAAGGTGGTATATTTTGTAACATTTTCTAATTAATATTCAGTATCTTCTCATTAATATTTTTATGTTTTCGTCAAAAATTTACTCATGGTTGTCGCCCACAAAAATAATTTGACATCTACTCAAAACTTTCTGACGATACAAAAGAAATTGAAAGAAATGCTCGTTTTTATTATTCCCCTTCTATAACTCACCACCAGCAATTTACATTTTTCTACGAAGTCTAAAAAGGACAATAAATGTTACCAAATGGCGTCCTTAAAACGAACAATGCAAAACAATGAACGAAAGCCCCAGGATAGCATTTAAATACATTTTCGCAATTGTCCTGTCCTGCATCTAATTAAATTAGAGAATTGAAAACTTTATTTCATTGTCATTCGTTGTGGCCTTTGCGAGAAAATATTTTCTTTACAATGTTCTTAAATAATGACATAAAGCAGTTATGTCCCATTTACGTATTAATTTGATAATGCAAATGGTTTATTAAAAAAATGTTTAAAACTTTTTGTATAACAAAAAAATATTTTTTGTAACAAAATAAAATTTAACAAAAGATTAATTACCAAAGTTAATATATTCATTTACAAATTAAATGTAGGTCATATATGCTTTGAACAGATATTTTGACTTGCATTATGATTGTGGTATATACTGAAGGAGAGCGTCTGACCTAAGCCCGATATAAATATTACGAAAATTTTAACTTTGATGGCTCGTATGCTCAAAGTCTTTGAAAGACAAATAAAGACTTTGAATGTGAAGAGGTGGAAAGTCTTCCACAGGGAAGAGAACGGGATGGCACTCTTCTTGTGATTGGAGTTGACGATGTCTCCATGGCAAGTCTGACGAAGACTAAAGGCATTGCTATCTATGTCTCGAACGCGGTCAAATTCAAGAATAACAAGTTAAAGAGCAGTAAGTTCGGCCGGGCCGAACTTTGAATACCCTCCACCATTTGGAAGGAATTTGAAAACTTTCAAAAAATAAAATCCTTAAAACATTCTGTTAAAATTTTAAAAATACCAAATATAGCCGTTATATTGGGGTCTATACGACGTGGACCCCAATATGCATAGACATTGTTTGTCATAAGCCATTACCATATTCAAATTCCAAACTTGAAATAAACGGTAGCTAAAATCATTAAAATATCGTATATAGGGAGGTACAGTTATATCGGAGCTGTGCGAAGACATGGACCTGCATAGACAATTTTCTGTCACAGGCTGTTGCATCCATTACAAACTTCAAATACCACATCTCAAACAATTTCGGTGGGTATTGTACCTAAACTCGTCAAAATACCGCATATAGAGAGGTACTGATATATGGGGCCTATACGAAGACCTGGACCTGCATAGACAATTTTCTCTCACAGACTGTAGTTCCCATTACGAACTCTTAATACGTAATTTCAAACAATTCCGGTGAATAATGACGCTAAAATCATCAAAATACCGAATACCGGAGGTACCGTTATACGGGGGCAATACGAAGACGTGGACCTGCACAAAAAATTTTCTGCCTTAGGGTGTAGTATCCATTTCGAACTTCAAATACCAACTTAAAACAATTTCGGTGAATAATGTCGCTAAAATCATCAAAATACCGAATATCGGGAAATATCGCTAAATCGACATAGTATTTTATGCTGATCAAGAATATATATATATATTGTGGGGTCTAAAATGTATATTTTGAGGTGTTACAAATGGAATGACAAACTTAATATACCCTCTATACTATGGTGGAGGGTATAATAAGGGTATTTTGCTAGAAAGGAACTTATTTAAAGGAACTTATTAGGCTCGGAAAAAGTACGCTGCTATATTATTTTTTGTCCTTTGGTCTAAAGAAATATTGAAAGTTTGCTCAATTGATATCATTTGATACGAGAGGTACTTCTGCATATTAAATGAAGGAAATGTTCAACATTTATTGTAATTTTTTTGACAAAATGATTCATATCCACGGTAATAATTCTGAAACAAAACTGCTATATATATTCGGACTATGAGCCATAGTGACCAGTATTAAACGACTTATTCCTGAAAAGATTTTACTATACTGAAACCCGTAATGTCAAATTAGGGCTCCTTTGGTTTAAGAACGTTAGGAGATAACATTATATGAGAACTATACCTAAAGGAGAACCAATATGTACTATTTTAAGTATCAATCATCATTTCTAATTACTACCGATTCGTTGGACTACAACTCAACAATACGGAGAATATATACTAATAGGTTAAAGGTTAAACCATTGTGTGCAATAGTTCCTTTATTCATTATAAACATTGTGATCACAGCAACAGGAAAACCGACAATTTGTTAGATTGAGCCAACATTTTTAGCAAGCTTTAAGCTTTTTCACAAAAAAAAACGATTTTATATCGTAAGTAAGATTTGAAGATTTTTATGCTTTTTAAAATATGTTTTAAACACAAAAACTGTGGGATAGTAACGCGGTCTGGCTCACCTAGTATATAATGAACATGTACTAGCCTTTTCTTATACGGGAAATCAAAAAAAAGTTAAAAAGTAAGCATCGGTTTTGCCGACGGATGCATACCCTTAGTCTTGCGTCATGATTGTTGAAATTGCTGACCCTTTTTGAGGCGCTTCTGAAGGAGTGGACCAACATTGTTCATTTCGTATATGACCTAATTTAAATATTGAAACATGTCGGATTTGGACTATATCGAAGAAGTCGATTGTAAGTGATATATGATAATTTTTGTAAAATGGTAAAATATGCTTGAGGGTGAGATAAAAAACTGCAACAAAGTCAAGCGCCATAATTTTTACATTTTCTTTAAATTTTATTGAATGAAGGCAAAAAATTTCGGAAATAGCTTAAAATTTTAGAATAAGTTTAGATTTGTTCGAATTGGACACCTTTGGCACGAATTATGGCCTTCAAACAATAATTTTTACTAACAAAAGACCTGGGGCTCAATTCTTGTTTTATGAAAATGTGAAATGAAAACTTTTATAAAGGAGAAAAATGTCAAATGAAAAAAAAAATTATAAAGGAAATATTTTTAATTTCAAATTTTCATAGAACAAGAATCAAGCCCATGTTGTGAAGATGATATACATCTGCCAACCCCTTTCTGGTACCTCACCCACAAAGGGTCACAGTTTCGGCAAGTCGGCAATTCTTTGCAACTTTATATATTTAAATACTTCTCTTAGCCAGAAATCTGATGTGAATATGTAATTTATCAGAATTTGTGGATTTGCATAAAATTCCTTCAAATGTTCGATTTCCTTCAAATTTTGCACATACCAGTATATTTATCTGCATTAGATGAAGTATGAGAATGGAATACTTCGGTCAGCTATATCTATTACCTCACGCTTGGTTACAAGATTGACGTGTATTCATGGGGATTCCATTATTTGCTAGAATAGGCCTAATTGCCCCATTGTGTAACCAGTGTATTAATTTGGGGCTAAAATTCCACTTTGAGCCTATTGCCTTCCTAATGTTTACAGGTTGACGAACATTTGTGGGCTTTGTTTGCCCTGTCTTGCCTGTGCGCTTTCAATTTGAGTATTTTATCCAGGAATACCCCACGGTATTTACGTTTGCTGGAAATGATGATGGATATGTTAAGAGTAATGGAAGATAAAAGGAGGGGACATTCCTTGTTCCCCTTGTGAAAAGACAGGATTCCTTTTTCCGGGTTTATGTTAAAAGCTCTTGGTCTAACCAAATTGAAGATTATATATTTTCCTGCACACCATGTGTTTCCGCCCTAGAAGTATCATATAGTAGTTTTATAACTTCCCCAGTAATGGTCTTCACAAAACTATTTACGGCAGTAACCTATCTATCTCCGATACAGATGTTATTCATGGCACCATCAATGTTAGTCCACACAGCTAGTGTGTAAGAAAAGGAAGTCGATGCCACTCCTTTTTTAGGGGTAAACTTTTTGATTCCCTTCAATTCTGTTGTATAAATTGCTCTTAAAAAGACAGTACCGCAAAGTCTCATCATATCAATACATAATAAGCTAGACGGCTTAACAATTCAATTTAAAATAATAAATCATTTTTCCAAAATAAAATCGACGACAAATACAAATATTTTTCAACAATAATTGATGGTAATGAATAACAAAAGTATGTCGCATATCGAACTAATGAAATACTTATCAGCCGTATCTCAATTACATTAAATAAATAAAATTTCATCGTAATAAGATTTTGGTTACGATTTATTGCCCCTCCTTAGACGTTCACAATTATTTCAATTTGCAGAAGATCACAACAAATTGTAAAACATGAATTCAAGCGTGCGGAAATATTGCCTGTAAAAACTTAGCACAGCTAATACTTTTGAGAGGCAAAGAATAATAATTGGCAATGTTGGAAAATTATAAATAATAACATTATATGTAAATTTGTATGTTTATATGTCGTTACCTTCTCGGTGATGAAATAAACTTCAGAATAACTTGTTGCACGTACTCAGGAATGTTACGTTAAAAGAATAATACATGGTTTGCTAGGATAAGACCCATCTAATAAGAGCATAAACATGCTGCCTAAAAAATAACACATAAATACTGGTAATTCAGGTTTTTATATTAATCATAGCCGAAAATGCAGCCACATATGGGTATGAGTTAGTAAAGGGGGGGGAGGACTTTAATAACTTCATCACACAGGTAAGGATACTTCCCAGCAACCTAGAGCCAGAATGCCGTTAATTGACTGCGATCAAAAATAGCTGTATTTAACACAGTTTTAAGAGTTACATCCGTTTGTAACTCCTCGAAATACTCATGTCAGACCCCACAAAGTTATTATATTCTTGATCAGCGTAAAATTCTAAGACAATTTAGCCATGTCCGTCTGTCTGCCTGTTGTAATCACGCTATCTTTCGAACGAATTGGGATAGAAGGCTAAAATTTTACACACAATACAATATCTACAATGCAATATCTACATGCCAGTAGGCAGGCTAAGTTCGTAAATGGGCCATGTAGGTCCACGTTATCATATAGCCCCCATATAACGGTATTTTGATGATTTTAGCGACATTACTCACCGGAATTGTTTCAAATTTGGCATTTGAAGTTTGTAATGGATACTACAGCCTAAGATAGAAAACTGTCTGTGCAGGTCCACGTCTTCGTATGGCCCCCATATAAAGGTACCTCCCGATATTCGGTATTTTGATGACTGTAGCTACATTATTCACCGTTTTTTTTTTCTAAGTTTCGCATTTGAATATTGTAATGGCTTATGAAAAAAATTACCTATGCAGGTCCATGTCGCCGTATTGACCCTAATATTAAGGCTACATTCGGTATTTCTAATATTTTAACGGATTTTATTATTTTTGAGAATTGCCAAATTCGTTCCAAATGGTGAAGGTTATTCAAAGTTTGGCCCGGCCGAACTTACAGCTTTTTTACTTGTTATTTTCTAGTTTTTAGTTTTTTATTTCGCATTCTGTTTAATTCATTTAGTTCTTATTATTGCTAGGTTTCTTGCCCATTAGTTTATAGCAGTCCAATTCCTCTAACGTAGTACCTATAATGGGACATAGGCTTGACCTTCTTCAAACAGTTTCGCACCTAAGTATACGACTGCGTGATCCACAGTGCTGCTCTGCATTTTATGTATTATAGAAGCCCATGATAGTGTTAAAGGCAACATTCTTCTTTCAGCCGTCCCGTAATTGTATTTAGCTGGAAACTGTATTATGCATGACTTTTTCCCCCACAAATATTTCCAGTTCCCCATAGTAGCTATATTCACATTGTCTGCATTTCGGGTGGCGTGTACTAGCTGATTCTGCACTTTTATTTTGTAAATGCGAGTACCATTATTTCTGTACAAATTCAATACAGCAGAGTTGTAGTCGTTAACTTATTGCTTTGTGTGTTATACCCTTAATACTTTTTCTATTGCAAACTCATCACTCGTGTCTTGAAGAAGTCTTTCAATTAAAATACTAAAATGTTGGGTTGTTAACTCACCGACTTTCAAAGCATTAAAAATATAAATAAAAGTCTTGCTGGCTCATATTTTCAGTTAATTCACACAGCGTGAATAAACGCCAGAGATGTGTATCTGGTTGGAGATGTTCTGGCTGTTTGAAAACAGGTGCTACTGATCGTTTTATAGGAGGCAGTTGTAAAAGATCACCGAAAAATAATACGTTTCTTCTCCAAAAAGCACATTTTCACAGTTCTTAATTTGCCTTAACCGAGCGTCTATTATGCATTACATTTGATAAGACACCATGGAAATCTCGTCAACAATCAAAAATTCTGTCTGATGCCATTGTTGCCTCATTTCGGACATTGGTGACATACCTGTTATACTTTTCTTTCACTTTCTTTACGTTGTGTTGCAGTTTCTGTTTTATTTGTGCTTGTATTTTTTATATTTTTTTACCATTTTGTTCCCACGAGTAAAGGACATATAACCCCCATACAACTGTACCCTCTATATATGGTATTTTGATGATTTTAGCGACATTATTTACCGAAATTATTTAAAATGACAAAAGTTGCGTATGCAGGTACAATTCGTCATATAGACCCTAATATACGGCTACATTCGGTATTTTTACGATTTTAACAGAATTTTTAATGGATTTTAATTTTTTGAAAATTTCCAAATTTGTACCAAACGGTGGAGGGTATTCAAAACAGCATTTTTACTTGTTTTTTTTTTTTTTGTTTTTTTTAAAAATTTCATATTCTTTCCCAGTGATGGAGGCTATTCAAACTCAGCTGTTTGTTACTTGTTTTTCAAAATCAGTTTTTCATTAGTTGGAGTTTGCCTGTTTGTCTGGGAGTGTCACATGCAAAGCTGCAACAATGAGAAATCAAAACTTAATTACAAAGAAAATATTTTACTACTAAGACATTTAATGGTTAGGAAATTATGTTCTCTGTGAGAGTATTAGAACGTGAGGCGCATACGGAAATTAATTCGATTCTATACAGGGAAAATGTTGTGGAAAAGTCAATTACGTAAGTATTAACAGTTTGAACGAATCGCTGTGACTTTTCCTGTTATTGGTCAGATACATTAACTTTTGAATTCTCTATAAGTTTAATTGACACGTGGTTCTTAACAGGATAAAGAGATTTAAATATTTTAAATATTGCACCAAAATATAATGAATATAAACAATTTTAACGAAAAATTTTTAAATGTTTTTCTGTTGTTGCAAATGTAAATGTTTATAAGTGCGGTTGTAAGATTTATAAGATTTTCCAGAAGAATTTTAGTTTTATTTAATTCTTTGGTCCCTCTTCTATTGAGCTTACGATCTCGTCACTTCGGTAAAAAGTATTTTTTTTTTCATAGAAATTATTTTTAAAATAACTTCTGGGGAGAATATCCCAGTCAAAAAACAAGGGAACTGATCCCCCTATTATTATTATTATTATTATTATTATTATTATTATTATTATTATTATTATTATTATTATTATTATTATTATTATTATTATTATTATTATTATTATTATTATTATTATTATTATTATTATATTATTATTATTATTATTATTATTATTATTATTATTATTATTATTATTATTATTATTATTATTATTATTATTATTATTATTATTATTATTATTATTATTATTATTATTATTATTATTATTATTATTATTATTATTATTATTATTATTATTATTATTATTATTATTATTATATTATTATTATTATTATTATTATTATTATTATTATTATTATTATTATTATTATTATTATTATTATTATTATTATTATTATTATTATTATTATTATTATTATTATTATTATTATTATTATTATTATTATTATTATTATTATTATTATATTATTATTATTATTATTATTATTATTATTATTATTATTATTATTATTATTATTATTATTATTATTATTATTATTATTATTATTATTATTATTATTATTATTATTATTATTATTATATTATTATTATTATTATTATTATTATTATTATTATTATTATTATTATTATTATTATTATTATTATTATTATTATTATTATTATTATTATTATTATTATTATTATTATTATTATTATTATTATTATTATTATTATTATTATTTAAAAAAAAACCTGCTGAGAACACAGCCTATTGAGATGGAAACTGTGGCCGTGGGAACTACAGTTACATGCGATCTATGTCTAAAGACTCTATGATAAATAATGTGAACTCTTACTTTGTTTTCGATAGGCAGACAGGCAAAGGACATTCAGATGGATATCGTTAAATCGACCTAGAATTTACAAAAAATCCAGAATATATACATTTTATGCGATTTCGGAGGTGCCAATGGTGTAGTGAAATCGGAATTTGTAATCAATAATTTAGATACTGGTCGCATTGAATCAAAAAAGAGCAGCTTTTAAATCAGTCTCAAGTTTCTTGACTATTTTTTTTAATTACGGTGATATGAATGTGGTTTTCTATATTTCGTTAACACAAATTTGTAATATGCGGAATACTTTGTCAAACTAAAATTTAAAATACGTTTCTAAGAGAAAATACCAATGAATTTATTCAGTTTGACATTTGAAAAAAAACTTCTGCATTCACTTTAAATAAGTGTAAGCTGTAAGTTTTGTTTTGCAGTCCTAAATCCACTTCCTTTTCTTCGACAAACGCAGCATTGAGATTCTTAATTTTTCCATTCAAAAAATCATATTGGAATAGTTCCACACCTCAAAAAAAATTATATTGAAATCATATATACAGGGTTGTCCATATTCGACGGACCCATCTGGCAACGTCATAACTTTTGACAGAGATGTTACATCGCTTAATGACATTCCGCGTTTGAAGCGTCAGTCCAAGCAGATTTTTACCATGAACCAATACACGCCACGCGAAATAGTTGAAATTTACATTCAACAGAAAAAGTCAATTGTGAAAACTCAACGTGCTTTTAAAACATTAAAAAATTTGAGAAGTGCGCCTTCTAAGAACACCATTAAGCGTTTATACGAAAAATTTTCGACTGGTAAGGCTCTTTCTAATCCGAAGAAGCCATATAAAATTCGACCAAGGCGATCGGCCGAGAATATCGCTGCCGTACGAGCCAGTGTTGAGAGGTCCCCAAGAACATCCCAAAAACGCCGTTCTCAGCAGTTGGGTATGGCTCGGTCCACTTTACAACGGATTATTCGCATTGATTTGCATTTGTTCAAAATTCATTTGACGCAAAGAATGTTGCCTGCGGACAAGCCTCGTCGATTGGAATGGGCCCAAAGAGTCATGGGTCTGTCGAATATGGGCAACCCTGTATATATATAAGCGCACCGGGTTCAGCTAGTTGTTATATAAAATATATGAATTCAAACGTGTTCTACTTTAAACCACAAATACCAACAATACCATTTGGATAATGCTGTTAAACTTTTTAAAATCATTAAAGTGCGTGAAGCCCTTATATGGGGCCCATACCAAAACGGGAAGCTCCTAGACAATTTTAAACTTCAAGCCTTTTCATCTACCAAATCTTCTTCAATACCAAATTTGAAACAATTTCGTAGGCAAATGTGACTAGGATTATCAAAGTGAATATCGGTGGGTATCGTTATGTGTGCGCTGTAGGAAAACGTAAATATTCAATGTTCTGCCACCGTTTATGAACTACAAATACCGATTTTAAGACAAATCCGGAAAAAATATAGCAAAAACCATCAAAATACCGAATATCGGGAGGTACCGTTATATGGGGGCCTATACAAAAACGTGGATCTACACATACAATGTTGCGATACCAGCGCTAGAGCCCATTATGTCCTACAAATTCCAATTTTCGACAAATTCGTGAAAAAGGTGTGGCAAAAATCATCAAAATACCGAATATAGTGAATTACTGTTATATGGGGGCTATACGAGAACTTAAACCTATACATACAATGTTTCACCACCGGGTCTACAATCAATTATGACCTACAAATACTAATTCTTAGACAAATCCTTGAAAAATGTGGCAAAAATCATCAAAATACCGAATATCAGGAGGAACCGTTATATGGCGTCATGGACCTATATATACAATGTTTCGCCACTGGAGCTAGAACCTATCATGACCAAATGTATCGGGATTTCAACAGACACATGGACAGACACACCGACAGACCCTCCTTTTCCAGCTGTAGAGTATAAAAATCCAGTCAGATGGACAGGGGGACATGTATAAATCGACAAGGAATGTGATTTTCTGAATATCCTTAAAAGAAACTCAGAGTCTATTTCGTATTCTCTCACAAACAACTGCACAAATTCATGAATTGTTCAGGGTGTGTATATTTTGAGTAGCCCAATAGTAATTAAGACAAATTAAATTTTTCGATTCCCCTCCGAGGAGATAGATCTCATGCAATACATGCATTACCATGAGAATTTGTTCATAAATGACACCTAACATACCTACATCAGTTTTATGCTTAATAATAGATAAGGACAGAGTTAATACGTTTTCGTCTATAATGGAAACTCTGCACGATGCAATGGCATCGTCACAATTGGATGCACAGTACCACTATTATTAGTCAATACAACAAGAAATATCAATTAGCCTAATTGAATCTCAAATTATTACAGAATAATAAACAACGATCTTTTGGCAGCGAGGTGCACTTCCCCTGTACAAAGCAAAGTTACAATACTGATGTAATGCAATACTGCTTTGAAAACTTAAAACCGACAAATTAATTGAAACTCGACGCATTGTTCATATTGCATATCGTCAACAAATATGTACAAATGATGGCCTTTAGCAACAGCTTTATTCCAAAATATGGTCGAATGTTCTATTTATACCACTTCCCGTATTATAATGGCGCTATTTGCAAATGGTTTTAATAATCAAATTTGGCTGAACAATGTATAAATGTACGGTATTCGAAGATTAAAGATTTTCAATCAGTTAGTTCATTTTCTTAGTTTTCCATTTCAAACTTTCTGGAGAAGATCACTTACATTCATTCAAGATCACGTGGATTTCCCTCTGTTACTTAATATGCCAGAAAGAAAATGCAGGGACACAGCATACAATTGTGAAAACTCAACGTGCTTTTAAAACATTAAAAAATGTGAGAAGTGCGCCTTCTAAGAACAGCATTAAGCGTTTATACGAAAAATTTTCGACTGGTAAGGCTCTTTCCAATCCGAAGAGGACATATAAAATTCGACCAAGGCGATCGGCCGAGAATATCGCTGCCGTACGAGCCAGTGTTGAGAGGTCCCCAAGAACATCCCAAAAACGCCGTTCTCAGCAGTTGGGCATGGCTCGGTCCACTTTACAACGGATTGATTTGCATTTGTTCAAAATTCAATTGACGCAAAGAATGTTGCCTGCGGACAAGCCTCGTCGATTGGAATGGGCCCAAAGAGTCATGGGTCCGTCGAATATGGCCAACCCGTATATGTGTTTGTAGGCCGCACCTCGTGTGTGTTCTGTGTGGACAGGAATCCAAGGGAGTTACAATAAGGTTATATTTCGACCAATATAAAATATGTCTTGTGAAAAGTTAATTTTTGACCTTGTCCATCGTTGTTTGCGTACACATTTAATTTTTCGGACTTACTTTCGGATTTACTTCTACCATCTAATGCAGCTAGTACGGGATTAAAATCGAACCACATTTGTGCCGTTTGATACTCTTATTTGACCGCATTTAACTTTCAACATTACAAACATTAATATTTATGTTTATATCAGTTAGAGATGAAACATTTAAACGAAAATTTATGAAATATTCCGTTTAAAATTCCATGGAAATATTCCATTAAATAATAACCCATGGACAATGGCTCTGCCTTTTGATAGAAATGTTTGATTTATCGCAATTACTTTTGACAAAATTCCTTACTCCGCATGGATTTAAGCAATAAAGACAATGTCGCATAAAACCACCCAAGGATGATGTAACCATCAATAATAACTTTTGACCTTTTTTCTTATCTTTGGCGTCCAAAATAGCAGAAACAGAATTTGATTAGCCGAAGGGGTGGTAAGGGGAGTAGCTAGTCACAAATGTCCATGATAACTACACTTTTGCTTTTTCGGATGCGAAATATTTTATCGAATTATTATTATTAACACAATACTTGGGGGAAATCTCAACGCTGCGTGGGGAAGGCAAATGTTTGTTTAACAAAGAAAAGTGGATTTAGGGACAAAAAACCAGAACTTTCATAAAATTTATTAAAAGTGAATGTAGAAGTTTGTTTAAATTTTCAAATTCATTGGGATTATTTCCCTTAAATTCTTTCTCTTAAAAATTTATGTTAAATTTCTTTCAACCGGCCGCATTGCCATATTCAAACTTTCAACCAAGTAAAATATACCGGGTTATGAACATGTTTTAAAATTACAGTCAATCAAGTATCGAACAGTTGTGGTCCATGGGAGTCATAAATACTACATTACAGCTATTTCGTTTAGGGAATTCGCCTTAGAAAGCACATATGTGAAAATAGAAAATTGTGTTGACTTTCTGGAAGGTTCCTGACCATGTTCAAAGAAAACTAATTAGCTCACATTATTATGGTCATATGTATCAGGATTAAAGCCCGGCCAAATTGAAGTCTGCTTGCTTATTTAAACGACATTGCTGAGCTTTTTCAAAATGATTTTAAAACAAACCTTGTCTGGTTACTTAGAGAGGACAAGAAGTTTTCTTAAATTTCAAAAGAATACAAATACACATTTTTATGCAAAGCTATGTAAATACCGTTTACAAACTTTTTCATGTGCCGCTTGATTCAATTCAAATCGTCGACAAAAATAAAATATTCATCAGAAATTTGAGGTACTCCAGGTGACACAGCAGTTAAAATCGCATCTTATGTCTGTGCTGGGCTATGTTTGTTTGATGTTATTGAGTGACCTTGATGTTTGGCGCCTCATTACCATATAAATGAAAATTATTTTAAATACGTTTCAATTTTCCATTAAGCTATGGGCTCAAAAGTGGACGTCGCTGTCTTAACACAAAGTAATGGCTAGCCTTGTGTTTTAAAGTATTTGTGTATGTTTATCACCGATGGCTAAAGCGTAATAGCTTTGATCTACTACTTTGCCACGGAATAAAGTCAAGGGCCAAGTAAAAATTCAGAAATTCAACACTACTGTAAAAGATGAATTACTTGGCAACGACATAGTTGTTAGATTATTTTTAATTGTTAACGCAGTAGGTGGCATAGAAAAATCCGCTTCATTTGTACGCGGAAATAGAATTACAATGTCACATCTAAACAGTTCGATGAAGTGATGTAGATGAGTACACATAAATTGATGCAAAATCAACCATCGCACTATGGGGCCGATGCCATTCTTTACCAAGTGTTTTATGCTGGGCGGGCAATATATTTCACTCGAAATGACAGCAGTCTGAAGTTGGTTGCAGTTTTTTCATCTCACCCTGTATGTGTTTCAAAGTCCAGTATACCCTCTAAAGCAATAACATGTGGTAGGAGAGGTCACTACAGCATAAACATATATCCGTTAAATTTAGTGGAAAACGATAGAGATTATGATATAGCTTCCTTACATATATTTCATCCTATTTCAAGCCGTATTGCGCATTCAATAAATTGTTGACATTATTTACTTCAAACGAATACACATTATAAGCAATTTTTTTTTGCTCTACTAAGTATGTATGACGATTTGGGGCATCATATTGCCCGCCCAGCATAAAATTTTAACAAATTATTCCAGTTACAGCTCATTATATTGTTTACAAGAGTACAAAAACATTTTGTGAGAAATTTCCAGAAAAAAAGTTATTCGTGATGGAATTCAAGCGTGGTAGTGTGATTCCTTTATATTTGGCTGGAAAACCCAAGTGGCTAGCGTTAGAGCACTCCAGCATTTAACTGTGAATAAATCTTTTGTGTCTCGTACCATCGCTCGTTACCGTGGTACTAGTAGCGTAGCCCAACGTCAAGGAAGTGGACGGAAGAAAACAGCAACATCAGTAGAAATGCTTCGAAAAGTAAAGAAGCGACTTGAAAAATTAGCTCGGGGTAAAACCGTTGCAATTCCAAAAAGTGCAAGAACTTACACCACAACAGAAAGAAAATATGCTGAAACGAGCTAAAGTGTTGCTTCGCTTGGCTGAAAGTCGTGAACTGCCGAATTTGTTTTTCTCCGATGAGAAAACATTCTTTGTCCATGTTGGCGCTAAAAATTCCAAAGTGTCGATCACCTCAAGTAAGCAATTCGCCAGGAATGGGCCAAAATACCGCAGAGCAACATTCGGGCAGGGTGTGACGGTTTCATTGGCAGTTTGAAGGCCATAATTCGTGCCAAAGGTGACCAATCTAATCAAAACTTATTCTAAAATTTGATGCTATTTCCGAAATTTTTTGCTTTCGTTGCAGTTTTTTTATCTCACCATGTATATGAGAGCTATAGCTATAAAGGAATTGATTTGGTCCAAATATGGTAGACTTTAATCTTTACATAATTTTATCGTATGATACAAGACACAACTAAATTAGAGAAAAATAGCAGGGTTGATACACCAACAAAAAAATCTGAACCGATTTCGACCAAACTTGTCGAAAGTATTTCTAAGCTGTATCTGATACCCCGCACCGAACATCATTGTTATAGAGTTCATATTAAGACTCTGAGGAGTCTAAATCTCAAATCGGATGAAAGTTATGTGTGGAAGCTATATCTATATTCTTGCCGATTCGAAGAAATTTTGGCAAATGTTCCCATCATAACCAGCACCAAAAAACGAACCTTGGAAATTCGACCTCGTGACCCCTGTGATTTTTTTTGCCACAAAAACATTCCATTGGCCCCAAAGTGCATCGTATAGACGCAACGAAGTGTCGATTGGAATTAATTTATGAAGCGGAAGGAAAAATAAAATAAAGTGTGATGAACTTTCTACACTGTCCACAATGTGAGGACCTAAATTATGTCCCAATAGTTTGTCCCTAAACCAATAAAATTTGGGAACAGTTTTACATGGCTGATGAGGAATTGATTCGGACCTTCAAAATATATATAACTAGGGTTACCGTAATATGGAGGATAAACAAAATATTGACAAATTGTTGCAATGTCGTGCTCTATTTATTAAGATTAGAAATTATTTTATTTTAGAAAATACTTAAAGATGTGGCTAGGAACTTTAAAACACCCACAATCTGTCGTTAACGGTACATGGTATGCTAAATATGAAATCATTGAGAACCCCCAATTGCCAAATGATAATTAATTCTATTGAAAATGGAGCTCAACCCTCAGGAGGAACCGCCACACAAAACAAACAAGTAAAAAGATACTAAGTTCGGCCGGGACAAACTTCTAACACACTCCACCATTATGTAAAGAAAATATGTAAATAAAAATTAACACAAAAAATTAAATTTTAATCAATTTTTTTTTATTCGAAAGATCAATACCTGACATTAACATTTGCAAATGATTTCGGGCATATGGGCACCGCTTTCTTGTTCTTGACGAAGTGCATTCTGCACGTCCAATTTTTGGCCACTTTTTCGAGCACTGCTGGCCGTATGTCACGAATAACACGAACAATGCTGGCCTCCAAGGCGTCAATTGTTTCTGGTTTATCAGCATGAACCAGTGACTTTACGTAGCCCACAGGAAATAATCGAGAGGTGTCAAATCGCACGACCTTCTAGAAATCAACTTATCGCCAAATTTTGATTTCAATAAGTCGATGGTTGCGTGTGCCATACGGCAAAGCACCATCCCATTGAAACCACATCTAATCCGGATCAATGTCATCCATATTTTTAAACAAAAAATCATTGATCATGGTGCCGTAACGATCTCCATTGACCGTAACGCGAGCTCCGGCTTCATTTTTGAAGAAATAAGGTTGGATGATATCACCAGCGTGAAAACCGCACCATACGGTGCATTTTTCTGGATGTAATTGAGTTCGTAGGGTCTCTTGTGGATTGGTCTCACTCCATATGCGGCAATTTTGCTTATTAACAAATCCGTTAAGCCAAAAATGCGCCTCATCGCTGAAGACAATTTTGCGATAAAAGAACGGGTCATTTGCCAACTGCTCTAGAGCCCAATCGGCGAAAGAACAACGGATATAATGGTCTCTCATGATGATTTGTCAGAGTATACTGAAACAAATAAAAAAAGTTGCATCAAAATTTAATTTTTTGTGTTACTTTTTACAATTTAAAGTTATATCTAGCTTAAAAAAACCCTTTACATAGCACTATTAAGTTCAAATACCAAATTTCACACAAATCTATTAAAAAATGTGGCTTAAATCGCCAAAATACCGTTACGGAATTTACCGTTATATGTGCGCTCTGGGAAAACGTGGACCTAGATATTCAATGTTCTGGCACGGGAGCTAGAACCCATTACGAACTACAACTGAGATAAAAAAAACTGCAACAAAGTCAAACGCCATAATTTTTACATTTTTTTTTTTAATTTTTTTGAACGAAAGCAAAAAATGTCGGAAATAGCATCAAATTTTATAATAAGTTTAGGTTTGTTCGAATTGGTGCCCACCTTTTTTTCTGGAAAATTCTCACCAAAACGATTTGTTAACAATATAATGAGCTGGAAGTCTGAAAATTTGGAATTAGGATCACCTTTTGTGGAATTGGTTGATATATGACGGGGAACTTGGAAATACCTACTAAAAAGTACGGATTTTACTAAACAGTATTAACTTTGGTATTTGGGGAAGAAATGGAGCAAGAAATCGGAAATTTGGAATGACAGTCCTTGATGTTGTGTAGGATAAACAGACTAAAGTATTTTTCGAAATTTTAAGAATATGTGTACCAGAAGTACTAAATTGTACTAAATTTGGTACTATTAGAATTATATAGAAGAATAGGAAAAAAAAACCTTTAAATTTTATATGAGAATCAATTCTGAAAATTAGTGTTGATATAAGGAGGTGATTTTTTTATATGTGCGATAGTGCTTGAAATCTCAAATGTGGCATTAGGTTTGATTTAGTGTTGGGAGGTGGAAATTATACATCCAATTTATAACTGGATATTAATAAATTGTGGTAATTTATTTAATACATGATATTTGGGGTAAAAAATTATCTTAATATAAATTTCTTATTCAGCATACGTAGTAGCGGGCACTTGCTAGTGTTTTATATTTATGAATTTAAATTAAGTATATATTCCATAACAAACCATTTACCCCACTGCCAATTAATTGCTTCTTGGTTTTGTTTCTAAAAATAACTAATTTTATTTACAGTTTTTTTTTTTTTTTTTTTTTTTTTTGTATTATTTTGTCACATCATTGAGAGTATGAGGTGAGTTTGACAAATTGTAATCGCACGTGCTTTGGAAGAGACATGGACATTTCATTGACGATGACACCAGTAAATTGGGTGAAATGTTGTTAATATTTTATTATTTCCGCCTTTGACACCGACGTCTGCATGACTTGTGTTAAATGACATTCTGAACTTGGCTAAAGTGAGTATGGTGTGTTCTAGTGAAGTCTCCAAGCATGGAAATGCCTTGGCTTTATCCTGCACATATCCAAAGGACTTATTAATTAGTTATAAACCTAGAAGCGATAATTACAGCTAATGCGGGTAAACTATGTATATAAGTAATCTATATGACGCATCCAAACTACTTCTAATTAACTCCATAATGAGTAGCACGAAGGTAGTTGGTTAGAATAAGGTCAGGATATTATAAAAAAAAGTGTTTATTCTCTGAAAATACGTCAAACCACAAACTTATAGTAAACTAGCAAAATCTTTAATACTAAAAAGATCTAAAAGCTTTAAAATGATAATTTCAATGGATATCACAATCAACCAAATGGATGTGAAGGAATGGTATCAAAAACAAAAATATTCTATCTTATTGTGAATTTAAATACAAAATTTTATGTGGATTAACCCACATATAATAACAGTACGTCCTGATATTCGGATTTTGGACGATTTTGGCCATATTTTCAAACGAAAATGTTTAAAATTCGGACTTAAAGTTTGTAACGTTTCTCACCATTGACTGTATAGGTTCCCATTTTTTATGGCCTATGTAACTGTAGGACTCATTTGTTTAAAGAATTTTTTCGGTACATAGAGTTCGTATTGGGTTCTTCCTCCTGTAGCAGATCATTGTCTACATAAGTTCACGATTTGCTATAGCCCCTGCACATTTCGGTACTTCCCTATATTCGGTATTCTGATTTTTTAAGCCACATTTTCAGGGGAATCAGTTAAAATTCTAAATCTAGAATTTATAATGGGTGCTATATTCTTATTATTTCTTTTGGCACTCATAAGGCGGTATCTCCAAATATTTTTAAATTTGGTTTTTGAAACTCGCAGTAGATAACAACCACCACAAACTATAAAGTTAAATGTATATTTATATATATATATATATATTCATGATCAGCATAAATTTCCAAGACGATTCAACGATATTCATTTGTTCCCACATCCCCAATAGATGTAGAGCTTGGAAACAGTTGGAACAATGATTGGTATTGAAAATCTGGTATATCGGTCTTCATTTCCGCATAGCCCTCTTATAACGGCACATCCCGGTTTTCGGTATTTTAATGATTTTAGCCAATTTTGTCCACGGATTTGTTTGAAATTTGGTATTAGGAATTGTAAATGTCTGGTTTTTCTTCGATTATTGTCACATTTTCTATCGGATTTGTTCCAAATTCGGTTTAAAATTTTAGTGCACAACCGGTGTCAGAACATTGTCTTTATTGGTCCAATCTTAACACAAACAATCGATATTCGATTGTTTGATGATCCTAGTCACATTTTCCGACGGGACTGTTTCTAATTTGGTGCTTAAAACTCGAAATGGTGGAGGGTAATTAATGTTCTTGTTATAGGTATGACTTTCAATATTTTCTTGAATAAATTGAAGTCACGTTGGTCTTAACATTTAATAAATGTTCGAATATATTTTGATTGGGTCCTTGGCAAGATTTTACGCCCCCGCCCATCTAAAAATATGTGCCCTTCCCCAAACATTGAGAAGTATATTGGACACAACGAGATATTCAGAATTAAATATTTCAAAGTGTAATTCAACGAACTTAAACCACTCGGAGTTGGTGGTCGGAACTGATGAATTCGCCTCAATTATTTGGGTCCTTCAAAGTTTTAACCTAAGCTCTTCGAAACAATCAATGACCACATATAATTCCAAATTTTTGAGATCGTACTATATTCTATAATTCTATGTTGGTAACGCTATTTCATATATTGAGACCAATTCCTAAACAGATTACACTATTTGGATACATAAGACTTATATTTTGCTTCTTTTTCAATCCAATTAAACTCTCATAGTGGTATACGTTTGTGTGTGTTTGTGAATTGTGTATTTTTAAATTTGGATAATATTTTTCAAGACATTGAAGTTGGCGATTCTCTGTGAAAAATGCGTTTGACCTCCCTGCAAATTCCGTATGCGGATAAAAGTAATTTGGATTAGCATATTTGTTGTTGCCCCTGTCATAGCTTAATACGAAACAAATCGATTTGAAAGTTTATTTTTCCATTGGTTGGGGGAATATTTCGGCATACAAACCAACCATTGTGTTTGTGTGTGTAAATGTGCACACACATTTCCTCTCTGTTCCAATTCAAACCATTTTGTGGTGATTTTCGTCTTACTCGACAATTTGTGACCATTTGAAATACGATAAAAAAGGTTTTCCAAGGGATTTCATGCTATGTTAGATGTTTATTTTTAGAAAATGACACGGAAGCGATTGCTTTCTGATTTAACAACTTTCCGGCTCTTGGCGTTAAAGCTTTTGGTTTTTCATTAATTTTTCTTATATTTCGTATTTATTCGAGACATTGGAAGGAAATATATTTGTATTTATACCATATATACATATTTGTAGCTTCTGTGATTTGTACTCATGCTTTGAATATTCTTGTTCATAGCCTCGAGCTCTTCCACCACACATATTATGGAGGGTATATTAGGTTCGTCATTCAGTTTGTAACTCATCGAAATAATAATTTAGACCTATTAAAGTATACATATTCTTGATCACTGTAAAATTCTAAGACGATTTAACCCTATCCGTCCGTCTGTTGTAATTACGCTAGAGTAAAAACCAATAACGACAGGAAGCTAAAATTTTGCACAGATCGGTTTACGATATCATATAGCCCCCATATAACGGTACCCCCAATATTCATTATTTTGCTGATTGTAGCCAAACTTTTCCATAAATTTGTCTGAAAATCCACTCAAGGAGTGTCTTCTGAGTACTTAGCCCTCTAGAATAGTAATGTCTATATAGGTTCACGATATTATATAGCCCCACGGTATTGGGTATTTTAATGATATACCCACGATACCCACGATATTGGGTATTTTAATGATTGTAGTCAAAATTGTTAATAAAGTTTTCTGAAAATCCACAAAAGAAGTTCCTTGTAAGCACTTTACACACTAGATGAGAAGAGTCCCTATAGGTCCGCGATACCGAATAGCTCCCATACAGCGGTACCACCGATATTCGGTATTTTGATGATTTTAGCGACATTATTCGCAGGAATTGTTTCAAATTTTGTATTTAAAGATCCTAATAGGTAGTACAGATTCAGTACAGTATAGCCCCCATATAGCAATATCTCCTTATATTTCATATTTTGATGGTTTTATAGACATTATTCACCGGAATTGTTTCATATTTGTTATTTGAAGTTCGCAGTAACAAGAAATTGTCTACGCCGGTCCAGGTCTTCGTATAGCCCCCATATGTCGGTACCTCTCTATATTCCGCAGTCTGATGATGATTTTATCGACACTATTTAACAAATATTTGTTAAATATTTCGTATTTGAAGTTTCGTATTTCGTAAAAGGTAGTTCAGCCTATGACAATAAATTGCGTATGAAAGTCGACTTCTTTGTATAGCCTCAATATATCGGTACCTCCCAATATTCAGTGTTTTGATGATTTTAGCGACATTATTCACCGGAGTTGTTTCAAGTTTCGTATTTGGAGTTCGTAATGGGTACTGCAGTCTACGACAGAAAATTGTAAGATATAATAGCATTGCATTGCAGCACTTTATTTTATTTCTTATACCCTACAGCATTCTATGAAGGGCCATTATTCGTTCCTTTTGTAACTCCTCGAAATATTCATAATAGACCTTACAAATTATTTATATTCTGGATCAGCGTAACATTGTAAGACGGTCTAGCGATATCCGTCTATCTGTCTATCCGTCTCTCTGCCTGTCTGTTGTAATCTCGACATCTTTCGAACAAATTAAGATAGAAGGCTAAAATTTGCATACATTCATAATTTACCAGTAGGCGGTTAAGTCGGTCCACGTTTTCGTATAACCCCCATATAATGGTACTTCCCGATATTCGGCATTTTCGTGATTTTAGCGACATTATTTACCGGAATTATTTTAAATTTCGTATTTGAAGTTCGTAACGGTTTTCATTTAAATTGTAGTTTTCGGATTTTTCTTTTTGAAAATTTTCAAGTTCTTTCCAAATGGCCAAAATTAACTGCTTTTGCCTATTATTTATTTATTTTTTTGAAAATTTCCAAATTTGTTCCAAATGGTGCAAGGTCTTCAAATGTACTGCCTTTTTTACTCGTTCAGGCATAAAATGGACAACATTTATTAATATTTCGATATACGGTATTTTCATAAGGTGAACTTTACAATTTGTTGAAATATTCTCTTAAAATCACGAAATGCCACTTCATGAGGATCCGAAAATATAAAAAATTCTCACTAACTAAAAATGCTAACAATTCTCATTGTAGGTCGTAAATGGAGAACTCTGTTTTTAAGAAGAACTCGATTTTTTACTTTAAATTTATAAAATTACTAAATTACCAAAAAATGTTGTATGACTACAACAAAAAATAAATGCCAATAATATGTATTATTAATAAGAAAGTCCTGATGCGTGGACTACGTAATTCTTTGTTTCATTAGATAAACAACGCCAAGAAAGCATAATCTTTTACAAATATTTACCACCCACCTTAATAAGAAAGCATTGACAGAAAAAATGTCCAGTTGTATGACATGTTACAGCGAATGCCTAGATATGTGTGTGTGTAAATGTAGAGTAATTACCTTTTGAGAACTCTCTTTTGTTAAGTATTTGATACGCATATAATCCCAGAAATAATCGCAGCTTAATTAGGATGGATGGAAGATTATTACCTATTCTCACGTAGGGACAAACATTAATTTTTGAACTAATTATGTTGACATTATTAAAAGAGAATTAATGTATGAATAGAATGAAGTAGATGTATTAAGTCAACTACAACACGTACAATGGTTGTGGTTTATTGTCACTTTGTACTGTCAGCTTGCTTAGAAAGATAATTAAAATTGCAAATTACAGATAACAAGAATCCAATTACAATTAGATTTGTACTTTTCATAAAACACAAACTGGCAGCTAGGAACATTTATTTCAATGAAAATATAAATATATTAAATCTGTATGCTGCTGGAAGTTCTACAATACATCTTACAAAAATGTTAAAGGTAGGGCATACGAATAATATAAATACAATTTGATCTTGTGGTAGCTTTGTCATGTCAAAATACACATACAGATTTTAAAATTAAAATTCAAACTTACAGTTTTTGCAGACAGTAAATTTTTGAGTTTTGGAAAAAACATAGTCGGATTAAAAACTCGATATTGTGATTTTCTGTCAATTAAAATGTTGTAAAAAGTGTCAAATAATCGAAACAAGTATCTGTTATTCATAAATTTGAAGTAACAAGACTCTTGTTTCAAAGTTGCATTCTTAATACCATAATGTGGAGGGTATATTAATTTTGTAATTCCTTTAAAAACTCCTCGAAATAAACATGTAATACCCCACAAAGTATATATGTATTCTTAATCAGCATAAAATTCTATGTCGATTTAGCGATGTCCGTCCGTCGGTGGAACTCACTCAAGTTTCCGAACGAAATGAAGTAGGTTGACAAAATTTTACTCAAGTTTATATTATGTCTGCAGGACTTTTGGTATTGAAAATGGGTCATGTAAGTCCACGTTTTGGTATAGCCCCATATAATGGCACCTCCCTATTTTCAGTATTTTGGTGATTCAAGCGACGTTATTCACCGAAATCGTTTCTAATTTGGTATCTGAAGTTCGAAACGGATACGACAGCCTATGACAGAAAATTGTCTGAGCAGCGTCACGCCTTCGTACAGACCCCATACAACGGTACCTCCGATATTCGATAATTTTGATGACTTTAGCGACATTATTCACCGGAATTGTTTAAACTTTGGTATTTGAAGCTCGTAATGGATGCTACAGCTTATGACAAAAAATTATCTGTGCAGGTCCACGTTTTGACATAGCCCCAATATAACGGCACTTCCGATATTCGGTGATTCCGATGATTTTAGCGAAATTATTCACCGGAATTGTTTCAAATTTTGTATTTGAATTTCCTAATGGATACTACAGCTTATGAGAAAAAATTGTCTGTACAGGTCCACGTTTTATAACCCCCATAGTACCTCCCTATATTCGGTATTTTTATGATTTCAGCTACATTATTCACCCTTTCAAAGTTTCGCATTTGAATATTGTAATGGCTTATGACAAAAGTTGCTTATGCAGGTCCACGTCGTCAAATTTGCCAAATTCGATCCAAGTGGTGCAGGGTACTCAAAGTTCGACCCGGCCGAACTTACAACTTTTTTACTTGTTAATATTTGAAACAAACTCTCCTACCAATTATTGTATAATGCGACAATATAGAGATTATAAAATTACGTCATTGTTGTAGAAATCACGTCCAAATTTCTTTACTAATGTTGAAATTTTATAGGACAGGTCTGATAAATTATGAAAATTTGGCTTTCTGTTCCAGTTACATTTTAAAAATCTGTTTTAAAGTAGTATTTGAAAAGTTATCCATTGCTTCCTTACGTATATTAATAATATTTTTTTTATTTATTTTCCTTTTCTCACACCTTACTAGCGTGGCAACGAAAGCCAAAACCGAAAAATAGTGTTTATTAGTCAAGTCACGTTTTGCAAATTGTTTTCCATTTAAATGAAGGAAGTCTGGGTGGTTTTGCACGTCTGATTGTTTATCCAATAATTTATTTAAGCTTATTATAGCCTTGTTGTACTCTTAGAATAAAAGGATTTGGGTGGGGAAGTGTTCTATTTGCATAATACAAACAAATCCTTCTACTTTCTTTGGTTGTAAAAAGAAAAGGAGTTAAGGAGAATGGGTTCTGAATCTTTTCTGTATCAATACTAACAAATAACATTGCAAATATGTTTTGATCTAAAGCTAGGCAATCCGTTGTTTCTTACATTTGTTGTATTATTAAGTGTGATATGCAATGTTTAGCACAAGAAGAAAAAATGACGTGAAGGCCAATTACATACAACTTAAACATGTAGGTTTGGCCGGGCCGAACTTTTAACACCCTCCACCATTTAAACTGAACTTTAAAAACTTCAAAACAATTTTCTCGAAAAACACCGCTTAAATGAAAACCATTATATGGGGGCTATACGAAGATATTGACCTGCATACTTTTTTGTCATAGGCTGTAGTACTTATTTCGAACTTCAAATACGCAATTTAAAAGATTTCCGGTGAATAATGTCGCTAAAATCAAATATGCGACATGAAATTGTTTAATAATAATAATTTAAAGTTCAAAAGACTAAATATGCCGAAGCATTTGTGTCTTTTAAATTCGGACTTGTATTGCCCATTTGGTGCACAATTAATTTGAAATCGGATAAAGATATATATGGGAGCTATATCCAAATCTGAACCGATCTCGATAAAATTTAGCAAATGTATTTCTAAACTGCATTTGATATATTTCCCTGAATACCGTTGTTACGGAGTACATATTACGGCTGTGCAAAACAAATATAACAAATCGGATGAACAATATATATGGGAGCTATAGCTATATCTGAACATATCTTCACCAAATTTAAAATACTAGCTTCTAGACTCAATTCGGTCATAAGTGCCAAATTCCATCCCGTTTGGTGCACAATAAAATGTAAATCGGACGAAGTTATATAGGGGAGCGGGGACAAAAATAAAAAATCGGTTGAACAATATATATATGGGAGCTATAGCTATATCTGAACCGATTTCGATCAAATTTCGCATACTTTTTTCAGGCCTAATTTAATTGTATGTGCAAAATTCCATACTATTTGGGCAGATATTACACGTTTGGTGGACAAAAAAGGCAAATCGGACGAATATATATATGGGAGCTATATCTAAATTTTGACCGATTATCTCCAACTTTAATAGGGTTCGTCCATGGGCCAAACAAATGACTTGTGTAAACTTTCATCTCAATCGAATAATAAATTCGAACTGCATTTTGTTTACAAAAATACATGGACAGACGGACGGACGGACATGCATAAATCGACTCAAAATGTGATTATATGCTGATCACCAAAAGGAACTATGGGTCAATCTCGTTTCCTTCTCAATGTTAAAAACAAATGCACAAAGACATAATACCCTTACCACTATGTGGTGTAGGGTATAATGAATAGTAGAGCGAATTGGACATTTGTTAAGAAAAGGAATTCTCTCCTTCCAGAAATTCTTCCCAAGCTTTCAAGATACCTTATATCGCTTTTGCAGGTCATGATATAAGTCATAACCCCCTTTATAGGGTAGAACCCCATTTGAACTACATTTTACATTTTAACAATATTTATACCCTACACCACAAGGTGGTCAGGGTATTATGTCTTTGTGCATTTGTTTGTAACAGGCAAAAGGAAACGAGATAGACCCATAGTTCCTTTTGATGATCTGCATAGAATCACTTTCTGAGTTGATTTATGCATGTCAGTCCGTCTGTCCGTTCGTCCGTCCGTCTGTCCATGTATTCTTGTGAACAAAATGCAGGTCGCATTTATTATCAGATTGAGATGAAATTTTGCAAACAACTATTGTTTGGCCCAAGGACGAACCCTATTGAAATTGGAGATAATCGGTAAAAATTTTGATATAGCTCCCATATATATCTTCGTCCGATTTGCCTTTTATTGTGCACCAAACGTGTAATATCAGCCCGAATAGTATTGAATTTTTCACATACAACCAAATTAGGCCTGAAAATAAGTATGCCAAATTTGATGGAAATCGGTTCAGATTTAGCTATAGCTCCCATATATATTGTTCATCCGATTTGTTATTTTTGTCCTCCGCAGCCGTAATATGCACTCTGTAACAATAATATTTGGGGAAATATATCAAATGCAGCTCAGAAATACCTTTGCTAAATTTTTTCGAGATCGGTTCAGATTTGGATATAGCTTCCATATATAACTTCGTCCGATTTACCATTTATTGTGCACCAAACGTCTAATATTTGTCCAAATGGGATGGAATTTTGCACATACGACCGAATTTAGTCTAGAAGGTAGTATGCCAAATTTGGTGAAGATCGGTTCAGATATAGTTATAGCTCCCATATATATTGTTCATCCGATTTATTGTATTTGTTACCCACAGCCGTATATGCACTCCGTAACAACGATATTCAGGGAAAAATATCAAATACAGCTCAGAAATATCTTTGCCAAATTTTATCGAGATCGGTTCAGATTTGGATATAGTTCCCTTATATATTTTTATCCGATTTCAAATTAATTTCGCACCAAATGGGCAATACAAGTCCGAATTTAAAAGATACAAATGCTTCGGCATATTTAGTCCTTTGAATTTTAAATTATAATTATAATCATAGCGTGTATGATTGAATTCTCCCATTAAAACTTTTAATTATTAAGTGGAGCTCAACTAAATTAGCAAAGTGGTGTAGGGTATCATAAAATCGGCCCCGCCCGACTTTAGGACTTTCTTTACTGGTTTTAATACTAATTTCGCCAATTGCTGGTAATTTGACATGAAACCATCCTTTCAAAAGTGATCAAGTTTTGGCATAACCATCAAATGATTTAAGCTATTTCCGGGATCTTGGCCACTTTCTTCATTTGGAGGGGTTCTATGCAAGTATTTTAACCCGTGACAGATAATTGTCTTTAAGGTCCTGACAGAGAGTTGACTATATAGGTCCACGATATCGTATATCCCCCATACCACGGTACCCCACGATATTCGGTATTTTGATGATTTTAGCCGCATTTTTTCAACGGAAATGTCTGAAAATCCACACAAGGAGTACCTTGTAAATACTTTACCTCCTGACAGAGAATTGTTTATATAGGTTAACGATATAATATATCCTCTATATAACGACACCTCCCCATATTCGGTATTTTGATCATTTTTGCCACATTTTTCAAGGGAAATATCTGAAAATCCACACAAGGAATACCTTGTAAATACTTTATCCCCTGAAAGGGCACTATCTATATAGGTCCACGATATCGTATATTCCCCATACAACGTAACCCCCAATTTTGGGTATTTTGATGATTTTATCCCCTGAAAGAGAATTATCTCTATAGGTCCACGATATCGTATAGCCCCCATATAACGGTACGGTATTTTGTTTGTGCAAAATTCCATACTATTCAGGCTTATATTATACGGTTGGTACACAATAAAATGTGATTCGGACGAAGATATATATGGGAGCTATATCTAAATTTTTACCGATTATCTCCAATTTCTTGCGCAAAACAAATTGTCAATAAATGCGAACTGTACTTTATTTACAAAAATACATGGACAGACAGACAGACGGACATGCATGAATCGACTCAGAATGTGATTCTACGCAAACGCAACAAATGCACAAAGACATAATGCCCTGACCACCTTGTGGTGTGGGGCATAAATACGGTATGTAGAACCTCCTAAAATCACAGGGTTTGGAGTAAGTAAGAGTAAGCATGCCTCGGTGAATTCAATGGACCTTTATATTGGACTCTTAATCTACCTATTTGCATGGTGGCAACTTAATGTTCTAAGCTTAATGTTCAACAATTTGCAATGTTCCTATTAGTTTTCTTCGAGCAAACAATACTGCTTTGACCATGTCGATATTTCCTGTTGCTTGAAAGATAGATAAAATGTGAAAAATAACTTTTGTTCTTCTCAAGACTTTTGTCTAAATTCCATCTTACACAAGCTCATACGACATCAGATTTTACTAATATTATCTCATATTAGAATGGAAATTTTTCCAATTTGACGTATAAGCGAAGACTCAGATATGTATAATCTTAGCCACATTCAACTTTGCAACTAAAATACTAATCCATATTTAATTATTCTCGACTACAATATTCTATGTGGTTCTTGCCCCCTGAGGCAGTCTTGTTTAAAACACACTTAATTTATATTAGCTTAAGAAACTATTTGTTGAAAAACAAGACTCCCTTAGGAGTGAAAATTCCATTTTCCTGAAGTCAACTCGAAGTTCTTCTTTTGTGTTGGATTGCCTTCAAAAAAAGTTTTATCCTTTTAATGTGCTACTTCATAGGATCTAGAGTTTGTCATAAATGGTTACTATAAAACGAAAAAAATGTTTTAGCATCCATGAAATGATGAAGAGAAAAGGTTGTCAAGACTACCCACATATCTCCAAGGAATAATGAAGGAAATCGTGTGCTATCCATCATGTGCGTAGTCGTTGTAAGTCCACGCTGAGAAAAATAAATGTTTATTCGTTGATATTAAGTGTCTGTAAAAGCACTCTTGTTAATGTAAAAGTTGAAATGTTAAAATTTGATGACGCTTTACAGATGTGGTCTCCGTTGGCCAAATGCCACACCAAAGATTAGGGTTGCCGCGGTAAGGCACCATCAAAATAATGTTAATTAACTTTTGAACGAAAAATAAACTTTAAAAGTTCTGAGGTTACCTGATGTTATTGTAGGTGTATCATTAACGGGTTACACGGTTACAACGTTAACAACGTTAACAAAGCAAGTGTTATTTTATTTGTGTAAAGTAAATCGTACCAACTATGATAATTATTGAATGCATATAACGGCTTTAGAATTGTTTAAATGTTGACATCAGATGGAACTAATATATCTGAATCGATTTCCACTGAATTTGACGTAGGTAATTTTTCCTGCTTTATGTGATCTCTGGTATTGAATATAAATGCAAATTAATAATTTTGAAAGGAGTTAAAATAAAATGGGATGAAATTATATATGTAACATATAAGAGACACGGGAGCCAATTCGATATTCAGAACTTGATCGTGTAACTTTAAATTTAACCTTATTAGACAAGTGTAAAACCGTTGGTGTACCATTTACATCAAATTGGAGGAAAATATACATCCGACCTATATTTCATCTGAACCGATTTCGATTGAAAAATGCATTTATAGTATGTACCAGATATCTTTCATGAAATATACGTGTTATGGAGTGCAAATTACAAATATATGGGAGCTATACCGATTGTCACCAAACGTGGCATGCATGCTTCTAGGCTGGATTTGTAGAATATGAAAGAGTCTTTTCTATTTTGCTTGATATTACAATAAAATTTAGTTTGGGCAAAGACCATGTTTCCTTTTGCGTGTTTCAAACAAATCCGAAATGATTTAATACCCTGTACCAAAGTGTGGCGTATCGTATAAAAAGATGTAGCACAAAAATATGGAATTGGGACGATGATATATTAATTTAATAAATAAAACAATGCCAGTCTTGAGTAGGCGATGGATAAGGTGGTTAAATTCTTCACATAGCCATTTTTGGAACAGTCAAATAACTGAAAGAATTCTCAAGTAACTGATATTACTAACTTTTAAATTACATGTATATATGTTAGCCCGGATAAATTTTAATACCCTCCACTATGAGGTAAAGAAAACCTTTGTTAATAAAAGTTTAAAACGTCATGGGCGGTACCGCACTACAGGAGCTAAATCAAAACTTTAACCAACATAGACAATTTTCGAATAAAGGTGTTATTATCTGTTCAAATGCCCAACTTTAAACAATTCCTTGGAAAAATAAGACAAAAATCATCAAATTATCGAATTTTGGGAGGTACTTCTATATGGGCGCTGAAGAAAAACGTAGACATGTGTGGACAGTGTTCTGCCACCGGGCATAGAGCTCATTATGAACTGCATATACTAATTTTTTTAAAATTTCTATTAGAAAATGTGTGTGGAGCTTAACGAAAACGAAGATCGATATGGCCAATTTACGAACTTGACCCGCCTACTTACCAATAAACATATGTACCTTATCAGGTATACATATAGTTATTTGGATATACCTAAAGTACTCCGAGGAGGGTATAAAAATACCGAAAATTAAGACTAATCGTTATATGGGGGCTAATGTAGTCCGATATGTCCCAATTCCAAAGCAAACACCCAAGAAGTAATAAAAAAAAAACTAAATATTAAAATAACATAATACAATGTCTCGCCACCGGAGCTAGAACCCATTATGACCTACAAATGCGAATTTTTAGACAAATCCCTGAAAAATCTAAAAAATCATCAAAATACCGAACATCGGGAGGTATTGTTATATGGGGGCTATACGACAACCTGGACCTGGACCATACCGTTTTGGTATGGCCCATATAACGGCCTCACTCACTTTTTTCGATAAATTTAACTACATTATGCTAACGGTATTACTTCCATATAAAAATGTTTCCTTTACCCTAAGGTGGAGGGTATTGAAAGTTCGACCCGGCCGAACTTACTGGTTTTTACTTGATATTTATTACTCCATTTTTGATAAAGGAACAAAATAAAAAAACTAAATCCATGTCTTAAGTTACAGTCTAGTTATTTACACGAAGATTATTATAAATCAAAGTCTTGATTTTTAAATGAACATATTTGTAATAACAAATATAAATTGAAACATAATATATTTGATATGTTAATATACAGTGAAGGAGAACATGAGCTACGGTTTTAGATCGATATCTTAAAAATTGCCTATTTTTTAGTTATGGAATTCTTTGAGTAAATAACAGTTTGTGTTGGTTAATTCAAACATCTTATAATCAGTCTAAGTTTATTCATTTGACGCCATGAAATGCCATGCGCATAACCAATTAACTGGAGTTGGCATTTCTCCATAATTTTGAAATACAATCACGTCATAATACCACAATGTTTTCCTTATTTCTCTTACCTAAATTGCAAATAACTTCCGGCCAAGAAATTATTTATATGAAAATAAATATTAATATTAATTAGAATACTTGCTTTACTTCCCTGAAATACATGGGTCTGCAAGTTAAATAAGTAAATACATGGGTTGCATATTTTCCACTCTACCCAGAGAATGTATGTATTTTAATGTTACTAATAAATGTATTTTGACACGTGGTTTCATTATTTTGCTTTTGAATTGTTTTGTATGAAAAGTAAGTACGGTTGCAGATTTTAAAATTATAAGCTCCCACATTATTGAAACAATGCAAAAATATTTATTTTATGTTAGGAATTCATGTGAATAAACCACAACATCCATAGTAGAAAAATACAGACAAGTACATCAGCTCTTGTGAACATTGATATATAAAAAATATTTAAATACAAGTTAAAAAGTATATGTCGGTTTTGCCGACAGATGTGTACCCTCAGCCAATTTTCAATTATTAAAATATATTTTGACTTCTGTTATGATCATTCGAATTGTTGACCCTCTATGGAGTATGTTCCGAGGGAATGGGCCAATATTGTTCATTGGACCATTACTGTCAATTGGGCCAATATTGTCAGACCTAAATGAAAATATGACCTCAATAAAAATATGATATAACTATTACAAAGCGTCAGGTTTGGACTATATTGACTACTTCCTTCACAATATGAGAGATGTGTGATAATTTTTAGAAAATGTTAAAATGTGCCGGTATGTTCTTCATCTAATCAGATAAGAATATTGGTATAGGCAAAATTACAAGAAAATCAATCTTTGCGAAATCTTAAATTCCACATTCATATCAGGTTTCTGCTACAGATAAATATTAATAGCAAGTTGTAAAGAATAGATGACTTGTTTTGCAAGTTATGACAGATAAAAGTATTGACTTATGGTATTGTGACCCTTTGTGGTTGAGGTACCAGAAGGCGTTCGCAGATATATATCATCTTCGCAACAGCTTTTGTGTTGGCACAAATGTTTGCATGTGTGTAGTTTGAAGAGTTGAATGCTTATTTCGCTTTTTTGAGCGTTTCTTTAACCTTGAACCCCATGTGGGTAAGGTACCAGAAGAAATAGTCGGATCTCTACCATATTTATAACACATCTTGTGTTGATGGAAGTAGTGAACCGATATATTCTATCTTCACAGCAAGCATTGAGTTGATAATAGTATTGAAATGTGTGTAATTTGAAGACAATCGGACTCATGCATCACATTGTATAATTATTCCAAATGTTGAACTGTTGTGGGGATGTACTTAATGGAGTGGACCCATATTGACCATTTTCTCACCTGACTTAGCACTGATGCAAATATTAGGATTTGCAAAGTTGGGGTAAAATCGGATTTTTCTTTCTCTTTCTGTGCAGTAAAATATTTTTTTTTTCAGTTTCAACCTTTTGTGGAAGTAACAAAAAGGAGTGGACCGATAATATTATGATGTACCAAGTTTGGACCAAATCAAATACCCCCTTCGAGAGTTAGCGTGCGCACCAGCCAGACAGACAGACGGACGGACATTGCTAAATCGACTCCAAATGTCTGGAAACGGATTTGGTCCAAAGACAACTAGGGACTAAAATCGTTATTTCGATGATCACGTTTTGGCCTCTCTAGCCATATTGCTGAGGATATAACTATCCATATGACTAAGGGTATAAAAATCTTAAAAAACAAATGCGGCTGCCTGTGTTATTTTATTTTGTTGTGCTCCGCACCACAGTGTGGTGTAGGGTATAAACATTGGTTCCATGATTTTGTGTTTTAACATCAGTTCCACTTTAATTAGAATTTGTATGTAAGTAAGTATAGACGTATGTATGTAAATGTTAAAAAGAAATATACATTTTCAGATTTTAGAATTATACGCTCCCATCGGTCTATGGCAATAATAAAATAAATCTTAAAATAATATTTTAAAGTAGAGAGCGGAAAAACGGAAGAAAATTGGTAAATTGAGACCTGTTATTATATAAAAGAAAAACCAAATTACAGATATATTGGATTGAGTTAGCAGTTCCTTTGTGTAAAGTATATTTTGTAGTTTCAATATAAACATCATGGATGTAATAATGAATTTTTATAAATGTTGATCATTGTTAAAATGGACTAAAGACTTTTTCGGTAATCCAAACATATTAGGCAGTATTTAGGGCTACGATCATTTTGAACACTTGCAACCTAAAGGATTAGGGCAAACCCTTATAGAAACCCTGAAAATCGATAAAATTGTATTCGATATCTTGTCTTGGAAATTTTAAGCCGATTCGAGGCATGAGTGTTGAAAAGAACAATCCGTTGTGTTATTTGTTCATAAAGGGATTTCCGCCAAATGAAACGAGCAGGTGAGCAAGAAAAGTCGAACAGTTATGATCGATCTTCAAGAAGATCTCGGGCAAGGCGTTTATCATTCGAACTTTTCGACGAAAAATAAATGCCCGTTTAAAGGAATATAACGCGTGTTTGTTTAGGATTGTATATACTTTTTTTTTTGTAAAGTTAGATATTTTTAATTCATTCGAATAAGGCGAAATTTTGATCTTATCTATGAGGAAACTTAACGATTTCAATTTGCCCCACATATAGATCATCGATTAGCAGCATAATATGAGAATTTATCATAACATGGGCCTGTATTGAGCATTGTACTACAATGAAATATTCATTGAGGAGAACTTATTGCATGTAATTTTGACAGAAAGTGGGCTCTATTTCTGTAGTTTTACGAAAATCTTCTACCTGTTTATTTTACCAGGGTTTTAACAAAATGTGCACAAATATGTCCTAAGTTAAACCCCAAATAATTTACGACATTGGATGATCGATTTCCAATTTCCAATTTCCATGACATGCCTCCTTAGAAGTTTACATCCGGGGGTGAATAAAGGTATAATGTCCCACTGTTCCTCTTATAATATTCTTGCAGATATAAAACGCGGTGGTAATTTATTTTTTATAAAAGTTTTATTAATTAGAGGACAAACTTGAAAATGGTATGTACACGAATGAGAATCAAATGTGATGTAAAGAAAAAAATATATTCTACAAAAATAAGTATTCAACAAAAAATTCAAACGTATGTGATTGAAACAATATCAAAATTAATGAGTTATTTAAAAGAAGTAAGAAGCAATAAACTTTCAATACCCTCCACCGATTGGAAGAAATTTGGAAATTTTCAAAAAATAAACAAATTATTTTATTAATAATTAAAAATAAATAAAAACTATTGAAATCATAAAAACACCGAACATAGGGAGTTACCGTTAAATACAAACGAAGACGTGGACCTGCACAGGCATGTTTTGTCGTAGGCCATTACAATATTCAAACACGAAACTAAAAAAATTGTTGCGAATAATGTCACAAAAACATCAAAATACCGAATATAGGGGTGAACCGTTAAATGGGGGATATACGAAGACGTGGACTTGCAAACGCAGTTTTCTGCCACAGGCTGTAGTAACCATAACCAACTACAAATACGAAATTTTAAACAATTGCGGTGAATAGGCAACCGTTATTTGGGTGCTATACGAAGACGAGGACCTGCACAGACATAGGCTGTACTATCCATTACGAACTTCAAATACCTAAATTGAAACAGCTATGGTGAATGATGTCGCTTAAATCACCAAAGTACCGAAAATTGGGAAGTGCCGTGGCGTGGACCTTCAAGGACAATTTTCTGTCATAGGCTGTAGTGTCCATTACGAACTTCAAATATCATATCCCGGTGAATAATGTCGCTTAAATCACCAAAATACAGAAAATAGGGAGATACCATTATGTGGGGGCTATACCAAACGTGGACCTACATGGCCCATTTTCAATACCAAAAGTCCTGTAGACACAATATACATACATTTTAGTAAAATTTTATCAACCTACATCATTTCGTTCGGAAGCTAGAGTGATTTCCACAGAGGGACGGACATCGCTAAATGGACATAAAATTTTATGCTGATCGAGAAGTTACAAACGGAATGATAAACTTAATATACCTCCATACTATGGTGGAGGGTATACAAATTGAAATATTCAGAATGTCACAAGAGTTTCACTGAAGGTGAATAGATAATAGATATTGCATTTGTCAATATAAATGCCACAAACGTTGAGAAAATTTGTCAAGTGTTTTACCTTACTATTACCGATTCTTCTGGGGTCCCTATTCAAAAATGGTTAAAGTTTCCCATAAACATTGGTTATAAACATTTCCCGAAAAAATATAATAATATAAAATATAAAATATAAAATATAATAATAATATAACAATAATTTCCAGAATTCGCAAAAAATCAAACCCCTTACTAAAGAAATATAAAAAAAAAACAGTAAAGAAAAGTCAAAGGTCACCACTATGCACATTTAGTAGAGCCACCCGTAACAAATAAACGTTTATATTGGAAATTTATGTGAAGTAGAGAATACCAACTATTAATATTTTTGAATGCGTTTATGAATTTAGAGCAGTTATAATTGGGAATCAAAGTGAACTAATATATGAGAGGTATATCCAATATCTAATAATCGGATTGGGATATATATGGAATCTGAACCGATCTCGATTACATTTGGCAGAGGTATTTCTTAAGTAGAATATTTACAAAAATTATGTAACGGCGCATTTGACCTTCCTTACCTTTTCTCCCGACGTAGACTTTCAATATTCCGATGCTCGTGTCTTCGTATATTTGCAGCAATATTTGTCCTCGTGCTGACTACTATAAATGGAGAAAAAGTATACAATTTATGACACCTTTCGATTAATCATAAAATAACTCTCTTACAAAAATTGTGGTGTGGAATATTCTATCGTCCACACCACTGACCAAATGCTTTTTAATTTCGCTTCATTTAAAGCAGTTACATAAAATAAATTTTATAGACCTAATTAAAAACGTTTTACAAGCAAAATAAGCTTAACACATTCAAACATACCTTTTAATTAATCTCTCAGTTAGGTGTTATTACGATGGTATGAATACATTAAAAGAACAGTGTAATTAAACGATTTTTCCAATAATAAATCCGCCTCTTTATAATAAGCATTTAATTATTTTGCAGAAATGCAAATTTTAATGGGAATAACACTCAGATAATTATTTTATTAGTGCGGATGTAATGATTGCAATATATATTTTGATTCCTGACATATATCCTATTATGGGATAATATACGTCGGTTAGCTATCCGAGTTCTTTTTCGCGGAGTAAAAGAAGCCCGAGCATATGGCCCATATTTATTAAAATCGATCAAGCCATTTCGGAGGAGTATGGCCTCTTAAACTTTAATATACCCATTTAAATTCTTCTGCTTTCATTTGTACGTCAACACATCCATTTTGTCCTTCTCGACATTTGAGTTGTAACGGATGGTCAAACATAATAGTCATTCAATAAATAAAATCTCAGCTATATTGTGAGACTTTACTGACGTCCTACGTGTTATAACTAAAAAACATGCCAAGAATCGCACAGCAATGAATGTTATAGGATAAAATATGCACCTATATATGTTTATGTCTTGTTCACCACAAAACCTAAGTCCGTAAATAAAACTTCTAAGATATTCAAATGGAAAATAACAAATCGAAGGAGAAAACAAGAATAATGACAATTGTGGGTGTCCACAAATATTGTGTCCTTTTGCTTGATGCATATACATACGATATATGTGTATGTGCATGTAACTATAAAGTTTTACAATAATGATAGCAATAAAACCCACACGAAGATTTCATATTTACAACACATCCAAAAATGTACACCAACGTTGGTTTTATGGGATTTCAATAGTGGCCTGCCAATAAATTTGGGGCTATCCTCCGTTGTAACTAATGGACAAACCCCCAGAAAGTAAAGGACAAGACTGAGCGTCGCCACCAACTGGACTCAACATGTTGCTGAACTTTGGGAATGTGTTCGCAAACTGGAAGAAACATTGGAAGGACAGATTCATTTTTGTACACATGTTCTTGCATATACAATAATGTTTAATTTGGAAAGGGAACATGTTTCTGAAACCCACTGATATGACGTTGTAGCTGTACATTTCTGCAACGGGGAAGCGGAAATCTGCAAATGAATAATAAGTAAGTGCCCGGGGCTGTGTTTGCGTTGTGTTTTTGATTAAGAAGTAAATAGGTAAATTTTATATCCTCCCCTCGATAGATAAAAGGTATGTCATCGCATTTGCAGCAACTCGAAATATTCGTAGCTTAACTTAGAGAAAGGAAATATGTATGCTTACGTCTATTTCACTTCACTTTATATTAAATATGTGATGATTATTAGAAAATGTTATAAATTGGGTGAGTTACCATTTTCATACTTCTTCTTATACAGCGGGAGACAAAACAAGTAAAAAAGCAGTAAGTTCGGCCGGGCCGAACTTTGAATACCCTCCACCATTTGGAACGAAATAGAAAAATACCGAATATCGGGGGGTACCGTTACATGGGGGCTATACGATATTGTGGACCTATATAGATAATTCTCTGCCGAGGTATAAAGTACCCACAAGGAACTCCTTTTGTGGATTTTCAGACAATTCCGTTGAAAAATGTGGGTAAAATCATCAAAATACCGAATATCGGGGGGTACCGTTATATGGGGGCTATACGATATTGTGGACCTATATAGATAATTCTCTGCCGAGGTATAAAGTACCCACAAGGAACTCCTTGTGTGGATTTTCAGACAATTCCGTTGAAAAATGTGGGTAAAATCATCAAAATACCGAATACCGGGGGGTACCGTTATAGATAATTCTCTGCCGAGGTATAAAGTACCCACAAGGAACTCCTTGTGTGGATTTTCAGACAATTCCGTTGAAAAATGTGGGTAAAATCATCAAAATACCGAATATCGGGGGGTACCGTTATATGGGGGCTATACGATATCGTGGACCGATATAGCCCATCTTCGAACTTGACCTGCCTGCAGACAAAAAAGAGATCTGTGCAAAATGTTAGCTTCCTATATTAATTCGTTTAGACTGTAGCGTGATTACAACAGACGGACAGATGGACAGACGGACAGACGCTAAATCGTCTTAGAATTTTACGCTGATCAAGAATATATATACTTTGTTGGGTCTAAAATGATTATTTCGATGAGTTACAAACGGAATGACGAACTTAATATACCCTCCATACCTTTTTTGGTGGAGGGTATAAAAACTGCAAAAAAGTCAAACGCCATAATTGTTATACCCTCCACCAAAAAAGGTATGGAGGGTATATTAAGTTCGTCATTCCGTTTGTATCTCATCGAAATAATCATTTTAGACCCAACAAAGTATATATATTCTTTATCAGCGTAAAATTCTAAGACGATTTAGCGTCTGTCCGTCTGTCCATCTGTCCGTCTGTTGTAATCACGCTACAGTCTAAACGAATTAAGATAGGAAGCTAACATTTTGCACAGATCTCTCTTTTGTCTGCAGGCAGGTCAAGTTCGAAGATGGGCTATATCGGTCCACGATATCGTATAGCCCCCATATAACGGTACCCCCGATATTCGGTATTTTAATGATTTTACCCACATTTTTCAACGGAATTGTCTGAAAATCCCCACACCAGGAGTTCCTTGTGGGTACTTTATGCCTCGTCAGAGAATAATTTATATAGGTCCACAATATCGTATAGCCCCCATATAACGGTACCCCCCGATATTCGGGGGGAATTGTCTGAAAATCCACACAAGGAGTTCCTTTCGGGTACTTTATACCTCGGCAGAGAATTATCTATATAGGTCCACAATATCGTATAGACCCCATGTAACGGTACCCCCCGATATTCGGTATTTTGATGATTTTACCCACATTTTTCAACGGAATTGTCTGAAAATTCACACAAGGAGTTCCTTGTGGGTACTTTATACCTCGGCAGAGAATTATTTATATAGGTCCACAATATCGTATAGCCCCCATATAACGGTACCCCCCGATATTCAGTATTTTGCTGATTTTACCCACATTTTTCAACGGAATTGTCTGAAAATCCACACACCAGGAGTTCCTTGTGGGTACTTTATACCTCGGCAGAGAATTATCTATAACGGTACCCCCCGGTATTCGGTATTTTGATGATTTTACCCACATTTTTCAACGGAATTGTCTGAAAATCCACACAAGGAGTTCCTTGTGGGTACTTTATGCCTCGGCAGAGAATTATCTATATAGGTCCACAATATCGTATAGCCCCCATGTAACGGTACCCCCCATATTCGGTATTTTGATGATTTTACCCACATTTTTCAACGGAATTGTCTGAAAATTCACACAAGGAGTTCCTTGTGGGTACTTTATACCTCGGCAGAGAATTATTTATATAGGTCCACAATATCGTATAGCCCCCATATAACGGTACCCCCGGTATTCAGTATTTTGCTGATTTTACCCACATTTTTCAACGGAATTGTCTGAAAATCCACACACCAGGAGTTCCTTGTGGGTACTTTATACCTCGGCAGAGAATTGTCGATATAGGTCCACGATATCGTATAGCCCCCATGTAACGGTACCCCCGATATTCGGTATTTTGATGATTTTACCCACATTTTTCAACGGAATTGTCTGAAAATCCACACAAGGAGTTCCTTGTGGGTACTTTATACCTCGGCAGAGAATTATCTATATAGGTCCACAATATCGTATAGCCCCCATATAACGGTACCCCCCGATATTCGGTATTTTGATGATTTTACCCACATTTTTCAACGGAATTGTCTGAAAATCCACACAAGGAGTTCCTTGTGGGTACTTTATACCTCGGCAGAGAATTATCTATATAGGTCCACAATATCGTATAGCCCCCATATAACGGTACCCCCCGATATTCAGTATTTTGCTGATTTTACCCACATTTTTCAACGGAATTGTCTGAAAATCCACACACCAGGAGTTCCTTGTGGGTACTTTATACCTCGGCAGAGAATTATCTATAACGGTACCCCCCGGTATTCGGTATTTTGATGATTTTACCCACATTTTTCAACGGAATTGTCTGAAAATCCACACAAGGAGTTCCTTGTGGGTACTTTATACCTCGGCAGAGAATTATCTATATAGGTCCACAATATCGTATAGCCCCCATGTAACGGTACCCCCCATATTCGGTATTTTGATGATTTTACCCACATTTTTCAACGGAATTGTCTGAAAATTCACACAAGGAGTTCCTTGTGGGTACTTTATACCTCGGCAGAGAATTATTTATATAGGTCCACAATATCGTATAGCCCCCATATAACGGTACCCCCGGTATTCAGTATTTTGCTGATTTTACCCACATTTTTCAACGGAATTGTCTGAAAATCCACACACCAGGAGTTCCTTTATACCTCGGCAGAGAATTGTCGATATAGGTCCACGATATCGTATAGCCCCCATGTAACGGTACCCCCGATATTCGGTATTTTGATGATTTTACCCACATTTTTCAACGGAATTGTCTGAAAATCCACACAAGGAGTTCCTTGTGGGTACTTTATACCTCGGCAGAGAATTATCTATATAGGTCCACAATATCGTATAGCCCCCATATAACGGTACCCCCCGATATTCGGTATTTTGATGATTTTACCCACATTTTTCAACGGAATTGTCTGAAAATCCACACAAGGAGTTCCTTGTGGGTACTTTATACCTCGGCAGAGAATTATCTATAAAGGTCCACAATATCGTATAGCCCCCATATAACGGTACCCCCCGATATTCGGTATTTTGATGATTTTACCCACATTTTTCAACGGAATTGTCTGAAAATCCACAAAAGGAGTCCCTTGGGGGCATTTTACCTCCTCAAAATGAAGTGTCTATATAGGTCCACGATATCGTATATCCCCCATATAACTGTAACCTCCGATATTCGGTATTTTGATGATGTTAGCCACGCTTTTCAATGGAATTGTCTTAAAATCAACACAAGTAGTTCCTTGTGAGTACTTCACCCCCTGAGAGAGAATTGTCTATACAGGTCCACGATATCGTATATCCCCCATATAACGGTACCTCCCGATATTCGGTATTTTATGATTTGACCCACATTTTTCATCGGAATTGTCTGAAAATCCACACAAGGAGTTCCTTGTGGGTACTTTATACCTCGGCAGAGAATTATCTATATAGATCCACGATATAACGGTACACCCGATATTCGGTATTTTGATGTTTTTAGCCATATTTTTCAACGGAATTGTCACAGGGGGTTCTTTGTACACAAGGGGTTCTTTGTGAGCACTTTACCCACCGACAGAGAATTCTCTATATAGGTTAACGATAACGTATAGCTCCCATATAACGGTACCCCTCGATATTCGGTATTTTGATGATTTTAGCCACATTTTCCAATCGTATTGTCTGAAAATCCACACACGGAGTTCCTTGTGAGTACTTTACACGCAGACATAGATTTGTCCACCACCATCACCATGGACGGCGCTTGAGTTCTGGTGGCCAACCGGAGGTGCACACTTTCAGCTGACCTCTTTCTCATCGGAGAAACCCAAAATCGACAGTTCACCAGTTTCCGCCAAGCGAAGCAAATCTTTAGCTCTTTTGAGTCTTATTTCTTTCTATTGGGGTGTAGGTACGGGACATAGAAGATTTATTTACATTTAATTACTGGAGTGCTCTAACGATAGCCACTTGTGGTTCTCCAGAAAAATATAATAAATCACACTATCACGCTTGCTTTCTATCACGAATAACTTTAAATGCTTTTGTACGCTTGTAAACAATATAATGCGCTGTCACTGGAATAATTTTAACAGCTGTCGGCGAGTGGCTTAGAAATTACAGCAGTCTGAAATTGTTTTTTTTTTTCATCTCACCCTGTATAGATAAAAATATTGGTATGGGCAAAAGTACAAGAAAACCGAAAATTTTTATCCAATTTTAAGCGAAATCATAAATTTCATATTCATCTCTGGTTTCTGGTTAAAAGAACTATTTGGATATAGCAAGTCGTAAAGAATCGCCGACTTGTTTCGCAAGTTATGACATATACAAGTAATGGAAATTGTGACCCTTTGTGGGTGAGGCACCAGAAGGGGTTGGCAGATGTATATAATCTTCACAACAGATCTTGCCTTAGCAAAAAATTTGAAATTTGAAAAGAGTTTCTTGGAGCGGTTTGTTTTTCAAAACCTTCAACCCTATGTGGGCGAGTAACAGAAGAAATAGTCTGATCCCTCCCATTACTATATCAGATCTTGTGTTGATGGAAATATTGAGACGTACCAAGACTGAATGGAATCAGTTGTTAATTTTGCGTTTTATGAGCGCTATTGATATATAAAATTTTGATATTTTGTATTTTTCCACGTTTTTGCCGTATTAAATGATATATACATTCTCTAGCAATATGGCTGATGGCATAAAAACTTAAAAGTAGTTACAATTTAATGGTGTCATCGAATAGTGTTGCATGTTTTGAAAAATGCAAAATTTTCCAAAATTGCAAACTATTTTTTTATTACCACTTAATGAGTAAGGTTTGCATAAAGCGTGCGGGACCGTCTAGAAATCTGAAATGTGTGAGTCGAAACTCGGCGTTTGCTAACAAGGAAAAACATTATAAAAAACGATGACAGTTGACTTAAAACAACTCTTCATGTCGGTGCTCGTGGGTGTGTTTAACCGCAAATAAGAAAATTGGAAGTCAATACCAAAAGCTGACAATGTATGAAAGGATTGTAGTAAAATGCAACATTAATTGTAAAATAAAAATACAACAATTGATTTTTCCGGAGTATTTGTCGACATTTAGTGTCCAAAGAATAATCACTTATTTCGGGCACATGGTTTGTAAAAGTAAAGTAATGGATAAATACATTATGAAGGGAGTGCTAGAGTGAGAAGGCACTTGTATTGGTATTTTAAAAGTTTGCCTCGCAAATAACGTCTCCTTTCCCCTCCTTTCCATATTATTTTTTAAAATTGTTGGATACTATAAGACGATTTAGTATAGCCTCCAATTTCATGGTATCTCCTGGGGTTTTTAACAATTATTAGAAGTTACCCGTTACATTTCGAATTTATATAACAAATATATGCGATTTAAAATGGCAAATGTTTTTTAGATCATTTTTAAATGGACGCCGTTTTTCCACTTAGCTATGCCGTTGGAATTGTAAATCTGTTTCATAGTATGTCGATTTAGTCATGCTTGTCCGTCTATCTGTCAATCTGTGGAAATTACTATAGCTTTCGACAGAAGTTTCATTAATAATTTTACCAATCAACTGGGTCTTTTTGGTCCACGTTTAGCACATCCCCATTAAGCTTTACCGACCGATTTAAAGGTGTTTTTGTGTTTGAGTCATTGTTTTTAATTGAATTTAGTATAGGCTGACAGTTTTCCAGAGTGTTGGGAACATCCTTGCAAAGAACTCACCAAGTGTGGGTATTGTCCCCACCCAAATAACAGTACCTCCCGACATCGGGTATTTCCATGGTTCCATTTGTACTGAAATTGTTCTAAAATTTGATATTTGGAGTCGTAATGGTACATCCTGTTATTTGATATCTTGATGATTTGTAAAAATAAAAAATAAATAAAAATTGCCTATACAGTTCCACATTTTCCTAAGGGTGCATATAACGAATGCACCCATTACAAATTCATTTAAAATTTTGATCTGCCTAAACTTGACTACTTTTTTACACGATGTCTATAAATTAAAATATGGAGTAACAGTCCAAACATATGTTTTAATAATATTTTTTTCATTAATATCAAAAAGAATTATATCCGAACAAATCCACCACAATTTCTTATAAATTAACTAGCTGGCCCGGTCCGCGTTGCCGGCCCGTACTTTTAGTCTTTAAAGCATAATAAATCACAGATCTGACTTATGTAGGCGGCACAATTTTGATTATAAGTAATGACTTGATTATGAGTAATGACTCCATGACTAAATATAAATTAATATTCATGGCAAAAATTATAATTACCGTCGGTTTTAGATATTTTGAATAGCCTGATCTTATTTTTCAGCTATAGGCTTTAATTTGAGTGTTAAATACCTATATGATAAAGAACATCTATAATAGCCCCATGTGAAAATTCAGCTCAATTTTTGATATTGTAAAAAACATTCAAATGAGCTATAATTTGAAATTTGTATTTCCAACGTTTAAAATCCCGTACTGCGTGGTATTCAGTTTTTTCCACCTCATACTTGAAGGCAGAATGTTGTCAGAATAGCCAAAAAAAATTACTCTTTTGCTCCGATTACCGTAAGATGGGCATTAATTGTTTGTCATTTAAATTGTGCGGTGGAGATCCAATAAAGTTACTTTATAATCATGTTTCTGCCACAATTTCCGACTGAATGAGTCCCAGATTGACATTTCGGAGTTTATTTCATATAGACGTACATCCCAAATCTACGTTCCCAACCAATATTCTCTTGGGGGTTACAAATTCAATAGAATACCAAATGTGGGGACTATACTTAAATAAATGTGGGGACTATACTTAAATAAATTCCTATGAGGATAATTATCTGTAAGATGATTTTCTACCCCAAGGTTTTTTACCCCAGGTAGCCTCAAGACTAAGATGCGCACTTTTCCGAAAAATAAAAATTTATAATAAGAGGTTTTCTTCCCCCTTAGAAACAAAGATGTCAAATAAAAAAAATGAAAAAAGTGGCCAAGACCCCGAAAATACCTTAAATCATATGATGGTGATACCAAAACGTGATAATTTTTTGCAAAGATGGTTTCTTCTTAAATTATCAACATAAGCTAAAATTAGTACGAAAAATGTGGTTAAAATGTAGAATATACTTGAAATCGGGTTGTTCCGTTATCAGGGGTTATGATCCATATCATGACCTGCCAAAGCGATTAAAGGTATCTTGAATGTTTAGGTAGAATTTCTATTTTGCGTTCTTTATAATCGGTATTTGACTGATTGCAGTCCCAATGTATTTTGCATTTTGTGTTCTCATTTAACAATTTATTGTCATATGAAAGAAGCAGGTCCACTTTTTGAAATTAACCCCACAATGCTTCTTCGGTCATTTTTGTTTGTTTAAATGTGTTCGCATCTTCCAGCTGAAGCGCGATGTAGTTCCTGGAGTAGAAAGCATTTAACATCGTATTAGCGCCCTCATTTCATTTTTAATATTATTCATTCAGAATTCAAAACCAATAAAAAAATGTACACTTCAATATAGAAAACAGAAAAAGAATCTTCAACTGGTTCGCTGATTTTTTTGCGGCAAATTTTTACAGGTCCTTATTTTGAAATTCGATTCCATTGAAAAATTGTCGATTTTTCCCGATTTTAGAATTTTCATATAAAGCGACAACGGATAAAATTGTTATTTATAGATTTCATGTATTTATTTGGTATTACGAATAAATACATAAAATCTATAAATAACAGTTTTATCCGTTGTGGCTTTATACTACCCAAAAAAAAACCTACACATCATATTAGAATTCAAAAAAAAAAAAAAAAAAAAAACACTACAAATGTACATTCGAAAATAGTAAGTCAAAATGGAAAAAAATATGCAATATAAAACATTACTATTGTACATTTTAAAAGTCAAAATAAAAATGTTCAAATTTCACATTTTTACGCGATTTTTTTGGATTTTATTCTTTTCTGCCAAGAGGCAATTCCGAATTTGTCTAAATCGTTAAAATCAGACCAGCGGTCTTAATGTTATAAGCGTAGTAACTAACACAGCTTTATTTTACATATAGAGAAATAGATTCTAAAGTAGGGGCGTTCCTCAGCCCCTAAATAAGTACTTAGGGTTGGATGGAAAGCCAACAACATCTCGTGTAATAATTCTCAAACCGATATCTTCACTATTTTGGCAAATATAAAGATTTTAGATAAATCGTAATAGTGGGTGTAAAAGGAGACGTGGTCAATATTTTTTTCTTTAAAAACCTAACTCGGGGTATGACGAACGTTTGTACAAAAAATTATGCAAATCGGCCCAGCTGTTTTCAACTGATTCCGTTACCAACAAACAACAATTGATTTTTATATATATAGATAAACAAACGCACCATAGTATGAAGGGTATATTAAGTTTGTCATTCCGATTGTAACACCTCGAAATATACATTTTAGACCCCACAAAGTATATATATTTTTGATCAGGATAAAATTTTATGTCGTTTTAGCAATGTCCGTCCGTCTGTCCGTCTGTGGAAATCACTCTAGCTTCCGAACGAAATGAAGTAAGCTAAAAAAAATTACTCAAATGTGTATTATGTCTGCAGAACTTATGGTGTTGAAAAAGGCCAAGTAGGCCCACGTCTCGAATAGCCCCCATATAACGGTAGCCCCCGATATTCGGCATTTTGATGATTTTAGCGACTTCATTTACCGGAATTGTTTCAAATTTGGTATTTTAAGTTCGTAATAGGTGCAACAGCCTATTACAGGAGATTGTTAGTGCAGGTCCACGTCTTCATATAGCCCCCATATTACGGTACCTCCCGATATTCGGTATTTTGATGATTTTACCGACATTATTTACCGGAATTGTTTCAAATATGGTATTTGAATGGGCCATGTAGGTCAACGCCTTCGTAGGCCCCATATAACGGTACCCCCCAATATTCGGTATTTTTATAATTTTAGCGATATTATTCACCGAAATTGTTTCAAGCTTGGTATTTGAAGTTCGTAATGGATACTACAGCCTATGACGGAAAATTGTCTGTGCAGGTCCACGTTTTATAACCCCCATGGTACCTCCCTATATTCGGTATTTTGATGATTTTAGCTACATTATAAACAAATTTTTTTCAAGTTTCGCATCTGAATATTGTAATAGCTTATGACAAAAGTTGTCTATGCAGGTCCACGTCGTTGTACAGACCCTTATATACGGCTACATTCGGTATTTTTAAGATTTTAAAAGGATTTTTAACGGATTCTATTTTTTTGAAAATTGCCAAATTTGTACCAAATGGTGGAGGGTATACAAAGTTCGGCCCGGGCGAACTTACAGCTTTCTTTCTTGTCAATACCAAAAGTCCTGCAGATATAATATACATTCGAGTAACATTTTATCAACCTACTTCATTTCGTTCGGAAGCAGAGTGATTTCCACAGACGGATAGACGGACAGACGAACGGACATCGCTTAATCGTCTAAAATGTATATTTCGAGGTGTTACAAACGGAATGACAAAATTAATATACCCTTCATACTATGGTGGAGGGTATAAAAAACAACCTATTGCATTTGTTATGGATAAATGTGAAGTTACAAGACTCTAGCTTCAGGGTTGTATTTTTAAAATTTAATCACTCCACCCTATCTTCGAATTATTGTACCATGTATTGAATTATTCAGAAGGTTACTTTTGCTTTTATCTTTTTTTTTTTTTTGATTGCTTATAGGCCTTTACAGAGAAGCTGTCAGTTTGCTCCTTCATATCAAAGAATCTTTCAGAAAGATGTTAGTGAGCAATTCTCGCAGAAAATTTAACTAGAAAAATGTACTACTTTCCAATAAGTGTATTTCTTAACGGAAATCACAATATGTTTATATGTTTGGGTAGCATTGGTATGTATTGCAGATTAAAAAGATTGTTTTTAATTTTAATATTTTTTTGTTTAAGAAAAAATCCTGTAATATACTGTAGCAAATTAAAAACCAAAACTTTACCAAAACATAAAAGAAATAGGTTTTCAAGTAACTGCAAATGTTTGCACACAAAGTTTTGCAGGCCAACATTAATGACGTCAATGTAAAATTCTGCGGTTGAAATTAGTTTTTCTTTGTTTTTAATTTAACCGACCGTAATTATCACAATTTGTTTTGTATTCCAGCGCCTGACAAATGGTTGAGTTAATCTACATTAAATTGTTCTTTGAAGGAAGCAAGATTCATGGAACACCACTTCCATAAATTTGCATAGAATGTCCTTCAATGAAACTCTTCGCTGGAGAAAGGGACAAGTCGCATTTTGCGGAATTTAATTGAACAGCAAAAGTTTCAGGTCCATGGGCACATAAATAATAGGAGACGGATGTTCCTGTTAGTTAATTAAGTAAACCCCGTTAAAATGTTCAATTTAAATTTTTGTATAAAATTCTTTTTTTACGAAAATTGTCTGTTTGGTCAGTCTTAATGCCGACTTCAAAAGAAAATGAATAACATTTGTCTTTAATTGCAGGCAACCAGAAAATTTGTCGTTAACTCATTATTCAAAACTTTTTTTCGCGTTGGGAAAGTGGGAATGTTTCCTTTGGAGAAAAGGTCGGCCATTATTTATTTATTCTCAAATTCAACGCATCGAGTTATTCAATGAAATAAAAAGAACAAGTGCCAAAATATATACAAGAACCTGCAACTTTAATATTGTTTATTCTAGTAATCTATCTAGAAATCGCAAGAGGAAGTCTAAAATTGACAAATATAACAGTACGAGTAGGAATGACTATAAAAAGGCGACCGGGTTTCTATTTGATTACTGAAATCTTCTCGACTTCTAAAGCTATTTTCTCCAGAAAAGCGTTTGACGAAGGCCTTACCACAATTTACGTGATAATAAAGGAATTGTCATTCACATTAAATTTTGGAGGTAGTTGATATTCAAGGTAACTTTTGGTAACTTTTTATTCGAAAATGTATAAAAACTAGCAGCCTAATTTGATCACTTTTTGCTATACAAATTTCGTCGAATAATAAGTAAAACACAAACATATGCGGATGGATTTTTTCAAATCAGACATGATCTAAATCCTACCATTCACGAAATAAGAATTAGTTGAACAAAAACGTTAAATGGCGGACCCATTATGTAATGTCACTCGTTGGTATAGCCTTCATAAAGTATTTTCATAGTTCCAGTCACAACTTTTGGTTGCAAGTTTACATTTGGGGTTCTCAAGAGGTTAAAGTCCGCCTTACAAATGATTTTAAACGTAGGTTTGATAATTGACATAGCTACTATACAATTGCACCTTTTCTCTGCGAATAGAAACAGCACATCCATAACTGATCAAGGTAGGTTCACAAATTAATATAAGCTCGTTATATACTCGTATGTAGTGGACAATTTTATTTCGTTTGAGCATATCGATCAGCATAAAATTCTATGTCCATTTAACGATGTCCGTCCGTTTGTCCGTCTGTGGAAATCACTCTAGCTTCCGAACGAAATGAAGAAGTTAATAAAAATTTAAACAAATGTATATTGTGTCAAATGTATATTGTGAATATTGTAATGGTTTATGACAAAAGTTGCCTATGCAGGTCCACGTCGTCGTATAGACCCTAATATAACGGCTGCATTTGGTATTTTTAAGATTTTAACAGAATTTTTGACGGATTTTATTGTTTTTGAGAATTGCCAAATTCGTTGCAAATCGTACAGCTTTTTTACTTGTTTTTACTTGATTTGTTTGTTTAAGCTGAACATGTTGGTGACCTAAACTCAAAGAGAACTGCAACGAGACGTGATCCTATATGGCCCACATTCAAAGTCAACTGGCTATCTCTTTTCGCTTTGGCCAACAAATATGCACAACGTGTAGTTAACACAATGAAAAGTCAAGCAAGCGTGGGAGCGAACGTAACGCAAACATTGCCACAATAAACGGTGGTGAATATGAACTAAAAGCGTAGCTCAATTTTGCATACCGAAACGCTCTCTCATTCACTATGACAATGCCAAGCAGGACAGCGACAGTGCGAAAGAGTCTGTAACACAAAGATAATTGCTGACATTGATATTCATGGGTTTGCATGTAGATACATACATATGTACATGTGTATGCATGTCTTTATGATACGTGGGAGTGTTAACAATTGCAATGACATTCATTAACATCTGTGTCGGCCACCAAACCATCGGACTGTGGTTCTTTCCTTACATACAATTCCTGTACTTGCATACTGGGAGAGCAGTATATTATGCAGAGCATTGTACTTTAGGAGGCATTTTATATGCATTCCAGTTGTTACAATTCTTGGTGGTTAGTTTAAATATTGGCTGGCAATAACGTTTTGAACAGAACAAGAGTGTTCGAAATGGTCGAATGTTAATTCATTCAGAGGCATACATAGTCTTACATACAAATGTACACATGTACAGGTAATCAACATGTAGTGCAAAAATTGCTTCTCTCACATATTCTTTAAGATAACTGAAATCGGACGATATTACTACATGATTTCTTTTTTTTTCGTAGGTAAGAACGTCAGATAAGAAATGTAGAGTTTTTCCTAAGCAGTAATAATTTGATCAAAAAGAAACGATTTTCAAAAAATGCTGACGGATACACTCGACTGCCAATGTTGTGGGTATGATAGGTAGTATGGCCAACATTTTCATGCAAAATAGAAGTCAAAGAATTATTACCAATATTAATAGCATTTTCCATTAAACTAAGTTTGTATTTGTTCGCGATTGAAAACCATTGTCGTCGTTGTATATGCTCTTCTTCATTTCGTTTTCAAATATCTTTTTTTATGGAATCTAATGCCGGATAATTGATTTTGAGTTTGAAGAATACGAAATATACTTTCATTTAAAGGGTTAATCTGTATAGCAAACTGTAGGTTTTATTCCTTTACTTCAATCGATTAGTTTTGTGATTACATACAGGAAAACTTTCCACTACAGTATCTCGCATACCAGTTGCAGTTCCTTGTCTTATATGTATGCTCCAACATAAAATCCCAATTTACTTTTCAATTAACCTAAAACATTTACGCGTTGTTGCCTTGATCTCTCATATCATTAGGCTTAATTCGTTTGAATGTACATAAAGATGCTTCCTCGAACTTGAGTAGATAGCGAAACTCACTCAAATTTGAGCGGAAGTACTAATGCGAGTAAAACCAGAAGTCGGGTATACTCTATTTTTATATGCCACTGGATTAAAAGTGAGTATGCTTTGCTCTTTTACGTGTGTAGTAATTCACTCGAAATCGTGTGGAATCTACTCTTGCTGAATATTCTTTTAGGTTTTTTCCATACCGTAGTTATACCCTACAACACTATGTGTTGGGGGTATTATAAGTTTTATTTGGCCAGAAATTATGTAACCCCTCGAAATATTGGTTTCCCAAATAGGAAAGTATATATGAATCTTACTATCTCGGCGAGCTGATCTCGATCTAGTCGATCTAGCTATGTATGCCCGTCCGTACGTCTGTCCGTCTGTCCATGTTAATTTGTAATCACACTGCAGGTCATAATTATGGCCCGTTCTTCACGAAATTAAGAATGGAGGTGGGGGTAGGGCCAGAATAGAACCCTATTGCTTTTGGAGATGATTGCATAATATTTAGGGGTTGAAATATGATTTTGCAGCTGCTCTACAGGTCGCAATTATAGACCAATCGATGCGGAAGTTAGCATGGGGCTAGAGCTTAGGGCTGGACAGAAGCCTTCCAATTTTGATGGTCATCGGGCAAAATTTAGTGGATGAAATATACCATAACATTTGTGTTACATAAAAGTCAAATTTTCTATTAAACATGGAATATTTTTAATCCCGGCGAAATTAAAAATAGAAGAACAGGTCAACTCTGACCGTTACGATGATGCCGATAGTAAATATATCGGATGTATATAGCGAAATATATACAATGTATATATAGAAAGGAAGGTGATGTTAGTTAGAATGCTTATATCTCAAGAATGACTAGACCAATTTGGACAAATTTTGCCAATTCAGAATACCCTCTTAACACAAATGTATAAAATCTAAAAAAATCGCATAAAAAGATGCCTATAATGATGTTAATACAGATTTTGTAGTATTTTGTGACATTTTTTTATTTTTTCATATTTTTATCGCATGCGATTTTTTCAATTTGACTTATAATATTGAATTGTACATTTTGTAATATTTTTTCATTTTACAATACAGATGACGTTATTATAAACATATTGCAGTTATCCTCACGAGAAGGGTAGAGTTAGGCTCAGAATGGCCTGGTTTCAAAGATGTCCGCAATATCTTTAGGTGTTGAAATGGACCAACAACTAAAAATGTTCCGTTATAAAGTTAACAAATTGAATCCAAAGGAAATCTCGCATGGAGTTAGAGTTTAGGACAGCGGGTAGAATGGACTACTACTTTTGTGTGTAAAAATACCAACATTACTTACAGGCGATATCCGAAATACACAAAAGGTGAACTTCTGGCTTTTTATACCCTACACCACAAGGTGGTCAGGGTATTATGTCTTTGTGCATTTGTTTGTAACAGGCAAAAGGAAACGAGATAGACCCATAGTTCCTTTTGATGATCTGCATAGAATCACATTTTGAGTCGATTTATGCGTGTCCGTCCGTCCGTCTGTCCGTCCGTCCGTCCGTCTGTCTGTCCATGTATTTTTGTAAACAAAGTACAGTTCGCATTTATTGCCCTATCCAGATGAGATTTTGCACAAATCATTCTAATCGGTCAAAATTTAGATATAGCTCCCATATATATGTTCGTCCGATTTGCCTTTTATTGTGCACCAAACGTGTAATGTCAGTCCGAATAGTATGGAATTTTGCACGTGCGATCAGATTGGACCTCAAATTAAGTATGCCAAATAAGATATAGCTATAGCTCCCATATATATTGTTCATCCGATTTGTTATTTTTGTCCTCCGCAACCGTATGATGGACTCTGTAACAACAATATTTGGGGAAATATACCAAATACAGCTCAGAAATACATTTGCTAAATTTTATCGAGATCGGGTCAGATTTGGATATATCTCCCATATATAACTTCCTCCGATTTACTTTTTATTGTGCACTAAACGTCTAATATTTGTCCAAATGGGATGAAATTTGGCACATACGACCGAATTGAGTCCAGAAATTTGGTGGAGATCGGTTCAGATATAGCTATAGCTCCCATATATGCTGTTCATCCGATTTGTTATATTTGTTTCACACAGCATCAAATACAGCTCAGAAATATCTTTGCCAAATTTTATCGAGATCGGTTCCGATTTGGATATAGCTCCCATATATATCTTTATCCGATTTCAAATGAATTGTGCATCAAATGGGCAATACAAGTCCGGATTTAAAAGATACAAATGCTTCGGCATATTTAGTCCTTTGAATTTTAAATTATAATTATAATCATAGCGTGTATGATGGAATTCTCCCATAAAAACTTTTAATTGTTATGCGGAGCTCAACTAAATTAGCAAAGTGGTGTAGGGTATCATAAAGTCGGCCCCTCCCGACTTTAGGACTTTCTTTACTGGTTTTATGCTGATTTCGTTGATGAATAAAGCCAAATATCGTAGACAAGCAAATCATATAGATGAGTTTAAATTTGGTGATACAGAGGGGCCTATTGCTTTTGGAGTTGATTGCAAAATATTTAGGGGTTCAAATGAACCAAAACCAGAAAAAAAATCTTGCTCACACAATTGAAGATAACCATTGGTATATGTAGCTGTAAAATGAACCACAACAACTAACAGCACGACGGAGTGCGTAAATATTGGGCAAATGACCTGGCCAAAATGCTAAGGGTAATATCTAGGCAGTGCTCCGTGACATAATTTCAAAAGCGAAATCTTCCAAAATGGATTTGGACATGAGGGGGCTTCTAACATATTGTAGTGTTGTAGGTCACATGGTCGGCCCCACACGACTATAGCCTTTGCTTACTTGTTTTATTTTGCATTTTTCAACCCACAGCAGCAAACGAAAGAATAATAATTAACATTATCGACAGTCTCTACCAACAAAGCATATGATGGTGAGGTTGCTCTTGTTATTTTTGAACCCAAAGTTAATCGGTCCATTGAAATATTTTGCGGATTTTTTTTTTGGCTTTTATATATCTCCCCTCGGTCCACAGCAACATCAAAGCGCGTTTGCTGCTTTACATACACTCCCACACACAATTCAGCAGACAAAAGACTTTGTTACACTCGGTTTCACACTCAGAGAAAACGCTTACTTGTTTCGAACATTTTGACTACACTCTTGGAGAATACACTTCTTGTCCCAGAAAACATTTGATAACCATAAGTACTACATTCTGCTTACTGGTAATGCCCTCGGCATTACCGGTTTACCAAAAGGTAATGGCAAATATATACCCCCTACATTGCCTGTAAGTTATAAAATAATTGGTCCATTAAATTTACATTTACACTACCAAGTCATGAATAACTTCGCCAAAGAGTGAGCACGTCCGGCTACAAATCCTGAGGACATGTTCAAAAACAAAAGGCTTCTATTTTAATAAATGGATTGCTTGTGGATTATAAATGGACAGACGATCCAACACACAAAGTTAGATTGATTTAGTTCTGCGAGATGGGAATATGATTATATTATATGATGGGACTTGAGCCAATATTTCGATGTATTACAAATTTGTTGGCCCAATCAAAGTCATAAGCGCATTATTTGGCAAAGAGAATTTTCGTTGAGTTGTAAGAAGTTACGAGACCCAAAAATATTTGGAATCCGATTATTTGATAATAGGCATATTTGCTTTTTTTGAAAGTGAGAAGAAGGAATTTTCCGCAGCTAAGACCCCAGTTCTCACATTGTTTTTGTATTTACTTATTACTTTTTTGTATCAAACTGGACAATACTAAAAAAAATCATAACTTGCTAATCTTATAACAGGATACAAATACAACCTTTTTTTGAATCCCTCTAGTTTTTACACATCTTAACACTTTTGAGCAGCTACGCCCAGGTACGACCCAATAAGATACTATATAGTGGATATACTATATAGTGGATATAGATACTATATAGATATAGTAATTCGCAGTAGATAACAGCCCTTGGAACAGCTCTGGTATAGCTGTATAGTATTTAAAAGGCTTACTTCATTCTGCAATATATTTTACTGGCAATTACTTAAAATGAAACCCTACAGTTATATTTTTCAATAGGTTCTTAAACTCATAATGGAGTGAGTTAAAAGTTCGGTCTGGTCGAATTAAACACTTTTTACTTATTTGGGTTACATGCTTGAGAATAAAACGATTTTATGTCATTTCGTACGGAATTTTGGGAAGTACCCTCTTTTTTTTTTTTTTTGTATAAAAACAACGATCTCGTCACTTGGGTAAAAATGTTTTTTGTCATAGAAGTTATTTTTAAAATAACTTCTGGGGAGAATATCCCAGACAAAAAACAAGGGAACTGATGAGGATTGGTGGCTCTTTCCGAAACCTAGGTATTCCCTGCCTTACCCCCTGGTAAACATTACCATCGTTCTCCACTAATAAACAAACGTTGTTTTTATAAAAACAACAATAAAAGGGATAAGCCTGACCATTTTGCAACAACAAAATATATTCATAATCAGCATAAAATTGTAAGTCGATTTAAAGATGTCCGTCTGAAATCACGATACAGCCCACATTATTCGACGGTACCTCCTAATATGCGGTATTTTGATGATTCTTGCCACACTTTTTCACGGATTTGTCTGAAAATTGGTATTTGTTGGTCATAATGGGTCCTAGTTCGTGTGGCGAAACATTGTATTTATAGGTCCACGCTTTGGTATAGCCCCCATATTCCTCCCGATATTCGGTATTTTGATGGTTTTTGTCACATTTTTTCACGGAAATTGGAATAAGTTGGTCATAGTAGCTTCTAGATCCGTTGGCGAAACATTGTTTTTATAGGTACACGTTTTTGTATAGCCCTATATAGCGGTACCTGCCGATGTTCGGTATTTTGATGATTTATGCCACATTTTCTCACGAATATGTCTAAAAATTGGTATTATTTGGCCACATTGGTTGTAATGTTTCCATTACCCTAAGGCGGAGTGTATTAAAAGTTCGGCCCGGCCAAACTTAATGTTTTTTTTACCTGTTCACCCATTACTCTGGTTTATCTTTGTAATTTTGTAATTTTGCAAAGATATAACGGGTATGTTTACAATTTTAATGAATTAATTTTACCTTCAGTGGTTCCGCCCTGCCCAATTCGACTCTTGTTTTACTTCTTATGCTATTTGTACTATTTGTGTATGAATTGGCACCTGTGGCCGAACAAGCTCTAAAAACACGGCAAAACAGGTAGGAGTATAATGATAAACACCATAGAATTTAAAACTCGACTTAACCTTCAGGGAGAGGAAGATTCATGTGTTCTGAATGCGATAACAACACAATTAAACCGTCGTTGAGTTCTGAAATAAAGAAGGGGTCGGTATAAGGGTAGACGAAGTGAAAAGTAGCTGTAGCAGTATACATGCTGTTCTGCCAAACAAATGTTGTTTGCAAAATTTCATCTCAATCGGATAATAAATGCGACCTGCATTTTGTTCACAAGAATACATGGGCAGACGGACGGACGGACTGACATGCATAAATCAACTCAGAAAGTGATTCTATGAGGATCATCAAAAGGAACTATGGGTCTATCTCGTTTCCTTTTGCCTGTTACAAACAAATGCACAAAGACATAATACCCTGACCACCTTGTGGTGTATGATATCGCATGACAATATATCGCATGACAATACCACCAACTACAGGTTTGCCCATATTCGACGGACCCATCTGGCAACGCCATAACTTTTGACAGAGATGTCACATCGCTTAATGACATACCGCTTTATGACATTTACCATGAACCAATACACGCCACGCGAGCGCTCTGAAATAGTTGAATTTACATTCAACAGAAGAAGTCAATTGTGAAAACTCAACGTGCTTTTAAAACATTAAAAAATGTGAGAAGTGCCTTCTAAGAACACCATTAAGCGTTTATACGAAAAAATTTCGACTGGTAAGGCTCTTTATAATCCGAAGAGGCCATATAAAAGTCGACCAAGGCGATCGGCCGAGAATATCGCTGCCGTACGAGCCAGTGTTGAGAGGTCCCCAAGAACATCCCAAAAACGCCGTTCTCAGCAGTTGGACATGGCTCGGTCCACTTTACAACGGATTATTCGCATTGATTTGCATTTGTTCCCGCACAAAATTCAATTGACGCAAAGAAAGTTGCCTGCTGACAAGCCTCGCCGATTGGAATGGGCCCATGGGTCCGTCGAATATGGGCAATCCTGTACTTAGAATATTGAAAATGCGAGATATTTTTTTTTTTCACTGATTTGTTTGAAATTCGATATTCAAGACATGTAATGACTACGAATACCTCTGACAGAAATTTTGTATATATATACCTTTTTTCAGTATAACACACATATAACAGTGCCTCCCGATATTGTGTATTTCAATTATTTCTGTCCGAGGTTTCTACTGAAATGTCTGAAATTTTATAAATGCATTCGATATTTGAAAATTAAGATGGGGCTTGTTAAAATATTAGATCCCTTTAATATTATTTTTAAAGGGACCGGTCGAACTAAACTCTTTTTATATCCTACACCACATAGTGGTAAGGGTATTATGTCTTTGTGCATTTGTTTGTAACATGGAGAAGGAAACGAGATAGACCCATAGTTACTTTTGAGAACCTTCATAGAATCACTTTCTGAGTCGATTTATGCATGTCAGTCCGTCTGTCCGTCCGCCCGTCTGTCCATGTATTCTTGTGAACAAAATGCGGGTCGCATTTATTATCCGATTGAGATGAAATTTTCCAAACAATATGTTTTTGGCCCAAGGATGAACCCTATTGAAATTGGTGAGAATCGGATCAAATTTAGATATAGCTCCCATATATATCTTCATCCGATTTCGGGTTAAATGTGCACCAAATATCCACTATCAGTCCAAATTACCTGAATTTTGGCACACCCAACCGAGTTCGGCCTAGAAGCAAGTATATCAAATTTGGAGAAAATCGGTTCAGATATAGCTATAGCTCCCATATATATCTTTCATCCGATTTGATCTTTAAGTCCCTCATATTCCTACTATGCACTCCACAACCGTGATATTTGGTACCAGATATTAGATGGAGCACAGAAATAGCTGTTTTAAATTTTATCGAAATCGGTTCAGATTTGGATATAGCTCCCATATATATCTTCATCCGATTTCGGGTTAATTGACCACCAAATGGCCAATATCAGCCCAAATGGCCCGAATTTTGGCACATGTGACCGATATTAGCCTTAAAGCAAATACAACAAATTTGGAGAAAATCGGTTCAGAAACAGCTATAGCTCCCATATATATATATTCATCCGATTTCGGGTTAAATGTGCACCAAATGTCCACTATCAGTCCAAATTACCTGAATTTTGGCACACCCAACCGAGTTCGGCCTAGAAGCAAGTATATCAAATTTGGAGAAAATCGGTTCAGATATAGCTATAGCTCCCATATATATCTTTCATCCGATTTGGTGTTTAAGCCTCTCACATTCGTAACATGCACTCCACAAGAATGATATTTGGTACCAGATATAAGATACAGCCCAGAAATAGCTGTTTGTAATTTTATCGAAATCGGTTCAGATTTGGATATAGCTCCCATATATATCTTCATCCGATTTCGGGTTAATTGTGCACCAAATGGCCGATATAAGTCCAAATGGACTGAATTTTAGTACATCGGACCAAATTCAGCCTAGAAGCAAGTATATCAAATTTAGTGAAAATCGGTTCAGATATAGATATAGCAACCATATATATGTTTCATCCGATTTAGAGTTTTAGTCCCATACATTCGTAATATTCACTCCACAACCGTGATATTTTGTACCAGGTATTAGATGGAGCACAGGAATAGCTGTTTTAAATTTTATCGAAATCGGTTCAGATTTGGATATAGCTCTCATATATATCTTCATCCGATTGCGGGTTAAATGTGCACTAAATGGTCAATATCAGCCCAAATCACCAGTCTAGAAGATAATACGTAAAATTTAGAGAAACCCGGTTCAGATATAGCTATAGTTCGTAAAATGCACGATAGAATTAGATAGATTTTGATTTTGTACCAAATATCTCATAGAGCTCTGAAATGCCCTGTATAAACCTTTTTACGAGAGCTCTACTAAATATGCATAGTGGTGTAGGGTATCATATAGTCGGCCCCGCCCGACTTTTGAGCTTTCCTTACTGGTTGTTATTGAAAATGGGCTAAATAGATACAAGTTTTTGTATATCACCCATATAACTGTACCACCAGATATATGGTCTTTTGGTTGGATTAGCCCAAAATTTGCTGTACATTGGCAGTTTGTGTTCCCAGTATGTAGGAAATATTCTTGCATAGAACTGTGTAAATAAGTCCAAGTTTGAAATAGTTCCCACATAACAGCAATTCCTGATATTCAGGATTTTCTCTGACATATAATTGAATGTAGAGTTCCACGTTTTCGTATAATCCCATATAACTATAACATAAGATATTCGATTTTTTTTTTGTTTTCAAATTAAAGCCGCATTTTAAAATGGGTCCTATTCTACATTTTGCAAGTTCCCTCGAAATAGCGGAGGGCATTAAAAGTTCTGTTCAACCGAACTTTGCTGCTTTTAAACTCGTTATATTTAAGTTCTCCAAAAATAAATAAATATTTATCTTCAGATTTCACATACTCTGTCAGCAAACATTTTATTAAGGTTATAGATACTATAGCATATCCCATTGACAAGCCCCTTTCAAATTCACCTTGTTGGAAATGCTCTCTGCAAAATAGATGAAGTCAACAACTTTTTTCACTTTTAATGAAATTTATTGTCTCGCGAAAGGTTTTATAAGTTTCTATTAAATCTGCATGCATTCATATATACGCTTGTATGTTTTCCATGCTGTTATGGCATTTTATTATTATTGATTATCCTTAAAAGTATTTTTATTATTTTGTTACGTATACACACACCATATGCATTAAACATAGCCTTAAACGGCGATTTTGCAGTGTGTTAGTTTTCGGCTTCTTATGCTTCTTCTTCAATGTTTTCTTTTGTAATTCTACAGCCCCGCAAATGGTTGCATTTACGTGATTGGAAGCCAATGCCTTTAATGTGAGCAATACTCTTTGCGTTCCACTTCATTGAATCATTTCTCACCATGGTGTTGACTCACTCTCTCCCATACGAACTTTTGTATGGACATCGATTTGTAGATGGTTTACAGAGGTCAATACCACCTGACGGAGCCGAAAAAATCCATTACACTCCTCCTGGCATTCGTCTTACTTACTTATATGGTAGACATTTATATACGTACATGTGACGTTGCAGTGGAATGTGAAGTTGTAGTGGAATCTGGAGGATGATGACAAAGTATCCCCTCAGTTTTTAGTTTGATGAATTGTTCAATACTCTTTGTGTTTACTATTAAATTCGCTTTAATAAAAATAAATAAAACTGAAAAGGAAATGCTTTATTTGTTTCGTCAACAAAAAAGTAACAACAAAACTTAACGGAAAAGAATAATAAGTTTTTACTTCTTTATAAAACTTGATAGATTTTACACCTACTCTCGCAGACCGGCAGAAGGCGACGAACAAATAATAAAGTTTATATCGAACTAATCAAGTGAAACTTTGATATGAGTTTGTCATCTTCGGACGAAAATGAAATGTTACTGAGACCAGCTAAGAAGACTTGTTTTGTCGCCATTCCATGCGAAGCAGGAAACACGTTTTCATTTTGTTTGATTTTTCGAACTAATGGATTTTTATATACGTTATTTTCAATAAAAATTTAACAATTTGTAATATATTAAGAGAGTTTTGAAACTTTACTTTAAGATTTTGAATGATACACTATATAAAATTCTTAATTAAAATCTTTTAAAAATTAGCAATCACTCTTGACTGATTGCGTAAACCATTTATATTTGAAGGAATCTGGAATGAATTTTAATTCTATTAATTTACTGCAAATATTTAAAAATATGTAATTTTATCAATATGAACTTGAACAAATCTATTTTCATATTGTAGGCAAGGACTGAATTTTAGCAATCCCATCACTTGCAAAGTAACACTCCTGAAAAGAAAAATACCAGGAGAATCCTTATCCAAAAATATTAAAAATTCCAATTATCAAAACTTCTGTTGAAAGTTTAGTTTGAAAAATTTTGGGGTAGGTTTTGAAATCACAATACAGCCCACATTATTTGACAAAATTTGGCATAACAACTTGTATTCTGTCTAGGACAGTTGGTATTGAATATAAAATATATCGGTCCACGTTTTCGTATAGCCCACATATAGAATTTTTAGAGTTGGTAATGGTTTCTAGCTCCGATGGTCGAACATTTTCTATATAGGTCCACGTTTTCATATAGTCCCTATACATATAACGTTACTTCGGATATTCGATATTTTTATGATTTTAGGGACGTATTCCACCAGATCTGTTTAAAATATGATATTTGTTGTTATTAATGGATTCCACTGCCAGTGACAGAACAGTATCTATATTGATCCACGGTTTCATGTAGCTTCCATATAACGATAACCACAAGTGTTCCTGACAAATGCACTTTATTATCGAACTCGTTTGAATATTAAATTCAGGTATATATATTATACCCTCCACCATGCACAGAAGGGGCATTAAATATTCTACTGATTTGCGGTATGTTTATCTTAATTTTCAACCAAATTCCCTCTCAGCGGATATGCTCTATAAAACAATTTGTTCACAATATCCAATCAAATAAGTGGAATTATATAATTCCGGTCTGGGAAGAAGCTATATACTGGTTCACCATTTGATATAGTCTCCATATAACGGTATCTCCTGACTGTCAGTATTATAAGAAATTTAGTCAAAATATGCATACCTACAGTATATACATACAGTGAATTATTTTATTGCACAGTTTTTTTAAAAGATGTAGTTCCTTATGCCCCAAATTTGGCGTGATTTAGATTTTTTATTGTCTCCGTATACATACCTGATGGTTATTGTATTCGGAGAACAGAGCCAACATTTTGGGGAGAGGAACGAGAAAGAGACACACCGGCAAGATCTATTCTACGACAAAATGAAGAAATCCGCCAAGCCGAAAGAGAAAGAGACACGGCAATGCACTGAATACGTCGAAGAAGTCAATTTTTCCATATTATGGAAAAAGACCGGGACTCCTCACCTCGTTGTGCCATCAGAAAAGCTGCTTTGCAAGTACAAAAAGCATGATGAGAAATTGCCGCGATCCCATCGTATGTATCCGACAAACAGAGAAAATATAACATAAGACAAGCTCTGAGAAGTTCAGCAAGGAGAAGAAATTTGTCGCCAGAGTAGAGTTCACAACAACAGGTTCAAAATACTTTGAGGCATAGATCTCGGAAAAATTCCGAATTTTGCAATGTCATCAAAAGTGGGCCCACAGAATTTGTATTTGTTGTGGAGTTCTTTGGTTTCTTACACGAATACCCAAATTTGGATTAAGTCCTTTTCCCTTTAAAACACTTTCCATCTGACAACGATATATATAAATTCTGCAATATACACAAAATAATCAATGCGGGGAAGGTCCGTGCATGTGTCTGTCAGAAGGTCTACATTTTTTCCAGCTATTCCGGTCAACTGCAAGGCCTGACATCGCTGGAAGAAAGGTTTGTTGCACCACGAATTCCCTTTATGAAAATAGTTTCGTTGGGTTATAATCGTTAGAGTGCTGTAAGGGATGCCGACCAGACTAAAGTTATCATGAAGTTGATTTGATTTATATCTGAAGCGATTCGGCCAGGTAAAATTTCCGAAGCAGGGAGATTCTTATTGAAACCGAATTGTACAGGAAACATGAGATTTGTATTTCCCCTGAAAGGTTGGCCAGTATGCGCCCTGCTGATCAACTGTCGTTTATTGCTAATTCTGAAGTTCGATGTCTATTATCGCGTGCCATTGATTCTAACATAGATGAAGATCAGATTGAAGAACAAACCCCGAAAGAAACCCTCTTGGATTATATTCCCATCGAAAATATCCAAATTCAAAATATTGAAATAGCTCCTGGTGAAGGTCATCAAAAACAGCATTTCTACTTGTTTGAGGAAGAAAATTGGGTGTTACAATTATACTGCAACTGATGCTCTCAACGACCGATTCATACAAAATATAGTGGAGCACGAAGAAGGATATCACAGGCGTGAGATTTTCTCCAGCACATTGGGAGGCAGAGGGGAAGAAAGTCTTGGCTATGATCAGAAAATTTGGTATTCCAACTTTCTTTATAATGCTGTCTGCAACTAAATCGCAATAGCTAGAATTGCTCGTCATATTGATGAAAATTGCTATGATCAGAAAATTTGGTATTCCAACCTTCTTTATAACGCTGTCTGCAACTGAATCGCAATAGCTAGAATTGCTCGTCGTATTGGTGAAAATTGCAGAAGGAAGAAATATTTCCGAAGAAGAGGCAATGTTTTTAGCAAGCAAAAACGGTACGGTATCATTTTCAGTAATTAGACATTATCAATCAGAGATACATTATCATGGTCAGAATCATTACAGTATTTCGTATTAGCTTCGGTAACCGTTTTGTTGTGCTCTCTAATGGGCATAATTTATTTATTGGTCTCTGTAATTCTCCGTTTTGTGTTTTCGCCGTTGCCACTCTTACAATCCCATCCTCCCCCGGTTGTACATCTGTCACTTCGCCAATGGCAAACGAGCTGGATGCGTCTCTTCATTTTTAATTATCACTACTTAACCCACTTCCAGATTTCTATCCCTCTTCCTCCATTTCGTACGATTTTGCAAGGTCGTCAAATATTCATCCTTCCATTTTCTCCAGAAATGATTTTTTATTCCAAGCAGTATTTTCTATCTGTTAAAGCATGTTTTGCTTGCTTCCTCGATTCTTGCCGGAGCCTCTAATAATGTTCGTCCAATTATAGAATTGCCTGGTGTAAAAGTATCAATGTCTTCCGGGCTACTATCTAACTGTAGTAATGACCTCGAGTTTAATATTTCATGTCGCCAACGATTTTTAAATGGTATTTCATCAATTTGACTGCCGCTTCCTATATTCCTCCGAAGTGAGTAGCTCTCAGGGGAATAAAATGTCATTTAATTAGTTCATTTTCCAAAATTGACGTTAACTTAGAGGTTTTTAAGACTTCTATATATTCTGTGTCCAACTGCCTAGCTGCTTAAACGAAATTTGTTTCGTTATCCGAATATAAATCGCTCGATCCACCTCTTTTTGCAAAGAATCGTCTAAGAGCCGCCAAAGATACTTCAGTGGTAAGCTTCGTCCCTATGCAGACGAAACCTGCATAAGACAGAAAATTATATTATATTCGGTATTTTGATGATTTTAGCGACATTATTCACCGGAATTGTTTCAAATTTGGTATTTGAAGTTCGAAATGGATACTACACTCTAAGACAGAAAACTTTTTGTGCAGGTCCACGTCTTCGTATAGCCCCCATATGACGGAACCTCCCAATATTCGGTATTTTCATGATTTTAGCGTCATTATTCACCAGAATTGTTTCAAATTACATATTTAGAGTTCGTTATAGGAACTACAGTCTGTGATAGAAATTTGTCTATGCTGGTCCAGGTCTTCGTATATGCCCCATATATCCGTACATCCCTATATTCGGTATTTTGACGATTTTAGGTACAATACCCACCGAAATTGTTTGAGATGTGGTATTTGAAGTTCGTAATGGAAGCTACAGCCTGTGACAGAAAATTGTCTATGCAGGTCCAGGTCTTCGCACTATACGATATTTTGATGATTTTAGCTACATTATTCACCGTTTATTTCAAAATTTCGAATTTGAATATGGTAATGGCTTATGACAAACAATGCCTATGTACGCCCACGTTGTATAAACCCTAATATTACGGCAATACTTGCATAACTCCAAATTTGTCTAACCGCCGGTACAATTAAAACATTTTAATTGTATGATCCACTGCGCCTGCCGTCTTTAAATGACTCATTTCAGTCGGCCATTCAAGCCGGCATTATTATTGTAATTTCTGCTTCCTCTAATTCGATCCTTTAATTCCTTTAATAAATCGCAGTATGAATGCCACGACTTTTATATATTGTTACGTTCTTGGATTTTACTTAATCCCGTGTAGACGTTGTTTTATTTCCCAATACAGCTCGTACCAAATAAAACGCGGGTTCTTTCGGATTACGATTATTACAATGATTTTATTCACACAACTTTACTTTGCACTTTACTTTACTCGACGGTTTCAATTCGCGATCTGATTCACAACTGACTGACTGCCTTTCCATTTCCCCTATTTATATGAGCCTCGCCTGTCGCTACAGAAGTTTCTAGACGATCTGGTAACGCCTAGATTACGAACAATCTACCAATGCAACGAACACATACAAACTTACATTGAGTGAACAATAACAACAACACATACAAACTTACATTGAGTGAACAATAACAACAACACATACACAGGCGAGGGGGAACAAAGAAAGAGGAATTAAGCGATCATCAATGATGACGTTTAACAAGAATTGTACGTCAGCAACAAAATAGAAAATGAAAGAGGAAATGGAAGGATGTAGAAAAATCTATACAGTAGTTGTTGTTGTGAAGTTATTCAAATAAACTGCGTAGTAGAAATTTACGTTACAATTCAAATTCTTAAATTAACGGAATTCATCTAAATTAACTTAAATCTAAAGTTATATTCGTAACAATATATATTTTTTTAATTTTGTAAACTTTAATCATTCTTTACAAATGCTATAATTAACCACAGATTTTCTCTTAGCTACGATTTAGGCTGGATTTTTGGCTATTCATTTCCATTTTTTTTCTCGGGGAAAACACCTATTGATTCTAAGTCTGCTGCATTCCCAAATATCCACCACTCTGTTTCTTACAAATTTGTCTTTGGTTTTTTGTGTTTCTCCGATCTCAAGACTTATCTTTTGCAGTAGCTTTGCTAGGGGATGTGCATTTTTTCGGATTCACTTTGTATTTTGTTGCCACCATTGTCATTTTTCAATCCACCTTCAAATACATACGATGCATCCGCAAATCCATGAAATTGTACTCCACTGGATGGTGTTATTTGATAACATCTTGGTATTTTCACAGATTTCAGTGCTTTCACTCACTGCCTAAACGTTCGTTCAATGGTGAGTCCCATTCCAGTTGCTGCTTCCATAAATGCTTAAACTTAGCTGTTATTGTAACTGAAGTTAGCCAACCCTACGAATCGAAAGTCTTTGCCAAACTCGGCAACGCACTCGCATAGTATTTTTTTTTTTCATCCCATATTTGCATATTGAAGGTGAAACAATCCATGGGTTGGGTTCCACTATCACCCTAATGTTTTCAGAGACTCATCTTATTGTATATGCTATACATCGTAGTCCTCTCTTCTGCTCACCGCACCCAAAATCTCCGAGTTATTTGCGATCCGTTTCCTTTAATGGAACCAGTATGCCACTAGTTCCTGCGTTATTTGATTTTTCCTTGGAAATATTCTTTAATTTTTCAGCAATCTTTTGATTTTTACATCTAAGTGATTTTACAGCCAAGAAGGGTGCTGACGAGGTGCCATATGTAACTTTTGTTAGTTTATATTGTTGTACTGACTCGGTCTTGCTGTTTCTCCAAAGTACATATTGATATTCCAGGTCTTCCTCACCAATTTTTATTTGCCTAAACATTTTTCTTTTGTATGATTCTCTCAGATGTTTGTCATGTATGTAATGTTAACGTACTACAAATCTTCCAGAAAGGTATAGTCGTGTGGTTTCTTCATAAAGTTTCTATCTCTTCAGTTTCCAAAAAAAAAACACAATTGTTGTTGTAACATCAGGCCTTATTTTATTGTTGCAAGCTTCATTTGTATTGTCCCCCATAGAATCCATCCTTACTTTGAGTTCTGTGCCACAATCGACTAGTTGTGACAAACCTTCCAATATTTGTGGAAAAGGGTCCGCCCTATTTACAGATATGATGGATACAGATGTAACATGTGGTCCTTGATCTATCACGGCTCTTAGAGAGATGAATATATGTTAATATGTTGGTTGTCATTGCAATGGTGTTGTTAATCCCGATGGATTAGCGTATTACGATACAATCCACATTTGTGGCATTTACTAACGTTGAGGCATCGATGTTCTTTCCAGTGCTTCAGACAATTAGGGCACAATTAAGGCACCCAATTGCAACTTTCGTTTGATGTTTGTGTCGCAATTTTTTTACAAGTTACAATGTCATGACCCATGTGCTTGTTAAACCTACAATGAACGAACTGTTTTCTGCCCGCTGAAGCCTCCAACGCTTGATATTGCTGTGCTCATATTCTTCTATTGCTCATATTGTATGAGCCCTTCCTTAACCAGCTTTCTTATTATAATTCTGCATGATCTAGCGGTATCTCCATTGTTTTTAATGTGTGGATACTTTCATTCACGCTTTCTTATAACTTTCGGAGTCTTTTTGCTTATTGACTCTTTATATTTGCATGATCGAAAAATTTCTTCATCACTTTCGTGAATAATATTCTTTTATTATCATACCGTTTCTCTAATAATTTCCAAGACGCCCTATAATTTGCGATCGTAACTTGCAAATACTGCACCAAACGAAAAGCCTCTCCTCGCAGGTTAGTTTTGAAATAGTGTAGCTTTTGTGCCTCCGACAACAGAGCGTTTTCATCGACCATTTTTCTTTTCCATCTAAGAATGGAATATGTATCCTTTTTAATTCCACTGTTTGAGTAGTTTCGTTTAGATCACTTATCTTTTCGATGACATTACGTATATTCCATCTCTTCTAATTCGTCATCCACCTTTTTCATTCTATGTTCATTGGTTTATTCCAAATGCATCTGGTTGATATCGTCGAATTGTTTTTCCCAAAAAGACTTTCTATTTTCTAGAGCAAATTTACTCATGACCGAAATCTCTTCTCCTACGGCATCTGAAAGTTTCATGGTCTTCCTTCTGAACAGCACTGCATATTTCTTTTCAGTCTGTCCAAATAATTCTTTTTTATACCATTCACCTTAAAACGGAGGGTATATTAACAATGTCATTCCGTTTGTAGCATCTTTAAATATTAGTCGAATACCCCATAAAGTAAATGTACATGATCAGCATAAAATTCTAAGTCGATTTAACGATGTCCATATGTCTGTTGAAATCACGATACAGCCCACATTATAAGACAAAATTTGGCAAAAAAAATTTGTTTTGTCTCTAGGACAGTTGGTATTGATATATAAGATATATTGCTCCACGTTTTCGTATAGCCCCCACATAACGGTAGCTCCCAAATTTTCGTATTTTCACATTATTGGACTATCCCATATTTAATATTGAATTATCCCATATTTTATATTAAGAGTTTGTAACAGGCTCTTACTTCAGTGGTTGAGTTGAGTAGGGTATGGTCCACGTTTTCATGTAGCTTCCCTTCCAAACGGATTTATTTTAAATTTGGTAATTAGAGTTGGTAATGGGTTCTAGCTCCGATGGTCGAGCGTTTTCTATATGGGTCCACGTTTTCTCATATTCCCTATACATAGAACGGTATTTAGGATATTCGATATTTTTACGATTATCGAGACGTATTCCACCAGATCTGTTTAAAATTTGATATTTGTTGTTAGTAATGGATTTCACCGCCAGTGACAGAACATTGTCTATATTGATCCACGGTTTCATGTAGCTTACATATTACGATAACGACAGATGTTCGGAATTTGGATCAATGTAGCCGCATTTTTTCATGACCTTATAGGTCCACAGTACCACCCACTTTATAGGATTTGAGAACTTAAACTGCGTTCTCCAACCGATTTCCTGACATATGCACTTTATTATCGAACTCGTTTCAATATTAAATCCTGATATATTTACGTATACCCTCCACCATGCAAGGAAGGGGTATTTAATTTTCTACTGATTTTCGGTATGTTTATCTTAATTTTCAACCAAATTAGCTGTAAGTTGACTCTCAGCGGATGGGCTTTTTTATAATGTATAGCCCACATATGACGGTGACTCCTAATTTACGATTTATAAAAGATTTTCCTAACAAAATAAGTGGAATTATAGAATTTCCGTTTCAGCTTGGGAAGTAGTTTGAAACTGGTTCACAATTTGATATAGTCCCTATATAACGGTACCTCCTGAATGTCAGTATCATAATAAGTTCAGTCACAATCTGCACACATTCTAAGTGAATTGTTTTATTCTACAGTTTTTTTTATAAAAGTTGTAATTCCTTATGTCACAAATTTGGTGTAATAGATTTTAGTTTTTCACTACAGGTAGTACGGTAAGGATTTTTATTGTCTCCGTTCGCTTGATTCCGTTCTGTAAGTATTTGTGAATGTAATAAACCTACTCAATGTAAGCAAATCAGTTCAAAACGAATCGTAAAACAATACAGAAGCCAAAAATAAAGAAAATAATAACTGAAAAACTTTCTAAAAATATTTAAAACTGATGAAATAGTATATCGTTTATTCGAGAACCAATAATTATACCTAAACTTCGTAAATAATCAGCACTACACTTCAATGAATTATGAGGCAGTATCTTCACAGTTCCCGTGAAAGCAATTTAAATGACGATCGGCTGAGAAACTCTCAAGAATTAGCAACAAGGATACTGTAGCAATAGAGGATACTGTAGCACGCTGTGTTCGGAGAATGGATCCGACGTATCGCGCAGAAGATCAAGAGAGGAATACACTTGCACAATCTATCCATCGGATGGAAAGGATATTTCGGGAGGAGAGCAAGAGAGGGATACCGTGGCTCGATCTGATCGGATAATGGATTCAACATTCTAACAACTAGAGGGAAACTTTGGCCCATTCTATTCGGAGAACAGAAATAGAAAATCTGTTATGCAAATACAAAAAGCAGAAAACATGATGAGAAATTGCCGCGTCCTTATTCATCGTATGGATCCAACAAACAGAGAAAATATAACATAAGACAAGCTCTGAGAAGTTCAGCAAGGAGGAGAAATTTGTCGCCAGAGTCAAGCTGCAACTGCAAGTTCAAAATACTTTGAGGCACAGATCAAGAAAAAATTCCGACATCTGACAAAGATATATATAAATTCTGCAACATATTCCACAAAATAATCAATGCGGGGAAAGTTCCGTCCATGTGTCTCTTAGAAGGTCTACATTTTCCAGCTATTCCAGTGAACTGCACGGTTTGTTGCACCACGAATTCTCTTTATGAGAATAGTTTCGTTGGGTTATAATCGTCAGAGTGCTGTAAGGAGTGCAGTAGTGAATGTCCCCCTGTCCTTCCAACAATGGCCGACCAAACTGAAGTTGTCCAGGTTGATTTGAAGCGAAGAATGTCTTACACACAGTATTTTATGTTGGAAACGATTCGGCCAGGTACAATTTTCGAAGCAGCGAGATATCTTATTGAAACCGAATTGTATAGGAAATATGAGATTTATATTTCTCCTGAATGGTTGGCCAATATGTGCCCTACTGATCAAGTGCCATTTATTGCTAATTCCGAAGGTCGATGTCTATTATCGCGTCGAAAATGTCTAAATTCAAAATATTGAAATAGTTCCTGGTAAAGGTCATCAAAAACAGCATTTCTACTTGTTTGAGGAAGAAAAAAGAGGAGCTGCAATTATACTGCAAAATATGCTCTCAACGGCCGATTCATACAAAGTATAGTTTAGCACGAAGAAGAATATCACAGGCGTGCGATCTTCTCCAGCACATTAGGAAGCAGAGAAGAACAAAGTCTTGGCTATGATCAGACAAATTGGCATTCCAAAATTCTTTATAACGCTGTCTGCAGCTGAATCGCAATGGCCAGAATTGCTCGTCATATTGGTAAAAATTGCAGAAGGAAGAAATATTCCCGAAGAAGGGTCAATGTCTTTTAGCACCCAAAAACGGTACGAACTAATTAGGTCAGATCCTGTTAAATATTCCATGTATTTTGACCACAGAATAAGACAGCTCTTCAAATGTTTCATTGCTTATTGGGGAGTATTCGATAAATTTAATGTAAACAAATTCCACCATATATTAGTTAAATAATGCTCCTATTTTTGATATAGCCGATCAATGTAGCTTCAGATTTTGTAGATAAATTTTGTTCTACAAATTTGTTTTCAGAGAAATCCGAGAGATAGTCAATTACCAGCAAAACAAAAAGGGAAGAGCATGTCAACGAAATAAGTGGTCAAAAATTCTGAACATTCAATATGCTATATCCGTCAATATCTAATACAGAACTTGTTTCACCGTTTTCTGTTGATATAGGTTAGCATCAATTGGCACTACAGAAGAAAAATTATAACAAATTTTATAATTTGTTTAACGCAATGACCAATTACACAATTTTGAGCAGTTTTTGACAGACCCATGGATTAGTATGGACAAAGTTGATTATCTTGCGGCGCAGAGATCTTCTATCAGAAAACCTAACATTTATCTTAAAATATCCTTCAAAGACAGATCAATAAATGCTTTTAATTCGCGGATTCTAAAAATGCACAAAGCAAACATGGATATTCAAATTGTTCTTGATGCTTATGCATGCTGTAATATATAGTTAACTATACAAACAATCCGAATCGGAGAGTTTAACGTTTGTTGCAAGAAACAATGAGCGAATACCGAATGGAATTATTCTGTATTAAGTTGCAGCATGTATGAATTATTCTGTAAACCAAAAGTTGCAGCATGTAGGAAATACATTTATATCTACATAGCAAGTGTCAGCCCAAGAAGCAGTGTATTCAAATACCCGACATTCTAGGCGATGTGTGTTTGGCTTTTTTTGCTGCACATTATACATACTCTAAGACATTGCGTAATCGGAACCGTCATCATGATGAGGAAGATGAAGATATATTTGAAGATTGTTCAAGGATGGCGACTTATAGGATATACTCCACAGTCTTCATGTAATGTAATGATAACATTGCAAGTGACCGACTTTTAGACGAGGAGTTTAGACAAGGGTTGTACCAGAATTAGAGGAAAATATAAATGCCTTCGACATGGGAATGAAGGCCATGAAGATGGCCTGTAATCGGAAGCCAATGTACACTTAATAAGACTCCCACCATTAGTAAATTCCGAAGAACTTCAGCATTTAATCAGAACGCTGAACAATAAACAAAACGGTCTTATTTTCAACATCTTTTACAATGTATAGTTCCGAAAGTTCTATTTTATGAGTATGTTGCGGGAGGAGCTGGAAAAACCATTTATCATGCAATTACATTTAGATACAATTCTGTACCTTGTGGTAATCCGGATTTGCCAAAAGTATTATTAATTGCTCTTACTGGGAAAGCTGGTCTCCATGGTTCCACTTAGAATGGAGTCCTTGATACCGTCTGAAGCAGATTTTTAAAACCACTGAGCTTTTGGAGGAAACTCTATAGTTTTGTTCGGAGATCTAAAACAGCTGCCTCCACATCCTCACATCTATTTTCGCTAATCCATCCTCACAGGTGGTGGCTTATGGGACCTGTTGTCATTTAATGAGCTAACAGAGATAGTGCGACAAAGGGAGGACCAAGATTTCACGTTTGCACTGAACCGAATGTCAACTGGAGAAATGACTGAAGATGTTTCACTCTTTAAGTTAAGGGTGATACCAACATCGGAGGTACCATATGATGCAATTACTTTATTCTTATCAAACGATGAAACCGATAATTATAATTCCCTTAGATTGACTCATATCGCATTAGAAGAATTTGTTTGCAAGGCATCCGATATTTTGAAGTCAGATTCATTAGCTATCAATCAACAGAATCATATTTGAAGTTTGGTTCTCAATTTAAAGACCTCAGAAACCCAAGAACTTTGTAGTAAACTAAAATTGAAATTGAGTGGCTTAGTCAATGGAGCTACTGGTATACTGAAGCATGTTGTTTTTAGTAAACATTTAACAAAATCAATAACGCTTTAAATCTTATTTTCTAATGAAAGTATTGGAAGAAAAGCGAGAATACAAAAACAACATACCACAGAATTATTATGGACTCCTATTGAAAGGTGCCGCCGAACGTTCCAGCACAAACGGAATGTACAAATAAATATAGAACGCTTGCAGTTTCCATTAGTAGTTGCAGGAGATATAACCATACACAAAAGCCAAGGTGCAACGTATGAAAAATTTGCTGTTCATGTTCGGAAAGGCATGAATAGGGCTCTCTAGGTTGCTTGTAGCAGAGCCACTAAAGCGAGTGGGCTATACATTATTTGAATATTTACTACGCCAATACCTTTCTCTAACTATGCTGTTGTCAAAATAGAATTGGAACGGCTTAAATTGTATAAGACCATACGCTTGCAGCATAATAAGTTTACTACATCAAATAATAGTTTCACAATTTTTTATCAGAACTTGCAAGGTTATGTGTTGTCATCATTCTGACATTTCTAGTGATGCCGCTCTAATTCCTGTACACCAATAAAAATCCCAGGACTGTTGACGGAGGAACTTATTTCCAATTTGCTATTAACGTTAAAATAAGAGCTTCATTTATATACCACGATTATTTAAAGGATGTGGTTTGTATCATCTGAACTTATGTAGATATATTTGGTTATCATCAATTTATGGTTTCAACAGGATAAATTATGTATATAGTAAGTGGTAATTTGTATCGTTTGAGCAATAATGTGAAAAAAATGTGCAGGATAAATTTTTTAGGCTTTTTGCTAATTTGATCTTTGTTATTCTTTCCTTCCTTCCAAGAAATTGCATAATTTCTAGATATTTATTTACTAAGATCTTTTCATTTCGTAAGCAATTAATTTACAATATTTCCTTAAAGGGCTAAGTACATAAGAAGCTTGAAGTCATGGCTAGGCATATTATTGTCAAATTATAATGGAAAACGACCGCTGGATTTTAGTGCGGCTCTATAATCCCTTTGTGAAATGTCACAAAATATGCCTAGCCATGACTTCAAGCTTCTTATGTACTTAGCCCTTAAGTTGTGTTATATAAACTTTATATCTCAAAGACATAAATGACAGATAACACAACTTATATCTATATCACAGTATATTTATATTATTACAGCTTTATAACAAAAACCGATGTTGTCAGCATCTTTTTTCAAGCTCATCGTTCTGTTTATGTTTTGTTCGATACTTAAGCTCTCTTCTTCTTCTTTCAGTTTTAATTAAAAAAAAGTTATTTAAATAACATTATTATTTTTTTTTTTTTGCAACTTATTTTCTTTACTTTTGAATAAAATCATTACTAGGATTCCAATCTTCCAATTCACACTCAACTAAATTAATTGCTGATAGCATGAAGTGACAAGTTTCTATTTTCAACCTATTTGTTAATTTATTTTTCATATTCGCCAGTTTTGAAAAAACTCGTTCAGCACAAGCGCTGTTGTGAGGCAAAGTAAAAACATATACAACAAACTGATACACATTACGGTACAGATATTCATTAAGATTGTTCTTTTTTTAAATTTCCAACTTCATTCCAGAAAAGTTCAATATTCGTTATTGCGAATAAGTTTTCATAGAATTCATCATTCGGCTTACTTTCTAAAAACTTTAATTCAATTATAAAAGCTTCTAGATGGCTTATTACGTAACAATATTCAGTCAGTCAGAGGATCTAAGAATCTTAAAATATTCAGTATTTTGTTATCAATATCAATTCTTGACAATATTTGATCACATACATTTTGATAAAATTTAAGTATATTGCCTGTAATTAGGGAAATATTTTCTTCCGCATCATGACCTATGTATATTTGTGTGACATCCTTGATGTGGCACAACGGTCACGCTGATTGTGACAAATTCTATTGACAAGCATTGTGACGAACACCAGTTTGTAATTACGTCAGTGGATATGGAACAAATTAAAAAATATGTGTGTGTTTTAAACATGTTCCTGTGCCAATTAGAATGAATTGGGATAGAATTCTTAATTTTGCACATTTGAATAGGATTTAATCCACATTTTCTAACGCGATTTTTTTGAGATTTCGTAATTGGTTCTCCCACCTGTGTCTAAAAATTGTCCATATATGACTACGTTTTCCGATAGGCCGTTCGGATCCCTCTTGATATTTCGTATTCTGATGAATTCAGCCATATTTTCAATGGCATTCTTAAGATTTGGTATTAATATTTTGCGATGAGATTTACCAACTGTTGCAGAACATTGTCTGTATAGGTCTAGGTTTCTCTATATCCAATATATGGTGGTACTCTCGTATTATCGATGTTTGGACGATTTAAGGCTCACTTTTCATCTTAGTCGTATTAATTTTTCGTAATGCGTTGTGTTTTCGATGGCAAAAAATTGTCAAAATAGTTTATATAATAGTTTTAGATAAATTTGATACCGGATATTCAGAAAGTCGCCAACCACTGTAGTAAACATCACCCGTTTTGCAAGTTTTTCAAACGAATTAGAGACCATTGAGCATTCCTTGTCCGCAATGAAAAAGAAACCCAAAACTCCCTATAACAGTTGTCATACCTTAAACACAATTAATGCTTTTTTAATTTTTGTGGAAGTTCTTATCGTTTGAGTGTCATAACTTTATTATTTTAAAATGTCCTTAGATAACATCTAGATTACATAATTAACAACAACAAAACAGTCATTCCATTCATATATAAAAATGTTAATTAATTTTCCAAATACTGTTCATATACATATCATTAAGGTAAAGTAATCTGACAGATCAAAATTACCATTGTTAGTGTTTTATATAAAGAAAATTATACCGAAAAATTTATCCAGATAATAAGTCATTCGTGGGCTAGCGGTGTTTTGTGAAGATTTGCCAAAACCAAATTATTTTTGTATTGTCAAACCATTGCCAAAACAACATACCGTTAGGTATAAGCAACAATATGCATGTACAAGGGAATCTAATGCGTGCGATAGACGCAAAAAGGTAACAAAAATGTTTTTATGCGAAGGATTCTAATGGCCACAATCAACTAACCTTCTTGCAGAACCCATACTTCAAAACACCTCGCTGCCACCTGCAACCTACACCTGTATCGCAAACATCCCACGGATTATCAATCCATCGCATTCCATTGGAAATATACTTATATCAATAAACACTTATTTTTGGCCCCAAGAAGGAAATGAGCGTATCAAAGCCGAAGACAAAGACACATTAAAAATGGCGGCCAAGTAGGAACCTGATTCGAAATCGAACTGCGGAAAAAACGCAACCACAGCCAACAAAGACGAATCTAGTCAGAAATGCGAAAAAAATTAGGATGGATCTACTTTCTTAACAAGGGGAAAAGACGCTGCTGCAGAAATTGAAATTAAGGGATATCCGGTCGAATAACTTAGGAAGCAGTTGTCAGACTTTGTGCGGACGAAACGGCAGAGAGGGTCGAACGAAATTCGGAAGTAAAAGCCAAACAGAAAACGGTAATTACAAAAGAGAGAGAGAGAGAGAGAGAGCGATAGATCCGGCTTACATTACTTTCAAGGCCTAATGGAAAGGGAATATTTATATCAGAGAGAACCCTCAAAAAATACAAAGGGTTGTGCACTAAGGCCGAACATTATATAAAGCTCAAACAACATAACCCAATCACATAACGATACATGCCTCGTAACCCAGCAATGATGTGTATGATAAGCGAAGAACTGGATGCCCTCGAATTCAAGTGTCTCACAGTTCGTATAGTTCCCCAAAAGCCCTACATTTTTACTAAAAACACGATGCTGCTGGTGATAGTGGAAAAGTTTAGCAAATGGGTCGAGCTATCTTGTAAGAGCTTTCCGAAAGAGAATCATATATAGATTTGGTTGGCCCAAAATCTTCCTAAACGCCAACGAGGTACTATTCACAAGCCAATCTGCGAAGCAGTTCTTGGCGACTCATGGAATTGAACATCGAACAACTGCATTTCATGCCCTACTGAACGGATGAACCCTTTCGTCAAAACATTAATCACTCAACTGGTGGGACCCAATCACTGGCATTTGGTAGCAGCAGTAATTTTATTTGGTAGAAACCAAGTAAAGGAACCAAGAGATTCTTCAAAATCTTGTGTCCGAACGAGCCAATACCAGTAGCAAGAAGCAATTGCGCGGTAGTGGCCAAAGTAACAACAAAAGAGCATATGAGAAACAGAAGCTCCACTACAATTTACGATGTAGAAAGCGGACATCAAAAGTGGGTACATGGGTTTGGTATAAGGAAAGACTGCTATCATCATAAGTATACAATTTCACCCAAAAATTGCCGGAGAGGCAATACAAGAAAATAACATTGATATCATCATACAAGGAAATAACATTGATATCAAAGACGGGAAGGGGAAAGCACTGATGGTGCACGTGGAAGATCTTTTTGGTCCTGGGAATGTAACTGGGCAACAGAATACGTAATAGTTACTACCTATTACAGAAGCACCTATTACGACACTATACCGAAATTCCTATATAAAGGTGTACCATCACTGAGTAGCGGTCAGTCTTCATCCGTGGAGTCAACATGGTACGTAAATACACTAACACGTCGACTTGGAAATGAGCATGAAGACTTTGCACATTATGATAAACAATTTTCAAATTCTCTGTGTTATGCAAGTTATCGTTATGCGTATTAAGACGCTTGCGTGTTAGTAAATTTATCATCTCCAAGTGTACAGGATCATTTTCTTTAAAAGGACTTAGAGAAATAAATCTACGCATAAGAAAAAGGCCAGCTGATTTTGTCTCTATGTTACAAGATACAACCAAAGCTGATCTACTCATGCGAGGCTTCAAGTGGCTTTTATGTTTGGTTATGCCCTCCGCTAGCAATAGTAACTTGCTCATTGCATTTATATTGAAATGTTTTGACACAAATATCAATGGGAGCCCATAAGGGTTAGATGGAGATGTCGTTTTTAGAGCGTGCTAATACTCCAACATTTTCCTCAGGAAACTTTATCCAAAGCGTAGAAGGTTTCCTGTATCAATATTTATAGTAACCATATATTTCGCTGTGGTTTTAATATTAAACGGATACTTTAAATGTTTTGAAAGAATCTATGATTCTATTTCTATTTTGATCTGTCACACCAGTAGATTTGACAACGTCAGAAATAACTTATTCTGTTTGAAAAGAGTTTAGTTTCAATGCTTTTAGACATTGCCTTCATCATTGAAACAAAACAAATGGATGGCCTCATTAGGAACGTCTGCTGGAAATACAACACACTTCTGTGACAAAGAAATATCCACGCTTGACATTTCCCCAGAAGCTAAATTGTTTGGAGCAATTACAAACGCGCGATCCCCCCTATGGCGCATTCCAGGTTAATTGAAAAGTCTTAAATTTATACCAGCTATTCATTCCATGTGTTGCACCATACGGATCGTTAGTAGGAACTGAAAATGCCCATCTATCACCAACGGGAGAAAGCTGTTTTAAATCTCCGAACGCCATTACAGCATTCTCATAATCTCAAATTCACAACTTAGTATAAATTGCATTTAGGCATCCAGGCCCAAACGTCGAACTCGACTGACTGACACCAATCCCAAATGCGGCTTTTCCTGTAGGAGCTGTAAGTAGTACTTTAATTACCGTCGGGTCAGACCCAGAGATGGTATTTAACCTTATATTAACGCACTGGTAAATATCTGATATTAATCTACTTTTTCCCACACATACCCCACATGTAAATTCAAAAGTGGTGATCCACATTTAATATTATGGCAGAGATAAGTTGTTGGCGTTCAAAGTACTGATCATATTCAAAAGATCAGACTCTGAAATAAGAGGTGGAAGTTTTATTGCACGTATTGATGACTCTGTATTTCCCTCGGTCGCTGCATCGTTATGCGTTTGTAAAAAATTTACATTTCGATCAATCTCCGAAATACCAAGGACTCTAAATTTATCGCTGATATTCTCAATATTAATGTCTTCGTTTATATAATCTGCCAATTTTTCTTCGTAGAGCCACTGAAGCACATTTTCCAGTTCTCTATCTTCGAAAACGTCTTATTTCTTCCGTTCCTCTTAATATTTCCTTTAAAGAGGTACAAGTAGCTTCATTGTTATTTAAAATATCTACTTCCTCATTTCTCTAAGGGTTGAACAACATTACCAATTCTTGGAAGCAATCGCTTCTATGAGTGTTAACGTTATATCTATATTGAACCACACGAGCCTTGAATCTTTCTTCGATGAAGCCAATATTATATTTCAATTGAAATAAAATTTATATTTATATTTTCATGACTTAGAAAATGATCAAAATTGGTAAATTGGGCGACTTGCCTTGAGTCCAAATTTGAATTTACCATACTTTGAATTTTTTCATAGTTCGCTTTGAACTCCTGTATATTTGGAAATCACGAAACTCCCTAGAACAGGAACGATTATGGTTGTGACGCTGATAGGAAATATATTCCTGCAAACTATTTTCAAAACCGTTCGTAGAATTATATTTATTAATAAAAGTGATGACCGCCGAAAATATAGACGGATTATTAAGATAAATTTTAGGTGAGTCTTTAAGCCAATTCCGTGAATGCAAGGAGATCCACATTGTTGAAATTCTACTCTCCAATAATATTTTTCTACAAAATTCCATCGATCGATTTTACCCACAATATATGGAAACAAATGCCAGTTCATTCGAATCTAATTCGATGATCATATCGAGGGGGTGGCTATGACAAAGCGTTGATGCGGCACATTTATAAGACCTACACTATCGAGCAAAGTTTGGTGACCACCTAAATTAAGGTTCTCCATGGAGTCTGCAACCGGGAGAGCCCTAGATATTTGATCACCGAATATTTCTTGAATCGCACCTTGATCTTCTTGATTTGCTACAAAAGGTACGATTTCCGAAACGATTTGACCCTCCAGAGAGCTTCACGAATATCCGACCGTTTGAAATGCGTATATTTGTTTTTTTCCACTTTTTATAGCTCCGCACCAAGTTTTACAAAAAGTGTAAATACCATTAGCAGAGGTAAACCGTTCAGATAAACAAAACACTTCAGCAATAAAATTTGAATTTGACTTACCTTGCTTTTGTGAAAATTCAACTTGATGAGAAAGCCACAAGCCTCCACAGCATATACATATTCTTGTTTGTCCTTGCTTCATAGTTTCATGGTATCACTGGAACCTCTCGTTATTCCGACACCTTTTTATCCTCTTAGATTCTTCTTGTCTTTTTTCGGTTTTTAGATGCTACCTTTTCTGCCTGGTTCACATTGGTTGTAATCCTATGGGTGGGGTTACGTCTGTAGGACTGCAGTGTTTTCAAATTAATGAATGATGACGACTTGCTGCATGTGCCTGAGTATTCTTTACCTGTTCCACCCCACAATAGAGTGGATCCTGGCGTTTGTCTGCATGTGCCCGAGTATTCCTTTCCTGTTCCTCCTCACGAAAAAGTGAATCCGCCATATGACCTTCGAATAGCATTGTTTTGCGTGGTTCTTAACGTTTTACGCTCTTCTCAGGACTTTGTTTGCGATTTCTCGGCATTTTAATTTAATTTAGTTTTTTGTAGTGTGTAGCTTGAATTATTGATTTATGCTAAGATCGGTGATTCTATATTCATAGCTTAAGTAAGAAATTCGAGTCGTAAGTAACAATCTCTTCTTTTCTGAGGTATACATGTTAAAAAACTCCAACCAACTTCAGACTGCTGTCATTTCAAAGCCACTCGTGACCAGCAGCTTGTAAACAAACAAAATGTGCTGAAAATGTGCACCGTCGGTTGGCCACCAGAACTCAAGCGCCGGCCATGGTGATGGTGGGGGTCGCCATAACAGCCGTTGATCGCTCTCCGCTCGTATTAATCGACTGTGACATCAGAATAAATTCCTAATATTATCGCGAAAATATTCTTGAGGGTGTATTTAAGCCTTGGGCACGCAAACATTCTGGCGGCAGTCCATGGACATACCAATAGGACTCAGCACCAAAGAAGGGTTACAAAATGAGGTTCCTCGTTTCATTTCCAGCGCACAATGGCCACCAAAATCTCCGGATACCAATCCGATGGACTATTGTGTCTGAAGTACTTTGAATAGCAAGGGCTACAAAATGAGGTTCCTCGTTTCATTTCCAGCGCACAATGGCCACCAAAATATCCGGATACCAATCCGATGGACTATAGTGTGTGAAGTATTTTGAAAAAGCAAGGTTGGTACCAAAAATACAAAGGTGTCGATCCCTCAAGCAAGCGTTTCGCCGGGAATGGGCCAAAATACCTGTGGTGTGACCACATTGTTTAGATTAACTCATTTTTATACCCTCCACCATGGGTAGGAGGGTATATTAACTTTGTCATTCCGTTTGTAACACCTCTAAATATTCGTCGTAGACCCCATAAAGTATATATATTCATAATCAGCATAAAATTCTAAGACGATTTAGCGATGTCCGTCTGTCTGTCTGTCTGTCCGTCTGTCTGTCTGTCCGTCTGTCTGTCTGTCTGTCTGTTGAAATCACGATAGAGCCCACATTATTTGACGTAGACCTTTGAAATTTGGCACAAGTGTGTGTATTGTCCCTAGGATGGTTGGTATTGAAAATGAGATATATCGGTCCACGTTCTGGTATAGTCCCCATATAACGGTACCTCCCGATATTCGGTATTTTGATGATTTATGCCACATTTTTTCACGGATTTATCTGAAAATTGGTATTTGTAGGTCATGACGGGTCCCTGAGCGTGTGGCAAAACATTGCATGTATAGGTCCACGTTTTGGTATAGCCCCCATATAACGGTACCTACCGATATTCGGTATTTTGATGATTTATGCCACATTTTTTCACGGATTTGTCTGAAAATTGGTATTTGTAGGTCATGACGGGTCCCTGAGCGTGTGGCAAAACATTGCATGTATAGGTCCACGTTTTGGTATAGCCCCCATATAACGGTACCTACCGATATTCGGTATTTTGATGATTTATGCCACATTTTTTCACGGATTTGTCTGAAAATTGGTATTTGGTCACAACGGGTCCCTGAGCGTGTAGCAAAACATTGCATGTATAGGTCCACGTTCTGGTATAGTCCCCATATAACGGTACCTCCCGATATTCGGTATTTTGATGATTTATGCCACATTTTTTCACTGATTTGTATAAAAGTTGGTATTTGTGGGTCATAATGGGTCCTAGCTCGTGTGGCGAAACATTGTAATTATAGGTGCACGTGTTGGTGTAGCCCCTATATAACGGTACTTCCCGATATTCGCATTTTAATGTTTTTTGCCACATTTTTTCTAATGTTCTTTTATCCTAGGGTGGAGGGTATTAAAAGTTTGGCCCGGCCGAACTTAATGTTTTTTTACTTGTTTATTTTCGTTTTATATAAAATTAATAAGTGAATTCTAACGTTATACTTCTTATGGTTGTGAAGCATCACTTTCCGAAGCGGGAGGAAATGTAATGTGACGTGTGTTACGTACATATCACCAATAAACGTCGCGTACATACTGTAATAGGTACTACTTATTACGTACAATTACAGCATCACGCATATACTATGGATGTCGATAGACACCCAACAACATTCTATTTTTGCATTTCACAGCTTTATTGATTGTGGTCAGCTAATAAAATTCTCATTTACCTTGAGTAACCAGATCCTTTAATACTTGGGGTAGACTAATGCAGGGGGTCTGCTACCATTTTTCGGTTGTCGCTTACAACGGGTGTTGCTAACAAATTTTGGATAGGCGCCCCATAGAGGAAGCTATATCAATTCATCACACATATATTTCGGTTTCTGTTCCCCACAGAGACTTTGGATTCCTTACCCCACAGAGCCTCGGTACTCCGCCCACACAGTTTCGGTTTTCCATCCAATTAGAGACCTCGGCCAAATTTCCCGAAGCACATCATCATCGTCGTTCCGACCATCGCAGAACCCCATATTCCAGGTCTACGATATAAGATATGAGTTTTTTGCATGGCGATCTCGAGCTGCAAAAGTTCTTCGTCAATAACTCATACTCCTGTCAGGTTTTATTTTGTCCCGAAGTGTATTTCCAATGCCAAGGTAAAAGCTATGTCGATAACTAATAACAGCCGAATAAAAGCGAACTGTTTCTCAACCAAAAATAAATTGTTTTCTTTACACTGCTCTGAATCAAATAAATTTATTTGACGTACCCCGTGAAGACGGAAGTCGCTGCCTCGTTTCCGTCCACACAGCTCGAACTATTATTCTTTTGTTCAATTTATTTGTCTTTTTATTTTTTTATTATTTGAATTTTGTTATAATTTTTTATTATTGTTACATTTTCGTTAAATTACAAATTTTGTTGCTTCTTGTTTATGTCCAACGCACAGTGACCTAACGGGATGTTGTTTTGATGCTTATGATTTGACACAAACAACAATGAGGACCCAATCACTGGCATTTGGTAGCAGCAGTAATTTTATTTGGTAGAAACCAAGTAAAGGAACCAAGAGATTCTTCAAAATCTTGTGTCCGAACGAGCCAATACCAGTAGCAAGAAGCAATTGCGCGGTAGTGGCCAAAGTAACAACAAAAGAGCATATGAGAAACAGAAGCTCCACTACAATTTACGATGTAGAAAGCGGACACCAAAAGTGGGTACATGGGTTTGGTATAAGGAAAGACTGCTATCATCATAAGTATACAATTTCACCCAAAAATTGCCGGAGAGGCAATACAAGAAAATAACATTGATATCATCATACAAGGAAATAACATTGATATCAAAGACGGGAAGGGGAAAGCACTGATGGTGCACGTGGAAGATCTTTTTGGTCCTGGGAATGTAACTGGGCAACAGAATACGTAATAGTTACTACCTATTACAGAAGCACCTATTACGACACTATACCGAAATTCCTATATAAAGGTGTACCATCACTGAGTAGCGGTCAGTCTTCATCCGTGGAGTCAACATGGTACGTAAATACACTAACACATCGACTTGGAAATGAGCATGAAGACTTTGCACATTATGATAAACAATTTTCAAATTCTCTGTATTATGCAAGTTATCGTTATGCGTATTAAGACGCTTGCGTGTTAGTAAATTTATCATCTCCAAGTGTACAGGATCATTTTCTTTAAAAGGACTTAGAAAAATAAATCTACGCATAAGAAAAAGACCAGCTGATTCTGTCTCTATGTTACAAGATACAACCAAAGCTGATCTACTCATGCGAGGCTTCAAGTGGCTTTTATGTTTGGTTATGCCCTCCGCTAGCAATAGTAACTAGCTCATTGCATTTATATTGAAATGTTTTGACACAAATATCAATGGGAGCCCATAAGGGTTAGATGGAGATGTCGTTTTTAGAGCGTGCTAATACTCCAACATTTTCCTCAGGAAACTTTATCCAAAGCGTAGAAGGTTTCCTGTATCAATATTTATAGTAACCATATATTTCGCTGTGGTTTTAATATTAAACGGATACTTTAAATGGTTTGACAGAATCTATGATTCTATTTCTATTTTGATCTGTCACACCAGTAGATTTGACAACGTCAGAAATAATTAATTCTGTTTGAAAAGAGTTTAGTTTCAATGCTTTTAGACATTGCCTTCATCATTGAAACAAAACAAATGGATGGCCTCATTAGGAACGTCTGCTGGAAGTACAACACACTTCTGTGACAAAGAAATATCCACGCTTGACATTTCCCCAGAAGCTAAATTGTTTGGAGCAATTACAAACGCGCGATCCCCCCTATGGCGCATTCTAGGTTAATTGAAAAGTCTTAAATTTATACCAGCTATTCATTCCATGTGTTGCACCATACGGATCGTTAGTAGGAACTGAAAATGCCCATCTATCACCAACGGGAGAAAGCTGTTTTAAATCTCCGAACGCCATTACAGCATTCTCATAATCTCAAATTCACAACTTAGTATAAATTGCATTTAGGCATCCAGGCCCAAACGTCGAACTCGACTGACTGACACCAATCCCAAATGCGGCTTTTCCTGTAGGAGCTGTAAGTAGTACTTTAATTACCGTCGGGTCAGACCCAGAGATGGTATTTAACCTTATATTAACGCACTGGTAAATATCTGATATTAATCTACTTTTTCCCACACATACCCCACATGTAAATTCAAAAGTGGTGATCCACATTTAATATTATGGCAGAGATAAGTTGTTGGCGTTCAAAGTACTGATCATATTCAAAAGATCAGACTCTGAAATAAGAGGTGGAAGTTTTATTGCACGTATTGATGACTCTGTATTTCCCTCGGTCGCTGCATCGTTATGCGTTTGTAAAAAATTTACATTTCGATCAATCTCCGAAATACCAAGGACTCTAAATTTATCGCTGATATTCTCAATATTAATGTCTTCGTTTATATAATCTGCCAATTTTTCTTCGTAGAGCCACTGAAGCACATTTTCCAGTTCTCTATCTTCGAAAACGTCTTATTTCTTCCGTTCCTCTTAATATTTCCTTTAAAGAGGTACAAGTAGCTTCATTGTTATTTAAAATATCTACTTCCTCATTTCTCTAAGGGTTGAACAACATTACCAATTCTTGGAAGCAATCGCTTCTATGAGTGTTAACGTTATATCTATATTGAACCACACGAGCCTTGAATCTTTCTTCGATGAAGCCAATATTATATTTCAATTGAAATAAAATTTATATTTATATTTTCATGACTTAGAAAATGATCAAAATTGGTAAATTGGGCGACTTGCCTTGAGTCCAAATTTGAATTTACCATACTTTGAATTTTTTCATAGTTCGCTTTGAACTCCTGTATATTTGGAAATCACGAAACTCCCTAGAACAGGAACGATTATGGTTGTGACGCTGATAGGAAATATATTCCTGCAAACTATTTTCAAAACCGTTCGTAGAATTATATTTATTAATAAAAGTGATGACCGCCGAAAATATAGACGGATTATTAAGATAAATTTTAGGTGAGTCTTTAAGCCAATTCCGTGAATGCAAGGAGATCCACATTGTTGAAATTCTACTCTCCAATAATATTTTTCTACAAAATTCCATCGATCGATTTTACCCACAATATATGGAAACAAATGCCAGTTCATTCGAATCTAATTCGATGATCATATCGAGGGGGTGGCTATGACAAAGCGTTGATGCGGCACATTTATAAGACCTACACTATCGAGCAAAGTTTGGTGACCACCTAAATTAAGGTTCTCCATGGAGTCTGCAACCGGGAGAGCCCTAGATATTTGATCACCGAATATTTCTTGAATCGCACCTTGATCTTCTTGATTTGCTACAAAAGGTACGATTTCCGAAACGATTTGACCCTCCAGAGAGCTTCACGAATATCCGACCGTTTGAAATGCGTATATTTGTTTTTTTCCACTTTTTATAGCTCCGCACCAAGTTTTACAAAAAGTGTAAATACCATTAGCAGAGGTAAACCGTTCAGATAAACAAAACACTTCAGCAATAAAATTTGAATTTGACTTACCTTGCTTTTGTGAAAATTCAACTTGATGAGAAAGCCACAAGCCTCCACAGCATATACATATTCTTGTTTGTCCTTGCTTCATAGTTTCATGGTATCACTGGAACCTCTCGTTATTCCGACACCTTTTTATCCTCTTAGATTCTTCTTGTCTTTTTTCGGTTTTTAGATGCTACCTTTTCTGCCTGGTTCACATTGGTTGTAATCCTATGGGTGGGGTTACGTCTGTAGGACTGCAGTGTTTTCAAATTAATGAATGATGACGACTTGCTGCATGTGCCTGAGTATTCTTTACCTGTTCCACCCCACAATAGAGTGGATCCTGGCGTTTGTCTGCATGTGCCCGAGTATTCCTTTCCTGTTCCTCCTCACGAAAAAGTGAATCCGCCATATGACCTTCGAATAGCATTGTTTTGCGTGGTTCTTAACGTTTTACGCTCTTCTCAGGACTTTGTTTGCGATTTCTCGGCATTTTAATTTAATTTAGTTTTTTGTAGTGTGTAGCTTGAATTATTGATTTATGCTAAGATCGGTGATTCTATATTCATAGCTTAAGTAAGAAATTCGAGTCGTAAGTAACAATCTCTTCTTTTCTGAGGTATACATGTTAAAAAACTCCAACCAACTTCAGACTGCTGTCATTTCAAAGCCACTCGTGACCAGCAGCTTGTAAACAAACAAAATGTGCTGAAAATGTGCACCGTCGGTTGGCCACCAGAACTCAAGCGCCGGCCATGGTGATGGTGGGGGTCGCCATAACAGCCGTTGATCGCTCTCCGCTCGTATTAATCGACTGTGACATCAGAATAAATTCCTAATATTATCGCGAAAATATTCTTGAGGGTGTATTTAAGCTTTGGGCACGCAAACATTCTGGCGGCAGTCCATGGACATACCAATAGGACTCAGCACCAAAGAAGGGTTACAAAATGAGGTTCCTCGTTTCATTTCCAGCGCACAATGGCCACCAAAATCTCCGGATACCAATCCGATGGACTATTGTGTCTGAAGTACTTTGAATAGCAAGGGCTACAAAATGAGGTTCCTCGTTTCATTTCCAGCGCACAATGGCCACCAAAATATCCGGATACCAATCCGATGGACTATAGTGTGTGAAGTATTTTGAAAAAGCAAGGTTGGTACCAAAAATACAAAGGTGTCGATCCCTCAAGCAAGCGTTTCGCCGGGAATGGGCCAAAATACCTGTGGTGTGACCACATTGTTTAGATTAACTCATTTTTATTTTCGTTTTATATAAAATTAATAAGTGAATTCTAACGTTATACTTCTTATGGTTGTGAAGCATCACTTTCCGAAGCGGGAGGAAATGTAATGTGACGTGTGTTACGTACATATCACCAATAAACGTCGCGTACATACTGTAATAGGTACTACTTATTACGTACAATTACAGCATCACGCATATACTATGGATGTCGATAGACACCCAACAACATTCTATTTTTGCATTTCACAGCTTTATTGATTGTGGTCAGCTAATAAAATTCTCATTTACCTTGAGTAACCAGATCCTTTAATACTTGGGGTAGACTAATGCAGGGGGTCTGCTACCATTTTTCGGTTGTCGCTTACAACGGGTGTTGCTAACAAATTTTGGATAGGCGCCCCATAGAGGAAGCTATATCAATTCATCACACATATATTTCGGTTTCTGTTCCCCACAGAGACTTTGGATTCCTTACCCCACAGAGCCTCGGTACTCCGCCCACACAGTTTCGGTTTTCCATCCAATTAGAGACCTCGGCCAAATTTCCCGAAGCACATCATCATCGTCGTTCCGACCATCGCAGAACCCCATATTCCAGGTCTACGATATAAGATATGAGTTTTTTGCATGGCGATCTCGAGCTGCAAAAGTTCTTCGTCAATAACTCATACTCCTGTCAGGTTTTATTTTGTCCCGAAGTGTATTTCCAATGCCAAGGTAAAAGCTATGTCGATAACTAATAACAGCCGAATAAAAGCGAACTGTTTCTCAACCAAAAATAAATTGTTTTCTTTACACTGCTCTGAATCAAATAAATTTATTTGACGTACCCCGTGAAGACGGAAGTCGCTGCCTCGTTTCCGTCCACACAGCTCGAACTATTATTCTTTTGTTCAATTTATTTGTCTTTTTATTTTTTTATTATTTGAATTTTGTTATAATTTTTTATTATTGTTACATTTTCGTTAAATTACAAATTTTGTTGCTTCTTGTTTATGTCCAACGCACAGTGACCTAACGGGATGTTGTTTTGATGCTTATGATTTGACACAAACAACAATGAGGACCCAATCACTGGCATTTGGTAGCAGCAGTAATTTTATTTGGTAGAAACCAAGTAAAGGAACCAAGAGATTCTTCAAAATCTTGTGTCCGAACGAGCCAATACCAGTAGCAAGAAGCAATTGCGCGGTAGTGGCCAAAGTAACAACAAAAGAGCATATGAGAAACAGAAGCTCCACTACAATTTACGATGTAGAAAGCGGACACCAAAAGTGGGTACATGGGTTTGGTATAAGGAAAGACTGCTATCATCATAAGTATACAATTTCACCCAAAAATTGCCGGAGAGGCAATACAAGAAAATAACATTGATATCATCATACAAGGAAATAACATTGATATCAAAGACGGGAAGGGGAAAGCACTGATGGTGCACGTGGAAGATCTTTTTGGTCCTGGGAATGTAACTGGGCAACAGAATACGTAATAGTTACTACCTATTACAGAAGCACCTATTACGACACTATACCGAAATTCCTATATAAAGGTGTACCATCACTGAGTAGCGGTCAGTCTTCATCCGTGGAGTCAACATGGTACGTAAATACACTAACACATCGACTTGGAAATGAGCATGAAGACTTTGCACATTATGATAAACAATTTTCAAATTCTCTGTATTATGCAAGTTATCGTTATGCGTATTAAGACGCTTGCGTGTTAGTAAATTTATCATCTCCAAGTGTACAGGATCATTTTCTTTAAAAGGACTTAGAAAAATAAATCTACGCATAAGAAAAAGACCAGCTGATTCTGTCTCTATGTTACAAGATACAACCAAAGCTGATCTACTCATGCGAGGCTTCAAGTGGCTTTTATGTTTGGTTATGCCCTCCGCTAGCAATAGTAACTAGCTCATTGCATTTATATTGAAATGTTTTGACACAAATATCAATGGGAGCCCATAAGGGTTAGATGGAGATGTCGTTTTTAGAGCGTGCTAATACTCCAACATTTTCCTCAGGAAACTTTATCCAAAGCGTAGAAGGTTTCCTGTATCAATATTTATAGTAACCATATATTTCGCTGTGGTTTTAATATTAAACGGATACTTTAAATGGTTTGACAGAATCTATGATTCTATTTCTATTTTGATCTGTCACACCAGTAGATTTGACAACGTCAGAAATAATTAATTCTGTTTGAAAAGAGTTTAGTTTCAATGCTTTTAGACATTGCCTTCATCATTGAAACAAAACAAATGGATGGCCTCATTAGGAACGTCTGCTGGAAGTACAACACACTTCTGTGACAAAGAAATATCCACGCTTGACATTTCCCCAGAAGCTAAATTGTTTGGAGCAATTACAAACGCGCGATCCCCCCTATGGCGCATTCTAGGTTAATTGAAAAGTCTTAAATTTATACCAGCTATTCATTCCATGTGTTGCACCATACGGATCGTTAGTAGGAACTGAAAATGCCCATCTATCACCAACGGGAGAAAGCTGTTTTAAATCTCCGAACGCCATTACAGCATTCTCATAATCTCAAATTCACAACTTAGTATAAATTGCATTTAGGCATCCAGGCCCAAACGTCGAACTCGACTGACTGACACCAATCCCAAATGCGGCTTTTCCTGTAGGAGCTGTAAGTAGTACTTTAATTACCGTCGGGTCAGACCCAGAGATGGTATTTAACCTTATATTAACGCACTGGTAAATATCTGATATTAATCTACTTTTTCCCACACATACCCCACATGTAAATTCAAAAGTGGTGATCCACATTTAATATTATGGCAGAGATAAGTTGTTGGCGTTCAAAGTACTGATCATATTCAAAAGATCAGACTCTGAAATAAGAGGTGGAAGTTTTATTGCACGTATTGATGACTCTGTATTTCCCTCGGTCGCTGCATCGTTATGCGTTTGTAAAAAATTTACATTTCGATCAATCTCCGAAATACCAAGGACTCTAAATTTATCGCTGATATTCTCAATATTAATGTCTTCGTTTATATAATCTGCCAATTTTTCTTCGTAGAGCCACTGAAGCACATTTTCCAGTTCTCTATCTTCGAAAACGTCTTATTTCTTCCGTTCCTCTTAATATTTCCTTTAAAGAGGTACAAGTAGCTTCATTGTTATTTAAAATATCTACTTCCTCATTTCTCTAAGGGTTGAACAACATTACCAATTCTTGGAAGCAATCGCTTCTATGAGTGTTAACGTTATATCTATATTGAACCACACGAGCCTTGAATCTTTCTTCGATGAAGCCAATATTATATTTCAATTGAAATAAAATTTATATTTATATTTTCATGACTTAGAAAATGATCAAAATTGGTAAATTGGGCGACTTGCCTTGAGTCCAAATTTGAATTTACCATACTTTGAATTTTTTCATAGTTCGCTTTGAACTCCTGTATATTTGGAAATCACGAAACTCCCTAGAACAGGAACGATTATGGTTGTGACGCTGATAGGAAATATATTCCTGCAAACTATTTTCAAAACCGTTCGTAGAATTATATTTATTAATAAAAGTGATGACCGCCGAAAATATAGACGGATTATTAAGATAAATTTTAGGTGAGTCTTTAAGCCAATTCCGTGAATGCAAGGAGATCCACATTGTTGAAATTCTACTCTCCAATAATATTTTTCTACAAAATTCCATCGATCGATTTTACCCACAATATATGGAAACAAATGCCAGTTCATTCGAATCTAATTCGATGATCATATCGAGGGGGTGGCTATGACAAAGCGTTGATGCGGCACATTTATAAGACCTACACTATCGAGCAAAGTTTGGTGACCACCTAAATTAAGGTTCTCCATGGAGTCTGCAACCGGGAGAGCCCTAGATATTTGATCACCGAATATTTCTTGAATCGCACCTTGATCTTCTTGATTTGCTACAAAAGGTACGATTTCCGAAACGATTTGACCCTCCAGAGAGCTTCACGAATATCCGACCGTTTGAAATGCGTATATTTGTTTTTTTCCACTTTTTATAGCTCCGCACCAAGTTTTACAAAAAGTGTAAATACCATTAGCAGAGGTAAACCGTTCAGATAAACAAAACACTTCAGCAATAAAATTTGAATTTGACTTACCTTGCTTTTGTGAAAATTCAACTTGATGAGAAAGCCACAAGCCTCCACAGCATATACATATTCTTGTTTGTCCTTGCTTCATAGTTTCATGGTATCACTGGAACCTCTCGTTATTCCGACACCTTTTTATCCTCTTAGATTCTTCTTGTCTTTTTTCGGTTTTTAGATGCTACCTTTTCTGCCTGGTTCACATTGGTTGTAATCCTATGGGTGGGGTTACGTCTGTAGGACTGCAGTGTTTTCAAATTAATGAATGATGACGACTTGCTGCATGTGCCTGAGTATTCTTTACCTGTTCCACCCCACAATAGAGTGGATCCTGGCGTTTGTCTGCATGTGCCCGAGTATTCCTTTCCTGTTCCTCCTCACGAAAAAGTGAATCCGCCATATGACCTTCGAATAGCATTGTTTTGCGTGGTTCTTAACGTTTTACGCTCTTCTCAGGACTTTGTTTGCGATTTCTCGGCATTTTAATTTAATTTAGTTTTTTGTAGTGTGTAGCTTGAATTATTGATTTATGCTAAGATCGGTGATTCTATATTCATAGCTTAAGTAAGAAATTCGAGTCGTAAGTAACAATCTCTTCTTTTCTGAGGTATACATGTTAAAAAACTCCAACCAACTTCAGACTGCTGTCATTTCAAAGCCACTCGTGACCAGCAGCTTGTAAACAAACAAAATGTGCTGAAAATGTGCACCGTCGGTTGGCCACCAGAACTCAAGCGCCGGCCATGGTGATGGTGGGGGTCGCCATAACAGCCGTTGATCGCTCTCCGCTCGTATTAATCGACTGTGACATCAGAATAAATTCCTAATATTATCGCGAAAATATTCTTGAGGGTGTATTTAAGCTTTGGGCACGCAAACATTCTGGCGGCAGTCCATGGACATACCAATAGGACTCAGCACCAAAGAAGGGTTACAAAATGAGGTTCCTCGTTTCATTTCCAGCGCACAATGGCCACCAAAATCTCCGGATACCAATCCGATGGACTATTGTGTCTGAAGTACTTTGAATAGCAAGGGCTACAAAATGAGGTTCCTCGTTTCATTTCCAGCGCACAATGGCCACCAAAATATCCGGATACCAATCCGATGGACTATAGTGTGTGAAGTATTTTGAAAAAGCAAGGTTGGTACCAAAA